>NW_027526203.1:83544591-84744591 GCF_048455015.1 Haemaphysalis longicornis | reverse complement strand
TCAATGAAGCGACAATACTATTGGGGTATCTCTTTTAGTGTTCAGTGCATTCCAGAGCAATCAACGGATTCATTAACCGTAGCCTGAACGACGCGTACTTGGTTTCTTTCAGTTTTTTTTTTATTGTATTATCGATAGGCCCGCAGCAGTCCGTGATACACAGCTACCGCATGTGTGGTATTTACATTCCTTTAAGAAAAGAAGAAATAGAGATTTAAAAATCCGAAAACACGACGGCGCAGCGCTTGTACCAGAGCACGCAGAAGCCGTTGCCGTTCGCGGCCGAAGTCTAGGGTAATTTACTACGAAAAATAAAACTCCATTGAAGGCAGGTGATGAATGGAATATTAATCGCTAACTACTACGAAAAAAAAACACTTAATCAGCGCGCAGTCACCAAAAGCAGCGAGCGTTTGCACGCCAAGAGCAGGCCAATACGCCGCACGCGCGGCGGCTGGATGACCTTCGTGCGGCGGTGGCGCCTGTAGTGGCGCGCGCGGTCCCTATATGAAACGAGCGCCGAAGTTTCGTGACCAGTAAAGCATTGAAGGACTCTGGTTCAACGCTGGCCAATTCGTTGCTGATGGACGAGCATTCCGGAGAACAGCCGTAGGTTGGCCAGTCAAGAATCGGACTGGCTGTGCTGCCTGGGATTAGGGGCCTTAGCCCTTGCGAGACAACTGCGCCCTCTATCGGTGGGTCTTGGAATGAGCGCTTTCGAGACCCACTGATGAGGCCTCCAGAGGGTCTGTGAAGCTTCTCCTACTTCTTCGTGAGGCGGAACCTACAACAACTCCGCTGTTCAAAACTAAAATGGGTAATCGTCGTAAACAAATATCTCATTACGCCAAAGAAATAAGAATTAAGCCACAAGACGCCAATCTTCAAGAGTTACGTCCGACGAAACCCAAAATTGAAAACTTTTTTTTTACTTCGAGTTTTTGCCGCGCGGCATATGAGAGGCGGTTTAAAGATGGCAGGAGAGAAGAAAGTAGGAAGGCAAGAGAAAGTGAAGAAAGTGGCGAGAGAGGGGCTGCCAAGAGCACAGATGGTCACGAAACCAATACGTTTTCGAGTCTACAGGCATTCATGCAGTCCAGTTGCGTGCATAAAGTCCATGTTGCGTCCGACCGAACTTTAGGCCAATGTGTTGAGTTACGTCCGGTGTAACGTCAAGCAAAAAAAAAAATACAGCTAACGGCACCAAATACCGTGACGGTCTATATGTGTAATCGATACGCAACATTATTGAAATGGTCGCTTGTACGATACATGATGGAAAATTCGAAAACACAAATGTTGCTGCTTTACGGCCAAACCGGTTTAGAATGAGTAAATCATAGGTGACATTATAGCCACTAAATAGGTAACATGTTCGACAGCGCCGGCTCCCCGTCGGTCGAGTGGTCAGCGTGATATAAGCGCCCACACTACTGTTGCGATGGGGGTTGTGGGGGCCAAGCCCCTCATATCGGGGCGAGGAGGCGCTAGCGACATCCTCCTCCATGGTGGAGCGAGGGCGATCCTCGCGCGCCTCCCTCCTCCCCCTGCGAGGCGACGGGGGATGCGCGCAGGAGACTCCCTGGAGAGACCGCCTTAGGGACGCGCAGCGATCGCACGGTACGTAAATGCCCTTCGGCCACTTTTCGCCGTTTCTTGCATTGGCCGTTGTTTCTCACTTCCGTGGGTCACGGCACCCACCGTGTCGATTAGCGCATGCCTCGATTTGCGTCAGTGCGTTTATCTAGGATGCCCGGCGAGTCTCCGCGGGCATATTCCACTCATTGGTGGGTTGCCCCCGCGTCCGCGATGTGACGGCTTGCGCCGTCTAAGGTCAGCGGACGAACGCCGATGCCGCCCAGTCGTGTCCAGTGGCGTGGCTTGAAATGTGTTGCGGACACAGAGAGCCCCCTTCCCCTACGTCAGCGAGCGTTGCGGCCGGCCAACGCCGGCGGACGCTAACTGCTGCCCGACTACGGGCTGGGCACACGCTGACGGCTGTATGCCCCAGGGGCTAGGTGCGTAGTGCAGTGTAGCGTTTGTATCGTGGTTTCCCGCGTAATAAACACCTGTACTATGAAATATCTCGCTTCCACGTGAAGTGATTGACAACGTACACACGCGGCGAGAGTCGTGGCTCGCTCTCGAACCCGTTGTGGGCAGAGTCTCTCGGCAATGCAGTTCGGTGCTGCGCGAGAGCAGTGAGAATAACGACGGCGCGTTATTCTAATATTCTGTTCTATTATTCCTTAATGACAAGGATTAAGGATAGCAGATAATGCCTACAGGGTTCGAATCCCAACTGGGTTGATGGAGTTTTTTTTTTAATTAAAAGACCCAAATTTTTCTGTACTAGTCCACGTACACTTGTTTCCATATCAAACACATGCAAGCAAAGGAGAAGACGGGAATAAACAAAACTGAACCTCGTGCCGTGGGCGAAGTGCCAGTTTGCAGCGTCTGCAGTTTGTGCCGAGAATGCATTTATAGGGGTGAATAGTCTTGTAACAAAATTAATTAATAGGTCTGGGCGTCGGTTACTATTGTAACCAGATTAATTTGACGTTATATATCGTACAAGCGGCCATTTCAATAACTGGCCGGCTCGATTTACCAGTCCTGGATGGTCCGCAGGAAGTCCGAGGAGTACGTTCGGATCGGAAGTACCAAAGGAATACATGGGAAAATCGAGCCCCGGATCGCGTTTCGGGCAGTCCGCGGTCGATCCGGGACAGATAATCGAGGAAGCCCAATGTTGTCTATGAATTGCACATATAGAGTTTCACGGTGTTAGGTGCCGTTAGCTGTAAAAAAAAAATTGTGCTTTACGTTTACGTTGCGTCAGATTAATATAGCGAAGCTTTTATGCCTAACGGACGGCGACCATCCCGCCACTAAAACGCACTGCAGGAAAGCCAACTTTACACAATGGGCTTCACAAAAAAATGACTATAAGCGAGGGCACAATCAAGCGCCTCGAAAGGAAAACGCTTTCCGTGGACGGAATGAAGCCGACGTCTATCTGATTGTCCCGCCATTCCGACACGGTCGAAGCTGTCCGGACTTTGGACCTCGACTCAGTTTGCAGGGAGAAAGCTTCCCGTTTTTCCCACCTTTCTCTTAGAAAGGGGCTTTGATTTGTTTTTATGAATGAGACATCGGTGCGTTTTTTGTGTCACTCTTCAGGCTTTAATTCCTTGGACCACGACAGAAGTTCTCCCACGCCCCCGGCTGCAAGTAGTCCGGCTTGCAGAACAGGTCCAGCATCGCGCGATGCTCCGTGAGCCTGCAAAGAAAGAGAGAAATATTCATGCACACCTCAGCACCCAAATTGCCGTAAACTCATGAGCGCCGCGCCATCAGCGGGGTACACCTGTACGCTCGAACTGCCGCGGCAAATGGAGTAAATAAGCCTACAGATTAATCTTTTTAGATCCGCTAAAGCAGGCGTGGTATAGGTATGATAGGCGTGGCGGGAAGTGTGTACACGCCTTTTCTGTAAGTTCCACCGCCGTTATTTGTACCTTACGCGCGTTTTCTGAGCAAAAATGGTTGGTGACCGAGGGAACGCTTTAGGTAAGTTTGTAGCGCGTTGGAAGGGCGTGGAAATGGCGTTCGGTTGCAAATTGATGAAGGAAATTCAGAAAAGTTTAAACACTGTGGAGTACAAGACATTCCTCCCCCCCCCCCGCCACCCCGGCCCCCTCGCGGGAAGCGTTCAAGCCCTCCCCTTAGCTCACATGTCGAAGCAGTACGGTCCTCTTCATACCCGTATAAGATTATTAGCATGGTATTTACCAGTTGCACCAATGTAATTATGCACCAATCAATCACTGTTTCTCCCCTGAAACTTATAATATTGTTAGTACTGATGACAAAGATTCTGTCGTTATAGAGTAGAATGGTAGCCCGATATTTCCATATTCTACTACACATGACTTTACTCGTGTGAATACCAAAGACTTTTTAAAAGGCACAAAAAATGTGTAGCGTCAGTGCACTTACTATGCATTTTACATAGCAATGCCCGACGAAAGGCGTAAAAAGTGTTGCCGGGTGATTTGATTAGGTTTTTTTTTTTTTTTTGCAGAACCCTTTTTCAGATTTTCGGTGTCGAGAAAATGGTGGTAACGCCCTGAACACCCTCCGTTTTTGGAGAGTGTTGAAAGGGTATGCATAAGGTATTTAGCAGGTAATAGAATGCCCTCACTTATAAAACGCCACAATTACAACACTTTTTCGATTCGGCATTATGACTAACAGTTTTTCAAGTCTGCATGCTAACTTGTACATGCTAAGAGTCATATGCCTAATTCCGAAATTAGCGTTAACATGTGTAATTCTAGAAAAGGTGCCACTGACTGCAGCAAATGACCTATTTTTCCCCAAATAAAAGCAAATAAAGCAGACGTATGTGTAAAGCAACGTAAGTATATACCTCGCTTTCCCCGATTGGAGGTCGCCGGTGAGTGGATGCCACAAGCGGGACGTAAATGGCATTAACCGAAATATTAAAGTCTATCTCTCTCTGCCTGTTCCTATAGCCTGAAAAAAGGTGTTTGCCTTTGCCATGGGAAGGCTGTTTGCCATGGTACGAGGCGGACAATCCCCACTGCGCCACGGCCCACCATCAACAAAGATGACGGCGACGAAGCTGTATGGGGGCAACATAATTAATGGGTAATTTGGGTTTCCATCAGCGGACTTTCATTTCCCGGCCTTCTTTTCTCTGGAAATAAATTAGTAGGTTAAAGTGCTATCCAGGCACTACCAATGAATTAGCCCTGGCCAATACCCCCTTGTGGGTACATGCCATAAACATTGAGGGCATCATCACCATCATCCGCAAACGCGGGCTTCGTTACGGCCACTTGTAAATGAACCGGCTTATCTCGCAAACACATCGATTCATCATCAAACATGGTCAGTGTCATCTGCTTTGCCGCCACGTGACCTTTGGTAAAAGTGCAGGTTCATTCCCATGCATCCTGCTCCCAGCCTCGCATCGCATTGGCGTGGGCTCAGCCGTGCACGATCATGGAAGACGCTCAGGAAAGCCCCACCCCAGCCCTGACCCGAGGTTCCCCACGCCGCGACCCAAGCCCGAGAGATGCCAATGAAGACCAGCCGAGACGAGCCATGCTGACAGATGTCGTGTTCCCCCGCCTTTTCGTCCGACGTGGCTCCAGCGCCTTCGATGCTTCCTCGCGACGGAAGACATCGTTGTTAGGCATCATCATCGTCATCTGTGGCGGCAAGCAAATCGTCACTGTATATTTTCATCGCATTGCGCATCCACTTCTAGTCCTAGCTTGCCTCGGCCTCGATCCGGAGGTGTCGAGTGGGGGGGGGGGATGTCACGGTACGTGGCGGACAATCCCCATGGCGCCACGGCCCACCATCAACAACGGTGACGACGACGATGAAGCTGTGTGCGGGGTAGCAAGTGCGGGATCCGTTATGGTCACTTGTAAATGGATCGTCCAAACTTGTACATACATCACTTCATAATAAACCATGGTTTGTGTTATTTGTTCTGCCACCAAGGAAAAATTTAAAAACGAAGCTTTATATGGCTAGGAGAAAGAAAATTCCGGCGGTCTCGTGAACGCAGAAAACTCAACTGGCGCAACCACATGCGCGCAGGAGAAAAAAAAAACAAAAAAAAATGAAAAAAGAAAGGGAAGCTTGCACTCACGCGCAAATCTTGAATGGCGAAGCTATTGTAGGTTAGCATTGCCGGACACATAGTTAAGTTTCAGTATCATTGTTTAATTGCATAGCTGCGGTGCTACTAAGCGTCGTCGTATGCATCGAAGAGGTCGTCGTCTTGGCAGCGAGTGGTGGATGCGAAGTCATCCTCCGCATTGTAGACTTCAACCAGGTCTTAGTCATCGACTTGAGGCAGTGGTGGCGGTATCTGCAAGTTGTTTCGGGAGTAGTGGCCCACTCGTAGCCATGCCTTCAATTACCCATAAGGGCTTCTAGAGAATGTGGCATCTGTGCTGGCCTCTCCCAAGCAGGATGTCTTTTCAACTGTAGCATTAGCTCTGTAGTGGTTTTTACATACACGGGAGCGCTTGACGACAGCACTTGAGCTTTTTTTTATTTTGGCTCTGAGCTTTTTTTTCTTTTGCTAGAGCCAGGGGGATCGCCGCCAGGGGGCCGACACAGGCGCCCGCGCCTCGCTTCGACTCCCGCTTTTCGCGTTCTATACGCGATCACTCGACGTGCACGCGCTAACCATCGCCATAGATCGTTTCCTAAGCACCCCAGGAATCGACGGACCCCACACTTGACCCGCTCTGACCATCAGCAGCGAAGAAAGCCTACCGCAAAGTTTGCCAGCGTCACCGCCGCTGCTGGGACTACCTTCAGGCCTAACACGAGCGGCCGCTCTCCAGCCATGCCGCAGCAAGAACACCTGCTCGCGCCCTCCGTCACGACACCGGAGCACGTGCAACAAGTGCTACCCGCCGCCTCCACTGAGATGGAAACGGGCTCCGACTCCCATAATTCGCCTACGCCTGCCGACTCCGGGATCGAGCTCCCTGCACCAAGCACCCACCCGCCGCCAGCCAGCTCAACCGAAGTAGACGCCGCTCACCAAATGGACTATGACCACCTCAGCGGCCGAACGTGCCCCCGCCCAAACCCCTGGATGGAGGTCATATACGCACGACAAAAAAGCCGTCAACATCTACGCCTATGCCACCTGCCACCGAGACGCCTCCAAAAGCGGTGCGTACTATACCACCACCGCGCTTCCCACCGACCCACTCCTCACTGTCATCCGCCAACATGACGGCCTTCGTGTCGGTGACTTGTCTACCAGCGACATAGCGCGAGGTCTCGCTGCCGCAAGTAACATACCTGACTCGACCTTCCGCACCCTCGCCACCCTCCAAGCGCAACCCAACACCAACCTCATCGTGGCTGGTACCTCCGACCCCACCTGGCCGACAGGATCTCCAGAATAACCGAACTAACCCACCGCCAGACCACCTACACTGTCAACGCCTACATGAAGCCCCCGCCAGGCACTGCACGTGGCGTGATTCATGCAATCCCTGAAGGCTTCACTCAGGAGCAACTTCTAAAACTCACAGCTACCAACCACCCCTACCTCATCCATGCCCGCATTATGGGCAAAACCAGGTCAGAACTCCTCACCTTCGCCGGAACCCGCATTCCTTACTACAATAAGTTTGACTGAAATGATCCGCTGCCGACCATACCGTCGCGCCCTCCAAACCTGCACTAGTTGCGGTGATATCGGACACCGGCAAGATGTCTGCCCGCATCCAAACAAGTCACGGTGCCACAGCTGCGGCACTCCTGATCCAACACCGCAACACACCTGCACCCCTCACTGCAAGCTGTGCTACGAACCCCACCCAACGGCCACCGCGACTGCCCCAAGCGCTACCGACCCACTCCACCATCTAAGAAACGCCCGCTTGACTTGACGAAGACCTCCAGCCGGCAAAGCACCGATGCCCACGATTTCCCGCCACCGCTCAAGGAGAAAAAACCCCTGAAGGAAAAAGTAAAATTACTGTGGGTACCGGCCCATTCTGCGGTGGAGGGTAACTAGTTTGCCCACCAGCAGGCCCGAACACTGACTTACCGGGCCACTTCCGCAGTAGTGGAAAAAACCATCCATTGCATACCTACAGGAGAGCAGCATATGGATTCCCGTGAACAGGGAGCCACCTTCGTCGAGTGAGGAGTTCGCAATGAATGCCTCTTGAATAAAGTTTCTTCTCTCTCTCTCTCCCGCCACCGCAGGCATCTCTCACCCAGCACCCTACCTGGCCTCCCCTACCGCAGGTGAGCTGGTCAGCTAAATTAATCACACCTCCCGCTGCTCCTACACCCCCACCCCCTGACTTGTCTCACCCCTCTTCCTCCCCCGACCCACTCACCGCCGACCTCGAAAAATTCCAACTACACTTCCAACAACAACTTCACGAACTTAAAAAACAAGTTGCCGCCCTCATGCGACTCCCCCCTCCCTAGTCCCCCCCCCACCCCCCCCCCCTATCCGAGAACCCCATCATCGAACGTGTAACTGAAATCGTCAGTGCACGCATGGCTGCCCAAATTGAAGATGCCATAGCAAACGTTTTGTATGCCCAAGCCCAAACCCATGCTCCCCTCGTCAAGAACGCCAAGCCAAATTCGAACTCGCCTTCCAACGAACCCCGGACAGCCTCTCCCTTTCCTCTGATAGTTCCCCCCCCCCAAGAAACCCAAGCACCACCCGTATCATGCCTAACACCCCCATTGACACCATAACTGTCTATCAATGGAACTGCCACTCGTTCAACAGCAAGCGTCATCAACTCTCCCTCTTCGCCCAAAATGACCCTCCCCCCTGATGCCATCGCCCTGCAGGAAACCAACACCTCTTCCTCCCGCCTACCACAATACAACGCCTTCACGCAAGACCCCCAATCCCGCACGGCCCTCCTCGTTCATAACTCCCGCCCGGCACAACCGCACAGCCTCAGCCAAAACATCCCCCACACCTTCGTCGAAATGATCTCGACTCGCCGCACACGTCCCAGCATACATCCTCAACATCTACAGCCCCCCGAACGACCACCTCAAGACCATAGAACCCCTCTTTCAAGAAGCGGTACAGATAGCTGGATCCCACCCTCTTCTTGTCCTTGGTGACTTCAACGCCCCTCACTTGACTTGGGGCTACCGCTACGCCTCGAAGAAGGGTACCGCCCTGCTCCGGGACATCCAAAATCATCACCTCGTCCTCCAAAATGACCTAACCATCCGACTAGAACCGGCAATAGCGTTAGCCGTGACACCATACCTGATCTGACCTTTACCAGACACTGCGCCGAGCCCAGTGGCACCGGCTTGACGAAAACCTCGGCAGCGATCACTACCTCATCACTCTCCACGTACCCTTCGTTCACAAACCCCTCCGCAGCGGCACCGCACGCCCCACGAACTGGCCCAACTTTGGCAAGGATCCCACTCCCTTACCACCCATTGGCGACAACCTGAATGACTGGGCACAAGCCCTAGAACAGAGGGTTTGCGCCAACACTCAATCTATAGCCCTCACAGACGCCACGCCGGCAGCCGATCCACACTTCCTTCACATGTGGGATGCCTTTTGGAGCCTTTCTAAAAGATGGAAGCGCCAGCGCCACAATCACCCTCTCAGGAAACGTATAGCCCGCCGGAACCAACAGATCCAAACGCACTCCAGCCAGCTTCAGAACCAAAACTGGCGGGACTTCTGCACCCGCCTGCAAGGTACCCTCCACACCCGCAAGACCTGGCACCTCCTCCACTCCCTCCTGGACAACCACTCCACTCAACTTCAAACAACGCACCGCGTCCATCAACTCATCCGCAACCATTCGCAACCCCCTCGCAAGCTTCTCCGCACCATCAGGCAGCACCTCTTTGGTGTCCTGTCACCCATCCGCCTGCCCCGACCTTCAATACAACAGACCCCCCCCCCCTAACGCCGACATGGACCTCCCCTTCACCATGACCGAACTCCACGCCATCATTGCCCGCCTTACCCGCAACACCACCCCGGACAGAGACCACATTACCTATAGAACTGTTCGTAACCTCCCGGGCGACATCCTTGAAGACCTCCTCACTTATTACAACAGCTACTGGGAAGCCGGCACTTACCCCTCACAGTGGCGCCACTCAGACATCACCCTTATCCCCAAGCCCAACAAACCCGTCTCCGCCACCGCCCTCCGACACATCGCCCTCACCTCCTGCCTCGGCAAGATCTATGAACACGTTCACCAGCGCCTCGCCACCTACCTCGAAACCGTAACCTGTAGACCCTTACAATCTTCGGTTTCCGCCAACATCCTCCCCCCAAGACGTCCTTATATAAATCAAAGAAGAGCTCCTCGCCCACCTCAGCCATGACACCCCCAAAACACTCCTCACCCTCGATGCCAAAGGGGCCTTCGACAACGTTACGCACCAAGCCATCCTCGATAACCCCAACCACACCGGTTGCGGCCACCGCACCCACCAATTCGCCTCTGCGTTCCTGCGGCACCTCACTGCCACCGTCCGGCTCGCCCTCTCCAATCCCCTACTTCCACATCCCTGCCAACGGCACACCGCAAGGCTCCGTAATTTCCCCCTTACTCTTTAATATCGCCCTTCTCCAGCTCCCCAGTATCGTGAATGCCATCCCCGGTATCCCCCATGCTCTATATGTCGATGACCTCACTACATGGACTATAGCGGCTCCAGCGGTGCGCAACAAGACGACCTCCAGCAAGCCATCGACACCACCGTCGCCTACCTCGACCCCAGAGGCCTAACGGTGAAACCAAACAAGTCAGCCCTTCTCGTTCTTCGAGCCCGCACCCGCCCCCCCCCCCAACCCACCCCGGACCCACAAGTGACTATCCACGGCACTCCCATTTCCCAAATCACCACCCTTCGGGTACTCGGAGTTCCTTTTCACTACTACGGCTCCGGCGCCACTCTTCTCCCATAGCTTGTGGGGATCCTGACGCCCAGGCCATTGCGCGATCACTGGGTTTGTGCCATCACGCGGCGATTTTCCCCTCTCTCCTCCGAAATTCCGGCTCGTCTTGGCGCCTCTGTGTAGAGCCGAGCCGTCTCTCAAACTCTTGCGTGAGGTGAAGCCTGCAGAGACCGTTGCGGCGATAAAACACTGTCACGCAGCGGGCGCTCCGCCCTGGTAGCGGAGCTAACCTCACCTCATTGGTCCGTTTGAACGAGGCCCGAACCCGACTCTCGCCGGGGAGGCGAACGCGCGCCCTGCGCGGGGGTCCGTTCGGGGAGACGCTTCCAGGACGCCGAAGGCGTTGGCCGAAGGTATGTGACGCTTTCTTTACCAGCCGGCGGCAACTCTGTTGCGCCGGCGAAAGCCCACCAGCCCTTCCGGCTGCGGCCCGTGCCTAAGGCTGCTCCTGTTGCCCCTACGCTTGCATATAGTAAGGCCGTACCTAACACTCGACGATCACGCCGTGCGGTACGCGCCTGTGGGCGAATGGGCCCCGTCTCCCTCGCTGCTGCGAGCCGATCTGGCCAGCACGGCGATGCGCGCGCACACAACGTGCGCGCACCCCGGAATTTGCCCTGACAGAAGAGCCCACTGGTCTCTCAAACTCTTGCGTGAGGTGAAGCCTGCAGAGACCGTTGCGGCGATAAAACACTGTCACGCAGCGGGCGCTCCGCCCTGGTAGCGGAGCTAACCTCACCTCATTGGTCCGTTTGAACGAGGCCCGAACCCGACTCTCGCCGGGGAGGCGAACGCGCGCCCTGCGCGGGGGTCCGTTCGGGGAGACGCTTCCAGGACGCCGAAGGCGTTGGCCGAAGGTATGTGACGCTTTCTTTACCAGCCGGCGGCAACTCTGTTGCCCCGGCGAAAGCCCACCAGCCCTTCCGGCTGCGGCCCGTGCCTAAGGCTGGTCCTGTTGCCCCTACGCTTGTATATAGTAAGGCCGTACCTAACACTCGACGATCACGCCGTGCGGTACGCGCCTGTGAGCGAATGGGCCCCGTCTCCCTCGCTGCTGCGAGCCGATCTGGCCAGCACGGCGATGCGCGCGCGCGCAACGCGCGCGCACCCCGGAATTTGCCCTGACCTAAGAGCCCACTGGCTTTACGCAAACGACGCGTACACTTGCGCGTGGCGCCCCATCGCCCCTTTCACCTAACGGGAAGTACGTACCGGTACTGCAAATTATGTAATTGGGTCTGTAAAATATGTGACTAGGATGTTAGTATAAAATAAACGTCTTCCCTCCGTACCCTGGGCATATTCCTTTGTCGCCAGTTGGCGCGACGGCGTTTCAGTATCGTGAGCGTGCTCAAATAGACCGAACCCACGGTGGTTCCTCGCAGTGTGCATGAATGCCTGCCTTGTGCAATGATAGGATTATGCATATTGTGAGGTAGAGAGACCACAAGCTCCACAAGCTCCACAAAACAATCACCCAACTTACGAACCTCATTCGGCGCATCAGCGGCTACATCTACGGCATCAAAGAATCCGACACCTGGAAACTCATTCAAGCCCTCCTCATCAGTCGCCTCACATATAGCTGCCCTTTCGTCAACCTCAAGATACAGGAAGCTAACAAGCTGGACGCTCTGATCCGCAAGACCTACAAAGCAGCCTTAGGCCTCCCTACCTAACCTCCAACACACGCCTCCTCCAGCTTGGCCTCCACAACACCCTCACAGAAATCTTGGAAGCCCAACGCACTTCCCATCTGCACCGACTCTCCCTCACATCGGCTGGTACACGGGTACTTCAGGCCATCGGACGCACGGCCCCTGCCACCCCACACGCGCCCCAACGTATTGCCCTCTCCATTCGTAAACGCATCCACGTCCCTCCCGTGCATATACACCCCTTCTACAACCAAGGCCGCCGCAACGCCCGCGTCCGATTCCTCGAAAAACGCTACGGCACGGATCCCAACACCCGCTATACGGACATAGCCCAGTCCTCCACCCGCCACAGTACCACCACCGCAGTCCTCACCGACGGGGGGCGCCTCCCCACCCCGGATTCCTACCGCCACATCCCCACGCTCACCGCCGAGTCCCTCGCCATCCCCCACGCTGCCCTGACCCACTGCCACCAACCTTACCTGACCATAATCACCGACTCGCAGCAAGCCTGCCGCCTCTACCAAGCCGGCCTCGCCCCACCAGTAGCCATTCCCCTCCTTCAACGCCTCCCTGAAGACATTGACCTCTCCATTGTCTGGACCCCCGGCCACTCCGGCCTGGCAGGGAATGAGGCGGCCCACGCCGCAGCCCACGCACTCATTACGCGGGCACTCCCCTCGCCTCGCATCGACCAAACAACTCCCCTACCCCTCGACCCAGCAGACCTGACACCATTCGACCCCACGTACAACTCCATCCCTTCCCACCACGCTAACTCCCGACGGCGATCCCGCCCCCCCCCCAACCTTTCCTTCACCGCCCAACAGGCCTACATCCTCCGCCGACTACAGACCGGCACCTACAACCACATCATCCTATCCTACATTTCCCGTTCTCTATTCCCACCCGACTGCCCACACTGCCACATCCCTATCAACACCTAGCACCTCGTTCTCTCTTGCCTCCAACACCTCCTCTTCCTCTGAGCAGTGGGAGTCCGATCAGACCAGCTCCGCACCGGAGAGCCAGGTCGCCCCGGTGCGGCGCGCACTGGAGGCAGCCCGGACAAGAGGCCTCCTCGACTTAGGAGGGTAACCACGCCCTTCTACCCCTTCCCTTTGGCTCAATAAACGTTTTGCCACCCCCATTCTAGAGCCACTGCGCGAACCGGGGACTCGGCGATCGGGACACGCGGTCACGAGCACTGGGCATTTTCTCATTCCTCGGTGTTTTTGCCAGATTCTTTATTATTTTTATTTATGTATTTATGTACCTGCTGAAGCCACTGCACGTGCTGGGAACACCCGGCGGTCGCCTCGGAGCACGCGCTCACGAGCGCTAGGCATTTCCTTTCTATTTTTTCCTGCAACGACGAACTTGTGGCTTGTAAAACCGCTCCGCTGTTAACAATACCAAGAAAACAGTTCACGTGCGTCTGCGCCTGTTGCAGCCGGTTGTAGCGCGTGCTGACGCGTTCCACTTTGGGAAAACGTGAAAGCCTGCGTACAAAATGCCGGGTGCGCCAGTCATGCATGAGGAAGACGACGGTATGATGATGACTACAACTACCACAGTGACAATCGGCGACGGAACATGCAAATAAACAATTTCAAACCTAATGCAAATATGCGTGGTGGTGTGTCCTTCAGTGCTTACATAGAAAGAACTCCTGCCACTTCGCTATGGTTCAAGCGTTGCGCGACTTATCAGTAAAGACTATCATCTTTAGTGTGCAACAAAAGCAGCGCCAAATCAAAACGTACCATTCTTGTAGCTGACGATCCACTTCTTCCTCATCCACCTCGTCGTCGTCGTCGTCCTCAGGCTCGGCCGACGCCGGCGGCCCCGGCTCGCGCTGCGCACCGTCACCATTGTCAGCAAGGACGCTGTTGACTGTGGCCATGCTTTTCCCCATCAGCTGCCCTTGCCCGCTGACCATGTCCTTGTCACTTGCTTCCCCTTCCGGCACTTCAGATGTAGACGAAGAGGTCATAGGCGACTCCATTCTGTACGCAGGCTCAAGAGATTGGGAGAAGTTGCTTAACCAAAGGACCGACAAGCGACGTTCCCACTCGCGTTCCTTTGTCCTCAAAGCCCTAGTTCCACTGCGCCGTCGAAGAACGCCGAAGATCGGAGGAGCAAGATGATGATGATAATGCTGACGACGACCACGTCGATGATACTTTCAAATAGGCACAGAGTTGCCCCACACCGTCGTCGTTTTTCACTTCCGTGTAATACAACGCGAAACACGGGCAGAGAAAACGAAAAGATACACAAACCCTGACTATGACTGTTTGCTATTCAAGAAAACACATAATACTGTAAAGACGACGTGATGCACCGTGCGCTGTGACCAAGATACATTATCATCATTAATAACTTTATATGGAGAAAATATAAAACAAATAGATGCTCCCTGCAGAGCGGTGGTTCGGATCCTCATTTTAAGACCCATTGGATCTTGCCGCCTCCCTGAAGCTCCAGGTCTGTGGTGGCAAGAGCAGCCTGAATCTGTTCTTGTTTCTCCTGTGGTGTTTGTTGTACTGCCTGGCCCTCCGTCCATACATTCCCATGTAACATGGAATAAAGTCGGTTTACCACCGCAATTGGAGCAAGCGTCTTGATGTTGTTGTGGATGTAGATTTGTGTAAGCGTTCGTTCGAATTCATCCCCGTGACATGGCTTCTTCCGTGCGAACTTCTTCCTGTGGTGGCACGTATCGGCGTCTGCCAACTATGAGCTCCTCGAGTCTTTTGCCGTATTGTCGAGGACGTGGACAATGCATAACGTGTTGATCTCCGCTCGGTTCGTTAATTCACGAGCGATCTGCTCCGCAGTTTCTTTCCCCTATAGCCATTGATGACCCGGAACCCATGCTAGTGCATGTCTCTTGTCGGAGTTATTACAGGCGCTCGTGAGGATGTTAACCTCCGTCTTGGTATTTTTCCGTTCGGGTATCCTTGGCATGTATGTTTAGGGTCCGTAATGATGTGAAGCTTTCTTCCCCCTTCATGCGGTATAGACAGGAAGATCGCTGTTGCTTCTGCGCCGTGGAGTTTGTTCTGATTGTGACGCTGTCAGTGAGTTGTGGTTTAGGTCTATTCGCAAAGGTAAAGACTATGCCGTCCATAAACTATATCTCTCTTCCTAACAGGTTCACTGACAGCGGGCTGATACAGCGCTTTCCCCAATTACTGATGTGGTACGCTTTGAGCATTTATGGATTATGCGGTCCTCGTGCATAGAAAAGAAAAACAGGTTGTTACTGGCACTCCCTGCAAGCGCTGGCAAGCGGGCATGCTCATTTACAATATACGCTCTTAACTTCATGCTGACGCACAGGCCCGTTTGACCGATAGACCAGGACAAGGAGGAGGAGTGTATACGCTTTACTGAAGTCACATAGTACGGGACTTCGGGTGCTCATCCTGGGCTGCTCCCTACTTAGGGGTTCCCATTTACGAGGCAGCACATGACGAAAGTATTTGGGAGGCCACGTTTGTGGTGCACAAAGTTAAAGTTTTCATGAGTGATACCTCTACCCCTTACCTTGAGCTGTCGTCTCATAAGGTTTCTCTGCAGCTGGAGAAAATGTTGCCAATGTGTTCACGCGCCGCGAATGCGACACTGATACCGAAGAGCCATGAAAACAAAGTACAGGATCAATATATTAAAAAAAACTGTTTTGGCCGAAAACAATGATACCAGTTTGATAGCGAACTTCAAGCAAATAAGAAGAATCAGCGGCGGCGGACTCGCTAGTTTCCGGCAATTTCTCTACCACGTCGCCGAACCTTGTTTGTGCGATCTGCGGCCGCCGACAAACGCCACCGCCAAGAAACATGACCGGGTGATCGTGGTGGGGCCTACTTTTCCGTTTGGTCGTAACGTTGAATGCTAACGTGCAGTTGGCACATCGATAACTACGTTTTTAGCGTTGGCCCGTATTAACTCCAGGGCGATATCTGATTTTCCCGTGCCAAGGAAGAGACGTGGTTAAAGGGGTCGTGAAGAGATAATGCATTTGTCTTTGCTTAATTTTGTCTGCTTGAACGACGTTTAACAACATAAATCCCGAATATTTTCACAATCCATCGCTTCTGGAATTAAGGAGACGCCTTTGAAATGCTCGTTTTGAGGAGCATCGCCAGCGACCATGCGCGCGTCGTCGGTCGGCCGCGCAACTAGCAGTGACGTCACGACAAGTGCTTTCGAGAGTTCAACGCGTTCATCGTTCGTCGTGCATATTACTCTGCAAAGCTGTAAACCCGATATTTTCTAAATGATGCATCCTTTATTCGTTGCCAAAAACAGTTTTCTATCCACGTGAGGGGTGTCGTGACTGCTTCATTGGCAACCATTGCAGCAGAACGCAGACCTACTGGGGCTCTTCGATTGACATCGGACTCACCGCGGACTCCCCTAGAAGCAGACCGGCGTGCGATTTTTCCATGTATCCCTCTGGCTTCGGGGAAACCTCGGACTACCCGCGGACTATCCGCGGTGAGTCCGAGACTAAATCGAAGAGCCCCACTGGCTGCTTGTACAGTTTGTAGCCAGTTTCCCTGCTGAATTTCGCGTTTTTTTTTTGCCGAATTGTCTTCGGAATCGTCCCTTTTTTTAATGAAACGGCACAAAAACGCTCAAGAAAAAAAAGCGATTCGAACTTGCGGCCTCTGGGCCAGCCCAACGTTCCGGCCATGCTAGTCGGACACTTTATCCACTATACTAACAACATGTGTTTTTTTTTTGCTTTAATACATGGAAATTTTAGAGAGAAGTCAGCCAAGGCAATTGACACACAATATAAACACTAACAGACAGCAAAAGGTATGCACGTCAGTCTAACAAAGGTCGGCACCAATTCAAAACTCAGGCAAGCAAACGCACGCATCCAAAAGATGCAGCCACTCTGGTGGATCACTCTGCGCAACATAAACGCTCCGTACCAACGCCGCCTGTTCCCGAAAAATGCACTTGGTCGGCCTAGCGGGTTCAGCATGGCGATCAGTCATGCGGCACTTCCACAAGGTAAACAAACCTAGGAGCACAAAAACGTCATATGGCACCCGATTAACGTCCTCAAATGGAATTCATAATCTATTCCCCGTGCCTCTTTATCGCCAGCCATACTTGCGGGACCATACGAATAATGTTCTAGACCGTGTCAAGCGTATGTGCGTGCCTCCAAATGCCAAAACGCTTTTCTTTAAGCTTCATTCGCAAATGCTCCCAGTTATAACATGGCTGCGAGACAAAGGAATGTCGATCCCTTGGTCACCCAATTGCCGCTTGTGCAACCAACCAGAAACTATTGACCACTGTTTTGTGCTGTGCCGTGACGCGGTGTTTTTCTGGGACGCTTTGCAACGGACACTAAAAAAGGACATTGACATCACCCCATAGACCATTCGCTACTAACAACATGTGATGCGCCTACAGCGAAAAACTGCGGCATAAAAGTCGCATTTGAACCCAGAACTCTGTCGTGTTTTCATAAATTCTAATCAATTCAGAGCTTTAACCGCCAACTTACGGTTGAACGCTTCTGCAGGAAGCCAAAGGGGAGCGTATACAATCAACGAAACAGCGTTAACAGCATTGTTTATCCCACGAAAGCAATCGAACTCCGTGATGGTGGGACTCGGCGACTCAGCGCTGTATCGCTGCTTCTCTCAAGTTGTTTTTGCGCTTGATGAGTAAATTATGGATTGGTTTTAAGTTCCGACTACTCGAAGTTCCTGCGATAAACGTGTTTATGTAATAAATTCTCATTTTAAGCGTTAGGTCATTTATCTCGTCAGGTCAGCAGTTCCACGTTCGCGCAACTGACACAGGCTACGTTAGACAGACGTCGGCAACTTGTGCAAAAATATCGGCTATCAAAACGACACTTTAGACTCGTGCGAAACAGCGTAAACAGTTTATGAATGCCAAGTTTAGATTAAACGTGGTTAATTCTGCCTGCGCCACTCGCCCGCGTTGTTGACTGAAAGTTCGACCATGTTGATCAGTCGTATCAGAGATCAGACATCTCCGAATGCACTTCCCGTTCAGTTGCAGGGCGAGTTTCATCATGGCGCTGATGTTGTAGCTTTATCTGACCCTCTGCAAACCCGCTCTATGCCAACATGTTGTGCAGACGAGGGAGAACTATGATTGGCTTCTTACTGACTTACTGAAACGTCACTTCACGAGTTGAGGAGGAAAGCCTCGGTGAAACGGTAACTGCATTTGTTTTTCTATTGGCAACGTCTCGTGCCACGCGCGTGGCACGAGCCACGCCCCCCTGGCAACGGCTGCTGCCACGCATGACGTAATAATGACGTCATAACATTAATAAGTGTCATTATTTTATGTAGTGTAGTGTGTGGGCATACTGGGTCTGGCTACGGGATAACAAACGAACCCGGCTAGCCTCGTTAGAGACGTTGAGCGACGATGTCAGCTCGACGCCCGGAAATGACCCATCCAAAATGCCCCAGAGAGGTACGCGGCGTCCGCAAGGGAGACGCCGCGACGGGTTCGACTCACCGACACAGGCGACGACAGGCTCCAAAGGGCCAGGACGAACCATGGGGTTTATTGGCCGAGTCGTACAGTGCATAATAACGCCAAGACCGGGTTAAGAACTACACTGTACCGACACGCGTCCGATCGGGGCCAAACAGCGCCCGACCGGCCGGCGCGGCGGGGAGGAGACGAGCCGGCCGGGGGCATGGAGCGCCCCGGTATCCGACTCCCTTCTCCTGGACGTGGGGCGGCGAGGGTGCGATACGATCCGCGACCCCTCGCGTTCCCTATACTCCATCCTCCATCTCCTTCCCGAGTCCCTGGAGTCAGGGAGACATCCAGAGAGCTCGCGAGAGAGCCGACCGAGCCCAGAGAGCAGAGAGAGGCCCGCGAAACGCGCGCGTCGCGGTTTTAAGGCGCTGAGGAGAGGAGGCAGGTTCCCGGGCGAGGAGGAGCGACAGCGGCGGCGGGACAGTCGGTGCCCGCCGGCGCGTCGGCCCGCGAGGTTGACGTCACGTGCGGCGCGGGAGAGCGCGCTCGTTCGAACATCGCGCTCGCGGGAGGAGGAAAGGGGATCAAGCGGATCCCCACATCCCCCCCTCCTCAAGACCGAGCCCGGTCTGAAGGACCGGCTCGACAACAGCAGGCACAGCACATACCCTACGAGCTTACAACGGGTCCCCAGCCCAAGACGTCCGCGAATGTCCGCACGTCCGAGTCCACGCCGACACACACGCCCACACTTCGAAGACACGCCGTTCCAAAGTTCGACACGACGCCCGAGTGGTCGGCACGAGCAGGGGCCGTCTAGATGATTCGCCAGGACACCAGGGAGCCAGGCCCAAGACCGCCAGACCGCGGGGCATGTTCACGCCGGACGCTCGAGCAACATGCTCGAGGGTTGAAGCTGCCAGGCGTAGCTCGACCAGCTGCAGCAGGAGAGGGCCACCGGAGGTGGAAGGTAGCCGCAGCTGCAGGGTGCCGTACCGGCTGAAGGTCCCGAAGGAGCACCCAGGGCGCGCTCGCCGAAGGCACCAGGGAGAGGAGCCGCGGCGAGCGGCGCCGCACGAGGCATCGTGAGGGAGTGCCCCGAGAAAGCGCCGGAGCGCCCGAGCTGCAGAGGTGTGCCATGGCCACAGCGAGTGGCGACGTTGAAGCCGCCGGCCGATGCAGGATGGCGTGTGGCAAGGGTCGTGTGTGGTGCGGCAACTGAAGCTGAAGAAAACCGGGCTGGGGACCGAGCCAAGGAACAGTGCTGCGAAAAGGGAGACGAAAGGCGAAACCCAAAACTACCTGCCGGGAACAGCGATAGGGGCGTGCAAAGGCTCGGGCCGAAAAAGCGGCCGTAACGCCGGTGCCGCGAGAAACTGGGGAGAGCTAACGGCTGCGTAGTGCGTAACAGCGGTCGCACGGAAGGTAGCCGGCATTCCCCGTTTCGCTTCGTCGGCGGCCATCCACCCCCCCTTCCAAAGCGTCGCTATCGGCGACGAAGGCATGGAGGGAAGAATACGGGAACGAAGGGCGTGAGGCCCGCGTCGTTCCCTAGGCCGCCGATTGAGTGGCGTGCGCTTCTCCCGCGGTGTCTCTCCGACATCCGCCATGAGAGAGGGTCTACCTGCCGTGTCACGTGGGCTTATTGGGCCAGTTGGTTGCCATCGCCTGACGTGACGCGCTTCCGCCCGCAACGGAAAAGAGGGGACAAACTCGCTGCCCAGCCGGGCGTCGCGAAGAAACCTTTCCGTGGCTGCGGCGTTGGCGCTCGCTGGCGCTCGGTAGGGTTGGTCATGGGGCGGAAACGTCGCCCCGCGCCAACGCTCCGCTCGGACGTGAGGACGCATGATCAGGCCCGCGGAAAAAGCCAAACGGGTGAATATCGCGGTCCTTTGTCCTCATCGCGCATGCCTAGCGCTTCCGCAGGGCGAAAATGTTGCCGATCCGCGAAGCAAACAGCGGCAGCCCGAAAGGAACCGACGACTACGGCTACCGGGGTGGAGTCCCCAAGTGTACGCCGCATTTTGCCGTGGTTGCGCCTCTCGATTGGGTGCATGAAGTGGGATAACTTGCGTGATCCGGACTTCGCGCTGTGGCATGCGCGGCACGAGCGAGAAGAGAAAAGCCTCCTCGCTGTGTGCGCGGCCGGACTATTTCGCAGAGTGACTCAACTTCGTAAAAGTCTTACGGTCGCTCGCTTATCCGGCCTGTCGCGAGTCGGGGAAGCCCAACGCGGCCTCCCTAGACTGCGGCAAATCGTCACCCTAGATGCGCCTCTCGGGGCATTGTCGGGTGAGATTTTATCGGCAGAACTCCCATCCGCTCCTTGCAAGCACGGGTCCGAGGCAAAAAATAAAAAACGCGCTTGCAGCAGCCTGGCTGCATAGCGCACGGGACCTACCGCAACACCAGCGGTCATCAGCCTCCGGCGACAGCGTCGCCCGCTCCATCTCGGAGCGCGACTCACACAGAGCCGAACGACGTACTATTTACATATTTACAAACGGACCTTACTGCTGCGTTCGGAGGAGGTTTGTTCTGCCAAAGGCGATGCCGGCGGACCGCATGTGGGGTACCGCGGGTACGCTTTTCGTCTAGGGATTGCCAAATCGTGGCAGTGCTCCTTTCGACGATCGCACCGACGAACACATTCGAGCACGTGGTCGCATGTTCCGTCAGGTGCGGCGCGCGTCAGGAACTCCGGGTTAGCGACGGGGGCTAATATCCGCCGCCACGTTCGCGTTTCCCTTCCTTTAGCGCAACGGCAAGAGCGAGGATAGTGGAGATCAACTCGCTACATGCTTGGCCAGGTCGTGGAGCGGCACAACTTCGTAAAGTCTTGCGGCCACTCGCCCAGCCGCCCGCGAGTCACGGAAGTATCGTTCACCTTCCTCAAGCTGCGGGTGCTCACCACCGTGAAACCCTCAGGGGGAATTTCCTTCGGTGGGATAAACTTCAGCGAGAGACATTGAGCATGTAGCAGATACGAATCCGAGAAATAAAAAAAAAAACGCGCCTGCAGCAGTACGAGCTGCAAAGCGCTCGAGGCTGACCACAATACAAGCGGTTAGTAGCCTCCGGCGACCGCGTCGCCCGCTCACACAGAGCACGACTCACACAGAGCCAGTTAAAATCATATTTACAACACGGATCGTTCTGATCACCGGGCACCTGCTCGTCTCTGCTGGATGCAATACCGGCTGACAATGGGTCTGCTCGGTATGCGATATCGCCCGGGAATTGCAACGTTTGCACGCTTAATGCATTCCCCTCGGGGCTCGCACCAACTGGCCGACGTTCAGCACGTGGCTACGGGGCCAGTCGGGTGCTAGGCGCGTTAGGAACGTTCAAGCGGCCACGGGGGCTCACGACATGTGTCCGCCACCACGTGGTGCTACCGCTCCCATGCGCACGGTGACGTTTTCACGGGCGCAGCTTATATGGCCAGCACGCGTGGTTCGCGTATCCGCTTAAGCCAGCTGAATGCCACGTGGTCCGTCTCCACTACGAACGAACTTTTGTCGACGAAACGGTCAAACTCGTTCCGAACGTGTGGCCCGATCTCTAAGTAGTCCGTAGCACTACGCGGCGAGCGGGCCGCCGTGCTTTGGAAACACGAGATCGTAAGGCGAGCTATGCCTGGGAAACAGAGTGTTCCCCAGTGGGCCTAGCTGTGGACTCAGCGCACTGCATCTCACGCGCGCCGGCAAGATCGACAACAAAGCGTCGTACAATGCCTGCGCGGGGATGTGCTATGCGGTCCCGGCCGTGTCGTGGGAGCAATATGCGCTCTTTTGCGACAAGGCCTTGGCGTCCGCGCGTGCGATGATGCACTCGGTAGGACGAATGCGCGTTATCGTCGTCGGAGCAGGATGCTCCCCGACGAGGCGCAAGGGGCTCCTTGGCGAAACGCAAACTTGGCCACAAAAGCCGTTTGTCGTCTGCACGT
This sequence comes from Haemaphysalis longicornis, assembly GCF_048455015.1. Taxonomy (NCBI): domain Eukaryota; kingdom Metazoa; phylum Arthropoda; class Arachnida; order Ixodida; family Ixodidae; genus Haemaphysalis; species Haemaphysalis longicornis. Next base: position 84,721,964 of record NW_027526203.1, on the reverse strand, counting down.
GGAGATGCATTGGCCGCAGGCTAACGTCGTCCGAGCAAAAGGTGTTCTCGTTTCCGACGTAGCGAGCGTATGGCTCTGCTCCAGGTTCAAATCGTACGTCAAGTTCGCAGGCTCAGGATCGCCACTACGTTGAGTCGTACAGAACACAGGAGATGCTGGCGCGGGTCGGGCAATAATCGCCTCGGTTCCCGGGCAGCGGTGAGCGGCGGGAGCACGTGACGACGAAAAGCGTCGTGCCCCCAAAAGCCATGCTGGCGCGGGTTGGGCGATAACTGCCTCGATCCGCGGACAGCGGTGAGCGGCGGGAGCACGTTACGCCGAAGCGTCGTGCTCGGAAGCCGAACCGCTCACCTCACAGTAAATCGCACAGGGACTAAGGCCAGGGGCCTGCTCCGTCGCGCAGTGTCGATACCGTGTTGGGCGCCAATGTGGGCATACTGGGTCTGGCTACGGGATAACAAACGACCCCGGCTAGCCTCGTTAGAGACGTTGAGCGACGATGTCAGCTCGATGCCCGGAAATGACCCATCCAAAATGCCCCAGAGAGGTACGCGGCGTCCGCAAGGGAGACGCCGCGACGGGTTCGACTCACCGACACAGGCGACGACAGGCTCCAAAGGGCCAGGACGAACCATGGGGTTTATTGGCCGAGTCGTACAGTGCATAATAACGCCAAGACCGGGTTAAGAACTACACTGTACCGACACGCGTCCGATCGGGGCCAAACAGCGCCCGACCGGCCGGCGCGGCGGGGAGGAGACGAGCCGGCCGGGGGCATGGAGCGCCCCGGTATCCGACTCCCTTCTCCTGGACGTGGGGCGGCGAGGGTGCGATACGATCCGCGACCCCTCGCGTTCCCTATTCGCCCCGAGCGCGAACACAGTCGGCCCCTGGCGGCGGCGGGACGAACCGCTCCTAGTGTGGATGGCGCTCTCGCGTCGTCTGCTTTTTCACGTAGCGTGCGGCGCAAGACGCGTGCTGCACACGACAAAACAACCAATATGTGTGCTCGTTTGGCAGTAAGCAATGACATAGTTAGCTCTGCGTGCGCATTTCCTCTAGAAACGCAATAATCAGCGGCCGTTGCGGGTTAATGCGCTGGTTTAATTCCACGAAACATCTTCGCTGTGGTCACCGATTGAGTGTGAAACGTGTTATGAACATTGCTTCCACACATTGCACTTTTCGTATTGTTGAGTGCAGTCGTCTGCCGTTTCGGGAACGTCGAAGGGTGTTTTTGAAGGTGGCGTGGTGATTATTTAAAGGATAAAAGTTTAGTACGCGAAACGGGTAAGAAGACACAAGACCTGTGCTACGCGTGCAAATTCCACGCCCTTGTAAAATTGCACTGTGTCCTTATAGAAAGAAGAAACAAACAAAAACATTTACACTGCACACGACCCGTGCGCTATCGCCCATACATTACCGGACACGTATTTTACACCCGCAAGCGCCTGTGTGATCGTGTCCTTCCCGTACCTTTTCTAAAATAAATACCATTTTTGGACAGTCGTTGGTTATACTCAGGAGGCGGAATAAACATTTATTCCAACTGTATCGAGTCGCTAATTTTACGTATTATTTAAAATATGTTTCTATGGATGCGCAAGAGTATTTAGGGGGGATTTTTCGGTAAAATTAAGCAGTTGTGAGTTTGCGTCAGTCATGTGGCATTTTGTGTGTCATTGTCATATATATCATTTTTAAATCCGACATGAATCACCTTGTCCATTAACGTGTCTCACTCAGCATAACCAAATGCCTAATTTGGTCACGTCTTAACCTCTTAACGTGGACCTAAGTATAAAGAAAGAGGAGAAAACGCGTAATATATAATGCACGTTGTTGCCCACATGTGTGTGGGGTGTGTGCCATGACTCGCTGGGTTTTTTTTTTAATTTTTTCCCACAATGCTTGCTTTCAATACAATTTTGAAAAAGGCGTCCCACAACTCCTGGACAATCTTGGACCAACGAGGGAAGGGGGGGGGGTTAATCAGTTTTGAAAATACGTGTACTGCTTTTTCGCCGCTACAGAACACGACGCTAGTGTAGTTTCGATTGTAAGTAATACTGATAACCATAGTTTGGCTTTTCGCGCGCGTCAGATGCGTTCTTCTCCCTGCTCTTGTAACGTTGGCAGGACCCACCCCCCTTCCCCTTCCCGAAAAAAAAAAAAAAAAAAAACGAAATGCACAGAATTTCATTTTTTAACCAATCCTCAAGAATTAAATGCCAAGACAAAGGCGATATTCAGTTTACAAAACAAAGTAGTTACCTGGAAGCCGTTGCGCTGATTCGCAACGAGAAATAAAAAGGAAATGTTTTACTACATCTGCAACAGCACAACTTCATTTATTGCCATCTTTAGGGTTCGTAAGCAACCTTATACGCAGGAATGCAAACACATCTCGCTGTTGCAGGCACCTGTTAGATTTTAAAAGGAGCGGAAATGGTCAACAGAGCCGCCGTAACAGAAAATTTGTGCTCGCTGTGAGGTCCCAGAAGCTTGGTTTGCACACTGTAAACCTGCTTGTCACTTTGCGAAAACTTAGCTAAACATGAGATGTTGATTGTACTGCGTGCGTTGACGATTCAATTCGCAAGTTCACTTGCGACGAAAATCGTAAATAAGTGACCCGAAACCATTATTCATCAAACCTTCCTTCAGAGTCGTTAAAATTTCATTGAATAGACCCGTTACAGCGGTTATATCTGCGCTGATCAAAATTCAGTAATTTTATGTTGCCTTTTGAACACACAAAAACTATCGTCAGCTCTTAGAAAGAATTTCGGGGCAGTTAAGTAGTGTTACCATTTCAGGGCATCCCACAAATGTAAGAATGCGTCATGCTACCAATGAAACCGATTGAGATTGCCGTTGTAAACTGAATTTCAGAGATCGATGCTTCCTGATTTGTTTCTATTTATGCTTTTATTGAAGGCTCAAAGCCGTAGTCTGGAAAGATCGAGCTTGCTACGAGCCACAGCGTACAAGTTCATTGTCACAATTACGGCCATTCTGAGATTCCCGATGAGTCGTCGCTTGTTTTGGCGTAATAATGAAAACTGACTGCCGCTTCCATGCTATACATTGAACGTTGAGGAACCAAACTACAGCATACCACTCTTGTTTGCACCTTTCGTGCGCACATACGGCGAGAAAAAGGCATGAAGCGCGCCCACGGTGTGCATTCTTACGGGCCGCTCAGCGGAGCATCCACACTAGCAGCGCGACGCTGTCGCCACCTACATGTCGAGCTCGCGGCGATCCTCCATCTCCTTCCCGAGTTCCTGGAGTCAGGGAGACATCCAGAGAGCTCGCGAGAGAGCCGACCGAGCCCAGAGAGCAGAGAGAGGCCCGCGAAACGCGCGCGTCGCGGTTTTAAGGCGCTGAGGAGAGGAGGCAGGTTCCCGGGCGAGGAGGAGCGACAGCGGCGGCGGGACAGTCGGTGCCCGCCGGCGCGTCGGCCCGCGAGGTTGACGTCACGTGCGGCGCGGGAGAGCGCGCTCGTTCGAACATCGCGCTCGCGGGAGGAGGAAAGGGGATCAAGCGGATCCCCACAAGTGCGAATTTTGTCCATTTTTTATTTGCAGTACAAAATAACGCACCATTGAACTGCTAAAACTTTTCTAAACAAACAATTTTTGTTCTTGCGGGAGAAACCGGCGATGCTGCTGCTGCTGCCAGCTGCCGTATCGCGTACATGGAGTCGCCTATCCGAAAGCGGGACGAAGCTCCGATTTTCTCGGGCCGACAACGTAGATAAACCAGAGTTCATATTGTTAGAAGCACTATCTGAAAACGTGACAAAGTGGCTTGTGATTATGTATTGCGTGGGGACCCAGCCAGCCTTTCCAGACCGCAGCAAAATAGCCGCTCTCGAGTAATGTTGGCCTGTGACAGCTTGGTTATGCTTGGTGTACGCCGATGGTACCTGCGTACAGTTTCAGCGTGCGTGAAACGACATCGCACAGCCGACTGTCCCCGTTCGAACAAGCTACGTTCCACACAAGAAAAGACACCGTCCGAGCGTAATTCTGTGAACCTTCCGACGCATGTCGGCGCGGCGGCATCGGCTATCAACAGTTTGCACCACGGCAAGTTCAGAATGCTTATGGGCGACCTGAAATCGCGGTGTGTGTTCTCGAAATGAAGACAACTTAGCAGCGCCAAAAGATAATCGGAATGTACAGTGCCGAGGACGAAAGGTAGTGGCGGCAACTGTTTTTAAATGCAGAGCATTTCTTTAACTCACGATGTCACCCGGCGTTGGCGTGCCTCGGCGTCCGCAACAGCCGTTCCAGGTGCGCCCTCTCCCCCACTCCTCCTCTCCCGCATCACGCTACCCTCCTCGCTCTCAACAACAGGTCCGCACCCCTCCCCCTACACCATATAAAAAAATAATACTTATCGGCGCCTGGTTTCGATCCCACGACAATGCGGGCGGAACGCAAGGTACATGGTGCTCTACCCACTGCGCCACAAAGCCGATTTTCCCCGCACGGGGCACCTTGAGCAATCTTGGTGACGGTATTGGCGACACCGCGGACCCCGAGCCCCCAAACATAAGCTGGATCCAACCGTGGCGATGTGTTTATAGGTGGAGGGTTAGAAACCACGAACGGTGGCCGTCGGAGCCCAGGTCAAGCTCCGGTGGATGGGCTCCCTGTCTGTTTACCAGGCAGGGAGCTCCGGGACCTCTCTCGGCATCAGGGTAAACCGAGTGAAGAAAGTACCCCCGTCCCCTGCTTTTTCCTATGCTATATGGATAGTTCAAACCCCCCCCCCCAAAAACGTGATCGGCCCCCTAAAAGGGGCCGCACCGAAGTCTCCTTTCCTCCCTTGACAGAGTTGACATTTCCAAAACCTGACAATTTCTCCCGCTTTCTAATAATGGAATCTCTTGACAAGTCAAAGCCCGTCACTGCACAGACTGTTTTTCTCATCTCCAAGTTCCTTGAGGGCATTGTAGGGAAATCCTACAAAGCCAAGAAACTCAGAACAGGGGAAATCCTGATCGAAATTAACAACAGGCAGCAACCTATCAACCTCCTCAAGCAAACCCGCATGGTAGACACAAACATTAAGATCACACCCCACCGCACGCTGAACAGTTCGCAGGGCGTCATCTCCGATCCTGACCTGATGAACGAAACAGAGACAGATCTGCTCGATGGCCTTCGAGATCAGGGTGTGACGGCAGTGCGAAGGATAATCATGCGTCCAAATGACACCGAAATCCGTACAAAACACTTGATCTTGACATTCGACTGCTCAACGCTCCCCGAGTCGGTCAATGCAGGCTTCATACGATGTCCAGTCCGACCGTACATACCAAACCCGCGCACCTGCTTCAAATGCCAACGGTTCGGGCACGGTACCAACTCTTGCCGCGGCAAAATGGCATGTGCCAAATGCGCCGCACAGGACCACCCGACAGATAACTGCAACTCCACCACCTTCACTTGTGTTAACTGCGGGGGATCGCACGCGGCGTACTCCCGCAAATGTGAGAAATTCCAACAAGAAAAGAAAATAATCAATATCAAAGTAACAGAAAACATCACCTTCCCAGAGGCGCGGAAGAGGTTCGCCTCTTTCCCCCTGGGGAGGTACGCCGACGCAGCTCGCCGGGGGGCGGAGCGGCGTCTGGTCTCGGCGGGGACGCAGTACCGCGAGTCGGACTTGGTCCCGCCCACGCCCCCACCCCCCCCCCCCCCCCCCCCGGGTTGCCTCTGGCAGCCCAACCCGCCTCCGCACCGCTCGCTGAGCCAGCAGCGGTTGTGGTGGCAACCTCTTCCGTCGGGACCGGTGCCGCTCCTGTCCCTGCCTCCCCATCCTCCAGTGCGTTGGAGGGTGCCATGAACACCACAAGCCCCGCACCGGCTCCCACTGCCACCGCACCACCCGTGCCACTTCTGGTGCCTCCGATACCTGCGGTGGTGGCGGGTCAAACGAAGGGCCCCCAAAGGGGGGCCAAGTCCGGGGGGCCCGGTTCGACGGGCACACCCAGGACATCGGACGACGAGATGGACGTCGTGCCATTCTTGCCTGCAACGCAGTGCAAGGATCGGCCTCCGACGTCCAAGCCTACAGAAAGGCCCAGAAAGCCCAATCCAAGAGTCACAGCCCCGAAAGACGACACATAAACATACACACTCCAGTAGCTCTCACACTAAATAATGGGAAGAGAAAATATAGTTCAATGGAACTGCAGAGGCCTTCTGAATAATCTTGACGACGTGTATGAGATTCTGCATACCAATCAGCCAAGTGTAATGTGTGTTCAGGAAACACATTTGAATTCTAAAAACACAAACTTCTTGAATAGTTACCTGGTATACAGGAAAGACAGGGATGGCTGCACACACTCTTCTGGCGGTGTGGCCATAATCGTCCGGAAATCCTTAGCATGCCACCCTGTCACTTTAAACACTATCCTTGAGGCTGTAGCAATACGCTTAAAAATATTTAATAGGTTGATAACGGTATGCTCCATATACATTTCTCCTGATGTCATACTTTTGAGCTCTGACTTCGAGGCGCTGGTTGACCAGCTGCCCGAACCGTACATTCTAACAGGCGACCTTAATGCTCACAATTCTCTTTGGGGCTCTTCTCGTACGGATGCCCGGGGTCGCCTGCTAGAGAGGTTTCTTACATCCTCTGGAGCATGCCTTTTCAACAATAAACAGCCTACATACCATAATATAGGACACAACACATACTCATATCTTGACTTGGCTGTTGGTTCTTCAGTTGTCTTTCCTCTTCTCGAGTGGGGTGTGGGAACTGACCCATATGGCAGTGACCACTTCCCCACCTCACTTACATATATAGGTAAAGGCCCAAGCAGTTCATCTTCCCATAATAGGTTCAATGAAGCAGGAGCTAACTGGAATACATTTACAGAGACATCCAAACTACACCACACATCCATAGGACAGCTACACGTTGAAGAAGCTACCCAACTCCTCACGGCGCACATCCTCGACGCCGCCGAAAAGTCCATTCCCCACGCCTCTGGTGCCCCGCGCAACCAGCGGAGGCCGTGGTGGAATGAGGACTGTAGGCGGGCGCGAGAGGCCCAGAACAAGGCGTGGGGTATCCTTCGTCGGTACCCCACGTCGGGAAACCTCCTCTTGTTCAAACGGGCCAAGGCATTAGGAAAACGTGTGCGCCGTGAGGCAAAACGAGAGAGTTGGCGTACATTCATAACATCAATAAACTCCTACACAGACACACGGAAAGTATGGACACGTATACGCAAACTCAAAGGACAACAGACACACAGCCTGCCCCTGGTCAGTACAACAGGGGACACTCTGGAAGACCAGGCTGACACTCTCGCACAACACTTCCAACACGTGTCCAGTTCAGCACACTACACGAACACTTTCCTGAAACATAAAGCCTCTTGTGAAAAGAAGTCCCTACACGACAACAACAAATCACAGACTTCTTACAACTCCCTGTTTTCACTACATGAACTGAGGGCTGCTCTGAGCACGTGTAAACCCTCAGCTCCAGGCCCAGACAACATTACATACACAATGATACAACACCTACACGCAGACACACTTGAAGCGCTTCTACATCTATATAATAAAATATGGCTTTCGGGGCACATTCCACACTCTTGGAGGGAGGCCATTGTAGTGGCTTTCTTGAAGGAGGGAAAGGACCCGTCGTCTCCCTCAAGTTACCGTCCAATAGCCCTGACGAGCTGCCTGTGCAAGCTCTTCGAGAAGATGATCAATCGCAGGCTCGTGTACTTCCTCGAGTACAATGGTCTTCTCGAGGGCTGCCAGGCAGGCTTTAGGGTGGGGCGATCGACAAACGATCAACTGGTTGCACTTGATTCATACATCAAGGATGCCTTCGTGCATAAGCAGTACTGTTTAACTGTCTTTTTCAATCTCGAGAAGGCCTACGACACCGCTTGGCGTTATGGGATCCTTAGTGACCTCAGGTCATTCGGTGTTTCGGGTAATATGTTGAACACCCTTGTAAGTTATTTGTCGGAGAGAACGTTCAGAGTAAGAGTTGGTTGTGGACTTTCAAAGGTTCACGTCCAAGAAAATGGCGTGCCGCAAGGTGGCGTGTTGAGTTGCACTCTCTTTATAGTAAAGATGAACTCTCTTGGAAAGGCACTGCCACCAACAATCTCTTATTCTATGTATCTAGACTACGTGCAAATATCTTTTAAATCATGTAATATGTCAATATGCGAACGTCAAGTCCAGCTTGGTGTCAAGAAGCTTGCCGGCTGGGCAGACAAGAATGGGTTTAAACTGAATCCTGCAAAAAGCTCTTGCGTTGTGTTCTCCAGGAAGCGCGGGGTCCATCCGGACCCAGACATTACTCTGAATGGCGTGTCGCTTCTTGTGAACAAGGAGCACAAGTTCTTAGGTGTTGTGTTTGACCAGAAACGCACATTCATTTCACACATCAAGGAACTTAAACATAAATGTCTAAAAACAATGAATATACTTAAGGTTCTCTCCCACCAATCGTATGGTTCCGACAAAGAACTCCTACTACGGCTCTATACTGCTTTGGTTGGGTCTCGTTTAGACTATGGCAGTGTGGTATATGGGTCGGCGACTAAAACAGCGTTGCGAATGCTTGACCCAGTGCTACACTTGGGGCTACGGCTTGCGTCGGGTGCTTTTCGCACTAGCCCTGTCGAGAGTCTGTATGCCGAGTGTAATAAGTAGAGCCTTGAGAACCAACGGACGTACATGGACTTACTTTATGCTTTAAAAATTTCATCGCTGAATAACCATCCTTTTTATCCTGTCTTTAACGACACATCCACATCTGTGCCTTTTGTAAATCTCCCATCCGTTCCGCTGCCCTTTTCACTTAGAGTGAAAGAGCGAGCCTCGGATCTGAGCGCTTCGTTTTTAGATGTGTACAGATCATCCTTTTGAGACATTTTACCTCCTTGGAAAGTTCGTCCTGTGTCCTCCGACCTTTCTTTTATGAAACATGACAAAAATCGGGTACCGCGAGCTGCAATACTGCAGCACTTTCTTTCTTTGCAATTTAAATACCCACGTGCAGAATTCTACAGTGACGCTTCTAAAACGTCCACTATGGTGTCGTGCGCTGCTCATGGTCCGAATTTCAATGCAGCCAGAACCATGAGCGTGCACGCAACAATATTTTCAGCAGAAGCGTATGGAATTTTACTTATTGTACGACACATTCTTGAGAACCAGATTCCCAATTCCATAATCTATACAGATTCTTTGAGTGTTGTTCGCGCACTAACATCGTACAAGCCCTCCAAAAATCACATAGTTAATCTTATATTCAACACTATTATGTCCGTGTATGCACAAAAGCATGAGCTGCTCCTCTGCTGGGTCCCAGGACACGCAGGGATCGCTGGGAACGAGTTGGCAGACGAGAGGGCCGCTGCTGCTGCACTCAGGAACACTGTAGACATTACAAAGATACCCTACACAGACCTCAAGCCACACATAAGACAACACCTGCGCAGAACATGGCAAACACACTGGGATGAACAGACAGACAACAAACTACATGTAATAAAGCCACACTTGGGACGGTACACAGCTGACTCACGCAACAGACACACAGAAGTCGCCTTGGGTAGGCTGCGGATAGGGCACACCCATGCAACGCACTCGTATCTGCTGACGGGATCTTCTAGACCCCAGTGCAGCAGGTGCGGAGAGGCCCTATCCGTGGTGCACATACTAATCCCATGCAAGGCACTTCACACAACACGACACAAACACTTCAGAGAACTCTACAGACAACATGTCCCACTACATCCATCGCTGTTTATAGGTGACGATGCCATAGTCACCGATGACGATGCCATCTCTGGCATCAGGACTTAAAGCTCGACTCCTCTACCTACCTTCAGCCTTCAACCACTAGACCCACACGACATCACCATTCCTGTAGGTTAACTCCCATTTTTGCACGTACAGAGAAGTTTAAACATTCCTTCTTTCCAAGAACCATAATAGATTGGAATGCCCTCCCCGGCCACATATTTCTTTCAAATGATGTACCCCGGTCAATTGAAAATTTTCTTAACATGTAAAAATTTCAGCTGTCTGTTGTTCTCCCCATTTAAGTTGCTCGTTGTATGGCGTTATAAATGGTCTTATTTTTTTTTTTTCCTGTTCTTCATGTTTTTCATGCATGCCTTGTATGCCAAACCTCGGCTGTACTATACCCTTGCTTTTTTCCCTTGCGCTGCTTTTATTAGTTATTCTTTACTTTTTGCTTGCAATGTTAATGTGTATCAGAATATTGTATCTGTACCCCACTCCTGCTTGGGCCTCAAAAAGGCCTGCAGTATTTTGTAAATAAAAAAAAAATAAATAAAATAAACGTGTGTTTGAGTATTTATCAGACGTAAAGTTTTTAAACCTCATTTCCTATCACGCATAATCAAATCTGGCCCTATACACCAGCCATCACCATTGCCGTTAATTGATTTTATTGTTGTTCTGGCTTTAGTAGCCACTATTTTTTTTAAGATGCTTTTGTTTGGCGCTCTTTGCCCCAGCTGGCCTTGCGCCAAAAAACTCCAACCATCATCATCATCACAAAGCCGATTTTTTTTGTCTTTATTTTCTTTTTTTAACATTTTTACAAGTCAGCGATGTAATAAAAAGCGCCTGCCATGTTTTGGCTGGCGGAAACTATTGTAAACATCAAATGATGTCAATTTTTGAAGCACTGGCAAAATTCCAGCCTCAGGATTTTCCACTTCGTACAACTCGCACAGATAGTTCACTTTTTCCCTGAAATATGCGCTCACAGTTTGCGCATTGACATCCGCATGGCGCACCGCCATTCGAGAGCGCCAGATACTATACAATCCTAAAAGCATGATCATATCATGCGGTACATCGTCTTCATTGTTTACACTGACGAACCTGATTCCATAGGGTGTCACCGGATACTCCTTCTTTAGGGTTCTCATGAGGACGTCCCAAAAGAAAATGGCATCCCAACAGTCTATAAACACATGTTCTGTAGTTTCAGGTTTTTGACAAAGAACGCACAAGTTGTTCCAAGCAACAAAAAGACCTCGCTCTTCAATCCATGTTTTCACAGGGAGTGTGTTGGTGTGCAATTTAAAAAAGAAGGTTTTCACAGAGGCTGGGATTACCATAGCTTTCACCCTGGACAAAACATCCTGTCCTCGGCCTGCAGAGTACACTGCACGGTGCAGAGGTACAGGAAAGAGAATTTCATTCAGATCTTTTTTCAAACCCTTCCTGGAAACATTTGAGAGATAATCCAAAGAAAAACGCACAGAAAGGAATCTAACTGCGTCAACTACTTCTTTCAGATAACCTCTAATTGTAGGCCGTTCCTCGTTGCATGAAGAAACGATGAACTGCGGTAAAGCATTGGCAAGTGCAACTTGGAAAAAACTTCGCAAGAAAGGGTCATTTGAGTCCCTGAAGAACATAAAACAATTAACAATTTGTCTTACGTATATATGCGATAGCCCCAGCCCTCCCAGCTTCACTCTTCGAAAAAGAGAACTTCGGCTCGTGCGTTCCCATGTTGAATTCCAAATAAAGACAGCAAAAATACGATGCAACTTATTCACATGAACACGGGAACATTGAATAGCTTGCATAACGAACCACACTTTCGCCAGAAAAAACAAGTTGCAGACAGTGGCCCTTGCAAAAACGGACAATGCACGGCCTCCCCACTTTGTGGCTTTGTCACGCAGTCTTTGGGTTTCGCCTTGCCAGTACTGATTGCTGTCCAAATAACTCTCCATCGGTACTCCCAGGTACCGCCCAGGCGTGGTGGTCCAGTTTACGCGTTCAAATACAGTCGGTGTTGATTCCCAGGTTCCGTGCCAAAACCCAGCACACTTCTGCCAATTGACTGAGCTTTGGGTGACGTCACAAAATTCTTTGGTTATCATGACAGCTCTACTCACACTTTGTTCGTCTGTGCAGAATATGGCCACATCATCAGCATACGTTAGCAGCTTGACTTCGCTTGCATGCAACACAAAACCTCGTACATAACTATCATTGATAATCTTTAAACAAAGGGGTTCTAGAAAAATACAAAACAACAATGGGGAAGCAGGGCACCCTTGCCTCACTGATGAAAACACTGGAATGTACTCGGTAACACTTTTGTTAATTATCAGCTGCGTGAAACAATCATGATACGCCATCTTAACGCCCTTTAAAATAACATCTCCAACGTTTATATGCTTCAAAACTGAAAAAAGGATCCAATGACAGACGCGATCAAAGGCTTTCTCAAAATCTACTGGCTACTTTACGAAAAAACCACACACACCACACAGCACTGCAAGACACTTCGCGCTACGTGAATGTTTGTTACAATACTGCGACCTTTCATGCCACATGTCTGATGTGGCCCGACAATCATACTGATCACACTCTGAAGTCTTTTGGCAATAATCTTCATTAATATTTTATAGTCTGTGTTGGCCAAAGTAATGGGTCGATATTCTGTTACAGACTGCCTTTTCAAAGGATCCTCAGATTTTGGAATAAGAATGGTGTGCGTGCGGGTGAAAGTTTTTGGCAGCGCACCATTTTTGAAAGCTTCCTCGAATACAAGAAACAAAAAAGGGGCAACCTTATTTTTGTACATCCTATACAAGTCAGAACCCAGGCCATCCGGACCCGGCGCTTTCCCATGTTTTAACTCATCAATTGCTGTTTCCACTTCTTTCAGACAAATGGGTTCTTCGAGTATTTGCCTAGTCTCTTCATCTAACACTGGTAACAGTGAAAGAAACTCTCGCTCAAAAACATCTACTTTGGGACTTGCAGGGCTGAAAAGTTCTGTGTAAAACCGCACAACCTCTTTTTTTATTTGTTCCTCCTCACGCATAGCAACACCCTGACATGTTATTTGTTTAATTTTGTTGGCCTTCACATAACGCATCTCATCTTCTAAAGCGCGCTTTGTGGGTGCCTCCCCTGCCAGCAACCTTTCTGCACGTGCTCTAATTGTTGCCCCCCTGTAGCGTTCCTGATCGATCGCCTCAAGCCTGCTTTTGATGGTTGCGATATCGTCGCCGAACAATCCTGGCATCTGGCACTCTAGCTTCACCATACGACTGAGATTGCGACGGAGGGTATCCTTTTCCTCCTTTTCAGTTCTTTTAATGCAGACCGCTCTTTCAATGGCCTTCATTTTTATGTCCTGCTTGAAAAGCTCCCATTTTGCTCCCCACCCAATTTCAACTTCATATCTGCACTCAACGGAAATCTCCTCGCCTGTTCTATTGAAAGTGTTGTTCTTTAGTAACTTAGCATTTAATTTCCACAACTCCCAACTAAATTTCTTGCACCTCTTCCCCTTCCCCCCTAGAAAAAGGGAGACAAGACAATGATCACTAAATGATACCTGGTCGACTGCATAATTATTGCACGTCGACAAAAGCTCCAGAGAGACGTATATCCGATCTAGGCGCGCATGGCTGCTTCCCTGAAAGTGCCTGTAGCACACCGTGCTCGTGTTACCCGAGCAGTGGGCCACATCTGACACGTCAGACTCATTTAGCATATGAATAAGGGTCTCTACACTCTTATCGTTCCAAGTCCCCGATCCTACGTGGTCTTCCCGTGCGCACACGCAATTAAAATCACCCAAAAGAATGATATTCCTATCACACTTCAGATGGTTAGAAATACTTAAAAAAAACTAATTCCTGTCGTTCACAGGATTAGGGGCGTAAATGCACATTACTCTAAATTTACCACCTGAAAAAGAAAAATCACAAAGAACTAGCCTGCCATTGTCCCTGGACATGACACTTTCAATTTCAATGCCTATGGCGTTTTTAACAAAAATACAGCACCCTGCCGATGAAGCAACCGAGTGACTGACACACACACTGAAAAGATTTGCGAAGGGGCGCACCATGCCATCAGTACCTTCCTCGGTCCCAATTTTGGTCTTCTGCACAGCCAAAATATCTAGTTCCTTTTCATTTATCAGGCGATTCAGCTGGTACTGTCTTCGCCGACTACCAAGGCCTCGTACATTTAAGGTGCCAATATGAAGTGGCCGTTCAAGTTTAACCATTTTTCAAATTGGTACTACTCCGAAGGCGTGGCAGTAGACCTCCAATAGCGTTCACATTGTCCATTTTCGTCATTACCGAGTACCTTGGACGGGGTGCACGAGGGCACGCTGCATTGCGCTCTCCAGAATGCGGTGTAGTAGCTCCCGGGCGGTAGCTTGGTACAGCCTTCATGCTTTAGCAGGGGCACCAAACGCGCATTGCTCCGCCATCCCGCCACCACCACACACACTTTAGGGACACTCAAGTCAGCTGACCGGTTCCTTTGTGCCGCTCAGTCTCAACGCTGGACTTGAGCTTTGTCGTCTGCCGTCGCTGAGCGGCCGCCTTTGCAGGCGGTTCTCCCATCCCCGGCGTTCCGTTGCCGTCCCCGTTGCCGTCGCTATCACGCAGACGCTTGCTCACGCCCGCTGATTTCGCATCCATGGCGTCGGTGTCATCCTCAAACTTGGTGACAGGGGTTGAGCTGACGTCTCCCCCGTGGCCTTGCCCCGGGTCCGAAACACCAGCTACACCTGGACGTTCCTCCTTATTTTCTGGTGGCCCTTGGTCCTCTTGCCGTTGGAGATTCTCTTTTGGCTCCGGCAGCACCGGAGGACGCGTCTCTTCCTCCATGGCGTTCTCCGTGCCCCTGGCCGCGTCCTCGGCGTCCCCTTCATCCATAATGAACTCGGACGCTATCTCTCCTTGAGACGCTGGTCCCGTGACCTTGGCGTACGTACGCGCGCACTCGCTGGCCTCGTGACCAAAGCGGCGGCAGGACGTACATTGCGGAACTTTGCATTCGCGCCGGACATGCCCGGTCGAGCCACAGCGCAGGCACTGTGGTGAGCGTCCCGGGACTACTAATAGGGCTAGCTCTCCAGCTACTCTCAACTGGTGAGGCAAGTCATCCACCTTCAGCCCAGCCTTGAGCGTTATGTTGACCGTCCTGGTTGTCGAGCTTTTCTCCTGAACTCCAGTGACTCGCCACCTCTCTTTGCACACTTCCCCCACTTTCCCGTAGGGAGCGAGGGCGACGCGGACATCTTCGTCAGCTGCGTTGTAAAGTAACCAGTGCAGCTTCAGTCGTACCTTTTGGTTTGACGGGTCGACGACAATGCACCGGTGCCCCTTCACCTTGACTTCCGGGTTTTCCAAAATCTTCTTCATTCCATCCTGGGTTCTTGAAAGTAACCGCCCATAAGTGGCTCATTTGATAAGCCCCAAGGGCGACTACTTCGGAAAGCAGTTCCAGTTGCGCCAGCGTATCGCGAAAATCTTCGACGCGATACGGGAGGGCACGCAGATCGCCATGCAAAAACACGGTGTTCAACACACTTCGTCCTGTGGGCAGCGTGGGCAGCAAAACCTCATACTCGTTGTCATGCTCAATACACCTGTTACCGCGGGCCGGCTGGTCCGCTGAAACCGCTCTAAAAGAGCCCGTCATCTCACGTCCGCTCACTACGGTGGCCGGAAGTGGCGCCCGCCACAAAGCCGACACAGAATGGAAGGCTACGAACGCGCCTTATATCCTTGACTCATTCAAACTACGTCAAGAAGCTGCTGATACAACGCATTCACTACCTGTGGGCGGAACGCGAGGTACATGGTGCTCTTCCCACTGCGCCACAAAACCGACACAGAATGAAAGGCTACGAACGCGCCTTATATCCTTGACTCATTCAAACTACGTCAAGAAGCTGCTGATACAACGCATTCACTACCAGCAACTCCCCAAACACTAAACGTTAACGCAATACACCCACCCCCTATGCGACGCATTTACTCTAGTCCCCCTCGCGGGAGATGGGCCCTTTTTACTAGGCACATGTGCGCATTACAATTACAGACAATTGCGCCCAGAATAGGAAAGGTAATCTTTAGTGTCCCCACACATGTACCGCGTACGTACCACTACACTAGATCTCCCCTTCTGAAATAGTAGCAAGGAAAACTTCCGAAAATCGGGAAGTTCTCATTTTCTAGTGGGCGAAATTGTAGCTTAAAATTTGTTTTACACCCACGATACGTTTTATGAGCAGAAAAGTCTTGTGAGCATGCGCCACAAGCATCATAATTGCGTGATATTCAGCGCTTAAAAAGATTTCATAGTAGAAACCAAAGATTTCGTAGTAGAATACATGATTCTACGAAAGTTTAGGACCTGCGACCTTCAAAAGGTAGACTAGCTAGGCGCTTCATCTCATAGCCACTGCACTGGTATAACTTTCACGTCTCACTGTACCGTGGTATACGCTTTGTTGGCCAGACTTGACTGAGTCCCTCATGCAAAGGAAGTTAATTCAGGGCACCCAGACGATAGGGTCAGAGACGAGGCTGTACAGACGGTAATAGGAAGGGTGTACACTTGGCCGGCCATCATGTCTAATACACATACATGCACTCCAGTATATGAAAACCTATGGGTTCTGCACAGGCTCAATAAGCAATGTCAAAGAGAATCTTAAGATGTGCCTGGAACGTGAAAGCATCTATGGATTGTTTGTGTAAACAGGTATAAGCAGCGAGCATGCTGCAAATGTAATTGCTAGGCAAACGTCAAGGCTGTCATGGGGCGAATTTAACAAAAAAAATGGTGAAAAAGATCCCAATTTCAAACTACATTGATATTATATGTGCATGCACTATAAACACAGTCATCAGTATGTTAACTGTACGTAAACACTCAAGTGATATGATCAAACGGAACTAGAGGCCCCACTGCAATCGCCCAGTTATGTTTCTTTGCAGTGGAATAGGTCGTTATCCGTTAGTCGCACAAACAAGATTATGTGATGGCATGGTGAAATAGCTGGAAAGTGGCTATGGAGCTCCGGCTGCTTTACACATTTTCTGTAATACCAATTATTTTTTTGAAGTTTGCAATAAAATTGATGTCATTTGTTAGTCTTTTTAATGAACTAAACCTTTCGTGGCCACAAAACAGTGGTCGATAAACAAATGCTCACTTTCTTTGGTGGCTTGTAACGATTCACTAGAATTTCCCATGGTCAATCCAAGGAATCCATGGCTCGTACACTGCAGGGTAGTGCTAGTCTCCAAAAACATTTGACAGGAGGACTGGAAACTAGCGCGGCCCACAGGCTCCATAGGTGGAAACCAGTAGCCCACCCCACACAGTGCCATAAAACAGCTAATGAATGGAGTGAGTCTCTGCTAAGTATTAAGCAGGTTCAAAGGGTGGGTTTGCATTGATAGATTTTGTGCCATCGTTCACTGTGCGTAGATTAACTATTTAACGGGCACAATAGTCATTTTTGTTATTTCGGACAGTTCTTGAAGGGTTGCCTAAATGTTCTTTAACAAAACAAAAAGTAAAAGCTCTTGGTTAGGGATTTTAAAAGCATTGTTTAGCCTCTCCAGCAATTGTCCCAGCCTGAGGGAACTCGGCTGATAGTTGGTGCCGACTGTCATCCTCGCTCGCTAGCTCCCTGACCAAGCACATGAATGCAGTGACTAAGAAAAATGGTGACCAAAGTGAGAAGAGAAGGTGGATCCCGTACAACAGCCCTTGATCATCTAAACACCAGAAAAAAGCGCCGATGACTAGGCCACGACTAGGGCGTTAAAATACCTTTTGACATACATTTACAGGGCATTTACAACATTTTATCAAAAAAAAATCTTATGATTACACGCAGGGGAAGGGGTTTGTTTCTGACAAGGTCGTTGAAATTTGTTATTAGTAACAACATAAACTCACCATCGGTCCCTTTCATTCAGCACACTTACGGGCTTCGTTAAAAAAACCCTGCTGTTTCTATTTCACGTATATATGAAGTGCTTATGCAATATTCTCTTATTTACCTATGTTCGAAGTAAACTGCGTTATACCGTAAAATGTGACGTGCCGAGTGCATGCAGGTGTAACATTCTTCAATGGGACATGCAGAACATGAAGCTCAGTGCTAATAAACTTAAATAAGGGAGAATAAAGCTTCCTATGTTGCTTCTTTATTTTTGTAACTATTCTCTCTACCAAATACGTTGGTGGTAACTCAACTAAGCTCACCTTTTCCCTAGGCCTTTATAATTGTTTTGCTCTGCAATTATACATTCTTAGCTGGAGCATGCCTGCTGAATTCAGGCCCCAACCACGCTTTGCTGTTTCACAATTGCAGCTGTATGAAATGTTGCTCTTTAGGTTTTGCCAATGATTTCCAACAGGCCACTTAACTAGTGTCAAAACCATTTTATACCTTTAATTGCTATTTATAGCAAACAGTATATCATTTTTCTTAACACATTTTCTTGTAACCTCATTCAATGATTTTGTTACCCCGCCAGCCTGGTTCATAAATCTTTGCGTGAACATGCCCGCCTTGCAGCTAATCTGCAGTAACAGGCACCACACATTTTGGCTTTCCAGCGTAGCTTTGGTGTCCGCAAAAAGGAATCTTTTTCTTGGCTCCTCTACAGCGCTTTGCAGAAAAAGATCACGTGCTGGTTTGGCTTTCCCGCAGGACTCTAGTGTAGTGCAAGAAAGTATCGCTTGCTTATTTCTTTTTTGTTGAGGTTTTAATGCTGCGCATCTTCCAGAAGAACCCTGGCATTTTGTTTAGAAATGGAGCTTCACACCACAAACAGTGCACAGAAAGTAGAGCTACTCACTTTTTGCATAGACACGGAAGTTTGGCAGATCACTTGTCATTGACAAGGAGGAGGAGGAGGAAGGAGGAAGTGGTTGTTGGAGGTGGGGGAAGGGGAGATAGAGGCCGGTAACTGTCTGGCGTTTCGCCGACACCTCAACCGGCCGAACGGAAGCGAGAGGGGGGACAGTAAAAAGAGTAGAGAAGGAGGGATGGAGGAAGAGAGGGAGAATAATAATTCGGCACGCGACTCTTCCCTGTAGCACGCACCCGTCCCTGCAGACAGGGGAAACGCGCGGCACACAGCAACCCGCCCGGGGAACTCAATTAATAACAAAAGAGGTTAAGCAGCTGAGCCGCAAAACAGGACCGGAATAGGAACGTACGGTGCGGTGTTGGATAAAAAAAAAAGATAATGAAAAAAAAGGAAACGAGAAAAAAAAAGGAGTACACTAGATGCTAAGTAGTAGCTAAATTCTAATAACAACAATAAGGAAAAAGTTAAGTTGATAAAAGGTAGTGGATAAATGTTAAACAGCTGAACAAAATATATAAGGGTTGAGCTAAACAAAGTAGATGAGAGTTGAACAGGTAAACATTACAAAGGAAAAAAAACCAGATGGCAACAAGAATTAGACAAGCGCGGATACATGGGGATAAACAGTGAGATAATGACGCAGGTAAAAGGATAACTGGGAGTACGTGAGCCTGCTAGGTAGAATCAGGAGGATTATATGGTAAATGTTACGATGGAATAAGTGGGAGTACACATTGGTTATACTGGTTACGTTAGTTAGTTATAGAGGTGGGTGGACCCGTGGGCCGAGGTGCAAAGAGTTTTGTCGTTTGCACAGGTGACGGGTGCACAGGTGTTCGGTTTTGGGGGAGTTTTTTGCCATCCAGTTTATGACCGAGGTAGGGTGGGGTTGCTGGCTGAGGCACGCAGTCACACACACACACACACACACACACCGCTGGTTCATGGGCGTTGCGGGATGGGGACACAGGTTGAGGTTAGGCGGGATGGAGGTGCAGTAGCAGGCTAGGGCTCACAGACACGTATCCGTGGCGGGATGGTGGCACAGGGTGGGGTTGGGACACATGCTTGCAGCCACACACACTCGCGCACACACTCGCGACACGCCACTGAAAGTTTCCTGAATGGGCGCGGAGGGGGGCCGCCGACACGCCAGGAGCAGTTCTGTTTGCGCGCCGGCGGCCGGGTGAGCCGCTCGCTGGGATGCTTCCGGGTTGAGGGGATCGGCGACGAGGAGAGAAGGAGGGGAAAGGAGGGGAGGAATGAATGAAGGAGTAGTGCGTAAGAGAGGGGGGAAGCGTCGTGGGCGAGGGCCGGCGGCCCATTCAGAGCAGCGTGGCAAGGTCGGTTGCGTGCAGGAAGTGCAGCAGCGCGGTGAGTGCCGCGCCCTGTGCGCGGGCAGCCGAGGGAAAGAGGAGCTCCTCCCGCGTGCTGCACGCAATTCCCAGTGCCGCGTAGCATCTTAGCATCGTCGCTCGCTCTTCGCTGTACCGGCTGCAGCGCAGTAGGGGGGACGCTCTGTCCGGCCAACAACAGATCGAGGTCGTGACGTCACAGCCAAAAGTCACGTGATAAAGGCATTTTCGTCACTTCCTGAACCGTGGGCTTTTTTTTTTTTACTTTTATCGCGAAGGCACTGCGCGTAGCATCAAGAAGCTATACTGCGGTAAGGTGTTTTTTTGTCACTATTGCACAGGTACATCCGCCCTTCCGCAGCGGTAGGTTCGCTTTGGCGTTTGTTTGATGCCCGAGTTTGTGTCAACGTAGCCGCGGGTCAACGTCGTGGACGGTTGCTTACATCGTCGAGCTGTTGGTTGATGAAAGCGCCGCGTATCTGCTTTAAGCGTGTTCATGTTGCCTGGTCGACAGTCACTGACTCCACCATGACTCCGCTGTAGTACCAGTGCCAGGCCCATAAAAAGTTTGGATGACCGATCGGCCACCGCTAACTAGCGCCGCTTTCACCGCTAGCGCCGACAGGCTTTACCGCAATGCACCGGTGACGTGCGGCTAAAGGACAGGCGGAAGGAGTTGAAAAATACGAGCGCTACAAGAACAACGGACGAGAAAGGCAAGCAGCTGTCGTATTTGTCGTCCGTTCTTTTCATACGCTGTTATTTAGCGCTCATAATTTTTTTTATTTTATTTTGTCAATATCATAGACCAACTCAACCAAAACACGTTTCGAAGAGAAAGGTGCTTTAGGAGAGCACTTTAATTCGAAAATATTTGTTCCTATTAAAAGCTAGTTCAATAAAACAGCTTTAAAAGCAGAATTTCATATCCTCGCAGCCCTGGTCTCCACAGAAGCTCCTATAAGATATATAACTAGGAGGGTTGCGGGCTTTTAGTTAAGACATTTTGTAGTGGTAGCAAATATTTCATCTCGTACCGAGTACCTATAGCATGGCACAAAAAAAAGGAAGCAGCAGCAGTAACCCGGACAAGCTGTTTTGATACCACAGTTGAAGTAAGGTCAAGTGGCAGGCTTTATCCATCTTGCACAAGAACGGAACCGATGGCTGTTTAATAAGTGGGTGGCCTCCCCTGGTTTACTTGGCTTCCTTTGCATTCTGGCTGCCTGTTTGTGAAATCTACCCGTGGGTATTCTAATTCTTGTGTGGTGGTAGTGTTGTTCCTCATAGAACAATATTGTAGTAATGATGTACACTGTCTGACCTTTTGAATAAAGCCAAGATGTAGGTTGCATACATTGTAGGGCTGGGCGTCGGTTAAAAGTTTTAATTCGATTAATCTGTCTGACCGTTTCAATCCGATTAGCTTTAATGACCTAATATATTATTTAATGGAATCCATACACCAATGATAATAATAAAATGCTTCTCCGTCCCAACAGTTTTAATTGTTAACATCTCTGAGCATACTTGCATTGCTTTCTGTTGTAACGTCACGTAGGTTATTTGAACGCAAATATGGTCCTCGGCATGCACACACTTTCAACACGGTACTCCTGTTTCGGTTTGCTCACATGACTTCGACTGACTAAAAAATTAATCGCAACTAAAGCATTAATCGGAAAGTTGATCGATCAATCGCCCACCCCTTATACATAGTCCATTCAAAAGCACCACATAACGTTCAACGAGCCGCAATTTGTGCCTTTTGTAATTTGCACTGGGGACAAAAATTAAAATTTGCAACAATGTGCTGCAAACACCTCAGACATAGGAATGTAAAAGGGATCACCAGCACTTTCTTTTCAGTGGGTGTGTTGGTAATAGCTGAATTCTTTTTGCACCACCTTCAGCAGTTATAAGGGGACAGTGCATTCCCATTAGGTGAAGCAGAAGCCACTGAATGAAGATATTTACTTTCTCTAAGAGCACTGCATGTGGTTTTTCTCTTCTAATAAAGCCTTTGCGCTTTATTGAGTATAGGAGCCACACCACCATGCATGATAGTTTTCATTACAGTGCCGTTACCTAACTCTGTGCTTGTGATGTCAGCTCAGAAAAAACTTCACTGAAACAAACATTGAAGCAAACTTGTGTTCTGAGGCCCTGTTGCACCTAACACCGACTTTTTTTCCAGGAAATTCAATTGCAATAAAAAGCTGTGCCCAAACAGCCTCGTATCTTTTCCAATTTCTTTTGTGCATTATACTACTCGCTTTTTCTCCATAGATGTTAACTCTTGATGGCTATTGTTAGTCTCACTTGTAGCTTACGGACTAATTATTAGGTGAAGCCATGCAGACTTTTAGTGGGTGATGTACTTGATCTCTCATGTAGCTGACCGACGTGAACTTTTGGGCGGCTTCACACGTGTAAAGTGCAAAATTTGGATGAGACAAACAAGGATGACATGACCAAGTGCTACTTCCAACTAGGATTTATTGGTAAGATACACTCGCATATATACAGGCAAAATTTTGACAAGATACAAAGGATGACAGGAACAAATTACTGGTAAAGTACAATCGTGTATATACAGAAACCGTGCGAACACCAGCAAAAAAAGCAAATTCCAGCACACAAAACAGTTATGCACCGGCACATAATAATATTTGTGACGCAGCTCATGCCCTGATGTACAAAGTATAACTAGAGATCAGAACTTTAGGCAAAATTCCCATTTTTTTCCTGGAGTCCCTGTAAACTTTGTTCGACATATAAGCACGAACTACAGGAATTAAATTAATCAACTGTTGATAGTGCCTATAAGGGCCTATTTTTAGATTCGTGTCTATATTGGCTTTTTGTTGCCCTAAAAATGCCTTTTTAGGCTTGCTGAGTCCATTTTACGTAACGTGTTGCCCCAAAACATACCAACAGAGTCAACTCTTCAGAACCTATACCTGCTATCAATGTGCAAGGACATTAAAAATTCACAGCTTAGTGACTCATGCATATGGATTTCAGTGGACAGGGGATTACATGTGTCCAGATTTAAAAAGTGTGAGGGCCACTCCAACTAGAAGCCTTTGGAGAGAAACTTCCTCCTCTCGGAAACAGTACAAGACAGGGAGCAGATGCAGAGGCAACTTTGAGAGCAGAGATTTTTTAGTCTTAAGAAAACAGGACCTGGAGGCAGTAATTTGGCAACGAGTCTGGTATGGTGAGGGGAAAATGGGGTCGGCAAAGTGGTTAGAAGCATTCAGGCTGTGTCTTTGCAATCACCGGATAGAAATATTGAATAGTGACCATGAATATGCTGGAAGACTCAAAGCATCTTCCTGTCCCAGTGCTTTACGGCGCTGATTGAGCTAGTGTACATGTGTGTTCTTGCATTGAGCATTTGCAGCTTTGACAGTATAATGCACAGCTGAGAGTTTCAAAGGCAATTGGAGTGACAATAGCACGAGTACAGGTGACTATTGACATCTCGATGGGGAAGGCTTGCATAGGTGACTCTTCCTTCTCTCAGTGGAATGGCTGCTTCTATGGGCAACCCAAAGTGGGTATCGGAAATAGTAGTCATGGGTGTATAAAGCCATGGGAAAAGGTGTTCTGGTCAGGGAAGGCTCGCCATAAAAATAAGAATACAGCGCTATGACCACTCACAGCTGGATGAACTTCGCTTTGCTCTGATTAAGTTTGTGATGATACTGAGCTGGGTGTGTTCTAAGAAAACAGAGGGACAATAAAATACCACAACACTGCAAATGGCTTATCTGTCAATATTCTCGTCCTGTACGATCACTGGGTGCAATTAGGACAGTTACAACTGCAGGAGGTGCATATAAGACAGGCTCACCACTTGCTGTAGCTATAAGGCCTGGGACGTGCAGTTATCAAACTTTACATGCCTTCAGCTTCCCGCTGATTTACGATTTAAAGGTTGCTCTTTTCACTATTTAGGCAATGTAAAATAGTATGCATGCAATATGTAATAGCATGTATGTAAGGCACTTGTATTTGGAAGCCCGCCTCATACAGCTGCCTGCAAAAAATTTCTGCCCGTGCAAGCATCGCACTCAGCCATCAAGAGCGCAGACATCAAGGGCGATAGCAAGCTAAGTGCAATGGCTAATCTCGCCTTTACCATAAAACAAATTCTCCATTAGTGGGACTAACCTCTTCAGCTTTCATTAAAGGTTTTCTATCTCTCTCTCTCTGTCACCGTGGAATTCGTAGATGTAACGGAACACGGTGAGCTCGACCACGTCTCGTTTGCGCATTTACCTGTCACCGCAATAACAAGCCGAATGTGGTACGTCCAGCGTGGCACTGGAGTGCACACAATCATTTCCACATCACTGAATTCGCTGCATCACAGCACGGCATATCCTCCCTTGATGAACTCTTTTGCTGCATGTTGTTGCTGACGGCAACGTGACTTGTTTTCTTGTAGGATATGGGGGCGCACAATTAGTGGTGTCACACTTCGTCATCGATTGTTAGGGAAAAGATCGGTGTCGTCGTGTTGTCGCCGTTTCACCGGCGAGGGCTCAAGGTGACGGCTTCATTCGTGAACTGGCTCAGAAAAACAGACAACGCGATGTCGAGGGACACTTCGACGATACACTTACTTGATTTAAGTAACCGGCCATGACAACGTATCACGCGGGTATCATCTACGTGGAAAGAAACCAACTCGGGCACAGAACAAATTCCCAGGGGCAAAATGACGCAATAACAACAATAAAAAAAGCGGCGAAGCCAGCGTAGCTCACACACAGTGCCTTTGGCAATCGCCTCCACATGCTTTGGCTGAAGCCTTGGGTGAAACTTCTGACCGCGGTGCATCGCTTCTTGATGCTATCCGCATGCCTTTGTGATAAAAGTAAAAACAAAAAAAAAGCCCACGGCCCAGGAAGGGACGAAAACGCCTTTGCCACGTGACTTTTGGCTGTGACGTCACGACCTCGATCTGTTGTTGGCCGGACAGAGCGTCCCGCAGTAGGGCGTGCTCAGTGTTGCCCAGCTCGCCGCAGTGCTGGCAGTCGGGGGAGTCGGCCTGACCAAAGAAGCGGCGAGCTGTGAAAGGGGCGCAGCGCGTGCGGAGCCGGAGGAGGAGACTGCAGTCGGCGCGGCAGAAGGTACGGCTTGGAATGCGCCCTCGTTTCCCCCCGTCGGCGTGGCTCGGGGTCTGGTGCTGCTGTTGGGCGTGGTTGGCGCTCCAGTGTCTCGCCTCGTAGAGAATATATTGTAACGTAGTATTTTGGTTACATACTGCCGCTACTGTAGCATGAAGATCGGAAGGGAAAAGTCGAGACGTCGAAGATGTTTTAAAGGATAACTTGTTTACTTTACAGATGACATTGGTGACATTTAGCACATATGAATTAGAATGAATACACTTGTTACATAGATTAGAAAGACAGTCAAAGATTCAGAGTACTTAGCGGGACATAGTTGGCGGGCGAATGGCTCCCGGCGGGAGGGCACGACGATGAGCGGCAGAGTGCGGCTCTCCTGGTGTTGCTCGCCCTCAATAGCCGGGGGCGCCGCGTTATATTTGCTTTGGGGGGACGCACTGGGGGAAAAAGCGCATCCTAGCGTGTGCGGACGATAGGGAACAAGGCTAAGGCACACCCGCAGCCAATCAAGAAGACGCTTCTCAGCTCCAATCAGACATGTCCCCGCCAAAGTGAAAAGGAAAAAATCACACACAGAAGACACAAAGTTCTAACTCGAAGGCGCCCGTGTCTGGCAAAAGAATTACTGGTGAGAATAAAGTAAAGGTATACAAACTCGAAAAGGAGAAAAGAGAGGCGGCCGTTTGGACGAGACCGGGGGTCGGAGAGCATAGCGGCCAGCGTAGGCGCGCAACGGGGGTCGGAGACGCCAGTGCGTGCCGTAACACAAGACGCGTGGATGGTCCCTCTCGGGAGCCGCGTCTCCCGCGTCGGCCGACGGGCCGACACACACTCGGCAAAAAGCGGGGCCTCGGTGGCCGAAGAGAGATGCTAAAAAATTGAAAAAAGCAAACGGAACCGGGGCTTCGCGACAATATACTCGACAGGAATCGGTTGTCTGTCCCTTTAAAACAGAAAAGAGGGAGAGATGGGAGGGAGGAAGCAAATCTATAGGTTAACCTGGGAGTAGGGCATGTAAACGTAATAAAACAGGCAAGTCGGGTTGCTGACAACCGACGCCCCGATTCAAAGGGAAAGCCACTAATCATCATCATCATCGTCGTCGCCCCTGGTGGCCCCCTCAAAGAGCGGTGTGTCCGCTGAGTGGGCCGCCTTGGCCAGCGAGTCCGCACACTCGTTTCCCTCGAGCCCCACATGAGCCGGCACCCAATGAAGGGAAATTCGCCTGTCTCCTTGCTGCAAGTCGCGCAGCTTTTTTGCGAGTCGCTGCACGAGCGGCCCGTGTTTGCTGGGCTTCTGCAGGCGCTGTAGTGCCGCCCGGCTGTCACAAAGCAGCACGGCTTGTTTGATTTTGGGGCGTCCCGCCAGGGCGTCCGCCGCCAGGTGCAGGCCTACCAGCTCGGCTGTTGTTGAGCTAGAGGCGAAGTTCAGTCGGCGCTGCACCGTTAGGTCCAGCTCTGGGACCGCGCAGGCGGCGGCGGCGGATCCTGGGGGGCCAGGCAGCATAGAACCGTCTGTGAAAAGTTTGACCGCGCCTGCAAAGCTCCCGTGCAGCAGGCAGGCGACCTCTTGCTGGAGTGCGCAGGCTGGGGAGGAGCGCTTGCTGCGAATGCCGGAGATTGTTGTGTGGATAGGCACACCGACGTCTCGGTGCGGTGGGGGTGGCGGCTCAATGTGGGGCTGGTCTCCGCCGATGAGGTCCTCGTACGTCCGCAGGAGCTGCGACGCCCGCGAGTGCGGTCTCCGGCGGAAGCGCTCGAGGAGGGCGGCGCCGTCTGGAGCAAGCTTCAGCCGCGCAACGAAGTTAAGGCCGTAGCGCAGCGCGAGCGTTTGGAGCGGCCATGCCCCCGCTTCGGCCAGCGTCTCGTCCACTTTAGAGTATCTGGGGAGGCCGAGACAGAGGCGCAGGGATGTACGGTGTAGTAGCTCCAGCTTCTTCCAGGCGGCGGGGGTGAGTTCGGCCTGAGGGAGCGCATACATAACATGGCTGGCGCCAGTGGCCATGTATATGCGCGCTGCAAGCTCCGGGGTGCAGCCTCGCCCACCTGCAATGAGTTTCTTAATGGCGTGTTGCGCTGTGCCGATTCTGGCCTGGGCAGTTTTGAGGTGGGGCCTCCAGCAGAGCCTGCTGTCCAGGGTGGCCCCCAGGTACACCACTTCCTTTTTCCACGGCAGGGCTTCGCCGCCAAGCTTGAGGGGCGCGGTCCTCTTGGTGAGCCCCGCCGTGGGGTGGTACATGGGAGCCACAGTTTTGGTGGGCGACACCCGCAGGCCGAGCTCCTGGAGTCGTTCCACAACGTTGTCAAGAGCGCTCTGAATGTCCGCACCACTGATCTCCACCAGAGTTGCTGGATGGCGCTTCGAGCTCTCTGGCGCACGGCCGCCGGAAGTTCGAGCGCTCGTCCCGGAAGTCGGGCCGTTCCAGCATAGCGCATGCTACGCATGGGCTGGTTTCGCACGCATTCCGCCAAAAATGCCTGCTTGTTGCGCCGTAAACTGCACAAGCAGACCAGAGAAGTCGTCTGGGAAGACGTTCTACTTGGAAGTGTTACAATATTCTGAACGACGTGCGTGATACGCAGCGAAACGCAAATGTCATATCAGTGTCGTTTTTAAGCTGGGGCTCTTGTTACGTAGATTCCCTCGCTCTAAGCCGGATTTATACCGGCGTTGGGTGGCAAACTTATACCCTAGTTACACGGCGAAAGTAACCGCAGTTAAGTTTAACCGTGGTTACTAAACTTTAACCGCGGTTATCGCCAACTGCGGTTTTGGATGTTGCAAGCGAAATTGCAAGTTTGGTAACCGCAGTCACTTGATTATGAGCGCAACAAAAATAAATTACCACACTTTTAACTTCATGATAAAAAAAAGAGAAGCAGTGTAGATAAAAAGAAATATCGTTAAAGCATTCGCTTCTGACACAAACGCAACGCACTCGTGCGCGGCGAGAAGAGGGGCTTCCCCAACAGCTCGCAACCGGCTTGGTTTGCTTAGGTCTGTTCGGTGTTGGGAACTTTCATCTTAGCATCGCGGTAGATATTTGACCACCGCTATCGCTACAACTGCGAATTACAATCCATAGCCCAATTTTTCACCGCACTAACATCCATTTTCTCGAATGCCGAAGTTCTTTCCCGCGATCAGATTGATTTCGAAGAGCGGCGATGCGATAAGCTGTTGCTGCCGTGGTCTGGGACGGTTCGGGCCGCAAGCAGTGCCGTGCGGGCAGGCGCGCCGGCGTGTTTACAGGCACGGCCGACGCGCGCGCCGATCGTTTCCGTGTGCTGAAAACTCTTCAAGATTGCCTGCTATATCCATTTCTGGCGGGCGACGCGCGGAATTTACAAATTTAGCACGGCGTTTGTCGTAGTTGATCGGGTGGATCGGGAAACGAGCCGCTGCTGACGGGCAGTCGCGCTGATTGCGAGAGCGATGCAAAGAACGTAAGCGCGTCTTGGGGACAGCTTTTGGGCGCCCGCTATTTGAGAACCTTCGTCTCTTCCGAACGCCAGGTGATTTTTTTTTTCGCCTCCGCTGATGCGCCGCCACTTGCGTCCGAACTGAATTGTGCGATTTTGAGCACTGCGGCTGCAGAAAGTGCGGTTAGCGTGACCGAACTCAGGTGTCAAGCTCAGTTTGCGCTAACCATGGTTAGCGACGTAACCGCAGTTTCGTCTTTCGTGTAACGCAGCAAACTGCGGTTTTGTCTAACCGCGGTTTGCTTAACCGTGGTTAACTGTGCCCGTGTAACTAGCTCTCCATCCCCAGGCAGCAGGCTCTGCAGTGACCACTTTACTGACAACTGTTTTGACAGAACGGGCGCACGAACTCGGCTACAGCCTGTCGCCGTGCTCACGTTGTTTTCTTTCTAGCATAAATCCCTAGCATAAATTTCTAGCATATATCCCGTTACAGCTGCGTCGTCTCTCAAACCAAGCCCCCAAGTGACATTTTCGTTCTCCATTGCAGTTAAATTCTGCTTCATATTAACGTCGCATATTTCGGTATAGCATATGTTGTGATCTGAACGCAATGTGTATAGCCAAAATGCAATAAAGTGAGAACAAAATGCCAAAATCCGCCAATCGGGTTACCAGCGGTTGAAAAGCCTAGCAGACGCCCGACTTCCGGGACGAGCCGTTGAACTTCCGGTGGCCGTGCGCGCGCCCGGCCGCGACAGCGGCGAAGCGCCATCCAGCAACTAAGTGGAGATCAGTGGTCCGCACGGGCGGCCGCTCGTTTGCCCATGTGCGCGGTGGTCCACAGAGCGATGTCGTCCGCGTAGAGCAATGCATATGTCTGGGAGGTGGCAGAGGTGGGGATAGCGTTGGGGAGGGCTGCAAGCGCAAGATTAAAGAGGAAGGGGGAGAGTACGCTTCCTTGGGGCACGCCTGTCGTGGCGGGGTGGATTGAGCTGAGTGTTTTGCCCACGCGCACCTGGATGCTGCGGTTTGCCAGGAAAGCGTTCAGGTATGCGCGCATCCACCCCGTCACTCGACAGCGGTCAAGCGCGGCATGTACCGTGGTGTGGGGGAGGGCATCGAAGGCTTTCTCCACATCGAGCAGGACTAGAAACATGATGTGCTTACTCCCCTTGGCCTGCTCGAATGTGGAGACGACGTCCGCGATCGGCCACTGGTTTCTCTCGCGCGATGGCCAGGGAGAGGAGGGGCAGCTTGCCGGGGGAGGGGGACTGGGTGAGGGCGCGCAGGAGGCGCCACGCTCTTGCCGTGCCTGCCGCGCTTTCGAGCGAAGAGCAGATGGAAGCCCAGCTCCCGGAGCGTAGGGCCTGGCGTTGCGCTCGTCGTCTCGCAGCGCGCAGGTTGAGGAGTTTGAGGTCAGGGGCCGGCTGAAAGGGGGCTGCGCGTGTAGTTTTCGTGGCCGCTTTGAGGGCCCTCTCAAGCGCCCCGAGGAAATCATCTTGCTGTCTTTCCGTGAGGAGCTCTCCGAAGCGATCCCAGTGTACAACCGAATACAGGCGCCCGCCCTCGCGACTGGCTTGTTCCGGCTCAATAGCCCCGTGTACATGACGCGACGGAGGCGGGGTGAGTTGAGTGGCGGGTTCAGCTTACCTCGACGCGTCCGAGTTTATATGAACCCCGTCCGAAGAATCGAGGTGAGGGGAGCGGCGGGGTTCACGGAAAAGGGGCTACCGTATTTTCACGATTCTAACGCGCACCCTCTTTTGCTAAAAGGTAGCTTAATATTTGTGTGCACATTACAATCGGGCTCAAAACCGAAATAGGCTTTAAAGCGACCAGCAGCATTGCCATGCGCAACGGACACGAAGTACACACAAAATCCAACTCAATCCAATAAAAACAATCCGTCAACACCACGTGAGTGAATTTCGGCGCAGTGATTCCTCAATGGCACGCCGCATACCCTGGTCAGCTGTTGCACATTTTTTTGTGCTTCTGCTTAGCCCCTAACGCTTAGAATTAAGAAGATCAAGGCACTTGAAATCGCAAGCAGCTTGAGTGTTCCCTGCTATAACTTTATTTCCAGCAGCAGCTGGATAATCAACCTTGTGAAGCACAATTCATTTTTGGCTTCGAGAGCTGCATGCCAAATAAAATCTCCCTCTTCCAGGTACGTGGTGTCATGTCTTTTCCATCTGCGCAGTACCGTCAGTGTCACATTTTTTTTTTTTTTCGAATTTTCCTGCGCGAAGTTACCCGCGCGTTATGATTGGGGGCGCGTTAGAACCGCGCAAATACGGTATTCTGCTCCCCGCGGCCCGCCGACTCAGCCCGACGAGCGAGCTAACCCACCCCCTGCCTCCGAGTTGACTGGACTCGCCGCGACGGCTCTCTGACCCACCCCGTCCGCTTATACATGGGGGTGTCGAGTCCAAAAAACCTGTTTATTTCGACTCAACGCGCCCTCGTCGGGTCAATGTAAACGGGGCTAATGAGTATGGGTTTGTGGTCTGAGCCCCACGCGTCGGCCTCTGGCCTCCAGGAGTATTTGCAGTGGTCCGAGGTGAAGGTGACGTCTATGCATGACTGCCGGTTGTTGCGTTTGACGAACGTTGCCTCCCCGGTGTTGATGGGGGCGAGCACGCAGGTGGTGATTGCGTGAATAAGCAGAGTGCCGCGCTTATTGGCCCGCCTGCTCCCCCAGCTGGCGTGGTGTGCGTTGAGGTTGCCGCACAGGATCTTATCACGCGCGCAGAGAGCGGCCAGGGAGCACAGCTCGGCAGGGTCCCAGTCCCGGTTGGATGGCACGTAGGCACTCACCACCGTCGTCTCTACGGCCCCCATGCGCGTCGTAACGGCCACGCATTCGAGGTGTTCGCTCCGGAGGCCGCTGAGGTCGACCCGAGCGTGCGGGATGGTTTTGCGGATGTAGAGGGCCGCTCTCGCGCGGCCAGGGGCGTGCGTGGTGTTGTCGCAACGCGTGAGCAGGCAGTGCGGCTCGAGACAGCTAGTTTCACTGTGATAGGCATCGTAGCCCGGCAGCCGACACTCCTCCGGGAGGGTGTATGGGTGTATGTTTCCTGGAGGCACAGGATATCGTAGCGGCGTTGTAGGACCAACGCGTGGAGCTCGTCGTGACGTCTGCGTAAGGAGTTGCAGTTCCATTGTAGGATTGAAGGTCTTGATTTCTTGGGGGCTCGGATGTTATGCTGGTTAATGTTGTGCTCCATTTTCTAATTTTAAATGCAGAGCATTTCAGTAACTCACGATGTCACCCGCGTTGGCGTCCGTAGTCCGCACGCTCACTGCGCATGCGCGTCGAGTCGAGGCGATAGCAAACTCTCTCGCGAGGGGCATTGGATTGGATTCGAACACTCTCTCGCGAGTAGACCTGTGCGCCGGTCAGAAATCGCCGGCGGCGGCGCGCCGGTGTTCCCACCTCCGGCGGCGGCGTGTAAACGGCGCGGGGGTCCCCGGACCGACGGCGGCGCGGCGCGGAATAGCGGGTGGGGGGGGTGGAGAGAGAGAGAGAGAGAGAGAGAGAGAGAGAGAGAGAGAGAGAGAGAGAGAGAGAGAGAGAGAGAGAGAGAGAGAGAGAGAGAGAGAGAGAGAGAGTTAGGAATTTACTGCAAGGAAAAGAACGCTAAACAGAGGCGGAGCATTAGCGCCTAAAACCCAATTTCGAAATTAAATGCTAAAAATTACTTACGTTGTTAATTTATTTCCCTTCTACCTCTTTTTTTTATTTTAGCATTCACGTGAACAACTCTAATATTTTATTCAAGTGTTACCGAAAGGCTTTGATTTCACTTCACCCACCGCTGCAAGACGCTGCTGCTTTTAGTCCATTCCTATCTCCCCCTCCCCCCCCCCCCCCCTTCCCCGTCCGCCAAACCACCGCGAAAAGAAAGGAAACGAGCTAGCTTAAGCGCACGTGCATCCATTTTCTCTGCCGATTTATTCTTGCAGTTGGTGTTGGTTCTACTCAAAAACTAGCCATTGATCGCACTTACGGTGGAGTGGCTAAAGGGGTGGGAGTGGGGAGGGCTAAGCTCTGCCAGGTATAACCAGCAGTGCTTATACCAGCCCCCATAGAGAGAGGGGGGTGTCCCTTGTGCTTCTTCATCGAAAACGTGAATACGACTGTCGCGGCTCTCGCAAAACCAGCCTATTCAAAATTTTCCCCTCTTACAATAGAAGAAAAGGAGGAATGTCTGCGGTGTCCATGATAAGCGGGATTTGAAGAGTTAATTGCAGGTGGGGCGACTGAAAGGAAAGACAGCGATTCCTGGAGAGGGGCGCCTTCCGCGTGGCCGCGACGCGCGGAAGCCTTGCAGCCATCGAGCTTGTTCCTCGATGGGGGCGACAGGCGCCAACGATCCTGGTCATTGTGTCCTCAGCGGCTTTTCGAGTGCCTTTTTGTTGTGCACTAGAGAGGTTGTGTGAGCTCACGCCGAATGTATCGCTTTTTCTTGCATCAATACGGTGACTCTTTGGAGAAGGTGATGGCCGCTATGCCTGTAAGATTTTCACGGGAAATTGAACATATTACTGAAAAAGAAATCTGGGCAGGTTAAAACTTTCAGACGGAGAAGGGAAGGAGGGGGGAGGGGGGGGCGGGGGGGCTGGGAGAATTAAAATGAAATTAAAGTAAGCATGTAAAGCTAAAACGGAGGTT
Organism: Haemaphysalis longicornis; assembly: GCF_048455015.1. Classification (NCBI taxonomy): domain Eukaryota; kingdom Metazoa; phylum Arthropoda; class Arachnida; order Ixodida; family Ixodidae; genus Haemaphysalis; species Haemaphysalis longicornis. The sequence goes on along the minus strand of NW_027526203.1, from coordinate 84,688,626 downwards.
GGTTTGACCGAACAGAATTGGTGGTATTTGTACGCACAACCTGTACGCGCTTGATCAGCATTGAGGAGATATAGAAGCTGCAGCTGTTTTCAAAAGGCCCGTTCTTCCTCCGCGACAATGTCCTAGACTTGTCCGTAAAAAAAAAAAAAAAAAAAAAGCTGGCGAGAACAGTGTCTCCAAATTCAGTTAAACATGACAGCGCAGCCTTTCATAAGATTGTCTGCATTTTTATGGGCAGCCGAATGTTTGTAATGTTTTGGATTGTGAGAGTGTGCATTTTATTCAGAAAAAATTACCTAAAGAATGCGTTAGCCATCGTAAACATCGGCTAATTGTCTTTGCTGATTAGCATGCCCCAAAAAAGAGCGAATATAAATAATGCCTTGTCGTAAATTAAAAAAAAAACATGGGCAAAAGGATTCAATTAGCTGGCTGCAAAACAGGTGTTCCCTGAACTAGGTATTAAAGAAAAATAGACAAATGTGCAGTTTCTAAAAATACCTGGCAAAAAATCGCGAACACGGCATCAATATATTATAATGCAATCGCTGCCCTAGATTGTTGTCCAAAACCCATGTTAAGCGAACATAAAAATATAACGGCTGTTTCAAATTAACAAGCACCCGATAATACGGTTGCCGAAATGTTCGCGCAAGGAAATGCCGTGCGCCGAAACGTCGGTACACCGATATGTGCGTCCACCGAAATGTCCGCACCGAAACGTCCTGCACTGTAGTATTCTAGCTCACTATGGAATGTCCAGCAACGAAATGTCCCAGACCTGGGACGACGCTGTGCGCTTCTTTGGTGGAGCTCCCACGGCTTCTAGTGCAATTTTCACCGATTCTGATGAAACCTCGCAGCGTAGAGCTTCTATGACATTCCAGACACTGAGATGGCTGTGTCCGAATAAGCTACTAAACCGACGGTTCCAGGCTTCGCAGTTGTTGTTTGTGCGGTTCTAATGCAATTACTTGCCTTAAAATTTTTAATCGGTGCTCAGCCCTACCATCCATCCATCAAACCGTCCGTCTGTCGACCCAATTTGGTTTGTTAGATTATAGCCTCCAGAGGCGTTAATTTCTGCCCCTATTGAAATATTAAAGCATTCTATCTCTTCCTCAACCCTTTGACTAAAACGCAAAGGGGCAAAATCAAGGGAAACACGTCGACTGGAGTATGGGACCATTTTTTTCCTATATGGTCACTGGGACCATTTTTTCCGTTTCCGGGGTTCACCCATCACAGCCACGGTGGCTGCTTTTCTGATTGAGTGGAAAAGCGAAAAACCCCGTGTGTTGAGATTTTGGCGAACGGTAAAAATCCCCAGGGTATCATCCCCCACTACAGCGCGCCTCTAGCCCATGGGTTTTTTTACTCACAGGTGTCAAAAAACACATGGGCTATGAGGCGCTTCGAATTAATTTTGATCCAGTGCGGACGACCAGCTTCGGTTGGTGGAAATGGTCGTCGCAGCTGGCACCATGAATGGGGTCCTGAAATCAATTTTTGTGCTGACGAAATTTATTCTCTCGCTGTCTCGCTCTCTCGCTCTCTCTCTCATAGCCCATGTGTAGCTTCGGTGCGCTAAACCCCACAATCAATCACGTTCACGTCACGCAGCAAGCGCTATTAATATACAACTTTTACGCTTCAAAATCATAGTTTTTGTGAATCTTGCGAAGCGTGGACATTGCACGTCGAAGCTCTGTTAGCGCACTCATAGCCTAATTCGGCTGTAAAGAACTCACAATGAAGGCAAGGAGTAAGAATGCATTGGTAGACAACCCTCTGAATTTCTGTAGATTTTCTTATGGTACCTTTCACCATTATTTATGAATTCTTTTTCGCCAAGTCTTCTAGTTAACTGGCCTCCAGCGCAGAAAGGGCAGCATGACGTACGCTCCTCTGCCCTCGATGACGCTATTTTATCACAGCTGCATGCTCAAATACGACATTGGTTATCTGAAGTTGTGCAAGTATTAGAATTTCCTTCCAATTTTGTGTTTCACATTCGTTTAAGTAATGCATTGCTGACGTTAATGAGTTGTGAATGCTTGTACCAGGCTCACAGTTGCGGAGATCCTAGCTGCGCTTTCATAGACCCTTCCTGCGCACCAGGACAGTTCATTTATTGACCCGCTTCCCGTGCACTCGTCCCGTAATGACGCTGACAATTCAAGCTAGCGCGTGCGGCGGTTTCTTGTGCACTGATCCCGTGCTGATTATGGGGGTTCATCCTTCGATGTTAGCGGCTTGTCCCCTTGAGAGAATCGACGAGTGGTGGGAGGAGCTGGCGCACTGATTTTGGAGACTTGTGTACTCCGGTCGTCCTCTTTCATCCGCATTTATTCTTTTCAGTCTCTCTGCGACCGCTACTTTTGTGTTAATGTTTTATTTTCCTTGCAGTGTATACTTTTATCCCCGTTGGATGGCGATGTTATTAATACGCCAAGAGACCGGACTTTATCAAGAAGGAAGTTGCTCAAACACTTTTGCTCATGTTTGTACAGCAGAACGAATATGGCTTGAGGGGCTGAAGTTTGCGTTCGCTGCTGTCCTCCGTCCTAGTTCCCTTTGGAGAAGAAAGAAAGAGGGCTATTGACACAGAGAGAGTTAGGTGGGCCGGTTTAACCATGGATGCCTGGAGTAACATGGGTGCCTGGTCATTTTAGAGTTTCTGAGAAAGCGGCTAAAACAAGAAAGATGTCGCGCTTGTGTGGCAGCGAGAGAAGCTGGGGTGCTTCAAGAGGATTCCGAGTCAAGCGCGTCGAGACGGTAGGCAATCACGCATTTATCCTTTGTTAACAAGGTCGCGGTACGCATGCAATGTAAGAGGATTGGTATGGGACGGGCCGGGAAGAAAAGTTATTCGGAGAAGAAGGAGAAGGAAGGGGACGACTAGAAGTCTCCCCACACGAGCAGCAGAATGAGCTGACTCCAGGCAGAAAGTACAAATCATCTGTTGATGCATGGTGGATCGCGATTATTTCCCGACGAACTGCACCTCTCAGAGAGGCATTTCTTGCAGAGGGAGAAACAACTTCCAGCGAAGCGACGTATTTTCCTTTCATACTCCTTCGTTCTTCAGAAGAGTCGCCCTTCAGCAGCTCCCCTCAAAGAAAAGAATAATAGGCGGGGCGCGGGGCCGGCGGCGCGCCGAAAATTTCGCCCGGCGGCGGCGGCGGCGTGCTCATTCCCGCGACTTCGGCGGCGGCGCAGACGGCGCGACCAAAACAGACGGCGGCGGCGGCGTGGCGCGGCGGCGCACAGGTCTACTCGCGAGGGGCATTGGATTGGATTCGATTGGATTGGATTGGATTGGATTGGCTTGAATTGGATTGGATTTGGATTGGATTAAAGTGGGTTGTGTTGGATTGTGTTGCGTCATAGCCGCGGCAGACGCGCTGGGGCCGGCGCATGTGCTGTACTCTCATTTCCGCGGTTTCCTCTCCTTCGGGCGCGCTGCGCATATAACCGGTGTGCCGTTCTCCGGCGAAGCAACATCCGCGCTTGGCTCAAACACCTAGAGTTCACGCCGCTTTACAAGCACGCCAACGTCGTCGACTGGGACCGGCTTACGCAGTCCCCTCAACGTATATAAGCGGCGGAGCGCGCGTTCGGAATTCAGTCAAGGGCGTCTTTGCTTGGCTTTCGCTTGACGTGACGCTTTGCTTGACTCGATTAGATGCGATGCATTTACTCGAGTTCCCCCCGTGGGAAGATGCGGGCGGCTTTTTCAATGTAGCGGGTTAGGTGTTGGATCGTTTGGAGCGCCTCTCCGAGCAGCGCGGCTGAAGGGGCAGGAGCACGAAGCTGGCTTGCGTAGGTTGCGCCTGCCGGCTGCTGCGGAGGGCTGACTAATCGGTCTTCCGGAAGGGGGCGGGGCGGAGCCTGGGGTTGCGCAGGTGCAGGTGCTGGTGCCGGGTTTGCTGCGGCGGCGCGCGCGGGGCAGGTTGGAGCCGTGGCCCAGTGGGCCCCACCGCAATTGCAGCAGTGGAGACCGGGTGCCGTGCAAGCTTGCGTGGGGTGGGCGCGAGTGCACCTGGCGCAGCGGGCCACGCCCCTGCAGTCCGCGCGAACGTGTCCGAATCGGCAGCAATTCCCGCATTGTAGGTTTCTGGCTGTGAGCACCTCTACAGGCACTCTGATGTGCGAAAGGTGCACGAAGCTGGGTGGCTGGCGCCCCAAGAAAGTAAGGAAGAGCAGTTGCCCCTTGCGCGATCCGCCGATGATGGGTACCGACGACCTAATACGCGCAATTAGGTCATCGGCTTCACCTGCGGTAATGCCCCGCAGGACCGCGCGCGTGCGCCCCTCTTTGGAGGCGAGGTATGGGAGGACGGGCACACCCCCGAGGGAGCGAAGCCCGAGCAGGGCCTGGCGGGTGGTAGTCGCAGCTGTGTCCACTGCCACCAAGTTGAGCCGCGGATTGACCCTGATTTCGCCGAGTCCTCGGAGGTGTTTAAGCTCCTCGCCCAGATCAAAACGGCTCACCCCACGAAGGCCTTTACACTGGATGGTGGGCCTGAACAACACCGGGATCTGTGGGGTGTTTTGTTTGCTGGCCGTGTGCGCTCGCGGGGGGCAGCCTCGCGTGCGCAGCGCCTGGGCGGGAGGGGGAGAGGGAGTCGCCTGGCCTGCTATTTCCTTCGTTTGATTTCTGGCTTAAGATGCAACGCTGTGATAGTTTACTAGTTGGGGGGGAAAACACAGCGCTGATAAACGGTAATGAAGTACTAGGAAAGGTGCCGTGTTTAACATGGTTTCCATGTGTTGGCAGCTTTTTGGTCCAGTATTTTTCGTGAATATTTGCCAGGGGGCCTTAACATGGCCTGCTTTTGTGTAACAAAAATGTCAACAGTGAAGCACTTATCGATGCTCACATGCGGCTCATTGATACCAGAGCAAAAGTACGTTCAGCAGTCACTTTATTGTTAAAGCCACCCATGATTCATACACCTTCCAGCTGTACTGCAACTTTCACAAACATCGACACTCACATCCACGCACGTGGCCTTGGCTCCAGTTCTTGGACAAGGTATTAAGAAATGCTCTCGGGAGTGGGCAATGTCACGCTCGACACCAACCATTACCTCGAAGTTGTACTTGATAAACTCTTTTTTAAGCCTGTTGGCTTAAAGGATTGTTTAAGTGCCCGTTTTGTGGAAGAAAAAGAAACAGCTAATGGGTACACAACACTCAACCCGTCAATGTGTTTTCTAGCAGCTGGCTTCTGACGAGACTTGCATCATTGTGAACGAAATGTGGGACATTTTATAAAGCCCCTTACCACTAAGTAAATTCACTTAAGCAATTTTCCAAAACAGTTTACACAGTGCGGAGTTAAAAAGCAATAGAATGTGAAACGTCCCCTACAATTGGAAACTCTTCCTGTTCGCTACCCCAAAGGCTTGGACAGTAGACGCTTAAGCACGCTTCACCAGTTGCGAATACAAGCATTAGTGTCAAGTTGAACTCCGCAGAGTGCTTGGGATGGGCATATAGATGTCACAGCCAATCGGAATTTGTGCATAGACTGCAAGCCTCCGAGATAAGCCGTCATCATCATTAGCCAATCCTGCTGAGAGTGAATGAAATTATTGTGGCTGGTTATGTTTAATTGCAACCAAGCCAAACACAAGAGTAAAGAAGGAACGAGCCTATCAAAATACATACTCAAAGCAGATGCAGGAGGAAGTTTTGTTGCCTAACCAGGTTAGAGGAGGCGAAAGGTACTGGAGCGAAGGAAAGGGAAATAAAAGCCAAGCAGTAATTTTAAGCCTTGCCTATCATTTCATTAGGACTTTCTAAGTTGATAGCACAATGGTACTCTAAGCAACAAATCTGAGCATAGATGAACAATAACTGAACTGTCACTTGTTAACCTTATGCACACCAGACTTTTAAAGGATTATTAGCAGAAGTTCCAAACTTGGCTCACACGGCGATCTTATCGGCTGCACTTCTCCCATGCTTGCACAGTTGGAGCTTGAGCCTCCTTGCACAAGAAGCCAGCCAGTCAGCGAATGGTTTCAGTGGTATCTTGAATAGATATATCTTTGGACGGGCAGTTGGGCTCCACCCACGGAAGTGAAGATGCGCTCTCTGCACGGATTCTGCAGCGCCGCGTGCACAGATCGTTTCGGCGGAATAGTCAGGATACATTTCTCGGCGATAGTACTACTGCCCCGGGGGAAAAATTGCAGAAGCTACATGCGAGGTCGGATTGCGTTCGATGATGCCGTGCGCTACCTGACGACACTCGATTCGTGCACACGCTGACACTACGTCGCTCGCGTTGGCATGTCATTAAAGACAGCTACCTCGTTAGCCACGGCGCGACGCGATGGAAAATACTGATCCCCACGTTTTATAATTGAGCCAGCACTCCAGAATTAGAACACAAGGCTTGGCATGGAAAAAGCGAGGCACAAGTAGACAACGAATGCAGGCGCGTAAAGCCGATAGCACGCGAACTGCAAGACAACGTGAAGCTTACAAAATATTAAAGGACAACACTACAGTCCTAGGAGCATGTAAAAAGCGGGGCGAAGCAGTGTGCAGAAAACAATGCGTTAGGCTTACCAAGACGTGCAACAGCATGTTCACAAAAAATACCCAATCTAAATAATTACAAGCACACCTCCCAACAAGAAAAAAGCGCCGCGAGGCAGCCGCTGTACAGGGAGATAAGGACGTAACGATGCGTCAGGCCTGCCATTCGAACCACGGGCGGAGAACATCGGGACACAAGACGTGAAGACCCGGCTGCTGTCGTCGTTAACACAAAAAAGCGGCATGATCAAATGACGTAAATATGACGTTTGTTTTGTGACGTCACAGAAAGTCACGTGATTATTTTAGCTTGACGTCACTTCTGCGTGGCAGCAGCCGTTGCGGGGGGGGGGGGGGGGGGCGTGGCTGGTGCCACGCGCGTGGCAGGAGACATACCCTTTCCTATTTGCCGATATCGGACAACGAAACGTGTATACATTGTTTGTTTACCAAGGTTCCATGATTATAAGCGCACACACAGCACAATTTTTTTGAAAATCTCTTCACGACCTATTTATAGCGTAATAGACGTTATTTTGAGTTCATTCACAGATATTGGGCTTAGGTTTCACGAGAACCCCATGGGGGAGAAAATGCGGGGCCTTCTAAGAGGTGAGGTCTACAGAGGTGTAGATGTGGTGTTTGGAATTAAGCATTACGAGGTTGAGGGAAGTGGGGGCAACAGCAACGCCTGTGTGCCACGGAGGGATTTCTGACTTCCACACCAAGGCTTCCCTTCATCCCCCTTCGATCAGCTTTTCCAGATTACGGAACTACACTAAGTGCAACACCCTTGGTCACAATACAGCACCAGGTGAAAATAAATAACTTAGACTATCCTCGACAAACCTTCCCGAAAGCGCACTTTCTCGCCTTCAAGCTTGCTCTCTTTAACCACATCTGGCAGAGTGGTGAACTGCTGGAGTCTTGGAAACAGCCCAAAGTAATTATTCCAAAACCCAGGAAGCCATACACTCCCCCCCCCCCCTCTCATGCGTTTTGCGATGGTAAACCGCAAGAACACATGACATTGATGCCCCTTGAACGACACTTTTTTTTTACACATCTGCCCTTGTTTTTACCGAAACTTTTCTCTGCCACAACATATCTATCCGGGATTTCCATCCTCTGCATTTCCCACTACGCTAGGTGCTATGACGCCGTTTTGGAATTTTCTCTTGTAGCACACCCCAAATGTAAACTTAGGGCCCTATTCTGGACTGCACAAATTGCCGGCAATTCTGGCAATTTGCCGGAAGTCTTTTCTTATTGGCTTTTAATTTTGGTCACGTGCTTCTGGTTGACAAAACGGTTGTGTGTGTTGTCGTCATTTTGACGTTTCATGTCGTTTACGGACACCAGTTCTAAAGTTTGCCATATTTCTCGTTACTAAAGGCGCCTAATTCTTGGCCGGCAATGAAAAACCAGACTAAATGCAGCGGACATGACAACGTAAGCCTGTCTTTGCTATTCAACAACAATACTGCTTGTAATACACCCCCTTCTGTGATTGGCTGAGAAGGCGTGACGTAATTTAAACAGTTGGCGGGAACAATTACGTCATGCATTGGCAACTTCAGCCTGCGTAAAAGTGACGTAATGCTACGTAACAGCATGAAAATGGCGGTTGTTTTTGTCGCAAAATACAAGCAAAATAGGGCAAAAAATTGCCCCGGCTTATGGCGTCGCGAAATGTGCGGCAATTTGCAGCAGGCGCAGTATCGCATGCGCGCTGTTTAAAGCATGTTTCCTACCGAAACAAATTATAGTTTCAACTGCTTGTAAGTCAGCGATCCTGGCGCATACAAATAACGTGCAGTATTTTGCTTTTATGTTTGGCAATAAAATAAAAATTATTTGTTTGGCGTAACCGCAGCATAAGAGGGCAGTACAAGCCTCTCCATGACAAAGAGAACCCAATGCATGGCATTTGTCAACACTCGTCCTAGTAAGCTGTTGGGTCACATGATCGAACTCAAGAGAAAAATAACAAAGAAAAGTGACTATTTGGTTCATTACAGCGCTGATTGAAGTCGAGCTTGACGAATAAGTGAATAGGCGTCATCGGTGCGCTCCGCGGTTATCAGGCATAGCGCTTCGCTACTCTTATGTGTCATAGAAGCGATGGTCGCGGCCGTCTATTTCTGTGATCACGCCATAAACTTGTAACATAGCAGCAGACGATGGCGTGGCGGCTGTGGCGGCAGGGAAGGTGATAACGCAACAATGCTTGCATTGAAGCAGAGAGCCCAGCTATGTTACTAAAAGCAATTGAAAGAAATAAATAGATATATGCTAAAAAAAGTGTGTGATGTTCTTTAGCTCGACATCCGCCTTTCGCTCGCTTTTGGATCAACGTTACTCGATCGCCTTTGGTATTGACGCGAAATTTGACCTCCAGAAATGTGTTTTTCTTGTCAGCCTCAGCTACCGTCTTAATTTTTATAGTACATGCCAAGTGTTTTTATATCTTTCTTGCACAATATTTGATACCTTGGTAGCGATCTTTATGAGTGACTCGTCAAATTACACTGCATGTCGTCATAGCTACAGGTGCAGCACGTCACTGATTGCTTACGTCGTGCTTACGCAAAAAAAAAAATAATAATAACATGGGCGAATTGCCCGCCACTTGTGCAGTCGAGAATAGGGCCCTTAGTGCTAATCGACCAGATTTAGGGGAAATCCGCAAGGTGAAGTAAGTTTCTGCGAAGGAAACTTTGACATCCACCTGAATGCAGCCACGCGGCTACAAAGCAAAGATATACATCTTCCTCAGAAACTTCGCAGTTGAAGAAAAATTCGTCCTCGTCCAGAATTCGAACCCGGGACCACCGCTTAACCGGAGCAGTCGCTCTACCAACTGAGCTAACCAGCAGGCTAGTCGTTTGTAGCGCGAGAACGTATTGATCAACAACTCGAAGTAATGGACTCCACCTTGGGGATTTCCCCTAAATCTGGTAGATTAACACCTGTCCATTACTTCGAGTTCTTGATCAATTCGCTCTCGCGCTACAAACGACTAGCCCCCTGGTTAGCTCAGTTGGTAGAGCGACTGCTCCGGTTAAGCGGTGGTCCCGGGTTTGAAACCTGGACCAGGACGGATTTTTTTTCAACTGCGAAGTTTCTGAGGAAGATGTATAGCTTTCCTTTGTAGCCGTTGGTGCATTCAGGTGGATGTCAAACTTTCCTTCGCATAAACTTAGTACTGCAGACCCAGACTTCAGCGCAGGAGCTGCCAGTGCTTTGAGGACATAGTATGTTATCATGACAGAGGCCAGTGGTCCGTCTCTATGATGAATTACAAGCCCGCAAGGTGACAGGAGCCTTTACCCCCCCCCCCCCCCCCCCCTCCCTCCTCCGCATCTCCCTCCACTTCGATACTGTTGTAGTTCCGAATGTTGCCTCTGTTCTTTTTGAAGATAACAATTTTGGCCTCATGTTTATACAGTGCACTTCATTTTGAGGTTTCATGCACTGTACGTACATTTCCAACTTGAAGCAATTATTAAAATATTTATAGTGCGCGCTCAACTTAGGGACAACCGCTATTGTTATTTTTCAACCCAGCCCCAGTGCGGTAATGCCAGTTTACCCAAAGCGTAAATGGCCTACGTGTAAAATCGGCGTCACCGTCCATGGCTTCCTGTATCTTCCAGAGAACAACTCGCTTGCGCGAAGGTCCATGTTCAATAGGGAAAGGGGGCAACACAGGTCTACTACAGCACGGCGCACTGCAGGAAAGCCAACTTTCTCTCACGATGATGGTGATGACACGAGAAACTAAAACGCTTCCCGTAGCCAGCATTGAACCTGGGTCATTCGAGTTATAAAGCCGATGTGTATCCGACTGCGCCAATCCGACGCTGTCTAAGCAGTTTGGATTTGGAGATGGGTGCATGGACATGCAGAATTTAAAAAAAAATAATGCACCCCTCAGACCCGGGCCCCTCCGAACAACCCAAAGTCATTATTCCCAGACGCGGCAAACCATACACTTTTCCCCATCTCGATGGTGAAACACGACCTTCGTGCGAAATCAAATGGCGAAGGGTCTAAGTCAAAGCCGCTGCGATCAAAAGTCCAAACTGCGTGCGAATCAAAGTTAAAGCTCAACGAGTCAAAGTCCCAACCATCTGCGAGTCAAATTACACTCACACAAAAACCAAGGAATGCCTTACGAGAGACTTTCGCGTTCAACGGTCGTCGTCGTTAGACGGACGAGTGCATGATTTTTTTTTTCTCGGAGGGCTAAAATAGTTTTCGGGCAATGCAGTTGAATCGATATTAGCCGTCATACACTGCCCCGGTGCAAAAGAGTGCCTGGCCGACATGAGATCGTCTAATGCACCACTGACTGCTTTTCCAAAATACCGAAAATATAACAAGACATCGTCACGGTTCTGCTGACGCTTCTATACTTCTGAAAAGTCAGACGCCGACACGTAAGGCGCCGTGCGATGATGCTACGGGTTTCAGTGGCAACCAAAGTAAAGCCCCTGCCGCAGCAAACCGACCGCAAAGGAACAAGCGCTGTTTGGTTTATGCGCGGCGGTGTATTCAAAGGTGTGCTGTCACCAAAAGATCAATCAGCAGCAGTGCCGGATTAGGAAACTTTGGGGCCCGGGGCTACTGCGTCCTTGGGGCCCTAATGATGATGATGATTATGATGATGATAATGATTCCGCTTTAATAGGCGAAATTTTTCCCAGCCCATGTTATGCTGTCTGATCAGTGATAAATTATATGTAATTTTACGCTTTTCTGAAACTAATTTCTGGGCTTGATGTCTAGTATTATATAACGGATTTCATCAGGCGTTAAAGTTAGTATGGTTTTATTGCTGGTTCATCACAGGTTCACAATTAATCGAAGCGCCGTGTCGGCCTGCACACGCCATGGTGCAGAAGAGAAGCGTATTTTATCAAGCATGTAAGGTTTTAGATTTATTGTAAAGTTCTCCACCTGCATATATGGGGTGGCTCAAAGTCCGTGCAGGCAGCTGTCACTCCCAGATATCTGCCAAACAGTTAGCCGCCACGGCTCACGGGCCCAGATCCTGTAGGTTGTCCTCGTAGACGAGAAAGCACGCGGCGGTTAGAACACGCGCCGCCTTTGAAGTAAGTTGAAAAGAAGGGGGAGAGGGAGGGGGGGGGGGCTCTGACGTGCGCACAACGAACCTTCCTATCACAGCACAATTCGCAGAAAGACGATAAGCAGAAAAATGTCGCTTTTTCGGTTGGGGAGCGGTCCGTTTCGTGCATAGGTTTGCGCTCAGCCGTCGAACTTTCAGCTGCGATGAACTCCTGATGCTGTGATGGTCTTGGTAGCCGGCAAGCCGTTGCACATTAACGGCTCCCCTTTGGGATGGAGAGCGACAGGTGAGCACGAGAGATGGCATCAGACATTAGTTTACTACTGTCTCTGCTCACGCCCGCGCTGCTGCTCCCGTCGGTGCTACACAACAGTTACAGCAGTCAGTACTTTGTTGTAGATCGGTCGGGTCGTTGTTCGGTAGTAACTGGCAGTGGAAACACGCTGAAGCTTCTCGTCTAGATTCGGGGTCCACGACGGAGGCGAGTGTGGGTAAACCTCTCGTTTTCAAGTCCTCAACACGTCTGCCGCGTCCACTGTTTTTCCGCGCTCTTTCGGGGGTTCCTCTCCTCCTGCCGCCGCGCCCAAGCTGGACCATAACTGCGGCCCGCCCTTTGGTCCACGCCGTCCGCCGGCTTATTCCAACGCGAAAAGCGCCCACGGGGACAAACAGCTTACCGTCCCCGAGTTGCGGCGAAGGTCCGTTTTCAAGACGGCATCGAAGGGGTCGCACGCAGGATGCGTTTTTAAGTGGACACAGCTTTTGTCATCCCGAAAGGAAACAGACGTTGTTGCTTTGTTTGGCGTCCACGCCTGAGCTCTTCACATCGCCTAGGCCAGCTGATTCCCCAGCTCGAAGGGAGCCGCTAGTGTCGGGCTGGACCGGCGGCCTCTGCGTCAACGCGGAGTGGCGCCTAGAGAATTACGCTATGAACGAAGTCGCGCGGACATGTAGTTTCCGCAACGCTTGTTGCTCAGAGAGCCTGCAGAGGCTACAGCACAGAGGCACGGGATGAAGCCGAACGACCCCGCGAGTGGCCTGCACAACCTTTGATCATTTCAATACCACATATACGCTGACCATTCAGCGAGGAATATCGAGTCGATATCAATCACGCTTATGCGATTCAACTAATCCACTAGCTTTCTTGAACAGGTCGTCATCGCAATGAACTTCCTTGTCAAGAGCTATAGACTGAAATTTGTAGCAAAAACTGTGTATGAGCCCGTAGGGCAGTGCTTAAGTTGTCAATGATTACATATAACGTCCCTCAGGCCTAAACAATTTACAATGTTCTTCAGGCATTATTTCATTATTTGCATGCCTGACCCTTTCTTATACCGAAACGTGCCCGCGCCGAAACGTCTGCGTACTTACATTACCGTGTACCGAAAAGTCTACCGAAACGACCCGTGCGAAAAAGACCGGAGCCGAGCTAGGGGCCTTTTTTATGCCGCTTCATAGGCCCGGTAAAGCTGTGTACCCACGACTTTTGGTCCAAGACGTGTTATCAAACCTCGGTGAAACAAGGAAGAGGAGTGGGATTAACAAAATTCAATTGAAATGGACTGAAGGTTGTCAGCCATAGCGTGAGGGCCCCCCCCCACTCCTCCCCACCTGTCACGAGATAGTCAGCTTCGGTGTGAAGCTGAGGTTGAAGCTCTTACCTTCAACTTTCAATGCGCGCAGCGAGCACACTCAAGATATTTTTTTTTTCATATGATCGAGCGGGGCCCCTGAGAGCTGGGGCCCGGGCTGCAGCCCCTGTAGACCCCACCTTAATCCGGCCCTGATCAGCAGCCAGAGGGACTACAATTGGTAATGCTACCTAAGCACGCGGTATTACAGCAAATCAATTCCAATAAAATTTGCGCTACAGATGGACACTTTTGACCCAAAATGAAAATGTGATGTTTATATTCAGCATTAGTAGGTATATCGAAAGCGAATTTGAACTGGTTTAATCCTGAGTAGACGTGGGGCCTCAAGGGCGCTTGGATGCTCAAAGCCCGAGTTGCGTGTTCTGCTTGCTGCGCTACTCGGCAAACTCGAGCACGAAGGTGTCATTGGACACAAAATCTTTCTCAAATCTGGCTTTGTCTAGTCTCGCCACGGACTGCCACGCATTCGCTGGAACATTAGTCTTCGAAGTTACGTGCACAGTTTTGGCAGAAAGCGTCGTTTCGCTGATCCGTCCAAGCTGGTCATTCTTCAAGAGAATAAATGTGCCAGCTGTGCGAGGATTTCGCCAGTGTGGTGCTTTATCTGGGGTGCGAGTCATGTCGCTAACTGCCGTTCTGAGCTGTACAGTGTGCACGCCGTCGGTGGAGCCCAGCAGCTGAACCATGTGACCTGCCCTTGTAAGGAACGGCTCGCTTTTGAAGAAGTGAACACCGCGTCGAATTGTTGAGTAAGGCCTGATCGTCCAGATGAAGTCGGCCTTCCGCGATCGGGTCGGCGATGCCAAGTTGTGAGATAGAGGTGGATCCGGAGGGAAGACGGAACCCTGGGTTTTGCGGATCGCAAGCTGTTTTCCCGCTTCGGGCCCTCCTGTGGCGTGGCAGAGACGCTTGGCGTGAGCGGTCAATTCTTTCACTCGGACCTGCTGGTCGCACATGCCACACCGAGTGACGTAGTACTCGCAGTTGTGGTAGTGCGATGGCATGTCCATCAAACTTCCTACGTAGCTACACCCTTTGCGTCGATTCCAGCAGAACACCGATGCTTTGGAGACGAGGTCCAATGACTCGGTTTTGGTTGCCGCAGGCCTCCAGACCGTGCCGTCGAACGGGCAGAGAGGCTGCGCACTGTCCAGGCAGCGCGAGCAGAGTGTGTGGTGGCACGATTCGCTCGTGTATACGCCTCGAGCTTCGCGATCGCTGCGCCGCCTGCCGCCGCTTCTCCGCGGCGTTGACGGGATTTGCGCTGCGTGGCTGATAGGGCCGCGTGCAGTGTTTAGGTTCTGTTTCGCTTCTTTTCGCCTTTCCGCGCCCTGTAAAAAACTTGTTATGGTGACGTCTATAGGCAAAGAGTACGTTTAGGTCACTTAAAAAGCAGCTGCGTCTTCGCAAAGCCCGCGATCGCCTGCAAGAGCTACCCGGGGACGCGGTTCTGCGTGCTTCGTCGCCGCTCTTCCGGGCGTCGGCGACGGTAGCAGCATATCACCCCTGTCACCTCCAAAACATCAGGCACAAATAAATTCTACTGTCGCCTCGTTTAGACCTGATACTGGCACAATGAGAGGTTGGCTTCATTTTGCAGCGTCGACAACGAATGCGGCTTCGTTTCGAATATATACGTCGCATAAAAATATGTTTCGGGGATGTGATTACCAAATCCCGGACAATAACTTATGCCTGTTATAAGCATATAAACCATGCGAAAATGTTAAGTATATTCCAAGCCTAGCTGTGCGTCGTTAAATATGTGCCCACAAACCAAGGCAAGTTAATGAAACCACGGAAAAATAAATGCTGTGCAAGTGCGGAATTAAGAAACATAATTCTCTAACGGAAATAAAGAAAACAGTGCAGCTTCTGACATGCTAAAGACGTTCGTCGAAACTTAAGCCAGGTAGGGTTCACTAGACCAACTATACGCGAAATGCACTGCTATTTCGCAAGACATCGTTGATCATTGGGGGGGGGGGGGGGGGGGGGGGGGAGGGGGACGCTGTGTACAAATGCGGAGCGGAATCAGGCACTGAACGTTTTAGTAATCACACACACACACACACACACACACACAAATATCGCGTTTACTTTCCTTTTCTTTTTCTACTTCAACGAACAGCTGATCATACGGCGGCCGCATTTTTGGAAGTATACAGGGTAGGCTGTTTAACAAGCGATGAAAGGTGTCGTTGGAAGAGAGTGGTTGTGATAAGGCCCACTGATTTCAGTTTCTGCTTTATGCTGCTGGCTCCCTGTGCCATGTGACGATATTTCGAAGAAGCATTAGTCGCGGACGCGGATTATATTCTAAGCCCGTCTCCGCGCTGCTCGCAGAGGAGCAGATGAATGTTTGCGGGCGCTCACCTCACGACAAGAAGACTTTGTCGTGTGCTGATCTCCGAGTATAATTACGTATGCATTGTCCATCGTACTTTTGTTGAATATTCCCGAAATTAACACAGACTGGCCTGTAAATGGTGGTGATCAATATCAAAGTTATAATATTGGCAAACGTAACTGGCGTGCTGTCAGGTATGAGAGCCCCGCTGATTATGTAAGCGCACAAAACCAATTTAAATCGTAGTGTATAGCCGTAGAATGAACATCTGAGCAACCGGTGGTTACGGAGACACTGCCAGTAAATTCAGGTCAGTGTAACTACAATCGGCTCCATCACACGCCGGTTCCGCGACGCTGGCCTGTGACACACACCTGGCGCTTATACAGATCGAATATACAACACTAAGATCGCGTCAGAAATATTTACACTCTCGAAAACACACCTCATTTGCGAACAGAAAGACTGCTCCACATAAACATGGATTTCAAACGCCCGCACACGTAAATCTCAGTCGTGGACGTGACGCAAAACCAGCGGCGGCACTGGGGAGCGGGACGCCGACTCCCGCGCCTGCTTTCGAAACGGGCCGCTAGGGGGATTTCAGTGGCGCCCCTACAGGCCGCGCTCGAGGCGTATAGCGGACGGCTAGGAGCCACGGGGGAATCGAAAAATGAGCGCAATAACGCTATCACGTTAAAAGGAACGAAGCGCACCCACAGTATGCATTCTCCCGCCCCCGATCAGCGGAACATCCACACTAGCGGCGCGATGCTGTCACTATATATAGGTCGATTTAGCGGCGAATAGCGAGCTCTTCGTGATCAACGGGCCGTAGAATACTTAGTTCGGTACCTTTCAGCATTCGAAGACCACGATGACGGTCGCCGACCTGCCGATACTCTGCGTTTCTGTCGCAAGCGGATTTCTTGGATTTACGATGTTTCGGTCAATTTCCGCCGGGATGTGCCCGTCCGGTATTCCTCTCATCACTCTCTTTTGTGCAGTCCAGCATGGTGTGGCACGCTTTACGTGGTTTACAAACAAAGCGAAGTTAATATTCCCATACTGTGATTTGTGATGCCAATTAGTAGTAATTGTGAGTGAGCGTGAGTGGGTGGACAGGAGTGGCGAGTGAGTGCGAGTGGCCATTGCAAGTGGTGAGTGCGAGGGAGTGTAAGTGGCGAATGTGAGTGGTGAGCGCGAGCGTCAGTGCGAGTGGTGACGTGAGTGTTGAGCGTGACCAAGAGTGAGTGCGAGTGGTGGGAACGAGTGGTGAGCTTGAGCGCGAGTTCGTGCGAGTGGTTACGACGAGTGGTGAGCGTGAGTGAGTGCGAGTGTTGACGACGAGTGGTGAGCGTGAGTGGGAGAGAGTGCGAGTAGTGAGGTTCGAGTGGCGAGCATGCGTGCGAATGAGTGTGAGTCATGAGAGCGGAGTGGTGAGCGTGAGCGCGAGTGGGAACGACTTGTGAGACCCAACTGGCTAGAGTGAGAGCGAGTGAGTGCGAGTGAGGAGGGCGGAGTGGTGAGCGGGAGCGCGAGTGAGTGCAAGTGGGGGAGACGATTGGCGAACGTGAGCGGAAGTGAGTTCGACTTGTTAGGACCAAGTTGCGAGCGTGAGTGGTGAGTGCGAGTATTGAGGGCGGAGTGGCGAGCGTGAGTGCGAGTGATTGCGTTATGATAAATATATTTTTTTGAGTGAGTATGAAGGAGCGGTATCCAGTTTTGCCGAGCCATGGCTACAGCGTCGTATTACTGGAAGAAGAGCATGGAAAGCGAGTAATGGGGGTAATTGAGAATTAAAGTAACCGCATTAAGCCAGAGGCAGTGTGTGGGAGTGGGAAGGGCGCGAAGGAAGGGAGGGAGGTGAGGGAATCGAAATAAGTAAAAAAATGGCTGTAGAGAGAGCTTCGCCAAAGAATAGCGGTGAAGACCAAGAGGAAATAAATCAAGTAAATCTGAAAAGATGTTGTTGCTATTCCTTACTTCGCACATATGGCCACTTGCGGGATTGCTTTGACGAGCTAATGCGCCCGGTTGGCAAATTCTTAACGCTGTGAATATGAAAAGTTTGATTGCTTCTAGGGTTTAACGTGCCAACGCGACGCAGGCGATGAGGCGCGCCGTAGTGAAGGGCTCCGGAATAATTTTGACCACCTGGGGATCTTTAACGTATGCCGAATTCTCGTACACAGGGGCATTTTTGCTTTTCGTCTCCATCAGAAAAGCGGCCGCCACGGCCGGGAATCGAACCTGAACCCACACCTTAGCCACTGAGCCAGCGCGGCGGGTGAATTTGAAAAGTAAAAGTTGTAGAATAATACGTGCCGCGTGACGCCTGAACGAGATGTCCCGGGAGTAGGACAGGAACACACCACCCTCACAGAACCCCGATTCTAGGGAGGCTGTAGGGTGTTCCAGTCTGCTTGCTGACCTAATTCGCACACTAATACGAATAAATGAAATAGAAGAAGCTGACGGAAACACGTTATAGCAGAAAATAAACTGGTCGAAGTAAACCGTGCTGAAAGACAAAGAAACGAAAGCGACGAAAAAAGCGGAAGTGCAATGTATCGGAAAAGAAGTTGTCAATGCGTATCGCCAGGCTTTCGCCTTAAAAGGACACTGAAGTGAATTTGTCAAGCTTGACATCTGACGTTATCTGATGGGCATTCTCGATATCTCAGTAATCGTCATACCGCGCTTCTGCCATGTTGTCGGCTGTAAAATGCCTAAGATAAGCCTCCCAGGACGCCTTGGAATCGTAAAAATGACTACCGGAGGCCTACGCAGTGGATGAACGCCCTCCGCGTCACCGCAGACAATGAAATGCTGTGCGTTTTCCCCCCATATTTGCAGCTTGCCACACTCATGCCTGTATTGTAAAAAGCGCGTTCGCACCAGGCCAAGGGTCTGCTGATTCTGGCCTGTGTCCACTGCCCACAAGCAGTTGGTGCTTATGGCAACAGCACGCCTGTTTGGGGTACAACAACGAAAAGCAACATAGAAAAATTGTTAAGAATTCAAAAGAAAGCCGTTCGTACAATTGTTAATGCCGCGTATGACGCCCATGCGTGGCCTATTTTCAAGTCCTTGAACCTATTACCTGTAACGGAACTTTACCACTCCACACTTTTAAGACGACACCAAGGTCGCGGGTTCGATTCCCGGCCGCGGCGGCCGCTTTTCTGATGGAGGCGAAAAGCAAAAACGCCCGTGTGTACGAGATTTCGGCGCACGATAAAGATCCCCAGGTGGTCAAAATTAATCCGGAGCCCTCCACTACGGCGCGCCTCATCGCCTGCGTTGCGTCGGCGCGTTAAACCACACAATCAATCAATCAAAACGACACCAACTAGCTCTTAAGAATAATGACGCGTTCATCATACAACTTTCCGGGCTGAAGGCAAAACAACAAGTGCAAGAGTTGCGTGTAAAGGAACGTTGGGAAATTCCAAGAGTTAGAACGAACTATGGGTACGAAAGAATTCACTATCAATTACCCGCCCTGTTAAATGCCATGGAGTCGTCTTGTAGCAGTGTATAAGCGGTTATTTTACTCATCAAAGAGCGTTTTTTTTACTGTTTTGCGTGCATTTTACTTGTTTGCATCTGGCTGATTGCTTGTTCGGTCTCTGTTTTGTGTGCATTTTACTTGTTTGCATTTGGCTGCTTGCTTGTTCAGTCTCATTTTTGTGTTGATTCTGGTTAATATTCCCAATGCCATTTGCCGCCTGTTGCACCGGGGGGCTGGGGCTCGTCAAGCCGTTTCTTACGGCTTTTTTCCCGGCTCCCTTTGCGCGAAAGTGATTTGTTTGTTGTTTTTTCGCGCAAAAATAAAAATGAAATCAAATCAAATCAAACGGAAACTCACCAGCGCGTCACAGTTATTCTGCGCGAGTTCTGCGGAGTCGGGCGTGGAGCAGTGAACGTTACGGGCCAAAAATGGTAAATTTAGTATGCAAAACTTCAGCCGAAAACGAAAAAAAATCAACCCACAAAAAAATGAATGTACCCTTTTCGATTCGAACTGTGGAATTACAAAAAGCCATACCCTGCACTCCAGACCACTCAGAGAAGGCCCGGCGCTGGTCGCGGTGGAAATATGACGTATATAATATATAACCAGTTTGCACTTATTCAGTTTTAGCATTTCAAGCAGCTTAGGTGGCTATTTGTTGTATAGCGCTTGTGCAGCATCCCCAAATTTTCCACAATATCTCACGTCTCGCAATTGCATTTCTTAGGCGGAAAAGTGTTCGCATATGTGTAGTCGTGCTGCTGATCGCTGTGCTTGTTCACCCAGCGCAAAAAAAAAGTGCTCGTGGTCGCTAGTTTTACGCTATACGGTAAAACATTCGATTGATTTTATTTCCTTGGTACCTATATTGACTTCGCTGACTCTTCTCTAGCCTTCAAGTGGCTTTATATTTCCTACTAGCGTACCAGTCAGCGAACCATCGCATGTGCACTTGTGCAACGCTTGTGTGGAGTGACCTGGACTTGGAGCTTGATACAGTGTAGAAACTAACAAACCAAAGAAAGGCACATTCTTCCATTCACAAACGGGTCGTGGCTTAGATCAACTGAGCGAACGAATTGCGACGACCCGTCGCTGGGCCGACCGTCTCTGTCGGGAGGTCGGCGAGCCGTGCAGTAGCACAGTCAAGCCAAGTGATTTCCTACTGACGTCACAGGAAAACGCCACAGAAAATGGGCGAGGAAGCAGAGAGGAGGACATCATTTGGAATTCATTTTCTACTAAATAATTTCTTGTAAACGCACTCATAGTGGCCAAAACATGGCCTATGGACTCCCGACTACAATTTGCGCTGGTAATCCCACAATGTTTACGAATAACTTCAGTGTCCCTTAAAAGCCCGTAACCAAATTTGAGGGCCCCAAGGAAATTTGATATCGAAAAGCGGACGGTTTCGATAACGTAATACGAGCAGCAACTGTTTTGAATGTTGCGCTCTGCCATCAACTGCTTTCTTTTTTGGCCGTGGGCCCTATTCTGGACTACACAAATTCACGGTGAACAGTGAATTTGCCGGAGGTATTTTCAGATTGGCTTTACATTTTGGTGCCGTGCTTCCGGTTGACGAAGCGGTTGTGTGTGGTTTCGTGATTTTGACATTTTATGACGTTTAGTGGCACCAGTTCTAAAGTTTGCCTTATTTCTCTTTACTGAAAGCGCATAATTGTTGGCCAGCAATGAAAAACTAGAATAAATGCAGCCGATATGACAACGTAGGCCTGTCAGTGCTATTGAACAACAATGCGGCTTCTATGTCACGCCCTCGGTTTGATTGGCTGGGCAGGCATGACTTAAGTAAACGAGCCATGAAGAGAAAACACAAGTTTGTGTAATTCGAAAGATTTCGTGTTTTATAGTGCCCCGACCGCTTGTCCGAATGCAAACAATGCTTCATTAACTGAGAAATAATTGATTTAAGTTAAAATTGTCATTTTCCCGCTAAATCGTGCGTTTTCGTGGTCTGCAATCATATCACAGGGCCTTGTTTACCATTAGTGAACCTAGATGGCGCCACCACACCGCGGCAAGCCATTTTCTGCCTTTGGTCTGTTTGTGAATGTATTTGTACCTGGCTTGTTTTGTTTATGGAGACAATCGTTTCGTGAAACATGGTGCTCGCTCGACAAATAAAGTCACGTAAGACATCGTCGTTTGCGTCAATCGGCCAGCGTCGTTTGAAACAACCCCAGAGCCCCGCAGTCCTGTGCGGCTAAGCCAAGCATAGTGCGCGCAGGGCCAACAGCAGTACGCATCGGTACTTCTATGTTTACGTGTGCTTTCGTAACTTCCACTGTTTGTCCCATCAATCTTCACAGAGCACATTGATTGAAGTCGCCGTAGCTAGATTACGAATAGGCCACACACAAGCGACACACTCCCATCTGCTCACTGGATCTCCAAGATCCCTGTGTAGCAGGGGTGGGGAGGGCCTGTCCGTACAACACATCCTCATTACATGCAAAGCACTCCACACAACAAGACGCTAGCACTTTCCTCAACTCTACAGACAACACATTCTACTACACCCAGCACTCTTTCTAGTGGATGATTCCATGATTCCTCTACAGCGCACCTTTAAGTTTCTGGCCGAAATCAAATTTTTACACCTCATTTCCTATCACGCATAGTTTTTTAGACCTCATTTAATCTCACGCACAATTACAACCTGGCCTTCTACACCAGCCATCCTCATTGTCTTTTACCGATTTTACTTTTGTTTTCGTTCAACAATTTTATAGTTTACGTCTACATCCTTCATACATACTGTTTTGGCGCTCTTTGCTCTAGTTGTCCTTGAGGCCATACACATCCAACTGTCGTCATCATTGACGCACCACTCTTAAGGCTTTCAAACGAATGTGCCCTAAATTTAGGCGCAAATAGCCGGTTCGGCAAGTTTATAAGCTCTGCCTAATTTGCGTTTGCTTTTGCCGGCCTCCGCCAATCGCAGAGCTGTCTGGTATGACATCATAGGTTCTGTGGCGGGAAATAAGCTATTGAGTCGCATGGCCATTCCTTTTTTTCTTAAATATGTAGCTTATTTGAGCGAAGTTTGTGTTAAAAGGGGTGTCAGTATGATTCTAACGGGGCAATCTTTTGAATGAACCAAACTTGTGTTTTCTCTTCATGGCTCCTTTAAACAGTTGGCGGGAACGAACACGTACCACGTTGGGAAGTTCAGCCTGTGTAAAAGTGACGTAATGCTACGTAACAGCTTGAAAATGGAAACCCCCTGAATTTGCAACAGGCTCAGTTGCGCATGACGTGTGGTTTAAAGTTGGTTTTTATCAAAATAAATAATTCTTTTCATTGTTTACAAGTCAGCAATCACGGAGTATACAAATGACGTGCGGTCTTTTTTTTGGCATAGCAGCAGACGATAGCGCGGCGGCATTGGCGGCAGCGAAGGTGATAACGCAGCATAGCTTGCCTTGAAGCAGAGAGCTCACCTATATGGTACTAAAAGCGATTGCAATAAATAAATAGATATGGTAAAATAGGTTGTGTGGTGTTCTTCAGCTCAATATCCGCCTTTCGCTGGCTTTGGGATCAACGTTACTCGATCGCCTTGTGGTGTTGACGCCAACTTTGACCTGCAGAAATGTGTTTCCCTTGCCAGCCAGAGCTGCCGTCCTTACTTTTATAATAAATGCCAAGTGTTTTTTAATTTTTTATCTACAATATTTGATACCATGGTTGTGATCTTTATAACTAGAGCGTCAAATTAACCTATTTTTCGTCATAGCTATACGTGAAGTACGTCACTGATTGCTTAAGTTGTGCCATGGAGGTACGAAAGCTCAGGAGAGGCCCGCTATCCACCGGCTCATTGGTAGGTGTATGGAAGAAGTGACGCGGTTTTTTCACGGCCATCGTAGGCTGACGGCAACCGCGTCCTAGCACCGACGCCCAAGGCCGTCCCACTGAGGCACGACGTCACTACGCGGCCCAGACGGTAGCCAATGGTCGGCGGGCGAAGACGAAGCAGACGACAGTGAGCGACGGCGGAGGAGGTAGCGTTCCCGCTCGAATTACACGCAAAAAAACATCCCCCTCGCGAGGGGCACGATCAAATGCAGAGCATTTCCGCGGGGGGCGTGCCTGCAAGTCTTATGGATTACGTATTGGTTGTTGTTGTTGTAATGGTTGTCTTCCAGCGTAGACATTGTCGATGAAGTCGATGGTGAAACGTGAAACGTGCCGTGACCCCCTGCCGCGGCTATTACGCAACGTGGAGAGGCTACGACGCAACGTGGCTAAGGTGGCTGGCGCGGCTATGACGCAACACAATCCAACACAATCCACTTTAATCCAACCCAATCCAAATCCAAGCCAAGCCAAGCCAATCCAATCCAATCCAATCCAATCCAATCGAATCGAATTCAATCCAATGCCCTTCGCGAGAGAGTGTTATAGCGCCGAAATCGCGCCACCACATGAACGCGAACCGAACGCGGCGAGAGAGGGTGTTGCGAGCGGAGAGAAGGCGAGGAGGACGCGGGGGAGAGGGCGCACCTGTGGCCGACGGTTGAATGAGTCAAGGATATATGGCGCGTGCGTAACCTTCCATTCTGTGTCGGCTCCGTGGAGCAGTCGGTAAAGCGGGATTCACACGACGGAGAAACCCTCTCTTTTTGGCCCGCGGGACCCGCTCACGTGACCGGTTTTAGGCTCCGCCCCTCGGTGGGGATAGCACGCGGTGGCTCCGCGAAAGAAAATGCCTCCGCGTGTTTTCGCTCGACGGCGGTGGCCCTCGGCGGGGAATAAAACCTGTTCCTCGGCGCTGTCGTCTGCTACTCACTCCGCGTAGCTCCGCACGTGTGGATGCGCCGCCAGGCCGGATAATCCGGTCTCGTGCTGTTGACGTCACATATCCGTCCGCCTCCGTGAGAGGGTTCCTCCGTCGTGTGAATCCCGCTTAAAGTGCCGTGTACCTTGCGTTCCGCCCGCAGAGTCGTGGGATCGAAACCTGGCGCCGGAAGGTATTATTTCTTTATATAGTGTAGGGTGTGGACTACGTAGTGATGCGGACTACGGACGCCAACGCGGGTGACATCGTGAGTTACTAAAATGCTCTGCATTTAAAAGGGCCGCTGACCAATTTTGCGGTTCCGGCTGCTGTAGAAATGACGTCAGGGCGTCTCCTAGGCATTGCTTTCCTCAATGCGTTGTGCGTACGCAAAAAAATCACGCCATATCCACGGAATGAATGATGATAAGTGGGGCGAAGCTCGAGAGGGGGAGATCATCGGTAACCGTAACTCTCCCATGAATGTTCGCCCATCACATCATTAAGAAAGACGTAAGACTGTGTGCGTACATTATACAAATCAAATTTTATTTTCGGAGTCAATGCTCCCAGGCCCAGACCTGGTGAAAAACCCCGCGCCATCGAGGACTACCCCGTACCTCCACCACAATTTGTCACGTAGGATGGGACACAACGGTAAAGAAAGAACTTTTATTAGGGCGAACTTGTGCCCGAACAAGACGAGAGGAAACGAGCAAAGGTCCTTGCGTCTCGTTCGATCTCCGAGAACTGCCTGCGTTCGTGGCGTGATCTCTTGCGTGATCTCCCCCTCGCAGTGCACGTGCGCTCGCGCCTCCGTTGGCGGACACAGACAAGCTCGCGCTCCCGGTGCCGAGTTTGCGCTGTCGGTTGCAGCCGGTTCTTGTGCGTGCAACGCGGCCCACTTTGCGACATCTCCGAAAGCATGCGGCGGTCACGTACCACGAGACACAAGGGATGGACAGACCCGTGGCTATAGGAGCTTCGCCCCTAAAACATGGCGAATTCACTACGAATTTTTGTGATCGAGAATAGGGCCCCGTGTATAGAGTGGAGTCCGACGGTATTAAAAACACTCCAGTATATGGACATCCGCCGGCGTTTTGTAACAAAACTGCCGCGTCTGGGACTACATCGCTCTAGATAACGTAAAGCTAGGCAACATATCCGAAATATGACATAACATGACCTAACGCACACAAAGAAATCATTTAAGACACAAAAAGTAACCTAACCCACAAAGATTATCCTTCAAGTTAACCGAGGCGAGCGCCGGTTTTGGATCACCACGCCTGAGATCAAGACGATAAGGCGGATCCTCTACTCTACGAAGACTTTTCTCTAGTGCCTTCCTTTGAAAAAAAAAAACCATGCACCAACAAACAAAACCAAAAATAAACTCTACAATGATAAAACTGCAAGCCGGAAACTTGCTAGCAGAAAGACGGTTAAAATTTCTTCAAGTTTGCGAGTGTTTCCATCACACGCAGCCAATCAGGGAGTCGGGGTGAGCTCTCCAAACTTTAGTTATCATCTTCATAGAATTGGCGAAGTATTCTTCAGCACGCTTCGCTTAAACGTCACGATGGCATATGGCCATACGTGATTTACAAATTCCGTGCACAGCCAGGACCATTACGAGGTCGTAGTGTACACCGTTGTCGCACTCTATCGGTAAAAACCTGATTCTGTAAGCGTGAAGTGAAAATCCTTTTTTAGGGCGCGCTGAAGCAGGTCGTAAAAAAGGACGTCGTGCAAACACCCCAAAAACACATGTTCGACCGTCACGGGCCTTTTATATGAGTAGCAGTCGACGCCCAATAGAACGTACACCCCCTTCTCTTTTGCCACGTTTTTAGAGGAAAGACTCCATAGTGAACTTTGGAGAAGACGGCCATCACCCATGGTGGCAGCGCCATTCTTTTCACATGCTTTAGGACATCATGTCCTAGTCTTGCTCGGTACATTACTCTATACAATGGAATAAGTAGTACTGCATCAACCAGGTCATTATACTATCTTTTCCGTGTCACACTAGATAGGTATTCCAGCCTGAAGCGTGCACATCTCTACTCTACGACGACAGACGCTTTTCGAATTTTGTCCGAAGGCACTCTTTACATGCCTGGAGAGATCAGCTAGAGTGCCGTCGGACGGAACTCTAGACACTGCATTCTTTTTTTACCAATCGGCTATAGTCACGTGATTGCATTGTCTGCCACCGGTGACACAAACTGCTTGTAAGGACGAAAAATTTAAAACAAAACTCACATGAACGCCTGGAACAAAAAATAAGTGAACTCTGTAGTGAAATACAGATTAGGAAAGTTAAAGTAGTTAAGAAATAAAGCAGTTGGGTTTGCTTTCCCCCAGTCGCCACTGGTGCAACAGGGGAGCGAGATAATGCACTTAAAGATGCGCCACGCCCTAGTCGCACATTCTTGGAGCGCGCTGCCGTGGACCGCTGACGTCACCTCAATAATCAGCACATAGCATGCATCGCATTTTTAAAGCGTTTGAACAGCGCCTTGAAATATTACATTAGCGTATTATTCGCTCAAACTCACGAGCTTATTATTCGCCCGTGTTTCGCTCTCCCTCGGACCTTCTGGAATAGCACCACAGGATTGAAGCTGCGTATTTGCCGTCAGCAGCACAATGCCTTAGCCACTTAGGCGGGTCAGCAGAAACGGGCTGCTTGAACTCGAGAAGCCATGTCTGCCTTTTCTTGTCATGGTTACAGGTGGTAGGCAATTGTTACTATAGAGGAGAAGCATTGTACTTCCGATCGGTCAGTTCTGTTCACGTCCGTTTGTGGCCAACATTCTCTTTTTTGTGGCACATCTCATGCTGCTCATTCCTTATGTAGCACTAAACACTTTAACAAGAACTTTGTTTTGTTTACTTTTAATGACAGCTGCTAGTGGACAAGAAGGAGCCATAACTGAATCGCTTTGTGTTCATTATGCAGTTTACAATTACTGCGCCAGGCTCACGTTTGCGGTAAGAGCGGCTTTGACTTTCTTTGCTACTGCCCCTCCCTGCGTTGACGTCTTGAATGTCTCAGGAATAACCGAACCATATACGATAGACGAACTCATTGCGGCCATTAAAGAACCAAAGGTGCAGTCGTTTCCAGTTGTATGATGAAATCGCATATTAGCTGTTCATGAACTTCGAAAGAGAGGACTTGAAAGCCCTACTCTACTTATTGTATGATGTATGGGATAAAGGCGCCATTCTACCCGAGTGGAAACCCTCAGTGGTGGTGTCTATCCCCTGTTGCATCCGGGAAGGCCGAGCCGAGCCGAACTCTGTCGCCTCCGACATACGTGTGGTAGCGTGTGAAGCGAGCGGCCAGCCAATGTTGCTGCCTCGAGTAAGTCCAGAACACGAAGGCCAACGTAACTTGTTGACTTCATAGCGAGAGATGAGCCGAAGCCAAAGAACAATGCCCCAACGGGCGAGCTTACAGTACAGTACACTGCTCAAACAGGAATGAACTACAGCGCTTGGGGGGTCTTATTTATACCCAAAGCGCCAACGGTCACAACAAGCGTTCCCTCTAGATTCTGCACATGACACGAACGGCACAGACACACACACAACGCTCTTTCCAGAGTTCGTGAGCAATCGGTAGTAGCGGCGCACGCTGAATCCGAGATAGGAGAGAGGGGAGGTCTCCGTAGCAGTTTCCGCGTCCTTCGGACAGGTTGAAGCCGGCCTCGTCTTCCAACGCCGGTTTGAATCGCGCCGATAGCGAAGCTCCAGAGATCCAGACACGTCGCAGCTTGTTTGAATCGTCGGTTGCAGGTGTAAGTCACCGACAGGGTGGCCTGCTTGAAAGGCGCACGTAGTGGAGGCTTCACCGCACAGCCGAGGAGTGTTGCAAAGAACATAGCGGTGGGCTGATTCGTAATAGCTTCTCCGCCGGGGGGTCTGAGATCCCGATAGAAAAGGGTCTTCAACCGTTGTCCGGAGGGATGCTTTCGGAAAGAAGTGCTCGCCAGATGCTCGACCCAAGCCCTGGGCTGTACGACACCGTGCTGCAGCGTCACCGGGCCGGTCACTGGTTGAGTAGTGGCTCGCTAAGAACGTCTCTGGCTTGGTCAGGCAAGCAACAGAACAACACAGAAAGACAAAACCGCATCGCCGGCTAGTGCGAAGGGAAATCCACACTGAAACGCTACCAGGCTTTTAGTTGCGAATAAATACGCTAATAACTAACTACGCTAGTTATATTTTAGCCGAGCGGTACTTTAGCCCAGCACACAAACTTTGAAGGTGACATTTCGCGCGATTGGAAATGTCCCACACAAAAGAATTGCGATCGTAAAGGGCGAAACCTACTTCAGGAAAAACAATGCAATTGAGTAAGTCAGGCGTCTACAGGCCACTTCTCTCGCTGAGAGCTGCGATTTGTGCTCTCCTCATTGCCTTGAGCTTTCCGATTTTTGAATCGTACATTCAGTGCGCCCGTTCTCTGAACGCTGCTTCGACCGGTCGAGAGCACATCGGCCTTCTTCCGAGACGTATCTCGAGCGCACGGAGAGCAAGGCATGCGGTTTCATTCTCGGCCGCTCCGAGGTACATTTAGATTCGGGGCAAAGTGTGCCTGTGGCGCTGCCACTCGGCAGGCCCGCATAGGAGCTCTTTCCGCACTTTTTTGAGACACTGTCGGTAAGCGAATACCAGGGGGTGTTTTCGCTCTCGTTTCCGGCTGTCAAGGCCAATCTAGGCACGGGCGGCCCGGTCTCAACAGACGGATCAACCCCAGGCGACACTGGAATCGCTAGGTGCTCGGCTGGCCGTTGCTCGACATCGAGTATCTGTATTGCAGGTGGAACGCTAACGACTTGCTCTGTTGTGGTGTCGTCGCCAAGCTTAGCTCCAACGTGAAAACCGTTCAGTGTCTCGACTGCCGGCTGTGCCCCAGCGTAGATCGGTTCTGAACTCGCGTCCGGAGGAACACCATTCGTTTCAACGGACTCGTGTTGCCTCTTTTCGCCAACGTCACAGTTTAGGCTTTCCCGAGGGACGTCGTTAGCCTGCGAACTGCGCGCGTTCGGGTCGGTAGCCGTTTTCAAGGCCTCCCGTGAACCTGAGCACTCCGAACACGACGACGCTGACACATCTCCGCTCACAGTAGGGGCCTTACACACAGTGTACTTACGCTGCCCTCTGTCGTGAGCCTCCGGAAATGCCCCATCCCCGCTATCTTTCTGAAAGGTGGCGACACTACTGTTACTTGAGCGCTTCCCAGGGAGCTCAGCTGACTCTTTCTTCGGCAGTTTCTCGAAATTGTACCCCTTTTTGCGTAACACCTGATCCGACCTGTTCGAGAATAGCTACCTGTATTCCGGAAGAAGTTGTGGGGATACTGCCGCCGCCTTGACAAGTTCACCAAACGGACCTCCGATGCTGACCTTAGCAATCGGCAGGGGCACGTTTCGTGCTCCTACGGCTGGCTTCACCCAAACACTCTGTACCGTGAGTTGATCCGGTTCAACGTACGAAGGGTGGATCATGTCTACCGTCGCCGCGGAGTCGCGAAGAACTCGGCATGGTTTACCGTTGACAATGAGCTCGCGTACGTACGGCTCCAGAAACTGCCTGCTTACGTACGTACGGCTCCAGAAATTGCTTCTGATCTAGCACGTGAAAGCCCTGAAACTGATTCTGAAAGCACGTGAAAGCTTGCCTTTTTTGCGACTTGCCCCGAAATGTCCCGACTCGCCGCAGTTCTAACACGCAGCCTGTTTGCGCGCTTCAAAAGCTTTCTTTCTGCTCTGATCCTCAGCGTCTGCTCTTTTCGTTTTCGCGGCCAGTTTCACTTGCCGAGAAAAGGACTTGGATAGCTCCACCGTCTTCCCGGGGAGCTCTGCCTTTCGGCCCTAACTTATCAGGCCTCGGCCTTAAGTATTTTGGCCGTCTTTCGGCCCCTGCGCACCTCGATGTGCGACAAATGCGTCGGCTAGCTCAGCTGCGTGATACACAGTATTTACCCCTGGCCTATCTTGCACCCAGAGTCTCAGGTTCTCTGGTAGTCGGCGGTAAATTGCTCGAGAGCGAAACACTCAACTACCTTGCCGTGCTGTCCGAAAGCCTTTGCCCATTTGAGCCACTCTTCCGTGTTAGCCCTCAGCTTATAGGCGAACTCTGAGTACGACTCGCCCTTAGCTTTTTCGGCTTCACGGAATTTCTGGCGAAACGCCTCTGCCGACAGCCTGTACTTACGCAGGAGGCTCGACTTGACTTTCTCGTAGTCCTCCGCCTCCTCCTTTGGCAAGCGGGCCATCACGTCGGATGCATCACCTGGCAAAAGCGTAAGAACCTTTTGCGGCCATGAGTCTCGGCTAAACTGGGCCCTCTCGCACGTACGCTCAAAGTTGACCAAACAAAGACCGATGTCTTCTCCTACCTTGTAGGGTCGCATTAGGTCACTCATTCGTAACGTAGGTCGCTCAATCACCTCAGACTGCACGCTTGGCGCACTGCTGTCACTCTCACGCCTAGATCTAGATGCCTCGATGTCTAGACACTTCATTTCCATTTCATGCTATAGCTCCCATTCTCGCTTTCTGTCCTCCCGTTCCTCACGCTGGCGCTCAGCCTCTGCCTCTGTGGCCTGACGTTTCGCGATCTCCTTGCCATCGATCCGCTCAATGCATTCCGACAGCTCATCATCATCAGCACCGACAGCGAGTATGGCCTGTATCAGCTTTAGCTTTCTCAGAGCGTCCGAAACATCCAAGCGCAACTATTTTGCAAGCTCCAACAACTGCGGGTTTTTCAACGCCTTCAAATTCATGCCCGTACTAGAGCACTGCTTTCCCGCTGCACCAAAATTGTTTTGCGCGAATAACCCACCCGACAAAAACACACGCCCTACCAGCTATTCTCAAATACTTGGTAAAACTCAGTGAAGAACAATTACACCATCTTCTCATGGGGAACCCTGATGAGGATGCGAAGCATCATGGGGGTTCCGTGTGGTTCCATTGTGTTGCCGTTATGTTGAGTGATCTGGTGTTTAGTAGCGCCAGAGGGAATTCCGCGTCCGGGTCGACACCGGTGGCAAAGGCGCGGAAGTACTGTTGAGTGACAGTGAGTAGGCGGTGGTTCTCGAGGCGCCGAAACTCGTCAATCATGCTCTTGTCGATGTTGCCGTCTCTGTGGTGGAATCGGTAGTCTCCGTCAGTGTTGGTGAGGTAAAGGTTGTTGACGTTGGTGCACCGGCTGAGAGCGACGTACACGGAACGAAACGAAGAGAGAAGACTCGCGAGGGCGAGAGCCCTGGCGGAGGCGCACAAGGAAGACCAGCGGGCGGCCTACGTCGACGCGGCGGCGTACGGCGGTAAGCCGGGACGCTACGCAATCGTGGCGGTCAGGGCGTCCGACGGGGAGATGGTGGCAGCCGGCAGCGTCCGGGCGGCCACGAGCGAACAGGCAGAAGAGGCAGCCATAGCGCTGGCGCTAAGAAACTGCCCAGAGATGACTACAATACTCAGCGACTCCCGAGCCGCCGTGGCAGGCTACAGCCGCGGTCGCGTCGGAAGACCGGCTGCGAGAATCCTCCCGAGAGGAAAGGAGACCGTAACAACGCTGAGGTGGTTCCCGGCCCACGTCGGAGCCCTCCCCGGCGGTACGCCCAACCGCAACGAGGGCGCGGACGCCGTCGCGCGAGAAATCGTGCACCGCGCGACGCCCCCCCGTGCCCAAGCCCTGCGGACGGAAGACAACATGGAGCCCCTAGCCGGCTACAGTGAGATACTGGCGTGGTACAAGGAGGGACGCCGCGAGCTTCCCGGCCCTCATCGGGGGCTGGGGAGGCACGAGGGCGTGCTCTTCAGACAGCTACAAGTCGGGACAGTGTTGACGCCGGCACTGGCCCGGCACATGTGCTCGGACATTCCCGGCGACGGTGTGTGCTGTGTGTGCGGGGTGGAACTGGCCACCCTGGCCCACATACTTTGGAACTGTGACGAACCTGTGCGGGGTGTGCGGGGCCCCGGCCCGCTACCACCGGACATCGAGAAGTGCATCCGCTCGACGGATGAGGGCGACCAACTATACGCGATCCAGCGGCTCGAGGAAGCCCTGGGCCGGCAGAAGCGAACGGGAGACCCTCCTGCTGGGGGAGCGCTCCCTAGTAGCCGAAGCCAAGGCCTGGGTACCCCTTGAGGCCCAGGGTAGGCGGGGGCGGTGAAGCCCTGCGTGGTGAATCCCGCCCCCTCGCAGGATTTATTAATAAAGGTCTTTTTCTCTCTCTCTCTACACGCCCTCCTCTTCGCAGGTTTGTTTTCTTCTCCTTCTTCTTCAGGGGTTCCCCTACGGGAAGATGACGACGGTGGTTGAACGCGAAGCTATCTCGTGATGAATTAGCAACGTACACGCCCTCCTCTTCGCAGCTTTGTCTCCTTCTCCTTCTTCTTCTTCAGCGGTTCTCCTACGGGAAGATGACGATTGTGGTTGAACGCGAAGCTATCTCGTGATGGATATTTTGGCTGGCTAATCCCTAGGGGCATCCTGCCGCAATCATCATCAGGGGCGCTGCGAACGGGGCACGGACAAGTGACATCCCCCCGAGCAAGAGACGCTCCGCATCTAAAAACCCCCGCACTCACCATTGACCATCGTGAGTTCTGCGAAGTCCGAACCCGCATGGAAGTCCGTGGTGTTGGATCTCGAACCGCTGGCTCCAGGTGTTACGAAGTTGCCATCCGAACGCTGCCAACCAGTTTTTGCGACGTTGTCATCCCACCGCTGACAACTCGTTGCTGCAAACAGAAAGGCCGATCCGAGCCGAGCTCCGTCGCCTCCGACATACGTTTGCTAGGGCGGTGAAGCGAGGGGCCAGCCAATATTGCTGCCTCGAAGAAGACCAGAAGCCGAAGGCAAACGTAACTTGTTTACTTCATAGCGAGAGATGAGCCGAAGCCAAAGAACAATGCCCCGACGGGCGAGGTTACAGTACAGGACTCGAGCAGAGTGACAGCATTGATTCACTGCTTAAACATGAACGAACCACATCGCTTGGGGGGTCTTTTTATACCCAAAGCGCCAACGGTCAAAACAAGCGTTCCCTCCAGATTCTGCACACGACACCAACGGCACAGACACACATAACGCTCTTTCCAGAGTTCGTGAGCAATCGGTAGTAGCGGTGCACGCTGAGTCCGAGAGAGGGGAGAGAGGAGTTTTCAGTAGCCGCTTCCGCGTCCTTCGGACAGGTTGAAGCCTGCCTCGTCTGCCAACGCCGGTTTGAATTGCTGCGACGGCGAGGCGCCAGAGATGCAGACACGTCGCTGCTTGTTTTAATTGTCGGCTGCAAGTGGGAGTCACTGACTGGGGGGCCTGCTTGAAAGGCACACGTAGTGGAGGCTTCGCCGCACAACCGAGGAGGATTGCAAAGATTCCAGCGGCGGGCTGATTGGCAACACCCCCAAACAGAGATATGCTCTGCCACTGAGGGATAAGACTCAGGAACGTGTCCAAAGTGCGCTTGTGACGGAGACACGCCAATTAGCGCCAACGCCCCAGCATCGGTATGTCGGGTTAATAACCCGGTCATAAAATTTATATATTTATTTATTTGATGTGTTTAACAACAGCCCAAGGGCCTTCTCTGGTTAAGCACTGGGGGAATGAAAAGAAGGCATACAATAAACAACATACAGAAAGAGAGTATATATATATATATATATATATATATATATATATATATATATATATAGAAAGATAGGTCAGCAGTGCCAAAGGAGGCATAGGGGTGTGGTTAGGCTCTTTTCTTTTTCACTACATTTAATTAGGTAAACATTTTTTTTATAATTATACAGAAGAAAGAAAGAAAGAAAAACACGCGCCCAGAGTAGGGATCGAACCCACGCCTTTCGAATACATGTCGAATGCCTTACCAATTCGGCTATCTGGGCTTTTTTTTTTTTTTTTTTTTTTATTGCCAGGTTTGCACTTTACAACATAATACATGCAGGGTTCAACACATGAATGACACTAAACTGAAAAAAAAGAAGAAAAAAAACCGCCACCAACCCGACCAGGGCTGGCGTTGTCATTTAAAAGGGTTTTAACGTTGCCAGTGGCTCGACACTTGAAAGCCATTCCGGCACACATTCATGCAATTTCTGTTCTTCTATATACCTTGAAATATATTCCCCGAAATACACCCGCGCCGACCGAGCGTCTACATCGCTGTAGGCATAAGCCGAGCGTGCTCGCCAAATACTCTGGAGGCCCAACAGCATTATCATGTCCAATGGCATACCATCATCGTCATCCACTGCCAGGTAACGGATTCCGTGTGGGCTCAGGGGGAGCTCCTTGCGCATAGTCCTCTGAAGAACGTCCCAGAAGAAAACACCTTCCCAACAGTGTAAGAACACGTGATCTATTGTTTCTGGCTTTTTACGCAGTGTACAGTGCGTACCCCACGGAACAAACAGGCCCCTTTCTTCCATCCATGTCTTTGTGGTTAATGTGTTGGTGTGAAGTTTAAAAAAGAAAGACTTCACCCCTGACGGTACTAACATTTTCTTCACGCGCTTAAGAACGTTTTGCCCAGGGCCTCCAGCGTATAAGGCTCGGTACATAGGAACAGGAAGGATAACGCTACATACATCATTATACAATTTCCTCCGTGTAACAGTACTCAAATACTCTTTTGAAAAACGCACGCTCAGAAACATCACCGCGTCGACTACTTCCTTTAAATAGCCATGGAGACCACCACTCATGCGGCCGCTCGTCACAACAAAATTGGGCAGAACTCGCCCGAGCCGCAACTGACAGACAGTCCTCAAAAAAGGATCGCGTACATCGCGAAAAAATAAAAACCTGTTAACAAGCTGTCGCACGAACAAGTGGGTCAGCCCGAGCCCACCTTCCTGAACTCGCCTGAAAAGATTTGTTCGGCTACTTCTCTCCCAACTTGAGGCCCAAACAAACATTGCGAACACGCGGTGAAGTTTCTGCACATTCACTCGCGAACAATGTAGAACTTGCATCACGTACCACAATTTGCTGGCAAGAAATACGTTGCATACGTTTGCCCTTGCGAACATGGATAAACCAGAGCCCCTCCAATTGTCAGCCTTCTCGCGCAGCTCTTGAGCTTGCGCACGCCAATATGGCTCACTGTCTCTATAATACTCCAGTGGAGTGCCCAAGTACTTGACGGGATGAGTAACCCAATTGATGTTGGCAAAAAACTCTGGGGTTGTTGGCCAATCGCCGTGCCAGAACCCGACACACTTTCCCCAGTTCACCAGGCTTCCTGTGACAACGCCGAACCTTTTCACGATTTCGACTACGTGAACGACACTTTCCTTGTTGTGACAAAACACCGCGACATCGTCCGCATAGGCAAGAAGTTTCACTTCACGCGTATGTAAACGGAAACCTCGGATCTGATCGTTCTTTATAATAGTTAAACACAACATTTCAATGTATATGCAAAAAAGCAATGGGCTGAGTGGGCAGCCCTGGCGTACCGAACGTTGCACGTTAATGGGCGCTCCCAGTGACTTGTTTATAATTAACCGCGTCGTACACTTGTGGTACGCCAGGGTCACTCCGTCTCTAATGACGGCTCCCACTTTGATGTGGTCCAAAATAGAGAGCAGAATATCGTGTGAGACGCAATCAAATGCCTTTTGAAGGTCCAGTTGAAGAAGTGCAACGGCATCTCCAGTGGCGTCACAACACTCGAGTACACACCGCGCGGTGCGTATGTTTGTTGTGATTGTGCGTCCTTTGATGCCGCACGTCTGCTGCGGTCCAACAAGGGTTGTGATAACTGTTTGCAGCCTTTGCGCGAGCACCTTCATAAAAACCTTGTAGTCTACGTTGGTCAACGCTATTGGTCGGTATGAAGTGACAGACTTTAATTTTTCAGTTTCCTCTGTTTTAGGTATCAAAACTGTGTGCGATGATGCATACGATGGTGGAAGGGTTTTCATTCGGAATGCCTCATTAAACATTGCCGTTAAAATAGGTGAAACCTCGGCTTTGAAATGCTTATAGAAGGCCGCGCTTAGCCCGTCTGGGCCGGGCGACTTTCCAGGGTTTAAATTATCTATAGCTGCCTTCACTTCTTCAACAGATATGGGTTGTTCCAAACTGTCTTTTGTTTCGTCCTCAAGAATTGGCATGCAGCTGAGATACTCCCTTCGAAAGGTTTCTAGATTACAGGGCCGATACGCGAATAACTGTTGGTAATATTCAAAGAAAAACTGGTGGATGTCCTCTTTTTTGCTTGACGCGCGTCCTTCCCATTCGATTTTATCTATCGTGTTTTGTCGAACACGTGCTTTTTCAATTCCAAGCGCCCGTTTGGTGGGCGTTTCCCCCATCGCTAATCGTTCAGCTCTCGCACGAACGAGCGCTCCGCGATAGCGTTCTTCGTCCATTAACTCAAGTTGATGTTTCAGTTTGCCTATGTCATCTTTAAACACACCTG
This sequence comes from Haemaphysalis longicornis, assembly GCF_048455015.1. NCBI lineage: Eukaryota > Metazoa > Arthropoda > Arachnida > Ixodida > Ixodidae > Haemaphysalis > Haemaphysalis longicornis. The sequence goes on along the minus strand of NW_027526203.1, from coordinate 84,652,154 downwards.
GTGTTTTCCCTTCCTCTATAGTTAATCTTTGTAGAGTGTGACGTAGCATCCCTTCTTTCATTTTTTCCTCGTATCTTATGCAGCTTGATCTTTCGATGGCTTTAACTTTAATTGCTTCTTTGAATAATTCCCATTGTTCTCCGATTTTATTATCCTCATTTTTAAATTCTTCAATTTTTTCCTTAACTGTGTCGGTGAAGATTTCGTCCTTTAAAAGTTTAGCGTTTAATTTCCAGAGGTCCCACGAAAAGGTCGTTTTTTGTTTTCTGGGCCCGACGCTACATTTAACAAGGCAGTGATCAGAAAATGATACTGGATGTACACTATATGATTGGCATTTGGGGATTAATTCAAGCGACACATAAAATCTGTCAAGCCGCGCGTGACTGGTTCCCTGAAAGTGGGTGAAGCGCACGTCTCGACCGTTCTCAAGGCATTTTGCCACATCTACCAGCCCAAACTCGTCGATAAGTTCGGCCAGCAAGTCCGTACTTGCGTCCTTGTAAGGACTGCTGCTTGTCTTGTCTTGCGGGGATAACACACAGTTGAAATCTCCCATCATTATAATTTGCCTCTCGTTAGTGAGGTATTGACGTAGAGTGCGAAAGAAATTCTGCCTATCCTCTCTCGCGTTCGGTGCATACAGACAAATCACACGCCATTCAACGTTATTCAACGCGAAATCACACACAACGAAACGACCAAAAACACACGATCGAACACTTTCAACCTCCAGGCCTGAATGCTTTTTCAGAAAAAGCACACAGCCTGCAGAGTTTCCTACAGCATGACTGACACACGCAAAATACCTGGCCGTGAAGCGCTGCACCATGCTCCCGGTCTCATCCTCCCCTTCAACTTTCGTCTCCTGCAATGCCACCACGTCTAAATCCTGCTCAGTAAGTAGGCGGTGCACCTGACTTTGCTTCTTTTTTGCTGAGAGCCCTCGAACGTTAAGCGTAGCAAAGGTCAACTGAGCTTCAGTAGGCATTTAAACAAAGACGAGGTGTGGAGGCCGGGAGCACGGTGCTTACCGTTCTCGTCACGCCGTCGCTAGGCGTGTCCGTCCGCTGTTGGGCCTCCCGGAGGCTGTAGTTGTCCCGGCGTTGTATCCGGCTGTTTGTGGTCGGCCTGAACTTTCGGCCGTAGTCGCAGGGACGACCGCCGCGCGACTGCCGCTTTTTGCGGCGGCTCTCCGGTGCCACCTTCTTCCACCCCCTCCTTGTGGCCGGCCTCTTCGTGGGACCGCTTGGCGGTCGCGTTGACGCTGCTAGCAGGAGAGGCGACGTTCGTTTCCATCTCGTATGGCTCAGTTGCATCCGTTGTGACTTCCACAGAGGAGGCGTCAACACCACCTTCCGCCTGTTGGACAGGCAAAGGTGGGAACGCCTCTGTCGGTTGCCGGCCGTTGCCTGGGTCCTTGAGACCGTCACCGCTGGGTCCACCTGGAGCAGTCGACGCCTCCACCGTCGAATGCTCCCCCACACCTTTCGCTGCTTCCTCAGCTTCCGCTGTGTCCATAAGCAACTCGATCGAATCCTCTCTCTCTGTTGACCCGGTCACATTCGCGTACGTCTTGACGCATTGCTCGTCTCGGTGTCCGAACCGCCGGCATCGGGAGCAGCGCGGCACCTGGCAGTCCCTCCGTACGTGGCCGGCGGTGTGACAGCGCAGGCACTGCATGGGACGGCCGGGGGCCACAACGAGAGCCAGTTCACCTGCCACACGAATTTGGTGGGGCAAGTCGTCAACCTTCAGTCCGGCCTTCAGCTTGAGGAGCACGGTGCGGGTGGTGGAACCTTTGTCGTGCACACCTTGTACTCGCCAGCGTTCCCGGGTGACTTCGCTAACTTTGCCATATGCCGCAAACGCCGCCCGAATGTCTTCGTCCGCAACACCGTACAACAGCCAGTGAAGTTTCAATTTCACCTCTTGGTCCTGCGGGTCGATGACCAGGCAGCGCCGTCCCTTCACTTGCAGTTCGCCGGTCGCAAGCATCTTTTTCGTCGCTTCGGGGCTGTTAAACGTCACCGCCCAGATGTGGTTTATCTGATATGCCCCCAAGGCAACTACCTCGGAAAGCATACCAGACTTGGCCAGCGTGTCCCTGAAATCTTCTACTCGAAAAGGTCGAGCGCGCACGTCACCATGAAGAAAAACTGTGTTTAAAACGATACGCCCGGTAGGCAGAGATGGCAAAATAATCTGATACTCTTCGTTATCATTCGCGTCGATCCTGTTTCCGCGGCTAGGCTGCCCCGCAATTGCCGCCCCTTGGGAGCACATGACCCTACGTCCTTTCACTACGGTGGCCGGAAGTAGAATGACGGCTATCTGGGCGACTGTGTTCTCCTTCACTTTCTGGGCTATTTATATTTACTAGAAGTGTATCTGACGCTTGAGGGTGGTAGCCTAGCGAGGGTCTCGGTTCCGGCAGCCTTGATGCCTAGGTAGCATAAGAGGGCTTCCCGCCAGTAGCCCGCTCATGACAGGCTGTAGACGTTCGAGTCACTCCCCGGGGGTAGAAAAGAAGGTCCCCTTCTCCCCGTGTAGTCAGAGTGGCGCTGGCTCCCATACAAAAATATTGTATGGTCGGCTATAGAAAAACCTTTTTATGGTCGTCTTTAGCTATTTGGCCCAATAATCTTTAGACTTTTCTATGGCTGTCTTTAGCGATTCGTATCGCCATTCCTATGGGTGTCTTTAGCTTCTTCTATAAACGGTTCTACGGCTGTCTTTAGCTATTCTTATCGACATTCCTATGGGTGTCTTTAGGTTCTTCTATAGCCGGTTATATGGTTGTCTTTAGCTATTCGTATCGACATTCCTATGGGTGTCTTTAGCGTCTTCTATAGCCGGTTCTGTGGTTGTCTTTAGATATTCGTATCGACATTCCTATGGGTGTCTTTAGCTTCTTCTATAGCCGGTTCTATGGCTGTCTTTAGCTCTTCTTTCAATATCGCTTTGGCTATAGAAGAATTTAAAGACACCCATAGGAATGTCGATAGGAATGGCTAAAGACAGCCATAGAAATGTCTAAAGATAATTGGGCCAAATAGCTAAAGACAACCATAAGAAGGTTTTTCAATAGCCGACCATACAATATTTTTGCATGAGCTGCAGCCAGAAGAGAATCACCACTACTTGAAACACAGCGACAGCAGCAGCCGCTGAGAAATTATTAGCACGTTGCCATGCCGGCATAGAGCCTTGCAGATCTCTAGAACTTGTCCTGTAGCACTTAGGTGCATTCTGTAATACATGCTCCGTGAACACTTCAGCGATATAGGGGGAGTGCGAGGTTGCGATTGCAAACACTTCGCCAGTTTTCATTCACAAAAGGCTTAAACACAGGCATTCAAGGAAAGCAAAATCAAGGGGTTTATTCATTCCATTCATCACATAAAGGGCTACTATCTACGCTATTTCACCACCAGTAAACAGTTGTTCACATACGCCGATCGAAAAACACAGCACACGCATTCCAACACTCTGGCTCACGCTTAAGTGACTCGCTCGACAGCCACACTACGCGGCACATTCCCCGCGAACGTCCGCCGAGACACAAATACCTACAGGTGCTGGGTAGTCCACAGAAAAGAAAGCACTCAGAAGTCGTTCATTACACTCAGTACTCAACGCACACAGCTGCAAGTTCGGTGGCTAAAATGGAAATGCACTCTCAATAAAACAATGAAGATGGTCGCACACAATGCAATGATAAAAAAAAACGTTCTTCAAAGTACACTCTATTAGTTCCTTGTAGGTTTTCTCAGTTCGCGAAAAAATTATTTTTGTCACATCACCGCGGCCAAATCTTCACTTCTGTCTACGTTGCAGTGCCCATGTGGTGCAGGGTAGTTTAGAAAAGTATTCGTGAACACCAAAAAAAGTCCTGCATTTCTCGCACTATAGAGTCTCTTCAGTTCGTAAGATCACTCACCCTAGAGTTTTGCGTACGATGAAATTCCTGTCACAGTATCGCAGGTATCCATTTTCGCATGACTTGAAGTTGATGTTGAATTAATCGTAACACTGTCACCGTAAACACCGAAATTCACGACACCAAAAAGCGACACATTTGCTTGGCGTCACACCATCTACACGAGCACATTGCCGTCGAGTCGAAATTCCCAGCACCAGGCAACACGTGCCATGCCCCGCACATGAGCAAGGAGACGAAATGTGGCTGACTGAGTGCATCCAGGTATAAGCAGGCCCATCGCGATAGCAAATAGTGCGGAGATACATGCCCATATTTCGATTTTTTTCTAACTTGTTCGCTGGTAATTATTTTTTTGGTAAATACAAGATCGCTTAACGTTTTGTTTTCTTCATCCGAAAAAAGTTGTATCTGTTCTCAATACTCAGGGAACATTGTCTGTCACTAGCATTGCTGCGCGCAGGAATACTAACACAGCGCGGGCCGCGCGGCCGTGTCCTTCGGTACCCATCGCCAAAACCAGTATGCCAAGCAAACAACAGAAAATAAAACAGGAAGCAGGGGTGTCCCCTCTACCCTTTCATCGCTTCCCAGAATTTCTTCACCGCGCCTCCTTCGGTCCGGCGTGGGTCGCTCTCCCCCTTTCTCAATGACTAATCTGAAAGTGGGGTCCGCGGGAGAAAGAATTCGGTTGTTCGCAGCTTCCACCATAGGTCTCTTCGATTTGGCCTGCACTTTCTGCATGAGTTCAGGATGAGTTCAGCCAGTTCAGCGCAGGCGCCGCCACTGCAGAACCGGTCCTGCACTTTTGTCGTCTGCTTCTGCACCTCCTCCCTGGGAGGTGCAGGGAAAGCGTGAACTCATCCTGCACTCTCTGCACCGTCGGTAAATCGAAGAGAAAAGTGCAGGCGCCGCGCGCTGCACTCGAAAATCGAAGAGACGAGTGCTGCACTACCTGAATGAGTGCAGCGAGTGCAGTAAAATCGAAGAGACCTAATATTTCTGAGAGAGCGTACCCCGTGGGCCGCGAAAGTTATTTCCAATCTGCTTCGACGCTGTGAGGGCCGTTTTCAGAGAAGCCCGCTTTTGCACTTGACCGCGGCAGCGAAGGGCCACAGAGGAATAATTCTACGAAATTATACGTCTTTCGGTCAACGTTCATTTGCAAGCTTTGCGGACGCGCAGTATCCAAAGTTGCAACCTGAATTTGAGCGTTAATCAGTAGCTTCTTTTAATTGTACTTTTCCCGTATTGTTGGTATAATAAGTACCTAACCTTATTGAACAAATACATTCATATAACCGGCCGATCAACCTCATCATCGTTATCCAATCTGTGTTGTAGATGTAGCTAGGTAAATCATGAGTATATGAATTTCGCGTCATAAGTCATATTGACCAGCAGAATAGGATTTAAAGGTTGCTCGAATTATACCTTTATAGGCTAACACTTTTCGATTAGCGGCTGGAAACTTGGAGCCTTATGTTACTATGTAGTTAGCTAAAGAAGCCTTTATGGATGCAGGCTTGTAAGTTCTGCGCCAAACGCTTTCTTAATGCCGGCAAAATGTTGCTTAATTATCACACATCCAACGGTTTACAGTTATATATTGTACTGTACCCAGCCGCAGAAGCTTTTATGGCTGCCTCATTTAGCTTTAAAGCAAATTCTCTCCAATAGCTGCCCTGCCATCAGCACTTATGCTCAATAAATGTTTATTCTCTCTCTCTCCAATAGCTGGCAGAAGACATCCGTATGGTTCCAAGTTTGTAGACTTAGAGCTAAACAACGGCCCATAGCCAGCCAAATGAGCTTTTAAAGCTTTCTCTCTATAGCTTTAGGACGAGCTCTTTTCAATAGCCGGCAAAACACAGCTGAATGGTTTGAAGTCTGTAGACTTAGAGCGAAACAACGGCCTATAGCCAGCCGAATGAGCTTTTATGGCTTTCTCTCTATAGCTTTAGGACGAACTCTTTTCAATAACTGGCAAAAGACAGCTGAATGGTTTTGAGTCTGTAGACTTCAAGCTAAAAAATGGTCTATAGCCAGCCAAAAGAGCTTTGCCGCGGCTGGTCTATAGAACTAAAGCCATACATATTTCTTTAGCTGGCTACAGTTACCTGAATAGCCGTGACTCTATAGACTAAACGCACTAGGATGTTCTATAATCATCTAAAGAGAATTGTATGGTTTACAGTCTTTAGTGCAGGATCTATTAAAACTTCAATAGCTGGCTATAGCCTAATTTATGCCTTTTTATGGGTGACCATAGAGACCCATAGGCGGCCATAGCTCACCATACATTTTTCAATAGACGCCCTTAAGGCATTTCACCTCATCGCGCCTCATCGCCTGCGCTGCGTTGGCGCGTTAAAATCCTACAATCAATCAAGTTTCACAACTGAATGCTGCGGTCGGTTTACAGCTGCCACCTGCGCTTGAAAAATCATGCACTCCTCCGTCTTACGACGATGATGGTTTATAGCAAAGCTTTCTCGTATGGGGTTCCCTGGTTGCCTTCTAGATTTAAACTTTGACTAGTTGAGCTTTGAGTTTGGCCAGCACGCAGTTTGGTTTTTTGATCGCAGCGTCTTTGACTTTGACCATTTATCATTCGATTTCGCACGAAGAAAGCTTCGTGGTCAACCATCGCAGCCGTTATACGGAGGGTTGGATGATTTTGTTGTTTAATTTTGAACTTCTATGCACCCGTCTCCAAATACAAACTGCTTCCAGCGTGTCGGAAATCTGTCTGTGCTGGAGGACTCGGGATGATGCACCCATATTTGAAGCAATTAATCGCGCGTTTTTGGTGTCTTCACAAGGCATTACACGATTTTTAGGTGCTCAACAAAGAATACATAAGTATTAAAAAACACAGGCTGACGTTAATACTGCCACATTTTTTAACTATCTGTGCCAGCCTTTATTTCACGCAGGTGGTAAAATGTGATGGGGAGGGGGATGGTTTGCAGCTTGGGCTGTTGGGTGGTTGAATAAGTTTGGCTCCTGATAAAATGACCACTGCAAACGTCCTAGTTCTACTTCGGCTCTCAGGCTCTCATGCTGTCACAGCGTCGCTCCCCAAAACTGAAGGCACAAAGCTCATGGTTACAGAACGGAAGTGTAAACTGCATTCATTCTGAGGGAGCAGCGCAAACTAGACAGGACAAAAGGGGTTTCCACGGCAACACGGTAATCGGTCTCGTACGCAAGTGCCTTTCTCTTGAAAGCACACGCATCGAAGTATCCCAGCGTTAATGCTGGCGTAGAAACCGTAGTAATTGAGAACAGTGAACATAGTTTAAAGTGGTAGGAATGAATACTAATATTAATAGTTTTATTCCTACTAAGATCGCACAGAACCAGGCGCAGAGCGCTGCAAGAAGCGCTCATGTAAATGTAGACCATTCCCGAACTAACAAGCGTCAAATAAGTTTACGTAGCTGTTAGTGCATCTGAGAAAAAAATTAATACTAGTAATAGTAGTTTTATTTGTACTCAGGACGGGTGGAGCCAGCGTAGATCGCTAGAAAAAGCGCTGATGTCATTGTAGCCGATGCCCAACTTTAGAAGCGTCCGACAAGTTTACGTAGCCGTTATTGCAACTAAGAATCCAACAGGTGTGTCTAGACTTCGTATCACGGCACCTATTCCCTCCCAACACCACCAAAACATTCAACGAACCGAAGTAAACATGACAAGAACAGCGGAAAGCTGCGTAGTCCAATGTACCGACTCATTCCACTAACGATGGGAGCACCGACTGGTGGCGCCACCCGTCCAGCTGCCCCGTCGCTATTAGCATGTGTACATGCTTTGTCACATTCATAATTAACAAACTCAAAATACACCTGGTGTCCTGCAGTGGTGTGTTTACTCCTTCTCCCATTACCGTCTTCACAGTTAATTTTATATTTACATCGTTTTCTCTTCGTTTTTGGTTTTCTTCTGTTTTCTAGTATTAGCGCGAACACGAGGAGGAGGATTTTTTTTCGTGTTGTTTAGCGTTCTTCTTCGCCCTTGCAACCCTTCACATTCACTATAACGCAAACTCACATTGCTATTTCTGTGATGAGCATGCCCAAACTTGTCCTGCAGGCCTCAACACGTTTCTCAAGCGCACATTTCTATGTCGAAGGCCACAGAATATTTACTAGGTCCACCGGTTGCTAGCCAGCGCTGAGGCATGGAAATGGTGCTGGGGATTCTTGTTGCAGTTATATTCTCTTGGGCCTGGTTTAGAGTCCCTAATTCACTTAATTTTATTTTATTTGCTTTATTCCGTTTGCGCTGTCGGCCATATTTGGGACAGCGTTTAAGTCACCCCAACGCCGAGTGCCGCATTTGAGCTTAATTGGGGATTCAACGATTTTCCATACTATGGTATGCTATGATTCCATAATGATAAACAGAATGAAATGCAAACTAATCTATAGAAATACTACAATTCAAATGCGTCCACATTTAAGTTCGTCTAAAGACGATGCGAGTGCAATGATTTCAGTCGAATCGCTCTGTGGTGAAAAGGTAATTTATGGTAGGTGGCGCTCTTTACTTTCGATGAGCTAATTTATGCCTCTGGCTAATATTTTATTCCTGTTTTTGCAGCGTGACTCAGAAAAGTTATGGGCCGACTGGAGTCGTGAAGTGTCAGGGGATGTTCTTCGTAGGGGATTGAATCAGAATAGATGGCCCCATAAAGGTACAGCTACTAGGTATTTTAATACCACAAATGACGCAGGCCAGGATGTAGGGGTAGTAATGGGAAGCCTTGGAAGTGTCCTTGGTATAACAAAACGAGCTTTTCTTGTCTTGCGAAATGCCATCACAGCACTCATCAGTTGAGAACAAGCGGTCTAAGGTAGATACACAGCAGCTAGCCCCAGTGCAACATGGTTCAGGTGTGAACCCGTTTCCCTTGAGGAGCTTGCAGACTGGAACTTATAGAACTTTGCGGCTGCGTCCCTCTGGGAAATGTTTCCGTGCAATGATCGCGTGCTCAATGCTTGCTGTTTTGGGATGTTGTTACTCATGACCTTAAAGACGCGTCAAATGGGAGATAAATATGGGCTTGCCAACATTAATTTTCAGCAAAAATGTTGCCATTGCTACCTCCTTAACTCTTCCAAAGGGAGCTGAGCTTCTTGCAAGTCTTCTAAAGGTCTCGCTTGTCCGGACTGCAGTCTTGGCCACCTGCGATGTGCTGGTAACCTCTCATTCTCGTCATCAGTCATAATGTTTCAATACCTTTTCATGACGCACGATAATTCCTGAATGTAGCGAACCATCCTAGGTACACATTGTTATCTCTAGTTGCTACCGTATTCCTGAAATCCAGGCTGTCCTCGTAGGTACCCTAACTAGGGCACTTGACCTTCGTAAAATTGTGGGGTGATCGCTTGCCCTTGTGTCCTGGCCTGTGCACCAAGCAAATGTAGGAGCTCAGCGCCACGTGTTTTTCGTCATGTGAGCGGGCCATCGTTGAATGTCAAGAGAGTATTTATGAGCCCCTTAGCGGGTCTCCCTGAACGAGAACTTGAATGTGCGTTGCCCCAAATCTCATGGTACGCGTTAAATTTACCGCAGGTTAGGTAAGGCGTTGCCGTGCAGCGATGGTACTTACTCGTATGTCAAAAGGTCAAAACATTCAACTAACTCTATGTATTTAGCAAAAATGAAAAGTATTGGCTCCTAGTTGTGGTTTTGGAAAAGTGTATTGTTTCTTTTAACAGCAAGCAATATTCTCTTGCTACTAGTACAACGTTGCAGAAAGCAATGAAGGGTGAATCTTGCCGCTATGGTATTTCCAACTTAGGACATTCTAATTCTTCACCTTGAGGTGATCTTTCACACAAGACTGAGATATCCACATGAACAAAAATGCACATCTGGTTCACTAAAATCGGCCGTCCTTGAGTATATGAAGCAGGCATACTATTGAAAGGACAACTCTAGAATACACTGAGTACAGTATTCTGTACAGCTCTTGAGATTTACATTGCTTAAATGTGTTAAGGAGGGAGTTTCGATGTCGTAAACATTTTCGTTTTTCCAAGCTATGTCGCGAAACTGAAGAGGAGGAGGCCACGAGAGTTTTTAAGAACAAGACGGATTTCACCTGGGAAACACGATGATAGGAGGGGTTAGCGCAAATCAGATCACCCATTTCTGAGAATTGCATTGGGATCGTATTTCCCGCAATACAAGGCTGCGTGTGCCGACCTGCCGTCGGTTCTGCCTGCGGAACGTGAAGTGCGGCTCATGCTGCGCCTTTTGGGCGCGCATCTGGCGTGACAAAGTAGTTTTTGTAGCTTGGAAATAAACATTGCCCGTGATAATATTACCCTAAATCACAAAAGACGCGTAGAGGTACCCCCTGAATTTTCCCATACGCTGAATTGTCCCACGTATGACCGCGGCACGCGAGCCTCGAAAGTCATTCTAGCAAGAGCTGTGATATGAAGAAGTTGACCGACTGCAGTGAAGGACGGAATGGTCACTATAGAGTTGTCATCCTTGTTAAAGCGATCTGTTTCGAGTTTTTATTGTGCATTTTCATGGCTCGCCCTCCGATACGGTTAAGTTGACTCTGCACAAACAGCAGCTATCGGCTGGTGAAAAGATGCCAAGAACCCTGGTGGTTCACTTTGTCTTGAAAGTGAGCAAGCGTTAGCTCTCCTTGATTTATTTCGAGCTTTCTTTTGGCAGAGGACACGGTTAAACAGCACTCGCCCTACAGGCTGGCAGGCTTCCATGTAGGCATTGCAAGTGCATTCGCGTGGAACTGCGGGATAACCCTTAAACTGGCCCGCTTGAAGCTGGTAGACCCTGGTTAGTTGCATCGACTGTGGGAGCACGAAGCGCAGGAGATGGATGGACCTTGATGAATGGCAGGGTCCGCTAGCAACTTACCTGAAGGCTTTTGATGTTGCGAACCCGTGAATTTATAGCCGCTGCGTGGTTTTAAGAAAAAGCCGCCCGCATCTTCCCACGGGGGGAACTCGAGTAAATGCGTCGCATCTACTCGAGTCAAGCAAAGCGTCACGTCAAGCGTAAGCCATGCAAAGACGCCCTTGACTGAATTCCGAACGCGCGCTCCGCCGCTTATATACGTTGAGGGGACTGCGTAAGCCGGTCCCAGTCGACGACGTTGGCGTACTTGTAAAGCGGCGTGGACTCTAGGTGTTTGAGCCAATCGCGGATGTTGCTTGGCCGGAGAACGGCACACCGGTTATATGCGCAGCGCGCCCGAAGGAGAGGAAACCGCGGAAGAGAGAGTACTGCACATGCGCCGGCCCAAGCGCGTCTGCCGGCCGCGGCTATGACGCAACGTGCCGCGGCTATGACGCAACACAATCCAACACAATCCACTTTAATCCAATCCAATCCAATCCAATCCAAATCCAATCCAATCCAATCCAAGCCAAGACAAGCCAAGCCAAGCCAATCCAAGCCAATCCAATCGAATCCAATCCAATGCCCCTCGCGAGAGATGTGTTCGCTTTCGCCTCGACTCCACGCGCATGCGCAGTGAGCGTGCGGACTACGGACGCCAACGCGGGTGACATCGTGAGTTACTGAAATGCTCTGCATTTAAAAAATGGGTATGGTTGCACGCACCTGCATAGGATCACGGGTTGAAAAGAAGAAAAAGTGGCAGCAGCTAGAGCAACCTGTCTATGCACCTGTCTCTTCCACTCAATTTCATTCAGCTAGTGAACAACTTGGCACTCTCATCCGGAAATACAATGCCGCGGATGCAGCACTGCCCCGAACTTGCAAGCTTGGCCCACATGCTATTGGAATACGCCAGTATACAGAGACAAGACTTTAAATGTCCAGAACAGACATTTATTATCACTAGTGTTGAGCAATGGGAGACCGTGCTACACAGCGAAATCCCTGACATTCAGCAGCAAGACATCCAAAGGGCTGAAGAGGCCGCCAGGAGCCATGACATCGTGACCTCATCTGGGGCGCCGCAGGCATGAATAGGCCTTTGGCATAAAGGGATATCATCGTCCTCCTCTATTTAAATGCGTATTTCTGTTACGTAGCCAACCATCCCCTAAAGGATCGTTTGGGACTCATTGATTTGTTGATGGCGTCAAACTCAGGCGCGAACATCCTGATACCACAGGCGCTGTAAAAATGCAAATAATTAAAAAAACACCAGATTAATGCAGAAAAAAGCATTCATTTATTGGCTTTAAACGTTTTATTACCGTTAACATTTCCGACGTAGTGTTTTCTGGTCTTCTAGTAGCATTGCAGACGCCTTGTCGGCGATCATGATGACCGGAACGTTAAGGTTTCCAGAGACTATTTCCGGCATCACGGACGCGTCCACAACCCGCAGTCTCTCGACACCTCGCACTCTGCGGAAATATGCGTCGCGAGGCTCTGAGAATTTACTAAAATATTGCCGCTGCATCGAGTAAAACGTATTTGTTTCACTGGAAATTGAACAGTTCAGAATTTAAAAAGGCAAAGTTTGCACGTTCAAAAGGCATATGAATCATTACACTGACAAAGCACACGTCGTTTCTGTCACCCTATGCATTGTAGTTTGACTACTGTAAAGGCGTTCTACAAGCCTTGGTGGTTTGTATAGATCTGAATATTGTCACCGTAATCATCGCCATTATCGTCATGGTCAGAAGCAGCAGCAGGATCTTTAGATGCCCACCACCGGATTTAGTGATTGCGCTTAGACATGCGGCTTTAATACTACGTTATCTGTATTCCTCTGTGTAGAACAAAGTCCAGGGTATTACTGGCGACTGATTAAACGTGGGACGTGCTGAAAAAAAAGAAGACAAACAACACTGAATATTGGCCTAACTGATAAGGGACGGCATTTAGGCCCATGGGGGCTTTATAAAATATGTTTTTGTGAAGGCGAAAACCGAAAGCCAAAACTGGAAGCGCGTTCAGCGGGCAATCGCTCACGAAGGTGGTGCAACCGAAGCCAAGCGGGGAAAGAGAGGAGAAGGAAGCGGGAGCTCGAAGAGATTAAAGCGTACGAGCCTGCCTACCGGTCTCAGTTTCTCACAATGGCGCAGCCGACAAACTTCCAAAGCCCAGGCGACCCCGCCTCCGGAACCCATCTCCCTCGCGGCGATCCGGCCTCAGGGACTGTACTTCGAAGCGGCAGAGTCGTTCCATCTCTTCAAGCGCCTTCATCCGAGGGCAGCGCGCACGGGCGCGAATTGAGTACCAACACGCCGCCTAACGCCCCTACCACCGGTGATCTTTGTCACGCCGTCGCCGAGATGACCCGACGATTTGCAGATTTCACCGGTTCCGTCTCCGCTTCGTTCCTGAGTGGGGCGGCTACATCTTTGTAGAAACAGTAAGGCAGTCACAGACCAAGTCAAAAAAGTAAAAAGACATTTCGGAACCCGTACGGGTTCCTTGTTCACAATGAGGCTACATCTTTGCTGGATGCGGGTGTCGTAGAGTTCCATGGCTTCCGCGACAACCCGGTGAGCTGGCTGCAGAAAATAGACGACGTTGCGGTTCTCCATGCGTGGCCTGACAATGTCAAGCGGTCATTCGCCGAAGGTCGTCTACGTGATACTGCCAGAGCGTGCAATCTTTATGACTGGCACTCATACCCAACCTGGGTAAGCTGGAGTGAGGCACTGATAGCCACGTTTGGTGATTTGCCGGGGGCTCATGACGACCTCCTGATGCAGATGCGTGCTCGCTGCCAAGTACATGACGAGGATGTTGCCATTTATATCTATGATAAATCATGCCTGCTCACTGCCTGTAACCTCACTTGGGAGTCTCCTGCTGGGAGGCAATATGTCTTAGATGGCCTGGCAGACCCTGTCTATGCTGCAGTTTTGACCGTGCAGCCGTTGGATTTGCCCCGAAAAACGTTCATTCGTCGGACTGCAGAACAGAAGGAAGGTGGGACTCGGCGGCTTTCCACCGCTAACACGGAGACTTCTGCACCGAACGGCCCGTCAACGTCAAGGGAAGGTGTTCTTCAGCCCCAGGGATGGTTTTCGCGCGGGCGCCGTGGCCCTAGGAACAAGGCTTGTCTGGCGCCACGGCCAGAGATACGTTACCAAGTACCTCTCCTGCCCACGGTTCAGGTGCTTATCGATGGGATCGGCGACTTAACGGCCCTGCCTGACACTGGGGCTGAGCGAACTTCCATCCACCGACGACACGCCCTGGACGGCGTTATGAAGCCGTGGACACAGCCACCGCTACATGGCCTCGGGGGCTGTGCCTTTCCCGTTGGAGCCCTTGACCTGACCATAGGGACGGGGGCTGGCCGCAGGTCTTTCACGGCAGTCCCGGTCTTTGAAGACCTGCCAGCAGACGTCATCTTGGGGACATACTACCTCTTTTCAAACGACGTGGAGGTACGCATCGAGCGTGGGCAAGTCCACCTGTGTCCCACTGCCATCGGAAAGTCCTCTGCGGCCATTGATGAAGTGATGAAGTTGAACCTGCCTTTGCGGATGCTCTGTCCCATATGCTGGAGTGCCACAAAGATCTTTTCGCGGACGGCGCAGCGCAGCATCCCGGCACTGACCTCCTCGTACACACAATACCAACAGGTGACCACCCACCAGTCTGTGTAGCGCTACGTGGCTATGCTGAAAAGGAGCGAACCGTGATCGACGAGGAGGTTCTTGAGATGCTCAAAGCGAGAATCATCAGGCCCTCGTCCAGCCCTGGGGCTGCTCCCGTCGTCCTCGTGCGCAAAAAGGACGGAACGCTTACATTCTGTTTTGACTACCTGGATCTGAACAAGTTCACCGTACCGGACTCATACCCTTTGCCTCGCATCGACGACGCTCTCGAGACGGTGCGCAAATCTAAGTAGTTCTCATCACTGGATCTACGCGCCGGCTACTGACAAATTTCTGTTTCAGAAGAGGAGAAATGTAGGACAGCCTTTCGTACCCCGTCAGGACTTTTTGAATTTAACCGCATGTCATTCGGATTGCGACGGCACCCAGCGCTTTCCAAAGGGCCATGAATGTAGTCCTGGGACCACTGAAAGTCCAAGCTTGTGTCATATATTTGGACGATATTCGTGTTCTTTGGTCAAACCCCGAAGACCGCCTCCGAAATCTGGATCATGTATTAGCACGGCTTTGCGAGGCTGGGTTTCGACTGAACCGCGACAAATGCCGGTTCGGGGCAACCTCCATCCCGTACCTGGGGTACAGGATATCCACCGACGGGATAGAGCCGCCTCCTGAGCGAATCGCGACCGTGGAGAACTACCCCACGCCATCCTGCCTAAAAGACGTGCAATCATTTCTTGGCGTTGCTTCGTTCTTACGTAAATTCGTCCCTCACCTCACTTCTATCTCACAAGGAAAGACGCAAGATTTGTTTGGGGTGCTGCTCAACAAGAGGCTTTTCAAACGCTGAAAGAGCAGCTCACTCGTTGCCCGGTGCTAAGCCATTTTAACGAAGACTGGGAGACGGAAGTGCACACCGATGCCGGCGAGATTGGCCTCGGGGCTGTGCTTATGCAGCGCGATACAACCGGCAAGAAACACATCGTGGCGTACGCTAGCCGAAAGCTGTTCGATCCCGAGCGGCATTACCACTCAAATGAGCTGGAGTGCCTCACCGTTGTCTGGAGCGTCGACGACAAGTTCCGGCATTACTTGTTCGGCCGTGAGTTCATGGTGGTGACGGACAACGCCGCAATTACGTGGATGTTCACCAAGCGCCATCTCAAGCACAAGTTCGCCAGGTGGATCATTACTCTGCAAGAGTACACGTAGGACGTACGCCATCGCCCAGGGGCGCTGAACCAGCTCGTTGACGCGCTCTTACGTCACCCCACTGGTAAATTCTCGGACTCTCGCCATGGAGACAGTTGGATACTATTTGTGCAAGAAGACGTTATTAAAGCATAGCATGACGATCCCGACCTGGCTGCGATGATTGGTGTTCTGAGCACCTCGTCAGGAATCCCTAACTTCGTTCTTCGCAAGGGCACACAATATCGCCACGTGTGGTCCAAAAGTTGCAATGAGGAACACCACGTCATTGCAATCCGTGCTGTGTTGAGGGCTGAGATTTGGCGCGCCGTTCATGACTCCTCCGAGGGCGGACACATCGGCCAGCGCACAACTCTCCGGAAAGTACAGGAGCGCTTTTGGTGGCCGAGGATGCACAGCCAAATTCGCTCTTATGTAGCCAGTTGTGAAGTTTTCCAGCGGTACAAGCGAATTCCGGGAAGTCAGCCAGGCTTACACAGCGCCATCACGCTTCCAGAGGCAGTATTTAACACCATTGGCATAGATCACGTGGGGCCTTTGCCCACCACGGCAGACGGAAATCGCTATATCATTGTCGCCGTGGACTACCTCTCAAAATACGTAGAGGTAGCCGCTGTGCCTTCCCTAGCTTCAAGTCACGTGACCGAGTTCCTGAAAACATAATTCCAATGGAGACATGAAATGCCCAAAAAGCTAATATCAGACCGCTCAACGACTTCCCGCCGCGGCCACCTACGCTCTTTTCTTAGCCTAGCGGAAGTCGGACACCATTTTGCGTCCTCCTACCACGCCCAGGCTAACGGCCTTACAGAAAGAACTAACCAGACGATTCAAACACGACTGGCACCGTACCCGGAGACCCACAAGGCAGGGGAAGCCGACTGGGACAGGCACCTGCATTCCGCTGCTTACTCGGTAAACACGTCCTTCCAATCTTCAACGGGAAAAACCCCGTAGGAAGTCGGTTACGGGCAACTTCCGAAGTTGGACGTCGCGGCCAGATTGGACACTCCCGTCAAAGTCGGCCGACCCGTCGATCGACAGGTGGTGTGCCGCAATATCAGAACAGAAGCACGGAGGAACGCTATCGATGCGCAGAGGACCCAGAAGAAATAGTACGATCGCCGACATCGACGCGCACAGCAGTATGGTGTCGGTGACCAGGTATGGGTGCGACGAGGGACTCAGGCCACAGGCCAGAAGCTTCTAGCTAAGTTTGACTAGCCATTCGTCATCACGGAGCGCTTAAGCGCGAATACTGGGCGAGTGGCCACTCCCTCGGGCACTGCAAACCTTTACAAACGGAAAAGAAACAACTTCGCTGTCCATGTGTCGCGCATGAAAAAGATGATTGGACGTGCAGACTGGCAGTTCGCTACGCTTCGGTCAGGCTCGCAGTCGTGACCGAGCGTGAAGGCGAAAACCGAAAGCTGAAACTGGAAGGGCGTTCAGCAGGCAATCGCCCACAAAGGTGGTGCAACTGAAGCCAAGCGGGGAAAGAGAGGAGAAGGAAGCGGGAGCTCGAAAAGATTAAAGCGTACGAATCTGCCTACCGGGCGCAGTTTCTCACACTTATTGTTCTTAACATTTTGAAAGCAAAGGGTTGCTAGGCACGTGGAAAATATGGTGGTTGCTTGTGCGCACAACACCCCTCTGGTGCAACCTTATGCGCATGCGCGAAAAAGCCAGATTGAGTGAGTGAGTGAGTGAACCACTTTAGCGGAGCTTCAAAT
Source organism: Haemaphysalis longicornis (assembly GCF_048455015.1). NCBI lineage: Eukaryota > Metazoa > Arthropoda > Arachnida > Ixodida > Ixodidae > Haemaphysalis > Haemaphysalis longicornis. The sequence goes on along the minus strand of NW_027526203.1, from coordinate 84,634,704 downwards.
AAAGAATGGTGCGCGCAGGCACCAGATGGGGTTGTTCCCTATTCGCGGGACCCATATGTGTCCAGTAATTCTTCTTCTCGAACCACCAGCTGCTGCTGAATGGCGAGGTAAGAGCTGGACAGTAAGGTCTCCCATCGCTCGAGCGAGTTGGAATTGGGGGAGGGTGGAAGGGTGTAGGGGGGTGTCTTGAGTTGTTTGCACTCCCCAATAATGTGCGCGAGAGTGCCGTCTCCTCGGCAGAACGGGCATGTGTTGTCGTGTTCTGCAGGGTACATTTTGTGCAGGAGCGCCGGGTGTGCGAGCGACCCTGCCTGTAAGCGGCGCAATATCGTCTGCTGCCGTCTGCTTAGTTGCTTGTGTGGCTTCGGAAGCCTCGTTCTACTTTCTTTGTATAGACGGACGATCTCCTTATAACTCGTGAGGGGGTGTGGTTGCTTTTCCTCGGCCCGGATGGCTAGTTCTCGGGCATAGTGGTCGGCGGTGACGTTGCCTTCCACGAGCGAGTGAGCCGGGACCCACACGAGCTCGGTGACTCGTCCCGGTGTTGTGGGATGTCTCTCGAGTATAGTTGGTGCCGCAGAGGAGATTGAATAGGGTATACCAGTAAGAGGGGACAGATTGGGTGGGGTCTACCGGCACCGGTAAGTGGGAATAGGGCATCGCAATAAGCGAAAGAAAGTCTTTCACGCAGCAGAGAGGGCGGAGGCATCAAGCCACTGCTTCAAGCACAGCTCAAACAACAAGTGCCGACAGGGAGGCGGTGGTGTGAGCAGAGCAGCGTCGACCTGGCAGTGACAAACACCGGCCGCCCGTTAGTTCTAAGTGGGTAGGCCACGCGTCATACGTACTCCCGAGGGACAAGCGGCTTAGGAGCGGAGACTCCGGGAGCAGGAACGGAAACGAAACAACACCACAAAGACGTAACGTATAATGAGAAAGGCTTTCTTGAACCATAAAAAGTAACGGAGGGGTAAACACCGGTCGTACAATATTGCTGCGCTGCTCATCTATCTCTACAGAATGCATGGACGCATCTTTTTTTCCTACTCCTTTCCCTTCGTCTATCTGTTTCCCTGCTAAAATCCTTTGAAAATTGCCCTTGTTAATTCTATATTATAGCCTAACGTTACAAAATCTTAGAATTGAGCCTTAGCGACATGCAAAGCAACGTCGAACCCACTGTACGTCAAGCTGTGGGTTCGATTCGATGGCGCTGACGTCAAAACGTAACGGCCAGCCTCACGTATGGCCGTCGTATACCGCTGTCCTCCGTCCCTCTGCTGCGCAGACGCTTGGCAAGTTATGTATCATTTTTTATATGAAGCTTCAGTAAACGTGGTTCTTCTGCCGATAGTACTAATGAAGAAACACAATTATCAGCAGTGGTATAAAGAAGGATTTGATCTCCGTGATTAACCAAAATTAACATCACATAAACTCTCGAAGTTTAGTGATATAATAACACCAAAAAGTGCGTTTTTGTGCGTTTGGGTGTCTGTTGGTGTTGAAGGCTACCAAATTGACCTTTCTGGCATAGAGATCAATAGCGAGGTTCGTTGCGCACTCCATATAGTGCGTAATAACTGTGTCAAAATTTACTAAAAAATGATAAGTGGGAAAAAGTTGTGAATGTTTGTTAATAAAGAAATCGCTACCAAATAGGTTTTGAGAAAACCAACAAAAAATTGGAATAGTTGCAGCGCTCACATAACATAACCAGAATTGCTGAGACCTCCCATATGTTTAGCAAGTTCTGTCTTAGGTCTTGCTTTTGTTTGATTTTTTTAGTTTGGAACATCGTCTGTTTGGTTTTTTCAGTATCAACGCTCTGGTATGCCTTTCCAATGTTCAAGAGATAATTTGTAAAGCAAAGGTTTGTAGTTTTCTGGCCAGGTTTTAGGCTTCGAAATATCAAGTGGGCCTCTTCATCTACTGTTTTCAATGTGCTGCGCCTTTCGTGTGAAGCCTCTAAAGTGTAAATAAAACGAGGAAAAAAACACCGGCCTGGTGGAAACATTAGGATTGCAATTTATGAATGAAGAGTTTAGAACGCTATTAGGCACTAATTACTGTTTATGTGATGCTGTCAATAAATAACCTGGCAACAACTAAGAACCAGGTCATTTTGGTGCTGCACACACGAGTGGTACCTTCAGTTGCGGTTTTGTAGACCCCGTGCTGGTTCACACTTGGTAAAGAGTTCATAATTTTAATAAATGAATACAACGTTAAACACGTTATGAGGGTATTATTACAATTCTGTTGGTGATACGACCAATTATAACCACGTAATAACCGCCACCAAGGTCACCTTGATGTTCCACTCAAGACGGACACTTTCAGTTTCTTTTTTGTAGGGCCCGAGTGGTTTCACATTTTTGTGTATCAGTAAAAACAACGAGAACAAAACTTTCAAGCATAAAGATTTCCAGTAACTTTCAAGTCTAACAAGGTTGAACAAAACAACGTATGTTTTAAAATTTATCGATTTTACTTAGGCTCACATCATAATGTGATCAGGCATCAGGCTGCAAAACTGATATAAAGATAGCAGCAGAACGGTGGCACACAGACTTCTACGCTTCGTGTCTGAGCATATCTGAAACCATGACTTCATCTGCAGAGTTCCAACAGCCGCTTAAGCTGCAATAGCAAAGCCGATAAAACAGTTTATTTTACCTGTGATAACCATCCACCTTCAAGATCTGTGTCGGATTACTAATCCCGCTTAACCCGCTTCAGAGCTACATTTCACTTAAACAGAATAAGGCAGTGGGCGCGAGTGATATAATTAGTAATAGATGTCTTAAGAAGACGTTGCCATCTAAGGACCACTGCAGACAAACACATTTAAACATGGTACATTGCTAATCTTCATACATCCCAGTGTATGCGCATACAATTGTAAATTCTGCCAATAGCAATTCGCTAATTCCCACATAGTGTGGGAGCGACGCCACGCACCATCTTTCTTGCCCCAAACCAAAACCACTTTTTTTGGGCAGTTGAAAGCTCGTATGGCCAAATCACAGCTAGGTAACCAACAACATGTTGCAGACCGGCCAGCACAATCCGCTCAGATCTGGGCTTCCTGGATTAAGGAAGTCTTTGGTGAACAACCGAACTAATATGGCTCTTCCAATACGCGTTGATTCATCCTGCTTATCCTCCTAGAAGATGAGTGCTCCACATGCAATGAGAACACGTACTGCTGGGAATCAATTTTGCTAAAATCATTGATTACCCTTCCCACTAGCGCCCGAAAGGTCACCAGATTCTCTAGCCCCACCACCAAAAACGCCCGTAAAGTTCGTGTGGACACCTGCCAACACAGTCTCACAAAGTAATGAGCGGCCCATGCAGCGGCTGGAGAAGGAGGCGAAAAGTCTACTCAACAGGGAAATGGAGCTGGTTAGTGGGCGGGGTCCTCAATTCTAGGACTTCGTTGGCGCTACCTGCCGTCTTCGCCCTTTCAGCGAGCCAAAGCGGCTTACTACGGTCCGGGCTGGTAAGTTCACTCTCCCACTGCTCGAATGTAGGATTATTAATTCGTGCAAGGTCTGGGTTTGAGTGGCATGCTCAAACCATATGATAGTGTTGCTGGATTGACAGAGTGTCAGCATAGGGATTTGTATATTGCGGGGTGAATGGCGTAGAGTCGTGTGGAATGTAGAAGTCTGGTGTTGTCGGAGGGTGACTTGTTGTTTTTTTGTTAACTTTTGAGAAGCTCGCGGTCGTGTGAGCATGTAGTGTGGGGCGATATTCTTGTATCTAATAAGTAAATCTCTGGCCCTCTCTTCGTCCTCTTGCGGTGGCCGTCGAGCAAGATCTCGGGCGTGAGCATGAGCCGCTGCATTGCCGCGAAGGTTTGGGTAGGCAGGCGGCCTAATGATCTTGAGTGTTATTTTAGGAGGCTTTGGAGAAGTATTCACACGGGTTTCTTGTAAATTCTCCCGGCCGTGTACTTTCCACAGGTCGCTTTTGAGTCTGTGAGGACGATCTTGGTTTGGGTCTGTACTATGGCTAGTGCGAGTGCCGCTTCCGGCTCGGGGATGGTAGCCTTACGAAGGGTGGTACTTGTAATAAGACCGGTGGGTGTGGCGACCATGGATGTTTTGGTATTTGCACGAGCTTAGTCCGCAGCGTCTGTGAATACTGTTCTTTTTGCGCCCCAGTACAGCCTTTTATGGGTTAGTACCGTGGCCGTTCTTCCGCCTTCATGGTGTGGAGGGTGCATGTTTTTTGGTAGTAGGGCAAGTTTTAGCTTTGATCTAATTTCCAGTGGTACGTCATCGTCAGTTTACAGTTCTTTAAAGGTGCGCATCCCAGGTTCATAAGTACTTGCCAGTCTGTCTGGGCAGCGCTTAGTCGCGCTTTCTGGGTGTTCAGGTGCGCCTGTATAAGGTCGTCTGGTATTGTGCACTCCTCGTGCCATGAAGCGTGACGCAGAAGTGTTTGCTCAACGTTAGAGGGCTTGTTTAAAGGTCTGTCGTATAATGGGGTTGATATTGCACTTTTCTGCCTCCAGGAGCGTGGCGTAGGGGCGACGTATGTAATTCTTGATACGACGAAAGCTTGAACTAGACTTAGCATTTCCTTTTCCTACATAGGGTGTTTAGCTGATGATTTGAGTCCTGATGATTTGAGCGGTTGACGAGTTCAATTTGTGGATTATTTCCGTATTTTTTAAAGCCTCCGGATAGGTCATTCCCAGTATGTGGTTGTTGGCAGTGGAGGATCTTGATGTTATCTAACGTTGCATGAATGTTCGTGGTGGGATTCTGGTGGCGATTTTGCACCAAGAAAAGCTGCGATTCTGGTGAGGCCACATCGCTTAGCGTAGCCATGAACTGCGTCTACGGGTTTGCTGGGAATAATGCAGTAGCTTGAGATAGTACCATCCGAGAGGCCCTTCTCTTACTCCTAACCAAGGGGCGCAATCCACCCACGAACAAGTTTATCGCCATCAATAACCTCAGTCCTATTTCTCTAACATTGTGCGTGGCAAGTTGTCCGAGTACCTCGTTACATGCCGGCCCACCGACCACTTAGAGGAGGGAGATGTACCGCCGGATACAATGTTTGGTTTTACACGTCATTTTTCGACCGAAAATGTTCATTTAAAACTAAATAAGGTCATTAAAACAAGCTGCGTAAGACTTGTAGGAATTTCTTTTTACTGAACTGTTGTGCCACCACTCACGGTTGAAAACGCCGCGCCACCTCTCGTGCCATCTACGAAGGAACTGTGAAAATACTGCGCGACGAACGGGGCCATGGCAAGTCCGAGGTACTAGAGATAAGCGCGGTGGCAAGCTGCCAACGCGGGGAGGCGCCAGCCGGCAGTTCCGACCAGCCAGGAGAGACGAGCCACCACCAGCCACCTTCAAAGAGCCCGCACAACAGCAAGCGGACAGCCATTCGTACCGCCGTACGAATGGTGTTAGCCTCGAGATGTAGGGCCAGGATGTTGACGCTGGTGCTTGGAGTGATGGCCTGGCCATCAAGGAGTATTTGAATGTATTCCTTGATTTGGCGTGAGGGCGGACGACAAGGAGCTGTGACTTTTTACGTGCACACTGGAGGCCACAGGCTTTAGCACAGTGGCGCACTAGAAGTGAGATGCTATGCACTGGTGTGAGCTTGCTTTAATTTTTGTAACTCTTAGCAAATGAGCAAGGTGCGCACAGGGCCGCTAGATGGGCGTGAGTGGTCGCGTGACGCTTTCACGTGGCATTCAGCGAGAACAATGGGGGTAAATCCGTAGATGTGCTTGGTGAGTACACCACCTGTCTCCCCAGTCTTCGCGTGGGCTCGTAGCTAAATCGGTAAGACATCGGGCTTTTGCTTTGTTAGTCTATTAGTTCCAGGTTCGATTCCCGGCGGTGCCAGTAAATTCTTTTATTTGTTCGCTGGAGTTTTCTGGTGACACCAACGGTCGCGAAAGAACCCTTGGGGGGTAGAGGTAAAAAGCTTTGCTTGAAACAGCCTGTTGATGGTTTGAAACGGGGAACATCACCGGCTTTGCAGGTACTATCTTTACCAACGACCGGAACTGCCAGAGGCACACATTGTATGGATCCCAGCTCATACATCCCTAATTGGGAATAAGGTGGCGCATGCCACTGCCCGTGACGTTACCGTACATCAGGAATTCCCAGAAGGGGATGACGTAACACTTAGCGGCTGTCTGGTCTGCAGGCCCTCTCACAAACTACCTCCGTCATCCTCCATCCCTACCCAGCTTTACGCAGGGTCATACTGCATCCATCGATCCCTGGGTGTGGCCGACGCACGCATTTACGACTCCAGACCAAATCTTCCCATAATCACACCTTTCTCCGTTCGATTTCCCCTACCGCATACACCCAAGTGCCCATACTGTCCGGCATTGCAAATAAAACTCCTGATTTGGTTTGGATATGCCCGGCCTACCTCAGCAGCCAGCCGCAGCCAGGGGATCCCGGACTAGGGTTTCCCTCCCCCAGGCGGGTGTCCTAGCAATAGTACCTGTTGTTCTCAATGAACATATTATCCATTTATTGAATGCAATCCAATCCAGCGTCATTACGTACACGGCTATCACCCCGAACTATCGATTACTCCGGAAGCAAAACCCCCTGGCGCATTTTTCACTTTCTGTCATGGAAGAATGGTTGTAGCAGCTCCTTCAAACTTTCACCCTTCGGTGCCGCATACACCTCCATCGCATATACCCTGATCAGTAACCATCACACCTATGACCATTTGTGGTCATGATGACGCTATCTGCAACACTACGCAGGCGTTCCCCCCAAACCCCTTAATCTTATTTGTCAATCGGAGGTGGTGTTGACAGGCTCTTGCACACGGGTCCAACAAGCCCTGGTATAACGTGCTGCCAGAGCCATTGCTGGCCTACGCACAGCTGTCGCCACCCTCCCCCAAAACTGCATACTACAAAGAAAAATGATTCCTTTTCTCCCTCCCAACCTAACGCCATGTTGGCTACGCGGTGACATTTCTCGCTATATATTTTAAAATTTTATTTTACTTCATCACCGCCGCGTTTTAGAGGCTACCATCACTGATCATTGTTCAATTTATTTCGGTTTTCCAAGCGTTCTACCCACCTCTAATCGATCTTCTGAGACTGAGAATAAACAGGAATAGGTTCGTAAACGGGAGGAATGTCTAAATAGGTCTAATATTCAGGCATAAAAACAAGCAAATAACATATATCATCAGTTTTTACTGCATGCGCAGTGAGGTTCCCGTACCCGCCACCACTAGCACAGCCTGCGCTAACCCCTGTGCTCAAACTTTATAATGAGACCGCACCCGTGCGGCCGAATGTAAGTATCGCCGTTGGGGCGATCGGGCAACCCGAGAAGCAAAACGGAGCTGTGACGAGGAGCACAAGCGCTAACGTCGCTTGTTTCAGGCGGAGCAGGCAGAGGAGCGGGCCTGCGATGCAGCTGGGGCCAGACACAATGGCCCGAAATGTTATGTAAATATAGTTTTACTGTCCTATAGTCATGACGCTAACCCACGTTCGCTGAAACACCATCTTCACATAGTGGAATGTCAGATAAATAATTTGTTTGTTTGAAGCAACCGAAAAATAAATATCTCAGATTTCCTACATCATGGTGAGAAACCACCACTTGGGGTTCCATATTGGACAACTCTGAATGAGCAGTCATTCGTGTGGACGTTCCTTTTGCTGTGATTACATGCCTAAGAAATGCGTAGGTGGAGTGCGGCATGTTTTGTTATTACAAAACCGCTCGTACGCTCTGAAGTAGTCCCAAATGTTTTTTTAAACTCTTGAGTGAAGTCCCTTCCACAATAAATATCAACGCACGTGATACGCACGTAGCTGAAAAGTTTATGTGGCTCGAAACGTGCCCAGTTTATGAGGTCATGAAATCAAAATGCAAGTTTGGTTCATTCAAAAGATTGCCTCGTCAGAATAACACTGACATCACTTTACAGCCAACTACAATCAATTAAGCTTTATAATTGATAAAATACAAAATAGCCATACGACTCACTGGTGACTCTTCCGCACGGAACGTGTGACGTATTATGGGAGTTTATTCGAATTGAATGAGACTGACGAAATCCAACGCAAAATAAACACTGATAATAAGCTTGCAGAACGAGCTGCTTGCGCTAAATGCTAGTGCGAATTCCATTATAGCAGTAACAATGGTGCGGTTTATAATATACGTTGCGAACGAATGCGTAAAGACAGGAGCTCTGGTGCGTATATCACGCGCTATTCCGGTCGACGCTGCACAGCCGGCTGGCACGCTATGCTTGTCTGACACTGCACTGGTGAAATCGAATCAGCTGCAAAAAAATAAACGAGTGCGGACAGGAGTTCGTGAGATGCATCTTTTCGCCATCCAGGAAGGCGGACGGTAACCAAAGTAACAAAAGGCGTGTTTTGCCGTTGGCGGCAGCCTTCGTCAACAGGCTCACTTTCGTTTGAAGTATCTGCCCTGAATACGTCAATGCTTATGTTACCAAACAAGATGCAGCGGGAGAATTGAAATTTTGGCTTAAAATGTCTCTGTGAATAAGCTGTGTTTATGTCAGAGAATCGCTGAGGAAGCTATAATTCACCGAATCTTAGAAAGAATTCTAACTTGTATTTTCCCTCCCCGACCCAATTAAGGATTGCAATGGTCGAATATAACCCAGTATAGCAGTGAAGCGTCAGTTCTCTCTATTTCATTGTCTGCATGTCAGCTGACCATGTGTGTGTTTGGGGGGAAGCACTTGTTCACGTGTTGCTGTGTGCCAGTGCACGTGCTCACCTCAGCCGCGGATCAACGACGGCTCTGTAGTCGGAACCCATGGGACAGCTGCAGCAGGCATGCCACGTGGTCTGCGCCAAGTGCCGCACCAGGCACACCAGGTAGGCGTCGCTCCAGCGGCTGCCTTCCGCCTCGCAGGCAGACAGCGACACATTCCATAGCTCAGCTCCCACGCCCGAGCGCAAGGCTCGGGTACGTATGAACTGCGTGGCTTTCCTTGCAGCTGAAAGAAAATCATTGCAAATGTTGTATCTTTTGGTTCTAAAGCATGCAGTCGCGGTTTGGTGAGTAAAATATTTCTGCGAAAGTGTCTTTTCAAGAGTCTCCACCAGAAGGAACTGAACGCTTTCTCTCTTCTGTGCTTGGAAACACAGGGAAAGCCACTGACATCATGTTCACTTCACGGTACTACAGGTCGCGCTCAATAAGGCAGCATTATTACCAAAAGTTTGTCGCACTTACTGCATGCGTTCAATGCTCTAGCTTCAAGGGCGCTTGCCAATAGCATAGATACGGTAGCTGTGACCACACATTAGTTTACAAAGTAAGCCCGGAAGCCCAGGATCTTAAGGAAAGGAACATAGTTCTGTGATTGTGTGTAATAAAGTGTGTTGCGTGACAATATTCTTGTACTAAATTTCGCGCCAACCAATTTAGGCTGACAACTCGGCATTCAGATGTCTCGAATCATATTTATATGCACGAAAAGCGTTTAAGCAGGTCTTTGAAGTGCAGAGTACATCACGTCGTTGTCTCTAGCGCTTCGTTTTGCGGCTCCATTTACAACATGAAGTAGTTACGAGCCATTGATTCCTTCACATCAGCAAAATGTACAATTACAGGAAGTCACACGAAGGAATGAGCCTGCTTTTTTTCGAGAACACATCATATCAACATATGTGAAGAAGTGCTGATGGTCGATAAAGAAGGGTACCGGAGCGCGCAGCTGCCGCTAGAGCATGCAGAAAATCCAATCGGGAGGCCGATCAATGGACGCCCGGGACACGGTGGGCTAGAGAGCGCATCCCTCTGATCAGTCGTCGGTGAAAACACGGATCGCAACCCGTGCTGTTCCTGAGATCCGTCCGCCGTTGATCTCGAAAATTCGTGGGCTGTCCCGTACCTGAAGCTGGTGACGCGCAGGGCGAGAGAGTGCGGGCCTGTGTTCATCTGGAAGTAGAACCCTTGGCTCACACCCGCAGCTACGCCATTAAAGCGTAGCCCTTGTGCAAGATCTCCGATGCCTGCCTGATGTTCTGTAACGGGACCCCATGTTCATTACGACCTTCCTAAGTCGCTGCCGTTACAAAATAGCTCGCTTCTTTACAGATCGACGAACCTAAAGGGCTAAAGCGCGGCCCGAAAGCCGTACTTCCGCGGGGAGGTGAGACGGAACCAAATGCGACTTCTCCTCAAGGGCAGCGAGCAAACCGGAAAACCACCGTCTGTGCAGCGATGAAACGGTCGTCTTCTCCAGCATCATCGCCTATACGTCAGACTGTCACACACAGAAACCTCTGGCAATGCAAGGACACCAAGGCCGTGTCGCAGAAGGAGGCTTCTTATGTGAAGAGTTGCTGGTGGACGATAAAAAAGGGGACCCGAGCGCGCAGCTGCAGCTAGAGCATGCAGAAAATCCAATCGGGAGTCCGATCAATGGACGCCTGGGACACGGTGGGATAGAGAGCGGAGCCCTCTGATCGCTCTTCGGTGAAAACGCGGATCGCAACCTGTGCTGTTGCTCAGAGCCATACGCCGTTGATCTCGAAAACTCATGGGCTGTCTCGTACCTGCAGCTGGTGACGCACATGGCGGGAGAGTGCGGGCCTGTGTTAATCTGGAGGTAGAACCCTTGGCTCACACCCGCGGCTACGCCATTGAGGCGTAGCCCTTGTGCAAGATCTCCAATGCCTACCTGATGTTCTGTAACGGGGCTCCATGTTCATTACGACATTCCTGAGTTGCTGCCGTTACAAAATAGCTCGCTTCTCTACAGATCGACGAACCTAAAGGGCTCAAGCGCGGCCCGAAAACCGGACTTCCGCGGGGAGGTGAGACAGAACCAAATGCGACTTTTCCTCAAGGGCAGCGAGCAAACCGGAAAACCACCGTCTGTGCAGCGATGAAACGGTCGTCTTCTCCAGCATCATCTCCTACCCGTCAGACTGTCACACACAGAAAACCTCTAGGCAATGCAAGGGCACCAGGGCCGTGCCGCAGAAGAGGCTTCTTATGTGAAGAGTTGCTGGTGGGCGATAAAAAAGGGGTCCGGAGCGCGTAGCTGCATTTAGAGCGTGCAAAAAATCGAAGTAGAAGGCCGATCAGTCGACGCCTGGGACGCGCTGTTCTATAGAGCGTGACACTGTGATCGCTCCTCAGTAAAATCCGCGTCGCAAATGTCCCTACGAGCCGTCCGTCGCTGATCCCGAAAACTCGCGAGCTGTCCGGTCCTGGAGCTGGTGGCCCGCTGGGCGAGCACGGGCATGTATTCATCTGGAGGTGATAACCTCGGCTCACCCTTGCTGCTACGTCATCGAGCCGTTTCCCATGTGCAAGGTCGCGGATACCTGCCCAATGTTCCGTACCTGGGCCCGACATGGCGTAAAGTCGTTCATCGAGCCAGCCACGCCATCGTCCCTCAGGCGACGTCGCACGCGTCGTAACGCGAAACTCTGTGGTACTGCGTACAAGCCTCCTTGGGACGAGAAAACTTGTCGCAAACTAGACATCGACGAAGGAGAAGAGAAACGACAGATACAGGCGCCATGTACGCAGATACAGGCGCCGCAGATACAGGCGACAGATACAGGCGCTGTTTTTTCGCTCCTTCGTGCACGTGTAGTTTGCGCCAAGTTTTCATCTTCCGTTAAGTATGTACCAACTAGCTCAGCAAGACGTTTTGTTAAATCATACTACATGGGATGGTTATTTCTTTATCGCGATCATTTAACCGTTAGTTTTTTGCCACGCTTACTACTTCTACATTTAGCCTTATTATCTTGCCTGGTTCCGCAATCTGTCCGCCCTTCTTTTCATCCTTCACGCATAAAGCAATCATTAGCGCGCACATAATGGTCGCTGAATCGAGACTTTCACTCCCATAGTGGGCGCATTCGTTACAGCATATTCTTTTGCTACGCGCACTAAATCATCAGAAAAAAAGTTGCAGGTAACATGTACGCTTAGGTCTTAAAGGGACACTGAAGTGAATTTGTCAAGCTCCCGTTTTTGCGTGCACTGAGTAGACTGGCTCAAATTAACACACTATTCATCGTTTATCCGGTTGACAAATCGGTAATTATTTTACAAAGCGCGAAAGAAGAAAAACTACTATGCGCGGTTTGCGGCGGCCGCACCAACTAAAGTCTGTGAAGTCAGGACGGGGGGGGGGGGAACCGTGATTGGATGATGCCCAAGGTTAGCAATCAAAAGTTTCGGTTTCGGTTTCGGTTCTGTAAAACAACATGCTTGACATCTGATGGCGTTGTTTGATGGGCATTCTCGATTTCTCAATTATCGCCGTACCGCGGTTCTGCCATGTTGTCGGCTGTCAAATGTCTAAGATAAACCTCCCAGGGCGGCTTGGAATCGTAGAAATCACTAGACGAGGCCTACGCAGTGGATGAACGCCCTCCGCGTCACCGCAGACTCTCAAATGCCATGCGCTTTTCCCGCATATTCGGACCTTGCCTCACTCATGTCTGTTCGTAAAAAGCTAGTTCGCACCAGGCCAAGGGTGTGCTGATTCATGCCTGGGCCCACTGCCCGCAAGCAGTCGGCGCTTGTGGCAACAGCACGCCAACGAGAACTCGCTAGCGCGTTATTGTCAGTATGCGCGCGTTCTGCGATCTCGCTCGTGGAGCAGTGAACGTTACGGCCCAAAAATGGTGAACTCAGTTCAGAAAACATCGGCCGCATGCGAAAAAATCAACTTGCAAAAAAAAAAAAAACATGTACCCTCGGGGATTCGAACTTGCGACTTTCAAAACAAATTCCTGTGCCCCCGACCGCTAGGCCACGAGCCGGCGCTGGCCGGTTTGGATATATAAGGTTTATAATGTATGACCAGTTTACACTTTTATTTATTTTAAGCATTTAGGTGACTATTTGTTGTATATCACTCCTGCAGTAAGTGTCCCCCAAACTTCCACAATATCTCAAGTCTAGCAATTGCATTTCTTTGACGGAAAAGCGTTCGCAGATGTGCGGTCGTGCTGGTGACCGCTATGCTTGTTTACCCAGCGCAAAAAGTGCTTCCTGCTCCCTAGTTTTGCGCTGTACGGTAAAAGTGGTAAAAGTTTCAGGTGATTTTATTTTCTTAGTACCTATATTGACTTCGCTGACTCTTCTCCCGCCTTCAATTGGCCTTAGATTTTCCTACTAGCATAAAGTCAGCGAAGCGTCGCATGTGCACTTGTGCAGCGCTTGCGTGGAGCGACCCGGACTCTGAGTTTGACACAGTGTACAAACTAACAAAGTAAGGAAAGGCACATTCTTTCATTCACAAAGGTGTTGTGCCTTAGTTTCAATTGAGCGAGCGAATAGCGACGACCCGCCGGCGGCCGGCGGACGAAACGCTGGGCCGACTGACTCGATCGGTAGGTCGGCTGGTCGGCGAACCGTGCAGTAGCGCAGCCATTTTCCAGCTCATCTCCTGCTGACGTCACACGAAAACGCCACAGAAAATGGGCGAGCGTAAAGAGAGGAGGATAGCATTTTTCGAATTGATTTTTCTACTAAATAAATTCGCGTAAACGCGGCCAGAGTGGTCGAAACAATGCCTACGGACTCCGAACTACAATTTGCGCTAGTAATCCCGCAATGTTTACAAATCACTTCAGTGTCCCTTTAACATGCATGACGAGATAACTTTACTTCGGTGTCGAGGGAGCGTATCGAATTGCTCTATCTACCATTCATGCTTTTCAAGCGCTCAAGTTCAGTGACGACCGCTAGACCAGCCGCAATGGTTTTTATTAACCCTGGCACAGGAAATGCAGAGGCCATCTTGACTTGTGTGACTGAAGATGTGGGCCCGAAAGGTTGTGGCCTCAGGGTTGTTGGTCTGTTTGAGCGAGAAGGCGACACTGTCAGTGTTTCAAAATGATTTACTCAACGCTTGAATCTTTTGATAAAACACACGCAAACAGCGAAATACATTTGGTGCGCAAGATATAGTGAACGTTTTGGAAAAGGGGTAAAGACATGGTTAAAGACACCAAAAGCCGAATCAGAAGTCTACGGCCCGGGAATCAGCTTGCGGTGATCTGTAAAGGTGATAAGCTTCTCAGGGAAGACGGCCATGTCCCAAGATCAGTTATGTTTCAGTTCTTCACCCGAGAGCCTATTCTCGGGTATGCTCTCGCATATTCTCGGTAGAAGAAACTGGGCATTTCCACGTATTAAGCGCAGTTTTAGGCTATGTCGGACGCTTTCTACAAACTATATTCGCGTGTCTAGATATCTGTATGTATATTGCTACGTGGCGCAGGACATGAACAATGAGATGCGGGTGATGTATTCTGAACTATTTACATGGCGGGTATCGCCAAGCTCGCACCGGTTGCGCGACAGCCACCTCCTCGTCGTCGTCGATGGTGGGACATCGGGAATTGTCCACTTCGTAACATCACCCCCGGCCAAAGAAGACCGTCCCGGTCGCGCTCGGTCAACGTGAACGGATGGGTGTGTGAGGATGAGATGCGATGCGTATAAACACTGAAGTCTTTTCCACGGCCAATGACGATGGCGGTCTCCGATGTCGACTGGTCTCCGAAAATCGACGCCCAGAAGGCCACGATGAACCGATGAGGGTGCTGGCAACCGCGCCTGATGAGAAGGCTGGGAACACGGCATGGGCGACACGTCGTGGCTGGTCACGTCTCGTCTTGTCTCGGTTCATAATCGGCTTCTCATCGGCTGGGGACACGGAGCGGGGGCCATCGTCATGTGCTGATCGCGGCGGGGCTGAGGCTGCCCGACACGGCCCACGTACCCTCGATGTTTCCGCCGGTGCCGAGACGTAGCGATGCAGGGGCCAGGACGGGGAGAAACACGCGCACACCACCAAACATGCTACGTGGCGCAGGACTTGACAATGAGATGCGGACGATGTATTGTAAACTATTTAAATGGCGGGTATCGCCGAGCTCGACCGGCTGCGCTACACCCACCTCCTCGTCGCATCGGGAATTGTCCACTTGTTCGTAACAATATATATATATATATATATATCATCAGCGTCATCATCACCAGCCTATCTACGCCCACTGCAGGGCAAAGGCCTCTCCCATTATTCTCCAATTACCTCGGTCCTGTGCCATATATATATATATATATATATATATAAGTAAAGAGTCGGATACACAGCAAGAACAATAACAAACAAGGTTTACTTACGTAGCGGCAACGGGACTTGCCTTCATCAGAGTAAAGTTACATGATTTTGCTGTCGCAAACATTTCGAACACATTTCTTATACAGGGTGTCCCAGCTATCATGCACCAAGATTTTAAAAAAGAGTAAAGGCGTAACTCGAAGGAAACCAGGTGCATATTGTTTGCAGTACTGTGAAGAAGCGGACAGTATTTTTTTTCTTTAATTAGACTTAATTAAATAATTGTAAATAATTATCTAACTCGTGAAATACTGTCCTAATCACTAAAGTGTCAATGAGGCACTTGTAGATAACTACGAGAGGCATCTAACTGCGGCATTTTCAGCGATGAACTAATTGCGTACACATTTATTCTGACTGATAAAGGAAACCCGCGAAATATGAAAAATACCACGTGACGGCGCCTCCGCGCGCACCGTGAAGCAACGCCCTCAAACAGGCTGCCTCTGAGTTAGCCAGATTGAAATAGACAAAAGAAAGAAAGAAGAAATCGCGACCGGGTTTGTCCCTTATCTGCACACGCGTCCCGCGAATCTTACTGTGGCTGCTCTTGTCATGCATGCTATTATCAAGGTGATGCGCTGTCTCTTCGGGCGGGAAACACGCGAAGCAGTTGCTTTCAATCAGCTTTGTTTGGGGACGCTGCTTTACAATGCGCGCGTAAGCGTCGTCACGTGGTATTTTTCATATTTCGCGGGCTTCCTTTATCAGTCAGAATAAATGAGTACGCAATTAGTTCGTCGCTGAAAATACCGCAGTTAGATGCCCCTCGTGGTTACCTACAAGTGCCTCATTGACACTTTAGTGATTAGGACAGTATTTCTCGAGCTAGATAATTAATTACAATTAATTAATTAAAGCTAATTAACCAAAATATTACTCCCCGATTCTTCACAGTACTGCAAACATTATGCACTACGTTTTCTTCGAGTTCCGCAATTTCTCTTTTTTAAAATCTTGGTGCATCACAGCTGGGACACCCTGTATAGGGACCGGGCAGCTGGACGGGTGGCGCCACCACTCGGCGCTCCCCTCGTCAGTGGAATGAGCCGGTGCATTGGACTACACAGCCTCCCGTTGTTTTTGTCGTGTTTGCTTCGGTGCTTTGTATGTTTTGGTGGCGTTGTGAGCAGACATGTGAGATTAAACGAAGCCTAAACAGATGTGTTGGGTTCTTAGATGCAGTAATGACTACGTAAACTTGTCGGACACGTCTAAAGTTGGGTATCGGCTGCAATGGCATAAGCGCTTTTTGCAGCGATCTACGCTTGGCTCCACCCGTTCTGAGTACGAATAAAACTACTATTATTAGTATTATTTTCTTCTTAAATGCACTCACGGCTACGCAAACTCATTGGATGCTTGTAAGGTTGGGGAAGGGCTACATTGACACGAGCGCTTTTGCAGCGCTCTGCGCCTGGCTGCGCGCGATCTAAGTAGGAATCAAACTATTAGCAATATTAGAATTAATTTCTACCACTTTCTTCACTGGTTTCAATGACTGCGGTTTCCACGCCAGCCTTAGCGCTGGGATACCTCGATACGTGTGCTTTGAATAGAAAGGCACCTGCATACGAGATGGATTACCGTGTAGCCGTAGAAATGTTGCGGTAGTTTACACTTTCTGTAACCGTGAGCTTTGTACCTTCGGTTTTGGTGAGCGACACTGTGACAGCATGGGAGCCTGAAAGCCGAAGACCCACGTTTCTGGTGGTCATTTTATCAAGAGCCAAAGTTATTCACCAACTCAAAAGCCCAAGCTACAAACCATCCCTCCTCCCCTTCCCGTGTTACCACCTGCGTAGAATAAAGGCTGGCTCCGATAGTTAAAAAATGTGGCAGTGCTAACGTCGGCCGGTGTTTTTTAATGCTTAAGTATTCTTTACAGAGTACCTAAAAAATCGTGTGATGCCTGGTGAAGACACCAAAAACGCGCGATTAGTTGCCTCAAATATGTGTGCATGAGCCCGAGTCCTCCACCACAGACACATTTCCGACACACTGGAAGAAGTTTAGATTTGGAGAGGGGCATGGAAGTTCAAAATTGAACAGCAAAATCATCTAACGATTATGATGGCTGAACACAAAGCTTTCTTCGTGCGAAATCGAATGGGAAATGGTCAAAGTCAAACACGCTGCGACCAAAAGATCAAACTGCGTGCTGGTCAAATTCGACGCTCAACTAGTCAAAGTTTACATCCAGAAGGCAAGCAAGGAAACCCATACGATAGAGCTTTGCGATAAACCGTCATCGTCGTTAGACGGAGGTGTGCATGATTTTTCAAGCGTAGGTGGCAGCTTGTAAAGCGACCGCAGCATTCAGTTGTGAAGCTGAGTACAGGTTTCGGGCACCCTCCTGTCTTGCGTCCTTCAGTCACGCAGGAATTGGTTCTTGAAAAACCATTTACCAACTAGCCAGAAACCATTGCAATTCTTGTAAAACAATGCTTCTCCACGGCAAGCAACAACATTCTACTATCATGCGGTATTTATTCTATCAACGATTCCCGATGACTGTAGTAAAAGTATTTCTGTGAAATTAAGCACGTTTCAGCCGTAGGTAATGAAGATACGGAAGCGTCATCCGTCACAATTTCTGTTTTGAGGTAAATCTTCGAAGACACCCTCCAACTTTGTCTTTCGCTTGTGCACGACGTCGGCGCCGCTTCGTCAACTGCCAAAGGCCTGCGCCGCAGCATCCCTAGATCGGTTGCGCACACCGGCTTTGTGGGAGCATTTAGCGGGAATATACTCCTCGATTCGCAAAACTGCATGCAGGCATGAAAAAATTGCATGAAGCAACGAACTTTCACCTCCAGCTTGACTTCCAGCTTGGCGCATTGAGCGTCGTCTGCTATTTGTAAATACTGAGTATGGGCGTAAATAACACACATGGCATACCTTGTAAACGTCACATCCACACTGAAGATTTACCGATCTGAAAAATGCACGTGTGGTTACGTTCGCTTTGCAAGCCGCACCGCAGAAAAACGACAGAAAGCCATGCACAACTACGCTGCGCTGACCACCACCGGCATTCCACTGACGAGCGGTTCGCCACGGGCGGCGCTGTTCGCTGAAACGACGGTGGTGCCATACAACGGCCGCCCGGTCCCTATAGGTTTGCAGAAAACTGTGAGAAGGAGCGGAAAATGTTTCGGAAATGGAGAGTGTGCATACAGTCGGGCTACGCCTATGTTACAACAACAACAAACCAAAAAAAAAAAACAAGGGGGGGGGGGGGGGACGAGAGAGAGAAAAAGGGTCGTGTTAACAATGCAGCGTTCAAGGTTGCACCATGACGGGTCAACAAATGCCGCGAGGGCTGCAAGTTCAGACAATGGGGGAACTGGACAACCGCGGTTTGAAAAGAAAGAGTATACAGTACACTGTAAACGCAAACTAGCCGGAAATGGAGTTTTAATCAAGTAATGTGCCCTGAAAAGTACTTATCGCAAAAAATGTACTCCCTAGGCATGGTCTAAACAAGTGGACGAACCTCCATGGTAGTACCGTTGCCCATCCGTGTAGCAAAAGGGAGGATTTAGAACGACATAACACCATTTGTGAGATGGCGTTCGGTCCCTTGTAAACAACCACGTCCACAATAAACTCCCCATCTGGGGTAATCATCTCAAGCGGGCGATCGCCATGTTAGTCTTGTGTTGTTTCCGTGTGTCAGCACTTCAACCGTGGACTAATGCTAATTAGAACGAGAAAGCAGTACGCGACGGTTGCATGCAGCTACAAAACCGATACCGTACGTATACCCGTATAGATGCTTCAGCCAGCGCGATCACAAGCAGACAGCGCGGCCGTGTTGTTTCAATCTGTTTATTTTGGCGGTAGGTGTTGTCAAACTCTGCTGCTAACAAAGAGACAGTTCTCGCCGTTGCAAACAATTGCAATGTTCATCTGCTTCGCTTGCTTGCGCATATGTAGACAATTTAAATTCTCGTGACAGCGCGCCAACGCACCCGACTGCAGCGACTCAACTTGCCCTGGCGGCACGACTTGCTGCCCGGATGTAAACAACCTCCGTGAGCGCGGCCGGTGACTTGGTGCGGCCGGAGCTTCAAGCGCCACGCCTTGTGCCATCATTTTTTCTTATTTGAGAAGGACTAGTAGTGCCATTTGGTGGAAAGATTTTTATGTGCCCCTGCCACACGACGAACGGCCGCTAACAACATTTGGATACGGCGACAGCTGTGGACAGCTCGCTGGTAAGTGCTCTTTCATCAGTCGGTGCGTTTGTCAAACGTTTGGATAGGGTTAACTGCGAATTACCCGTGCCGCACACAGCACGTACACGCACGGGCAAAAAAAGAAAGCGCACACTCGTTTTATTGTACTTGTTTGTGGCTTTTGGGGTATGCATTCGCATTCTTTTGTAGGCCGGTTTGTAACAGGGCATTCCAGATGAAATCGTTTGTCGCGCGCGGCGTCGTTTCAAGGCAACGTGACGGTTACTCAGGTAGCCGAATCGCCTCCGACAGCGGTGCATCGTCGGGCCCGGTCGGTGAATATTGTGGGACTCTGTCTCTCATATGCATCGAACTGCTCGTGTTCTTTTTAGTTAACTGCTCTACTTTGTAATATCTATTTGTTAACGCTCCTGATGGCTTGTCTGTCCAAATATAAGTCTTTGTGTTGTTTTCGTTCAAGGCTCTGACTCATTCTTAGCGCTCTGGTCGGCGAAAGCCGCAGATCAGACGGCCACCCCCTTCGAAAACTGTGCCCTGTAGATTCGGTGGGGTTGTTTGCTCGCTTGAGTCGACTCTTCACATCTAACAGCGTACCCTATTAAGGAAATGGTGACATGCGTAAAAGATGCTATAAGCCTATCGGACGATTAAATGCATATAGTGTGGACCACGACGGCGACGTGGTTCGAAACCGAAATGTTTTTATTCCCTTTCGGATGATAATGAGGGGTCTCTATACAATCGGGGCCCGTCAGTCGCCAGCTAAGGCCACGTAATTAAAAACACAAATTCATGCCCTTATGGAAGAGAACAGAGTTTGCCGTAGCATGACACAATTCTGCCGGGCATAAAAAAGGATATCATTTTTTTACAAGAACAATGCACACACTCTTCTTTTGTTGGTAATAAATTTGTCATAATCAATAGTAAGACCACACACAAAAATTACTCGATTCATCTGACACTCGATTTTGACACAAAGCTTGCAGCTTTAAAAAGTGCACTGTGGTTTTGCGTGACGGAAACTTCTACAATCACGGTAAATTAACTAAGGCAGGTGTGTGTGGCATGCAGCGTTGGTAAGTTTGCGAGAATAGCGTTTCCACTTCAGCTGTTTTTTTTTGTTGCCATGCAATCATAAGTAATTTGGTGCCATGAACGAGGTTTACGTTAGCTAACAAGGCTGTAGTAACTGTTGCGGCTACAAATGACCTTATGCACCAATCACGCTTGCCAGCTCGGTGACACAGAATATTAAGGTGTCAGAATACGGATGACTGAGTCGCCTAGTTTATTACTACTGTAAAAAAAGAAAGTGTTTTCTGACCCAGTGAAGGACTTTCCTGTATGACTAGCTGTGTTATGACAAATGACCATACTTGATGAAACAAGCCGTAACAAATTAGCTTTGGATGTAACACCAGGAGGAAAATAGGTGAAGGTATCTGCAAGTATAACTGAAACAGTGGGTGACTGTCCGGCATGAATTCATTATTTGCTGACACGATTTTCTTCTGCAGATCCTGATACATGATCGAGTTGAATAACTTCATAGATCTTAAGGCAGGATAGGCTGTGCTGTACAAGGCAAGGCTGCATTCGGAAACCAAGTTGGCCCCTCCAGCAGAAGTGAGTATTGCCACGGCTTGCAACAGCCGTCCAGCTCGCAAAAGCTCCACTTTTTCTATGAAAGTGAGCCACCATGGTAGCGGAGAGGCAGTGTAAGGGTTTGCATCTTTAACTGTGCCCACTCACTCGAATAGATGCAAGCTGCCATCTTAAAGCAAGAAACAGCAGTTAACAAAATCATGCAATACCAAAGTGTTTTTCAGTCAAAAACAAAAACTAATCTATCAACCTACAGAGACTTGCATTTTATCTTCACTGTCATTTAAAGTTGTGCTCGAGTATATTGTGCCGAAGTAATATCTTTTTTATTGCTGCAAAAGCCACGACGGTTAATGTACTGGCATTTGGTTTTATGAAACCTTTGCATTCCTAATTTAGGTACTGGAATTCGCAGGGAACCTGGCCTTACAATTTTATTACTGTACCGAATTATTAAGTTCATTTAACCATAGTGTCTGTTTTGAATTTTACGTGTGGGGCATTTTTTTTTTCTTTTTTGCTTTTTCAGGCATATGTTCCTCTGACTCCCTGCCTGCATTCCGTGAACGTGGAAGTTAGCCTCCACATCGATGGCCAGCGTGTCTTGACTGCATCATCTTTACTGGGAGGACTGTGTAGTCTGTTTGCATCGTTCTGGATTTTCAACATTCAATATCCCAAGAAGGCACACAGAGCTCGAACGTTTGTGGAACATGGCTTTTTGGGCCTTGCCTGCACCAAACCACGTGTGAAGGATTTAGAACTAATTAACTTTTATTGCATCAATATCGCTCACTAATATTTGTTTTCAATCCTGTAATCATTGGATAGTAGTCAAAAAGAATTCCGTATTATATTTCTGACTTTTTCTTTCTTCTTTTTTTACTGAAAAGGGGATATTTGATGGGCCGTTCTGTATGCTCATATTACAGCTATCTTTCAGTGAATAATATTAACAAACTAATTTAACTTGAAACAATTATCTAAATAATATTGGCAACTGGTGCGAAATGAATCAACTAAAAATTATCCGAAAAACACGAATTTCATGGCTTTTTGTTGTCACTCTAAAGAAGCTGTCGCGATACCACCCATTCTGTTCTATATCATTGCAATTAACCCGTCAGACTCGGTCACTTTTCTTGGCGCATTTGTGTCTTTATCAAAACGCACTGGTATTTTCCGCGGCATATTTTTCGTTCTTTATATTACTCATTTATCCATAGCTATCTCACTGCAGTCTGTCTCCTACATCATTTATCGCTTGTGCCTTTGCCACCTACAAAATGCTTGTTACCTTTCAATATCAAATCGTTGCACAGCTCTCGCTTATTTCACGACAAATTGAAAACTTGTTTTGTTGTTGTAAACCACTGCAACCATTTTTTCTTCACTTTGTGTACTTAGTACTGATGTGTACTGATAAGTTCTGATAAATACTGACGGGTTCTCGATCCTCTAGTATTATATAATGATTTCATTTACCATGCGGTTGTGTTTGTGCCTATCTGTTTTTCAAGTATTTCCAGTTCTTGTATTATTATTGTTTCTACAATTTGTTCAACTAGCAGACAGCTCTCGCTCATTTCACCACCTACTGAATTTTTTTTTGTTGTAAACCACTGCAGCCATTTTTTTCACTGTGTACTGAGCGCTGATGCGTACTGATAAGTTCTGATAAGTACTGACGCGTTCTCGATCCTCTAGTATTCTATAATGATTTCACTTACCATGCGGTTGTGTTTGTGCCTATCTTTGTTTTTCGCGTATTTCCAGTTCTTGTAGTAATATTGTTTCTACGTTTTGTTCAACTAGCATCGTATTGCTGTCTTCAATTCCTAACTGGCGTGTTATTTAGCAATGTACCATTTGTGATTTCTAATATGAGGTCGCCATAAGTATTTATTTCGGAACCTCCTTGTGTACACCATGTACCATGTAAACTTGTCTGTGATAGTTCGTTTGAAATAAACCTGAAATCGAGAAAAACCGTGTGAAATCAGTACTCCCACAGGGAACTAGAAATTCTCCCTTGTGGCCTTGAAAACCTCCTTTCGGAAGGCCTACAAACTCCCCAAGCTTCGTCAAACTCCATTCAAAAGAAGTAAATGCTTCCCTTGAACCTCCTAAAAACGCCCCTAAACTAACATAAGTACTTCCAAAGGGAGCCATAATGGGCTCCTATTCAACCGCCTAAAAATTCCATAAACATCACTTAAAAACGCCCTTCAGGAAGTAAAGAATACTCCATTTTGACCTCCTTAAATTCTCCCGAACATTTCTTAACACTCCCTAAATACCTCCTTTCTATAACCTAAAAACTCCCTGTTTTGAGGAGGTAAACAAAACCTCCCTGTTCCATGTAGTAAAAAAACTCCTACAAGGAGGACCACTAGAGGACAGGCGAAAAAGAACCTCTATGGAGTATATGGGAGGAAAAGAAGTTTAGAGTGTAAGGTATTCAGTGGCTGGGGAGACTGGTTGGGGCGGAAGCGAAGATGGGTGTGCCCCCCGCGGATGAAGAGAATAGATAGGGGCACAAAAGAGCACTGCACAGAAGCTAGCAACTGAACAGGAAATAGGTAGGGTCACAAAAGGTTAAACATGAATAGATCACAAAGAGTTAAACATCCTTAAGTGGTGGTGGGAACGAAACCTCCTTCCCCAGGACAAATGGCATTGTTGAGCCGCATTAGGCTAATAAAGCTGCTGTATTAGGAGAGTTTCTGCGAATTCTGATGGGCAACTCGAGGGTAGCAATGATGAACATAGTTATAAAAATTATGAACCGCTAATTTTAATCGAGGGATAAGCACGTTAGTTTTCCGTAACTTTCATTAATTATAAGTGTGGCTGACCCAAACTTATAAATGAGATAAGATTCCCGAACCTCGCGGTAGTGGTGCGTTTTGAAGGCGGATTCTAAAATCGTTGCTTTAAGATGTTCAAATGCATGCCCGGGACTGTTGACATGTCTTGACAGGGGCAAATAAGGTCAGCTTTTTGCATGAGAGCGGTGATTATTGAACCGTATTCGGAAGGGCGTTACAGTTTGGCCGATATATTGTTGCCTGCAAACAGTGCACTCATGAAGATATACGACATTAGCGGAGTCAGAGTTAAAGTTACCTTTTATATTTACGTAGTAGTCTGAAGCCGTGCTGGTGGCGCGCTGTGTAGTGGTCATGTGTGGGCATACTTTACACCGGGGTTTATTGCAGGGCATGCAGCCAGTAGTTGCCGGTCGGTTGATACGAGAGTTAGTAAGAAAGTCACCTAAATTCTTATTACGCCGGTAGACAACGCGTGGTGGTTCGGGGAATATGCTTTTTAAGCGGTCACTTTGCATTAGGATATTGTGATGTTTTTTTAGCACGGATGACACTCTTGGAGCGGAGGATGAGTGGGTTAAAACTAAGTTAGTTTGCGGGTTCCCGTTCGGGGCTTTTTTCTTACAGATTTCGTTACGGTTTAATAGGTTGGCTCGCACAACAGCGTCGTCGATAACTTTTTCCGGGTATTTTTTATTCAGGAGGGCGGTCTTGAGTTCTCGACAGTTTGAGTCAAAGTCGGCTTGGTTTGAGCAAATTCTCCTAAATCGGTGGGCTTGGCTGTAAGGTATTGCTGTCTTGCAGTGTCTGACATGGCTACTTCGGAAGTGCAAATACTGCCGCGTGTCTGTCGGTTTTCTATACAGTTTAGTGTGAAGCCGACCTTGGAAGGTAGTAACGGTGACGTCCAGAAAGTTTACACTGTGTTCCGAATAGGAATGAGCAAGGGAAATACTAGGATGGGCTAGGTTAAATGCCTCAATGAAGGTGAGCAGCTCCGCCTCACCGTGTTGCCAGATCATGAATATGTCATCAATATACCTTTTATAGTATATTGGCTTTAAATTTTGGGTGTCAAAAAAGTTTGATTCGAGGTGAGCCATAAAGATATTAGCGTAGTTAGGTCCGATTAGAGTTCCCATTGACGTTCTGCTGACTTGCACGTAATGAACTCCGTCGAACTCAAAATTGTTAAGTTCAAGAATAAGCCTAAGAAATGTTTGGAGAGCAGAAGAATCGATAGGTTTGTCGCACGATGACTGCTCATACGCAAGGGATACAGCGGCGATGCCATTTTCATGGGGGATTTTAGTATACAGTGACGCAACATCAAGGGTGACTAGAAGGCAGTTATCAGGAATTTAAATTTTTGAGATGTCTGAGAGAAAGTCGTTGGTATCCTTAATGAAGGAGGGAAAGCTGGGCGGAATGTCGCAAATGAGATTATCGACATAGCGCGAGAGGTTTTCGGTAACAGTGCCAATGCGAGAAACAATGGGGCGCCCTGGGTTGTTCACCTTGTGGCTCTTTGGGAGAAGATAGAGTTTACCGGCTACTGGGCTTAAGGGGATCAGGGAACGAGCCGTAGTTTCATTTATTGTTTTATTTTTAACAAGCTCCGCAAGTTTATCTTTGACAATTTGCTTATAATCTTGAGTTGGATCATTGGGTAGTGCTTTATAGAACGTCGATACTGATAGTTGATTATTGGCCTCATTAACCTAGTCGGTTTTGTCAAGGATTACGATTGCGCCTCCCTTGTCGGCAGGTTTAATAATTATGTCGGGACAGCTTGCGAGTTCCTCTAGGGCTTTCTTTTCGTTGGTAGTCATGTTGTGGTGGAAAGGAATTTGTGTTTGGTATGCTTTTCGCACATCGCGTTGGACAGCTTTGATGTACATGTCGAGGCAACTATCACACTGTGTGGGAGGGGTCCAGGGCTTATAGCTAGGTAGGGTTCTGCGGGCTTCTTCCGTCGCCGGGTGATCGTAGAAGTATTCTCGTAGCCTCATGTTTCTGGCGAAGTTATCTAAGTCCTTAAAAAGTTGAAATTCATCAAAACCACCAGTAGCCGGGCAAACGTTTAGGCCCTGTGACAAGACGTTCATCTGAGCTGGGGAGAGGGTTATACTTCAAAGGTTCATTACATTCCCGCTCAGGTTTTCTTTTGTGACGGCAGGCGAGGGAAAATTATTAGTACAGGGGTTTAACGGAACGGTTTGAGGTGCAGTAGTCGAAGCATTTATTACAGTCGTAGTGACATTATCGGCCGTATTGTCAGAGTTGGGGCAGTTACTAGTGCCGGAGCTTGTTAGGTTCTTACGCATGTGGCCAGTGTTGGAAATCTGATCTCGGTTAAACTTTCGGTCTTTTGTTCGGGATATGGCGGAGGCCGTCTTAGATTCGTAGTTGCTTAAAAGGTTCAACTCTATTTGGCTTAGTTCCTGACTAAGTAGTTCCTCTTTCTTTCGGAGAGAATGGGCCGTAGTTTCGTAGTGATTGAGGATTATTTCAGTTAATTGTAAAGATGCTTTATCGAGTACCTGTTTCCCTTATTCATGTTGGACGGGGAGAGTTCGGTAGTAGCAGGTTTTATTCTAATCCTAAGACCCCTGGGAGCGACCGCGGCAGTCATGTACTGTGCAAGAGCGGAAACGTGCAATTCGAAACGTATGCGCTTTTCGGTGATTTTTCTTAGCTTTAAAAACTGTCTTGAAACGGGGAAGGAGGCCGCGTTACCTGTTTTTTGTGTTGTAGTCAGTTGCTGCTATGCCGATTCTTTCGAAGGTTGTAAGGGCATGTGGCACGGAAGGCTGGATTTTGGACCCCGGAAGGTCCGGCGGACGCGCTGCTGTTGGTTTTCGTGGGCTCGGCGGTCGCTGAAGATGCGGAGGTTGGGTGTGACATGCTGTTGGTGCGGCGCCGGTCAGGGAGCATGCCACGCCACGCCCAAGCATGCCACGCCCAACCTCCGCATCTTCAGCGACCGCCGAGCCCACGAAAACCAACAGCAGCGCGTCCGCCGGACCTTCCGGGGTCCAAAATCCAGCCCTCCGTGCCACATGCCCTTACAACCTTTGAAAGAATCGGCATAGCAGCAACTGACTACAACACAAAAAACAGGTAACGCGGCCTCCTTCCCCGTTTCAAGACAGTTTTTAAAGCTAAGAAAAATCACCGAAAAGCGCATACGTTTCGAATTGCACGTTTCCGCTCTTGCAC
The DNA here is from genome assembly GCF_048455015.1 of Haemaphysalis longicornis. Taxonomy (NCBI): domain Eukaryota; kingdom Metazoa; phylum Arthropoda; class Arachnida; order Ixodida; family Ixodidae; genus Haemaphysalis; species Haemaphysalis longicornis. The sequence continues at coordinate 84,607,634 of NW_027526203.1, read as the reverse complement.
AGTACATGACTGCCGCGTTCGCTCCCAGGGGTCTTAGGATTAGAATAAAACCTGCTACTACCGAACTCTCCCCGTCCAACATGAATAAGTGGAAACAGGTACTCAATAAAGCATCTTTACAATTAACTGAAATAATCCTCAATCACTACGAAACTAAGGTCCATTCTCTCCGAAAGAAAGAGGAACTACTTAGTCAGGAACTAAGCAAAAGAGAGTTGAACCTTTTAAGCAACTACGAATCTAAGATGGCCTCCGCCATATCCCGAACAAAAGACCGAAAGTTTAACCGAGATCAGATTTCCAACACTGGCCACATGCGTAAGAACCTAACAAGCTCCGGCACTAGTAACTGCCCCAACTCTGATAATACGGCCGATAATGTCACTACGACTGTAATAAATGCTTCGACTACTGCACCTCAAACAGTTCCGTTAAACCCCTGTACTAATAGTTTTCCCTCGCCTGCCGTCACAAAAGAAAACCTGAGCGGGAATGTAATGAACCTTTCAAGTATAACCCTCTCCCCAGCTCAGAAGAACGTCTTGTCAAAGGGCATAAACTTTTGCCCGGCTACTGGTGGTTTTGATGAATTTCAACTTTTTAAGGACTTAGATTACTTCGCCAGAAACATGAGGCTACGAGAATACTTCTACGATCACCCGGCGACGGAAGAAGCCCGCAGAACCCTACCTAGCTATAAGCCCTGGACCCCTCCCACACAGCGTGATAGTTGCCTCGACATGTACATCAAAGCTGTCCAACGCGATGTGCGAAAAGCATACCAAACACAAATTTCTTTCCACCACAACATGACTACCAACGAAAAGGAAGCCCTAGAGGAACTCGCAAGCTGTCCCGACATAATTATTAATCCTGCCGACAAGGGAGGCGCAATCGTAATCCTTGACAAAATCGACTATGTTAATGAGGCCAATAAGCAACTATCAGTATCGATGTTCTATAAAGCACTACCCAATGATCCCACTCGAGATTATAAGCAAATTGTCGAAGATAAACTTGCGGAGCTTGTTAAAAATAAAACAATAAATGAAACCACGGCTCGTTCCCTGATCCCCTTAAGCCCAGTAGCCGGTAAATTCTATCTTCTCCCAAAGAGTCACAAGGTGAACAACCCAGGGCGCCCCATTGTTTCTGGCATTGGCACTGTTACCGAAAACCTCTCGCGCTATGTGGATAATCTCATTTGCGACATTCCGCCCAGCTTTCCCTCCTTCATTAAGGATACCAATGACTTTCTCTCAGACATCTCAAAAATTGAAATTCCTGATAACTGCCTTCTAGTCACCATTGATGTTGCGTCACTGTATACTAGCATCCCCTATGAAGATGACATCGCCGCTGTATCCCTTGCGTATGAGCAGTCATCGTGTGACAAACCCATCGATTCTTCTGCTCTCCAAACATTCCTTAGGCTTATTCTTGAACTTAACAATTTTGAGTGATTTAAGTTGCCATCTACCTGTGTGTATGTTTATACCTGCTGTGACGTCTCAAAAGAATAACAGTGAAAAAAGGGTTTTTCGAGATATGTCGGGAGCGAATTTACAACGGTTCAGAGATATTTTAGCGAGTGTTACATGGGAAAATGTATATTCGAAATCTACCTCAGACGAAGCGTATGATTGTTTCATAGATGAATTTCGCAATGTTTACAAGGCCGTATTTCCTGTTAAAACACTGTACTTAACTAAACACTGCCGAAAGCCTTGGATAAGCAAAGCCATTTTAGACCTAATAAGCTTGAAAAACCGCCTGTATAAAAAATTCATTCGCACTAAAGATCTCGCCGCGTTTGGCGAATTCAAAACCTTGCGTAACAATCTGGTGAAAGTTATTAGAAATAGCTAAGATTTCTTACTACAACGACGTATTTTCGCACGATGTAGGACGCTCTGACCTTACGTGAAAAAAAATAAACTCTATACTACCGCGGTTCGTAAATAAGAATGAAAACCTGAGCATCTGCTATGAGGGTGAAAAGGTATCCCAAGACAAACTAGCTAACTTATTTAATGATTTCTTCGTGAGCCAATTTTCTACATCAACAGCCGACGATAACTTAATGATTGAAGAGTTAACACCAAACCAGAGCTCGATATTTCTTTCACCCACTGATGAGCAAGAAGTTATGTCCGCAATTATCAATCTGAAAAATAGCAGTGCTGCAGATGTAGACACACTACAAATAAAGCCGATTAAGTACGCGGCCGACTTGATTGCTCCTCCTTTGACACATGTAATCAACTTAATCCTATGCACAGGATCATTCCCGATGAATATGCAAATAGCAAAAGTAATTCTAATTTTTAAAGGAGGTGATAAAAACGTGTTCAAAAACTACCGGCCCATATCGATCTTGCCCCTATTTTCAAAGGTTGCCGAAAAATTGATGCACTCCCGCTTCACTGCATTCTTCACTAAACACTCAATTCTAACCAGCTTTCAACATGGCTTTAGAAAAAATTGCTCAACTGAAACTGCACTACTAAAACAAAAGGAAATAATTGTTCATAGCTTCAGATGCCACAGTTTGACTCTAGGGATTTATATAGACTTGTCAAAAGCATTCGACTCAATCAGCCGTAGTATCTTGATTAAAAAAATGCAGTTCTACGGAGTGCATGGCGTGGCGCTTAATTTGATTGCGTCTTACTTAAAAAACCGTAAACAATATTTGTCGTTAAACGAGTTTTCTTCAAAATTAAAAACCATAAGCACAGGTGTCCCTCAGGGAAGTATTTTAGGGCCACTGCTTTTCAGTGTGTACATAAACGATCTTCACACACTATTCCAAAAGCCTGAACTTTCGTTAATTTGTTATGCAGACGACACCAGTCTTTTAGTCACAGGAAAGAGTACTAGCGAAATCGAAACAATCTCCAACCGCAGCCTATACCAGCTCTTAAACTGGACAAAACAAAATGCCCTAACAATTAACCTAGCAAAAACAAAAGCAATTCTTTTTCGTCCAAAAAATAAAATGGTCACTTCGCCTAAAATAACACTTGGTACTGAACACATTGAAGTAGTGGAATATTTTAAAGTCCTAGGGGTTCATCTTTCCAGTACTCTTAGTTGGGATAAGCATGTCGAAGCAATAAGTAAAAAGGTTTACCAAACTGTAGGCATAATAAACAAACACAGGTTTGTCTTACCTGTGCGTATAAAACTTTTTCTGTATAATTCTTTAATTCTACCTCATATTAGATACGCTCATTTAGTCTGGGGAATGACTACTATGAAGAATTTGAACACGCTTTATCTGTTGCAGAAAAGAGTTGTGCGAATCATTGCAAACGTGCCGTTTTTGGATCCTACAGCGGAATTATTTCGCCAGTACCGCATAATCAAAGCAAATAATTTTTATGATTACCACTTAGCGCGTTCATTTTGCCTGCGAGTGAAGAATAATGATGCATATTTGGTTGGCGTATCTGCGTTAAAGAAGAAAACGGGATTGTATGATACGAGCTTTACGGAAACATGGCTTGTACCGATACCACGCAATAATTATGACATGCAATCACTCTCTTACATTCTTCCACAACTACTCAACAAATTTGAAGCGCAAAACATTCATATTGCTATTTTGTCAAGAAAACGTCTTCACGATTTGTTTCTTTGATGCGCTCTTATATTTGGTTTCTTTTGTTCAACTGATGTCCGCAACTGGAAAAAAACGAAGTTGCAGAGAGGGGATCCTTTTCTTCTGTTTTCTTTTCTTCTTTTTTTTTTGCTATCACGAATAGTAAGATAGCGGTTATCATTATCTTTTCGTGTGTGCGAGTTCAATTGTGTTCCTCGTTGCGTTTTTTATCTGTATGCTGTATTAGGTCACACGAATGAAAATGTATACTGTGTTTGAGTATGTATCACTTCACTTTTCTGTTAAAATCTGCGTCGATCATTGCGGCCAGTACTGGGCCAGCCACCTCGTCAAGCTGCTTGAAACAGCAGCTTTTTGTGACTGGCTCATGCTCTGTAACAAAGGAAAATAAATAAAGACGTGATTTGATTTGATTTGAGTTCGACGGAGTTCATTACGTGCAAGTCAGCGGAACGTCAATGGGAACTCGAATCGGACCTAACTACGCAAATATCTTTATGGCTCACCTCGAATCAAACTTTCTTGACACCCAAAATTTAAAGCCAATGTACTATAAAAGGTATATTGATGACATGTTCATGATCTGGCAACACGGTGAGGCGGAGCTCCTCACCTTCATTGAGGCATTTAACCTAGCCCATCCTAGTATTTCCCTTGCTCACTCCTATTCGGAACACAGTGTAAACTTTCTGGACGTCACCGTTACTACCTTCCAAGGTCGGCTTCAAACTAAACTGTATAGAAAACCGACAGACACGCGGCAGTATTTGCACTTCCGAAGTAGCCATGTCAGACACTGCAAGACAGCAATACCTTACAGCCAAGCCCACCGATTTAGGAGAATTTGCTCAAACCAAGCCGACTTTGACTCAAACTGTCAAGAACTCAAGACCGCCCTCCTGAATAAAAAATACCCGGAAAAAGTTATCGACGATGCTGTTGTGCGAGCCAACCAATTAGACCGTAACGAAATCTGTAAGAAAAAAGCCCCGAACGGGAACCCGCAAACTAACTTAGTTTTAACCACTCATCCTCCGCTCCAAGAGTGTCAACCATGCTAAAAAAACATCACAATATCCTAATGCAAAGTGACCGCTTAAAAAGCATATTCCCCGAACCACCACGCGTTGTCTACCGGCGTAATAAGAATTTAGGTGACTTTCTTACTAACTCTCGTATCAACCGACCGGCAACTACTGGCTGCACGCCCTGCAATAAACCCCGATGTAAAGTATGCCCACACATGACCACTACACAGCGCGCCACCAGCACGGCTTCAGACTACTACGTAAATATAAAAGGTAACTTTAACTCTGACTCCGCTAATGTCGTATATCTTCTAGAGTGCACTGTTTGTAGGCAACAATATATCGGCCAAACTGAAACGCCCTTCCGAATACGGTTCAATAATCACCGCTCTCATGCAAAAAGCTGCCCTTATTTGCCCCTATCAAGACATATGAACAGTCCCGGGCATGCATTTGAACATCTTAAAGCAACGATTTTAAAATCCGCCTTCAAAACGCACCACGACCGCGAGGTTCGGGAATCTGATCTCATTTATAAGTTTGGGTCAGCCACACTTGGAATTAATGAAAGTTACGGACAACTAACGTGCTTATCCCTCGATTAAAATTAGCGGCTTCATAATTTTTATTACTATGTTCATTATTGCTACCCTCGAGTTGCCCATCAGAATTCGCAGAAACTCTCCTAATACAGCAGCTTTATTAGCCTAATGCGGCTCAACAATGCCATTTGTCCTGGGGAAGGAGGCTTCGTTCCCACCACCACTTAAGGATGTTTAAGTCTTTGTGATCTATTCATGTTTAACCTTTTGTGACCCTACCTATTTCCTGTTCAGTTGCTAGCTTCTGTGCAGTGCTCTTTTGTGCCCCTATCTATTCTCTTCATCCGCGGGGGGCACACCCATCTTCGCTTCCGCCCCAACCAGTCTCCCCAGCCACTGAATACCTTACTGTATACTCTTTCTTTTCAAACCGCGGTTGTCCAGTTTCCCCCATTGTCTGAACTTGCAGCCCGCGCGGCATTTGTTGACCCGTCATGGTGCAACCTTGAACGCTGCATTGTTAACACGACCCCTTTTTCTCTCTCTCGTTCCCCCTCCCCCTTGTTTTTTTTTTTGGTTTGTTGTTGTTGTAACATAGGCGTAGCCCGACTGTATGCACACTCTCCATTTCCGAAACATTTTCCGCTCCTTCTCACAGTTTTCTGCAAACCTATATAAGAAATGTGTTCGAAATGTTTGTGACAGCAAAATCGTAACTTTACTCTGATGAAGGCAAGTCCTGTTGCCGCTACGTAAGTAAACCTTTTTTGTTATTGTTCTTTCTGTGTATCCGACTGTTTACTTATACTATTTCTGCGCGCTTTGTGAGTTTATCTTTCTCTAGATTTATATATATATAAATATATACATTATATATATATATATATATATATATATATATATATATATATATATATATATATTTATTTATTTATACATTAATACCTCGTTAACTCGAAGTAGAAAAAACCGGAAAATATTTCGAGATAAGCGGACTTTCTAGATAAGCAAAATTGCGGGAGATTCCATGGAATGTCGAGTACTTTGCAAAAAAAGGCGCTACTACTTACCAGCTCTTCAACAGCAGCTTCCAATCTTGCTTTTCATAGAGGTTCGAAAGAGAAAAAAAATATACAAGAGACGTTCACCGGTGGGGTTTTGTGGCACAGCAATTTTACTTAACAGAAAAGAACTCCGTAATGCTGGTCTGCTCTACGGTCGCACTCGAGCCTAGTGAGGAGTCTTCTAGCTGCTCTACGCATTCCATGAGCCGATCTTCCCTCCGCTGCACTGAACCTTATTTCGCATCAACAGCAGCAAATTCCTCGTTTCGACAGGTGTCGGCACCTCACGAGGAGGTTCGTCGTCGTCGCCCCCGCCTTCGCCGACCTTTCGTTTTGAGGCCATTTCAACGATTGCGGAGTCCGTAAGTTCTCCTGTCACAGGCACATCCTGTTCCCATAGCGCGTTCTCCTGAAAGGTCACGTCACTTTCGGTGGCACTACTATGGGCAAGCTTTATCAATAACCTCTTGAGAGAGTTACTCACAATATGTTCCCCATGCACAATCGGGGAAATTTGCGTTCCACTCTTCGTCAAGATTTCGAGATATCCGCAGTTTGGCCCAAAAATACTTCGAAATAAAGGACAACAAATACATGGGACGTATAGGAAATGGTTCGGTGCCGCGGAGAATTTCGACTTAGCCGATTTTTCGAGATATGCGAGTTCGAGTTAACGAGGTATTACTGTATATATATATTGTGACGAGGCAGAACCACGCAAATACAGTGTATTTACGGAAATTACAATGCTGAGCAATGCCAGCGAGAGGGCAGAGACCGGTAGCTGGAAGCCCTTCGTCCTCTTTTAAAGTTCAGCCCAAAGAGCACTTAGCCGTAGCTGCCCTCATCGTCTTCTCCCAACTGTTCCGTGACACCCCCCCCCCCTTCCCTGCAGGAAGACGCCGCCACGGCGTCTGGGGACATAACGTTTAGGTGTTTGGGTGGTAAGTCTTAGCCGGGCCACGTGAACAAGGTCCGTGTGAGGCTGGGCAGAGGAGGGCGGTTGCGGCGTGATTTCGTACGTAACGTCGGTGACGCGGCGCAACACGCGATAAGGGCCGGTGTAAGGAGAAAGTAGTTTGGTCGAAAGTCCTACATGACGCTGGGGTGACCACAGTAGCACCAATGAACCTGGATGGAACTGGACATCGACGTGGTGGCGATCATAGAGGTACTTCTGGGATGCTTGTGACGAAGTGAGGCGTGTGCGAGCGATCTGACGAGCGAGATCAGCCTGTGCAATGGCGTCGCTGACGTACTGACTTGGAGGAGCTGAGGCAGGCGAGACAAGGGTATCCAAGGGTAAAGCGGGTTCCCGGCCGAAGAGCAAGTAGAAAGGGGATTAACCAGCTGTGTCATGGCGGGAGGAATTGTAGGCGAAGGTTACAAATGGCAAGGCGGCATCCCAATCCCGGTGGTCGGAGGAAACGTACATAGAAAGCATGTTGAGCAGCGTGCGGGTCAGGCGCTCCGTGAGGCCGTTCGTTCGAGGGTGGCAAGCGGTAGTCAATTTATGCTTAGTGGAACAGGAATGAAGAATGTCAGCAATGACCGGTAAAGAGCTGTCGAGGTGCTCCATGACGCAGGATGACGTCGTAAAGGAAGAACTCAGCGACGTCAGTGGTGCAGCTTGTGGGTAGGGCCCGTGTTAAGGCGTAGCGTGGTGCATAATCTGTTGCAAGGGAACCCATTTATTGCCAGAAGTGGATGCAGGAAAAGGCCCCAGGAGGTCGAGACCGACGCGGGCGAAGGGTTCGTGAGGGATAGGAAGGGGCAGAAGGAGTCCAGCAGGCAATTTGCAGGGAACCTTTTGCTGTTGGCACTGGTCACAAGCTTGAACATACTTCTTGACCGAACGGTACAAGCCAGGCCAAAAGAAATGGCGGCGTGCGCGAGCGTATGTGCGCGTAACGCCAAGGTGACCAGAAAGTGGATGGTCATGAAGTTGTTCATGCACGGTGGAACGCAAGTGAGGAGGTATGACAGGCAACAGGTCTGGGCCATCGTTTTGAAAGTTCTGGTGGTATAAGACGCCGTCCTGCAGTACGTAATTCCGGGAGGTTCGATCAGGACAATTTGTACGGAGGTGATCGAATATTGATCGGAAGAAGGGGTCCCGGTATTGTTCCGCACCGATTTGCAGCAGTGCAGAGATGGAAAAAATACAGGCCTCTGTGTCATTCCAGGCTACGTCTGGAGTATCCACGGGATACCGTGATAAACAGTCGGCATCACGGTGCAACCGTCCCGATTTGCACACGACTGAAAACGAGTATTCTTGCAAACGCAAAGCCCAGCGGCCAAGGCGGCCCGTAGGATCTTTTAGTGATTGCAGCCAGCATAGGACGTGATGATCCGTGACCACAGAAAACGAACAGCCAAAGAGATAAGGGCGGAACTTCGCCACTGCCCACACGAGAGCGAGACAATCGCGTTCGGTTATGGAATAGTTGCGCTCGGCGGCCGAAAGGAGGCGGCTGGCGTACGCGATCACGCGGACTTCGCCAGACTGGTGCTGCACTAAGACCACTCCTATGCCGTGACCACTGGCGTCAGTGCGTAGTTCGGTTGGAGCAGAAATGTCAAAGTGGGCTAGAATAGGAGTGGTAGTAAGCCTATCAATAAGCGTGGAAAAAGCTTCAGCTTGTGCAGATTCCCACGTGAATGAAACGTCTTTCTTGAGGAGGTCGGTTAAAGGCCTGGCAATATGGGCGAAATTTTGTATGAAGCGGCGGAAGTAGGAGCATGGCCCAAGAAAGCTTCTGACGTCTTTTGCGGTGAGCGGTTGGGGAAAGTTTTTGACTGCATGTGTTTTGGCGGGATCGGGCTGCACGCCGCGGGCATCCACGACGTGACCAAGAATTTGAAGTTGACGTTGGGCGAATCGGCATTTGGATGAATTCAGTTGAAGACCTGCGCGACGGAAAACAGACAGGACCATAGATAAACATTCTAAATGCGTTTCAAAGGTCGGAGAGAAAACGATGAAGTCGTCGAGGTAGCACAAGCAGGTGGTCCATTTAAGGCCGTGAAGGAGAGCGTCCATCATCCTTTCGAACGTGGCAGGCGCGTTACAAGGCCGAAAGGCATTACCTTAAATTGGTAGAGTCCATCCGGTGTAATAAAGGCGGTTTTTTCTCGGTCCATTTCATCCACGGCGATTTGCCAATAACCGGAACGTAGGTCGATGGAAGAAAAATAGGTTGCTCCGTGGAGGCAATCAAGGGCGTCGTCAATTCGGGGAAGAGGGTACACGTCCTTTTTCGTTATGTGGTTCAGGTGACGTTAACCGACGCAAAATCTCCACGTGTTGTCCTTCTTTTTAACCAGTACTACCGGTGACGCCCAAGGGCTGGAAGAGGGCTCGATGATGTCCTTAGCGAGCATTTTGTCGACTTCGTCTTGTGTAATGCGACGTTCAGTGGCGGATACGCGGTACGGCCTGCGGTGGATCGGGCGGGCGTCACCCGTGTGAATACGGTGCTTGACCGCACTTGTCTGGTCGAGAGGGCGAGTGCCAAAGTAAAAAATGTCGCTGTAAGAGAGCAGGAGGCAATAAAGGGCTGCAGTATTCTCGTGCGAGAGATCGGGTGAAGTCATTGTTCTGAAGGCATTTTTCGGGGGAAGGAGAGGTACAGGAACCGGCAGCGGATGCGGGCGAGGCAGAAGGTAGGGTCAAGAGGTCGTACTGGTCCAATGGGTGAGCCATCGCGATGGTCATGCCACCAGGAATAATTTGCGGACAAGCGCCAAAATTAAGCAAAGGGAGAGTAGTGCGGTTCTTGGAAACACGCACCACGGTATGCGGGAGGGCCACGTCTCGGCTGAGTAGAGCGTCAGTTTGTGGGGCAAGGAAGTAGTCACCGTCGGGAACAGGAGGCGATGTAGAAAGCAGGACATTAGTAGCAGCTCGCGGGGTGAGACGAATGAACTCCGTCGAATGTAAGCGACATTGCACTTCGTCGGGCACACTTTCGGGGCAAGGTAGATCAAAGCTGATGGCGCCTTCCGAACAGTCGATAAGCGCAGAATGTTCCGAAAGAAAATCAAGGCCCAGAATGAGGTCATGGGGGCAGTGGGGCAAAACAGTAAACAAAGCGGGGACTGGGTGATCGGCGATGGTGACGCGGGCGGTACACATACCGACAACTGTAGGGGAAGTTCCATCAGCAACACGAAGAACACGGGATGGGACAGGAGTGAGCACTTTCTTGAGTCGGCTGCAAAGGTTCGCACTTATCACAGATATGTTCGCGCCCGTGTCACTTAGCGCCTGGACAGGAACTCCATCAACAAGGACATCAAGAAGATTGCAAGGTGCAGTTAAAGTGGGCAGAGGATTTTCGGTCGGGGTCGTCGATGCAGCATCACCTCTGAGAGCTGCACGATCTAGTTTTCCGTGAAGAGGCGGCCGGGGCGGGACGGTGACGTCGCACGGCGAGCTTCGGGGGACAGGGACTGGCGACGATGAGGCGAGGACGAACGTCTAAGTCTGGGGAACGAAGCAGGGGCGTCGGCGCTGTTGGTATCACGATCGGGTGAAAATCGTCGGGGAGCATTCTCAGGTCGCCTGGAATACGAAGTACGGACAGCATCTTAAGGGCGATTGCGGCAGTAGCGGGAGACGTGTCCGATACGATGGCAACAAAAGCAAATCGGACGGTCGTCAGGTGTCCGCCAGGCAGCGGGATTGCGGAAACGACGAGGTGCGGTATGATAGATGGGTGCGGGGCTTTGCAGAACCGGGTAGACGTCCTGACGATTCATGGCGCAAACCGGGTTAAGGCCCAAGTTGTCAAGTTCTTGGCAGACGACAGCTTGAATAACAGAAATGGATGGGCTGTCACCGCTTGGTGTTGTGAGCGGGGCTGGCGACATGGCCTCAATTTCTTGCTGAATTATTCTGGTGAGCGTCTCAGGTGGAGCGGGTGGGGCAACGTCGCGTGGGCGAAGGAGCACATCGTCGCAGGACGAAGTAGCGGCCGTATTCGGAAGGCGGACGAAGTTTTTGGCAATACTGCGGCTTTTGGCTTGCTCCAAGCGTCGGCCCTCTGCAATGATGTCATCCACGTGTGAGCTGTTCTTGAAAACTAGTAAATTGAAAGCGTCGTCCGCAATGCCTTTTAAGATGTGCCCAACGTTTTCTTCCTCAGACATTGCCCGCTCAACCTTGACACACAGAGCAAGTACGTCGTGAATATATGCGCTGTATGATTCGGTTGAACTCTGGACACGAGACGCGAGGTCGTTCTTGGCGGCAAGCTGATAGTGAGGAGCGTTTCCAAACGCTGCCCGTAGCTTCTTCTTGAAGACGTCCCAGCTGGTCAGTGTATCTTCGTTGGTGTCGTACCATGTCAGTGCTGTGCCTTTCAGGCAACACGCAGCATTGGCCAACATCACTGTGGGATCCCACCTGTTAAGTCGGCTGACCCGCTCGAACATACGGATCCACTCATCAGCGTCGACTCCATCGTTGCCGGTAAACATTCCAGGTTCTCGAGGGTGAGACACGATGATCGGGGGAATGGCAGCGCCTAGAGCAGGGTCGGTGCTGTTAGGCATCCTGAATGGCGGAATTTGACGACCGCTGCGGAGTTCCGTGGTAAATGGGAAAAGCCGGCAACCTCCACCAAGATGTGACGAGGCAGAACCACGCAAATACAGTGTATTGACGAAAATTACAATGTTGAGCAATGCCAGCGAGAGAGTACAGAGACCGGTAGCTGTAAGCCCTTCGTCTTCTTCCAACTGTTCCGTGACAATATATATATATATATATATATATATATATATATATATATATATAGGAAATGAGGGGCTCGTTGAGGAAATACAGAAAGATAGGTCAGCAGTCTACAACGCCAACGCCTCCTTTGGCGTTGTAGACTGCTGACCTATCTTTCTGTATATATATATATATATATATATATATATATATATATATATATATATATATATATATATATATATATATATATATATATATATATATATATATATATATATATATATATATATGTGTGTGTGTGTGTGTGTGTGTGTGTGTGTGTGTGTGTGTGTGTGTGTGTGTGTGTGTGTTAGAGATTGCATTTCTGCGGTCTTGAGATCCCCTGTGGCAAGGGGAGCGATGGTGTTCATAAAAGCAGGCTGAGGAGACGTTCTCATTTTCTTCGGGGAGTGGAGTGTGGTAGTGGTGATAAACGGGGAGCAGAGTATTTATGTTAGCGTGAATCTTTATTCGCTGCGTCCTTCCCTTACAGACGCTAGTTTCCGGGGGCTAATGTGATGTCAACTTTCATCATTGTGCTTGGAGAATCTTTCTCAAGCGTTTTGGTACTCTGCCTGCAGACGAGAGAATAATGGCCTTTTTAGCGTGTGTAATGATATTTAATATTATATGAATAGTTCCGCTAGTTGGATGACCAAGAGAATGGCTCCGATTTTCCCTTTTTGCTATCCTACATAAAGGAGATTGATAAAGTCACAGTTATCGCCACGGCAACCAACTACGGCAATTGTTGCCTTCGTACTTTCGAACATACCGGAGTCGGCTCGTGTTTTCATGGTTTTGGAACTGCCCTCGAATGAATTTGTTCATAGCTCATGGCCTGTCCTTGCGTTGGCTTTGATTTATGGTTTTTTGTGTGGGGAGGGCTGTTATGGAACGTTGCTAAATTTGTGACGTATCCATCGTGGCGTCCAGAAGTTTTTTCTTCGGAGCTGTGAGGGTATTCCACAAGATTAGCGGTCTAATCTTTGTTTTCCCCTGACGCTCCTACTGTGCTCGAAAGTGGCCTCTCTCATTTGTTCGAATGCATCAAAGACACAATTTAAAGACTCTTGCAGTGATCGGAAAAATTGGAAGGTGAAAACAGAAAGGGTGCCCTATATGCTGCCCTGCTGGCGGTTTGTGTGGCCTTCTTCAATGAGGGCAATGTTGTGGTTCGGCAGACTGTAGAATATCAGACTCACGATCAGTGCATGCATAAGCTTTGTCATTGCTTCTTTCATTCCTGGTGTTCCTCTGCTCGTGCGTTTTACAATGTGGGACTAATGTTTGAAATATCTGGTATTTCGGCAATTGTGAGATTGACTCTGCCGCTTCACTGTAGTGCCATACAGGGACGTTTACGTGGCGGTTCTCTGGAATCACATGCTGACCTACATTTAGGTTTTTTGGGCAATTCATCATTTGCCGGAAAAAGCTTGCGGCGGTGATAGTGCTGCGAAAAATTGAGAGGTTTTTCTAATGCGTGTAATTAAACGCTCTACATTCGGTTTTATTGCTTTTTGGGGCACATTTTAGTTCGTCTCTGTTTATAATCCAGGCTTTACTTGGTTGTTGAAAACCTTACGGTGACCTTCTGTCCACTATTCTAGCTAGGTGTCACAGTATTCGCTCCGGCATCATATTTAATTATTAGAGACGTGCTTCCATTGCGGCGTAAGTTTGGGGTTCAGCTTTTGTCCATGTCTGCCCCACATGAGACTACACACGGCAGGCAGAAAGAATATGACTGCGCAGGCGCTGTGTTTTGTTCGGCCGTCGTACTATTGTCTCCCTTGTCACAATATCTCTGCTCTGTACTCCTGATTCCGGCGAGACCTGGTATCCGGCTGCCTCTGTTGTAGTTTCCTGTTAGCATTGGTGCGGTACATCCGCGGACGATTGATGAGTACGGCTGACGGCAGATGGCTGGCAGCCACAGCGAAATCGAAAAATAAGCCTAATAACACTAACGCGCACAAAGTTTTGGTAACTGGAATAGGGAAATTACAAACGGTCACACCTAACAAGCGACGCCGAATCGGTCGGCCACGAACTTCGGCTAGAACCGCGCCGTCGAACTGGTGAAGTGTTCGGAGGTATGTAGGCACGCTGACGCTTTGCGTTCTCTGCATTGCCGTATTCGGGATACCAACGGGCATCCCGCTTACGCTTGGCGTCCGCGGTTGGATCGTCGTCAGTGTTCTCCTGTCAACGCCTTCACGCATGTAGCTGAAAAACGACGCAAGGCAGACCGGAGCCATGACGATCGAAAACTGCAATGATCTATTTAATGACACGGAAATCTCCATGTAGTGCGGTTGTTGGAAACAGGCGGAGGTAACCAGCAGGAGATTCAACATCCTCCCGTTGGCGTCCGGCCTTTGTACAAGAGCGGCACCGCATGCAGAACTTGCTGTCTAATCTAGAGCTTTTCCAGCTGGCATCACATTTTGGTAAAGTTCCAACGTGGGTTTATATCCCGTTTCTTTCCGTACGATGCGCGCAGAGTCCCACTTTTCATCAGCTTGAGTGGTACCTCGGGGCTCCTTCCAGTAGCAGGTGGTATTGGGCGGCTTTTGACTCGCCTCGTAGTTTTCTTCGCTAAGGTGCAACTTCACTCTGAAAGTTCTGATTGCGGGCCGATCGTTGGCGCATACACGAGCTATTCTCATCTAGAGCGAGTGGTGATGCTGCCGTTTTTCTCGGTGGTGGGATGCCTGTGTAGTTGAACATTGTAAACCGATACATAGGGTAGCTGCTCAAGTTTCTCTGTTTGGTGTCTTGGTAGCTAGAAACACCGTTTCGTTTCGAAGTCACGTGTAGCTGCTTTGATGATGACGCGGCGTTTTATGAATGGTCGGCAAGAAATTTGTCGTGGGGAGGATCCTTTTGCTTTTAATTTGAAACCTATCCGGAAACGCTGCCCTCTTTTGTCTCCAGCGCTGCTTCCACCATTATGCACCTTTCGGGACCGCCTGGCTCCAGCTGTACGAATAAGACGACAACCGAAGTCTGCGCCTACCTTCCCAAATGGTTTTATGCCCCATAGTCGTGTACCGAAGTTGGTCTCGGGCCAGTTTCAATATTTCAGTGTTGCTGTAAGTTTTGCGTAGCAAGTTTATGGGTGTTCCTAAATCAGTCTGTCGCCTGCCTCGGCTACTTTTTGGGACATTTCTGATCCTGACGAGTAGGTTTTCATGACGTGGGTCAATTCACAATATGGATCTGTGGCTTCCCTTGTATGTCTCTCTGTTTCTTCGCACGAGGCAGAAGAGAAAAACTAGGGTTGCTTCGCTTTTCCATCTTTAGTAAGATGAAACCACTGAGATTCGCACATGACTAATATGCGATACATCGATAGTTATGGCTGGTGGAGTTTCGAGAGATGCGGTAAGGAGTCACCTTTAATAAACTTGTAGGGAGCGCACTCGGTTGGTGGGCTCCTACATTTATTTGGAGAGTGTAGGCCCGGCCAGGAGTGGGAGCGGTGTAGACATGCGGCAGCCCAGGGGGTCGGTTGTGTTCGAACCTCTGTCGCGTGGCACTGCTGACGCTGCCCAGGCACGGTGATGATGATTGGGCGCTGATAGTGATGATGGCGATGGGGTCGCTACCAACTCAGGAACGACGATAAGGTTAAACGGTGGCGGCTGTCTTTTTTCTTTCTTGGCCTTGATGTCTCCACGGTTTTTTTGTCGCCTTCTTTGACGCGGCTGCTGATTCTTCACTGTGTGCGGAACACGTAGCCTCGTGTTCTTCACGCCTGGCTTCAGGACGCTCGACGCTAACTCAGTGCTTGCTTCCACCTGCACGTACTTGCGTACAGCGTCATCTTCGGCATTTTTGGCTGTAGCCTGGGCTGTAAGAAGCCTGGGCTGTAACAACTTATGGTTACTTTACGGAGACTTGCGAGACGTTAGCGGAGAAATCGGCCTCAATGATCCTCTCTTCTTCTGGCAGGAGCAATAAGCGCTTCCTGGCGTCGCACGTCCCATTGGAAGGAACCTGTCTTTCCAGCGCCGTACTGGAGCAATTGTACATAAGGAACTGCTGGCCTAAAGCTATTCAGAGTCGACGTTGCATACGTCGTGATACGCTCAAAGCGGAGTGCGTTCCCGCTTAGTTTTCACGGAATGACAGACGTAAATGTCACCGCATCCGGCTGCTCCATCCGGTGGACCATTCATTGACACAGGGCGAGAGCTCCGAAGTGTCAGCATAAGTCTCGTGATGGCACAGTTAAGGACGCGTTGCTGTCGACTCAGCTTGTCCATTGTAGACCTACAGTCCGTCGTCACTACGCGGTCAAGTACGCCGTACCGTCCTTCTCCTAAGAGAGAGGTTAGGCCGTAAGCGGTTGTCAAAATAACGGGATTACTTGTACGTGAAGCCAGGAGGTCGCCGCTAGGGGGCTGCGCAGAACAGTAACACCTCAGACTGGCTCCGCTTCTTCCGCGTTCCAGCGACAAACACTAACGCAACCCGACCTCGTCAACCACGGAATCACGTATCAAACGTCACAAGGAACTCGGGGAGACCAGTAATAAGTATTTGGACAGGATCGAACCTTGTTACCGGCCATGCAAGGTGGGTTCCATACCACCGATTTAGGCTGAGCATAAAGGAACCCTGCAACACTTTTTTCAACTTTTTGAATTCTTAATTGCTTGCAGAACGTGGTCACCCGATACACAAGTACTTAGATTGGGGGGTCGCAAAGTATCCCAGACAAAAATTACTGCTCTAGGCCAATCAGATAACATGGAAACTTCCTCAAAAGATTTTTCTTTCTTTCCAGATTTCGGCGTTCTTCGACGGCTGGAATTATATCATTAAGGCCATGTAGCGGCTGATGGCCGCTTTTCCTTCAGTTGCAGCAATGAACGCATTCGATATCAACTTTACAAATAAAGCCGCAAAAACAAAGCTGAAACGGAAGGCGTATCTGCTGGGACGAGCAAATCACGCAGTTGCGGTCCGTGCTAGTGATAACTATAGCTTTCGCAGTGCATACAGACGCCAAGGAAAGAGTGAAAGCTTTTATCGAAAGTGTTGCGCGGTCGTTTAAATGAGGCGGCGCCGATGCCGGCTTCGGCATTGCGCAGCAAGCACGTGCAGAAGCAGCTGCAGGAGAGCACTGCTGCGTGAAAGCCACATCGGCAGGGGTGGCCAGCGCGACGGACAATGTTTCCACGTCGCAGAAAGTCATCCGAGCATCTCTAAAGTTGGTAACTACGGTGGTCCCTGAATACGTCTCACAGGACGAATTTGTAGACAGGAAGGGTTGGCTCCAATTTTACGGGCAGTAGAATAGCTACACCTGACCACGTCACCCCATGGATGCATCAGACACACCGTGCCATGATCAAGGAAGCGCACACTCGGCTGCACAACTAAACCAGGAGGCAACGACACAGCCCCGAATTACCGCATTCAACGTCGGCGGTGCCCACGTCTATAAAAAGGCGACATCAGAAGTCATGATTCGGCCGCGGTAAGGTCCCAGTGTTTCGCGCATCAGTGAAGCTAGCTTGAGAGACAACATTCTAGGGGCTGCCGTCCTAGAGCATGACCTGGCCTCAACGGACAGTTTTCTAGGAAACCAGACTCAAAAACTTGTGGTTATCAGCACATCGCTTATCGAAGCAGCGATGAGATACACTCCAGTTGAACAACTCAGGATCGGCGAAACAACTTACGCTACCCGAGCCTACGTGACTCCTCCAGAAGATTAGGAGAAGACAGCGCGGTTTACACACGGACACAGGGAATTGTAATTGACACACACGAGCGTTGATGTGTGTGTCAGCGCTCGTGTGTGTCAAGTACTCTTTCCTGTGTCCGTGTGTAAACCGCGCTGTCTTCTCCCAATCATGTTAAACCAACACGCCCAGATAGCCACGTTAGTGCATTTCTTCCAGAAGATTCCGTAAGGGGGTCATCCACAACATTCCTCCTTACTACTCACAAGAAGACTTACCAAGAAGCGTTGTGTATTCCCGAAACACCACAGCCATCCACGCCACATGGATGAGACAAACAAACTCGGCTATTCCAGCTTTCTCTAACAGCAAGGTGCCCTACTTCGTATACTACCCCTGAGCGGAGTACCGCTGCTACATCCATACAAAAGAGCATGAGGTGTTCTCTACCTGCGGTAGGTTGGGGCATCGGAAGGAGCGTCTGTGGCTTCGCTAACATCATGGAAGAGCACAAATGCGGGGCAAAACGCCCACTCAGTGGAAAGGAACCCCCTTCCGGATACACTTAGCGCAAAAAGCGCTATTGAACCACCATCGTCCTCAAACAGCGAAAGTGGAGCCGCCAACGATCTAGCAGCCAGAAACGAGACTGTTCCAGACAGGGGAGGGATCGGTCTGTTTTATTCCCACGCCTACCTCCGGTGGGTTCGTCGTCCCTGAAGAAAAATAACGAGAAGTCAGCCACTCTCAACGACACTCCCCTTCCAAGTCCCTGCAGCCCCGGGGCACTAGAGGGCACCGTCAGGTAAACTGGGAAGCAAAGGCCTCCCAAACTTCTAGAGCAGCGGCACAAACACACGATACCTATGTGAAGCCCTCGATAGGTGGATAGTGTCCCGCTGCCAAGATGAGTCCACACGGAGATAAGGGGGAAAGAGGCAACGCACGTTTTACGAAATAAACAATGTAATTAAGAATTAAGCTGGGTGACCACGTGCTCACCCTGCTCTAATGCTGTGACTTGTAGAAGCGGGCCAGGAAGGCGGCCGGGGCTGTGCCTCGGGGACGGGGCATCCGCCCCGTAGCGGGGTGCACGGGGTGTCCACGCTTGCTGCAGCGCCGTGGGGGCAAACTGAAGGGGCTACTACGGGCTCGCTGGTTTACGCAGGTGGGTACCAGGGAGGCTGCGATACCGTCGCTCAATCTCGGCCAGGATTCGGGAGCGCGCTCTCGGATGTCTCCTACGACGGCTCTCCGATGGTGGCGGGTGGCAACATAGTTACCGAGGGGCATACGGTCCTTTTTATTCCCTCCGCCGGTGCGTGGGGAGAGGAAGAGCTGGGTGCTGGTTCGGAGAACCGGCGGCTGGGCAGTCGTTGCGCGCTCTGCACGCATATCAATGCCTACACCGGGCGCCGGGGGGTCGGCATGGGGGTGTCTCCGAAGGACGGTCATTGCTCTAACGCGAAGTCGCAGGCGAGTTGCCTCTTCCTGGTTTCGCTGCACGCGGTCAGCTGACAGTATCGATTCCGTAACGGCACGCCCACATACGGAAAAAACAAGATAACAAAACAGGAAGAGTTGCAGAGCATTAGGGCAGTACTGGGCCAGGTTGTAGCCGAGAATAAACTCAAAACCGAGTTCACGCCGATCAAACCTAGCTGTGATCCGGCAACCTCGGAAGCCAGAACACCAGCCTCGCACTCTTTTGAAGAAAACCCTCCCAGCCGCAAGTGACGGGCTGAGGAGCCGGCTGTTTGCCCATAGCAAGAAAGCCATCATATGGAACAACGGCAGCATCGCTTCAAGCAGGGGTTTGAGGAACTTCAATGCGCAGTGAATCCCCTAGCCTATGCAATGGGGAATTTGAGGGAGGTTATTGACGGCAAGCTCACCGCTCTCAAATTAAAGGTAGCGCAATTCCCTTCAGCGCGTACGTCGTTGCCAACACCACCCCCGCTCGTCGGACCTATTCGCCCCTCCCTTTTTGGAAGGGGACACGGTACACCGCTCTACGCCGGAGCCGTACAATTGACGGCCGTTCAACCAGCCTGTGATCAACATGGCGCAAGAACCTGATAAAACGGTAGCCCCTCTTACTCTATCTGGCAGTGGACCTGTAGACGATACAGGTCCAAACGTTGGCTCCAACAACAACACATAAACCACATACGCCAAAACATTTATATTACAAGAGATTTCATACCATTAGAAGAGACAGAGGTCCTAGCTAAGATCTCGGGATACACGGGCTAGCACTACGTTCCGGCACATGCCAGTGGACGCTCGCCAAGAGGGGTTACTACCCTCGTGCATCGAAATATTCCGGGAAAGGAAACTTCCCTAGAACGCAAGTGGTCGGGATACGTTTTTTTAATCCTGCCCGCGACCGCCAAGAAGAAGCAAAAGTTGTACGTCCTAAATGTATACAGCACCACAAGACTAAACCGTAATGTCGCTTCCTTGCCCAAGATGGCGCATCAGATGTTCCATGGCCATTTGTTGGTTATCGTTGGTTATTTTAAGGCACCCCACCCAATTTGGTGATACCCCCGACACGCAAAAAAGGCTCAGCAGGTATTTGATTCCTTGCAACAGCCGAATCTCAGCCTCTTAACGGACCCGGCGCACCCAACCAAAGAGGAAAGTAGCGTCCAGCGCAATACCGCGTCTGATCTGCGTTTAATGAATAACGTCAACCGAAGATAGTGGAGAAACACGCATATAGACAAAGGCAGCGAACAAAGTTATTTCTCGGAAACACTCTTCCTGGCAGGGCCGACAAAATCAGTGTGGCGCAAAGACACTCATTCAATGTCACCTTTTCCGGAAATCGGACAAATGCAAGACTGCCCTAATATCGAAGACGTGGAGTTGTGGGTAAAAATCATAGATCAGCAGATCGACTTGGCCACTAATGCCATTCCCGAAGAACCAAAGCTCGAGCAAATATACTGGCGCCTGCTTCATATGTGGGATGCCAAGGAAAGTATACAGAATCGCCTTCACAGAAACAGAAACTACCTCCGGCGACGAAGGCTTGCCTGTCTAAACCAGGATTTAGAAACGTATCCCGCTATTTAGGCAATCAGCACTGAAAAGTCGCGAGTGATGTTATGGAAAGATAAATGCGCATACAGATCACGTGGCACACAATCTGCAGCCTGCGAAATCGACATGGAAAGCGCATCGTTCCGCGGAACAATATGCGAACCTTGCTGCATTCTCAAAGATCTGATTTGAAAATAGTGGTGGAAAAACTACATCTGGCATACCCCAAATTGCAGAAGAACCTCCCCGACCCTACACGGGGGAACCAAACTCAGCTGCTGGACAGCCCTATAAGTAAAGCTGATGATTATGCGGTCATCGCCAAGCTCAACACACAATCCGCGCGCGGGGGCTATGTCATCACTAATAAGCCCATCGCAAAACACGATGACTCATCCATAGCCGCGCTCACTGTCTACATGAACAGGGTGTGGGATAGAAGTAAGCTCCCCCCTTCATGTAAACATGCCTTGGTCACCCTCATCCCGAAGACGTGCAATGAGCTGAAATTGGAGAACCTCAGGCCCATCTCACTAACACCATGCCTTTAAGCTACTCGAGCACGTAGTTCTGAGTCGACTATACCCGCTCATAGAAAAACAGTAATTTCCACACACCATGGTGGGATTCAGGCCCAGCTTATCTAGTCAGGATGTGATGCTGCAGCTGCAACATCAGATAATTCACAACTCTGAAGCATCCCTTATCGAAGCACGGGTCATCATGATGCTGAATCGTACTAAGGCCCTTTCATCGCGTAAGCCACGCGACAATACTCTATAATTTGAACGACCCCAACTTTGGGCCGAGACATATATATATTATTCAGACTTCCTTTCACAACGTACTACTCAACTAAACATCCAGATTCTCAAATCGGACTCCATAAGCCTCGACGGACACAACAGGGCCCTGTGCTCTCCCCTTCCTTTTCAATGTCATGCTTGCCATGCATACCTTCCTTGCCATGCAAGGAAGCATGGCTTGCTTGCTCGAAGCCGTGCTTGGGCTGCCTTCTTTGCCCCACCAGATCCCTAACATTCACTGTAGCTTGTATTCCCCTCGGCATTGCCGTTAGAACAATAGGTGGTATACAGTGACGGGGAGATATACATAAATAAATAAGTACATGCTACGGGTTTAACATGTTACCCGCAGAAATCATAAAACCTTCTAAAGAACCCCACAATGCCAGGCAGGAGTTAATCTGCTCCGGACATTCAGGTGTTTCTCCAAGAAAACGCCGTGCCCAAAGCTGACTGCATTCGCCTTCTAGGTCTGCAGATCCAGGAGAAAGGAACCAACACAGCAACCATTCAAGCCTTGCACAATGAAACTGCTCAGACTAAAATATTAATAACCAGATCACAAACAAACTGCATGCCCTTAAGGAGCCGAAACTTCTCCGCCATGTGCAGACCTTTATCATCAGTTAAATTACATACGTCGCTCCGCATCTCAAGCTCAGGAGAGCAGACAGAAAAAATTCATTCAATTTTTTGAAATGCCACCAAGGCAGCAGTCGGCATCAATATAAGCGCTGCCACAGACTGGCTGCTGGTGTCAGCATTCATTACACCTTGGACAAGCTCATTTGTGCCCAACATACGGCCCAGTACAATCGGTTAGCCGCTGCATAACCGGGAGAACCATCCTAGAATCCTTGCCAATACCTTACGCCCATCAACATAGACCTAAGACCAGCTTTCATTGGGGAATCAGCGAGCCCGTCACTGTGGCCCCGATTCCCTGCAACATGCTTCTATCCCATCACCGGGAACGCAGACAAGCAAGGGCATGGCGCCACTCAAGCAGTATTATTCTAACCCGGCGGTCTGCTACGTACACACGGCGAGTTAAACTGTCCGAAGCGTGGCAACGGCAGTGGTGGTTGACCAGAAAGGGAATGCGATATCCTCGTGTTCAGTCACCATCTCCCGCACTAACACGGGAGAAGTGGCCATCGCACTCGCCGTCACGGGTGCACGGGCATCGGATTCGAATACCGCCCTGCGCAACTACGCAGGAGGAAGAGCTTTTGTGGAGGCAGCGCATAAACTACGGACCCGGCCTGAGGCAACACCAAGACAAATTCGTCTCATTTGGACACCAGCGCACTCGTCCCTCTCAGTGAGCGAGATCGCAAATGAGGCAGCCTGACGATTCTGCAACGAGGCTGTCCTCGAATCTGAAGAAGGGCCGTGTGACACAGGGGGAGGGATAGGCTTTGGATATATTGGGAAATTAAACAGCACTATAGCCTGTCTTTACTTCTTCTGTCGTTACTGGGGGCATGTCTACCTTCCCTGAACTTCGTCCTAGTTCGGTATTATCCTGGATGTCGCGGCTACTGTACAAATCTCTATAGAACTCCTCGGCTATGATAACTATTTTATTCCTATTTGTGATCACGTTGCCTCGTTTGGCTTTAAAGGAAATGCAAGGGGGCAAGCACCTGGGGAGGATCAGATAACAGCCCACCGTTTAAAGGATGACGGGCAAATTTTACTAGAAAAAAGAAGGGCCCATCTCCCCGCGAGGGGGACTCGAGTAAATGCGTCGCATAGGGGGTGGGTGTATTGCGTTAACGTTTAGTGTTTGGGGAGTGGGTGGTAGTGAATGCGTTGTATCAGCAGCTTCTTGACGTAGTTTGAATGAGTCAAGAATATAAGGCGCGTTCGTAGCCTTTCATTGTGTGTCGGTTTTGTGGCGCAGTGGGAAGAGCACCATGTACCTCGCGTTCCGCCCACAGGTAGTGAATGCGTTGTATCAGCAGATTCTTGACGTAGTTTGAATGAGTCAAGGATATAAGGCGCGTTCGTAGCCTTCCATTCTGTGTCGGCTTTGTGGCGCAGTGGGTAGAGCACCATGTACCTTGCGTTCCGCCCGCAGGGTCGTGGGATCGAAACCAGGCGCCGGTAAGTATTATTTTTTATATAGTGTAGGGGGAGGGGTGCGGACCTGTTGTTGAGAGCGAGGAGGGTAGCGTGATGCGGGAGAGGAGGAGTGGGTGAGAGGGCGCACCTGGAACGGCTGTTGCGGACGCCGAGGCACGCCAACGCCGACAACGCCGGGTGACATCGTGAGTTAGGCAAATGTGTATACGCAATGCCTAATGACCACGAGTGTAGTAGATTCTTCGAAGATTATGAAAGCCACCCTAATCCATAAGAAAACTGACATGAAGGATTTAAAAAAAATTAATGGCGGATCGGCTTACTGTCAGTCGTCTACAAGGCACTTACCAAAGTAAGCGATAACAGAATTTCTGCCACCTTATATTTCAGTGAACCTAATGAACAAGCAGGATTTCGTAAAGACTATCCAAAAATAAACCGGATTGACACTATCAATCCGGTGATAGAGAAATGCGCGGAGTACGCTCAATCCCCTTATATAGCCTTCATAGATAAGGAGAAAGCATTTCACTCAGCCGAAACCTCAGCAGTCATTTAGGCATTGCGGAACCAGGGGGTAGATGAGCATTATGTAGAAATACTAGAGGATATCTACAATGGGTCCACAGCTACCATTATCCTCCATAAGGAGAGCAGTAAAATACCTGTAAGGAAGGGCGTCAGACAAGAAGACACACTCTCTCCAATGTTATTCACAGCATGTTTACAAGCAGTATTCAGAACGCTGGATAGGGAACAGGTGGGAGTAAGGGTTAATGGAGAAGACCTCAGTAACCTCAGATTTGCTGATGACGTTGCCTTACTAAGTAACTCGGGGGGACGAATTGCAAAGCATGCATTCCGCACTGGACAAACAGAGTAGAACCGCGGGCCTGAAAATTAATATGCAGAAAACTAAAGTGATGATCAATAACATCGGGACCACAACGATTTGAGATAGGTGGCGAGGCAGTAGATCTGGTAAGCGAATATATCTACTTCGGCCAAGTTTTCACCCCTGATCCCAACCATGCGGCAGAGATAATTAGAATGATAAGAATACGGTGCAGTGCATTCGGCAGGCATTCTCGTATAATGAATGGTAACCTACCATTATCCTTGAAGAAGAAAGTGTGTAACAGCAGCATTTTACCGGTACTCATCTCAGTGTTGTACGGAGCGGCGTTCCAAGGAATGGCATTCCTGGAATTAGTTCCTTTTTGAAGGAAGGGATTAACGCCACCGTTTCATCAAGGGTCGGTGAAACTATAACGGTGGCTAGTTAGGTTTATGAAGGGATGGCAGGAACGGCGTTCCTTCTGCAAACGTTACATCGCTAGGATTTGGCTGTTTTGATGCCAAGGCTCGAGTACAAAAATCCACTTGTCACTACTGTGTTTTTTTTCCTGTAAGCTGGTCAATTTGCCCACCCTTCCCGGAATGTGCTTCCTCGAAGGTCAAAAGCAGAATACGCGCGCAGCGAGCCGAAGGTTGTGCTTGCTTTCGTGCTGGTTGATATTACGCGGCGTTTGACGTGTCAATAGCGCAGCCGCGAGAATGCTTTTCGCCATTAATCGTTTATATGGGGAGGCTAGGATGCGCGTCTGGCCGATAGAATTGTTCCCTGCCGGTGAAAGGTTGCCGCAGTCCGAGCGGCGGTGCAGATACCTTGTGAAACCACCGTATCTGCATATTATCAGGGGGAATTACTGCATAACTCCACACGACGCGTGGGTGCCTTGTTGTCGGGAGATTAGCGCTCGCTGTGAGGTCATTCGAACAGTTACCCGCGGCGGTGGCTGAGTGGCTAAGCCGTTCCGCAGCTGAGCACAAGGTCACGGGTTCGATTCCCGGCCGGGGCGGCCGCTGTTCTGATGGAGGAGAAAACCAGAAATGCCCGTGTGTACGAGATTTCGGCGCAAGTTAAAGATCCACAGGTGTGAAAATTAATCCGGAGTCCTCCACTGCGACGCCCCTCATCGCCTGCATTGCGTCGGCGCGTTAAGGGTTACCGGCTATCAATAGAGCTGGCCGCGCTGCATTGTCTGGGATGTTGTACTGCTCGACGTTACCAAGTACGTGGTCACGGCGCGGTATGTAGCTGATCTGTCGGGAATCGGTTGACGGAAGGGCCAGGTCCTTTTTGTATTGCACGCGACGTGTTGACAAAGGACAGAAATTACGTCATTGTTGCGCCTAATTTCGTCGCGCGCCGTATGGGCAACACCTGAGAGAGGCCGCCCGAAGGTCGACGGGCAGCGTTCAGAGTTGCTTATCGAAGAGCGTTTGGGAAAATCCTCAGCACAACTTTTTGTAGATTTGTATTGTGTTTTTGTTTTCGCGCGTGCGCAATGATGTGCCCGTATTTATTTGTGCATGTTTCAGCGTTGAATAATTGTTGCGAGTCTGCACCGGTTCTTGTGCACCTGTCTCTGTGTGGTGTCTTCCTTAGCGCAGCTTACGCCTTTCGATAATGTGCACCGACTCGCCCAACAACAAGTCCATATAAAGTACTTACTTGCTTCGGGTTCTGATGTGAATGTTGCGTATAATAGAGATACACATTTTCTTTCAATGTAATTTGGTTTTGTTTTAAAACAGTAAAAGGTTAAAGATATTCTGGACGCATTCACGTTGTTTTCTTGGAATTCTGCGAGTTTTTTAATCGCCACTGCTATCATTTCGAACGTCATTTTTTCGCTAGGTAGACCGACATGGCAAAAGCGAATGTTATTATAGATAATGTCGTTCGGGTTCAATGACACTCAAGACCTACGTATAGTTCCTTTCGACACGGTATCCTATGCAAGAAAGTTAATTATGTTCCTGCACGTGAGTAACTTTCTATTTGCACATCTGAAGCGCAGTAACGTTACTGTGCATTTCTAAGACCGAAGTGAAAAGTGTCATATGTATAGCACCTATAATAAATGAGCACTAAAGTCGCAGTTAGACATGTCTGGACTTTGTCGGGTGCTTCCTGAAAAAAATGTGGTGAGGAGCGTTTCTTTGGATTCTGTTTGTCTCCAGATAATCCGCTGCTGGCGGGGTTCCTATTCGTATAATATACGCAGTTTGATGTGAGTTTTAAATTTATCACTTTATTTCGCCTCAGTATTATCGGACACCTTTTTTAATAAAAAAATAGAAACTTAACATTAGTGTAACGACACGTTCCAATGCTCGAACTGGAACTGGAACGTGTTCCTTACGCCATAAAAGAACTTGTAACGGGAACTCGTTTAAAAATTGGGAAGGCACGAGGAACGAGCTGTCGTTCCTGTTTTAGAGGAACGTGTACAACACTGACTCACCTACAGCGCAGAAACTTTGAGGCGCACTAAACGGGTTGAACTTCAATTTAGCACGACTCAGTGAGCAATGGAACCCAAGATGAGAGGTGTAACATTAACGGACAAGAAGAGAGCGGAGTGGGTGGGAACAAATGCGTGTTAAAGATATATGAGTAGAAATTAAGATGACGAATTGGTGTGGGCAGGGCCTGTAATGCGAAGACAATATAACCGATGGCCATTAAGGGTAACAGACAGGATCTCAAGAGAAGGCAAGCGTGACAATGGGGGGGGGGGGGGGCAGAAAGTTAGATGGACAGAAGATATCAAGAAGTTTGCAGTGATAAATTGGTCGCGTTAGCAAAGGACCGGAATATTGGGAAATCTATGAGAGAGGCCTTCGCCCTGCAGTGCGTGCAGTGGGCGTAGATAGGCTGATTATAATGATGATGATAGGCTGAGTCGTCTGTAGCTTGCTACAACTCACAGATCACTTACAAGAGGACAATCAGTAGCGTGGCGTAGTCTGCACACATACATTCGGCTCCACCCCGCCATATGCCATCGATAGTGCCCAAAAAGATACCACGAACGGTGTTGACTAGCAGCTGCTTCACTCACACCCATGGTTTGGGCCTGCCATCTCAAACCCCCGCCCCCTACCCCGGATTTAACAATAGAAATTACGAGCAGTGGGAGCTGCTCAGCTACATCCGCAAAGCTCAAGTTGCAGTCGCCCAGCTGGCGGAAGACGACGCCACGGACCTCCTGCCGTTGTCTGACGAAGCGCACACCCGTATCCGCCCTTTCGAATAGTTACCCTCAGCAAAGATGATAAAGTTCTCTGTCTTTCTCTCCCTGTACCCGAAGTCGAGGGTGATGTGTGTGGTCTCATTTGTAGGAAGGTGTCATCGTCCTCGTTAAACGGTACAAAATGTAGCGGAAGAAGAATAATAGGCAGAGTAGGGCTACGACTGCCATAAAATGGGATGATTGATTTAACGCATACACAGAGAGATATTGAACAGCGCCCATTTATTGATAGATTAATTGTAGGGTTTAACGCGTCGACGCAATGCAAGAGATGATGCGCCAGAGTGGAGGGCTCCGGATTAATTTTGACCACCTGGGGATTTTTATCGTCCGCAAAAATCTCGCACACACGGGCATTTTTGCTTTTTGCCTCCATGAGAAAAGCGGCCGCCGCGGCCGGGAATCAAACCCGCGACCTCGTGCTCAGCAGCCCAAAACAGCGCCCATTGCCACTCCTCACGCGCCGGCTCTCTTCGAAGGCATGCTGTTCGGCCTCGCTGCGCACAACACGCAATAACGTCGTCAGGCACTGTGTTATGTCTCATTAAAAAGACAGGCACAGTGATGCCGCGACGCCAAACAACTGACGAAAGGGTGGGAGGGGGGGAATTGGTCACCGGAGGAAGAATGTTTGCCGAAGAGACAGGCGGGTATAGAGCTGGTTTTAGCACATAAGTGCTAATATTAGTCAGAAACACACAGCGTGACAGGAGAACACGCGTTGTCAGCCAATGGACATGCAAACAATACATAATGTGGAAAACCTAGCCCAGAAAGCGTCCCACTGACTCAGCGAAATGGGCAGTCAGCCTATGCTAGTTCCACTGTAAAAGGTTTAGGTCCACGGCCTGTGTCACGGGATGTCATTGGTGAGTTTACTAGGCAACAAGTTGGTAAAGCTCCTCCATGAATAATTCTTACGCTTTTCGTTCCACGGTTCTTACCTGCGATCACGGGGAATTTCGGAGAATGCCGCGACTAAATTAACGGCGTTATGTTCACCACACATGGATGAATCCCCTGTCATCACCAGCGTTGCTTTCAATTAGCACCCGTCTCAGAAGGAGAAAAGAAACTGCTACGCTATTGCCGGCACCTCTGTTACGTGCGTGGATATGCCGGCAGATGAGAGACACACGGCTAACCTTCAAGACATCACGAATAAGTCCACGCACGCATCCACGTTACAAATGCATCCTTATTATGCATCGCTTCGTACATAAGTAGGGAATAGTGCGTATGCCACAGGGCACTTGGGGCATGATACCTTTTTGAAATGCATGGATTTTTTAAGGGCACCATGAGATTTCTACATTTGATAAAGGGACGAAAAACGGACGCGGCGCAGGAGGCGAGAGAAAAGAAATATTTGTATATATGGAGACTCACACACGAAACAGGTGCTTGTATAGCGTTGCGTCGAGGATCATTTTGCACCCGCATTAGAAACTATAGTGGGACGAACGGCTTTTATGTTTAGAGAAAAGGAGAGACAAGACGATCTTTATTAATAATGGCGATGTCAGCCCAGCTACGTTGCCTGGTTTGCTACGCCACCTGAATGAAAGTGATGATGATTATAAGGTTGATGAGGTGCACATATGCTTTTAACTATTTACGGGGTCTGATCAACACTTGTGCCTTTTAGGTATGCCTGTTAGGCTCTTGTAGTGGTGGAGACACATTTGGATCGATTTGAAGTATTTAGTACGTCCTCATTTGTAGTGTTACGGAGAGCGGACGGCCCGAAGGTGCTGCGAGGGACGGGCTTTGTGTACTAAATAACACATGATCGCAGATGAGGTGTTGCAGCTCTTCACTTGTGGGCACAGCAGTGAAGTTGGCAGACTGAACATGACACGGAAGTATCGCACGTAAGCGATGTTCAGCCGCATACACTAGAGTACGGCTTCGTCGGGCTTGGATAATCCAGCTGGCATCTTAAAATTGCCGTGGGGGTCGAAAAGCAGACGAGTACGTAATAGTGGGTTGCGTCTGTGCAAGTCGATTGCTGCATGCTCCATGGCACACTGGATGCGAATGCTGAGGTATCTTTTGTGGAGAATGGAATCGGTATGTTTGGTCCACCTTGGTCATGCGCGATGGGCGGTGCAACGGCCGCAACATTACATTCTGTTATTAGATGCGACGCATCTCTTGCTCGGGGGTATGTCCATCCTGCGTCGCGGCGTTGTCCGCACGCTCACTGCACATGCGCAGCTCTCCTGCGTTCTTCTCTCCGACAGCTGTGCGCAACACTCTCACTCCGTCTCATTATCGTAACAACAGTTGCGCGTGTGCGCTTCGCTGCTCTGGGTGCGCGCATGTGTGCGCATGCGCTCGACTCTCCTCCCCCCCCCCCCCGGCTCCTCTCCTTTCAAAAGCGGGAATATAAGCGGGGGAGCGCACGGCGCCGGATCAGTCCAGCGCTCGCTCTCGCGCTTGACTTGACTTTGCTTGACGATACCTCCGTGCAAGATCTTCCGATGAAGACGTGATGGAAGCGACAGTCCCTTCAGCGAGTGGACTGACGCAATCCAATACCAGCGTCAGTCCAAACGCTCCCCCTTGATGCGTCGCATCACATCAGGGTTCCCTCGCGGGAAGATGGGCGTAATTTTCCACAATGTTGAGGAACCCAGTGGAGTGCTATATGAGGGTGCGCCCATAAAGCGTATATCTAGAAGCGGGGCATGCACATCACGCACAAGGGGTTCTTTAATAAAAGACGGTAAACATTGCAGTGGAGTCCGAATGTCCCTGCAGATGAACCACTCTCGTGCGGGCTGCTCGATGATGTGGGCCAAGACTAGCGAAAGAGTATGTTAGGTAGCCATGGATGATAGTTTGTGGGTGAGCATAGCACTGACAGGGGTGCGTGATGAAGGTATTCACACTGTGACAGCAGATGATGTGGGTGACATCCACTCATCATTGTACACATGTATGAGAGCTCCGTATTTGGGGGGATATATTCACGGGCAAAACGTCGTACAACGGGAGCCACAGGATGCCGCTGGGGTGTAATTGGGGGCACTGTGGTCACTATTTTCATGTTCCGAAACATCCAGGGTGGATGCAGGGGGGGAGCTAGCTGTTGGTAATGCGGCGGCAGGAAGTCACGAACTTCAGTGGGCGAGCCCGGCGCTAAAGGATGGCCGCGTTCCCTTGCCACAATGCGAAGTCCCACGAGAAGAAGATCCTGTGCCGAGAGCGCGGGTTGACAGATGCTGTATTTCGTGAGTGTTTCCAGAGTAGAGGTAGTTTTCGGAACACCAATGCTGACCCACCATATCGTCGTTTGCATGGAGTCTAGAGCCATGACCGCTTTATGTTTTTTTCCTAATGTGGTACGCACGTTAGTTCGGAAGTATTTTTCATCCCGCGTAATTTGTGATCTGTATGTTTGGAAATATTTGGAACGCTTACAGAAGGTCAAACCTTGCGTGTCTACAAGCTGTACGATAACTCCATTTTTATAAATCCTCTGTCCCTGCGATCTGTTAGTCTCGTCTATATTTGTAGTCGATGGTTTAGTTCACAGTTTTATTTAATCAATAGTTTTATCAACTTAAAATACCTCCAAGACCCCAGTGTGTCGGGCTTAACACGAGGGACAAAGCGCCTGATCATGCCTCTGCATTTTAGTGCGGCCGGTGACGGCGCTGCGCGTTGTCCTGTATTCGTGTGGACTACCGCCAACAGTGCGAGCTGGTATCTGAAGCCATGGAAGCAGATGTCGAATGCCATTAGGCACTATGCACCTCTCTCCTTTGCAGATTTACACAGAGCACCCTACGTGGTTAAAAAAATATATATACATGTCTGGCTACAGCTACGATTGTCCCGGGATGAATGTGCCCATCTTGATGCAGACGTATGTTTCTACTTCATATCGTGACGGTGACGGGGGAGGTGCCGTTATCATGCGTTATCTAAGCCAACTAGCGAGGCTTTCATCATCGTTTCAGCTTGTGGTGAGGTCTCTCTAAAGTGAAGCTAGGTTGGGATAGGTTGGGATATGATAGGTTGAGCATTGATAGGTTGGGATATGATTTTTACACGCCGAGACTGCACAGGTTATGTTGCGCGCCGTAGTAGAGGGCTCCGGAATTATTTTGACCACATGGGGATCTTTAACCCTGCGCTGAAGTATCGAAGACACTGGCATTTTTTTGCTTTTTGCCTTTATTAGAAAAGCTGCCGCCGCGGCTGTGAATGGAACCCGCGTCCTCGCACTCAGCAGCACAATGCCTAATGCCTTAGCCCGTGAGCCATCGCGGCGAGTTAAAGTTAGCCTACTAGCGGTATATGCAACCGATATTGTCTTATTTAGGAGGTTATCAGCCAAGTGCTCTGGCATTTCATTCGCTTATTTTGGCACCAAAGATGTATTTGCTTAATAGCAAATGAGGTAACTGAAAATTTGGCCCCGTTTTTTTGGCCAACGTTTGCTGCTGTGGATTTCACTTTCCAGTTGAGCTAAATCGCCTTGCTCGGCAGGGTACATTTTGCGTCTTTAACTGTGACATGGCAGTGCTACACGGAAGAGTGTTCTCTCGTTCCCAGATAACTTGATACAAGGGACACTCAGAAACAGCCACACTAAAAACCAGCCACAACCATTCGCAACTTATATGCGAGCGGACTCACGGATAGCCTTAATAAGACATTAGAACACTAGCATTCAGTGTACGTGAGCATACTTGTACATGCTGTATAGTGCATTTTCGTGCATTGTTATTTACATCTGTTACTTTACCGCGCTTCACCCAAGGGGGGAGCCCTGTAGCGGCACCATCGCCATCGTCACCATTAGCGCCCAATCATCATCACGGTGCCTGTCCAGCGTCAGCAGTGGCACGCGGCAACAGATGGAACGTCGAGTCAGCAGCTGGGCGGCCGCTCGTTCTCGCCGGGCCTACGCGACCTGAATAAATGTAGGAGGGCACACCACACCACCGAGTGTGCATCCCTACACCCCCCCCCCTCCCCGCTATTTCGGAGCTGTTTGTCCAAGAACTATGACACAATCTTGAAGCTTGAGCTCTTTTGGCTTTTGTGTTTCTTTAAGCCACACGTTCCGTCCATAAATAATAAATAAAGCAAGCAAGCAAGTAAGAAGAACGAACAATGGAACAAAGAATTAAACATACAGCCACCCATAGTGCTACAGTGCCTTATTTCGGGATACTGAGACCCCGAGGAAAGCACCCGCAGCACCGCGAGGACTTGGGGGCTTAGACATGTACACCTTGGCTGTAACATGTTTTCGTATTTCACCAAAAGGTACGCGAAACACAGGGGGAGCAACGGCTACGAAAACAGTGCTCACGACATCTTGAGGTGGCGTCACAGGATTCTTTGTACAATGATTTAGAGCCCGAACCTGGAGTTTGTTAAACAACAGTAGCACGAGATTGTTGCCCTAACGGCATAAAGTAAATGTTCTTGACTTCCGCACGATAATACCACCCATTGTTAGCGGCGCGTTTTTTGCGCGTGCAAGGAAATCGCGTACGATCCAATGCTTACAAACTCGTTCATGAGGCATCATATGACAGGTCCCAAGGCGCGCGTTTGGCTAAGCTAATGACCCCACCAGAAATAATCATGGTTATTGATGGCTTTAGTTGTTGTGCTTTCGTATTTTCGGCAGCCTTAAGGCTTAGTAGATACGAAGCGAAATCAATCTATATCGAGGAAGCTTGGTGTGGCGTGGCGCGCTGTGTTTATATAACGTAAGTGCTTTTCGGCGCACTTACGCGCGACTGCGGACTGCGGCTCTCTCCCTCTTCTCGTTCCCACACCGACCCTCCGACACCAGACGCCGTGCCTGCGGCCGCGGGGTGCTCGCCCCTCGTGTGCTCGGAGCGAGAAATAAACAGTTCTTGTCTGACTGTAGAAGCGTTCAGTCGTGTCTGCGGCCCTGGCCGATCTCTTTTTTCCCCGACGGCTGCTCTGCGCCGTCACACTTGGTTAGTATCACAGATTTAGTCCTGTAAGGAACGATAGGCCGAAATATGAAGCCACTGATGGGAATGCGTGTCTTGCCGCAACTTTAGGCCTGCCGCCAACAGATACTTTCTCGAATGTCCTTGGTTCCATGGCTGGTTCATAATGGTGAAGGTCTGCCGGAACCCGTGCATCGGAACGGGCTGGCCATTTCACGTGACCGCGATAGTCCCTTTCTATCCATACATGCAGGCAGGAGCAAGCACCACCCCAACCGGATCTATCGTAGCACAACTTCCTACATCCTAGTAAGGTTGAGGGAGTATAATTACGTGCCTTCGGCATCGAAGGTGTGGCCCAATGGTCACATGGGAGCTCGGTGGAAAATGACGGGACCCGGCAGTTATGTGACAGGAGGTCGCCCCATTCCTTGCCTACAATATTTGAGACCAGGCACTATGGCACAAGTACCTTCGACGACATTTGTCTATGGAGCTGGTGGATTCATTTGCAGAAGACGGTAATCTGTGCAACCTGTTTGCGATGATGGATCCCCTGCTTAGAGAGTGGGTGACAACAGTGATGGTGAAGAAGGCTGGATTGGAAGCAGTTGCTCACAGCAGGGCGCCGTGTATAAGCCTGCAATTCCAGCAGGATTGAGGTGCCCGTTGCGGAGCTACGGCCTTCTTTGCGGGTGTGAGTGCGGCTTATGATGAAGATTTCAAGTTTAATGGCACATGACCGATAGTGGCAAAGAGCGCCATGACAATGGGGTATCAGATGAGAAAGATTTGTAGCAAAGGCACAAATCATTTTACTAAGAGAAATATTGTATAGGGCCATTAAAATAGTTAGTATACCAAGAGAATTGGTGTATAGGGCCATATTAAACACAGTGAGTTCAGGCACCTAAGACGTAGAGCCTCACATTCTGCCATTATTTTGCAACACGTCATAAACACAGGTGACGTTATGGACAGAGTATGTTTTTAAAAGTAATGTTCGTCTGCAAGGTACCTAAAAAGTTTCTTGTAAGAGAATATAGATGATCTGCAAGAGGTAATGAAGGGGGCGAGGGAATAATATAGGTGTAAACTTCATTAAATTGTCGTTTCGTTTGAATGTTGCCCATCTTATATTCAAAATGCAATGGAGCACAGATATGTGCCCA
Organism: Haemaphysalis longicornis; assembly: GCF_048455015.1. Taxonomy (NCBI): domain Eukaryota; kingdom Metazoa; phylum Arthropoda; class Arachnida; order Ixodida; family Ixodidae; genus Haemaphysalis; species Haemaphysalis longicornis. The sequence goes on along the minus strand of NW_027526203.1, from coordinate 84,572,720 downwards.
ACCCCCCCCCCCCCCCCCCCCCCATTGATGACACTGTGGCTTGTTTGTGTGGTCACTAGGGAAGAATGGGCGATGTGCGTGTGGCCGATGCTAAGCCTGCATTAGGCCACTTCTATGGATCTGGCATGTTTCTCAGCAGGTTTCTCAATTTTAGGTTTAACGAAATGTTTTTTTACGTATTTTTTATCCCACTCTTACTGCCAGTGGTCTCGCAGCTTCCGCTTCGCATAAGGTTTCTGGTCTTCATATATAACCAGCTTATATCTGTTGTCACAACGGGCAGCAGCTGCCGAAATTTGGTCAGTACCTTCATTTCCACCAATGCCACAGTGGCCCGGAACCCAGCACACCGTGATAGCAAGCTTGAGAGTATAAGCGGAGTACCTAGCTCTTAGAAAAGCATTAAAGATTGTGTTTTAAATGCAGAGCATTTCAGTAACTCACGATGTCACCCGCGTTGGCGTCCGTAGTCCGCACCGCACCCCTCCCTACTATATAAAAAAAAAGAAATACTATCCGGCGCCAGGTTTCGATCCCTCGACCCTGCGGGCGGAGCGCAATGTACAAGGTACTCTAACCACTACGCCACAGCGCCGACACAGAATGCAAGGCTATGAATGCGCCTTATATCGTTGACTCATTCAAATTACTGCTGACGAGCGCTCTCTCGTCAGCAATTGCCACAAGTGCAACAACATTAACGTAACGCAAACTACTTAACGTCGTGCGCCCCCGGAGATGCTCTGCATTTCATCGTGCCCCTCGCGAGGGGGATGTTTTAATGCGTCTTCCTACTGGCCAGTACACTCGTCGCCATCTGTCGGATGTTGTGCGAACCCTTTGCGGCTGATGGCGCGCGATTTGGAACGACATTTGCATATGATCAAACTGAAAGGCTCCCCAAGACAGACGACGACCAAAACATTACTGGAAATAGGGGTACACAGCGCGGGAGACAAGGACGACGAAAAACACAAGACGAGCGTGTTTTTCGTCGTCCTTGTCTCCCGCGCTGTGTACCCCTATTTCCAGTATGAATTACCAACACGCCCAAGCATCCACTCTACTGACCAAAACATTGACATCTAAGGATACCTGCAGCGTGCAAAGCAAGCCCGTCAGCTTGCTTGCGTCCGCAGTACGAACCAGCATCCGGTGAATGCCGCACGGTACAACCTACGACGCCGAGACACCGAGTATTTAGTAGTCTTGAGAGGTGAAAGCTTCGTAACAACGCCCAACGAGTCTGTGTATATAACTGAGCTGGTATTTTTTTGGAGAATGTGGTTCAAAGCTGTCAGGATACCATATGCCTCTGCAGTAAATATACTAAAGTCCGGGTTCATTGCTTTGGACAAAGTGGTTAAGAGAGCATTTGCAGCACAAGACACGGCTGCAGAGGTCTTAGAGGCATCTGTGTTGAATTCAGCTGCCTTGTATTCGTCCATGAGTGACAGAAAGTGACATAGTATCAGAATAACAAAGTTTAGAATATTTTTTTTTGTATTTGTCTGAAGAACTTGTCACACGGAATTCGGCAGATTTTCCACGGAGCCACCAAGTAATGATTACAGGTGCAGTAAACATCAGCAAGAGGAACTTGGAGGTCATTTAGGAGGCGTGACACCGCCAAAGGAGTTGGTGGTGTTCGATTTTCAAAAAGTTGATTATTAGTGTTATTTTTCATATTGGCGCTCAAACGGTGTTCCTTCATAGAAGTAATCCTTGCAGCATACATGACAGCTTGGAAAATGCGCTGGTATTCTAAGGTTCATTGATTGGATTCGACGTGAGAGGATGGAATGGGGCTTGTTCGATACGCGCCTGTGGTTACGCGAAGTGGCAAGTTTTATACTGCGTCCAACATTTACAGGCTGTTTTTGTTGCAGACTTGTATACTACACATCCAAAATTAGTCCTGGACCTTACTAGGCTATTTAGAAGTGCAAGCAGACCCTTCGTGCCCGTTCCCTATGATTAATGGGATTGTACCTTTAAAATGTTCATCGTTGTTCGGAAACTCATTTTTAGTAATTTAATGGTCGGTATGCATTTGAGTTTGTGGTTCTGTAAAATACGCAGTAGCTTGTGCTCATTTTTCAGTGGTATAGGCTGCCTTTAACGTAATACCGGGAATGGGATGGACGCCTCGCGCCCTGGATAATACCACAACAGCACTTTTATCGGCATTAAATGTAAACCTGTTCTTGTCAGCCCATGTAACCAGTATCTATTGACGTTTAATTAGATTCGGAATTCACATATATATGACCAACAGGACCTAAAACAAACGTGAATGTCATCAACGTAAGTGGAGTTTGAGACATTTCGGGGGAGGGCATTTCTAGTCACGTCTTTTTAACAAGAAAAGTGCGCAGCTCAGCACTCCCCCTGGGGCACGCCATTTTCACAAGTAAAGGTTGTAGACAGCACATTACCCGCACGAACACGAAATGTTCGATCATAGACATATTCCTTAATATTGATCATATTGCCAGTAAGGCCAAATGACTGCAAATCCAGCAATATCCCCTATTGCCATGTTCTATCTTGCGCCTTCTCCACGTCGAAGAACGAAGAAATGTAGTGTTGTTTATAGATGAAGGCGTCTTTCACATATAATTCAAAAGCAACCAGAATGTCTGCAGTTGATATTCCATACCTGAAGGCTGTCTGAGTTTTGTGTGAGACCATTAAACCCTAGAAAGTAAAAATGTCACAAATTTAGCATTTCTTCGACCAGCTTACACAAATACCTAGTCAAGGCGAAAGGTATGTAACTCGTAGCGAGACAGGATTTTTTTCCTTCTTTTAGAAGCGGTACAACAATAGCCTCTTTGCATGTTCTTGGGAAGTGACCTGTTTACCAAAATTTAAGAGAGAAAGCATTGCATGCAGGGTGTCACTGTGTAGGTGTTTTAACATGTCATAGCTGGTTCTGTCAGCTCCAGCGGCTGACTTACCACAAATTGAGAGTGGATTAATGAATCCAAGCATGGTAAATGGGGCATTCTATCAATCATTCGAGCGTTGGTTCACACGAAGCGGCTGACGCTGAGGTGTCATCTTGTGCTGTAAAATGGTTTCGTGCAATGCGAAGAATTGCATCAATGTTCAATGTCTTTCTCAAGAGCATCTGCGTGATCTTTCGCACTGTTACCCGGACTATGTACTGGGGCAGTTTGAATGGTCCTGCATCATTTTAGTTTCTTTATTAGAGCCCAGGCTTTTCTAGAATCTGTATGTTTATGGCCGATATAAACCTGTTCCAACTTACGTTTTTTGCCAGGCGCCGCGTACGCTTTCCTTTGGCTTTTGCCCGCTTTAACTTGAGCAGGTTGTCGGCCGTGGGATAGCGGCGCAAAAGTGCCCACACCTGGTTCTGTCCAGATCATGCACACCCGCCGTACTCATTCTATTATAGTCATGGGTTGGGGAGAGTTTTAAAATAATGCTTTTCGATACAAAGTCAAGAATGTGGGCCGTAATCAGCGAACTTGCTGCTTCAACATCTAAATGGCTTATCGTTGTATGGGGTAGCCTGGAAAGTTATTCGTATGTTTTACACTCAACCGCCTGTAATTTAAAAGTTCCAAGCGGTTCAGTATGTTGAGAATCCTAATTGTAGCTATTAGCTTTACAGAAAAAAATTGGCGCCAATCCACTCGCTGAATGTGGTTGGAAAGCAAAGCTGTAAACGGCATCCCACAACGATTACCCATGCGACATCACATAAATTCACTCACGTCGCTCTACAAATCGGGGAACCAGAGAGAAGTGAAATGTACTTACCCACACCCTGTATTACTTCAAAGAGATATTCTTCCTCAGGTTAAATTATTGCATGAGACATGAACGGTGGTTGGTTGAGTTGTATTGGTGTAGCACATGAGTGGAAACTTTTTTTTTATAAAATAAAAGCTCAAACCCGGTGTCAGACGATCTCACTTCCCAGTCTCTGCCGTCGCGGATGGAGGCGATGAGATCGGTGGCAGAGACGGTGGAGGAGGAGGAGAAGGAGGATGAGGAGCAGGCGGAGGAGGAGACACTTTTATTCAGATTTCTGAACGGCCCAGAGTGCGGCCCAGGGGAGTGGTTCCTTCTTCACTGTAGCCCATATTCAGTCCGCGCCGCCTGTGCCCTGTCCACCAGCTGAAGCTGGGTAGGTAGGGAGGGGCTGGACAGCAGCATCTCCCATTGCTCTTGTTAGGTAGTTGACAGAGGGAGAGGAGGCTGCTCAGGGCTAAAGTTGCACACCCTGATTATGTGGCAGAGTGTTCATACTTATTAGCAAAATTTACATGCAGCGTCGTAGCGATTCGGGTGCATTAGGTAAACACGCGTCCGGTGTGGGCAGGAGCCGGACTGTATGAGCCGTAGGGTAGTTTGTTGTTCTATGGAAAGGTCAGGGTAAGGCGAAGGTAGAGTCTTCCTCAGAAGGCGATAATTTTGGGTTATGCCCCTGAAAGAGACGAGCGGGCGACTGTCCTCGTGCAGCTCCATAGCACCGGGTGTGAAAGTGCAGGCTTGGTGGGCGTATTCGTTGCCCTCCATGGAAGCGTGAGCAGGTGTCCAGATGAGCTCAATGGAACCATTTAGGGAGTGGATTTTTAGCACACGCAGTGAAGCTCGTGACACCAAACCTGACAGGTAGTTCCGGTAGGCTTGTTGAGAATTGGTGACTACTTTGCGAACCCCTGGTTGAGAGCCAAGGTGATGGCTGCCTCTTCTGCTGCCATCATGTCTTTGGTCTTGACTGAGGCACAAGCAAGGAGATTGGTTCTGGAGGTAGCCAAGATGATGGCGTACTGCTGCCCTCTATGTTTAGAGGCGTCTGTGTAGATAACTGCATGATCCCCAACGAGGGTGGTGTGGAGCGCTTGAGCCCGTGCTTGTGGGTGACCCTCCTCGTCTAAAGGGTTCATATTTCTAAGCAAAGAGAGCATATTTATTTCTTGTCGCCAAAAGCCCAAAAGTACATCAAGCGGAATGATATCCCGTGCTGCCCAGCCAATCTGGTGAAAGATTCGGTTACCCGCCGCAGTTCTGCTCATTCGGAGCTTCTGGATAGAAAGATGACCCTCTCTCACCATTTAGAGAACCATGCTAAGCAGCATCTCTGGGCGCAGTCATGGGAAGACGAATGGCTTGCTCAACCGCCTTTCTAATAATTAAATAAAGCATCTTTATGTCCTCCTTGCCGAGAAGAAGACAGGGGGTTGACGTAAGTGATTTTGGAGAGGACGCAAGCTAATCGAAAGGTGTCAGATTACTTGAGGCCTCGCTTCTTGGTGGCAACTCGCCGGATGATGTGTACGGTTTATTGATGTTGTTGACTCACTGAAAGGAGACCTTACTCTTGGTGTTGGCCTGAGGATGTAGGCACAGGAGTTTGATGCTGGGGCTTGGAGTGATGGCCTGGCCATCAAGGAGTATTTGAATGTGTTTCTTGAGGTATCGTCTGGCGTGAGGGCGGACTACAATGAACTGATATTTTTTTACACGAACACTGAAAGCCACAGGCCTATTGGCGTACTAGAAGTGAGATGCCATGGGTTAATGTGAGCTTCGTTTAATCGCTATCGCGTAGCATTGAGCGAGAATGCAGGGGTTAAACCCGTAGATGTGCTTGGTCAGTGCACCACTTGTCTTCCCCGTCTCCGCGTGGGCTCGTAGCTAAATCGGGAGGACTACGGGCTCTTGCTTTGTTAGTCTGCTAGTTCCAGGTTCGATTCCTGGCGGTGCAGTAAATTCATTTATTTGTTTCTGGGAGTTTTCTGATGACACCAACGGTCGCGAAAGAACCCTTGGGGGCTAGAGGTAAAAAGCTTTGCTTTAAAATTATCACTGCCATGGTGTTGTAATTACATTCTGTTTGGGGTGAGTGGAACTGGTAACCGCCATGGCTCCACGTGTTCCTGAGCATGCAGCATCGGCGTATAAGGCATTGATAGTCTGGTCACGTGTTATTTGGGAGGGGAGAGAGCTCTACATTAGCCTCTTCAGTCCGCCTTTTCTGGAGATGGCTTCTTTTGTTGGCGGTCATAATCGCATAACCCCAGGGTCGAACGTCCTCCTGAGTTTCTGGAGGAGCCAAGATGCCCGGATTGAAGTGAACGTACAGTGCATGGCTATTTTGCAGAAATGAATACCTTGACAGTCTCACAGCTCGGAGTTCAGTTATGAGCTCGTGAATCGTATTGAGTTGAGCTAGTTCTTGGAGAACCGGTATCGGGCTGATGCATGGGAGACCTGTGATGGCTCGCCATAGTTCCCGATAATTGGCTTCCAGTTTGACATGCTTGGACACGCTGAAACTTTGCTTCATAAACTAATTGTGGTTAGAGCACAGCGCAAACGAGTCTCTGAGCGACCTCAGTCCTTGCTCCACTCGTTTGTGGCAATTAAGCGGATTAGATGAATGGTATTTGCCGTGTTTATTCTCACTCTTTCCGCCATCATGTAGCGATACCAGCCTGGCGAATATGCAGGCCCAGGATTCGGAGCTCTGTTGTTTATAAAAGCTGATGAGTGTCTATGCGGTTAGATGGAAGCTGGACGGCGAGCTTTACACGGCCAGCTTTGTTAGCAACTGTCATGTCCTTCGTCTTGTCGGCGGAGCGAGTGAGACCAACGTACCTTCGCTGTAAATTCGTGGATAACTTCAAGAGCATTCTGTAGCGCTGTATACTGCGCCTGTACGTTTTTTTATGTCGTTCATGCGGAGAAAGCATCCGCATAGATGAGGAAGCCTGTGTCCTGCAGAGTGTCGAGCTGCCAAGCTAAGAGAGTGAATACTATGTTGAAACGTATCGGTGACTACACAGCAACCTGGGACACCACGCTTCGAGTGAAACAGCGCTACTGGCTTCCCCCCTAGACGGGCAGATAATGTACGGTTTTTTTAAATGGCGGCGATATAATCAAAATCAAACACACAACACGGTAGGCTTAACTCAACCAAACCCCGAATGATAGCGTTACGGGTTCTATTATTATATGCCTTTGAAATATCGGTTACAAGTATAGTACAAGTGGGAGGAGACGTTCAAGGTGTCTTCAGCCAACATCGTCGAACGATCCTCTGTGTCGAGACGAAGATGAAACCCTATTTGGGCTGGATGATAGTCATGATGCTTTACCAGGTACGAAAAAAGACGTGTCGCGAGTATTCAGTCCGCTAGTTTGCAGATAATGGGCGTCAAGGAGATTGGGCGGAAATTTTCTTATTGATTAGGAGGTTGTCCAGGCTTAGCCAGTGGAATAACTATTGGTTGCTTCTATTCTGTCGGGATTATTGAGGTGGCCCATGTCTTATTAATTCTATTCAGAATAGTATTGAAGATACCTCAATCTAGGTATTGATAAATCTTATATGGTATACTTCCCGGGTAAGGTGTGGTACGGTTTTTGCAACATTCAATAGCTGCGATTAGTTCGGGAAGCGTAAACGGAGTACTCAAGACGTCCATGTATGCTGCAGAGGGAGGCAAATCTTGGGGAAGCGTGTTCGGCACACCGTCAGCAGGGAAAAAATTGAAGAGCTTTTCATTTGGGAAATTCTTCTGGACTCTCCTGAGCCAAACGGCTGCAGCTTGCGACCGGATCTTGCGGCCGACGCCCATTTTTCATTCCTGGGAATGTACTTCAAAGTGTGCGATTTGAATACGGCCGTTCGTACAGTCGAATCACCGTAACTACCTTTCATGTGAAAGAACGTTTTCGTATTATCGGGCTTTAGCAGAAAAACGGTTAACCTTGATCGTGTCCCGGAGGGAGAGCGCATTTTTCGGAGCCGCGATATCTGCTCTTTTCTGGGCCGCTCACAAGTTAAGGAGGCGCATGGTAGGGTTCGGCTTCGCTTCCTCTACCCCCATTTGCGTCATAGCCTCCCTTAGCGTTTGAGTCAGTGTACTAAATCAAGTAGAACCCGATAGCTGCAAGTCCGCAGTAAGTGAGCGAACGTGTCCCTGTTGATAAGACAGGCCTTACTCTTGACCTTGGAGGTCGTGTGCGAGCGTAGATCAATACGTATGGGGAAATAATCACTGCCCCAGGTGTATGGCTGCACCTGCCAGTAGAGCGTACGATTTCGCCCCCGCCAAGTTAGATCTGGAGAATTTGTAGTAGTCGTGCGGGTAAGAATGAAACAAGCGTTGAGAAGCTTATCTCGTAAATTTTTGTGCCACTCCAGGAGATCATTAAGTATCCGCATTCCATGTTTGACAAATTAAAATCACCGCCAACAAGGAGTGGGGCACCATGGTACGCTCATCGTAAATGAGTAGACCAGCCGAGACGTATTCCAGCCGATGGCACAGGGCATGTAAACATCGAGACGAGTATCACCACACCGTGTGGAAGATGGGCGTGAACAGCAACGATTGCAACACCAAGCATGGGTATTGAGTAGATGTGTACATACACGCAGACGTGCCAGGATAGGAATCAGTGGCATTCTCGCGCCCATTTGATATGGTAGGAATATAGTACCCAATAAAGCGAGGTAGTGGTGCTAAGTATTATGCTCCTGCAACATCCGTGCCCATATCCGTGGCTTGCCGTATTGCATTCGGAATTTGAGTTCGCAGATTTTGTTTGCTAGGCCCCGGCGATTCACTGCAGGATGCCTGTGTGAGTTCACGTTTGGATTTTTGCGTCCGCCCAAATTTTATGCTCTCTGGGGCTGCTACCCCCATTGCTCCAGGAAAGGCGATAAAAGGCCCAGAAGTGTTAAAACAGCCGCCGCTATCGCTGATAAAATGGGGACAAGGAGGATCTGCACAACCTCCATGAGAGGGTACAGCACTGAATACAGGCCTGGAGGGTCTCGGTCGGCTTTTGGTTCACGCTGATGTTGCAGTAAAGCTCGACGAACAGACATCGGAGTCCGCGTAGTTGGAGCTGTAGCCGGGGCTATCACGGGGCTATCACAGATACAGGCTGTTCCGCGTCATTGGAGTAGAATCATGCTGAGCTGCCTCAGAGACATTTCACAGTGCTGATATCATCAGCATGGTGTGGCACGCCACGCTGCACAGTGTGCAGATTTAGATTCAAGCTTTTTGCTGAAGTTCTGGCAGGAAACCTATTTACAGAACAGCCGGCACGGTCTCAGCAGCCACGGTACCGGTAACATCGCAAGGAAAGTTTATACACTTCAGCCACGTGACCAAAGTGCTGGCCCTTTGTGCACTTCCTAGGTGTTTCAAGGTAGCTATATACCCTGTAGCGCGTGGAAGACGATAATGACATGTTTGGAAACTGTTTCCGTACCGAAATCAAGCTGCACACACTCCGATGTTTCCCCCAGTGTGCTGGCCGATTTTACTGCTCACCCCCCCCCCCCCCCCGGCCCAAGGCATTAAGAATGTCTTGATTACAAATGCCACTAGCGACTCCCCTAAGCACTCCCACTCCGCAGATGCTGGGCATTAGATTATGTCTGTACCTTGATCCCCGCTATGTTACCAATCTTAAAAAGGCGCTCGGTGGCATCAGAATTATGCGTGTCAATGGCGAGAAAGTTCAGCCGATAGTTGGGTGCCGTGCTACTGTGACGCAGCAGAACGACAGAGTATTGATATAATGTATACTTAAATATTCTATTTACAAATTATTTAAAACCAGTTGCTGTAGCAGGGAACTGCACCTAGGACGCCTCGGAGGCACGCAAAACCAGCCTAGGCGCTTCTGCTTGTTCGATGATACTGAGGATGGCCCACAGATACTGCGCGAAGCCATTTAGGGGACACATTCTCCTCCTATCCGGGTCATTCCTTTGCATGCCCTGCGTTGTCGTTTCTAATAATTTGTACCTCGTAGCAATATTTATAAAAAGTGGCCGCCTTTATCTCAAAACGTTTTTCTGTACACTTTTGTGTAATTCACAACACGACCTTCAGACATATAGATCCTAGGCTCCCGGCCTTTCGCTTTAACTAATCGTAGCAGGAAACGCCACGGGTGTGTTCATTGCGTTTGAATGGAAGTGGTTTGCCATATTGCACACCAGTGTTATTCGCAATGCAGCCTATCTATTCGATAGAGGCTTCATGCACTATTTGCTGGACACTTCAAAACAGCTTACCTTGCAAGGCTTGCTCCACGTCTTGGGGGTTGCTTAGGTACTTCGGGTCGATTATAGGGTGCTCAAACGGATCTGTTGAACGCAGCCGTAGATAGCCTCGTGATCTTGGTCTGTTTAGTATAGTTGACACTTGAAAACCTGGAACTCCACGGTTTGGAGCGTAGTAGGCATTGTATACCTGCCAGATGGAAGACAACACGTGAAAGCGTCCTTGTAAATTCATGAAATGACATTGAAAAATAGTAAAATGGTAAGCTTTAAGCCTTGCCTTGCGGTGAAAACCTACAGGAAAAATATAAAATTAGTTGAAAACAATTTTGGATTTTCTAACTATTTAACATGCGATCAATAATAATTCTTGCGTCTCTGTGCTGCAGCTACTGAATTGCGGCTTTCACGATTCCTGGAATGCAATGTTACGCTCTGGGATTACTGAATGGAGTACAGTAAAAGCCCGTGAATAATTTGCTGCTTGTGCGCCCTTATGATTGGAGATATCTAAATGCACTTTTTAAGGTTGGTGCATAGGACGACTGGGTATACTGCTTTAACTATAAATATACCCCCAGAATATCAGCACTAGTTGTTAATTCCTCACTACCATACAGAACACAAATTATAGCAAGAAGATGCTCAGTGAAATAAAAGTTTGCGACCCATTTCCATTCTTAACACTGCGTGCTGCATTCCTACTATACATTGAACAGCCCAGAGCGCCTTCGGGATATTCCAGCAACGTTTGTTAGTGCAGAGCATTTGTTGAATGATGTAAACAACGCTCTCGAAATTCAAATGAGTCGACAATACCGTTGATGATGCAAACATCGCGCTTCCCACTACGCAACTGCAGTGAAAATCGTCAAGTCGAGTCACGTGTACCCAAAGCCGCTATTACCAGCACCCGCATGCGACTTCATTTATTTTAAGTCCACAAATATTACAGCGAAGTAGTCTTTGGCGCAATCGCCTAATTTTGGTGTGTGTATGTGTGTGTGTCTTAGTAAAAGGTGTCTTTGACAAAGCAAGTTCCTCGATAATGCCCTGTAGCTCGCGGTGGGATTTAGACCCCTTTGAAAAAGTATGCTCTGATCGAACGCTATGCTAAGTCTACCTGCGCGCCAAGCTTCATTTACCTTTTCTATGCTTGGTGCTCTCCCTGTAAAGTTGTAAACAATTCGCAATTCCGGTCTCTTGCGAACACACACCAGGAAGGGTGGTTGCCGAAAGTGACTGTAACTGGTGTTTTGTCCGAACGATCTTTAAAAAAAAACACTACGACGTTGAACGGCTCAAACCACTAAACTGCTCTACGTAATACTTCAGCAGATGCAAGCAATAACTGCAAATCCCATTTTGGAGTAGAATAATAAGAAGCTGCCGCTTGTATTGAAATCAATCACATCACAATGCCGGTATTCAGCGAACAGTCCCATCTCTATCCGCAAGAATGAAAATTTCGGCCTTCCAATATTCCCTGCGCTCGTTATTTTCGCAGAATGCGCCATCGACAATTCAAAATTACTGTAATTTATGCACTCGTTCGGACTTCGCTCCGATCAATGGTGTTTGGTCGCTTCCACTCCTTTTGCTTTGCGGACCCACCGCGTTGACCGCATAGATCTTGGGGAATTTAACTACTCAATTCAAGGTGAACCATTGCGCTTGTATTCAGAAATTTCCATTATAACGTCGGCATCTAACGTGCTTTTAATGTCGCAAATTTTTGAGATTGAAAAAGCGCCAAAACAAGGCTGATGTTTTCAAAACAAAGCCTCTCGTTTTAGGTATTTACTTCACTTTGTAAAATGCAGAAAGACGGCGACTTATTCCACACCGGGCTATAAGATTAATATTTGTAGGTTGAACTTTATAACAGATGATATTTTACTTTCTTTTACAGGCGGTGTTTCAGGTAACTTATACCGAGTAATTGTCACAACAACCTTGCCCGCTCGCACAAACAAGAAGGTGCTATAATAATTATTTTATATTAGCAGGGTGGTCATCCCGTGCGCCAAAGGTACGTGCGCCAATGGCGCTGGAGCTGCAGAGAGCGTTCCCACGTGTACGCAAGTTGGTTAAAGAAAATAAATTTACTACACAGGCATGGCACGGTACTACAGGGGGTCAAGAAACGCCAGCAAAAAACCTTTACGCAGACATACAGTCATTCACGCAGGAACGTTCGACTAGACACAAAGAGGCAACACAAAGGAGGAGCAACTACCACAAAGGGAGACTACAAAGACATGCTCTTTGTGAAGGCCTAGATGTTAACAATAGGTGTGGCAAGCTCTAACACTAAGGCCTTACAAAAGGCTCGGCGAAGCCGACTCGGCTTCGGCGGTCAGCCGCTTAAGCTTTTCGGGGCCCGGGGTGTGGTGTCAAAATGGTCTTGAGGTTCACGACGACGGACGACAACTCTATCTCGGAGACGAGGCTGGTCACGCCTCCGCGAGCCTAACATCGGACATCCGCTAAGACAGCTTCACCCCCGGAACCCTCACCCCCCCCCCCCCCCCCAGACACGCACGCACACACACACGCACACGACTTGCAGGTTGTACAATCTCCACACGACTTGAACGTTCTACAACCGGTCGCTCGGACTACCCTAAAAAAAGTCTCCTACACGCGCAACTATCCCGCGGTAACGTGAACACTCCGACCACCATTGGGCGATTCGCTTCCCTGCCCTGCTGATGTCGTTTTCCCGGAATCAAGCAGGCGGCCGCCCGTGCTGGGCATACGCGGTTCCTCCTGACCCACTGACGTCGCCTTCGAGGACACGAGCTAGCCGCGCGCTCGCTGTACTGCCACGCTCCGTCCCAATGCCCTCTTCGAAGCGACGACGATGGTAAGAAAAAGAACAGTAAAACAACGGGGTCAGTATGGGGTGGGAGACAAGGAAGCAACGACCAAAAATGGCCGTCCCTTGCCGAGAAAGCCGCCATGGATATTGCCCGAAGAAAAAAATCGAGGGCCCGGCCAGACGTTGGTGACAGTAATACAATTAGAAAGTTAAAGTTTTTGTGCCCCCCCCCCACCCCCCAAAAAATTATAGAAGTTCATCTTGACTGCTCAACTTTTCGTTCATCAGGTCTGAATTGATACCCATGTTTCAAACCGCATTTCATTCGGGACGTAACACACGATACCACAAAGAGTCAGCGCAAAGACGTTGTTATTGTGAAAATGTTTACCAAAATGCGTTAAAGGCAGAATGATATTGCATAAACCCGAAGATTTTACCGGCGATAAACCCATAGCTTTACACTTATGATCAAATGCTTTAAAATCCGTGGCCAATATACGAAAACTAGGAATGCTGGAAATGTTCGAAAGTTACTATATCCTGCCACATGGTCACCAACGACAGCGACAAACTGAGAGGAGTTGGAAGCCCATTCACCAGTCTTTGTTGTGCGCAGGCGCGGTGTTCAATTATGGGCTGAAACCGTTCAATAGGACATGAAAAGAGAATGAGACGCCGACAGCGCTGAAGTCCGACAGCGCTGCCGACAGCGCTGAATACTTGTCAGAAAGGAGCCATTGCGTTAGCAAAACGTTCGTCCCTGTCACTCGCAAACACATACTGCACTAGACCCTTCCCTCCCCCTTCCCTCTTTGACTGAAAACACGGGTATAGTTGTCTCCAGTGTAGGAATTAGGAATTTCTACAGCGCCTCGGCCGTGGTTTCCCCAGTAGCTTGCACGAACAAAATTGGCTATAACGACAAGTTTGCCTCTCCAGAGCTAATGTTTCCTGTTGCTTTATTGGAGGGCTCCCCGAGTGACGTTTTGACCAACGTCTTTCCCGTCTGAGAACGAGCAAATCACCACTCACTCATTTATGCATGCACGGGTGCGGGGGGGGGGGGGGGGGGGGGGAGGCGACGGCGTGCACGCGCTGACAGACTTCCTGCGTACACCGATTTAGAACCATTCTATGGGTATAGAAAACTCTAACTTGTTTATCCCAATCTATTCTGAAAACAATTTGTATGACAATTATCCGCTCCATAATTCCTGCAGTACGCCGAGTTGCCCACATTGAACTTGAAAATACCGTGAAATTTCCATCTGCTAGCCAGGAGAAATAATTGGAGGAGAAATAAGTTTTACTGGAACACCGCAAAAGGTTGCTGGCTTTCTGAGGTGATGACGCCTTTTGTCCAATGCACCACCGTCTTGCGCCATGGCCTGATCCGTGTGATCAGCATAGGATTGTCGTCCAAGACTGAACTTGTCAGCGTGATGTTCCATTGCCCACTGGATGGATTGTAAATTGGAGGGACAGTTTGGGTGTTTTGACTGGCCCCTGGGATGTGGTAGAGAGAGCTGTATTCAACAGGGAAGTATAGGACATTCCTATGAGAGGAACGTGCTCGGGCAGATCGCGTTTTATATGTGCGATGACGTGTTAGTCTCTAGACTTCTCCAGATTCTGGCTTCTTCTTCACCGAGTTTTTTGTGTCGCGCTGGGAGCTTCTGACGTGAGAGACGGCAGGGCTGTTTCGCGGTACTAAAGTGGGATAGGTCATGGGACCTTTTTGAGGGATTGATGCGGCGTTTGGTGGGTATACGCTCGAGCACCGGCCTATGCTTGTTGATTTCCCCCTAAACCATTACGTCCCGGCGTCTATACAAGACACGTGGGTGGTATGATGTGGCTTGGCTTGCTTGTGAGTATTGTGTAAGTCATGTGCGACATGCGGCCTCTTCCAAAGTAGCGGCATGTAGCTTCGGAATCTGATATTACCGTAAATCTTTGCTGTCTAGTAGGGGCACACCCAAAGCGATGGCGACTTCCTCGTGGTCGAACGTAAGGAATGTTCTGATCGTTGCAGACACAAACTCTGTAAGGTCACGGATGACTCCGGTTTCCACAATAACTTGGAGGCCCGCCTAACAAGCTGCGTCCGTGTAAATTGTGCTGCACCGGTTCACGCACTGTGCTTGGAGGCGTTTTGCTTGTGCTTGCCTTGTGGTACTGCTGTTGCGATTTTTAGCTGGCGTCGTCGGTGATGTCAGTGGTTCTGTTATGGTACGGACTGTGAATATAGTAACCAAGCCGGGAAAGGGTTTTCCTGTCAGTGAGCGTAAGCAAAAGCCTCTCTCGCGCACCCGCTTTGGGGTTCCGCTTGCGCTAAACCAAGGGGCAACTGCCTTTACAAGTATACAGACGAGAAAGCGTGGGTGATACTTAACGAGCTCAACATACCCACTCGCACGGGCACGAGCACCTGCCGTGATAAAACGCCAGACCTTTCCCTGAGCAACAAGCAGGTGACGTGCGTATGGCGAAAGAAGCAAGAGGCACTGGGTAGTAATCATTTTATTATTGAAAATGTCATTTCAGGCCCTGAGCTGGTTCGCACAGTGGGACGTGCCTCCTGAACAGACTGGGTTGGTTTTAGGAGAATGAGGTTATCACGGCATACAGAGGACATCCCAGATCCGATGGAGGAAGACCAATATTCCGCGTGGATAACCCAACTTATTCAGGACAAGGCCGCTTGTACTACTAAGTTACATACAAATACCGACAATCCCTGCGTAGACACACACCTTCTACACATATGGGAAGCTAGGCGCAGCCTGCAAAAGCGCTGGAAAAAACAACGACACAATAGGAAACTCTGCAAGCGCATTGCTCAGCTCACTTGAAAAGGCGGCAAAATACGCATGTGAACTTTGCCGTGAGAGTTGGCTCTCCATTTGTGACGCTATGGGTAATCATGTGAGCACGTCAAAAACCTGGAAAATTCTTCGTTGCCTCCTGGACCCCTCTACCTCTAACTACGGGCCCTCCTGCACAAGCACTCAAAAGACACACTTCTGACGAACCTTGAGTCAAAATTCTTCCCACCTGGTCCTCAACAGCGCCACATAGACTACGATGGCGAGCCGAGCCCCATACTGGATCAAGAAATCCTCATATCGGAGGTACAAGCGGCACCGGGTCACTTACAGAAAAATACGGCACCGGGTCCCGATGGAGTTTCCAACAGACTACTAGCCAACCTCGACGACGACTCCCTCGTACTGCCACAACGCCTTGCGGATCTTCGAAAAATTAGGCATGGCATCTATGCCGACGATGTGACAGTGTGGACAGGCACAGGCTCATAGGGGGACATGGAAGCTAACCTTCAAGAAGCGGCCAATGTGGTCACTGAGTACGCCAAATACTGCGGACTCTCTTGCGCCCCGCAAAAGTCGGAACTCCTCTCGGTCCAACCAGGGAGACCCAAGCGGGACCCAACCACACCGGTAAAAATACACCTAGAGGGCCGCACTATTCGCTCCACACCCGAAATGAAGATCCTTCGAATGATCTTCCAGCCCGAAAAATGAAACTCCACTCTCGTAACTCGCATAAAACACACTACGGATGAGGTGTCTTATATGCTGCGCAGGATCATCACGAAGAGGCACGGCTTTGGGGAGTATGCGGCGCTACGTCTCGTGCCGCCCTTCATTATTTCCCGCATCACTTACGCATTCTCATATGCTCTGCTCAACAAACACGAAGAAGAATGCGTGAATACAGTAATCCGAATATCATACAAGCGCGCACTGTTCCTTCCCACGAACACGGCCAAATCACTCCTCCTTCAACTCGGCATACATAATACGTCGTCGGCACTAGTTGAAGGGCATCTGCTACAGCAATACCAACGGCTCTTTCTCACCAAGGCTGACCGCAGTGTCCTGTCGTAATTGGGAATAAATACACCAGGCTACAGCGGCCCACTTCCAGAGCCCCTACCCCGACATACTCAAGAACGCATTCAAGTCCGACCGTTACCCCGTAACATGCACCCGGAACACCACAGTGGACGACGCAAGGCTCGCGCGGAGGCCATCTCACGCCAATACAGTCAAGATGCCGATGCAGTCTTCACAGACGCGGCATTCCCGTCCTACCCAGCGTTCTCCATGGCAGTAAGCCCCGCCCAAGGAGGACCGACTATCACTGCCTCCATCAAAACACTCTTGCCAGCTTAAGCTGAAGAGGGAGCAATAGCGCTTGCTATCTCCTCAACCAAGGCTACTACTGTAGTGACGGACAGACAACAGGCCTGCCGGCACTTCCAGGCCGGAAAGGTGCACGCTGCGGCCCGCGAAATACTACTCCGCCACCCCCCCCCCCCCCATCGACAGATCCAGATCGTATGGACTCCAGCCCATCTGGGTGTAAGAGGGAACGAGACGGCCCACGACCTTGCGCGAGAAATGACACGCCGCACAAAGGCGGAAGACACCGCCGCGGAGAGATTTATTCCCCTGCTGGCATACAGAGAAATGACCCAACATCTACGCCTGCCCCGACGCACCCATTCGCCACCACACCGACACCTATTTATCGGGCAGGCACACCACTACCATGCCTTGCAAACGAACACCTTTCCCCACCCTAAAAATCCCGCCATCTCCACGATTTAATGATGATGAGAGGGGCGAAGCTAAAATGCTTGTGGGTAAAACAGTGAAACATTCGCCGCACATCATATAAAGATTCGACACGTCAAACTACCACCGCTCCGTTGACAAGCCCGTCGATGACGTCGATGCTTGTGATGATTAGGTAGGCCTTGTTTGGGACGACGAGAATCTCCATGGGTAAGTTGGCGAATTCGGTGTGTGACATTTTAGCCACCCTGGCCGTCGCCTTCTGCAGACCTTCTTGTGTCGCGTACCCCCGGTACGTGTCTTCAGCTCGCAGGCGACGATCGACAACCTCTTCTTCTTCCTCTCCTCCTTGTTGGGTAGCAACAAACGCGTTGAACGTTTTTACCTCTTCGGCCAATCTTTGGTTGGCCAATTCCTAGGGGGATCCTGCCACAATCATCATTAATGTGCCGGATACAGCAGCAACGAGGGACGGGACAGGGCCCGAGCAAGAGGAGCTTCGCCCCTAAAAGAGTCTGCCACTACTCCGAAAAAATTACGTCCCCTAGCTGCCCTTTCTGTGGAGCAGACTGCACTCTGTTCCACATGGTTGGTGGATGCCGCTCCCACCCTTTCCCCAAACCCAATCCGTACAACTCTCCCGAGCTCTGGAGGCGCACCCTGTCCAGCTCATGCCTGTCCGATAGCTTCGACTGGTGGAGCGGGCTGTAGAGGCTCGAAAAGCATATGGGGTCCTGGACTGAGGACTCCACCTCCTGAAGACGCCATACAAATTCGCTACACAATAAAGATGTTTATCCTCCTCCTCCTCCTCGTTTGCTTGCGAGATGCGCTTCTATGTGCTCCGCAGCCATGTTGTACAAGCGCAATTCAAGTAAACACTAGGTTAGCTGTCTGGTGCTAGCAATCATGCCCGCTTGTAGGCCTTCCCTTATGATTCCATGTCGTTCCTACGCAACCGCGTAAAAGGGGCTACATAGACGATTCTGATGATGAGGAAAGCCTAGAAAAATCCAGGGCAGTTTCCTTCCCTCATACCGTGGTTTCTTCCTGTGATTCGGCAATCGTACCCATATTCTGAGGTGTGGCTTCTTGCAGTCGGTGTATTGCGCTTTTTTTGAGGATGTCTTTGTCCATGCAAAGGCCAAGGGTGCGAATGTGGTCAACGCGGGGAATCCGCCCGTAGGTAGGTGACGCTGAACTTGCGGACAGGTTCATTTATTTTTCCCCTGGAGTGTATTAAATACTGGATTGTTTTGTAATCCGCGACGTTCAGCGGTTATTAGAAGAATTACACTTGTTCTCGTTTTCAAGGCCCTTGGAACTGGCGGAAACATTATTGCCATCTTCAAAACAGGACTGTAGTTCCTCGCATAAGCAAAATAGCCCCAAATGTTCGTGCTTTTTCGATTCTTTTCGTTATAACATAGCTAACCCTTTTTGTCCATCTTTTTGTCGTGGTTCTGACCTTACTTGAGAACTTATTCAGGATAATGCTGATTATCCACTGTTAATAGTTCATTGCATGAACTAAAGAAATTCCTCTCTCCATGGCTCCCTGCTATGCTTTTAAAATTTTCGAATTTATTGTGGAGTTTATGAGAGACTTGCTTCTTTTCGATGATAATTCATTTTTTCCAGTCCCGTCAGCACTTTAAAGGGGCCATGAAGAGAAAACACATGTTTAATTCATTCGAAATATTGCATTATTAGAATCATACTGGCCCCACTTTACCATAAGCCGTATAATTAAGAAAAAGGGAATAGCCATGAGACTCACTAGCTTATTTCCCGCAACAGAAGCTATGATGTCATATGCGGCAGTTCTGCGATTGGCTGAGGCCGCTAAAAGCAAACGCAAATTACACAGGGCTTACAATATTGCCTAACGAGCTATTTGCGCTTAAATTAAAAGCTCATTCTTGTTATAGAAGTAAGAATGGTTGGCTAAACAGTGGAAGTTACGAAAACGCACGTACACATATTAGTACCGATTCGTACTGCTGTTTCTACTGCGCTCACTATGCTTGTTTTAGCTGCATAGTACTGCGGCCCTTGGGGGTGTCTCAGACGACACTGGTCGATTGACGTAAGCGACGGTGACACACGTGTCCATACTTGCCGACCGAACATGTTTCACGAAACGATTATTGTCTACCTTAACAAAAAAAATAGCGCCAATCCACCCTGTGAATGTTGTTCAAAAGCAAAGCTGTAAAGGGCACCAACAACGATTACCGGTGCGACGTCTTAATTTAATTTAGTCACATCGCTCTACAAATGGTGAAACCAGAGAGGTGAAATGGACTTACCCAACCCTTTATTACTTCAAAGAGATATTCTTGGTAAGGTTAAATCAATGAGTATGCATGAACGGTGGCTGTTTGAGTTGTATTCGTGTAGCACATGAGTGAAAACGTTTTTTATAAAATTAAAGGCCGCTCAAACCCGGTGTTAGACGATCTCAGTTCTGCATTCCACCCGTGGAAGGAGGCGACGAGATCTGCGGCCGAGACGGTGGAGGAGGACGAGAAAAAGGAGGACGACGAGGAGCTGGAGGAGGAAGTATTTCTATTCAGATTTCTGAACGGGCCAGAGTGGGGTCCAGAGGAGTGGCTCTTTCTTCACTGGAGCCCATATGCACTCCGCGCCGCCTGTGATCTGTCCACCAACTGAAGCCGGGTAGGCAGACAGGAGCTGGACAGCAGCATCTCCCATTTCTCTTGTTGAATAGCAGACGGAAAGAGAGGATGATGCTCTGGGCTAAAGTCGCACACCCCGATTATTTATGTATCGGAGTGTTGGTACTTCTGAGCAACATTTGCATTCACAGTCGCAGCGATTCGGGTGCATTAAGTGAAGACGCCTGGGGTGTGGAAGGAGCCGGATGGTATGTGCCGTAAGGTAGTTTGTTTTTCTTTGGAAAGGTCCGGGGAACGCAAAGGTAGGGTCGATCTTTGAAGGCGATAATGCTGGGTTACGTCTCTGAAGGAGACGAGCGGGTGACTGTCCTCGTGCAGCTACATAGAACGGAGATTAAACGTGCAGGCTTCTTGCTGGGCATATTCATTGCCCCCCATGGAAGCGTGAGCGGCTGTCCAGATGAGCCCAATGGAGCCATTTGGGGAGTGAGTTTTTAGCACACGCAGTGCACGTCGGGACACCCAACCGCACTGGTAATTCCGGTGGGCTTGTTAGGAATCGGTTACTACCTTCCGAACTCCAGTTTAAGTGAGAGCCAAGGAGATGGCTGCCTCTTCTGCTGCCATCATGTCTTGGGTCTTGAGTGAGGCACAAGCAAGGAGGTTGGTTCTGGTGGCCGCCACGATGATGGCGTGCTACTTCCCTCGATGTTGGGAGGCGTCAGTGTGGATAACTGCATCATCCCCACAGAGAGTGGTGATGAGCGCTTGATCCCGTGCTTGTCGGCGACACTGCTCGGGAGAGGGGTTCATTTTTCTAAGCAAGAGGAGCATCTTTAGTTCTTGTCGCCAGGAGTGCGGGAGTACATTAATGGGAGTGACATCCTGAGCTGCCCAGCCAATCTGGTGAAGGATGGAGTTTCTGGTTACAAAGGTGGCCCTCTATTCGCTCTACGACCGTGTTGTGGAGCCCAGTGCTAACCATCCTCTCTTAGGACGCACTCACGGGAAGACCAATGGCCTGCTCAACCGCCTTTCTAATCATTATATAACGCATCTTTATGTCCTCCTTGCCGAGAAGGAGACAGTGGGTTGACTTAAGTGATTCTCGAGAGGACAAAAGCTTCAATTAATCGAAAGGTATCGTATTCCTTGAGGCCGCGCTTCTTGGTGGCAACTCGTCTGATCATGTGTATCATTTGATTGACGCTGTGTTTGAGGCGCCGCAACGATACGTCGTTTTGGTGTTGACCTGGAGTTGTAGGCCCACGATCTTGATGCTGGGGCTTGGAGTGATGGCCTGGCCATCAAAGAGTATTTGAATGTGTTCCTTGATGTGTCGTTTGGCATGAGGACGGGTGACAAGGAGCTGTGATTTTTTTACGTGAACACGGGAGGTCACAGGCTTTAGCACATTGGCGTACTAGAAGTTAGATGCCATGGGTTGATGTGAGCTTCCTTTAGTTTTTGTAACTCCTAGCACACGCGCAAAGCGCGCACAGGGCCGCTAGACGCGCCGTGGACGGAGCGCACAGCGGCGCGTGAGGCGACGTGACGCTATCACGTGGCATTCAGCGAGAATGTAGGGGGTAAACCCGTAGATGTGCTTGGTGAGTCCACCCCCTGTATTCCCCGTCTCCACGTGGGCTCGTAGCTAAAT
This sequence comes from Haemaphysalis longicornis, assembly GCF_048455015.1. NCBI lineage: Eukaryota > Metazoa > Arthropoda > Arachnida > Ixodida > Ixodidae > Haemaphysalis > Haemaphysalis longicornis. Next base: position 84,550,909 of record NW_027526203.1, on the reverse strand, counting down.
CGGTAAGACAACGGGCTCTCGCTTTGTTACGCTATTTGTTCCAGGTTCGATTCCTGGAGGTACCAGTTTATTCTTTTATTTGTTCACGGGAGTTTTCTGTCGACACCAACAGTCGCGAAAGAACCTTTGGGGGGTAGAGGTATGAAGCTTTGCTTTAAAACAGGCCAGGTACGAATACGGTACAAAACAAAGTAACGGTAGAAAATGGTCGTTGTTGGTATGGTGCGCCATCTAGGGTGACTAAACGTAACCGAGGCTCCGCGATCGGCTGCAAAGCGACTGTTGTAATGTCATTGCAGACGTCCCGAAAGCACACGACTTGGGGGAAAATAAAAATTTTAACATAAATTGAATAATTTCTCAGCGGATAAAGTATCGTTTGCTTTAGGGAAAGCGCTGGGGGCACTATAAAACAAGAAATCTTTCGAATAAAAGAAACTTGTGTTTTTTCTGCATGGTCCCTTTAAGATGATAAAGTATGTTTATTTTCCCTAGTAATATTTATTCACTCAGACGTGACTGGCTGTTTCACAGAATCGTGTTTTGTTTTGCCAATAATATCTGCAATGTTATATCTGCAGTTGAGCTTTCAAAGGGCAGTTCTCCAATTAGTTATGGCCGACATTCTCAACATTTTCTTACCAATGACATTCCACGATATAAAAAGGGCACAACTACTCGGCAATGCTGTCATGGCTACATTGTTTTAATCTACCCATCGAAATACGGTGTCCGTTTAGCTGCAGCTAACTAGACACAAAAAAGCACCGCATCAATCCTTCCAAACCTCCACTACACGGGTGTACCCTTTTTTAATTCTTTTTCTGTACCCTTTGCGTAGCTGATATGAAGGCGGTGCTCGCATGCTTCAAGTGCATTCATTGAATGCTTTCTCTTACTTCTGCCCTATGGTACCTTTCCGGTGAGCTCGCCGCCATAGCTAATATAAATAATGCGCCATACGCAGACGACTTGACGTTGTTGCTTTTGCCTGGCTCGCAAGGAAACCTACATTACGTTGTTTAAAAAGCTTTCAACCACAACCTCGGGCTTCCTACACTCCCGCGACATTTCGTGCCCACTAAAAACATCGCCTTATTTACTTTGTGCACCAAATATTACAAGCGATGACCCATGACCACGCTAGCCCCATCTACAATATTCAAGTCATTGTACCCAAAGTAATCTCCTTATGCGTCGGTGGCCTGATACTGCTCGCTGAAAGGGCCGGGGCACGCGCTATCAAGCAACTCCACGATCCCCCATCTCTCTACATTCGCACAATCAGAAGCATACGCAGAGGCCTTCTCAAAAAGACAGTTTAGAAATGGTGGAAGCTCTCCCGTCTGCTAAATACTATAGGTCAACGTCCACCTCTCAATCCAATTTCATGAACGCTGCAGAACCGAAACACTAATTTGGTGAATCGTCAAGGTTGTCGTGGGACTCCACACTCACCCAGCCACACTACGCAAACCCGAATTCAGGGTTTGCAGCACCTGGAATAAGCTCACTGAAGCTATTCAAAGAAGTAAATCTAACTAAAGTTTGGGTTTGGGCCAGTTGATCATGATTCAAAGAAGCCCACTCGAATGACTAACATGAACTACAACCGATCGACGCGTTCTATACAGAAATACCCCCTCCTTCACACAGCCAAAGCTCACAACAAATTACCTAATCAAAAGTGACCCCTGTACCAAGTATGACCACATTCATGATAGATAGATATATAGACAGACAGACAGACAGACAGACAGACAGACAGACAGACAGACAGACAGACAGACAGATAGATAGATAGATAGATAGATAGATAGATAGATAGATAGATAGATAGATAGATAGATAGATAGATAGATAGATAGATAGATAGACAGCAGACAGATAGATAGATATATAGATAGACAGACAGACAGACAGACAGACAGACAGATAGATAGATAGATAGATAGATAGATAGATAGACAGATAGATAGATAGATAGATAGATAGATAGATAGATAGATAGATAGATAGATAGATAGATAGATAGATAGACGGATGGATGGATGGAGAGACGGACGGACGGACGGATGTATGGATGGAGGGATAGATAGATAGATAGATAGATAGATAGATAGATAGATAGATAGATAGATAGATAGATAGATAGATAGATAGGTAAGTTCGGTTGGTCGGTTGGTCGGTCGGTCGGTCGGTAGGTAGGTAGGTAGGTGGGTAGGTAGGTGGGTAGGTAGGTCGGTCGGTCGGTCGGTCGGTCGGTCGGTCGGTCTGTAGGTAGGTAGGTAGGTAGGTATACAACTTCATTTGAGCCATTGAGGTCACCGTTGAGGTGGCCTCCGACGGGGTGGTTCCTTATTCACAGGGCCCATAAACGACCAGCACCTCGAGGCCCCGGGCCACTGGGACCGCGTGGGTCGTTGCGGTGGGGTTGGACCGTAGGATCTCCCGTCGTTCTTTTGGAGAAGGAGAGATTTAGGTGTTGGTTGGGGATGGGATTTGCGGGATGGGAGCTTTGAGTGACGTACACTCTGCAATAACGTGTGGCAAGGTGCCTTTTTCTTGGCGACAGAAGGGGCATGTGTCTTCATATTGTTGTGGGAACATGGTGTGTAGCAATGTTGAGTGTTCCAGCGACCCTGCTTGAATTCTTAATATTGACTGCTCTTTCCGTGTTAGTGTACGATGAGGTGCCGGCAGTGCGCACCTGTCCTCCTTGCACATTTCCGCTATATCTTTGAAGCTAGTGACGGGAGTCGGGTCGTCTTTTCCTCCATTTGCCTCCTCGTGAGCCCGGCGTGCCATCTCTCGGGCGTAGTAGTCGGCAATTGTGTTGTCGACTAGTGAGGAGTGGGTGGGTGTCCATACGACCTCGACTACCCTTTCTGGTGGCTCTCTCTTGTCATGATGTTTGCTGCCAAGGAAGAGATCGTGCCCATCCGGTAGCAGCTGTAGGCCTTCTTGCTGTCAGTAACCACGACCTCGACACCGTGTTGAAGCAGCGCTATTCCCATGGCCACCTCTTCCGCTGTGCTTGGGTGCCGTGTCCTCGTGGATGCCGTGATGATTAGCCTGTTTCTAGACGTTACGGCCACTGCTGCTCTGTCGCATCCCTGTAGTAGGGATGCGTCCGTGTAGAAGACGTGAGGGTTGTCGCCAAATCTCGTCTCCAGAGCTGCTGTTCGCGCCTTTTTTCTTCCCCCGTCCTCTCCCGGTGTCATATTACGTGGAAGGGGCTTCGACGTGGTGTTTACTCGCCAGTGTTCTGGTATGAGGCTCGGTGTTGGCATCAGCTCAATCTTCCATCCTATCTTCTCGAGGACCCTTTTGCAGTGTTCGGTGCAGCTGAGTCGCATCCTCTGGTTGGACAGGTGGGCTTCCACAAGCTCGTCCACGGTGTTGTGGACTCCCATTTCATGCAACCGTTTGGTGGAAGTGTAGATGGGGAGTACCAGGGCTTGCTTCATTGCCTTTATTATAAGTACGTCTAGTCCTTCCCTATGTGTCTTCATTAGTAGCAGATAGGGTGCTGAATAGGTGATACGCGAGATGAGGATAGCCTGGACAAGGCGGATTGCGGGGTCTTCTTTGATGCATTGATTCCTGTTGGCTACCCGTCTCAGCATACACAGTACCCATTCCGTGGTTATTATGTTCTTGGCAAGGGCTGCGCCCGCTTTATCTTCGTTCCTCAGGATGAGCCCCAGTATATGGCATTGTTGGGTGGGCTTTATCTCGATTGCGTCTATTTGAACAGCGATTTGACACCTGGTCTTCTAGTTAACACCCGGTTGTACTAAGAGGGTTCAAATTAAATTGAGAACGATTCAGCGGGCAATGGACTCAGCGGGCAATGGATTCAGCAGGCAATGGTCAGGAAAGAAACGCGTGTTAAAGACATATTAGTTGAAATTAAAAAGAAATGGATGCGGGAAGGGCATGTAATGTGAAGGCAGAATAATGATTGGTCATTAAGGGTAACAGAGTGGATCCCTAGAGAAGGCAAGCGTTGCAGGGGCGGCAGAAAGGTAGATGGGCAGATGAGATCAAGAAGTTTGCGTGGATAAATTGGTCGCAGTTAGCACGAAACCGGGTTAATTGGAGATTAATGGGAGAGGCCTTTCAGTGCACTGGGCGTAGATAGGCTCGTGACAATGATGATGGACTACTAATGGCTCGGATTTTTAGGGGGCGCAGCTAAGGCCGCGCGGCTTAGCGTACTCATGCACCGTCGTCGCTGCTTGCTGCAATGTTTCTTCCATCCACCCCTCAGACCCTGGTCTGTTCGTCCATACTGTGATATCTTCAGCGTAAAATGCATGGTCGGTTCCTTCAATCTGTTCCAATAGTCATGGCAAGGGAAGGATAGCAAGTTTGAACAGTAGAGGTGAGATCATCGATCGCTGTGGTGTGCCGCGCTCGCCCAGTGCTATGGGGTCCGTCTTGGTTCCTCCTATCGCCAATGTTGCCGTTCTGCTCGTTAGAAAGTTTGTGACATACTGGAAGGTTCTGCCTTCGCATCTCGTTGTGTCAAGGTTCTGTAACACGCTGTCGTAGGTTACGTTATCAAACGCTCCCTTGAGATCTAACGCTAGGATGGCCATTGGTCCGGCTCTCGTGGCCTGTTTGACCACCAGCTCGTGAAGTTGTATCATGATGTCTTGTGTTCCGAGATGTTTCGGTCCCGTCAAGGCCCCGTACACGGTGTCGTGCATTTGTTTCGTTGCCTCGAGATGTTCTTGGAGTTGTCGCAAGACCATGCGTTCCATCACGTTGCCGACGCAGGATGTCAGCGGTATCGGCCTAAGGTGTCCACCGACAGGGGTTTCCCAGATTTCGGTATGAATTTAACTTCAGCTTCTTTCCATTCGCCCGGCAACGTCGAGGACTCCCAGGCAGTATTAATATACTGTGAGAGTTCGTTTGCTGTTTTACCACACATGTTAGAGTGGAGCTTATACGTAATGTTGTCCGTGCCGGGGCGCTTTTCTTGTTGCCATCGTCGATAGCCGCCCATAACTCTGCGATGGTGAATGGCCGATCTACTTCTTCGCTTTCGGGTTCCTGGTATTCCTCGGGGGGGGGGTGAATTCGTTTCTCGGTATGCAAGTACTTCTTTTTATGTGCTTTGCGTAGTTTACGTTCCCTGCTTTTATACGTGTTTAGTACCTCGGTCAGGTTCCGGTTCGTTGTTGTTTGACTTTGTGTTGGGTCAATTAGATGTCTCAATAACTTCAACGTTTTACCGGAGATAACGGTCCCTGAATGCCCTCACACATCTTGTGCCATATTTCTCTACCTAGCTTGGCGGCATGTTCTGCTATGTGTTTGTTTAGTAGTGCAATGCGTCGTGCCAGCTTTCTATTCCGTCGTTGACGCTTCCACCTGCGGGTCAGCGAGTGTCTGGCTGCCCACATGTTGGAAAACTTGGCGTCAACGAGCGGTGTGGCTGTTGTTGTTATGACCTCCTGTATAAATTTGCGAAGTGCTTCCCGTTGTCCTTTGACCCAGTCTACATATGGCTGTATGGGATGTCCGGCTTCTGTCTCTGCTTTTTCTTGTGTGCCGCTACGCTCTTGGGTATGTTTCCTTATCTTCTCCCAATCTGTGACTCCTGCTTTCCCTAGCTCTGGTGTGTATTGGGGTTCGTGTATATCGATGTTAATGACCTTGTGGTCGGAGCCTAGGTCGACGTCGTCACACTTCCATTCCGTCTTGAGCGTTCCCGACATCCATGTTAGATCTGGCGTAGTGTCATTGGTGACACTGTTACCGGTTTCAGTTGGCGCTCCGGGTTCGTTGAGAAGTGTGAAGTTATGCTTCTCCATCGCTTACATAAGAGCTTTGCCCCTCGTGGATGCGAGCTTGTAACGAACATCGGTTGTGGTGCATTGAAATCACCTAGGACTCGGAGCGGTCTGTCTTTTGCTAGTTGCTTCGCTTCCCCCACTATTGCATCAAAGTCGTATGAATGCTTAGCACCCGGTCTACAGTAGATCTCCAGTATGAATATGCTTCTTGTGCTTCCTATGCCTCTTGCGTGTACCTACACGAGTGTGTGATCACATCCGTGTTGTGCCGTTACGGGTTGTGTTGCCGCCCCGGTGGTTCGTACAAGGATTGCTGTGCTCTTCTCTGTTGGGTCCGTATATGTTATGTATGCTGGCATGCGTGGCTTTACTTTCGTTTCCTGTAATGTTGTGATGACTGGTTGACCGTACCTCTCTCGTCCTCCGATGTGTAGGATGAGTTTCATGTCTTTGTCTCTGAAAATCGTGCAGTTTTATTGATAGACAACAGAGACTTCCTTATTGTCTTTCCGTTTCCGTTGCCGCTTACTGTTTGGATTCAGTGTCATCTTTTGTGCTGACGTCTATGCGACCTCGCCTCTTTGCGATGGTCTCTTTTAGTCTTTCAGCCCTTTCCTTCTTCAGCTACCCGTACCGGTTGCGATCTTCCATAGGGCTTGCTCTGGCCACAAGGCGATCGTGCTTGACCTCCAGTGTGGTGATACGGTCTTCCAACCGCCTAATTCTGCCAGAACGGCCGTTTCACCTAATGTTATTTGTGCCTTCTCGTCTGCCTTTCTACTAATTGTTTGTTGCTGGTTTATATCCTGTGGGGCTTCTGCTTCCATCTCTTGCGTTTCTGCATTCTGTGTTGTCTTTGGGGGGTGCCGGGGACGGGGTCCTCTTCTTCAGCATTTTACGTGGTCTCTCAAGCGTGGTTGCTACTGGTGTTTCTTCGTGTCCTTGTGTCTTTTTCTGCTGCGTGTTACCTGTCATTTTCTCTAATCTGCAGATTAACTCGTGGCTTTGCACATTTTGTCGTTCAATGATTTTCTTTAACTCCATTACCAGTGCGCCTTGACTTTGTGTACATCTGAGGGGGTGGGAAAAGGGGATTCAGGGGTTCGACCGTTGGGAGACTCATTGGCCCAGCCCACCTTTGTGTCGGTTTTTCTGCGGTGGTCTGCAGTACCGCCCCTCGATATCGAACGTCCTCGTTTCATCCCGTTCTCCGCTCCGTCGCCGCACCCGGCTCCACTGCACGCAGCCGACACCGCCCGTCCAGCTGTCTCCCAGCGTTGGTTTCCAGCCTGCGCCGCCGGCCTTGACCAGGAGCGCCCTTGGCGGCCACTTGTGCTCCTCCGTTCTCTGGATTGCGGCCCTCGGCTGACGCTGCGCTCTCAGCACTACGATGGGAAATCCTCGCCCCATTCCTTCTGTTCTTGTTGTTGTCGTCGAACCCATTGTCGTCTTCGCAACACATACGTGGTCTTGAATCGGTTGGTGGACTCTTGGCTGCCTGTAACATGCTGGCCGCGGCATAGTTCCCACTTTGGCTTGCAGCGTGTTATGTGGTCTTCGCCAGGGTTTAGCTTTCCGCACCCGATACAGATTCTTGTGTCGGGGAAAGGCAAAAAGTCGCCCCGGTGCCCGACCTTCCCGCACTGTCAGCATACGTCGTGGTGTTTGCGATACAGGACAAACCGTATCAACAAAGGGCCGTATTTGACATAGTTCGGTACCCTCGTCCCGTCGAACAGTACCGTCACCGCGGACGTAACGCCAATGCGGTGCGCCTCCAGTGCGGTGGGGTTGGTCTCATTGACAATGTTATCGTTGATCGCCTTGTCCGTATGCGGGGCACAAAACAAGGAGGATTTTAGAGAAGCAAAGGTCTAGCTTTGCCTGTACTGCCAGAAAAAGCGTAGTGGCGGCGTCATGAACTACCGAGGACGCCCGCTTGATGGCGCTGTAAACACGGCTTTGTAAACATGGCGGATGCTTTCTGCACAGGCCGTTTGGGATCCTTAATAACATGGCTGCCCTCGCACGGCGGCCGCCGGCTCGCTGCTCCACGGCCGGACTCGACTCTCCTCCTCCCGCGCGCGAAAGGAGCGTCGAGTCCGGCCGTGGCTGCTCCTGCTGGTTCCTGGCTGGCACGCTGGCCGGGTGTTTACTTGCGCCGCGCTAGTAAAGTAATGTTACGCCAGGTGACCAGATGGCCTCGACTGGCACAGACCACAGGGAGCAGCAAGTGAGAACAAATCGTTTATTGACATCCGCAAGTTTACAGAGGCCAGGACATCATTTAAGTTCGATCGCTGCAATTGTACGTCGCTTTAATGACATTTTTTTTCCATAACAACTCGTTCACTTGCGCTAAGATTTCGAACGAAGGGTACATTGCTTCCAATATTCTGCTGCCCGTAGCGGAGTGCATAACACTCACCTTCTGTTGGAAGAATCAAATATTCTGGCCTCGACAGCTGTCTTCCGATGCGGAATTTCCCACATTTGTCACTCCATAAGCACTCAATTCCCGTGTTTTGCCAGTCCTCTCAACAACTGATGGACGCAAAGCACATAACAGCAATAACAGTCACGAAACCAGTGCTCCGCGCACATAGAAACGGTGGGCCGTTGCAGCGGTTTCAATTTGAATGGGCGGCTTTGTGGTTGCGAATGCAGAAGCGAGGTGGTGCACCAGTCGGCTGTTCGTAAAAAGTTGCGTACATTTTTGCTAAACGGATGTTTGATGCAAAACTTCTTAATAATATTTTTAAACAACACATTGTAAGCGAACTTTGTTGGCTCTCTGAGTCACGGAATAAAGGTTTTGTATTCTCTACCAAAAATAACCTTTCGCTTGCGCCGTCTGGTTGACTTGATGGTCGAAAACTGCGGTGTAAGTTGGTCACGTGGGGCGTCGATTTTTACGCCGCCTATAGGGAAACCAGGGAACGTCCAACCTTGAGAGGCCTGTGCGGGGCATCAACTCCTCTGATCACGCCTTTTGCTGTTTCTTCTGCTGCTGCTCTGTATGCCCATATTAGGTGTGCCATTTCCTCCCGCTGTGAGGTTACGCATTCTGTTGTAACGCCTGGCTCGCTGTTCGCTTGGCGTGCTAATTACGATGATGTTCTAAGCAAGGTTTGGGCATTTGGTGTCCATCCTTGCTTATTCCTTTCTAATTTTTACGCCATTGTTGCCGTAGCTTCAGCACGAGCGAAATTTTATCCGTCGCGTGGTCCGCTGATGACTTTGGTCTGTTCGCGCGGCATAGCCGGCATACGGGCTGCATTCGTTATCTCGCTGTCACCCTCTTCACGTAATTGACCCGCTCTCTTGGTCTGGATTGATGTTCAGGCGACGAAACGGACTCACCGGCTTTCAGCTCAGTACCGAGGCGCGTGGTGCGACTGCCCTGGGCCGTCCTTCCCGCCGTATCGTTAGGCACAAAGTCCTCACCAGGCACTTCCACACACATTCGTCCTCCGTGGTTGCCAAGTTGCAACCCCTTCACTGATGTAGTCGCACTCCCTTCAATATCTGTCGTTGAGTCCATGCTGCACCGCTGAAGGCTGGCCGCTTCTCCGATTACTCGAAGCAAGCATGCAATATGCAGGTAACGCCAAGCCCCGGAAGAGATAACGCCCTAAGCACCCAATTCCACACCAGGTCCGACACAGCTGACCTAACTCGAACTGTTACCCTCCCCCAAAGATTACACCCCAAACGGCTCACAGGACGACAGCCTCAGCTTCCTACCTCTGCCTGCCTAGGACATCACAATACTCCCAAACACTTGCATATTCAACCAGCCGGTATACGCCGGGAATACTTCTCAATTACCCCAGGCTCTCGTACCCCCTTCCGTTATCTCCATTGTGGCTGCATATCCCAACTCGCACTGCAGATCTTCGTGGTAATTCACTCTCCCCCAAAGATTGAGGAAATCTTGAGCGTTTCACAAGAATCTTTGGAGAGGAATGAGGCATATCGCGCCATTTCCCACACACGCGTACACCAGGCATTCTCTCAAGAGCCCATCGGCCCGGACCAGGCGCTACAGCCTATCCGCCGACGATGCAACGACAACCTATGTTTTTCAAGATTCTGGGCCAACACTATCTACCACCCCAGTATCAGGAAAAAAGAGACAACTCTCAACCGTATATAATCCGACGCACACCCTCTCACGAAACATATCTCCGCCTATGTGCAAAGCTCAATATTAACCTTATTGAGCCTATTGTCCCGTACCAGCCCCCTTGAACCATATAAAATGGGGGTGCATGAGCACGTCGTTCCTAAGTTGCAACCCCTCTCCAGTCTGTTGAAGTGGTAGAGCATACTGACCTGCTGCCGGTTGAAGGACCAGTAAACCATGTCCACTCGAGGCTGAACATGCTCCTGTTGTCACAGGCAACTGACTGAACACTCTACCCACAAGGAAAATGGCGGGAACTACCAAAGTGTTTTGCTGAATAAAGTTTATCGCACATCCTCCTGCCGCTGGCTTGTGAGTTTTTTGCAATCTCAATGAGCACGAGATCATGACAAAAAATTGTTGTTACGAAAGCAATGGCTGAATTGCAAGGCCTGGACTAATGGCCAATAATGTTTTGTTGCTCAATGATCTCAATTTTTTTTTATGGCTTTTCGTCCAACGGGGACGCACAGAACGGGCACGTGCGAACGAATCGGCACTATCAGTGTCTATAAGTTGAACTGCCACCGAAAGGCTGTCAGAGGAGTCAATGTGTTTCTGGGGAGCTCAAACAGCAGGTTATTTACGATTACGGTTCGACCTTGGCTAATCGTAGCCCGAAGTGCAGAAAGTGTGGGCCCAGAGTCTGAAGAGTGTGTAACAGAGGATAGCGAAGCATAGTTTACCGGAGCACACAAGAGCTCAGAATTCGTATTTAAGGCCATAAACGATTTGAAGTCAGTCATGAAGCGCACGATGCCACTTTTCGTGACGACTCTTGCAAATTAAACTTGGGGATAGAACTATAAGCACTTCACCATTACTTATCTCCTTAGAATGAACATAAAGCATCCTGTCGTGCTCATGATATAAGTGCGAGTCTGCATTCGTTCTTAGGTGTATAACCTCTGGCACTTCTGAAATGCTGCGATGCTCGGTATCGTGTTTCCAATTTCAGGTTCAAGCGACGGCAGATGCCGAAGACAGCCAATCGTGACTCACAATAACGTTCTAAGCACAAGGAGACAACACTCCACTCTTAACATGTTGACGAAATTCGCACCGTGCATTTCATCGAGAGCTGAACCTGCTGCTGCTAGGGCCGTGTAAGGAAGGTACGCCGTAGGCCGTTAGCCCGGTGTGTAAGCGTGCACATAATTTCAAACTAATTACTAGAATTCTCACATCAGTCTTAATAAGGAGAACAAAGGCAACACCTTGCACTAAAGTAAACAGTAGGCTGGACGCAGGCTTTTGAGGAATTGAAAGCTTTCCGAGTGATGCCATTTTCTCTCCCAAACAGCACTAACTAGTTTTCCAGACGCGGCTCCGTAGCATAGCGCCAATAGGACGCAGGACGAAGAGGCCACAACGCGCGGCGGGCTGGTGAAGATTAGCATCCTCGTGGTACACGGGAGCTGCGAATTTCGCCAGGCTCATTTGGAGGTACCTGGTGGAGCATAGGAGGGATTGAATACCGAGATTGTATCTCGGATGCAGAAATACTGGCATACGGGTCAGCTGGCGGCGAGGTCCTGGTTTAGTAGAAAGTAGGCACCTTATCACACGACGTTTCCGCACATGGACCTCCGAGTTGGACGGTGTTGATGGACCAACAAGGTTCGAAGGAGAAAAAAGCACCGACATGCCCGCAAGCACCTCTTTGACCATATCTGTAAAGCCACCAGGAGAAGCAGCTTGGTGTACACTGCGTGGAAGCGGCAAGATGTCGTCTATGATTTTTTTGCGAAATAGGGCGGACACAATCCCACGGAGGTCTTCGTCTCCGAGGTGGTAGGTAGACACCAAGTCCAGTGGAAAGCGAATGGAGGGAGATGTCTTGAAACGCTGACATGAAGAGCTTACGCCCTATACGATGGTAACGTTCTGATCTGAAAGTGCGCTTAAAGCGATCGTCTCGCCGATTCCCTTCAGTATGGAGCAGACACTGTCGTCTTCTAGCATGTTTGCCGACGTGGCGACACAGCGCTAGAATACCCGAGATAAATCTAATTATCTTGAGGCACGCGGCCCTATCGTTGTCTTATTGGGTTCTCAGACTGAGCTTTAGGGGAGCCATGGTTCTGGCTGAGCTGCGCAGCGAAGCCAGCCCAGTCGGTGATGCCGTCTTCGCGGATAAGATGGCATGCCTAGGCGAGATGCAATGGATAGTAGAAAACGCGCAACAAATTTCGGCTTCCATCCATCCTATAGAACGCGCCGCGCGTGCGCAGCTTTCCAGTCACTCATTGACGTCATTTCCCCAAAGACCAGTGAGGACAGGGGATATCACACTGACAACTGTCGATGACGAATTGCGGAGGAGCAAAGGCTGGTCCTCTCGTGGTATATTGCGACATGAACATCGATCCGGAAGGCAAATAATGGAGGAGGGCTTCCGATGACGGAAGTTACCGCCAGCAACTTCACTCCGCGATTGTGTTTTTACCTCTATTTGTGTTTGATCACATCAATTCAATGCTAACATGCACTTAATACACTGAAAACTCAGTTTTAGAAACATGCAGTTAACACACTGAAAATTCAGGTATAGTGCACCCTGTATTTTATGTTTTCAATAAAACTTAGAAATTCCCCCTTTTTTTGAAAATCGTATTTCATAGCTGGAATGAAGCAGCATCTGTTCTATAATAGTTGTTCATTCAGGATACACATGGTTGAAGTTTTTCTGCAATGTCCTTTATATCATTGGTGAGTGCGAAACCCTGTAAATACATTTTACCTAGTTGTAGTGTTGTATGTAAACCAAACACTGGTTCCATACTCCAACGCGTCTGTAGAGTAAATCGAAATTTGGGGAAACACAATTTAGAGCCTTTTACTTCCTCTTGAGTGTGATTTCCAAAACTGTAGCCGTGAGGAGCCCCAAGTACAATTACAGAAACACATTCCCAAAACTTCAATTTTAAGTGCCACACTTTTTTTTGGCATTGATGAATAAGTCACTCAGCCAGCGCAGTTCCTCAGGCGGGGGCAGGTTTTTTTAGACATCCGTATGCCCGCTGCGGCCGATATTTCTGCAATAAAAATGGTGACACCGAATAAAAGAAACTGCTTAAAATTTTAAAAACATCAAAAAACAGTTTCTTTTGGTCAATGTCTCTTTTTTTATTGCAACATGTCTCCCGATCAGAATGGTTTAAGTCAAACCCTAAACTCCAACATATATTTCTGTGTTGTTGAAATTCTGATCATAAATAATATAAATTGTTGCAACACGCACATCCTTGCTGAGGCCCATGTTGAGCACGTATTGCTCTGCGGTTTCGTCGGACAAGGGCAATGAAGCAAAGACCAGCTGGAAATCCGGGTACTCCAAGGATTGAGCTTCCAGCGTCGAACTCCCAAACGCAAATCCCTCCACACCCGCAGGAATAGCCAGGAAGCCTGTAAGAAAAAATTATGAGATCCCTGCATTCCGAGGCTGCACAACCACGTGTTTTTTACGCACGTTTTCTCAATGTCTCACCAGGCGACTCGCATTTATACCGTCTATACTGTGGGCAAGATGGGCCTACGTATACGGGATAGCAAACGACCCCGGCTAGCTTCGCTAGAGACGTTGAGCGCCAATGTGGGCACGATGGTCCCTTGTGGGCCTGAGTGGGGTACAGGGTGTTTCCCCACGCCCGGAAATGACTCATCCAAAATGCCCCGGAGAGGTTCGCGGCGTCCACGAGGGAGACGCCGCGACGCGTTCCACTCACTGACAAAGGCGACGACAGGCTCCAAAGGGCCAGGGCGAACCAGGAGATTTATTGGCCGAGTGGTACAGCGCATAATGAACGCCAAGACACGGTTAAGAACTACACTGTACCGACGCGCGCCTCAAGGCTGGGCCTCAAGCGGGCCACGACGGCTGAGGCGACACGGGGCTGCCGGCGAGGTTGGACTGGCCTACCTCGTGCGTCCGATTGGGGTCAGGGGCCCCGCTCCGGACGAGTGGCGGCGAGGGTGTGGACGAGCCACGATCTCCCGGGTTCCCTACACTCTATCCTCCATCTCCTTTCCGTGCGCCCGAGCCAACAGCCAGAAAGAGACCCCCGAAACGTAAGCGTCGCGGTAATAATGCGCGGAGGAGAGGAGGCAGGTTCCCGGGCGAGCAGGAGCGACAGCTGCGGCGGGGGCAGTTGGTGCCCGGCGGCGCGTCAGTCCGCGAGGTGACGTCACATGCAGCGCGGGAAAACGCGCTCGTTTGAAGGTCGCCCTCGCGGGAGGAGGAAAAGGGGATACAAGGGATCCCCACAATACATTTGTTGTCAGCTTAGGATTCGTTGGCTCAAGCGGAACGGACAAATGAATTGCCTAGATGAGGGTGGTCAGGCGCACATCAATGCAAAAAAGTTGTACGGACTTTCAAATTTTCTACCCTGACAAGCGTAGAAAATTGTACCCTCGACAAGAGTACTGTTATCCTCGATCTCCAAACAAAAAATCCGGCACCCCTCCACCAAAATGACAACGATAGGGGAACGCGAAGCTTTCGCGCGACGAGCTCTTTGGTTGTCGTCTAAGTGTTCCAAATCCCTTCGACCATGTCGAAATGGAGCAGTCAGAGAGACACCGGCTTCATGTCGCGAGGGGCCCATGTTCGGTTCCGGCCACGCGAAGGGTTTTTTCTTCCACTTCGGCTTTTCGCGTTACAGACACCATCAGTGAGGACACTAAAGCTTTACTTTAGTACATCTTTGCAAGTTGATCAGAACTAACTATCACATCAGCTTTTCGCTAATCCGTCAGCCTAAAAGTAGTTTCACGTCCTCTACCGAGAGAACCACGAAGCGGAATAGGGAGAATGGAAGAGAGTGTCTTCAGTTGTGACGTGGTAAGAATGGGAGAGGAGCTTCACCCACAAGTGGTATCCGGCCCTTCGTGGTGCACTGCGGTCGTAAAAATACTTCGTGATAACGAAACAATGTACATAGCTTGCGCCCTATCCTTCGCCTTTGTGAATTACCCACGAATTTTTCATGTAGCCCGGAAGTGTTTTCTGTTATGCTCCCAGTTGTGTCCTGTGCTTTCCCGCTGACAAAATGGCTGTGCATGCATTCGCAAACCTGACATTCCGGAACATTTCATGGCCCCAGTTCGGTGGTACACCTTGTTTTAAGGCATATCTCTTTGTTGGCCGGTACCTGGGTGTGACGGCGTCGGAGGCGGCAGCGTCCGTCGACATTCGCGTAACCGAGTGAGCGAAGGAGGCAGCGAAGGCAGAAAGAAAGCAAGGAGAAGCCTTGGTGAAGGTGTGAGGGGGAGGGCAGCACGCGTGGCTGTGGCATCTCTCTCACTTCCTCTCCTGAGACTTTCGCCATGCGTGGCCGCCCATGTGCGCCCTCTCCCTCGCACTTTCCCCACACGCTGCTCCGTTCACCGTTCATCCGAGTCAAGGGAAATTTGCGCGGGAGTTTCAAATACAATTTGCAACAACGTACTCGGCGGCGCGCCGCGAGACAACGGCGGAGGAGCGCACGCCGCTGTGCGTTCACGATCACGTGACCACTTGTTGATACCCGGCAGATGTGCGCCGTGACCGTGAAGACTGCCGTTCGCGCAGCGCACGAATTTCGCATTAGGGAGTATAGTAACCGTCAGTGCTTTTTATCTTCCCCTTGATTAACATACTCGGCTGGCTTTGAAAACCCCACAAAAGGCACCCTAGATAGAGAGGTACTTCTCAGCTCCTCCTTTTAGGTATGCCAATAAGACTTCGTAATTAGTTAAAATTATATGTATTCCTGTTCATCATTATAATCATTATCGTCATTGCATTCATCTGGCGTAGCAAGCCAGGCCTCTTAGCGAGGCTGACATCGCCAGTTATTATCAAAGATCGTTCTCTATCTCTCTCTCTCTCTCTTTCTCTCTCTCTCTCTCTCTCTCTCTCTCTCTCTCTCTCTCTCTCTTTCTCTCTCTCTTTCTCTCTCTCTCTCTCTCTCTTTCAGCTCCTCCTGCACAAGAATACCGTGTAAGTAATGCCTGAAGGCTGCGCTCATTCTGTGATTGGTTGCACCGTCGTGATGTATTTTATTACATCAAGAAATATTTTTTATAAAAGGTATTTTTAGAAACACTGCGTCACACGTGAGCAACTATTATTTTGCGGACAGGGGACATCAGATCCCAACATTTTTCACCGCCATGACCCAAATCATGCTTAAAGATTTCGCGGATATTCGGCGCGGCAAATTATTCCTAAATTTTCAAAAGTTGCTGTTAATGTGACCCTGAAACACTGCCGATACACTCACTTTTTCCTTCGCTTCTGGAAGCACTGCGAAAATTAGTTATCCCCCGCCCGACACGGCACTGTGTGATACGCTCGTCGCAGCAGATGCGCCTTCCGGTTCTGCTTTAAATTGGCGGCATTTTGTAAAACTGGCTATCGAATGTATTTATTGCTGCAACTGAAAGGAAGCCGTCCAATAGCCGCTACACCGCTGTAATGCCGTAATTCCTGCGCTCGAAGAATGCCAAGACCGGGAAAAAGAAATTTTTTTTGAGCAAATTGTTAAGTTATCTGTTGGGCATCGACCAGCAATTTTTGTCTGAGGACTCTCTCACCACTCTTTCTAAATACTGAGTGTGTTTATTGGCCAGACTCCGGCAAAGTTGGACCGAGCCACTCAAACTCATTCACAAATGTATTCTTTGGATCAGCCCTCACTGAAACTCCGACTCATTGATCGGGAACTCACCTACGCGCACTCAAACTCCAACTCACAGCTAGGTGAAACTGAGAAATCGCCCGGACTAAGAACTCACTCGGGTGCAGAACTCAATTCGGGCTGAGAACTCAAATGAACTCATAACTCAAAATGGACTCAAAACTCATTCGGGTTCTGAACTCGAAATTGACTCAGAACTCACTCGGGCTCCAATGAACTCAAAACCCCCTAGGACTAAGAACTCAAAATGGACCCAGAACTCACTCGGGCTCAAAACTCAAAATGAACTCAGAACTCACTCGACTTCATAACTCAAACTTAAATCATAACTCCATCGTGCTGAGAACTCAAAATTGACACAAAAAGAAGACTGATTGATATGGAAGTAAAATTCTTATGGATTCACAGTTTGGAAATTTCAAGTGGGTTCACGAAACGTATGAGCACAAAGTCGTGTGCTCAAGTTCGCGCAATTGGTAAGAATCACATGATCTTGTACCTCCACTGAGGTCGTAAATAATTATTGCTACAGATGTAATACAGCTATAGTTGCTACACCATGATGACCAGCACCGCTTACAAGCAAATGTTTGTATTAGGATACCAAACCCTTGATATAGGCTGCGTGTACATTGCAAAGATTATTCATGCTCGAACGTGCGCTGGGACCCTGGGAATAAACAGAGGGCACTGAGCAAGTCGACGTGCGCTCCTTGCGCTCCGCTTAGGGTCCCCTCTATTCATGTTCTGCATCTTCTAAAAACGCCTTGTGTTCCGGACAACTTTTCCCACGAGTGTGTGAAGCGTGTGGCGCTCATGGGATTGCCTTTTTTTTTGTTTGCATGCTTTCTCGATTACAGGGGCCCGACCTGGGACAGGAGTCGCTGCAGGCGCCGGTCAACAGTACCACACATAAAAAAATCGCAAACATGAACTAGATTTCTCATGGCGTGCTCAAGTGCAGCACGAATGTTTCCGTGCTGTTTAAATGCGGAACCACTTGTGAAATGCCATTTAGTTAGTGATATGATACGCACATCTTGTATTGTTTTCAGAAACGAAGCCCTAGCGACGCGCGTTTAGCATCATTGTCTACCGCATCATCTGTCGTGGCTGGTAACAGATTGGGCTAAAAATAAATGATACCTCCATGGGGGAAAAAGTACAAAATTGAAGGTCTCGATGAGAGTATTCAGGTGGGACACAAAAAATTGCTTCCTGGGTATGAGCGTAACACATTCATGGTGAGTCAGGTTGGGTTAGAATTGAAAGTGATATGCCGCTAGGTTATGTGGGGTATCAAATTGAAGGTCCCGATAGGGGAAATAACATGGGACAAATGAAAATTCTTCCTGGGGATAATCATGACATGGTCACGGTCCGTCATAATTTTGGGTGAAATTCACAGTGATGCCGTTGCAGCGTGTGGAATTTCAAATTAAATGTTTCGTTTATGGAGAAAACGCTGGGAAAGTATATGGATCATCCAGGTCATAATCATGATATATTCATGGTGAGTCATAGACTGGGTTAAACATTCAAAGGGCGTGTGGGGCGTCAAAAACATTCAAAGGGCCGCTAGGCCGTTTGGGGCATCAAAATGAATGTCAGATTGAAGGAAATCACGTGGGACAAATAAGAAACATTTTCGTGCTGATAATCATCAGGTTTTCATGGGGAGTCATAGACCGGGTTGAAATCCATGATGATGCCGCTTACGTGTGTGGGGTATGAAATTAGAGGTTACGAATAGTGAAACAACGTTGGGGAAATAAAGAACGCAGCATGGTCATATTCATGAAAAAGGCATGGGGAGTCTTACTTTGATTAATCATCAAAGCGACGCTGCTGGGGCATATGGGTATCAAATTTAAAGTCTCGAAGAGGGGAATCACGTGGGACCAACAAAAAAGCTTCCCCGTTCTCGTTGTTACATGGTCATGGTGAGGCATAGCCACTACACCGCTATGCGGTGTACTGGCTATGCCTCAAAGAAGTGCCGCTAGGTTGTGTGGGATATCAGAATATATTGGAATAATTTATTTCGCATCACAGGGGGCATGATGCTGGCGGCCGGCGGAAAAGGCTGAGAAAAAACTCCTTGACGGAACCCGTGTACCCACTTTGGGAACTGTATAGCGCATTGAAAACATGTGCAAGCAACTCTTATACAATAACAAACACTTTTCTACACTATAGCAAGACGAACAATATAGCAATGCCACACAGGAAGCTGCGCGAGCAGGATTTACACAAATAGCACATAAAAAATGGCAGGGTGTGCAGGATGGATTACAAGCAACAGGGATTGTATTGTAAAAGCTATTACAAGCATAAAGAAGGATGCAGGTAACTATTGATTTACACAGCA
The DNA here is from genome assembly GCF_048455015.1 of Haemaphysalis longicornis. Taxonomy (NCBI): domain Eukaryota; kingdom Metazoa; phylum Arthropoda; class Arachnida; order Ixodida; family Ixodidae; genus Haemaphysalis; species Haemaphysalis longicornis. The sequence continues at coordinate 84,531,850 of NW_027526203.1, read as the reverse complement.
TGTGCAGAGGAGTGATTGTTTAATTGTTTAATGGACAGAATTCTAGCTTTGTAATTCTTAAGAGAAGAAGAAAAAATGAAAGGAATAAGAAAGGAAGAAAAAGACGTCATTTATGTATACTGTAAAATTTCCCCCATGAAAAGGATGTTCTTTCTTAGGACTAGATCTCTTATTTTGCTGGTAAACTTTATAAGGGAGACATTAAAGCCGACCTGATGAGATAGTTTAAAGGAGCCATGAAGAGAAAACAAAAGTTTGTTTTATTCGAAAGATTAGGTGTTTCATAGTACCCTAAGCGCTTTCTCGGAAGCAAATGATGCTTTATTCACTGAGAAATACGGCAATTTAAGCCAAAATTTAAACTCTCCCGCTAAATTGCACATTTCGTGACGTGAACAATGGCGTCATACGAGCCGGTCCATGATACAGACACTTAGTATGTCGACTCCATATAGCACCCACACGCGGGAATCAAGCAGGAACCGGAACTCGTGCCGAAACCGAGACGGCGGCCATTTTAAAAATACTAGTAAAATCTAGTGCACCCGCAGCTCTAGTCATGGAATCGCCTGATCCGGAGAACAAAACTCTCGCCGAGAAGCTCGGGCTTGCATTTAACAACCTCACACCACTTGAACGCTCAATGCTTCTAAGTGCACGAGCGGCAGGAGTTGTGGGATACGCGGATGGACCAGAAAGCGACCATTCCGCGATAGCAACAACAGACGAACGCCTAGCCGTCGGCACCGCTGCCTCGTCAGCCCCGTCGCGATGAACGAATACAGACTGGTACGGATGTGCCGTATTTTTATAACGGTTAATAATAGTTCAGTTTCAGTAGCAGTATCGCTTATGCCAGTTGGCCGGTGTCGTGTATGGAAAGGCGTTCGCGCGAGCTCTCTGCTCCGAGCAGAAAGATACCAGCGTCAATGCGCGGTGTGTGCGGCATTTGTTTCCCCCAAGGTCAGAGCGCTTTGACGGCGATTTGACGAAGTCGGCGACGAGCGCCAGCATGTCCCAGGAGGGAGCTAATGTAATGGTCGCTGCCGTAATCACTTTCTCGGAAATGAAGCGAGCACACTCGTACTTCCTTTAGCTCTCTTTCTCCTCCGTTTGCAAAGGTCACAAAACGTAGCCACTTGCTTCGCCGAGGTTCGTCGTTGGGCAGCACATGAAAGGAGATCTCCTTACCGGCGGGGATGTCGCACTCCCTCGACGATTTGCCCGTACTACATGGGCATTTCAAAACGCAGCAACGAAATTTTATTGTAAAGTACTCGAACAAACTGGAGTTTTCAGTGGTTGTAAACTGTAAACGAGCTGGTAACGACAGCAGCAAGCCAACACGACCTCAATACCGAAACCTGTGCGACGAGTGGCACTATCTCGTTGCTGCTCTCTGTTCCTTACTCCCCTCGTTTCTATTTTTACCTTTGCTGGTTGGCGATATGATGGCCAACCTCCTGTGAAGGGATTACGATACCAAGCAAGGTCGCGGCTGTGCGTGCTGGGACGGTTCGTTGGCCCCGAAGAGCCTCGAACCCGGAAATTCGTCTGCGCCACGATGGCGACGGAGAGATGTCGAGTTCGGCTGGCGGTAGTTTCGTACGCATTGGCATACACGCTTGCGTGTTTATTCGGAACTTCAACCGTTTACTCCACCGTTCTTAGTGTCATAAAAGGAATGTGAAGTATGTTTAATTGGCATGTAGTTCACTATGCAAACTGGTAAGCCCTGCCTAACTTGCGTTTGCATTTGCCGGTCTCCACCAATCGCAGGGCATTCTCGTGTGACATCATAGGTTCTGTTGCGGGAAATGAGCTGGTGGGTCGCATGGTCATTCCCTTTTTTTCTAACTATGTAGCTTATTTGAGCGAAGTTTGTGTTAAAAGTGGTGTCAGTATGGTTCTAACGAGGCAATCTTTTGAATGAACCAAACTTGTGTTTTCTCTTCATGGCTCCTTTAAGACTACAGTGGTTTCATATCATGACACTGGTTTTCCATAAATGGTTCTGATTCTGGGAGTAGGCTGATTTGAGTGCTTTAGGGAATAGCACGTTCCGTCTTGTTCGTTGTGTACGAGCTGTGTCTTTTTTATGGATAAGTTGCAGTATTTAAAGTAATAAATCTGGTACGTTCGAAGCCTGCCGTATTGACCGAATAGTGGTGTGAATAATATGGTGTGCAAAGAAATTGGATAGCCTATCAAGGATGACATCCTCAAATATTTTATACCAATATTGGCCGTTAAATTGCAAGCCTATTTTATTATCCTTTCCCACCTTTTCACACGGGCCTCCCTTGTGCGTTTTTGAATGCTTCAGGAAAACAGCTGTAATTATTGTTGCATTCTGACAAGAAGATTGCGTCCTTCAGGAACAAAAGGCGGCTTTATTGAGGCTGTCGGAGACCACCGTCAGTCCGCGTCCATGACCGAACATGAAGACGGTAAATATGAAGGGCATGAGCCGGATTCATTGCCCAAGCATGCAGGGCAGGCCGAGCGCCACCTTTCGGTGTTTAAAGTTCCAACAACCTGCCTCCAACGAAATTGGCAGGGCGGGAATTATGAGTTTGCCACAGACCGCATTTATAAAGCTTACAGCATCGGAATGCAACGCCGTAAACACGATCCATCAGCGGGCTCTAATTTTTCCGTCGCGTCCGACGTGAACATCTGTGATGCGCGACCGGTTTGGCGAGGCTTTGGCGAGGATCCTCGAGTAATACGATGCCTCCTGCCCTGACAGCTGCTGTTGACTTGGTGGGGCGAGACGATAGCTCCAGCAGGTAATCGGTTGCTCACCTTCGCCAGAAGGTTTGCAAGAGATCTTGCCTTTTTGCCCACAGGGTATGAAGATGCGGATGTTGCAAACGACAGAGTTATGATGATCTTGGGCAAGGAACAAAAATCATCTGGGCAAGGAACAAAAATCAGCGCAAAACAAAGCGACGAAACGCATTCAAGAAGGATGGCGCGTTCTGGTCGTCTATAAGTTTGAGATGTATAGTGCTGATTACCACGCAAGTACAAAAAGTATGCGTAGAAACAGCGGTTCCGCGAAGTCGATGCCGACGGCAGTGAACGGGTTGGTTTCCGTGACTCTGTCCTTTGGCAAAGGGGGAATTACTTCATCCAAGTTTTGCATGATGACGTCGACAAACAGTACATTCAGAAACAACTTTCTTCAGGAGCTGTCGTCCCTGAATGATCCAGTACTGTTGTTGAAGGTCTACGAGCGTGTCTCTCATACCGGCGTGTAGATGCTTACTGCGATGTTTCTGCACAAGAAGCTTAGAGTACTAGTGTTGCTTCAGCAACATTTATAGAGATGGCGCTCAGAATACAACCGCTGACTGTGGTGTAATCTTCCACATACGCGCAGGAGAGCCTGGTCGGCGACAAAGATAGAAGTGTTTCGAAGGGGAAAAGCAAGAGGTTGAAATTCTCCTTTCCCTACCGCTCTGACGTCGTCATGGAAAGCTTCTTCTTGAATGGTTGGAAGACAGAACTTCTCTGCGCTATCGATCTCTTTTCATGCAAGGGGTCCGTTGAGCAAGGTTTTGTTACTTAGCTGGTCGACGAAACGTAGAGTCCATGCCGTCGTTCGGATTAGACGAAATACGGAGCCTAAACGGGCTATGTCGATGAACAGCTGGTGTGTCTGAGATGCAGGCACAAGTACTTGGGGTGCATCGTTAAAAACAGCTTCACTTTTCCCTTCGGCAGTGAAGTCTGCATGGCACAGGTTTTGTGGCATGCACTCGATCGTGCCTCTTAACCACTGGTGTCCATGTCACCATACGTCCGATGAAATTAGCTGTTTAGACGTGATGCCTCTAGTCACCATATCGGCAGGGATCTCCTTTCCTGTGCATTGTTTGAGACGTGATGCCCAGAGCTGTTGAGAAGTGATGCCCACAAGTCTGTTTTGGTCTTCACATAGATTTTGATGATTCGGTTTCGCACGAATTGTTTCCATTGGTTGGGATTTTTTATCCAGTGTAGTGCTATCATTGAGTCAGTCCATAAGTGTACATCACTAAAGCCGTCATGAAGGTGAGCCTTTATATAAGCATAGACGCGCGGCCATGAGCCCAGCCAGCAGCTCCAATCTCGCCAGGCTGACGTCTTTGATAGGAGTGATCCGAGACTTGCTGAGCAGGAGTGTGGAGAAGGATTCTACATGCTGGTCGAAAGTGCACAATTATGCAGCGGCTCCATAAGCTTGGGGGCTGTTATTTGAGAATATACGAAAAACACCTCTTATGGTTCCTGGTATAAGATTGTGTAGTTAAACCGTAAAACCACGACTGTGCTCAATGAAAGAAGCTCTTTGCACTTATTGTCCAAACTTTACAATGCTTTTTGTGGTAGCGCTGTGTCCCAATCTGTTTTCAGTTTCCAAATTGATTGGAAAGAAAGTTCGGCTCTGATAGTGAAAGGTGCCAGAAATCCTAGCGGGTTATGCAACCTGCTCATCCCTTTTAGCACAAAACGCTTGGTGCCGTTGCGACGCTGAACGAAATCGGCCACGATTTCAGGTGAAAAAAGTCCGGTTCGTCAGTTTGTGCATGCAAAACCAAGCTGAGAACCTTGATTATGTTGAGGGCTTGTTCGAAGGGAAGCTGTTCCCAAGATTGCTTTAGTCTAAACATTTCGAGGATGGTTTGGTCATTTGATGCCCACTTGTGCAATTTCTTCGACGCGGTTGCGAAAAGCGTTGTAGGTTCGGTGGAAAGTTTCAGTGCCTCGGAAATGGTTTCAGCTTCGGTTAAAATAGTATCCACGTAAATGCAGCCTTGCAACCATGCAACGGCGTCTGGAAACTGCTGTAGCAGCAGCTCTAGCGATATCGATGGATCGAGCGCCACTCCTCGAGCAGCAGCCCGATCGACATGACGTCACAGGCTACACGGCCGCGCGGGCGCACGAGAACACCGGGTCTAACTGTGTGCTCACAAAATAGAATCTGTTTTGCCTTGCGACAAACGGTCGTGCGCCTGAGGCTCCTTTCTCTCGCCCGACATAGCGCCCTACAACTGGTGACCCGGACGTTATCCCCGGCCAGTGGCACACCGACATGGCGACGTGGGGGGTCCCGCCAATACCGGTGTTCGACGCACGCCACTTCAGAGGGTGGTTTTTGAAGCTTGAGGCAACCTTCACGCTGAACTACGTCACCATTCACCGCTCAAGCACTCGATCCCCTGGGTAACGCTCCCGCTAGAGCTTCGCTGCGTCCTCGCCCTCCCACCGCCCAGCCAATCCCCCTACGACGACCATCGCGCTGCCGTGCTGGCGCACTACGGCTTCGGGGACGAATTCTTTCGGCCTACAGCACAGGAGGTACCGGCACGGTCAGAGCATGCTTCGCCACCGCAGATCGTACCTCCTACACCATCGGCGTCGTTTCCTGCCACGAGTGTCGTCATCATAGACTCCACCTCCAGCGTGGCAGCCACACGTAAACCGACAATACTCACAGCCAATGACGTCACGGACGCCGACCTGCAGCAGTCCCCCTCCTCCCCTTCTACTACCTCATGCCAGGGCTCCGGTGAGCGAGTTTGCGGTGTTACCACCAAATCCTTTCCACCCTCATTGCCCGCTACGCCACCATCGCTCGTCATATGCCTGGAAAAGTTGACAGACTGCACTGTTCCACTGCAGTTACAGCGCGACTCAGGCGAGGCGCACATCGTTGCACCGCGCGCCGACTCAGATGAGCTCACGTCTCCAGTCCTGCCGCAATCAGCATTGCCCCCGGATCCTCTAGGACGTGAAAATGCCAGACGTGGACACTACATCCCGTCCCTCCGGCAACCAGCGCAATGCCCAGAAATCTATGTACAACAGCACGTAGACATCAAACCCAAAACAACGGCTCTGGCCCCAACACCGTGAGACCAAGCTCTCGATCGCGACATGGATTACCAGAACACGGCCGCACAATGTCCCGACCAGAAAAAATCTGTCAACCCGGCGGCACACGCACTCCTTGGAAACTGCTGGATTTCGCAACCAATGGAGTGCGTTTCTTTCATTCGGCGCAACCGACGTCCTAAGCAGAAGTGCCACGCGCCACGGAAGTTCCAACACGACCGAGCGCCTGGGCGGACGGATGTCTACGCCCCTATCCAAGTTCCGGCCGGGCCTAAGGCACGCTCAATAAATGTAGGAGAGCCACAGAGCATAACCGAGTCCACGGCTCCCTTTCGTACAAGTGGTACCTCTACCTGCTGTGCCCCCTACAACAAGACCACAACGGTGTGTCAACTGGAACTTTGCATGACTTTTTCGATCGTCATTCTCGCTCCTCTCTCGCTCCTCCCTGTAGCAGCAGGTCCAGCGACATCGCTGGATCGAGCGCTGCTCCTGGCGCAGCAGCATGATGGCATGTCGTCACAGGCTGCACGGCCGCGCGGGCGCACGAAAAGACAGGGTCTTGCTGTGGGCTCACAAAATAGAATCTGTTTTGCCATGCGACGAACGGTCGTCCTGCCTGAGGCTCCTTTCTGTCGCCTTACATAGCGCCGGACACTGCGATGAAATTTTGTGCAGGTGGTAGCTGATTGTGGTGGCAAGTAAGAACGGACTGGAGGTTGTACCAAAGGGCATCCGTTTATTTCGCCACTCCGTTATTCTCGGAAGGGGTTCATTTTGAAGAGGCGCTCTCTCTAACCAGAGGTAACGCAGAGCGTCTCTGTCACATTTGTAACTGGCGATTTGCAAAACAGCCTTTGCTTTGTCTGCCAGCAATGCTTTACGGTGCTTGCGAAACTTGAGTAGCAGACCTGCAGCCCCAATCATGCAATTTACGGTATCTGTACAAGAATTTTAGTGGCGTAGCCAGGAGGGGGCTGAGTAAGATTCGGTCCTCCACCCCTCGAGGATTTTTGGGTCGGTGCTGTGGTGCCTGTTATGCCTGCTACGTCTTCTGTGAACAAATTCGAATATCCTTGGGACGTGCCGCTATTAGAAACATCCACGTCTGAATGCTTGTCGTACGTATGCGTGCTACACAAAACATAGCGCCTCAGTCAGGACGATTGCGGAGGAGTGCAGCGCAAGAGATGGGTGCCCTTTGGTAAGCACAGCTCACGGGGCGCCAAAGGCATGCGTTGAGTCCCTTGGTGTGTTAACTGTCGTTAGGCGGGGAACAATTGGCTCGCTGATTCGTTCTCTGCAGAGGAGATTGACTCGTCACGGTGTAGCCGGAGAAGCAAGGAGTTGGCACTTACTGGTGACCAAAAAAGAGGACCACTGGCCATTGATGGTTGAAGGCTCATCACATAAAACCCCGAAAAGGAAAACGCAATTTTGTTATGTGTAAGCAGGACCACGAGCAAGCGGTGGGGGCAAACATTCAACACCCCTGCAAACTAACCGAAGAAAGCGAGGGGTCAACGTATTGAGAGAAATGTGTAGTTTACTGAATGAATGGCCTTTGTGAGCGAGGCGCACAGCACAGTATGCTTCTATTGGTCTTGTCACACCTTCATTCATTTTTTTCACGCTTCTGCCCAGCTCGAGAGGGTGGTAGCTCAGCTTCCATGCGTTTCGTGTCCCCATCTGAAAGCGGTGTAGAAGACAGGCTTTTCCACTTCCGCGACCACACCAGTGTGTTCGGCTGTATTTATTCGTAACCAAAAAAAAGTGGGAAACAGCGGGTCGACAAAAAGGATACGCTGCAGCTCACCGAGACAGTTACGGACTCTATTCTAAACGTGAAGTCATGACTGTCACCAGCCCTACAACTAGACAGACGGTGGTCGCAACTGTAAAAAAAATTACACCATCTTCCCGTGGCCAACCCTGATGAGGAAGCGAAGCATTGTGGCGGTTCCGTGTGGTTCCATTGTGTTGCCGTTATGTTGAGTGATCTGGTTTTTACTAGCGCCAGAGGGAATTCAACGTCCGGGTCAACACCGGTGGCAAAGGCACGCAAGTGCTGTTGTGTTACGGTGATCACGAAGCCACATTACGTACGTGGCCGCGTACCATAACTGGAAGGTCATGGAACGGGCCAAGATCAATATACTCATACGTAAGGCTTACAAATCGGCACGGGGCCTTATGGAAACCACGAGCACTGCGCGCTTATAACATCTAGGAGTGCACAATACCCTGGAAGAAATCACGCAGGCGCAGTTGGCGGCACAGCTGGAACGTCTCTCCATGACAAAGACGGGACGCCAAATCCTCGAGAACCTTGGCTACAACCCTCGCACGCCGGACCGGCAACAGCGCGACATAAACGAGGAAGCGATGGCACACATATGCGTTGACCCAATACCTAGAAACGTGCACCCGGAGCACAACAAGGAGAGGCGTGCAGCGCGGGCCAAAGCCCTCATCAAGATGCATGCCAAAGACGCGCACGCGCGTTACGTCGACGCAGCATAGTACCAGCACGAAGGCTACGTCGCGGTCGCCGTTAAGGCCTCCACGGGCACTAAAACGACGACTGCGAGTGTACGGTGCACCGAAGCCACGGACGCCGAGGAGGTCGCCATCGCCCTGGCCATCTCTGAGGTTGAGTGCCGCACAGTGCTCTGTGACTCGAGTACGCAACTACGCGAAAGGTCGCGCTTGCGCCAAGGCGGCTGCCATCATCGGCAAGGCAAGGCTCCAGGGCAGAGAAGTTCGTGTGAAGTGGTTTGCGGCGCACATGGGTGAATGCGCAACCGCACCCAACCACAACGAGACGGCACACTCGGAGGCGCGAGCACTTACCCTCCGCTCCTCCGAGACCGACCGTCCGTGGTGGTTCGCGAACAAAGATCGCCTCGTGAGCTACAACGAGATCACCAAGGCTTACCGCCTGGCTCGACGGGTCATGCCACCCCCCCCCCCCCCCCCACCAGGGCCGGAGCCGGGAGGAAGCAGTTCTACTACGACAGCTCCAGACCGGGTCCATCCTCGCCCCGGCAACGCTGCACAGATTTGATCCAGAACTTTATTCGACGGACGTGTGTAAAGTGTGTGGTGTGGGTCTGGCAGACCAGTGGCACATCTTCTGGGACTGTGCCCGGTTTCCAAAGGAAGCTCAATCAAGAACTCATCCGCCGCAGCTCCAGGACGCTGCACGCAGTAGCGACAAGGACACTCAACTCTGGGCCGTCCAGCAAGTCCGGGGTGCGCTCGAAAAGCACAGACCAGGCGACCCGGTGACGGGAAGGGTTGGCGCTACGCCTAGTAACGGCAATCCCTAGGACGACGTCAGGCCCGCGTCGCGGCGCTTAGTCGTTTTACAGGCACAAATAAAGTTTTTCCTAATCCTAATCCTAAGCCTTGTGTTACGGTGAGTAGGCGGTGGTTCTCGAGGCGCCGAAACTCGTCCATCATGTTCTTGTCGATGTTGTCTCTGTGGTAGAATCGGTAGTCTCCGTCAGCTTTGGTCAGGTAAAGGTTGTTGACATTGGTGCACCGGCTCAGAGCAATGTACACGCCCTCCTCTTCGCAGCTTTGTCTTCTCGTTCTTTTTCTTCTTCGGCGGTTCCCCTACGGGAAGATGACGATGGTGGTTGAACGCAAACCTCTCTCGTGATGGATTCTTTGGTTGGCCACTCCCTAGGGGCATCCTGCCACAATCAGCATCAGAGGCGCTGCGGACGGGGCTGGTTGAGCTGCAAGGCGCGTGGCGCTTCCCGCCACAGCTTTCCCACGGGAAATTGAGCATCCCCCTCTAAAGTTTTCATTTCGCCGTTTTCTTTGACGTTCAGCTTCGCGTGCCTTCGTTGTATAGTAGCTTCTTGACATAGTTTGAATGAGTCAAGGACATAAGGCGCGTTCGTAGCACTTGCTCCTGTCCCGGATTTGTAGCGTAGTAGGAAGAGCACCGCGTATCTCCCGTTGCGGCGAGAGAGTCATGGGATCGAAACCGGGCGCCGCTAACCATTTCTTTTTTTATAGTGTAGTATCGCAGAGCTGTGGGTGTAAGCAGGAGAGTTGCGCATGCGCGGTGAGCGTGTGGACGGCGCCGCCATCAACGACGGAGGACCAGGCGAGCCTAAGAAATGCTCCGCATTTAAAAGACCTAATGGCCTGCTGCGACCTCCTACGCAAATAAAGCCCCTCCATTATGTCCCCAGCCGCTTTTTTTCTGGGTGATGGCCGGTATCAGGGTAACCCGAGCGAAGAAATTACCCCCGTCACCTGCTTTTGCACTATGCTATATGGTATTGTCTACAACCCCCCAAACGTGATCGGTCCCTGAGAAGGGGCCGCACCGAAGTACTGTTTCCCCCATTGCCATCAACCCTTTCCTGAGCCGGATAATTACTATCGATTTCGTGTCATAGAATCCCTCAGTCCAGCGCAACCTTTTGCATCACAGTCAGCCTTCTTGACCGCAAAATATCTGGAAGCTGTACTACGAAAATTGTATAAGGCCAAAAAACAAATTACTGGTGATATCCTCATCAAGGTAAACGACAAGCAGCAGCCCACAAAGCTTCTAGCTGAAACTAGAGTGGCTGATCAGGACATCAGGGTCGCATCCCATCAGAGCCTCAACAGCTCGCAGAGTGTTACATCCGAGCCAGATGTGGTGAACGAAACGGATGCGGACCTCCTTGCGGGCTTGAAAGGTCAGGGCGTCACTGCTGTGAGACGCATCAGGATCCCAAGAGATGACAAGGAGATTCCAACCAAGCACATCATCTTGACTTTTGACCATGCAGTTCTTCCACTACATATAAATGCAGGCTTTATCACGTGCTCCATCAGTCCCTACATCCCGAACCCACGGCGCTGTTTTAAGTGCCAGCGATTGGGCCCGGTACAAACACTTGCCGTGGCCGAACAACCTGTGCAAGATGCGCGGCATAAGATCATCCGAGTGACAACTGTCCATCCGACACCCTCACTTGTGGGAACTGCCATGGGCCACATTCCGTGCACTCCCGCAAAATCGAAAAATTTCAAATCGAGAAAAAGATACTAAACATCAAAGTAACTCAGAACACCTCCTTCCCAGTGGCGCGAAAGAAGCTCTCCTCTTTCCCTCTTGGGAACTACGCCAACGCAGCTCGCCGGGGGTGTAGCGGCGTCTGGTTTTCACAGGCACCCAGTTCAGTGATTCTGACCTGGTCCCGCCCCCGCCCCCAGCTGGGTTGCCTGAGGCAGCCCCTACCCGTCAGCACAGCGCCTGCTAAGGCATCAGCGGCTGTGGTGCCAACCGCTTCCATCGGGACCGATGCCGCTCCCGCCACTGCCTTCCCGTCCTCCAGTGCGCTGGAGAGTGCAAAGGGGATGGACCGGTACCGGGGGCCCCGCATCGACTCCCACCGCCAAAGCGCCGCCCGTGCCACCCCTGGCACACCCCACGCACTCGGGGGTGGCGGGTCAAACAAAGGGCCGCTGAAGGGGGACCAAGTCAAGGTGGCCGGCCGTCCGGCACCCCTCTAACATCTGACTAGGAGATGGATGTCGGGCTGTTCCTGCCGGAAACGCAGCGGAAGGAGCGGCCTCGGACTTCAAAGCCTACAGAAAGGCCCAAAATGCCCCATCCCAGTGTACAAGCCCCGAAAGACCACACATAAACACACGCACTCCAGTCCATCCTAAATGTAAATAATAAGAACAGGAAACATCATCCAATGGGCAACAAACACACAGCCTGCCCCTGGTTAGTACAAGAGGGGACACACTGTGTCCATTTCAGCACACTTCAGCAACACTTTCATAAAACACAAGACATTGTCTGAGAAATCCTCATAAGACCCCCTTCTCACTTCATGAGTTAAATGTCGCCCTCAGTACTTGTAAATCCTCAGCTCTAAGCGCAGACGACATTACATACGCTATGATGCAACACTTACGCACAGACACACTTAAAACACTGCTTGACCTTTACAACAAAATATTTCTTTCGGGGCGCCTTCCAGGGTCTTGGAAGGGCCATCATAGTGGCCTTTCTGAAGGAGGGGAAGGCAGCCTTACAGGCAGCCTTACAGGCTGCCTGTGCAAGCTCCTCGAGAAGAGCTCCTCGATCCGGTACCTTTCGATTAATTGAAGCTTTTGTCCTCTCAAGAGTCACTTACGTCAACCCCCTGTCTTCTTCTCAACAAGGAAGACATAGAGATGCTTTATCTAATGATTAGAAAGGCGGTCGAGCAGGCCATTGGTCTTCTCATGAGTGCGTCCACACAGAGGCTGCTTAGCACGGGGCTCCACAACACGGTGTAAGAGCTGATAGAAGGACATCTTTCTAACCAGAAGGTCCGACTAAGAACTGCAGTGGGTAACCGCATGTTTCACCAGATTGGCTGGGCAGCCCAGAATGTCACTCCGCTTGATGTACTCTCAGACTCTTGGCGACTAAAACTAAAGATGCTCCCTTTGCTTAAAAATATGAACCCCTCACAGGACGAGAGTCACCCAAAAGGACGGGCTCAAGCGCTAAACACCACCCTCGGTGGGGATTATGCATTTATCTACACAGACGCCTCAAAACATCGAGGGCAGCAATCCGCCATCATCGTGGCTACCTCCAGAATCAACCCCATGCTTCTACCTCACTTAGGACCCAAGAAATGACGGCAGCAGAAGAGGCAGCCATCACCCTGGCTCTCACTCAACCAGGGGTTCGGAGGATAGTCACCGATTCCTAGCAAGCCTACTGGAATTACCAGTCGGGTTGGGTGGCTTCACATCCACTGCGCGTGCTAAAAAACCACTCTCCAAACGGTTCTATTCAGCTCGTCTGGACACGCCCTCACGCTTCAATGGAGGGCAACAAATACGCCCACCTAACAAGCCTGCGCTTGTACCTCCCATGCTACGGAGCTGCACGAAGACAGTCACCCGCTTATCACGTTCAGGCAGATAACCCAGCATTATCGCCTTCTGAGACAGACCGTACCTTCGCCTTACCCTGAACTTTCCAGAGAACAAACTACCCTACGACTCATACAATCCGGGCTCCTTCCCACAGCCTACGTGTCTTCACTTAATGCATGCGAATAGCTACGACGCTGAATGTAAATTTTGCTCAGAAGTAGGAACACTCCACCCCGTAATTCGGGTGTGCGACTTTAGCCCTGAGCACGCTCCTCTCTTTCCGTCAACTACCGAAAAAGAGCAATGGGAGATGCTGCTGTCCAGCAACCTACCCAGCTTCAGAGGGTGGACAGAACACAGGCCGCGCGGTCTGCATACGGGCCCCACAGAAGAATGAATCACTCCCCAGGGCTGCACTCTCGGCCGTTCAGAAATTTGAACACAAGTATTTCTTCCTCCTTCTGCTCCATCTATGCCGCAAACCTCGTCGCCTCTGTCCGCGGCGCAGAGACGGATAAGTCAGATCGTCTGACACCGGGTTGGAGCTTTAATTTTATAAAAAAAGTTTCCACTCTTATGCTTCACCAATACACTCAACCAAAAACCGTTCATGCGTCATGCATTGATTTAAGCTTACCAAGAATACCTCTTTGAAGTAATAACTGGCGTCGTTAATTGCAATTCACTTTTCTCTGGTTTTACTACTTGTAAAGCAATGTGAGTGCATTTAAGTGACGTCGCATGGGAAATCGTTATGGGTGGCGTTTACAACTTTGCTTTCCAACCACATTCACGGGGTGGATTGTCGCGATTTTTTTTAAATCGTCATCAATCTTCATGCCGCTTCCTGTCAGAGTGCGAGAAGAAGCTTCTCAGCTAGCAGTCTCGTTTTCAGGCATCCACAATACACACATCATTGATTCTATTCCACCATGGCATCTCCGCCCTGTATCATGTGACCTGTCTTTTATGCAATTTAGCAAGAACAGGTCACCAAGTAGCGATTCTGCAGCATATCTAGCTCGTGCAGGATAAGTACCGTTGTGCGGAGTTTTACAGTGACGCGTGCAAGACTGCAACTGCTATCGCTTGGGCTGCGCATGGGCCAAACTTTCATGTCAGTAAAACAATGAAGTTTTGTAGCAGTATATTCACATCGGAAGCATACGGTATTTTAATGGTATTAAATCCCATAGTCCAACTTCAAATTTTAAAATCCATCGTGTACACGGCCTCTCTTAGCGTTGTACGTGAGCTTGCATCCGGAAAGCGTCCTAAAAACTGTCATCAATCCTGTTTTTAAGGCTCTCATGTCTGCATATGCATAAAACCTTCAAGTAACTTTCTGTTGGGTTCCAGGGCACTCTGAAATTGCCGGAAACGAAACCGCAGATCGAATAGCCACTTTGCTACACTCTGTAATACAGTAGGCATAACAACAGTGCCGTAAACAGATATGAAGCCACACATCAGACACCAACTTCGCAACAGAAGGCAAACACACTGGAGTGAACAGACAGATAACAAGTTACACGCTATAAAACCACGCTTGGGACCATACACAACTGATATCACGCAACAGATACACAGAAGTTGCCCGTGCTAGGTTACGGTTAAGGAACAGACATGTCACACACTCGTATCTGCTCACGGGGTCTTCAAGACCTGTTAGTAGCAGGTGTAGAGAGGCCCTATCCGTAATTCACATACTAATTCAATGCAAAGCACTTTACACAACACGACGCAAACACTTCCCACACTATACAGACTACACGTCCCACTACACCCAGGGGTTTTCCTGTCTGACAATCCCATGTTTTCTATCAAGTGCGTTTTTAAATATTAAGTTTTTGACCTAATTTGATTCCACGCAAGATCACACCCTGGTCCTATATACCAGCCATGCTCATTGTGGTTTTCTGATTTTAGTTTTGTTTTTTACTGACTTATCTTAGTGTTTACGGTTTCACCTCTCATATATAGCCATTGTTTTGGCGCTCTTGCCCTTGCGCCATTAACATCCAACCTTCATCATTAACACTTTCTGTCCAGGATATGCATTTTGGTCTTGATACTACCCCGCACGGGGCACCTTGAGCAATCTTGATGAAGGTACTGGCGATACCGCGGACCCCGAGCCCCCAAACATAAGCTGGATCCAACCGTGGCGATGTGTTTATAGGTGGAGGGTTAGAAACCACGAACGGTGGCCGTCGGAGCCCAGGTCAAGCTCCGGCGGATGGGCTCCCTCTCTGTTCACCAGGCAGGGAGCTCTGGGACATCTTTGACCATCAGGGTAAAGTCAAATAAGAAAGTACCCCCGTCCCCTGCTTCTATACTATGATATATGGCATTTTCTAAACCCCCCCCAGACGTGATCGGCCCCCGAAAAGGGGCCGCACCGAAGTTTCATTCCCACCTCTGTCAACAACTGTCTCTTCAACAAACGGGAATAACTATTCTCGTTTTCTTGTGATCGGATCAGCTGACCCAACGAAACCCGTCGCTTCACTGTCGGTGTTCCTTGTCTCGAAATTTCTGAAAAGTACATTAGGTGAAAAGTATGAAGCCAAAAAGCTCAGGACAGAAGAAATCCTTGTCGAACTCAACAATGACAAATAATCCCGCACACTTCTTGCCCAAACTCGCATCCATGATCTGGACATCAGGATCACGCCCCACCGGAGCCTTAACAGCTCCCAGGGTGTGATTTCAGAGTCGAATCTCCTTACAGAAACAGATTCCGACCTTCTTGAAGGGTTAAAGGACCAGGGCGTCACAGCCGTGCGCCGCATCACGATGCGCAGGGACGATAAGATAATCCCCACCAAGCACATTATCCTGACCTTCGACCGATCGACACTTCCGCAATACATAAATGCAGGCTACATCCGATGCTCTATTCGCCCGTACATACCGAACCCGCGCCGCTGCTTTAAGTGCCAGCGGTTCGGGCACAGCACAACCTCTTGCCGCGGCAAAACAACCTGTGCGAAATGTGCAGCGCAGGACCACCCCACTGACAATTGCAATTCTGACAACCTCACATGTGCAAACTGCAGGGGCCCTCATGTGGCCTACTCCAGGAAGTGCGAGAAATTCCAAGTGGAAAAGAAAATAATCAATGTAAAAGTGACAGAAAACATCACCTTCCCAGAGGCGCGGAAGAGGTTCGCCTCTTTCCCCCTGGGGAGGTACGCCGACGCGGCTCGCCGGGGGGCGGAGCGGTGTCTTGTTTCGGCGGGGACCCAGTACCGCGAGTCGGACTTGGTCCCGCCCCCGCCCCCCCCCCCCCCAGGGTTGCCCCAGGCAGCCCAACCAGCCTCTGCACCGCTCGCTCACCCAGCTGCGGGTGTGGTGGCAACAACATCTGTTGGGGATGCCGCTGCATCCACTGCTTCCTCTCCACCGGCCCAAAGCACACGCAAGGGCACGGAGATGGAGATGGAGGCAGTCGCAGCGACCCCCTCGCCCGCCTCACTGCCTGTGCCGTCTGTCGTGCTCCCTACGCCTTCGGCACTGGCAGCGCAGGCAAAGAACACCCGAAAGGGTACCACGTCAAGGGGGCCCAGTCCGCTGGGCACCCCCTTGCCTTCAGATGACGACATGGACGTCGAGCCCTTCCGGCTTTCATCGCAGCGGAAGGAACGGGCTGCGACGTCCAGGTCAGTAGAGAAGGTCAGAAAACCCCTCCCAAGAGTCCAAGCCCCGAAAGACCCTACATAAAGAAGTAACACTCCAGTAGCTCTTAAGCATAATAATGGGAAGAGAAAACATAGGTCAATGGAACTGCAGAGGCCTTCTCAGTAATCTTGACGACGTGTATGAGATTCTGCATGCCAATCAGCCAAGTTTAATGTGTGTCCAGGAAACACATCTGAACACACCTGGTATACAGAAAGGACAGGGATGGCTGCACACACTCTTCTGGCGGTGTGGCCATAATCGCCCGAAAATCCTTAGCATGCCACCCTGTCACCTTGAATACCGTCCTCGAGGCTGTAGCCATCCGCACAATAATTTTTAATAGTTTGGTAACGGTATGCTCCATATACATTCCTCCTGATGTTGCACTTACGAGCTCTGACTTCGAGGCGCTTGTTGACCAGCTGCCCGAACCATACATCCACTGGCGACTTTAATGCTCACAACTCTCTTTGGGGCTCTTCCAGAACGGATGCCCGAGGTCGCCTGATAGAGAAATTCCTAACATCTTCTGGAGCATGCCTTTTCAACAAGAAACAGCCTACATACCATAACGTAGGACACAATACATACTCAAATCTTGACCTGGCTATTGGTTCTGAAATTCTCTTTCCATGTCTTGAGTGGGGTGTGAGCACTGACCCATATGGTAGTGATCACTTCCCCACTTCACTAACATATATAGGTAAAGGCCCAAGCAGTTCATCTTCCCATAATAGGTTCAATGAAGTACGAGCTAACTGGAATACATTTACAGAGACATCGAAACTACACCACACATCCATAGGACACCTACACGTTGAAGAAGCTACCTCACTCCTCACAACGCACATCCTCGGCGCCGCCGAAAAGTCCATTCCCCACGCCTCTGGTGCCCCGCGCAACCAGCGGAGGCCGTGGTGGAATGAGGACTGTAGGCGGGCGCGAGAGGCCCAGAACAAGGCGTGGGGTATCCTCCGTCGGTACCCCACGTCGGGAAACCTCCTCTTGTTCAAACGGGCCAAGGCGTTAGGAAAACGTGTGCGCCGTGAGGCAAAACGAGAGAGTTGGCACTCCTTCTTGACATCTATAAACTCGTACACAGACACAAACAAAGTCTGGACACGAATACGAAAACTAAAAGGACAACAGACACACAGCCTGCCCCTGGTTAGTACAACAGGGGACACACTGGAAGACCAGGCTAACACACTCGCACAACACTTCCAACACGTGTCCAGCTCAGCACACTAGACTAATACTTTCATGCAACACAAAGCATATGCAGACAAGAAGCCCTTACGAGACAAGAACAAGTCGAATTCTGCTTAACACTCTGAATTCACACTTCATGAGCTGAAGGTTGCTCTTTCCACTTGTAAGCCCTCAGCTCCAGGGGCAGACAGCATTACATACACCATGATACAACACCTACACGCAGACATTCTTGAGACACTCCTACACCTCTACAACAGAATATGGCTTTCGGGGCAGCTTCCAAGGTCTTGGAAGGAGGCCATAATTGTGGCCTTTCTGAAGGAGGGGAAGGACCCTTCCTCTCCCGCAAGTTATCGTCCCATCGCCCTGACAAGCTGCCTGTGTAAGCTCCTCGAGAAGATGATAAACCGTAGGCTCGTGTACTTTCTGGAGTACAACGGTCTTCTCGAGGGCTGCCAGGCAGGCTTCAGGGTGGGGCGATCTACCAATGATCAACTTCTTGCACTGGAATCCTACATAAAAGATGCATTTGTCCATAACCAGTTCTGACTTACTGTATTTTTCGATATTGAGAAAGCTTATGATACAGCCTGGCGCTACGGCATCCTCAGGGACCTTAAGTCATTTGGTGTCTCTGGCAACATGATGAACACTCTTTGTAGTCATTTGGCCGAACGAACCTTTCGAGTGAGGGTTGGCTGTGCACTTTCCACTGTATATTTGCAGGAAAATGGTGTGCCGCAAGGTGGAGTTCTAAGCTGCACCTTGTTTATAGTTAAGATGAACTCCCTCCGAAAGGCATTGCCGCCGACCATTTCCTGTTCCATCTATGTAGACGATGTGCAAATATCTTTTAAATCCTGTAACGTGTCAATATGCGAACATCAAGTACAGCTCGGTGTTAAGAAACTTGCTGGCTGGGCGGACCTTAACGGGTTTAAACTGAATCCGGCCAAGAGTACTTGTGTTTTCCCGCAAGCGCGGGATTAACGCCGACCCTGAGATTACGCTTAACCGTGCACCTATTCCTGTTAAACGGGAGCACAAGTTTTTAGGTGTCATATTTGACGAAAAGCTCACGTTCATTCCACACATCAAAGCCCTTAAAGAAGCCATGAAGAGAAAACAAAAGTTTGTTTTATTCGAAAGATTAGGTGTTTCATAGTACCCCAAGCGCTTTCCCGGAAGCAAATGATGCTTTATTCACTGAGAAATAAGGCAATTTAAGCCAAAATTTTAAATCTCCCGCTAAAATTGAACATTCCGTGACGTGTACAATGGCGTCATAGAGCCGGTCCATGAAACAGATACTTAGTATGTCGACTCCATATAGCACCCACAAGCGGGAGTCGATCGAGACGGCGGCCATTTTAAAAATACTAGTAAAACCTAGTGCACCCGCAGACCTAGTCATGGAATCGCCTGATCCGGAGAACAAAACTCTCGCCGAGGAGCTCGGGCTTGCATTTAACAACCTCACACCACTAAAACGCTCAATGCTTCTAAGTGGACGAGCGGCAAGAGTTGTGGGATACGCGGTGGACGGGAAAGCGACCATTCCGCGATAGCCACCACAGACGAACGCCCAGCCGTCGGCACCGCTGCCTCGTCAGCCCCGTCGCGACGGACGAATATGGACTGGTACGTATGTGCCGTAGTTTGAGTACGGTTAATAATAGTTCAGTTTCAGTAGCAGTATCACTTATGTCGGTTGGCCGGTGTCGTGTATGGAAAGCCGTTCGAGAGAGCTCTCTGCTTTGACCAGAAAGATACGAGCGTCAATGCGCGGTGTTTACGGCATTTTTTTCCCCAAGGTCAGAGCGATTTGACGAAGTCGGCGACGAGCGCCAGCATGTCCCAGGAGTGAGCTAACGTAAGGGTCTGTCAGCTCGCTCCGACGCCATCGCAGAAATCTCTCCGTCGACTCGAGAAGCGGGAACGGCCGGCCACGGGGCTCTTTACCTCTCAACATCTCCGAATCTGCCGCCCAGACGCACAGAAGATGCGCAGAGCGACCATAATTTACGGCCACGGCCGCGCTGAGAATACGAGCTCCTCCAGAGCACGAACGTGCCCCTGACTCAACGCGACTGTTTATGTTCGTTCTCTCTCTCTCTCACGTCTGCGTGCTGTTCGCCCAGAGAGTCGCCCCACGCCTGTGCACCGCGTCAGACGTTTTCTCTCCGTGCTCCTCTGTCCTGATCCACTGTAACCTCAGTTTTTCTCTATTATTAAACCTTTTAAATTCTCAAACCCTAGTTTCTCCCATTCGATCCTCACTCGAGCCACGACCTAGCTGACATGGCGCAGCCGACAGGATCAGGATTTGAGGCCACGGAACGAACGGACGAGGAGACGAACGACGCGGACGAACTGCACCACGACTACGAGAGTGCACGCAGACGAGGGGCAACGACGGACTCCACGTCAACGGTGATCGACTGGCTGCTGATTTCAACGGAACGCGACGTCCTGTGTTCAACGAAGAAGCAGCAGTTGGTGAACGAACTACGATCACGAGGGCTCCCTTGCTCTGGCCGTAAGGACGACATCGTCTCGCGTCTCCTAGAGGACAACGAAAAACGTCGCCAGCTCTCCAAACGATCGAATGTGCCAACGATACTTCAGGCTGCCTACGACGACGAGCGGCAGACGAACCTGCAAGCGGCGCTATTCGAGAACGGGAGGCTGCGCGAAGAACGAGAACGTCTTCGGAGACAACTGGCGAGAGTCGGCCACACGTTTCCCACGGTGTCAGAGCCAGCGGCAAGCCTTCAACGCTACGACGCACACCTTGGTCTGGAGACGCGCGGCACGCACAACGGCACGCACAACGACACGCAGACGGACGAAACGACGCATGCGAAACGGTGCTCCGCCCCCTCACCGGACCTCTCCCAGGTGATCGCCACGGTCACGGAAACTCAAGCGAAGATAAGTGAATTCCTGGCGAGATCACGAACACCCGTTGCTCTGACACCGAGCCAACCGACAAACTACACCACCAACGCGCAGGTCCTTTCGGCAACGAGCAACGAGACGCGCCACGGACGCAGCGCGCACGAGCCAGAACGCAGCACGCACCTGGCACCCGCTCCGCCGGTCCAGACCTCGCCTACGAACGGTACCGTACACGAATCGGTGGAGCTCACGAAACAAACGCCCAGAGCACCGAACGCAACCGAGCCAGTGCATACGAAATTTTCCGCACATGCTGTCCCGGCCCCAGTCCACGCAACCAACGACAACGCACCTGGATTGGTGGACATGGCCCTGACAATCGAGATGCAAAGTGCACAACACGCACCAGTGGCGACGAATGACATCGAACCCGGACTCGTGGAGCTGACCACTACAGCCGAAACGAACAGCGCACGGAACGCACCCGAGCTGGTACGCACGACAACCCTCGCACGCGCTGTTCCAGTCCAGGTACCGCCCAAGAACGACATCGTACCCAGACAAGAGACGCTGGCCACGACCAACGAAACGCACGGCGCACGGAACACGACCAAGCCAGCACGCACGGAGGAAACGCTATTCATGACACCCTCCGGTCCCGCTGCTGCCTTCCGGACTCGGCCAGCGAACGTACCAACCGCAGGAACCAACCTTGCCACGAGAAACGAAACGCCAAGCGCACGTGGTTCAACCCAGCCGGAACGTACGAGCTCTCCGGCATCCGCGGCTCCAGCCCGAGTTCACCCAACGAACGACATCGCACTCGCGCAGGTGAACCCATCTACGAGCAACTACACACCCAGCGCACGCGGCACGTTCGAGCCGGAACATGCAAGTTCCCCGGTCCCCGCTGCGCGGATCGAGACTCATCCGACAAACACCACCATGGTACAGGAGGATGCAGACGCGAGCGTACGGGCACCAGGCAAACGAGACGGCATCGAGCCTGCTTGCACGAGGAATGCCGACCGCAGCACTTTCGAATTCGAACCAACGGGCAAGCGACGAGAGCTTGAACGGCAACACGGACACGGCGAGAACGACAACGAACGAGGCGAAGGCACCCGATCCACACGAAGGCATCGAATGCCCTACCGAGGCAGCCAAGCCTACGACGACAAAGATTGTGGGACCGAACGAACGAGACGAACTACGCCCACTTTCCCACCACTTCACTTCCGAGGGCAACCACGGCGAAGGCGAGCAAGGAGTCGCAACGAATTTGTCCGATCAGCCGCGCCACTTCACGACAACGCCACGCCACCGCAGGATGAACGAAAGGACAAACGGCTCCCGAACCGTACGAAAACGCACACCTCGAGCAAAACAACGCCCTCAACGCACCGAACTCCGCGACTTTCACGGAACGCATCTCGCCACCAGACGAAACGCACGCCAACGTTCCCACGCGCATCAAACCCGCACGAAGCTACACAGACTCAATCGCCGACGGAAGCGACGTGACCAACGCAACGCCGTAAATGCTCCCAAGTTCACGTCCGACGAAACGAATCCCACGGAACGCAAAAATCAAGTCAGTTTGAAATTGGCCGACCTCATCGAGACGAACGCCCACTGAACGAAGTTTCTAATATCCGGAGCACGAAAAAAACGCCAGCATCGAGCAACTGCGCAAACGTTCGTGCACAGTTGCGTCTCTGGATACGAACGGACGTCAAACAACGCGGACACTTGTGCCTGAGGACCGGCACAAAATTAAGGAGAGGCGTGTCAGCTCGCTCCGACGCCATCGCAGAAATCTCTCCGTCGACTCGAGAAGCGGGAACGGCCGGCCACGGGGCTCTTTACCTCTCAACATCTCCGAATCTGCCGCCCAGACGCACAGAAGATGCGCAGAGCGACCATAATTTACGGCCACGGCCGCGCTGAGAATCCGAGCTCCTCCAGAGCACGAACGTGCCCCTGACTCAACGCGACTGTTTATGTTCGTTCTCTCTCTCTCTCACGTCTGCGTGCTGTTCGCCCAGAGAGTCGCCCCACGCCTGTGCACCGCGTCAGACGTTTTCTATCCGTGCTCCTCTGTCCTGATCCACTGTAACCTCAGTTTTTCTCTATTATTAAACCTTTTAAATTCTCAAACCCTAGTTTCTCCCATTCGATCTTCACTCGAGCCACGACCAAGCTCACAGGTCCCTGCCATAATCACTTCCTTGGAAATGAAGCGAGCACACTCGTACTTCCTTTAGCTCTCTTTCTCCTCCGTTTGCAAAGTTCACAAAACGTAGGCACTTGCTTCGCCTAGGTTCGTCGTTGGGCAGCACATGAAAGGAGATCTCTTCACCGGCGGGGATGTCGCACTCCCTCGACGATTTGCCCGTACTACATGGGCATTTCAAAACGCAGCAACGAAATTTCATTGTAAAGTACTCGAACAAACTGAAGTTTTCAGTGGTTGTAAACTGGAAACGAGCTCGTAACGACAGCAGCAAGCCAACACCATTCGAAACTTACGCGACGACTGGCACTATCTCGTCGCTTCTTGCTGTTCCTTACTCCCATCGTTTCTATTTTTACCTTTGCTGGTTGGCGATATGACGGCCAACCTCCTGTGAAGGCATTACGATACGAAGCAAGGTCCCGGCTGTGCGTGCTGGAACGGCTCGTTGGCCCCGAAGAGCCTCGAACCCGAAAAGCCGAAAATTCGTCTGCGCGACGGCGAGATGTCGAGCTCGGTCGGCGCTAGTTTCGTACGCATTGGCGCACACGCTTGCGTGTTCGTTCGGACCTTCAACCGTTTACTCCACCGTTCTTTGTCATAAAAAGAATGTGCAGTATGTTTCACGGGCATTTAGCTCGCTATGCAAACTGTAAGCTCTGTCTAACATGCGTTTGCTTTTTCCGGCCTCCGCCAATCGCAGAGCATTCCCAAGTGACATCACAGGTTCTGTTGCGGAAAATGAGCTGGTGGGTCGCATGGTCATTTCCTTTTTTCCTAAATATGTAGCTTATTTGAGCGAAGTTTGCGTTATAAGTGGTGTCGTTATGGTTCTAACGAGGCAATCTTTCGAATGAACCAAACTTGTATTTTCTCTTCATGGCTCCTTTAAACATAAATGCCTCAAAACACTAAACATTCTCAAGGTCCTCTCCCTCCAATCCTAAGGTGCAGACAAAGAACTGCTTCTTTGGGTCTTTACTGCGTTAGTCGGGTCTCGATTAGACTACGGCAGTGTCGTGTATGGGTCGGCATCGAAAACAACCCTAAAAAGTCTTGATCCAGTACTCCACTTGGGTCTGCGCCTTGTGTCGGGTGCCATCCGGACCAACGTTACTAGAATAAGCTCAGTTTCGGAGCTCCGCATCCCCGCCAGCGGAGGAGGGTGGGCCAAACGGCGGTCGCGAGAACTAGCGGCGCTGCAGTCAAGTCTTGCGCTACTTTCGGGGCGTCGTCTGCTTCGGCGGCGGGCCGCCGCTGCAGCCGACCATGGCGGGCCGCCGCGCAGACGTACCGCGGCAGCTTTCTAGTAGTGCTATGGCTAAACTTAAACATCGATCATCTTTCCAGTCGACTAGCTAAACGCCTTCGTCCTTCTAGTCGACGTTACCGCATCACATTTGGGCAGTGTTTAAGTGGAAATGCGTTGGGTCGCCTGTATGCACTGACCTGCACGCGCAGCTCAATTGGCTAGCTAAGAGTCGACGGTAGGCCTATATTTTAGCTGTCTACATTGCGTTTAACTTCATGTACAGTACTTTCCAAGCCAATTACCTTTTTCAGCGTAGTTTTTATAACTACTGCGCCGTCTTACCTCGACCAAAAACGACCCAACGATTTCGTGAAAGCAGTGCCTTTAATTTATGTCCACGCGGCAATACGACAGTTTTTCTGAATCTCGTCGGCGCGAGGTCCAGTTAACCAGCTTCCGATGTAGAGTTCCTATGCTAAACTTTTATATCCACCGGGCTGGCCCCACCTCATCTCGCCTTTGTGCACTCTGTGCTGCACACGAACATTAGATCACCAACGATGAAAGTTTGCCTCACAGGTCTGACACTCAGTTCATGAAGACTTTTTGAAAAGGCGGAATTGTACATAACATGACGCAAGGCTGCAAAAAAAATCAGTGTTTGAGGGCCTCAAGAACACTGTATTTGCAGGAATCCTTATATGAATGCACGGTGTCAGCACCTTTTAATGGGTTTGTGGCGACGGAAAGCTGCCGAATTCGCTCACGCTCAAGATGTGTGAATACCACATCGAAACATTTTTTGGTTGCGTAAAACGGAAAGGCCGGCTAAAACAACAGATTTCTGCCTCCCAAAGGAACTGCACAATACAGCGGTTTACAGAATTACATATGAGCCTGACGCGATTACATATGCGCGAATACGCATTCAGCCGTTCACGGTGTAAGGCATATTCGCTTGAAACGTTATTGAAAAGAGCCGCACGGAGGAAGCAACAAAGGGTACACGAATTTCTACTCACCCCAAGGTTTACAAAATTTCAAAAGAAAAAAAGTCACACATGATAAAATTGTAACCAATTAAAAAAAACTGCCTGATTTATCACAACGTAGGCTATGAGGCAACGTATACAAAACTCACGCACTTAAAAACAGCAAAAAATACGAAGACATACTAGCTAGCCAGCTTCCTTCAACGCTGGTTTTGATCTGTCATTTTCAGATTTTATGCAATAATAGTGTTTATCTGCTGTGTTCATACACCGTTGTGCGTGCAAGTTTTTCCGCTTGATTTCAGTCGGAATGGGTTTAACCTGATTCTTGAATACACGTTGGCAATCTTCTTCAGCAAAACTTAAATGTTATCGTCGAATGCATCGCCGTTCAACAGCTGAGGCTCCAACTCAGCAAGTAATATTTGTTCAAACAATACTGTCAACAGCTACACTATAGGCGCTCACTATTTGCATATAACGGCTGCATTAAACGTGTACAACATTAACCCTTGCAATAAACCTGTAGAACACGAAACCCCTTTTCCACGACGTGGTGCAATTTCAAGAAGTATTTCGATGGTGCCACGAGACCACCCTTTGTTTTCGCAGCAACAACTTCTGGCAGCTCATTGGACATCCGTGTAGTGCAGTATTCATTGCGGGATGTGCCTCCATATACTTTCCGTGCTCCAAATACTGCTATATGTTGCACTACTGCACTGAGAACAAGCGAAACGCTTTTGTAAAAGTGGACCCGCTGGGTGTTATAGTGATCACCAATAAGTACCTGCAACAGCGATTATCTTCTTAACGAGGCGAAAGCTGTTGCCGACTCAACAAGGCTTACATCAGCTGAGGGACAGAGATCAGTCACAATATCGCGAGAGGAGTTTCCAGTATCTGATGATGCAACTTCTGTTCTAATAAAAAGACGCTTGTAGGCAGATGTAAATTGAAAAGGAATAGGGCTGTTGTTTTAGCCGCCCTTTCCATTTTAGCAACCAAAAAATGTTTCGATGTGGTATTCAGACATCTTGAGCGTGAGCGAATTCGGCAGCTTTCCGGCGCCACAAACCCATCAAAAGGTGCTGACACCGTGCATACATATAAGGAGTCCTGCAAATACAGTGTTCTTGAGGCCCTCAAACACTGATTTTTTTTCTGCAGCCTTGCGTCATGTTATGTACAATTCCGCCTTTTCAAAAAAAGTCTTCATTGAAGCCTGATTCGCCTTTCCGAGAGGTGTCTTGTATGACCACCTGAACGAATTTCTTGACTTCTAGACATCAAAATGGCGGTCAAAGATCGTTATGAATTCAGGCGTACCATGATCACCTTTAAATTGCGGATCCAACTTTAATGTGAACTCAAAAAATTTGAGTGCGTTTGTCACAGATGAACTGAGTGTCAGAACTGTGAGGCGAACTTTCATCTTTGTTGATCTAATGTTCGTATGCACCACAGAGTGCACAAAGGCGAGATGAGGTGGGGCCAGCCCGGTGGATATAAAAGTTTAGCATAGGAACTCTACATCGGAAGCTGGTTAACTGGACCTCGCACCGACGAGATTCAGAAAAACTGTCGTATTGCCGCGTGGACATAAATTAAAGGCACTGCTTTCACAAAATCGTTGGGTCGTTTTTGGTCGAGGTAAGACGGCGCAGTAGTTATAAAAACTACGCTGAAAAAGGTAATTGGCTTGGAAACTATCGTAGTGATCTAATGTTCGTATGCACCACAGAGTGCACAAAGGCGAGATGAGGTGGGGCCAGCCCTGTGGATATAAAAGTTTAGCATAGGAACTCTACATCGGAAGCTGGTTAACTGGACCTCGCACCGACGAGATTCAGAAAAACTGTCGTATTGCCGCGTGGACATAAATTAAAGGCACTGCTTTCACAAAATCGTTGGGTCGTTTTTGGTCGAGGTAAGACGGCGCAGTAGTTATAAAAACTACGCAGAAAAAGGTAATTGGCTTGGAAACTATCGTACATGAAGTTAAAAGCAATGTAGACAGTTATATTACAGGCCTACCGTCGATTCTTAGCTAGCCAATGAGCTGCGAGTGCAGGTCAGTGCATACAGGCGACCCAACGCATTTCCACTTAAACAGTGCCCAAATGTGATGCGGTAACGTCGACTAGAAGGACGAAGACGTTTAAGCTAGTCGACTGGAAAGATGATCGATGTTTAAGTTTAGCCATAGCACTACTACAAAGCTGCCGCGGTACGTCTGCGCGGCGGCCCGCCGCGGTCGGCTGCAGCGGCGGCCCGCCGCCGAAGCAGACGACGCACCGAAAGTAGCGCAAGACTTGCCTGCAGCGCCGCTAGTTCTCGCGACCGCCACGCGGACCGCCTCTCCGGCGGAGCTTTCAAACTGAGTTATTCTATGAACGTTGATCCGGACTAGCCCGGCCCAGAGTCTATATGTTGAATGTAATAAGTGGTGCCTTGAGTACCAACGAACGTATGTCGACTTTCTCTACGCTTTTAAAATTTCATCTTTGAATAACCATCCTTTTAAACCTGTTTTTAATGATACATCCACATCGCCACTGTTTGTAAATCGCCCGTCTGTTCCTTTGCCGTTCTCACTTAGAGTGAGACAGGAAGCTTCAAATTTCGACATTTCCTTTTTAGACATTTACACATCTTCTTTTACTGACGTCTTACCACCCTGGCAGCTTCAACCTGTGTGTTGTGACTTGTCTTTCACGAATATTGATAAAACCAGGGTACCACAAACTGCAATTTTGCAGCACTTCTTGTCCCTCCAGTACAAGTATCAATCTGCAGAGTTTTATAGTGATGCATCAAAAACTGCAACCTCAGTGTCTTGCACTGCTCATGGACCAAACTTTGATGCATGCAGAACCATGAGCACATACACCACAATTTACTCAGCTGAAGCATATGGCATCTTACTCATTGCACAACACATTCTTGAACACAAAATCTCGAAGTCCATCATATATACAGATTCCTTGAGCGTTGTGCGCGCATTGACATCTTACAAGCCATGCAAAAACAGAATTGTCCATATGGTTTTTAACACTATTATGTCTATATATGCCCAAAAACTTGTTCTGGTGTTGTGCTGGGTTCCAGGCCATGCTGGGATTGCTGGCAATGAGGTTGCGGTTCAGAACGCCGCAGTTGCTGCACTAAGGAACACAGTAGATATAACAATGCTACCACAGAGCGACCTTAAGCCACTAATTCTACAACACCTTCGTAAGAAATGGCAAGCACAGTGGAATGAACATACAAATAACAAACTACACGTAATAAAGCCACACTTGGGACGATACACAACTGACTCACACAACAAACATACGGAAGTCGCCTTGGGTAGGCTGCGGATAGGGCACACCCATGCGACGCACTCGTATCTGCTGACGGGATAATCTAAATCCCAGTGCAGCAGATGCGGAGAGGCCCTATCCGTAGTGCACATACTAATCACATGCAAGGCACTTCACACAACACGACACAAACACTTCAGAGAACTCTACAGTCTACATATTCCCCTACATCCGTCGTTTTTTCTAGGTGATGATGCCATTGTTTCCGTAAAACGTGTGTTTGAGTTTTTGTCAGAAGACAAGTCTTTAAACCTCATTTCCTATCATGCATAATGAAATCTGGCCCTATACACCAGTCATGCTCATTGTCGTTTTGTGATTTTACTTTTGTTTTTGCTGAGTTTATTAGTATTTAAGGTTTCACCCCTCATAAATGACCATTCATTTGGCGCTCTTTGCCCCAGTTGGCCTTGCGCCATAAACATCCAACCATCATCATCATCATGGCCTTGATACTAACCTATAAACTGATGCAATATTTCAGGATTTCTCGAAAGGTACCTCCTAAGCAACTGCTAATCAAACTTAGATCTTTACATATACACCCGGAACCTTTAACTTTGATATACGAATTTCTAACGGCTCCCGGTGTGTTTCCCTCAAAGCCCTCTAGTCTCCTTCCAGTTATATCAGGTGTCCCAGAAGTCTCCGTCCTCAGGACCCCCCTGTTGTTAATTTACAGTAATTATCTAGCTTAGCATGTCGGTTCCAGTACCCGTTTGCGTGTAATATACCGCTCAATCAAACCACACTGATCAAACTCCTATTCAAGATGACATTAAGCAAGTGCAAGAATGCTGTGATCGCTGGCTTATGAAATTTAATCCTAACAAATGGAAAACAGCCTCATTCCACTGCCGCCAGAGCCCCTTTTTGTTCCCGTACGCAATTAGTCAAACACGCTAAATCATATAAGTATTTTTGTGTCACCCTATGCAGTGATCTAAACTGGCGCTGGTAAATTACTAACATTACAGGATGTCCCAAAATACCTAGGCTTCCTGAAACATCACCTTCGGCACGTTGCAACAAAATGAAGCTGGAGGCCTATAAGTCTCTTATCCGCTCTAAATTGGAATATCCCTCTCGAATCTAGAGCCAACACCAAGAATATCTAATTGACTTACTCGAGACAGTCCAACACCGTGCCATTAGGTTTATTCCTTTTTCGTATTCGTATACCAGTGTATTATCCCTAGAAAAAGTATCGGCTCTTTTACACGTTAACGTGAGCGGCCGCATTTCGACCCTCTGCCCTGTTACACATTTTTTCACAGCCCGCTCCATCGTCCTTACATTATTCCATCAGTCTGCATATCTCACCGCACTAGTCCTCCACTCCCAGTTGCCCGAACGTGTATTAAAATGACCACTTTTTCTATGTCCTTCTTTATAGCGACTACAAAGGAGTGGAATTTTTTTATTTTATTTTAATACCTCAGGGGCCTCCGCAGCGGAGGCATTACATGAGGAGTAGTACAAAAAATACACTTGGTACGAGCATAGAAGGGTGACATGAGCTCCATGATAAAAAAAATGCACAACTTCGGTTCGAAAAAATGTACAAGAATGTAAAATTCAGCGGACACGAAAATAGTATCAATACGGAGTGCATTAGCGGTAAGGCTGAAACACAACTATGATGATAACAACGAAGAAAAAAGAATAAGCTGGAAATAGCAATCATTAAGCGAAGGGCATCAAACAAAAAAACGGCACCAATATATCACACAATCCCAGGCGCTGTAAGCGACGACTTGAACTGGTCAAGGTTTCTTAATTGGACCACGTGATCTGGAAGATTGTTCCATTCTTTTGTAGAGCGAATAAAAAATGACTGCGCAAATGTGTTAGTATGGGGGTGAGGGTATGTTACTTGCAGTTCATTGCAGTTCATGTTACTTGCAGTACTCGGCTAGATGCATGGGCTTTCGGCACGATGTAATTGTTGGGTGATAAAGAAAAATAAAACCGGTGAAATAATGCCAGCCTCGCAAGCTTCCGGCGGTGGCTGAGGGGAGGAAGAGCTACGCGTGATTTCAGGTCTGTGACACTAGTAAATGATGAGTAGTCCGAGAAAGTTAGTCTAACGGCGTGGTTTTGAATTGCTTCTATGTTATCGGTTAGGTACTTCTGATGCGGATCCCATATGGCGGGTGCATACTCTAACTTAGGGCGGATTAGGGTTTTATAGGCTAGCAGTTTTAAGTGAAAAGGAGCAAGTTTCATTGTACGCTGCAGATACCCAAGAGATCTACTATCGCTGGCGATTAACTTGTTTATGTGGAAGGTCCAGGAGAGATCATTCTTGATGTGAACACCTAAGTGCTTATAAGACTTTGTGGATTGTAAAGAGGAGCCTGACAGAGTGTAATTAAAAGTTAATGGACTCGCGCGTCTTAAAAAAGGCATTAATTTGCACTTGGAAAAGTTTAGTGACATTTGCTAATTTTTACACCAGTTTGCAATAGTAATTAGGCCGGATTGTAAGGTTCTTGTAAGTTGGTCGGATTGTAAGTTGGTCTTGGTTACAAGTAATTTTGGCATAGAGCACACAATCATCTGCAAAGAGACGAATGTTGTTAGTAATGTCGGAAGGCAGATCGTTTATATAAATAAAAAACAGCAGCGTGCCAAGTACCGTACCTTGTGGCACGCCGGAAAGAGCAGGGGTTGTGTTAGATTGCGCGACATTTACTACGACGAATTGCTTTCTTGTTCTGAGCAATTTTTCTATCCAGTTGAATACAAATTAATCTAGATTTAGCAGCGATAGCTTGTACATTAGATGGCGATGAGGTACCTTGTCGAATGCTTTTTCGAAATCAAGAAAAATTACATCTGTTTGGATATTGCTGTCGAGATTAACGCGTAAATCATGGGTGTAGGCGGCAAGTTGTGTTTCGCATGATAGTGCCTTACGAAACCCATGCTGTGAGATAGAAAGGAAGTTATTGCGCTCGAGGTGATTTATGATATGCGTGAAAAT
Organism: Haemaphysalis longicornis; assembly: GCF_048455015.1. Taxonomy (NCBI): domain Eukaryota; kingdom Metazoa; phylum Arthropoda; class Arachnida; order Ixodida; family Ixodidae; genus Haemaphysalis; species Haemaphysalis longicornis. The sequence continues at coordinate 84,500,418 of NW_027526203.1, read as the reverse complement.
TATATGTTCCATAATTTTTGATGGAACGGATGTTATTCAGATGGGTCGATAGTTCAGAGGTGATGATCTGTTGCCACTTCCACACGGCGTCCTTCCACACGGCGACGTCGCCATTTCCATAAACGTGTTTGGGCCAACTGTCTACGTATCCGTCACAATAAAAACTCGTGGCAATAAAAAGAGTTTTGATTTGTTAATCCACTCCTTATGTAATACCCCCCCCCCCCTTGCGAGGGGTCTTTAAAGGAGCCACGAAGAGAAAATACAACTTCGTGTAATTTGAAAGAACTAGAATTCAGTACCTCCCTCAGCTCCATTACAGCCCCAAAAGATGTTTTTTAACGAAAAAAAGCCAGAAGTATTTAAAAAATTTCAAATTTTGCGCCACAGTGACGTGTTATGAGCAAGAAGGACGTCATACGGGCAAACAATAAAACATAATTTTCAGTGCGTTAACTGCACGTTAGAATTCAAGTGATGCGGTCAAATAGAACTAGAGGCCCCATTACAGACGTCCAGTCATGTTTCGTCGCGACAGGTCAGTTAGGCGGCCGCCAATCGCACAAACAAGGCTCCGTGACGTCATAGAAAAGTTGCGGGAAATTGGCTTGGGGGTCCGGACTGCTTCACACCTTTTCTTTTATATCTCCGTTATTTGTTCGAAGATTGCGATCATATTGGTATCATTGTTATCGGTACTAAGCAGTCTTTCTAATAAACCCAACTTGCATTTTGTCTTCATGGCTCCTTTAAGGAACTAAAGTTATCTAATGTGATGTGACAATAGCGTGGTCCTCGGCCAACCGCTCCGCCTTGGCGAATGTCGCGATGCCCAAGTTAAAGTTGTTGGGTGATTGTCGGGTGACAGCAACGTCCCGCTTTTGATATGAGTACGACGTCAAATCCAGGCACTGAGTCGCCGTTTTTGCCGCCGAATGGTCAGTGCAACTCAGGAAGGATCCCTTCGCGAGACGATACTCTGAAAGTCACGGTTTACACGTCCTAAACATAACTCTCTCATCGTTTCAATCTGCCAGTCTCCGGTTATACTTTCGCTGAGGTTTTCAATAGGCCTTTGTTACGGTGATATGCCTGAGGAACCCACTTATTAGCCTCAGAGGATTATCCGCAAGCGAAGGTTTGTATGACGGTTTGTTTAAGGGAACTAGAACTGACCATTGTGCCACTTTTCATAGTCAGAGTAGACGTCTTCACGAGAGAGGTTGATGCCAGCATCCACAGCCATGATGCCCTGAATCCCCATGACGTTCAGGTGGTCCTGAATGCCGCTACCAACGGGTAGTTCCGCAACAGCAGGAATCTGCGCAAATCGGTGTCGTATGTCGTGGGTAAATGACACGGGATTCATAATAGGAGCTCGCAAAATCTGCCTTGACGCAAATGCTGTCTGTTACAACGCCCATGCCTGTACTCTTTGAGTTGCAGTGAACGAGTACTTCGGCAATACAGGGCCCGGAGAAAAAGAAAATCACTTCAAGGACTGCCGCTGCCATTCTTTTACGGTATTCAGCCTAGTATAGAAGTACATTTCTTTGCGTATGATTATTAACGACCCAAAGGCCGTGAAATGCATTACACTGAGGGAAAATAATCAACACAAGTTATGGCAACATTCATACCTAATATAAGCACAGAAGTTAAACCCGGGCGAGGGAAAATATGCATGTTTGAACCAAAACAAATGAGTTGACACAGTTCACGGTGTGCACGAAATAAAACAAGTTTGTAATTTGCCAATGAGCATACTTTCCAGCCGATTAACTGTATGAAACTTGAAATGACCCGATGTTTATTCTAGTGGATAAACATAGAGCAGCCTGTTTCCTTCCCGAGTCGTTTTTGTAACATACTGAGGACACCGGACAGGTCATATTGGGCCGTTTGATGTCCGAGATTAAATTTCGCACTTGCACCTCAGTCATGCCATAAGAAAGGGAATGAAACCTATTGCTGTGCCTGAGCGCCCCCACGCTCCCTATACTTGCCAAACCGTGTACTGATAAACCGGCAACCGGTTATCTGCGCGGGCTTAGAAGTGAAAGATACCGTCGGAAATGTCGCTCTGAAAGCTCTTTGCGCTGAACAAGTAATATTGGATCGCGTCGGTGTTACAAGCAGGCAAGTTGCCCTTAAACGGGAAGGGATTCACGGTTACTCCACGAACTGGAACCTCTGGCGGCAAAGGCAGCGGCAGCGGCTTGGCGTAGTTCTCGTGCCCATTTGCAATTCCCGCTCTTCTTCCAACAAGCCAACGACATGCGTCCGGCCCATAGCTAGTTAAAACCTGGAAGGCCACGAGCTTTATTCTAGCGGACATACATGTCGCTCTGTTTCTCTGTCCGTTGTAGGCTTATTGCTCTGTGTACACAGTCCAACCCAGACCCAAACAAATCGATTACGGAGAACAGCGAACAGGCGCTTTGAGGCATGAGACTTCCTCCAGCACAACGAGCACGTTATCGGTCGCGGCGTGAAGCCCAGCTGTGCGTGCACACCGCCCTCTTTCCGCCTCTGGCCTGCGCATGCATAAACCGGCAACCGATTATGGGCGCATAATGAGGAGTGATGGACAGGGTCTTCCACTCTCGGGGCGAACACGGTGCACCGTGGCCGTGCTCCGCGAAGCGGAAACGCAGAAGCTGCGGGCGCGCATCCAAGCTAAGCGGCGCAGGCGCACATCGGCTTGGAGGCGGGGCTTCGTGTCGTCCATGCGCAGCCAGGCCGCGGGGGAGCACGCCGTGCTCGCTTTGCTGTGAAGCACGCCATGCTCGCTTTGCTGTGAAGCACGCCAAACTCTTGGTACGCTTGTAGCGTCTTAGCGCGGCGCGACCGCGTTGCGGGAAAGTGCATTGCCCTCAGCGCGTCACAATGTGTAGTTTCTGCGTACTACAACTGATCGCTTCCTCTTCCCAGTGCCACGATCCAAGTTGAATGCTTGTATTGTGGTAAATATATCAGGACTGACTTGGCTTGGTTGCATGAGAGGCGCTGTAGAGGAGGGCGCCGCATAATTTCTACCACCAGGATTTATTTAATATGCACTAGCATTACCGAGCACTAGCTGTCTGTGCATTTCACCTCCAAGAAATTTCGGCTGCAGCTGCTGGGTTTCAATCCCACCCCTTTGCTCTTGATGTCTGTTGGCATTTTTCATATATGAATCTCGCGCATCATCGAGACGGCTCAAGAAGTCGCCCAGAAACCGGGTCTCCCGCACTCAACACGATCAACCTACTCTCCGACAATGTCCTGGACTGGTCCCACTCTAGCCTGATGCATTGTAATGCATATCTCAATGGTTGTGCTACCTACCTGGCTAGTTATTGGGCTACAGCGGCCCTACCTACCCTTTGATGCCACCTGCTACGTATCCTACTTTGTGGTCCGACCAGTACTTTCTCACAATAGGCCGACGCGAGTAATGAAGCTGTGGTCACTAGTTGCATGCCCCACAATTGAAAAACAGCTTCTCCCTTCTTGGGGTCCATAAATTCTGCATTATTTGGCATCCCCACACGCATGGCCTATCCAAACGCCACGAACGAAAAAATCCCCAAAATTTTCACGCAGCCAAAGACGACGCAGTTGTCAAAAAAACAAGTTTATTGGAGCGAACTTGTGCTCACCTAACAACTCAAAGAATACACAGGCGGCGAAGCAGCAGTCAACAAAGTGATTTGCGCAGGCGAGCGTCGGCGAGTCAAATACCGCGACGTCGGCTCTGCAGGCTTTTATCATTCGCTTCGAGTGTTACTCGAACCATCGATTTACATCGATAACATTGTAGATCAAAGAAGATTATTCTAGGCTAATGAAGGTAGAGCGAAACGCTCTCATTATCAGAATTAGATAACCCGTGCGGCATAAAAATAAAGAATTGAACACGCGCTTCGCTTGAGACACAGATAACACAGTCGGGTGGGGCCGGGTATTAAAAAAAAAAAAAAACATTCGCTCCACTCCACCCCGTGAATGTGGTTGGAAAGCAAAGCTGCAAACGGACCCCACAACGATTACCCATGCGACTTCACTTAAATTCACTCACGTCGCTTTACACACTGTAAAACCAGAGACAAGTTAAATGCACTTAAGCACACCCTTTATTACTTTCAAGAGATATTCTTGGTAAGGTTCAATCATGAACTATGATTGGTTTAGGTTCATTGGTGTAGCACATGAGTGCAGACTCTTTTTTGATAAAATTAATGGAAGTTAAATCATGGTGTTTCCCGATCTCACTTCTCCGTCTCTGCCGCCGCGGATGGAGGCGACGACAATTGCCGCAGGGACGGAGCAGGAGAGGAACAGGAAATACTTTTAAACAGATTTCTGAACTGCCCAGAGTGGGGCCCAGGCGGATGGTTCCTTCATCGGACCCCATATGCAGTCCGCACCGCCTGCTCTCTGGGCACCAGCTGAAGCTAGGTAGGCAGAGAGGGACTAGACAGCAGCATCTCCCATTGCTCTTGTTGGGTAGCTGACGGAAAGACAGGAAGGTGTTCAAGGCTAAAGTCGCACACCCCCGATTATGTGGCGGAGGGTGCGTACTTCTGAGCAGAAGTTACATTCAGCATCGCTGCGATTGGGGTACGTTAAGTGAAGACGTGTCGGAAGTTGGTAGGAGCCGGATTGTATGAGCCGTAGGGTAGTTTGTTGTTCTCTGAAAAGGTAAGGGTAAGGTGAAGGTAGGGCCTTTCTCTGAAGGCGATAAAGCTGGGTTATGTCCCTGAACGAGACAAGCGGGTGACTGTCCTCGTGCAGCTCTATAGCACTGGGGTAAAACCACAGGCTTGTTGGTGGGCCTATTTGATGCCCTCCATGGAAGCGAGATCGGGTGTCCAGATGAGCAGAATGGATTCGTTTGGGGAGTGGTTTTTTCAGCACACGCAGTGCAGGTCGCGACAACTAACCTGCACTCACTCAACCAGGTGGTCGAAAGGTTGTCAACGATTCCTAACGAGCCTGGGAATCGTTGATTACCTTCCTATCCCCTGGTTGAGTGAGAGCCAAGGCGATGGCTGCCTCTTCTGCTGGCGTTATGTCTTGGGTCTTGAGTAAGGCACACGTAAGGAGGTTGGTTCTGGAGGTTGCCACGATGATGGCGTACTGCTGCCCTCGATGTTGGGATGCGTCTGTGTGGATAACTGCATGATCCCCACCGAGGGTGGTGTTGAACGCTTGAACGTGCTTATTGGCGACCCTTGCCGTTTGAGGAGTTCATATTTGTGGGCGAAGGGAGCATCTTTATTTCTTTTCATCAAGAGTCCGGAAGCACATAAAGTGGAGTGACATTCTGTGCTGCCCAGCCAATCTGGTGACGTATGTGGCGACCCACCGAGTTCTGCTCATCCGGAGCTTATGGTTAGAAAGATGGTCTTCTATCAGCTCTTCCACCGTGTTGTGAAGCCCCGTGCTAAGCAGTCGCTGTGTGGACGCACTCCTAGGCCTGCTCAATCGCCTTTATAATCATTAAATAAAGCATCGTTATGTCCTCCTTGAACACAAGAAGACAGGGTTTTACGTAAGTGATTCTCGAGAGAACAAAAGTTTGAATTGATCGAAAGGTATCGGATTCCTTGAGGCCTCGCTTCTTGGTGGCAACTCGCCTGATCATGTGTATGATTTGATTGATGCTGTGTTTGAGGCGCTGCAACGATACGTCACTCGTAGTGTTGGCCTGGCGATGTAGGCCCAGGATCTTGAAGCTGTGGCTTGGAGTGATGACCTGGCCGTCAAGGAGTATTTGAATGTGTTCCTTGATGTGTCGCTTGGCGTGAGGGCGGACAAGGAGCTGTGATTTTTTACATGAACGCTGGAAGCCACAGGCTTTAGCGCTTTGGCGTACTAGAAGTTAAGTGTCATGCGTAGGTGTGAGCTTGCTTAAATTTTTTAAAACCTATCACAAGCGCAAGGCGCGCACAGGGGTGCTAGACGTGCCATGGGCAGAGCGCTCAGTGGAGCGAGCGGTCGTGTGACGCTATCACGTGGCATACAGTTAAATGTCATGCGTTGGTGTGAGCTTGCTTAAATTTTTTAAAACCTATCACAAGCGCAAGGCGCGCACAGGGGTGCTAGACGTGCCTTGGGCAGAGCGCTCAGTGGAGCGAGCGGTCGTGTGACGCTATCACGTGGCATACAGCCAGATTGCGAGAGGGTAAACCCGTAGATGTGCTTGGTTAGCCCACTCCCTGTCTTCCCCGTCTCCGCGTGGGCTCGTAGCTAAATCGGTAAGACCACGGGCTCTCACTTTGCTCCTCTATTAGTTCCAGGTTCGATTCCTGTCGGTGCCAATAAATTGTTTTATTTGTTCGCGTTAGTTTTCTGTTGACACCAACGGTCGCGAAAGAACCCTTGGGGGTAGAGGTAGAAAGCGTTGCTTTAAAACATAAACGCAAAAAGCCCAATGCATGGTTCGTGGGATTAATCCCCCTTTAAGAGTGCATCGACCCGATGCTAAAATAAAACGACAGCCCGCACAAGCAACAACAACAAAAAAGCCTGCTATCTTGCCCCATAAGGTTTGATGCGAACCGCGTAGACGACGTCTGCCTGCGAACGTCATCGTTATATGCCGGGATCACCATCGGAGATCACTTCGTAGGTAAGTTGGCCAATACGTCGTAGAATCTGGTAGGGTCCTAAATACCGCCACAGAAGCTTCTCACTGAGTCTGCGTAGTCGAATGGGAGTCCAAACCCACCCACGATCCCCTGGATGGTATTCGGTGTCTCGGCGTCGGAGGTTTTAGAGTCCCGCATTCTAATGCTGCTGGTCCGTTGTACGAACTCGAGCGAGCTGGCGAACCTCCTCAGTACGCTTAAGGTATACTTGGACATCAACGTTGAGGTCGTGGTGTTCCATGTGCGGGAGCATGGCTTTAAGAATCGTAGTCGGCCGTCTACCGTAGACAAGCTCGAACGGCGTCATCTGCGTAGGTTCCTGGACAGCCGTGTTGTATGGAAACGTGACATACGGGAGCACTTCGTCCCAAGTCTTATGTTCAACGTCGATGTACATTGACACCATATCCGCGATCGTCTTGTTCAGACGTTCCGTTTGTCCGTTCGTTTGGGATTGGTACGCCATCGTTCTTCGGTGATTCGTGTTGCTGTAGCGAAAATGTTTTGCATAAGCACTGGAGTGAAGCCCGTTCCGTGGTCCGTAATTAGGACTTCAGAGACTCCATGTCACAGAATCACTGGCTTATGAAGATATTCGCGACTTATTGTGCAGTCCCACTCGGAAGAGCAGCGGTCTCTGTGTAGCGCGTCATGTAGTCTGTCGCTACGACCATCCACAAGCTCTACTGTCTTTCCTGCGAAGCACAGGACTTGATCAGACTCTTTAAACAGGACTCTCTTAATGAACGCGTCATCTTCATCACAGTCATTATCATCATCTGTTCATCGATTTCTTCTTTTTTTTATACATCTGGTGTAGCAAGCTAGGCGCCTTGGCCAGGCTAACCTCACCAGTATCATTAAAGACTATTCTCTCTCTCTCTTGCTCCCGGACCGTGATGTTGGGAACGGGCCTGGAGGTCCATTCCAATCTGTTGAAAGGGCCTCGATGGTACGTCGATAGACTGCAGAAGTCGGGCGGGTCTCGTCGGCGGCGTTTTTTGTCGCTGGCAGTTACGGCAGCGGGGGACGTAGTGGGACACATCGGTTGTCAGGCGGAGCCAGTAGTGCTTCACCTTAATTTTTCCTATATTGCGTGCTATGCCGAGGTGTACCGAAGACGGTTCGTCGTGGTACACTTCCAAAATTTCTTCCCGAAGGTCTGCGGGGATGACAAGAAGATAACTTGTTCTTGTTCCAGGGTTGACATTTTTCTTCAAAAGGACGGAGTTTTTAAGGCCTAATGCAGGTAAGTTGCGTTTGAAGGACCTTGGCACACTAACATTGCGTACTTTGAGAGAGTCGATCATGACGCGTAACTCGGGGTCGGCATGCTGCTGGGCGGCGAGGTCGCTTTCCGTCATGACTCCGAAGTATGCGCCGTCTTCGTCGGAATCTTGGGGAAGGGGGGAGACGGGGCGCGAGACAGGCAGTCGCCGTCGGAGTGTTTCCTGGCAGATTTATAAGCTATTGTAACGTCGAATTGTCGCAGGCGGAAGCTCCCCCTACCGAGACGGCGAGAGAGTTCCTTGAAATTGGCGAGCCACCATAGCGCATGGTGGTCTGTCACAACCTTCAACGGACTTCCATGCACGTATGGGCGGAATTTTGAAATGGCCCATACAGTAGCCAAACACCTTTCCTCAGAGGCTGAGTAGTTCTTTTATTCCTTTTTGTCAGACCACGGCTCGCATAAGCGATTAATTTTTCGCAACCGCTTTGCTGTTGAGGACATCCACCAAGCCTATATCATTAGCGTCCGTATGCATTTCGGTTTCGGCGTTTCAATCTAAATGCGCGAACAGAGGCTGGCTTTGCAGACGTTGATCCAGCTAGCAGAAAGCTTCCTCTTGCGCGCTTTCCCAGCTGAAAGGGGTGCTATTTTTTGACAAGCGCGTGAGTGGCTCTGCAATGCGTCCGACGTTTGCGACGAAGCGCCGGTGGTATGCGCACAGTCCGAGAAATCTTTCCATCCTAAACAGCGCTTAACAAAACAAAGCGCTGTTTAGGATGGACGGATACCAATAAAGTTTGCAAGGGTTAAGGCTTGGGCGAGTTGGTGCATGATTATAAAAGGGGAAACAGCGCTAATTCAGACAAGACACAAGAAGAAGGAGGTGACAAAACACGAGCGCTTTTGTCACCTCCTTCTTCTTGTGTCTTGTCTGAGTTTGCGCTGTTTCCCCTTTTATAACGGATACCAACTAGCCCAGCGTTCGATTCCGAGAAATTTTCGCATGCCTTTCTAACCTTTTGTTCTTGAGAATTTCGCTACGGCTGAGGTTTTCTCTGGGTCAGGCAGGACTCCCGCGGTGTTGACGACGTGTCCGACAAACTTGAGCTGATCGTACGCGAAGCGGCACCTTTCAGGCTTCAGCGTGAAACTCAACGTAAGAATGACCTCGAGTACAGCTTCCAACCTTGCAAGGTGCACATTGAAAGTCCGGAAGAATACCCCAACGTCGTCGACGTATACGAGGCAGGTGTGCCAGTTCATGCCAGCTAGCACAGTGTCCATGACTCTTCGAAATATTGCTAGTGCCGTGCACAGCCCAAACGGCATCATCTTGCACTCGTATAGGCTGTCCGGGGTTATGAATGCAGTCTTCTCTTGGTCTCTCTCGTGCACTTCAATTCCCCGGTAGCCTGTCTTCAAATACATCGAAGAGAAGTACTTTGCGTGGTAGAGGTGGTCGAGGGAGTCGTTGATTCGTGGCAGGGGCTACAGGTCTTTTTGGTGATTTTGCTCATGTCGCCGGTAGTCAACGCACAACCTTAATGTGCCGTCTTTTTCCTTCACGAGTACGACCGCCGCAGCCCAGGGCCTTTTCGATGGCTGCGTAATGTCGTCGCTGAGCACGCCTTGTACTTGTCTCCGGATGGTTTCCCGCTCGTGTGAAGACACGCGGTACGGGGACTGTCGGGTATGTTGGGCTGCATCTTTAGTTATAATTCAGTGCTTCGCTAGCAGTGTCTGATGAAATTTTGTGTTCGACGAAAAATACACGCTGTAGAGACACAGCAAAGCAAATAATTTTTTCGGTTTTTGTAGCGGTAGCGCCGGGTTCACGTATAAGGAATGCGGCAGCTTCAAAGCATCTCCGCGTGTGCGTTCAAAGTCGACAACCGCGATCACGTCACTTGCTTCTTGCGTTTCTTGGAGGAACACTATAGCAGCACCCTTCTTCAAACGCTGGCACTCCTCGGTGAAATTAGTGACCAAAACGTGCGATTTGCGTTGCCTAAGTGCAATGCCTGTTCTCACGGAGACACCACTGTCGAGACGCAAACTTTCGACACCCTCAAAGATAGCATCGACGTCAAGGACAGCATCTTCGCAGTAAACAGTGATCATCAAGCTGGCGCGGGGTTGCAGAGTGACGTGATCATCGGCGATCCTTACCACAGCACGGTGTTCGGGATTCGGTTCCGGCATCATAGTTGGTCGGAGGAAAAAGTTATCGACTTGGCCTGCAGATCAAAATTGCACCGTTGTCCGTCAAAAAGTCAATTCAGAGAATAACGTCGTTGGAGCAGTTAGGTAAAATGACAAACACAGCAGGGTACTTGGTGCCATCTATGGTGAGGCGAGATGTGCACGTCTCACTAGGTGTTACGAGATGGCTTCCTGCTGTGGGTATGTGTGGACCGTCCCATCTGGTCATAACTTTCTTCAGCTTAGACGTGAATGATCCGCCTATTGCTGAGTAGTCGGCTCCAGTGTCTATGATGGTGACTACATCAAATCCGTCGATGGACACCTTGACGTCGGACGCCGCATTCTTCGAGTTCCGGGTGCGCCGGGGCGTCGCATCTCGCATGTGCGTGTTGACGGTCGGGCACTGCGCGTCATCGTTGTCGTCGTCTTCTCAGCGGCAGTCTGGGTCATGTCGGGTACGCGTCGCGCCGTGTGGCTGTGGTCGTGTCCGGGAGTCTCGTCATGGTTAGCTTGGGTTATTTATTTATTTATTTATTAGTACCCTCAGGGTAATAATACATTACAGAAGGGAGTGGGTTTAAGTGGGGAAAAAGCGTGAAAACAGGCAGGTATTTAAAAACAAATTACCCAGCTGGCTCGAGCAATGTAGAAGAAAATACTTAACACATTTCTACAGACATACAAATTTGTACACGTATATACATTTCGGGAGTAATACAGTAATTTAAATGAATATCAAGCGTGAGAAATTGCGTGTGCACAAAACAAGACTCATTCAAGTAACACTACAGAATGCAGAGCGAAACAAATTGGCATCGTTAATGTCTACAATTTCTCGTGGAAAGTGGTTCCAGTAATTGGACGTACGCGGGTTGAATGAATTAAAAAAAGCCTTAGTAATACAACTGATGACGCCGACTTCGCGCGTGTGATCCAAATGCGATGATACAGATGGTGGCGAAGTGATTAAACAATATCGCAAAGTGCTTTGGAAAAAAAAACTTTATGAAAGAGGCAGACACGTGCGATTTTGCTACGTGAACTTCGTAGTGGAAGGCCCAAATTGTTTTTAATTGTGGTTGCGCTGGTTTTTCGGTGGTAGTTTGAGTTAATAAAACGTGCAGAAATGTTCTAAACCATTTCCAGCAAATGAGTAAGGGTTTCCGTGGAAGGATCCCATATGGATGATGCGTATTCAAGTTACGAGCGTACGATGCTTTTATAAAAATGAAGTTGTACGGACGACGGGCGGAATGAAAGTTGCGTTTTAAATAACCAAGCATGCGGTTAGCTTTGTTGGCGATGAATTCGATGTGAACGTTCCATGATAGGTCGGATGTATTATGAAGGCCTAAATATTTGTAAGATGAAACAGATCGCAGGGGGGTGAAGTAATACGAAGGCGGGTTAGTAGCGGCACGACAGATTCCCATGGATTTGCACTTGTCAACGTTTAAGGTCATCTGCCACTTACCCCACCACGAAGAGATAGCGTTAATGTCATACTGTAGCACATGCGCATCATTAAGAATGGTTATTTCAAGGGAAAGGACGCAGTCGTCAGCCAGTAAATGGACTGGGGAAGAAAAACAGTTAGGCAAATCTTTAATATAGATGAGAAAAAGTAGTGGCCCTAATAATCTGCCTTGGGGGACACCCGACAGCACATGCTCAAATGAAGAGCTTGTCTCGTTAGCCGCTACAAACTGTTGGCGGTTAGTGAGGAAACTTTCAATCCATTTTAGCGTATTAGTATCAAGACCCAAATTTCTTAATTTAGTAAGAGTAACCGATGCGAAACTTTATCGAACGCTTTCGCAAAACTTAAAAAGATGCAATCAGCAAAACAACTACGGCCAATAATACTATGCAATCTGTGAGTGAATAGCAGTAGTGGCGTCTCGCATGAAAATGTCTTCCGAAAACCATGTTGTGCTGGATGAAAAAATAAATTAAATTCCAAAAAATTTGCTATGTTAGAAAAAAGTATGTGTTCAAGGGTCTTGCACGAAACGTAATAATCTGCCTTGGGGGACACCCGACAGCACATGCTCAAATGAAGAGCTTGTCTCGTTAGCCGCTACAAATTGCTGGCGGTTAGTGAGGAAACTTTCAATCCGTTTTAGCGTATTAGTATCAAGACCCAAATTTCTTAATTTTAGTAAGAGTAACCGATGCGAAACTTTATCGAACGCTTTCGCAAATCTTAAAAAGATGCAATCAGCAAAACAACTACGACCAATAATACCATGCAATCTTTGAGTGAATAGCAGTAGTGGCGTCTCGCATGAAAATGTCTTCCGAAAACCATGTTGTGCTGGATGAAAAAATAAATTAAATTCCAAAAAAATTTGCTATGTTAGAACACCGACCTATAATGATGTTTAAAAATTTTAGATAATATTGGGACAACACTGTTTTGTACTTTTAAGGAACTTTGTATAAATACAGTCAATACCAAAAGCGGACGATGTTTTGATACTGTCAATGATTTTACAAATTCCATTTGTATTTGTGAGCACAGGGTACATCGGGACATAATCATAAGCGCGAAATTGTGGCGTTTCACAGGGTAATGTGCGTAAAAAAAGAACTGGAAAAGGCATTGTTTAGTACACTAGCACACTCACATTCCACTATTTGAATCTGTCAGGGCTATTATTGTTCTCTCGTGTGGGTTTAGTACACTCCAAAATTTTCTACGGTTATTACGCAGTATGTCCAGTAAAGTCTTAGTAAGGAAGTTCGTTTTCGTGTTTTTAACGGCGGACACATGTTCTTCAGCTGCTGCATGGTATTGTTACCAACGGCATTCACTGTCAGTCTTCTTCGCTAAGCGGTAGAAGCGTTTTTTTCTTCTGTTCGCTCAACGCCTGATATTGTTGTTATACCAAGGGGCCTTATGGTTATAAGAAATTTCTCGAACGGGTATGAAGCGGTTGCTAAGGCTTCTTGATTTTCGAAAATGGTCCAATTAGACTCAACAGTACGTTTATCAACGCCATTTAAAAATTGTCTTAAAATGCGTCTAGTTCCTGGTTTATTTTCGTGAAATCGGCGTTGATAAAATTACCTCTTATTTTGGTTCGCCTTGTAACCTTCTGTACCGGTAAATTGATCGAGAAATTTATTAGGGCATGGTCGCTTAATTTTGGCATGTGTATAATCTCGGAACATAGGTCTGGGCAAGTTGTGAACAATACATCCAGTATTGTAGCAGTCGTAGCTGTTATTCTAGAGGGCTTTAGGATCGTTTGAGTTAGAATAAAGTGCACACGAAAGCCCAGAAATTCTTCGTTAATGTATAAGGCTTGTCTTGGGAAAGGGATTGGATGAAACTTAATAATTCTTGGGTAATTAAAGTCTCCCAACACGAAAACAGGAAATGAAGGATAGCGGTTGATTGCAATAGTTATGGCGTCATGAAGTTCAGTGACAAATGAGGTGCGGGCGTTAGGAGGGCGACAGCCGGCTCCTAATATTATTCTACGATGGGACAGTTTTACCGATACCCATATCATTTCTAAGGACGAAGATATGTTAAGAGCGAATGATTCAAGCTGCGGTTTGACGGAAACTGAAACGCCACCACTTTTCCTCGCCTCCCTATCACAACGGAAAAAATTATACGTTACGGCAGAGTAAAAAATTTCACTATTACGGTTGTTTCTATGGAGCCATGTTTCGGTTAGAATGATATGTCAACTGCGCAGGACTGAATCGCCACGGATATTTTTTATTGAACTTTTTGATTACGCCTCGGGTATTTGTGAAAAGAACCAATGCTCGTGATAAAGAGGACGGGTTTAAAATGCCCCTCAGTAGTTGTTAGTCAGATGAGACAACAGGCTGGGACGAAAGACTGGGTACTGAGACAAGATTAGAAGCTGCTAGAGATGGCAAAAAATTGTGTGCGTTATCGTTCCTAGGGGCGTGATTAGAGGCTTCGGAGCCAGGGAAATGGCCCGACTCAATACCTTTGCCTGAAACAGGGTGCAGGAGTAGTATTTGCCATTTAAGAATTTTAAAGCAAAGCTTTTCCAAAGTTTTTACCTCTACCCCCCCAAGGGTTCTTTCGCGACGGTTGATGTCAACAGAAAACTCCAGCGAACAAATAAAAAAATTTACTGGCACCGCCAGGAATCGAACCTAAAACTAACAGAGTAACAAAGCGACAGCCCGTCGCCTTAACGATTAAGCTACGAGCCCACGCGGAGACGGGGAAGACAGGTGGTGCACTAACCAGCTCATTGACGGGTTTACCCCTTGCATTCTCGCTGAATGCCACGTGATAGCGTCACGCAATCTCTCGCGCCGCAGTGCGCTCCACACACGGCACGTCTAGCAGCCCGGTGCGACCCTTGCGCGTCTGCTAGGAGTTACAAAAATTTAAGGAAGCCCACAGCAAGGCATGGCATCTCACTTCTAGTATGCCAATGTGCTAAACCCTGTGGCCTGCAGTGTTCACGCAAAAGAATCACAGTGCTTTGTCGTCCGCCCTCACGCCTAACGACACACCAAGGAACACATTCAAATACTCCTTGATAGCCAGGCCACCACTCCAAGCCCCAGCATCAATATCTTGGGCCTACATCTCCAGGCCAAGACCAGGAGTGGTATATCCTTGCAGCGCCCAAACACATCATCAATCAAATCATACACATGATCAGGCGAGTTGCCACCAAGACGGAAGGCCTTAAGGAATCCGATACCTTTCGATTAATTTAGGCTTTTGTCCTCTCGAGAATCACTTACGTCAACCACCTTTCTTCTGTTCGGCAAGGAGGACATAAAGATGCTTTATATAATGATTAGAAAGGCGGTCGAGCAGGTCATTGGTCTTCTCATGAGTGCATCAACAAAGAAGCTGCTTAGCACGGGGCTCCACAACACGGTGGAAGAGCTGATAGAGGGGCATCTTTCTAACCAGAAGCTTCGACTGAGCAGAACTGCGGCGGGTCGCCGCATCCTTCACCAGATTGGCTGGGCCTCACAGAATGTCACCCCGCTTGACGTACTCCCAGACTCTAATCGACAAGAACTAAAGATGCTCCCTTTGCTTAGAAAAACTTAGCAGTGGCTTAGCTCAGCTATTCCAGAATATACGTAGCGTGAGTTAAGGTTCAGCTGGTTATTCTTAGGTTTCCTGGTTATCTAGGATTAGCTGAATATTATGCTTACTGCTGCTAAAACGATTTCGAATTCAATCCAGTCCAATCCAGTCCAATCCAATCCGGTCCAGTCGAGTCACTGCTCCTCGCGCATGCACAGCACGAGTCTAGTCTCCAGGAGCCACGCGAAACGGCTATCAAGCGGCTCCGGTTCAGGGTCAGACTTGGCTACTGCGCAACGGAGACACACAGCTGGGGCGGCGCCAGTGCGCCTGCAGCGACTATGACGTCACTACTCTGGAATGCGCAGACAGGCGAATTTGCACACCCAATTCCTTACACACCCGCACTCCAGTTGGATGGGATTTCCATTCCAATCGAATACAATCCAATGTAAACCAATTCATTCCAAGCCAATCCATCCAAGCCAATCAAATCCAATCCAATACAATGCTATTCGCACTTGCGCAGCATGGCCCTTCAAGGTCCAAGCTAAACTGCTCAACCTTACGCTACAATATGAACCCCTCACACGACGAGGGTCACCCACAAGCACGAGCTTAAGCGCTCAACACCACACCTCGGTGGTGATCACGCAGTTATCGACACAGATGCCTCCCAACATGCAGGGCAGCAGTACGCCATCATTGTGGCTACCTCGAGAACCAACCTTCTTGCGTGTGCATCACTCAAGACCGAAGACATGACGGCAGCAGAAGAGGCAGCCATCGCCTTCGCTCTCAGTCAACAAGGTGTTCAGAAGGTAGTCGCCGATTCCCAACAAGCCCACCGGAATTACCAGTCGGATTGGATGTCCCGCCCTGCACTGCGTCTGCTGAAAAACCACTCCCCAAATGGTTCCATTCAGCTACAGTCGAACACGGGTATATCGAATTATTGTCTATATCGAACTCATAAATTATCCCCTTGAAAATTCTGTGTAAAAGTATAGGAATTCGTACGTCTATATCGACCCGCATTTTTCCCGACATTGGGTATATCGAACGCCGCGCGAGCTGGAAGGTGCTCTTCGGCGGTCGCTGCACCCCCGATTGAGGTTGGGGAGGATATGGAGGAATGCGCGGCCATGGCGAACACTAGCTTGCGGAACTAATCCCCCCCTACCGGAACGAATTTGCGCTTGCTCAGTCGGGGCCCGCTACCGGCCGGCGTAGCGTTTGCGGACGGAGCCCGGTATGCTAAATCTCTCTAGGCACACAAGCCCGAACGCTCGGAAAATGTGACAGTACAATGTAGGGATGCCCTGAATGCGCACGTCCTTTTTTTTTTTTTTGCGGCTGAGTACGTTCCCCGGCTTGCCGAAAAAGAGTTTTATTTTATCTCTCTCCGGGTCTGTCTTCCCCCGATGTCACCTCGGGAAAGGGAAGAGGGAACGAAGGCGCTGGCGGCCTCCTCCTTCGTTTGTATTTTGCTGCTGTTGCTGCTGCTTGGCGAGTTGTCCCGCACATTTCGGAAATCACTGTTTCTCTCGGAGATGACCATCGTGAGCGCTTTGTTGGAGTCTGTTCAGAGAGCATTGGAATTTTTACCTTCAAAGTTCTTGTGGTACGTGCGCGCTGTTCTTTTGCGTGCGTGTTGTGCATGGTGTGCGAAGGCGCACCGTACTGCTGGAATTTCCTAGTTGTGCAGCCTCGAGAAGATCGAGACCAGCGTCTTTAATTTCATTTCCACGAGGCCAAGGTCAGCGATTTTTTTCACGGAAATAAAGCGTCCTGTTGCATCGTGAGTGCGGAATTAGTTGTCATTCCTGAATGCGACGATCGGTAAGTGATCGTCCGCCATAGGTGAGGTCTCAGAGCCCATATTTTTTATATCGAATTTTTCATATATCGAACTATTTCGCGATCTCCTTGGAGTTCGATATATCCGTGTTCGACGGTATATGGACACCCGCTCACGCTTCCATGGAAGGCAACGAATACGCCCACCAACGAGTCACCCGGTTGTCTCGTTCAGAGACATAACCCACCATTATCGCCTTCAGAGATAGACTCTACCGTAGCCTTACCCTGACTTTTCCAGAGAACATCAAACTACCCTACGGCTTATACAACCCGGCGCCTTCCCCCACCCTACGCATCAATCGCCACGACGTTGAATTTAAATTTTACTCAGAAGTAGGAACACTCCACCACATAATCGGCGTGTGCGGCTTTAGCCCTTATCACCCTCCTCTCTTTCCGTCAACTACGCAACAAAAATAATGGGGGGTGATGCTGTCCAGCTCCTCTCTGCCTACCAAGCTTCAGCTGGTGGACAGAGCACAGACG
The DNA here is from genome assembly GCF_048455015.1 of Haemaphysalis longicornis. Lineage (NCBI taxonomy): Eukaryota > Metazoa > Arthropoda > Arachnida > Ixodida > Ixodidae > Haemaphysalis > Haemaphysalis longicornis. The sequence goes on along the minus strand of NW_027526203.1, from coordinate 84,482,936 downwards.
GCGCGGACTGGATATGGGCTCCAGTGGAGAAGGAACCACTCCCCTGGGCCACACTCTGGACCGTTCAAAAATCTAAGTAGAAGTATTTACTCCTCTCCTGCTCTTCGTCCTCCTCCTTCTCCTCCTCCTCCTGCTCCTACTCCCCTTCCTCCCCTTCCCTCTCTGCGGCCGATCTCCTGGCCTCCGTCTGCGTCGGCGGAGACGAAGTCACATCGTCTAACACCCGGTATGAGCTTCCTACCATTTTATAAAAAGGGTTTCCCCTCATGTGCTACACCAATACAATTCAACCAAACACCGTTCATGCATCATTCCTTGATTTAACCTGACCAAGCATATCTTCCTCAATAAAGGGTGTGGTTAAGTGCATTTCAGTTCTCTCTGGTTTCACTATTTCTAGAGCGACGTGAGTGAATTTAAGTGACGTCGAATGGGTAATCGTTGTGGGTGCCGTTTACAGCTTTGCTTTCCAACCACATTCACAGGGTGGATTGGCGCGATGAGTGAGTGAAAAACGTTATTAAACGAGAGGCCATGGGGCCTTGGGGGAGCAAGGATGAGGGGAAAAGGGGAAGGTCACAACTCGCACAATGAACACAGTGGCAGTCTTGGGGTCCTAATCACAAAATGAACACATAAAAGTCAGTAAGTGGCACTAAAATGCACAGCTCACACTTAAATGTACAGTTCACACTGAAGACAATGCGGTTCACACTGAAAACAGTGCACGCTGCAGTCAGTTCACATTGTAGGTAGAACGGGGAAGTCTACCAGGCCGTTACACTAATTTGTAGAGTCCGTTTTCAAGGGCGTATGCGGTGATTGCTTCTAGTGTGGTGGGATCGTCACGGACCCGACTAACATGTTTCTGTTCAGTCGCAGGGGTGGGAGCTAGAGTTAAAAGCTGGTGGCGATTTCGGTCGAATAATGAAACTTGGAAAGCAGAAACTTGGCAGAAACTTGGAGGCTCACTAAGAGGGTTCAACTTAAATTGAGAATGACTCAGAGGGCAATGGAGCGGAAAATGATAGGTGTAACATTAAGGGACAAGAAGAGAGCGGAGTGGGTCAGGGAGCAAACTGGTGTTAAAGACATATTAGTAGAAATTCAGAAGAAGAAATGGACGTGGGAAGGGCATGTAATGCGAAGGCAAGATAACCGCTGGTCATTAAGGGTAACAGAGTGGATCCCTAGAGAAGGCAAGCATTGCAGGGGGCGGCAGAAAGTTAGATGGGCAGATGAGATCAAGAAGTTTGCGGGGATAAATTGGTCACAGTTGGCACAGGACCGAGGTAATTGGAGAATAATGGGAGAGGCCTTTGCCCTGCAGTTGGCGTAGATAGGCTGGTGATGATGATGAATGAACAAAGCCAAATTAAGTGATAAAGATTTGGTGTGCGTTCACAACTACAGTGGGTGCATCGGCGCAATTCGGATCTTGCTGAAGCTGTCCATTTATAAATAATGTGGGGGGTGTACGCTGCATTCGCTTACACTTTATTGGCGAATACTTCCCCCGGACGCGAGAAGCGCTTGTAGCTTTCCTTTTTGAGGTGGCGAAGCTGGAGTTTCCGGTCTGCGTGGAGAGGGGGGATGAGCGTGGCGGGCACCGCGGGAGGTGATTGTAGCCTCTCCCTGGCAGCGTCGTGTGCCATACGGTTGCCTTGTGCGGCTGTAGTCTGTCCTGCAGTTCAAACAATTCGAACTTTGAAGCCTTCAATTTGTAGGTCTGTTATCAAGGTGAGGATGTTTGTTGCCGTATTGTTCGGTGAAAACGGACGATTTAACTCTCGTACAGCAACATAGGAATCCGTGATGATGCGAAATTTCTTCGCGGATAGATGGCCGCAATGGTTATAAATTTGCTGCGTGGCTCCCAGAATTTCTAGAAGTTCTACCTCTTCTACGAGGCCGTATGTGTTAGAAATGTGCCTGGGTCCATTCAATTTCGGCAGGTCCGCAGATGTCCAGGCAATGGCCGCCGTCGTTCCATTCAGAGCCGCGTCGGTGTAGATGTCAGCTTCGTCGCCTTCCTTGTCATTTGCGAGAGTGCGAACGTATTGGTCGCGTACTTTTCTTTTATCCCGGCGGATCGGGCGTCGACTCAGAATTCCAATGGATGGGTGTTCCCACGGAGGGAATGCTGTCGGCAAATCGGTGCTCTCAGACTGACTATTTAAGTGGTACAAATTTTGGAGTCATTTTCCTTGTGGCGAATGGTCCAGATCATATTGGAAGCGTAGTTTTGTCTCTTCGATGACGTTAGCGAGAGGCGGAAGGGGAACTGCATCGTGTAGAGTGTCTACCCTTGTGAAGGTGGGGAGGCCACTGATCGCACGGAGAAGGTGCCGATTCATTTGGTGGAGGGCGTTTACATGTGAATGCCGTAATTCATAAACCGGGAAGCCGTACGTGAAGCGCCCATGCGCCACAGCACGGGCGAGCATGGTGCAAGCTGTTTGGTGCGCCCCGCCATACTTATTCGATATCCGGGTAACTAGGTGTAAGGTGGAACACCAGGTTTTTTTAAGTAAGGCTATCCACTGTTTTGTGCTATCACAGCTGCTGACGGGAACACCCAGCAGTCGAATGGTACCATTGTGGGATTCGAGCAGCGCATCTCCCACTTGAAGGGAGATAATTTGTTCCTTATTTGTGCCATGTTTACCATCCACGCTGAGCAGTTCTGCCTTGTTTGGGGATAGCTGTAGCCGGAACTGGTACAGCGTATGTTCCGAACTTAGGACTGCTGCCTGCAACTCTGTTTGCATAGTTTCTTTGGAGTTTTAATCCTGGGCTTCTGTCCATACCACAATATCATCCGCATAAAACGCGAATCGGGTGGCAGTGTCCTGCTCGAGAGTTCGGGCCACATGGTTCATTGCAAGATTAAAAAGAAGATGAGCCAAAATGGACCCCTGTGGGACTCCCCTATCGAGGTAGGACATTGTGGGCTGATGTCCTTGAGGGTTAAGACGGATCGGTCGATGCTGAAGAAAGCCGCGTACCCAGGCCTGGGCCTTTTGGCTGGGGAAGGCGAGGGAAAGCTCTTGAAGGATACCTGACTGGCTGACATTGTCAAATGCCTTGTGCATGTCTAAGGTGAGGACGTCGTCCGGCAAGGCCTTGCGCGAGGTTCGATCAATAACACTCCGGAGCAGCCCAAGGGAACCATGGGTAGCAAGATGGGGGCGGAAACCAGTGAGAGCGGGGTGAAACTAATTTGTACTTTCCAAGTGGTGGACGAGTCGATTGTTAATCATACGCTCGATACGTTTGCATATTACGGGGGTTAGAGCTATGGGCCGAAGATTCTGGGGATTCCGAGGATCTTTACCGGGTTTGGGTATCGGATGAATGATCATTACCCTCAGGGCGTCAGGTATCTCGCCTGAGTCCCAAGAGTGGTTGGCCAAATGTAGCAGCGCATCGAGGCCGTGCGGCGGGAGGTTTCGGAGGTCTTGCAATTTTACTTGGTCGTGGCCAGGAGTAGATTTTGGGTTGCCTTGAGAGATGGCTACTTGCAGTTCCCCTAAAGGGAAGGGAGAATCGAGCTCCGGCACCGGTTGGTCAATGCTTATAATTGGTAAAGGTGGGATGGTTGGAGGTTCCGTAACGGCGTGTGGAAATAACGCGTGAATGATGGTATCTTCCACTTGTGGGTAGTCCATTTGAAGGCACATCTCATCCAAGATCGGGACGCGCACCTTCGCACGGCCGTTTATGGTACGGAAAGCTCCCCAAAGACGAGACAGACCAGATTCGTGCTCGAGATCTTGACGAAAATCTTGGCATTTCTCTCTCTGTAACGTGACCTGATATTCGCGAATAATGCGGTAGTGACGTTTTAGCTGCATTAGGTGATTATGGCGTTTTCTTTGCGTACGGTATCGATTGTTTAGCCATTCTGCCTTGCGGAGAAGTTCGAACATGTGTGAATAAGGGCAATCCACATCTGCCGTACTGGTTACTTCTTCGCTTGAGAGCAAACGTGCTTGCGTTACGGACGAGATGAATTCCTCAAGGGTAGGTTGAGAGGAAATGTTGAATTGGGAGCGATACGAGGACCAGTTTATCTGACGGTAAGCACGTTTAGTTCGGAAATTCTTGCTATTGATTTGAAGCATGATGGGATAATGGTCACTACCCCAGGTGCTGTCTAACGTTCGCCAGGTATTCACCGCCCCAGGGGTAGCTAGGGTGAGGTCCGGTGTTGTATCGCTTTGAGCGTAGTAAAGGCCAATGCGGGTTGCGACGCCATATTCGTTTCTTAGTTGAAGGGGGCTGTACTCAAGTGTTTGTTCCAGAAGCCGGCCTCTACGGTTTAAGTTTAAAGGAAGGATTGTTAGGCTGGGATTTTGCAAATTCAATCAGTGTTTTATGGGCTTGACGCATACCGAGAGATAGATCTTCTGACACTCTGATATTATGCACGCTTAGCTTACTTCTTGCCGAAAAAAGTTTTCTCGCGTTTTGAAGTTCGCAAACTTTACAATTATTGGCCGGCACTGTGACGGTGAGAACTGGCCCAGGCGATCAGCGCGCGCAATATCTTGATCTGACAGCTCGCCATCAAGGTGGGGGGCCAAGGGGCTCAAGATTTTTTTTCACATTCATCCCAGGATTATTTAGCATCAGCGATGCCATGAAACAACAAGTTATCACGCCTTGCTCGATGTTCGAGTTCGTCTAGAAGAGATTGCAAAAGATTATTCTGGTTTTGGTTGTGATCGAACTCACCAGTAACAGGCCTCACGTTGTCATAGATACCTTCTAATTTGGCGATTTTTTGTTCTACCACGGTAAGTCTGCTGTCAAAAGTTTCCACCACCGATTCTACCTTCAGCTCGCTCATGCCAATTTCCTCAATAGTTTCCTTTATTCTTTATGGCTCGCAGATATTGTTGCTGATTGGGACCAGTGTTGCGGAATGGGCGTCCCCATTCCATTCCAATTCCATTTCGAGGAATTAGAACTGTTCTTGATTTCATTCTTTTTAATTCCTCGGAATGACAGACGTTAGCTCATTCCCATTCCTGGAATTGACAGGAAGTTCAATTCCATTCCTTTAATTCCTTAACGTAAAAACTACCTCAGGTGCTCTATCGAGTTGGAGAGGACCGCAACATGAATCTGATGTTATCATACGGGTAGAACACTGCAAAAGTATGCAAAATGTGTCGCTTGTCACCGAAGTTTAGAGGTGGTAGCAGGTTGGTTACACATCTCGTGCAGAACTACCCAATGCAAAAAATTAGCGCCCCTTCCTAACGAAAGCAGAGAGAAGCGCGAAAGTTAAAAGTGCGTCCAACTTTCTCTGACAGTGCGTCTAACCGATCGTCAAATCATCAGACACCCAAACCGCAAGCGAACAACGAACCCAAGCAACGATTTTTCGTGCACTAAGTAAACGCAGCTACGAACGATCTAAATTCACACCGTTACGTGGTTTATGAGATAAGGGATTACTATTGTACTCCTTCATGATCGACGCATGTGTTGTCTTATTTAGAACCGTTCGTTTATGCGATTTTCAAGTTAGTATTTTGACACAATGCAAGCACAGTTTCTGAGCGAGAGCGAGAGGGAGACTAAGTCTGGGGCACCCGGTTTCACGCACGTGCCGTGTGTGCAGAGACCTTGTCAGAGCTTTTCGGTCGCGCAACCAGTCTAAAGGGTGAGGAATCAAGTTTTCCGACCGAGTGCGATCTACCCCAATAAAAAAGCTGTAGCTTTAAAAAGGGTCAGTGTCACACTGCTCCTTTTTGCATAATAAGAACAGGGATCCAACTACTTATTATAGTATCCGCATGTTAGCATGTTTTAACGGTTTGCTCTTGCGGGACGCGAGGTGAAGCAGCTATTACGTTGATGTCTGCTTTTTCCGTTTTCTTGCACAGTCTCTGGCCTGCTATCTTGCTATGTGCATTGCGTGCCGTCATACCAGCGTAATTAGTATGCTGTGGATAACTGATTGATTGTAGGGTTTAACGCGCCGACGCAACGCAGGCGATAAGGCGCGCCGTAGTGGAGGGCTCCGTATTAATTTTGACCACCCGGGGATCTTTAACGTGCCCCGAAATCTCGTACACACGGATGTTCTTGCTTTTCGACTCAAGCAGAAAAGCGGCCGCCGCGGCCGGGAATCGAACCCGCGACCTCGTGCTCAACAGCGCAACGCTGCTGTGGATAACTCACAGTCATGTCGCGTGGAGGTTGCTCACATGTACACGCTTTCAAAGTGCTTACTTGATTGATTTCAAGTGAGTTCACAGCCTTGAGCACTAATGCTACTGTACCAACGCGAGAGACGGGAGGGCAGCTGCACAGAACACCGTTACCAGTTCTTGCAATCACCGTACGAAAGTCGCGACCGCTTCCACGTTCACCTCCACAGCGCTTGTTTATTGTCCTTGAATTACCTCAGACCAATGCGCTCAAAACGGGACATTATTTATGACCCCCTCATTTAAAGGGAGCGAACCACACCGTGACGGGAGCCCTGTCAAAATACAGAAGTCTAGTCAGGCAGTTTGTGTCCATAAAAGCGGAACCAATATGCACGAGGACCTGATCAAAATTTTGAAATGAGATCTTCTTACCTAAATAGTGGCGATGCTCCAACTTTCAAGCCGTCGACTAAGGCTTCAGTAATCAGGTATGTTTGTACCCAGGCGTAAAGGGCACGGGCACACAAGGACAACAACCAAACCATGAATAAGTTTGGCATGACTGGAGGAGAAGGCCGCACATTGCTTTTGAAGAAAACCACGGTGTCGCACTGCGGAGAGCTGGCAATGCACTCGCAAATAGGGGCGCTATTGGAGCCGCAACTATTGCAAACAAACGCCTTTCGGCAGCTGTGTGTTCTGCATTGCCTTATAGCACGAGGACGCGGGTTCGATTCCTGGCCGCGGTGGCCGCTTTTCTGGTGCAGGCGAGAAGCAAAAACGCACGCGTGTGTGCGAGATTTCGGAACACGTTGAAGATCCCAAGGTGGTGAAAATTATTCCGGAGCCCTCCGCTACAACGCGCGCCTCATCGCCTACGTTGCGTCAGCGCGTTAAACCTGACAATCAATCAATCAATCAATCAATCAATCAATCAATCAATCAATCAATCAATCAATCAATCAATCAATCAATCAATCAATCAATCAATCAATCAATCAATCAATGCATTGTCTAAAAATATCTAGTGTAGTGGTATATCCAAGCTGCCCACTACCAGAGCTTGGAGGTAGAACCGCTTCTTACGCTCACATTGGCTGGTGCCGGGCACGGAAATTCATCACCCACAATTTTTTTCTGCCTTTATTTTGATTTGCTGGAGCCCCGGGGCCCCATTGCAACACAAAGACAGACGGTTGACAATTTCGCCCGTATTCCCGCGACATGCCCACCAGGTCGGCTTGCAAGCTGCAAGCTGCACTGCGCGTTGGGTACGGAGGGTGGAAAGAGAACGCCAAGCAGACTCGCTGTTTCATGTTTCATACGCGAACGCTTTGTATTGTTAGCTCCAGGATTTCGCAGCATCAGCTTGCGGTGCGAAACACCGCGGCTTCTGCTTCTGGATGCTATTCCCCGCCTAATGGCCTGGCAACAGTGCGCCTGCCATTGAGACGCCGGTCTGCCATTGGTGCCACGAAGTGTTGTAAACAGAAAGCTATGCCTGAAAAAGCCTTCCGAAGCACGAAGAGCCGACCTAGCGGAGCCACCGGCCATGCGCGCTTGCGCTATAGTGCCTAAAATATACTTCTAGGCACTATACTTGCGCGACTCGCAAGTTCATTTTCAAACGCGCTGAGGCAGGCTGCGCGGATTCAGTTTCTTTATATGCCGGGTATGCGTTCTCGTTTTCGTCACCGCTGCTCCCTTTGAGATATATCAACGCAGTCGTCGCCACAGACTACCTAAGTAGCCAGAAGGCTCCAGCGATAGTAACACCGTCGTCTGAAAATCACCATTCCATTCCCATTCCATTCCTGGCGAAAGGAGCCTAATTCCATTCCCATTCCATTCCGGCATCTCGAAAATGTGGAATGAATCCGGAGTCATTCCGATTCCGGAATGGTAACTCCGCAACAGTGATTGAGACTGCAAGTCTTTTAAGGGACACTGAAGTGATTTGTAAACATTGCGGGATTACTAGCGCAAATTGTAGTTCGGAGACCGTAGGCGTTGTTTCGACCACTCTGGGTGCGTTTACGCGAATTTATTTAGTAGAAAAATCAATTCGAAAATGCTGTCCTCCTCTCTTTACGCTGGCCCGTCTTCTGTGGCGTTTTCGTGTGACGTCAGCAGGAGATGAGCTGGAAAATGGCTGCGCTACTGCACGGTTCGCCGACCAGCCGACCTACCGATCGAGTCAGTCGGCCCAGCGTTTCGTCCGCCGGCCGCCGACGAGACGTCGCTATTCGCTCGCTCAATTGAAACTAAGCCACAACACCTTTGTGAATGAAAGAATGTGCCTTTCCTTACTTTGTTAGTTTGTACACTGTGTCAAACTCAGAGTCCGGGTCGCTCCACACAAGCGCTGCACAAGTGCACATGCGACGCTTCGCTGACTTTACGCTAGTAGGAAAATCTAAGGCCAATTGAAGGCGGGAGAAAAGTCAGCGAAGTCAATATAGGTACTAAGAAAATAAAATCACCTGAAACTTTTACCGTACAGCGCAAAACTAGGGAGCAGGAAGCACTTTTTGCGCTGGGCAAACAAGCACAGCGGTCAGCAGCACGACAGCACATCTGCGAACGCTTTTCCGTCAAAGAAATGCAATTGCTAGACGTGAGATATTGTGGAAGTTTGGAGGACACTTACTGCAGGAGTGATATACAACAAATAGTCACATAAAGGACTTAAAATGCTTAAAATAAATAAAAGTGTAAACTGGTCATACATTATAAACCTTATATATCCTACCCAGCCAGCGCCGGCTCGTGGCCTAGCGGTCTGAGGCGGTGGAATTTGTTTTGAAAGTCGCAAGTTCGAATCCCCGAGGGTACATGTATTTTTTTTGTAAGTTGATTTTTTTGTATGCGGCCGATGTTTTCTGAACTGAGTTCACCGTTTTTGGGCCGTAACGTTCACTGCTCCACGAGCGAGATCGCAGAACGCGCGCATACTGACAATGACGCGCTAGCGAGTTCTCGTTGGCGTGCTGTTGCCACAAGCACCGACTGCTTGCGGGCAGTGGGCCCAGGCCTGAATCAGCACACCCTTGGCCTGGTGCGAACTAGCTTTTTACGAACAGACATGAGTGAGGCAAGCTCCGAATATGCGGGAAGAGAGAGAGAGAGTAAACGTGTTTATTGCGAAAAGCAATGGGGAGGAGTCCTCAGTCCAAGACCCCTTGAGCTTTCCCCGCCTCAACAGCCCTCAACACCAGCAGGCGCTGGTCATTGAGGTCAGAGCTGGTCAGAGCTCTCTCCCAAAGCTCGCAAGAAGGAATTGAGGGATTTCGCGAATGCAGTGGGGCGTGCGCGCAGCCCCCTACCATATGAATAAGCGTCCCGGGGGCTCCGCAGAAGCGGCATAGCGGGGAATATACGGTGGGGTGCAAGATATGGCATTTAGTGGGATGGGGGAAAGTATTCGTCTGGAGTGCACGGAGCTGCCGTTCCTCCTCCTTCGTTAGGTGTTTATGCGGTGCTGGGTAGGTGATACCTCCCAACTTGTAGTGCTGCGTTATTTCCTGATACGTTATCAGCGGGGTTGGCCTCTCTTGCTCGTTTCCCGGGGCCCGGCGGGATAACTCTCGGGCCACCCGGTGGGCGGTTTCAAGCGCATGGCATTTGAGAGTCTGCGGTGACGCGGAGGGCGTTCATCCACTGCGTAGGCCTCGTGTAGTGATTTCTACGATTCCAAGCCGCCCTGGGAGGTTTATCTTAGACATTTGACAGCCGACAACATGGCAGAAGCGCGGTACGGCGATAATTGAGAAATCGAGAATGCCCATCCAACAACGCCATCAGATGTCAAGCATGTTGTTTTACAGAACCGAAACCGAAACGGAAACTTTTGATCGCTAACCTTGGGCATCGTCCAATCACGGTGCCCCCCCCCCCCCCTCCTGACGTCACAGCCTTTAGTTGCTGCGGCCGCCGCAAACCGCGCATAGTAGTTTTTCTTCTTTCGCGCTTTGTAAAACAATTACCGATTTGTCAACCAGATAAACGATGAATAGTGTGTTAATTTGAGCCAGTCTACACAGTGCAAGCAAAAACGGGAGCTTGACAAATTCACTTCAGTGTCCCTTTAATATGCTGAGGATCTTGTTCTGTTGCGCATCAGCTTGAGTGCCTTCAGAAGTCTGACTTGGTGTTTTATTTGCATCAATAGCATGTTTGTGACCACGTTGGTTTGTAGGAACCGAGATGGGACTCAACATCGCCCGACATGAGCAACAAAAGAGCACTGTCCAAGCAATCCGAAAGTAGACCAAAGAGCACTCGTGGGAACCGCACCAGCAAAAGACATCGGTTATCGCTTCTCTTAGCGTACAGGGAAATTGTGTTACCAACCTGCAGAAGGGGAAAAAGATGTTCATGGGCCATTGTGCCCAATTCTGGCGCTGTGCCCACTGGTGAAGTCAATCAAAGGCCATCCATTTATAGCTGTCTCCATAGATGTAGTCGATGCAGATGGGGTTTTCATTTTCAGGCGAGGGTTGTCGGTCACCAAATGCGTTCGCTTGAAAGCGTCACGCAGCGGCCGATCTGGGGGCGGGGCGAACTGTAGCGTCACGTTGAAGGCAACGACGTCACCCTCGAAGAGGCTTCAACGGCACGTGCCATAGCCCAAAAGAGATAGCAGGATCTGCAGAAGGAGAAAACGATGTTCATGAGTCATTGTGGCCCGATTGCTGCCGCCATGTCGGGATGAGGGCATGTCGTGAATCTCTGGCTTCGGCGCGTCCTTGCCTCATTGGAGCGTTGTCATTTTTCCGCCGTTGTGTAACTTTACCTCCAGAAGTTGCTACTTTTAGCTTCCACTTCGTGAGCTGAGATCCCCCACGGGTGAAGTAAGTCTGCGTTGCTTCGGCGGCTTGGCGATCGCTATGGGTAGTGCGACGGCGAACGGTTGAAGCGCGCTGGACCTCGGTTGGTGTTGTACACGTATTCTTCGATCTTAGTAGGATGCCTGACAAGCTAGGGGGCGTTGTGCGTCGACGGAGAACCCTCGAAAACTGAGCCTCTGGTAGGGACAGCGACGGTAGATGTGGTCGGCCTCTCCGCAGTGCTAGCGCAGCGGAAGATTATTGGGGGTTCACCATACGTCCGTCTACCTCGGCATCTGGTTTTGGTCTACGGGGGGTCGAGCGGGTGACAGCGGACGGTGGTACTTCGGGGCCTCTTAAAGACGGGTTGGAGCAGGGCGGGGTCGACGAACAGCTGCCGAGTAGGTGATTGCTTGTGGCTCGCGTGCTTCTTCGGATGGCCAAGAAGTCTCCAGCGCCTGTTGAACCTTCTTCTCGGATGAAGTCAGTCACGGAAGCGACTTGGGGTTGCGGTGTCGTTGGAAAAAGTTTCCGGAGCTCCTCCCCAAAGATTGCGCGGATTGTTTCCAGTAAGTCTTCCGTCGAGAATCCAGGGACGTTGACGGGGTTCGCCAAGCACGCGTTGGGTGGTCGATCGTACAGCCTCGAGCGCATGTCGAGGGTCCTCTCGATTCACCTACGGTTTTGGTGTGTTGGCAATGAGTTTTACAAAGAGCTCTTCTTTAAGGCCCCGCATAAGAAAGCGAAGCTTCTTTTCTTTTGCCATTTCGGGGTCAGCTCGTGGGAACATCATCGTCATCTCTTCATGGAACACTACAACATCTTCGTTGGGGTGTTGGCTTCACGTCTGCAACGATAGCTCGGCGCGTTCGTTACGCACGACGGTTGTGAACGTTTTCAAAAATTCCGTTTTGAACATGCTCCATGATGTTAGCGAGGTCTCGTGATTTACGAACCAGACTTGAGCAGATTCTTCGAGGTAGAAAAACGCTTGCCTCCGGGTTTCTTCGTCATCCCAACGATTGAAAATCGAACTCGCTCCAGCTTCTCTAGCCACTCTTCCGGGTCTCCACCAGGGGATCCTCGCAATGATGGGGGCTCCCGAGGTTGCAGCAGAATGATGGGAGGATTGGTTTGGTTGGCCATGGGGCTGGTCGCAACGTCTTCCTTCTTCGGTTTCTCTGGTAGTACACCGAGTTCGGGTGCTAGGCATTGCTGTAGGTGGCTGGTAGGAGTGGCGATTGCCTGGCGACTTGCACAGGGTTTAGCGTGTATGTACCCAGCATCTCCGCCAGATGTCACGCAGCCAAAGACGACGCAGTTGTCTTCAAGGAAAACTAGTTTACTGGAGAGAACTTGTGCTCCCCTAACAACTTAAAGAATACAAAAGAGGCGAAGCAGCAGTCAACAAAGTGACTTGCGCAAGCGAGCGTCGGCGAGTCGAATAGCGCGCCGTCTTCCCTGCAGGCTCTTATCTTTCGGCGCTAGTGTTTCTCGAACCTTCGATTTACATCCATAACATTGTAGATCAAAGAAGATTATTCTAGGCTAGTGACGTTAGGGCGAAACGCTTTCCTTATCAGAATGAGATAACCCGTGCGGCATAAAAATAAAGAATGGAACAGGCGCTTCGCTTGGGACACAGATTGCACATAACTTAAAAATTTCCCCGCATTTCCCCGAGGGGAAGAATGTAAAAGTGGGAATGCAGGAGTTGAATTTGCGCGGTTCGGTAATGTTCGCGAAAGAGAGATCACACACGCACACACAACTACAAAGAAAGAAAGATGCATTTATTCACAGACACCTATTTGTGTTGTCGTTGTACTTGATTGCTAGAGCGGATCTCAGCTATGAAATTTCGTGTCAGTACTCCTTTAAGCGGGTGCATTAGCCCTTCTCACGCCCGATTCCTGGCCAATCCCCCACGTGGGTATGTGCCATGCACAGACACCTATTTGTGTTGTCGTTGTACTTGATTGCTAGAGCGGATCTCAGCTTTGAAATTTCGTGTCAGTACTCCTTTAAGCGGATGCATTAGCCCTTCTCACGCCCGATTCCTGGCCAATCCCCCACGTGGGTATGTGCCATGTCAGCGGCCAGGCAGCGCGCGCCCATCTCCCCCCGTTGCCATGGAAGACGAGGAGATTCCTGGCCAATCTCCCACGTGGGTATGTGCCATCTCCCCCCGTTGCCAAGGAAGACGAGGAGCGCGCGCATCCGCAGCTGTTGCTATGTGGACGGACGGCGGTCAACGGAATTCAGGGTCGCTTATAAAGTGCATTCGCACTTAAAAACAACCCTAACGCATGGCATGGTTCGCAGCGATATGTTCACTATGTTTTTAATGGGCTTAATAACGGAAGAAATGCCTCACATATAAACAAACACCTGCATTGTGGGCTGGCCATATGTAATTTTTTATATTTATGGCATTTGTTGTCAATTTTTATAATTTCGTTGGACAAATTCGAAGTCGCAACTAGCAATTCGCGCGGGCCTTCGACCTAGACTGAACGTGCGAACATCCCGACAATAAGAAAGTGAGCCAGCCGATTTATTATGGAATATGGCCAACGGCTTACAGAGCACACGTAGAAAATAGAGCTTTTGTTCGTGACAATCTTTACTTAGAGAGTGCAGTGAAGTCCTGAGAGTGCCCCGCTGCGGTGGCTTAATGGCTTGGGTGCTTAGCTATACTTAGCCTGGAGACTCATGTTCGATCCGGGTAGCAGGCACCACGTTTCAGTAGAGGCGAATTGCAAGGACGCGGGTTTGCTTTGGGGTATCAGTGCACGTTAAAGAGCCTCGGGTGGTTTCCCGGAGCTATCCTCTACGATGTATTAATAGCCGGAGTAGTTTTGTGGCGTTAAAGCCTATAACCCGAAACAAACAAGTCCTGAAATGTTTGTAACAACCCATTGATTCAACTGGGATCGTGGCACTGAAAAGATGTAGCGATCAGTTGTCGTACGCACAAACAACACAACGCGCCGAAGTGAGTGAAGTTCGCTTTCCCGCAACGGGGTCACGGCGGGCTAAGAGGCTACGAACACGCCGAAAGCGTGCTTCAGCGCAAAGCAAACACGACGCGCTCCGTCTTCAAGCCCCGTCTCCAAGCCCCGGTGTGCACGCGCCGTTTAGATTCGATGGGCGGCCGCGGCTTCTGCACTGGTGCTCCGCGGAGCACGGCCACACTGCACCGTGTTCGCACGAAGAGTTGAGTACGCTGTACAGCGGTGAAACGGCCGCTCGGAAAGCCTTTCAAGCTGAATAAAAATTATGTTTTCACGCTGGCGTTACAACCAAAAAAAAAAAAAAAAACGGCCGAGTTGCTCTTCAGCCGGGTGCGATTCGAGCTACTCGGCGACGTGCAATTTGAGACGGCAACGACGGTGGCTGATGATTCGCAGCAATCACCTCTTCAAAGCAATCCACTTCATCACCAATCACCGCAATCACGGCACTCTCCGCAATCATTACGCAATCGCCGTTGTCAGCCGATTGCGCACCTTGTGAAAGACGCATCGGAGATGGCGAGGGGAATAAAGATTAGGAAAGAAGGTTCGGAGGTGGCGAGGAGACGGCCCTGAGTGGTGATGTGCAAATCGGCTTCAGCGGAATGAAAACAGGGCGGGGGGTTAGACACATACTGCTTCGCAGTAATGAAGAGAATGGGGACTTAGAGAATCACAAGAACAATGTGCAATCCACAATTTCACAACATGGCATCCTTTAGCAAGGCACACACCAACTTAGCCGAGCGCGAACGGGAGTCCTTCTTCCAGAAGCTGGACCCGACGACGCCGCTTTTCAGAATATGGCGCATGGTTCAAAGCCTGCTGCCCCCACAGACTCAGATGCAGCACTTTAGCCTCATTGCACTCAGCCCAAACAGCACTGTTGTACAGGTGGCTAACGCCTTCTGTAGCAAAATTATCCTTGTGCCGACACCTGTGCTACCATTATCTTCGGCCCCGAGCGAGGCGTGCTAGGCGAGGTCATCTCCCATGAAAGAGCCATCCTCAATGGCAGACTGCTGGCTGCACTGGCCTCCATTCAAAGTACACGTTCCCATGTCATGATGACGTCAGTTATACAACCCTTTCACGTTTAGGCAAAACAGGGTAAAGGTGCCTCCTAAACGCGGCTCATGGGATACCGGCCATCTAGAGCCGAAATGGAAACACGCTCGCATTGCGCCAGCCCTCAAGCTAGGAAAAGGTTCAACTACCCCGGAAGGTTACCGTCCCATAACCGTCCGTAGCTCTGTCGGCAAGTGGTGAAGATGGTGCTTCATCGCGTGGACTGGAATATGACTGTCAGAAATGTATACCCGGCACAGATGTCTCGTTTCCTTAAGGGTAGCCGCAGCATCGACGACATCGCTTTTACAACCCGCACCAAACAAGCTAAGTGTCGGCAGAACCCCATCATGGCTGTGTTACTGGACATTAAATCAGCCTATGACAGCGTAGTGCATGACGTCATTTGCTCGGCTATAAAGTCTTCAGGCATTGGACGACGCATGTATGCAGGGTATCAGACTACCTTTGCTATGGGTATGTGTATATATCAACACACAGCAGGGACTCATTACTATACAGAGTGATCGGAGGTGCTGCTCACGGAGGGGTTAAAAGTTTCTGATAAGCGCTGCTTAACTTCTCCATTATAGGCCCTGGAGGAATGCTTGTCGTCGTCGGTCGAAATTCCCGTGTACGCGTACGACATCTACATTGAAGCTCGGGCAACCAGGCGTGTGCTGCTGCGATCGAAACTGCAGAGAGCAATCGACTCCATTGCAGCGATCCTTGCAGCACGAGGCTTGGAAATCTAGGCAAGAAAATGCGCAGCGCTGGCTTTTACAAAGCGGGACTTCACGTGCTACGGGCTCACGAAGCAATGTCATTCCATAGGTTCCCAACTACAGGTTTCTTCGAGGTGACATTCGACAGTTCTCTCACCTCGTGATCATATATTCACCATCCCAAGAAGAAGCTTGTATCTACCGCCCGAGTATTCCGTATGTTCTCCAGTAACTCCTGTGGTTACTCTTTTACCTCTCCTCTCCGGCTCCACGGAGAGCTCTCCATTGCCCTCATACGCTACAGCATCGCTGTTTTGGTCCCTGCTTGTAAAATAACTGTGAAGTATGTAGACCACAGACTAGTCCAGAAGATGGGGAAGGTCTTTAACTCTATGAAGGGAGAAAATAAAAAGAAAGGGCCCATCTCCCCGCGAGGGGGACTCGAGTAAATGCGTCGCATAGGGGGTGGGTGTATTGCGTTAACATTTAGTATTTGGGGAGTTGGTGGTAGTGAATACGTTGTATCAGCAGCTTCTTGACGTAGTTTGAATGAGTCAAGGATATAAGGCGTGTTCGTAGCCTTTCATTCTGTGTCGGTTTTGTGGCGCAGTGGGAAGAGCACCATGTACCTCGTGTTCCGCCCACAGGTAGTGAATGCGTTTATCAGCAGCTTCTTGACGTAGTTTGAATGAGTCAAGGATATGAGGCGCGTTCGTAGCCTTCCATTCTGTGTCGGCTTTGTGGCGCAGTGGGTAGAGCACCTTGTACCTTGCGTTCCGCCCGCAGGGTCGTGGGATCAAAACCAGACGCCGGAAAGTATTGTTTTTTTATATAGTGTAGGGGAGAGGGGTGCTGACCTGTTGTTGAGAGCGAGGAGGGTAGCGTGATGCGGGAGAGGAGGAGTGGGGGAGGGGGCACACCTGGAACGGCTGTTGCGGACGCCGAGGCACGCCGACAACGCCGGGTGACATCGTGAGTTAAAGAAATGCTCTGCATTTAAAAAAATCGGAGGCAAGTATTAGACTCGGGAAGCGAAGCACCTGGGCGGTTGAAGATCAGTAGAAGAGCCCTCGTCCTGTAGTGAACCTAGCTTTGTTGTTGATGACGATGATCATAAATGGGTCCCCCATTTGCGTCTTTGAAACGCTTTGGAAGAAATCAGAGAAACAGATCTCCTGGTACCAAACAAAATTGGGATGGGTCATCGTATGAAAAACAGGTACCCCTTACCCGGAAAACTGTGGATTGCCCGCCATCACGGACATGTCACCGATACAATGAGTCCGCGTGAAAACTCTACCAAAAACGTGGATCCTAACCTACACAAGGTTATGCGATATGGCAGGATTAACTTCATTCGAGGAAAATTCCAGTATCAGGAGAACACAGTATACACTTACTCAGGGACGTACGAAAGTAGGAGGCATGAAGTTGGAGGTATACTGTTGGCAAACCTACTATCGGATGTATAAAATGGAAGCGTAAATACCATTACAGACAATCAAAGTGTCTTAGATTTATCGGATGTATAAAATGGAAGCGTAAACACCATTCCAGACTATCAAAGGGTCTTAGATTCTTAGCGGCAGGAAGAATGCCTAAAGGCGTCGGTAAGGTACTCCCATCCACAATGAAGAGAGTTAACAACGTCACCTAGACATCCGAACACTAGGGCCTGGAAAAGTGCGAGGCCCCGACCAAAAGGCACGCGAACACACGTGCCGTGCACATTACGTGCACAAACGCCGCACTCCTCTCCCCGTAAATCGTTAAGAACGTCTCCTCCCACTACGCCTAGGCACACGAACTTTCCCCGTGCTACAACGGGTTCTAAATGACATAAAGTAACAACCTCTTTGGAGAATAAATTAACAGTAGTATCTGTAAATTAATGTGGTTGAAGATGGCCTGTGGGAACATCATAGATTTTCATATATTCACTCTCTTCCACGTAACCTACACATGTTCAAGGGTGCGATCAGGGAATAGCAATTGAAACATTACACATTATACACCGATAGAGGTATGCGAGGAGGCTTTGATGGGCGCATTACCTCAAGATAAGCACGAGATTATTAAGAGGGCAAGGAAAGAAGCTGCAGAACCTGGGGCCCTAGATTTCAGGTTTCTCCCTTGAGTGCTCTGAATTTTGTTTACCCTCTTTTCGTTAACCCCAATTCACTCACTTTCTCTCTTAGCAAGAAAGCAAAAATAAGCAAAAATAGTCATCCAGCTTAGACCTTAGGGAGTACACACTCAAACACTTTAACTTTCATGCTCGAACGTTCACGCTAAAACTGACCAACAGCCCTCAGCCGCAACCTTTCACGATCACATCTTAAGCCATAGAAGCACAGGGGCTCTGCCTCTCCTGTGCCACAGTGATTAAACACCCCTGCTACTAGTCTTTCTGTCTTCGCTAACCTGCAGTTCTGTAAAGCATGGATCGCAAATGCAGCAATTCCGCCCGAGACGATCCCTGAGAGTAACGTTATCGTGTCGTACATCTTAAGACCGAGACTTAGATGCCACCTGCAACTTTTTTCGTAACACGGATGTGGCTGGCACTATTAAGGTGTGTTGCCCGCTGGGGCTGAAGCTGTATCACCTTACGAAAAAAATTTTGAGTCTTCTTATTCCTTGAATTTCATTTCTGCTCTTTGAGAACATGCGCTATTAGTTTGCGTTAAGGTGAAATAAACACGAGGCGAGGAATACGCCGCACGTTGCGGTCGCTTATGCTAGTAGCCAGGTCCTCTGGGCGAGATGGTGCAAGCCATTGCAAGCCGTGCTAGCGAACGCAGTGAAGTGACTGCATTTGGATGTCTTGAGCATTAAGAGCACCCGCACATGCCGTATAAACCTTTGCGTGCGCTGCGCACCCACCCACTGCTCGAGCCGGAGAGCCGCAGACGTAAAACCAATGCATATCTGCATTTATAGATTATTGTAGCGATCCCCACGGTGCGGCAATACTTTACAGGTGAGGCAATACAGGAATCATAGAGAGCAATGTTTTAGATGGTTTGAACACGTATGATTTTGGATGCTCATGATGCATCTAATTTATCGTGTCTACTATTTATTCCATTTCAGTTTTGTGCAAGTCTGGGGCAACAGTGTTTTTCAAGAAAACTCAGGGTGACGATTAAGTGACTTCGAGCTCAAATCGCCAGCTATCGAAAGACCATCGCAAGGCTCTAGAAACACAAGACCAAGCCACCATCATCGATTTCACAGGTTGTTGGCGTTATCGCCGCATTGCACCTCCCGGTTAGTAGGTGGATGGGAATCTAACGACCTTGCCCTTCGCCTTTACTGGTATGACAGCGTTTTGGGAAGTGAATCCGGCTACTTCAGATATTGCAGCCTTGTCAGAGGCCAATTAGAACTTCATTATTTTGTTAATGGTTCTGCTTTACCTGTTCGCACGAAAGTAATTGCTATTTAAACAATTAGCACTACTGAGACACAAATTAGACAAGGCTGCTTTTAATAAAGCCTCCTTGTTGTTTTCCTTTTACGTTCTTTGCATGTCGACTGGTGAAACTTCTCACAGCAAAGCAATTTAACGTGCTTACTTGTATCTTGTTCCTAGCGCTTACCTTATCTTAACCTAGCGCTCACCTGTATCTTGTTATGTTTGGTATTTGTATGTGACTTCGACTGCAAATGAGTGTTTCTTTTGTACTTCTCTTTTCGTGTACCGTGGATAATTCGTTTTTCGGTGGTATCACCTTGATTTGTTGCACTTCTTTATGCCGGGAAATATGTGCGTTTTCTTTATTCTGCATAGAATGAATTTCCTTTATTTAAGAACTCGCCGCTAAGCGAGTTGGTAGGAAGAATTTGAGATGGTTGGAGCGCTAATACGATAGACGCACACACGAGAGATGTCAGGACAGGCGATAACTACCAACAGGTTTATTGCAATCAGGTGCAGCAATATATATTATGGAAAAAATGAGAAGGATGCACCGTTCAGCTGTGAGCAGGACTTCAGAGGGCCACCAAACAGGCTATCGGCTGGCGGATTCAAACGATCTCATTTCACAGTCGTAAAGAGAGGTGGACGTGCCATGGACACAATCAGCTGCTTTTTTCTTATCGTAATCAGTATCCAAAACTTCACGGGCTGTTTGGTCCGGTTTCTGCCTAGAATTTTGGCCTGGCAAAACATCGGCTTACACTCCATGCATTTTTTGCAGTGGACAGAAAGATGGGCCCCATCAACTTTCCCTAAATATTACGCATGCTCGCTTACGTGGTCTATGAGGCAGCGGCCAGTCTGCACTATATACGACCTACCGCATTTCAACGGAATGTCGTACACGCCTTCTTTTCCGCACTGCACTTACGGTGTGGCATGCTTCTTCGAGCACCCTGCCTTTTTTCTTGCCGCATTGGTTGTGCGTGGGCAAAGCTGCGAAAGCTTGACTGGCGCCGAAAAAAATCAGCCGAACACCGTGCTGATTGGCAGCCTTTTTAGGTTCTGTGAACCTTGTGCGCATACAGTACCACTTGAGGTTTTTTATTGTGCACTTTACTATCCGCCCTCTCTCTTTCGGCGCTGCCTGTCCTGTCATCTTTTTTGTGTCCGTCCATTTTATTTAGTGCTTCAACTGTGTCGCCATGTTGCCTATCGGTATACGGACGCGGGTTCGATTCCCGGCCGTGGGGGCTGCTTTTTTTATGCGGGCGAAAATCAAAAACGTCCGTGTGTGCAAAATTTTGGCGCACGTTAAAGATCGCCAGGTGGTCAAAATTAATCCGGAACCCTCCACTATGGCGCGCCTCATTGCCTGGGGAGCGTCGGTGCGTTAAACCCTACAATCAATCAACCTTTCGGTAGATGTTTGTCAGTGTTAATATGCGTGTAACCCGAAACGTATGGCATCACATTGAAGGTGTTACATTTCGCCCCGTGCAATCTTCTTTTAAGAGGTGTATTTTATAAGGCTGAAGAATATGCTGTACACACAATGGAATTCCTAGTATTACCTTGCCGTAACGGTGCTGAAAAGTTTGACGTAATATATGAAGGAATGACTTTTCCGCCCTTAAGAGCACGGACTAGTCCCAAGCTAATGACGATACATTAACATAAACTCTCCAACAAATGTATAACCGCATCGAAATAAAGTACCGATAGCTGCGCCGCGAGCAGTATATTCAGGACATTCAAACTTTTCTATGACACAACTGAAACCGAAAGTTGTGGGTTCCACCAGCCGTTTAGTGCGCTACAATCAGCTCGGAAGCTGGGATCTATAGAAGTGCCCTCTCTTAGAAGTCTGTTTTTCTCTATGACGTCCATCTTTCGCCCTATCCCCCGACCTTTAGAAGGAACGAACGATAACACGCTTTCACTCCATACTAGGCGCTCGCTTGAACGTGGCTAAGCTTGAAGCTCATATTTTGGAGGAACGAGGTGTTTTATAAGTGCAAGTCATACAGCTTCCCCTTAAACGGATGACCGCTCAGGTGCCATTGGAGCAAAGTTCAGGCTGGGGTGTTTTGAAGTCCAGCGGCGGAGTAACGAATACATTAGCCCGTACCTGCTATGTTATGCTCTACTTAATGATCATAGGCCATGATAACGACGATGGTGCGTAGCATCCTAAGGGAGTCATCAGGAAACTGTTCCTTAAGACTAGTGATTTCGAATTTTTAGAATGTTGCAAGCGCCGTCAAGAAAACCTGGTTCGCTTAATGATAGGGATCATGTTACCCGCCAAACCCTATCACTAGGCGTATGGATAAGCGTATCAATAAATGATATAAAGCTTTTGCTCTGCACACTTCTACACGAAAATATTATATGCTTCTGAATAATTCGGAAAGCTCCCGAGTGCATACTGTTACGAATCGGCCAGCGCCGCCGTACTGTCCCGCATCATTCCTCGGCTGTGCGGCGAAGCCCCTGCGTGCGCCTTCGAAAACAGGCGCAACCATGTCGGTGACAGGTTGCGACAAGCCGCGTCAGACGCTTCGCTCTCAGCGCATTTCAAAACTTTGGCGGTTGGCGGCGAGGCTCGTCTCCACGCTCTTCAAGGACACAGAGGCCCCGCGAACTCAGCGAAGCCCTCCTCTCTCCCCTCTCCCGGATTCAATGTGCGCCGAGGCTATGAACGGCTTACGAACTCTGGAAAGAGCGTTGTGTGTGTCTGTGACGTTCGTAGCGTGTTGCAGCTTGTTGCGTTTGACCGTTACCGCTTTTGGGTATAAATAGACCGCCGCAAGCGTTGTAAACAATTCCTGTTTGAGCAGCGAATCGATGCTGTCGCTCTGCTCGAGTCCTGTATTGTAACCTCGCCCGTCGGGGCATTGTTCTTTGGCTTCGGCTCACCTCTCGCTATGAAGTAAACAGTTACGTTGGCCTACCAGCTCTGGACCTCTTCCCGGCTGCGGCTCGGCCTGCGCGGTCGCAACAACTGGTTGGCAGCGGTGGGATGGCAACTTCGTAACACCTGAAGCCAGCGGTGCGAGACCCAACACCACGGACGTCAAGGCGGCTTCGGACTTCGCAGAATTCACGGTGGTCAAGGGAGAGTGCGGGACTTTTCTTCACAGAGTTTTACCAGGCTTCTGAGTATAGCTGGTAGGGCGTGTGTTTTGTCGCGTGGGTTATTCGCGCAAAACATTTTTGGAGCAGTGGGAAAGCAGTACTCTAGACCGGCCATGAATTTGAAAGCGTTGAAAAAACCGCAGTTGTTGGAGCTTGCAAAAGAGTTGCGCTTTGATGTTACGGACGCGCTGAGAAAGCCAGAGCTGATACAGGCTATACTCGCTGTTGGGGCTTACGAGTACGAGCTGTCTGAGTGCATTGAACTGATCAATGACAGGGAGACCGCTAAGCGTCAGGCTGCAGAGGCGGAGGCTGAGCGCAAGCGTGCGGAGCTCGAGAGACGGAAACAGGCACGCGAGGAACGGATGCGAGAACATGAGAAATTTTTACGAGAACACGAGGAAAAGATGCGATGGTACGCCCTCGAGCGAATCCGAAGGGAAACAAAGCGGCTTGAGGGACAGGGACTCCAACGGGAGAACAAGCACCTAGAGCATGAAATTCAACTCGAGCAGGAAGAAGTGAAGCCTGAGTTGCTCGAAAAAGCCCTCGTTTGCGAGGAAAGCACCATGCCAGCGCTGCCAGTAGCAGACGCTCGGGAGCGCGGGTCGGAGGCGACGGTTGCGGCCCAGCAGCGTGGCAAGGTTGCTGAGAGAGATAACGACGGCGCATTAGCTCAGACTGTCTGCAGAGGCGGCAGAGGGCAGTGCGTGTCCACTGAGTGCGATAATGTGCCGGCGTTTGTTTTGGAGATCTCGGCTGAGTGTTTAGATGTTTCAAATTCACGGGAGGCCTTAGGAACAGCTACCGACTTTAAAGTGAACATTTCGCGAGATAGCGACGTTTCGCAGGAATGCGTAAACGATGAGGTTACCGAAAAGCCGCACGAGTCCGCTGAAACGGAGGTTGTTCCTTCGGACGGTAGTGCGAAAAGGAGCAATGTGATGGCAAAGCCTGCAGCCGAGGCAGCGAACGGTTGGTTTGCACGGTTCAGTTGGGAGTCGTGACGATCTCGCCACTGGGCAAGCCCATTCCGTCCTGCCACCAGCTCAGGTAACTGACCTCGAGCAACGGCCAGCCGAGCTCGTAGAGATTCAGGTGTCTGGGGCGGCTGAGCCGTCTTTTGAGACAGAGCAGCCTTGTTGTAGTGTAGTTCTGGCAGTGAGGAAGGAGAACGGGAACACGCTTCGGTCTTCGCGTGCCGAGGCTGTCGCTGAAAGCGCGAGGGACGGCGAGGTAGTGACTGTTTGGAACTACAAGGTGTCTAAAGAGCTCGTCGTGCCCGTTTCACTCCCAGCTGATGCTCCCGACGATAGGCCAACATCGGCTGAGCTAGTTGAGGTTCCGGCGTCACCTGTGGCTGAGTCGAAGTCGGAAACCGACCAGCCTAGAGCAGAGAACGCAAACGCGTTCCGGCGTTTGCTTGCCGAACGCGTTCGTAAAAAGGCGAGCAACGAGGAGATAGCAAAAACTTCCGCGGGTACTTGCTGCGCGTGTTTCAGTGCGGGTACGCCCAGGGGCAAAGCCGTGACCTCGCATCGCGCCAGAGGAACGCCGCCTCCAAAAAGGAGTGCGCGCCTGTCGTTTGAACGGTGGAAAATCTCGTTCGCTCCTCCGCGCGCTCGACCTTTGTCAAACAAGACGACTGGTGTCATTTCACGCGGTCGCAGCAGTCTCGTTCAGAGAACGGGTGCACCTAAAGTACAGTGCAGAAGGGGAAAAGCTCAGGGCATTGACGTGAGCTCAAATCGCAGCTCTCTGCGCGAGGAGTGGCTTGTAGACGCCTGACTTTCTCAAGTTCATTGTTTTTCCTGAAGCAGGTTTCGCCCTTTACGATTACATTTCTTTTTGTGTGTGGGACAAGTCCAATCACGCGAAATGTCAACTTTCAGGTTTGCTCACTTGTCTAAAGTACTGCTGGACAAAAATATAACTAGAGTAGTTAGTTATTAGCGTATTTTATTGCAACTAAAAGCCTGGTAGATCTTCAGTGTGGATTTGTCTTCGCACGTGCCAGCGATGCGGTTGTGTCTTCCTGTGTTGTTCTGTTGCTTGCCTGACCAAGCCAGAGATGTTCTTGGGGAGCCACTACTCGTCCCGTGACCGGCCCGGTGAAGCTCCAGCACGGTGTCGTACAGCCAAGGCCTGGAGTCGAGCGTCAGCCGAGCACTTCACTTCGAAAGCATCCCTCCGTACTACGGTTGAAGACCCTTATCCATCGGGATCTCGGACCCCCGGCGGAGAAGCTGTTACGAATCGGCCAGCGCCGCCGTACTGTCCCGCATCACTCCTCGGCTGTGCGGCGAAGCCCCTGCGTGCGCCTTCGAAAACAGGCGCAACCATGTCGGTGACAGGTTGCGACAAGCCGCGTCAGACGCTTCGCTCTCGGCGCATTTCAAAACTTCGGCGGTTGGCGGCGAGGCTCGTCTTCGCGCTCTTCAAGGACACAGAGGCCCCGCGAACTCAGCGAATTCCTCCTCTCTCCCCTCTCCCGGATTCAACGCGCGCCGAGGCTATGAACGGCTTACGAACTCTGGAAAGAGCGTTGTGTGTGTCTGTGACGTTCGTAGCGTGTTGCAGCTTGTTGCGTTTGACCGTTACCGCTTTTGGGTATAAATAGACCCCCGCAAGCGTTGTAAACCATTCCTGTTAGAGCAGCGAATCGATGCTGTCGCTCTACTCGAGTCCTGTATTGTAACCTCGCCCGTCGGGGCATTGTACTTTGGCTTCGGCTCACCTCTCGCTATGAAGTAAGCAGTTACGTTAGCCTACGGCTTCTGGACTTCTTCACGGCTGCAACAGCGGCTGGCCGCTCGCATCATACACGCTACCACTCGTATGTCCGAGGCCACGGAGATCGGATCGGGTGCTCCCACTCGGTCGCAACAATACATGAACCTCGGCCACTCCCGCTCTGAATATGGAAACCAGCAAGCAAAATGCGAAGAAGGAAAATTGGCCGCGGATCTGCTCACCTCGCGGTAAATATCGTCGAAAGACGGGAATATTGGCCGCCCCTACCATGTAAATGGCTTTCTTCTCTCCGCCGGCCACCTCTCATGCTCTTCTCCTCTCGTCTCGCTCCTCCCACAATAAACACAGCGGAGCTTTGCTGGTCAATTTAATTTTCGCACGTTCCACTGCTCCAGCGCCATCTATTAGAACCTTTCCTTAGTGTACTGCCGCCAGGACGTCCAGGATTGGGAGCCAGATGTTTCAGTATTTTCGAGTCAAAATATTTCCCTCAACGGGTATTTTTTTTATTTGCTACCGCAAATATTACGCGTACATGTATTTTCACTTAACAGAACACTGCCTAGTACCAATTATGTACTGATGTTGTGCCGAAATCTGGCTCACCTTTTCTTTTCTGAACAGTGTGGACAGGTATAAAATATACTTCCAAATTTAAATTTTTGGAAACGTACTGCCTAAATGAACATTCTAGCGAATTGTTTAAACTTTTGGCCGAAAGGCTGAATCGAAGGATGGCCGGACGGACGGACGGGCGGGCAGGCGGGCGGGCGGGCGGGCGGGCGGACGGACGGACGGGCAGACAAACAAACAGACAGACAGACAGACAGACAGACAGACAGACAGACAGCACATTTTTTGGCTTAATTCCCCAAGAAAGACTATCGTCTTCAAAACAAGCGGGGTACCAAGTGAGCGTCGCCCATTACTCGCATCCGTACGCACCTTACGTAGGTGTGGCGCGCGCGCACGTGGATGGAAAGAGTCACGTAATCTCTGCGAAGTCGCTTTTCTCGGCGTTTCATAAACCACCAAATCTATCCACACGGAATAGCAAACCTATTATTCGCTATATTCAATATTCGGGCAGAGCTGGCCTGATTACTCGTGAATGCGCTTCGGAAAATGGTCTTTTCGTCATAGCCTAACCCGTATCCCACGATGTATCTCCCAGAGGCCTGCGTTCGACTGATGCACAAACAATGGTACGAATTTTTCTCTCGTCCTGTGTACTTTATAACATCACATAAAGCTATCCTATAGAGCCCTGCAGTCGTACGCTTGTAAGTGGAACTATTTGTGACCGCGTTAGTGTGATTTTCGCTTTGACTACTGTGGGGACCACGGTTGATCGTCGCTACTCTAACTGAACTGGACATGCAATTAAGCTGCATTTGCATATGCACGAACAACAAGTAAAAAGACTGGTCACTGTGGAAATCATTCTGTACCTATTGTGGTGACGCCCGGTTGAATTTATTTTCCCAGTTAACGAGAAAGGCATGTTAATAACAATCTTTGCGGAAAACTTGGCCCTGCTTGGCATGCAACGCTATACAGGAAGGCTGAGGACCCAACGCTAGTGCGTCTGCTTCAAAAATGCTACGTGGACGGAAGACAAGCGCTTTAAGTCCACCACCTGAAATAATGAAGACCGCCAGCCGCTCAGTTTTCATTGGTGTTCAGCCTGTGTTGCTCCTTTATTTCATGCCGGTTGGGCTGGTGCATCGTACCATCGTACATAAGGACAGAGGGGCAGCCGCAGAAACTTTCCACTCGTTCATCGTTTTTTTGCAAATGCAAGGATGTCGCGTATTATGCACGAAACAGGAGCAATATGCTCGTCTAGCCGATAGCGATGTCACCAGCCAGTGAAATGCCGTCAACACCCTTTTTGGGAGCCCTTAAATTTGTTGTCTTGCGGCAAAAAGAGGAGTTAATTTGTGAGTATTGAAAAACTTCGACCGGTCCTGATCAAATTCCCAAGACTTTTTTACGACGATATGCCGAGATGTTATCGGAATTTCTTATAATCATTTTCCGCGATTCCATCCGTTCCGGCCGCTTGCCTCGTGATTGGAAAATGGGACGCATTGCGCCAGTGCACAAAATTTCCCATCCAGTCGTCGCCCGCCTCGACGCATTATGCAAACATCCCCCTCGCGAGCGGCACGATCAAATGCAGAGCATTTCCACGGGGTGCGCGCCTGCAAGTCGTATGGATTACGTATTGGTTGTTGTTGTTGTTGTAATTGTTGTCTTCAAGCGTAGACATTGTCGATGAAGTCGATGGTCAAACGTGAAACGTGCCGTGAACCCCCTGCCGCGGCTATGACGCAACGTGGAGCGGCTATGACGCAACACAATCCAACACAATCCACTTTAATCCAATCCAAATCCAAACCAATCCAAGCCGAGCCAATCCAAGCCAATCCAATCCAATCCAATCCAATGCCCCTCGCGAGAGAGTGTTATAGCGCCGAAATCGCGCCACCACACGAACGCGTGATGTTGACGTCACGATCACGCCACAGATGTTAGCGACCGGAGAGCGCACGAACGACATATGTGGTTTAAGCGCGAACCGACCGCGGCGAGAGAGCGCGATGCGAGCGTCCCCACCTGTTCTTGCGCGCGAACCGAACGCGGCGAGAGAGGGTGTTGCGAGCGCAGAGAAGGCGAGGAGGACGCGGGGGAGAGGGCGCACCTGTGGCCGACGGTTGAATGAGTCAAGGATATAAGGCGCGTTCGTAACCTTCTACTCTGTGTCGGCTTTGTGGCGCAGTGGTTAGAGCGTCGTGCACCTTGTGTTCCGCCCGCAGAGTCGTGGGATCGAAACCTGGCGCCGGTAAGTATTATTTCTTTATATAGTGTAGGGGGAGCGATGCGGACTACGAGCGATGCGGGCCACGGAGGCCAACGCGGGTGACATCGTGAGTTACTGAAATGCTCTGCATTTAAAAAAACATCCCCCTCGCGAGGGGCACGATCAAATGCAGAGCATTTCCGCGGGGGGCGCGCCTGCAAGTCGTATGGATTACGTTACGTATTGGTAGTTGTTGTAATTGTTGTCTTCCATCGTAGACATTGTCGATGAAGTCGCTGGTGAAACGTGAAACGTGCCGTGAACCCCCTGCCGCGGCTATGACGCAACGTGGCGCGGCTATGACGCAACACAATCCACCTTAATCCAATCCAATCCAAACCAATCCAATCGAATCCAATCCAATGCCCCCCGCGAGAGAGTGTTATAGCGCCAAAATCGCGCCACCACACGAGCGCGTGATGTTGACGTCACGATCACGCCACAGATGTTAGCGACCGGAGCACGCGCGAACGACATGTGATTTAAGCGCGAACCGACCGCGGCGAGAGAGCGCGATGCGAGCGTCCCCACCTGCTCTTGCGCGCGAACCGAACGCGGCGAGAGAGGGTGTTGCGAGCGCAGAGAAGGCGAGGAGGACGCGGGGGAGAGGGCGCACCTGTGGCCGACGGTTGAATGAGTCAAGGATATAAGGCGCGTTCGTAACCTTCTACTCTGTGTCGGCTTTGTGGCGCAGTGGTTAGAGCGTCGTGCACCTTGTGTTCCGCCCGCAGAGTCGTGGGATCGAAACCTGGCGCCGGTAAGTATTATTTCTTTATATAGTGTAGGGGGAGCGATGCGGACTACGAGCGATGCGGACCACGGAGGCCAACGCGGGTGACATCGCGAGTTACTGAAATGCTCTGCATTTAAAAAAACATCCCCCTCGCGAGGGGCATGATCAAATGCAGAGCATTTCCGCGGGGGGCGCGCCTGCAAGTCGTATGGATTACGTTACGTATTGGTAGTTGTTGTAATTGTTGTCTTCCATCGTAGACATTGTCGATGAAGTCGCTGGTGAAACGTGAAACGTGCCGTGAACCCCCTGCCGCGGCTATGACGCAACGTGGCGCGGCTATGACGCAACACAATCCACCTTAATCCAATCCAATCCAAACCAATCCAATCGAATCCAATCCAATGCCCCCCGTGAGAGAGTGTTATAGCGCCAAAATCGCGCCACCACACGAGCGCGTGATGTTGACGTCACGATCACGCCACAGATGTTAGCGACCGGAGCACGCGCGAACGACATGTGATTTAAGCGCGAACCGACCGCGGCGAGAGAGCGCGATGCGAGCGTCCCCACCTGCTCTTGCGCGCGAACCGAACGCGGCGAGAGAGGGTGTTGCGAGCGCAGAGAAGGCGAGGAGGACGCGGGGGAGAGGGCGCACCTGTGGCCGACGGTTGAATGAGTCAAGGATATAAGGCGCGTTCGTAACCTTCTACTCTGTGTCGGCTTTGTGGCGCAGTGGTTAGAGCGTCGTGCACCTTGTGTTCCGCCCGCAGAGTCGTGGGATCGAAACCTGGCGCCGGTAAGTATTATTTCTTTATATAGTGTAGGGGGAGCGATGCGGACTACGAGCGATGCGGACTACGGACGCCAACGCGGGTGACATCGTGAGTTACTGAAATGCTCTGCATTTAAAAAAACATCCCCCTCGCGAGGGGCACGATCAAATGCAGAGCATTTCCGCGGGGGGCGCGCCTGCAAGTCGTATGGATTACGTTACGTATTGGTAGTTGTTGTAATTGTTGTCTTCCATCGTAGACATTGTCGATGAAGTCGCTGGTGAAACGTGAAACGTGCCGTGAACCCCCTTGACGCGGCTATGACGCAACGTGGAGCGGCTATGACGCAACGTGGCGCGGCTATGACGCAACACAATCCACTTTAATCCAATCCAAACCAATCCAATCGAATCCAATCCAATGCCCCCCGCGAGAGAGTGTTATAGCGCCAAAATCGCGCCACCACACGAACGCGTGATGTTGACGTCACGATCACGCCACAGATGTTAGCGACCGGAGCACGCGCGAACGACATGTGATTTAAGCGCGAACCGACCGCGGCGAGAGAGCGCGATGCGAGCGCCCCCACCTGTTCTTGCGCGCGAACCGACTCTTGATCAGCGCGAACCCAACGCGGCGAGAGAGGGTGTTGCGCACGTCACCACCTGTTGTGCGCCCGAACCGAACGCGGCGAGAGAGGGCGTTGCGAGCGGAGAGAAGGCGAGGAGGACGCGGAGGAGAGGGCGCACCTGTGGCCGACGGCTGATTGAGTCAAGGATATAAGGCGTGTTCGTAACCTTCCATTCTGTGTCAGCTTTGTGGTGCAGTGGGCAGAGTACCATGTACCTTGCGTTCCGCCCGCAGAGTCGTTGGTTCGAAACCTGGGGCCGGTAAGTATTATTTTTTTATATAGTGTAGGGGGAGCGATGCGGACTACGGACGCCAACGCGGGTGACATCGTGAGTTACTGCAATGCTCTGCATTTAAAACTCTTTGTGTTTCCTCCGGCCAGTACAAGCCCGAGGAACGGCGGCCGACCCAGAAGTGGTCAAGGTCGACCACTGCTGTGTAACCGCCGGAATGCCGCTTTAGTTGCCAAGGGTACCTACCGCGTTAATGCGTACGAGGCACCGGTGCTTCCGGTAGATCGAGCTAGCCTAGCTCGATCTACCATTCGAGGGGCTTCACAGTACGAATGGGTGTTGTTATTGAAGAGCGGCAGTCTGTCTGGAGATGTACTGCGGGGAACTACAGAGCGAAGGTTAAACTAATGATTAAAGGGGTCCTGAAATACCTTCCACCGATGCATGGATGTACATGTAACCAAATAAGACAATGTATTAGCAATCTTCTCCCGCAAGAATTTTGTTAAAGCGATGAGTATTAGCTGAGAAATCGTAAATGAAAAACCGCGCATTATCGTCGCGCCGCGTTTCCTCCTCTTTTCAACTGTTGACGGCGCGCGAGCACTCCCTCCCATGATGCTGCGCTAGGCAGCGGTGACGTACTTCCGCATTACGCTCCTCCGACTGCCGTCTGCTACGGGCAAGTTTTGTTGACACCATGAATTCCGCACTCCGCTCAAGGATGGATAAGCGAACGATAAATCTGGCCGCATGTGTGCGGTGGCCTGGCCTTGCCCTTTCGCGGTGTGCGTTGCTGCAGTGCAGCACGTGACTTTTAATCGGCGGTGAACTCGCAGCCGCTGGGGAGGATCTTGCGCTCGGTCCCTTTCATGCACCGCGCACTGTTTATCTAAAAAGCGCCGTATCAGATGTGGCCTCGCTGGTGCCGGGTCCTATTTTGCGGTGGTGGTAATTCCTGCCGGCGCCATGTGAAAAAGCCGCCCGCATCTTCCCACGGGGGGAACTAGAGTAAATGCGTCGCATCTACTCGAGTCAAGCAAAGCGTCACGTCAAGCGAAAGCCAAGCAAAGACGCCCTTGACTGAATTCCGAACGCGCGCTCCGCCGCTTATATACGTTGAGGGGACTGCGTAAGCCGGTCCCAGTCGACGACGTTGGCGAACTTGTAAAGCGGCGTGGACTCTAGGTGTTTGAGCCAACCGCGGATGTTGCTTGGCCGGAGAACGGCAAACCGGTTATATGCGCAGCGCGCCCGAAGGAGAGGAAACCGCGGAAGAGAGAGTACTGCACATGCGCCGGCCCAAGCGCGTCTGCCGCGGTTATGACGCAACGTGCCGCGGCTATGACGCAACACAATCCAACACAATCCACTTTAATCCAATCCAATCCAAATTCAATCCAAGCCAAGATAATCCAATCCAAGCCAATCCAATCCAATGCCCCTCGCGAGAGAGTGTTCGCTTTCGCCTCGACTCGACGCGCATGCGCAGTGAGCGTGCGGACTACGGACGCCAACGCGGGTGACATCGTGAGTTACTGAAATGCTCTGCATTTAAAAAGACATTTTAAACCGGTACAGAACCCGTGAACAAAACACTTCAATCATGTGACCAGTTCAGCTTGGGGCGACGCGTGGTGGAGAGCAGCAACGTTGGCAAAACTTGCTCACGCGGCTCTGAGCTTTCTAGCGCTGGAGCGAGCGCCTTTCTTTGACAATCTCAAACATTGGTTGCCTTGGCCACAAGGCACAAACCGCCCCAGAGGTCAGTTACGGTTGCGTGATCCCGGTTCAGCTCGGGGCCCCACCTCGCGACATGTGGGCAGTGCACGTAGCACTCACTCTCATTAGGAAGTGTGAGATGCGTTTGGCATTACAGGAGGCGATGGTGTGTGTGTGGTGGACGCCTTTGTTTCGCGATGAAATGCGACGTTGTGCTTCTGCGGGTGGATAGTGCTTCCCATGGTCCGGATTATCTTTCTCGAGCGACGTACGACTCCACCTCGCATGGGGTATGTGCAGTGTGCGTGGCTAAAAGCCGTCTCGGCTTGTGCGCCGGAGTTAAGTGACTTGCTGTTCGTCCCCGCAAGCCGCGCGCGAGGTGAGTGCCGAATTTAGGACGGGCAGGAGGAGGCAACCCATCGTCTGTCAATCGCTGTTCAGACTTGCAACGCATGTTGTGACGTTGTGTTCGTTCGAAACGCATCTCTGGATTGTTTGGAAGTGGAAAAAAATGTATCCGTCAAACCCAGGCATTCCGCTCAGGGCGTTCTCTGCGATTGCACGAAAGAAGTGCCACGGGGCTTCAACGCTTTCTTCATGGAACGTACTCCAGTGAGAGAATATCCATGTCGTGTTATGGCCGTGTTGCATTCAATACGAACGGTTAAGCGTTTGTTTACACTTGTTTCGTTTCTCGTAAAATGTCCAAGCACTCCGGCACTACGCTGGCAGATCAGCCGGCGAGTCGACGCTAAGCAGACGACTCATCTCTTTGCCGGAAGTGCGTGAAAAAGCCGCCCAATAGCAGGATCTCTAGCTCATGACGAACATCTGGGAATCGATGATGTAGACGTGTGAAGATGGCGGCGTCCAAAAACACGAAGGAAAGGGTGAGAAAAAAGCGACAAACTTTGCAACAAAAGTGTGAGCTTTCCGCTGCGCGTAAAAGAGTAATACTTGGCCCAGATGACCTTGACGACCCAATCTAACGATTGCGCTACTTCATTTAGTGTGCTCAAAATGCTTTTCAGGGCCCCTTTAATGGTAGGGTTGGACGCGCCGACGCTACGCAGGCGATGAGGTGTACCGTAGTGGAGGGCTCTGGAATAATTTCGACCGCCTGGGGATCTTTTACGTGCACCGAAATCTCGAACACAAGGGCGTTTTCGTTTTTCGCCTGAAAGTTAAACTAAGCGAAACGGGTTGGGGCGTCCGCCGCTCTGTCTGGGATGCCTCGATGGGTAGACAACCAGGCTATGTAAGGCGCGCAAAGTGTTGACAAGGAAAGCAATTTCAGTAGGCGTGCGCCGTATGGACGATGCTTTAAATGGCCGCACAGGGGTCGATGGTCGGCGTTCAAAGTTTGCTTGTGGTTGATTATTTTTTATCTTGTTGTACGTGTGTCTTGATCAATACTTTGGAGTTCCGACTGACTGTGAGAGTGTGAATCGAGTGATTGTGTACAAACCTACGATTGGTTGTCCTACATGTGGCCAATCAGCGGCCTAGTGTGCGTTAGTCAGTAGGCCCTCCTCACTCTGTTGTGACACGCCACTGCGTAATAAAACTAAAGTATTTGGTGTTCAGGGGAGAAGCTAGGACGCTATGGAGGAAGGTCAGTCGAATTAACGAGGGCAGACGCCGGAAGACCCTCGCGAAGTGAGGTAAGTTTTGGAGATTTGAATATTTTTCCGTTTCTATGTAATACTCAAATTCGTATGCCTTAATATGTAAGTGAATTTCACCGTCAGCAGATTAAGCAAGTTGACCCCAGAACCTCAAGAGCCCTCGGGTACTCCATCGCCCGACCGAAAATGCTCCGCCAGTGGGCAGGACAAAACCAGTCGCTACACTACACAAATTTCTACTGTTCCAATTACCGAAAAATTCACCAAGTGTTTTGGCTCAAATTCGAATGGCTGGTGTTTGTCTGGTCACATATAAAGAAACTAGAACAACTGGCATATTTGGCTGTCAACAGCTTACAACGATAGATCTTTTTAGAGCTTTTCAGCTTTGTATTCTGGATGGGGGATAACTGTGGGATGTGCATGAAAATATCCTGGCTATGACGAGATATCCTATGTTTTGTAAAACCTTGAAGTCAATTCTCTCTGCCCTCCCATACTGCTGCAGTTGAGGATTCTGAGGCGGAAGCATGAAATAAGAAGTGTACATGCAGCTTTTCCAATTCGTCACTAGGTCCCACGCCGGATAGCAGGAGGAGCTGCGCCGAACCGATGGCACCGCCTGATAGGATCACTTCGATGCGGGCTTTGGCGACATTCGTTGTGTTGTTGCGGAAAAATTCGACCCCAGTGGCAACCTTGCCTTCAAAGATCACCTGAAGTGGAAAGAAGTAATTAAAAGCATTAAGGAAAAGTCCATTCCTATGCACATAAACATCATCCTCCCAAGCAATAAATCTCGAACACAGGTAAAAGCTTATCATAGTCCGCAAGGCAGGCAATTTTACTCCTGTTGTGTTCTGGGAGGTTACGTCGCGTGTCCGCTTATTGTGTCTTCCATTTATGCCATCAACCTATCATGCGAAAGCAATTAATATCAACATTTATCGATGGAAAAGACAATGATGTGCTTCTCAGGGTTGCCGTTTAAGAATAGCAATACATGATCGGAAATGTTACCCATCATTTCTGCAGTAAGATCGCCTAAAAAAGGAGCAAATGGCTTTAGACGGGGCCACTTTCCCTAAAACCAAATGAAAGGGAAAGGGTGCCTTGTGAGTTTTCGCATACAGGAATATTTTAACCTCAACCTCAACAAACGTCCAGGAAATTTCTCCTAAACTGGTGCTTTTGCACAACCTACCGGCATCCTTTTTACCTTAGCGTGAAATTCAGTGAGATGCAGTTCTGTTCTTTTCCAGAATGAACCAAGTGCTGCTGTTCTAAAACGTGACCCTGAAAAGTAAATTTAATATTTACAGTACGTTTCGTTTGAGAACGAGTGTTAACAAACTGGAAGTTTATGTTGAATATTTTCACAGGCGCATGTGTTAAAGAGGGTGCTACGTATTACTCTAGTTAGTAATCAGCTTGCGTTTAACACAGTACTGAATGTTTTTTTACGTGTTACAGGTGCTACCACGTAAGTGTGCTTCCGGTGGCGAAAAGGCGGATGCAGCAAAGGGAAGATATTTGCCAAGATGGAAATTCAAATAATGCTGCTGTTGAACGGCGCATTTCTTCGAGGGTTATCGGTGCATTACTGCATTAAAAGTTATTGTTTACATCTGCCTGAATTTCACCGTTTTGTAAGCATCTCAAGCTACGAAACAGAAGGAACTGAATGGCGGTGTATGGGTCGTTTTTGTGTCTAGTATTTATGTTTTTGCTGTCATGTTGAAGTAGTTTGTGAAAAACATTATTTTCTATTCTTTCAATTGTTAGTCATGTGTCTTGTGGTAAATAAGTACGTGTGCATAATAAAAGAAAAAAAGCTGGCGTGTTGTGGTGCTTCCTTTAGGGACGTCACGTAATTTCTTCCTTGAGAATTCGTTGATTGGGCGCAGTGCCGTTATACAAATGCTATAAATAAGTACACCGACACTCCAAGGAATTGTCACGCGGATTATTCTTAGCCAGTTAATTCTGCCCTTTGAAATTCATTTCTATAAAACTGTTTGTGTAGTCGCTTTAAAATTAAATTTTCTGATGCAACTAATTGACGACATAATCAAATTTCTGTGAAATCTTTGTTAACTTGTTGTACATATGTTTTTCGAGTCTTCCCGTAGAAACTTTAAAAACGCATCTATTTGAAAACATCGGGACTATTGTTCAGAAACTTGTTTATTGCATGCCGTTATCATTTTGGGCAGTGCCTGTTCACAAATTGCTTGCGGTGCGATTTTTGTTTTATATATGCCAATGCACGGAAAATTATTTATTGCGTGCATTCAATAATCTTAATGGTTGCATTAAATAATTTTCTGTATAGTGGCATGTATAAAAGAAAAATCCGCTGGAAAGATAGAATAGCATTGACCTGAATGATAGGAAGCCAAAAATGTGCATGAAAATAGCATGGCTCCCATGGGCTCAGCGAAAGTTGTTTCTCTCTCTCTCTCTCTCCAGGAATAGGCACCACTATGACAACATGCTTTGCCAAGAATTCTCTAATATTGGCTTTCGAGAGCTTGGCCAATTGTTGGCTTGTCACCTTTGGCAAACAAGTGTCAATAATGGTGGTGGAGGTATTTCCAAGCTCGGCCTCATTGGACGCAAATGATTTGCCATGCTTGCGCTTGGCAATTTCTGCTGCTCGGGGCCGTAGTCCAGAGTTTATCGATGAATCTAAGGAAACTGGCCCCAAACTTCTAATCATGACAGGCGACGTGTGAAATCGGGCGGCTCTATCCGAAGGGAAGCAGTGCAGCTCGGAGCAAACTATTTCTCATGATACGGGCTGTGCGCTTTTTCGTTATTGTGAGGAATCTTATTGAAGGGATCGTGGCAGGGGTAGCGACGGCACATGTGTACTGCTGAACATTTATACTAGATCTATAAACTATATGGTGACTGCTGAGGTTTAGTTCATTTCTGAAGAAAAATACCCCCCCCCCCCAAAAAAAAAAAAAAGAATGCTCTCAGATTTTCACCACGTAACACATGTTCCTAATTAGCTGTGGTATTTGAGGTGCAAGTATAGTGAGGGGAGATTGAGCGCTTATTGACTGTTGAAGAAGGAGTGTAGTTCGTGCCTAAGATGCGAAGGTATTACAAAGCTCCCACCATCTCCATCACGAACCCGCCCAGAACATGTGCAAACCAGGAGGCGATAGCAGCCACCACGCGTGAGATTGTCAGTTAAAATTACGCAATGCATGCAATAAGTCGCTTCCGAACGGCCGGGCGTCCCATCATTGGTCATGTATGGCTATCGTTTAATGCATAACTTGTCTGAGCTATCCGAAGCCAGCGTCAATATAGTGCGATCGGCTAAACCTAATAAAACCGTAGTGAAACTGGAAGTTTTAAAGCGGAGGTTATGTGGCTAGGCGAAAGAAAAATTCGGTGGCTCTGTGTATGCGTAAAACTCCCCTGGGACAACGCATACGCATACGCGAAAAAAAAAAAAAAAAACAAGTTGTACAAGAGTTAGAAATCCGGGAAAGAAAAGTTTGGCCAGGTTTATCGCAGCGTTAGGCGCGCTCAGCGATCTTCTGTGTGAATAACAGCTCAAGCGATAACGGCAGGCCGTTATCGTTATCGCCCTCCACTACGGCGTGCCTCATCGGCTGCGTAGCAACGGCGCGTGAAACCTCATTATCCATCTGCTTAATCATGGTACGTAGTCCACGGAGACATTCTTTATTAGATGCAGAGCATCTGATTCAGTCGCCTTGTCCCTCCGGCGTCGTCGTCGTCGTCGTCGTCATCGGCGTTGTCCACCCCTCCCCCATTCTCCTCGCCGCGCGAGCTGCGCTCTCCGCCGCTCACCCCTCTCCTCTCCGATAGCGAACACTCACTCGCGAGGGGCATTGGATTGAATTGGATTGGATTTGGATTGGATTGGATTAAAGTGGATTGTGTTGGATTGTGTTGCGTCATAGCCGCGGCAGACGCGCTGGGGCCGGCGCATGTGCAGTGCTCTCTCTTCCGCGGTTTCCTCTCCTTCGGGCGCGCTGCGCATATAACCGGTGTGCCGCTCTCCGGCGAAGACACATCCACGCTTGGCTCAAACACCTAGAGTCCACGCCGCTGTACAAGTACGCCAACGTCGTCATCGACTGGGACCGGTTTACACAGTCCCCTCAACGTTATGCGCGCTATAAAACGCGGTCCCTTCACCGCTGCGCCTATGCGTCGCATCTACACAGGGGTTCCCGCGAGTGGATGTGGGAGTTTTAGAGGTTTTATCTGCGCGTTTAGCTAAAAACCGGCGAGTTTAGCTGTAAACGTACAGCCATGAGCTTATGTTTACCGTGCTTGGGTGCGGTGGCGAAGGCTAACCGCTGCGCCGTGTATGGTTGCGCGGCGTCTGCTTTCGAGACCCGCGCAGTGCGCCGATAAGACCAATCAGCACCTCCTAGTTCATTTATTTCTCTAATTGGCTTTAACCTGTGATAGCTTTGCTGGTGCAGGTTTTTGTTCCCATTTTCATTTATTTTGCTTTCACTACACAAGGGAACAGGAATTTATTTCATGCATGGCTTGGTTCTTCGCAACTGCTTCTTGCTTCAACAAATCAGTGCCAGGAGAACTTCGCTGGTGAGAGGCATTGAGGTTTTAGTAAGTACACTAGAGAGGAAATTGCGCCTGGGAATCCATGTCGGGTTGGGAGGTTATTAGAAGACCAGTGCTGCTGGCTTGGGCATGGTATGACATTTGGATTCTGAAGCGGATTTGTTTTTTTTTTTTTTGGGGGGGGGGGGGCTGGAGAGGGCTGCTTTTAAGTGCAGAGCATTTCAGTAACTCACGATGTCACCCGCGTTGGCATCCGTAGTCCGCGTCCGCATCGCTCCCCCTACACTATATAAAAAAATCATACTTGCCGGCGCCAGGTTTCGATCCTACGACTCTGCGGGCGGAACGCAAGATGCACGGTGCTCTACCAACTGAGCCACAAAGCCGACACAGAACGGAAGGTTACGAACGTGCCTTATATCCTTGACTCATTCAACCGTCGGCCAGAGGTGCGCCCTCTCCCCCGCGTCCTCCTCGCCTTCTCTCCGCTCGCAACGCCCTCTCTCGCCGCGTTCGGTTCGGGCGCACAACAGGTGGGGACGTGCGCAACACCCTCTCTCGCCGCGTTAGGTTCGCGCGCAAGAACAGGTGGGGCGCTCGCATCGCGCTCTCTCGCCGCGGTCGGTTCGCGCTTAAACCACATATGTCGTTCGCGCGCGCTGCGGTCGCTAACATCTGTGGCGTGATCGTGACGTCAGCATCACGCGTTCGCGTGGTGGCGATTTCGGCGCTACAACACTCTCTCGCGAGGGGCATTGGATTGGATTGGATTCGATTGGCTTGGATTGGCTTGGATTTGGATTGGATTGGATTAAAGTGGATTGTGTTGGGTTGTGTTGCGTCATAGCCGCGCCACGTTGCGTCATAGCCGCTCCACGTTGCGTCATAGCCGCGGCAGGGGGTTCACGGCACGTTTCACCATCGACTTCATCGACAATGTCTACGCTGGAAGACAACAATTACAACAACAACAACCAATACGTAATCCATACGACTTGCAGGCGCGCCCCCCCCGCAGAAATGCTCTGCATTTGATCGTGCCCCTCGCGAGGGGGATGTTTTTTTCACTATGCATTGATATGCCAAAACCGACTCTTCCGAAAGACTCTTATTTGTTTGCTTTAAAACAGCGTGTTTTTTTTTCTACATATGTAACAAAGCACTTCTCTTGGAGTTTCTGTGGCCCTGCGTTTGAATTTATGACCAATAAAACGTTTCAATCCATGCCAAAGACGAAAGTAAGGCGACCGTAGGGTATAATGGTGGCCCATGAAGACACAGGCGGCATTGATGTGAGCTGCATAGACGCTAGCCCCAGATTCCCCTCTAGTGTGCAAAGTAAGAAATTCTATGGTTGGGGGAACAGTGCCGTCCACCACCCTTTCTGTGAAACCTGTTTTCGTGTACCTCAATATATATGCTGGGGAGAAGTAAAAAAAAAACTATAAGCACAAAATAGGCACTACCGGGCCAACTCTGCATGCGGAACAGCGTTACCGCAAATGACGCGAGCATGCTGTTCCAACAGAAGGTGGGTTGACCAGCAGCCTGAAAAGGGCCAGCTAGGTTACCCTGGATTCAATTTTGAGAGCGTGAGGCAATCGCTAAAACTAGAGCGTTATAGGCATGGGTGCTGTGGGGATGGTGGCATGGCTGCACCTGCGCTGTGCCCAGTCTCGACAGCAGGTGCGACGGAGCCAGAGTGCGCAACGGATAGTTTGGCCACCAACCCCGTGGTCCGTAAACTTAAGCTCATGGCTGCGCTTCAAGATATGACGACCTTAATTTAACATGAAGCAGAAGCTATGGTTCCCGCAGAAAAGCAGACTCACAGAACACCTCACCTTGGTGGCATGACTCAATACCGAAACATGAAGGTTCTTCCGTGCTCCCAGTATTGGCTCCAAGAAAACTCGACTGGTGCTTTGGCGCTCGCCCAAATATGCGTTAGTCTGGACACGGCCACAACCTGAAACACGCACGGATAC
The DNA here is from genome assembly GCF_048455015.1 of Haemaphysalis longicornis. Lineage (NCBI taxonomy): Eukaryota > Metazoa > Arthropoda > Arachnida > Ixodida > Ixodidae > Haemaphysalis > Haemaphysalis longicornis. The sequence continues at coordinate 84,442,645 of NW_027526203.1, read as the reverse complement.
ATTTCGGTAGAACGAATACACCGGCAATTAGAATACTCCGTAGTGAAAAATTTGAGCGCAGAGGTTTACGTGGTTTGATTTTCCGATATATTAAAGGAAAAGAAATTGTGTGCTTAAGCAAACGCTGTGAGCAGCATGGCTGGCACGTACGATGTGCTCTGCGGCATACTGCAAACCGAGGGGAATGTGGCGTGACTGCCTCGCTCATGCTTGCGAAAATCACGGGACGCTCCGCGTTACTGATGCGTACGCGCGCTTTATAACAGCGACTGCGCACAGACGTGAGTTGGAAGGGATACCGGTAATAGCGCCTTGCCCAGGTCCTTTTTCTAGCAACCGCCGTAGACAGACTTGTCTCCGCTCTGTAGCGCTGTTTTTAAACGCGATACGCTTTCTTTGGCAAGTTAAACGCGAAACTTTTGGCCTGTCTCTCTGCCTGCCTGCCTGCCTGTCTGTCTGCCTGTCTGTATGTCTGTCTGTCTGTCCGTTTGTGGGTCTGTCCGTCTGTCCGTCCCTTTATTCAGGTCCCCACCGAAAGTTAATACTATTTACTATTATTAATACTATTGTTGAGCGAGACGTTTATATTGCAAAATATTTCTAAACTACCGCACCCAGTCGAACACATATAGCTTATCAAAATTGTTGAGAAAAATGATATTTGATCCAAAACATATAAATAACTGGTACGTGCATTCTTTTTTTCTACTAAAAATAGACGGGTGCTTACGTTTTGCAATCGAACACAAAAACTCGTTGAAACAATATTTTAACCACAAAATACAGAAAAGCGAGCGCGTTCAATCCTGGGAATCATGGCTCCGGCCCAAGCCCAACAGCAACAAAAGGTTCCAGCAGATAGCGAGCCAGAAGTGCGAACGCGGGAACTTTGAGTTAAACGAGCCTTTATTGCGTTTATTGTGGGAGAAGCGAACGGGAGGGGAACAGCATGACAGGTGGCCGGGGAGAGAGGAGAGGCAGTTACATGGCTGCATGAAGACAGTCGTCTTTCCACGGCATTTGCGGCGAAGCGGGCAGATACGCGGCCTTTTTTTTTGGCAGCGAGTGTCCTGCCCAGAACCATAAGGTCTTTGCTGAGTGGTCATGTCTGTGCATCTTGGGAAGAAATACGCAATACCGGGGCATTGCCTGCTCGGTAAGGGAATGCTAGAATTAATGACACCGCTAATGCGTTCGTGATAATGATGATGGCGCGTACACAGATGGAGATTCAACATATATACTCTTGACGCCGCTGTTCGCGCGTCTGCAACTAGCAAGCACGCACAAACTTCCGGCGGTTTGACACACGCGGGCGGCGATTCTCTATCACGTGCTGGAGATACAGGTTCATGTAGTCGTACGCGAGCACGTTCTTTCGGGACGATGTTAGTGTAGTGAGTTCGTAGTTCAACAGAAACCTTGAGCGGAAGCTAGGGCTCTTTGTAACCACATGCGCGGATGCGCCGCTCTTGACGCGTGTCCAATGCTTGTGAGCTGTGGTGTCGCAACATTTTGAACGTGTGGATCCTAAATAGGGTTGCCACCTGCGAGGTTTTTGACCCGCCCGACCGGTTTTTTAGGCAATGGGCCGGTTGCCGGTCCGTACTTAAAACCAGCCGTCAAGGGCGGGTTTTTTGGCAACCGTGCCCCAATTATTTATTTTAACGCAATACCCTTATTAGGCTCCTTAATCGATTCCCCCGTGGCTCCTAGCCGTGAGCTATAAGCCGTGCTGATCAGGCGTCCAGGGAAATACGTCACTGCTGCCACCAGGAAGCCACGATTCAGGGATAAATTTGCCTATAATTTGGCGCTACGGACAAGAAGTTTGCAAAGGAAGAAAATGATACATCGTCGGACACGAAAGAAAGAATACGCGTTTTAAGCAGGTGCCGCGCCTGCGCGGTGAAGTTTGTTCCATGCCCAGTCAATGGTAGCATGCACGCAAGACCGGGTCTCCAGCCGTGCCCGCAACTCACTTCATCACACCAAAGCGAGTTTCTGCCAGAAGGTCAAAAATATAAATATCCGGTAATTCATGCCCCGAGGCTACTCGTGGGCTACCAGGCATGTCGTAGTGGAAGCCTACAGAAAAATTTTGGGTCCTTTAGGACCTTTAAAGTGCGCCGAAACCTAGACACACTGGCGCTTTTGTTTTCTGCTTCCATTAGAATAACGACCGCCGCGGCCGAATATCCAATCAGCGGCCTTGGGCTCAGCATTGCAACGCCTTACCCACGAGCCACCGCGCTGTGTTTGCCACCCGGACTTATGCCGGCGCCAGCAGTGGATGTCCTAACTAAAACAGGGGACAAAAGATTAACGCCAATCCTTCAGAAATCAAGTAAGGCATGGATTATAAACCTAAAATAGCTAAAATAAAGCCCTCTACAAAGCGCCTCATAACATAAGTTTTCAAAATACTTTTCAGTATTCCTAGGGTTATGTCTCTCCTGAAACATCAGTTTGGTAAACGACAGATGGCGCCACACGGCCAGGTTAAAAAATCACCCTAAAATTTTTTACGAATATCCTCCCAGAGAACAGAGACGTAAGAATGCTCGGCGGGGTTCCAGACAGGCGGGTAGTTCCCAACTCATAATCGCCAAAAATAAATGTTTAACCAACGATTGCCCACAAGCAAAACGTCTTCTCAAGAACGAGCAGGCAAAAGAGAAATTTTAACGATATGACCCATGCAACCACTGATCATGACCAGAATATGGCAGAAACTTCCATACTACAAATATACCACCACCAAAGAAAGTGAGAGAAACGCCATCATTAGGACAGCATGTGAGGCAGTTTGCAATCCCACAATTTTGACCATGACACGAACTAACAAGGCGTGGACCACCATGATAACAAAATGATTGATTGATTGATTGTGGGGTTTAACGCGCCGACGCAACGCAGGCGATGAGGCGCGGCGTAGTGGAGGGCTCCGGGTTAATTTTGACCACCTGGGGATCTTTATCGTGCGCCGAAATCTCGTACACACGGGCGTTTTTGCTTCTCGCCTCCATCAGAAAAGCGGCCGCCGCGGCCGGGAATCGAACCCGCGACCTCGTGCTCAGCAGCGCAACGCCTTAGCCACTGAGCCACCGCGGCGGGTAGGATAACAAAATGAACATGCACAGACTGATCACAAGAAAGGAATGGGAATTCACTCGATGGAGGAATGAAATAACAGTATTCGGAGAAAAGAATGGACCCGGGAAGTGCGGGACAACAGTGGGAGAAGGCCAATAGGAGAGGCTTTCACACTGCAGTCGTACTAGATGGGATGTTGGTGATAATGACGATGAATAGGTCCTCAACTCGTGTGTTCGTACTACATTGCAAAGAATCGGAGAAAGAATGCACCCCCTACACCAAGAAAACGCATGTAAAAATGAAATCGGGAAGGGCCTTCATACCCCATTTGACAAGAAACAGGCGTCCCCAAACAGGCACCCACAAACAGAAAAGAAAAGGCAGGCACCCCCCCCCCCCCCCCGTAAAAGGAAGCCACTGCAAGCCATGATATACATGGCAATGATCAAGCGACCACGCATAAAAACTGTCGTCTACCGAAAATGTGGACACGACACTACACAAGAAGGGGCGGTATTACTGGCTCAAGTGTATTCGTCGACAGTTTGAATATCTTGAGACCACAGTATACACCGACTCCCGGAAGTACGAAAGCACGAGACCCCAACTGTCCTATTTGACAACTCAGACAATCATTGTGACTGCATGACCCTGCAACATACATGAACAAAGTCGTGGGAGTTGCAGGCATCCTCCTGGCAATCCGAATAGCGAAAGTATCAAATAAAAGCATAACATCTTTGCAGACTCACAAAGGACGGTGTACAGTTTTCTAGAGGGAGAATAGCAAGCGCTTCGGTAAGAAATTCCTATGCATAATACAGAAAAATAACAACGTCACGTGGACGCTCGTATCCAATGGTCTGAAAGCGAACGACACACTATGCAAGAGGGGCACGAACTCATATACCATGCTCCTTGTGACTACTGGCCTCTTCGAAAAACGTTTAGAATCAATCCTCATATCTCATGCCTAGGACCACAAACTTTCTGCGTGCTACAACGAGGTCTCAATTCCGAAGACTCACACACTTTGTGGACGAAAAACCAACACAGTTATCTGAACGTCCACGTGCGTTAAGGTGATCGGTTGGAACATCAGACATTAACTTCGAACTCTGCTAAAATAGGGGAAAAATCCACACTCTTGCACGTAACGTAGTCATGTATAAGGGTATGGCCTGGGGAGAACAACTCAGACAGAACATATTCCACTTCTTCGAAGCAGGGGAGGCAGATTTGACCAGCTTGTTACCTCAGGATAAGCGCGAGCTGATCGAGAGGCAAGGAAAGTAGCTCCTGCATCTGGTGCCATAGACTCAGGTTCCACATTCGAGCTCCCTCCCACCTCATTATCCCATTTTGGTAAACCGCAACTATTCATTCCTGCACAAATCTCTCTGTCTCTCTCTCTCTCTCATTGAAAAAAAAAATTGTTCAGCCTGGCCTAGACATCACGAAATAAACATTTTGATGCACTAACACTGACTCCTCCTCGCTGAAACTCACCAACACCTTGCATTTGCAACCTTCCATGCTCACATTTTAAGCCACACATCCTCAGAGAGCCTTTGTCTCTCCTGGGACACGGCGATTAAAAACCCTGGTTGCTGGTCTCTTTCTTTTCGATAACCTCTCGGGCTCGTGAAGCATAGCTCGTAATTGCAGCAGCTGCGTATAGAAATGCTCCGTGGGAGTCAAAGAATTGCTATCGCGCCTTACATATTATAATACAAACGTAGATCTCTCTGCAACTTTTTATTTTTTGCATTTTACTCGCGTCAACGCAGCAACTACAATGATAAACGTGTCGGAAGTCTGCGCCTTTCATACTTTTTCACCTTTCTTTCCTTCTTTTATATGCAAAGAAAAGCGTTTGATGGATGAAGTATGGGATATTACTTTTCAGTGCAGCACATTGAAAGCAATAATCAGGACCTCAGTCAGTTTCAGTTTAAAAGTTATGTTGATTTTTCTCAAGGAAATCCCCACAATAAATGGCACTGAATGTCAATGAACGTCGAGTGTTTTTCAACACAAATTCAACCTTCAGTATAGGGACCGGGCAGCTGGACGGGTGGCGCCACCATTCGACGCTCCCCTCGTCAGTGGAATGAGCCTGTGCATTGCACTACACAGCCTCACGTTGTTTTTGTCGTGTTTGCTTCGGTGCTTCGTATGTTTTGGTGGCGTTGTGAGTAGACATGTGAGATGAAACGAAGTCTAGACAGATGTGCTGGGTTCTTAGATGCAGTAATGACTACGTAAACTTGTCGGACGCGTCTAAAGTTGGGTATCGGCTGCAATGGCGTGAGCGCTTTTTGCAGCGATCTGCGCTTGGCCACACCCGTTCTGAGTACGAATAAAACTGCTATTATTAGTATTATTTTCTTCCTAAATGGACTAACGGCTACGCAAACGTATTGGATGCTTGTAAGGTTGGGGAAGGGCTACATTGACACAAACGCTTTTTGCAGCGCTCTGCGCGATCCGAGTAGGAATAAAACTACTAGCAATATTAGAATTCATTTCTATCACTTTAAATTATCTTTACTGGTTTCAATGACTACGGTTTCCACGCCAGCCTTAGCGCTGGGATACCTCGATACGTGCGCTTTAAATAGAAAGGCACCTGCATACGAGATGGATTACCGTGTAGCCGTAGAAATGTTGCGGTAGTTTACACTTTCTGTAACCGTGAGCTTTGTACCTTCGGTTTTGGTGAGCGACACTGTGACAGCATGGGAGCCTGAAAGCCGAAGTGGAAATCCCACGTTTGTGGTGGTCATTTTATCAAGAGCCAAAGTTATTCACCCACTCAACAGCCCAAGCTACAAACCATCCCTCCTCCCCTCCACGTTTTACCACCTGCGGAGAATAAAGGCTGGCACCGATAGTTAAAAAATGTGGCAGTGTTAACGTCAGCCGGTGTTTTTTAATGCTTAAGTATTCTTTACGGAGTACCTAAAAAATCGTGTTGTGTCTGGTGAAGGCACCAAAAACGCGCAGTTGCCTCAAATATGAGTGCATGCGCCCGAGTCCTCCACCACAGACACATTTCCGACACGCTGGAAAAAGTTTAGATTTGGAGAGGGGGCATGGAAGTTCAAAATTAAACAGCAAAATCATCTAGCCCTCCGTCTAATGATTATGATGGTTGAACACAAAGCTTTCTTCGTGCGAAATCGAATGGGAAATGGTTAAAGTAAAAGTAGCTGTGATCAAAAGACCAAACTGCGTGCTGGTCAAATTCGACGCTTAACTAGTCAAAGTTTAACTCCAGAAGGCAACCAAGGAAACCCATACGATAGAGCTTAGCGATAAACCATTATCGTCGTTAGACGGAGGTGTGCATGATTTTTCAAGCGTAGGTGGCAGCTTGTAAACCGACCGCAGCATTCAGTTGTGAAGCTGAGTACAGGTTTCGGGCACCCTACTGTCTTGCGTCCTTCAGCCACGCAGGAATTGAGTTTTGAAAAACCATTTACCAACTAGCCAGCAACAATTGCAATTATTGTAAAGCAATGCTTCTCCACGACAGGCAATAACGTTCTACTATCATGCGGTATTTATTCTATCAACGATTCCCGATGACTGTAGTAAGATCATTTCTGTGAAATTAAACACGTCTCAGCCGTAGGTAATGAAGTTACGGAAGCGTCGTCCGTCACAATTTCTGTTTTGAGGTAAATCTTCGAAGACACCCCCCAACTTTGTCTTTCGCTTGTGCACGACGTCGACGCCGTTTCGTCATCAACTGCCAAAGGCCAGCGCCGCAGCATTCCTAGATCGGTTGCACACACCGGCTTTGTGGGAGCATTTAGATGCAGTATACTCCTCGATACGCGAAACTACGTGCAGGCATGAAACAATTGCATGAAGCAACGAACTTTCACTTCCAGCAGGACTTCCAGCTTGGCGCATTGAGCGTCGTCTGCTATTTGTAAATATTGAGTATGGGCGTAAATAACACACATGGCATGCCTCGTAAACGTCACATCCACGCTCAAGATTTACCGATGTGAAAAATGCACGTGGGGTTACGTACGCTTTGCAAGCCACACCGCAGAAAAACGACAGAAAGCTATGCACAACTACGCTGCGCTGACCGCCACTGGCATTCCACTGACGAGCGGTTCGCCACGGGCGGCGCTGTTCGCTGAAACGACGGTGGTGCCATACAACGACCGCCCGGTCCCTATACGCGCTCCACAACCGCGAGGGCGTGTCACGTCGTAAAATGTGACGTCTTTGCCTACTCGGAAGCGGTTTCGCGGTTCCGTTGCTCATGTTCCAACCTCTGGTCGGAGACTTGGGCAAGTTTCGGTTTCGAAAATTGGTGCGATCCTAACCACAAGGTGTGGCGGCGTGGGCCTCCTTTCTCTTTCCCTCGGCATTTCTTTATTTCTACACCGTCTATGCCTCTGCACCTACTGACGCATGCGCAACAGCTCACCGAAGCGCATTTTTCTTTTACGTTCTCGCGGTGTGCATGGCGGGCCAGTTCGGTGCGTGCGTGAGCAAACCGGCGTGCGAAGGGTTGCGCGGGTTGCCTACACGCCGAATGTATTCTAAACGTGGGGAAAAGGAGGAAGGGGCGTCACCAGTCCTGCGTAGTTCTGCGGTGCAGCAACAGAGAGTGAAACAGTTCGTCCAAGTTTGTCGTCTTCCCCAAAGATGGCAGGTAAGCAACTTAGCTTTGTACAAGTTATAGGGAATTTAAAGAACACCGACAGACGGCAATCTTCCGTTTTGTTCATACTTCGCGCACGTAACGCGAAAATAAGGAGACATGTAAGTTGTCTTGGAGTGGAAACTTGTGTGCAAATATATCCCAGCTGTAAAAGGGTGGAAAGCTGGGCGAGTTGGCAAGGTGACATTTGGAAACAGCGCAACACGGACGAGAACGGATGAAGTAGACAACACGAGCGCTGACTCACAACTGGTTTTTATTTCATTGAAAGCGCATAATTTATCACTTTGGCTTCAAAGGAAAAAAAAGATAAAGGAGAAAAAAAATTAAACAGCAACCCTAGCGGGCACACTCTCGCCCCCGTGCAGCTAGTACAATTGATAACCGCTGGGGCAATCACAATTTCAAAAGACGCGAATACATCCCAGCTCAAGATTTCGAGAGCTCAAGATACTTCCCAGCCCAGCAATCACGTATCATAGGACGTGCTAGATAAGAAGCCGTACTTCTTTTCACCAAGTGTAATGGACGGTTTACTGACGCATGCGTCCCCCGACCTTCGGATGTGGAACGCTTCGATTATTTCCCGGCAGGTCTGCTTAACATGACTAGAGAGAACACCTGTTTCTTTTAATAGCGGGTAGCTGCCATGGGCGCTACAATGTTCTGGAAGCCGAGAGCATGACGTTCTTTTCAGTGACTGCCTCTGCTCAGTCAGACGGGTATTTAAACATCGTCCGGTCTGCTCCACGTAACGTCTACCCCATGACCGTGGGATCCGGTATACTATACCGTTCCTGCAAGGTACAAACCGCGTCTTGTGCCCGACACCACAACTGCCCTCTGTACGCCTACCTTCAACACGATTGCGCCCTTGAGCACACATCTTCCCAGGTTTCCTAGGGGAAGAAAAAACAACGATTACACCATAGCGCTGCGCTGCATTCTTTAACCCATGCGTCAGTCTGTGAGCGTAAGGAACAACTGCGTACCGCTTCCGTTTTGGGACAGCACCTGGAGCTGCAGCCCATTCCTATGTCCGTAGGCGCTTTAGCAGCTTTTAGATGCGGAGCATCTTATAGCGGTGGCCTGTCCCTCGTCGGCGTCGGCGCCGTCCGCACTCACACTGCGCATGCGCAACTCTCCTCCTTACACCCACAGATCCGCGATACTGCACTATAAAAGAAAGAAATAGTTAGCGGCGCCCGGTTTCGATCCCACGACTCTCTGGCCGCAACGGGAGGTACGCGGTGCTCTTCCCACTACGCTACAAATCCGGAACAGGAGCAAGTGCTACGAACGCGCCTTATGTCCTTGACTCATTCAAACTACGTCAAGGAGCTACTGATACAACGAAGGCACGCGAAGCGGAACGTCAACGGAAACGACGAACTGAAAACTATAGAGGGGGATGCTGAATTTCCCGTGGGAAAGCTGTGGCGGGAAGCGCCACGCGCCTTGCAGCTCAACGAGCCCCGTCCGCAGCGCCTCTGATGCTGATTGTGGCAGGATGCCCCTAGGCATTGGCCAAGCAAAGAATCCATCACGAGATAGGTTCGTTTTCAACCACCGTCGTCATCTTCCCGTAGGGGAACCGCCGAAGAAGAAGAAGAACGAGAAGACAAAGCTGCGAAGAGGATGGCGTGTACATTGCTCTCAGCCGCTGCACCAATGTCAACAACCTTTACCTCACCAAAGCTGATGGAGACTACCGAATCTACCACAGAGACAACATCGACAAGAACATGATGGACGAGTTTCGGCGCCTCGAGAACCCCCGCCTAGTCACCGTAACACAACAGCACTTGCGTGCCTTTGCCACCGGTGTGGACTCGGACGCGGAATTCCCTCTGGCGCTAGTAAAAACCAGATCACTCAACATAAAGGCAACACAATGGAACCACACGGAACCGCCACGATGCTTCGCATCCTCATCAGGGTTCCCCACGGGAAGATGGTGTAATTTTTTTACATGCGCTATACACTACATGACGTGGGAACCCAGCGCACATTAGTCGGTCAACTTGCTGGTCAAAGCTTTTGTGAACACTATCATGGCACGACTTTAACAGGGCGGGCCGAAGTGAAGAGAGGGCGATACCCTGCTTAATCAGTTCGGAATGGCTAGAAGCTTACGGACGGAGAGGTTTTCTAGCACGTGGCTGATAGCCCCAGCAGACATGGGATGGCAGGAACATCAAACTCAAATCCAGGAACTGGATCACACTTTCCTGCATAACCTCGACGGGTAATTTAAGCCCATGGCCCCACTGATGAAAAACGCCGAGAAAAGAATTGGCTGCACTGGCGTAATCTACGGCTTTATACAGTACAAGGAAGTCATCAACATACCTCCACACATGAAAGACCTTTTGATCAAGGTTGGCGGCAAGCTTCCTATCCACTCGGCTCAAAGAAAGGTCTCTTAGTACGGGCGCTACTCTGGGCCCTGTACAAACACACATGAACAGGCCTCGCTCAAAGCATACAACAGTGGACTTGAGGTAGAAGAAAAGAAGTTCAAGGAAGGACGGAACTGGCAGGCTTGTGCAATTCCTAAACTCCATCTCGTCATTGTATTTAACACTTTCCATAAGTTCATCATGGGGAAATGAGTAGAAAAGGTAAGTTACATCGGCACTAATAGACTGGTAGCTTCCTGGATTATCAGCCTAAAGTATGTGCACCAGCGCTTCCGAATTCGTAATGCGGAACGGGTCTTCCACCTTTAAAGTGTTGAAATGTGTTTGAAGGAAGCCCGAGACCACATGATGCCATGTATTCCTTTCCGTAACGATGGCACGAAACGGTACAGCACACTTGTGGGTCTTAGCTGAGAAAAAGATGTCAAGACTACCCTTCTGGGACTTCTTAAGATCAGCTGCGAGCCTTTCAAGATTAAGGTCAATTAGCAAGGCCACTGCCCTCTGCCTAATTTTTTTCTCCTTATCTTTGACACGAACAAAGTTTTTTTGCATGGTTGCCTCATCCTTTTCATTGAACATACGTTCCGGTATAACAAACACACCCTCCTTATCCGCTTCCATTAGCCTTAACCCCTGACAAACGAAACATTCAACAACCCGAAACACCGACACAGACTCACGCTTATCGCTGCCAGTCCTCGCCACTACGTCCACGCACTCTTGCAGGCAGCGTGGGCGGCGTGAGTCTGTGAGTCTGTGTCGGTGTCTTGGGTTGTTGAATGTTTCGTTTGTCAGGGGTTGAGGTTAATGGAAGCGGATAATGAGGGTGTGTTTGTTGTTATACCGGAATGTATGTTGAATGAAAAGGCTGAGGCAACCATGCAAAAAAACTTTGTTCGTGTCAAAGATAAGGAGAAAAAAATTAGGCAGAGGGCAGTGGCCTTGCTAATTGACCTTAATCTTGAAAGGCTCGCAGCAGATCTTAAGAAGTCCCAGAAGGGTAGTCTTGACATCTTTTTCTCCGCTAAGACACACAAGTGCGGCGTACCGTTTCGTCCCATCGTTACGGAATGAATGCATTGCAGCATGTGGTCTCGGGCTTCCTTCAAACACATTTGAACACTTTAAAGGTGGATGACCCGCTCCGCATTACGAATTCGGAAGCGCTGGTGCACATACTTCAGGCTGATAATCCAGGAAGCTCCCAGGCTATTAGTGCCGATGTGTCTTACCTTTTCTACTAATTGCCCCATGATGAACTTATGGAAAGTGTTAAATTATGCATTGGTTACTACAATGACGAACTGGAGTTCAGGAATTGCACAAGCCTGCCGGTTCCGTCCTTCCTTGAACTTCTTTCCTTTTACCTCAAGTCCACTGTTGCATGCTTTGAGCGAGGTCTGTTCATGTGTGTTTGTATAGGGTCCAGAGTAGCGCCCGTACTAAAAGAAATTTCTCTAAGCCGAGTGGATAGGAAGCTTGCGGCCAACCTTGATCAAAAGGTCTTTCATGTGTGGAGGTATGTTGATGACTTCCTTGTACTGTTTAAAGCCGTAGATTACGCCAGTGCAGCCAATTCTTTTCTCGACGTTTTTCATCAGTGGGGCCATGGGCTGAAATTATCCGTCGAGGTTATGCAAGAAAGTGTGATCCAGTTCCTGGATTTGAGTTTGATGTTCCTGCCATCCCATGTCTGCTGGTGCTATCAGCCACGTGCTAGAAAACCTCTGCGTCCGTACGCTTCTAGCCATTCCGAACTGATTAAGCAGGGTATCGCCCTCTCTTCACTTCGGCCCGCCCTGTTAAAGTCGTGCCATGATAGTGTTCACAAAAGCTTTGACCAGCAAGTTAACCGACTAATGTGCGCTGGGTTCCCACATCATGTAGTGTCTAGCGCATGTAAAATGCTGCTAAAGCGCCTACGGACATAGGAATGGGCAGCAGCTCCAGGTGCTGTCCCAAAACCGAAGCGGTACGCAGTTGTTCCTTACGCTCACAGACTGACGCATGGGTTAAAGAATGTAGCGCAGCGCTATGGTGTAATCGTTGTTTTTTCTTTCCCTAGGAAACGTGGGAAGAAGTGTGCTCAAGGGCGCAATCGTGCTGAAGGTAGGCGTACACAGGGCAGTTGTGGTGTCGGGCACAAGACGCGGTTTGTACCTTGCAAGAACGGTATAGTATACCGGAACCCACGGTCATGGGGTAGAAGTTACGTGGAGCAGAGCAGACGATGTTTAAATACCCGTCTGACTGAGCACAGGCAGTCACTGAAAAGAACGTCATGCTCTCGGCTGGCAGAACATTGTAGCGCCCATGGCTGCTACCCGATATTAAAAGAAACAGGTGTTCTCTCTAGTCATGTTAAGTAGACCTGCAGGGAAATAATCGAAGCGTTCCACATCCGAAGGTTGGGGGACGCATGCGTCAGTAAACCGTCTATTACACTTTGTGAAAAGGAATGTGGCTTTTCTCTAGCACGTGCTATGATACGTGATTGCTGGGCTGGGAAGTATTTCGCGTCTTTTGAAACTATGATTGCCCCAGCGGTTGTCATTTGTACCAGCTGCACGGGGTCACGAGTGTGACCGCTATGGTACCTGTTGAGTGTTTTTAAAGCAAAGCTTTTTACCTCTACCCCCCAAGGGTTCTTTCGAGACCTTTGGTGTCACCAGAATACTCTGCGAAGAAATAAAATAATTTACTGGCACCGCCGGGAATCGAACCTGGAACTAATAGACTAACAAAGCGAGAGACCGTTGTCTTACCAATTTAGCTACGAGCCCACGCGAAGACTGGGAAGCACGCTAAACACCACCCTCGGTGGGGATCATGCAGTTATCTACACAGATGCCTCCAAACATCGAGGGCAGCAATATGCCATCATCGTGGCTACCTCCAGAACCAACCTGCTTGCGTGTACCTCGACTAGGACCCAAGAAACGACGGCAGCAGAAGAGGCAGCAATCACCTTGGCTCTCGCTCAACCAGGGGTTCGGAGGGTAGTCATCGATTCCCAGCAAGCGTACTGGAATTACCAGTAGGGTTGGGTGTCCTGACCTGCACTGCGCTTGCTAAAACACCACTCCCCAAACGGTTCCATTCAGCTCATCTGGACACTCCCTCACGCTTCAATGGAGGGCTACAAATACGCCCACCCAACAAGCCTGCGCTTTCACTTCCCGTGTTATGGAGCTGCACGAGGACAGTCACCCGCTTGTCAGGTTCAGGAAGATAACCCAGCATTATCGCCTTCTGAGACAGACCATACCTTCGCCTTTGCCCTGACCTTTCCAGAGAACAACAACCTACTCTACGGCTCACACAATCCGGGCTCCTTCCCACAGCCTACGCGTCTTCACTTAAAGGAGCCATGAAGAGAAAATACAACTTCGTTTAGTTTGAAAGAACTAGGATTCAGTATCTCACTCAGCTACATTACAGCCACAAAAGATGTTTTTTAAACGAAAAAAACCAAAAAGTACCTAAAAACTTTCAAATTTTGCGCCACAGTGACGTGTTATGAGCAAGAATGACGTCATACGGGCCAACAATAAAACATAATTTTCAGTGCGTTAACTGCACGTTAGCATTCAAGTGATGCGGTGAAATGGAACTAGAGGCCCCATTACAGACGTCCAGTCTTGTGTCGTCGCGACAGGTCAGTTAGGGGGCTGCCAATCGCACAAACAAGGTTCCGTGACGTCATAGAAAAGTTGCGGGAAATTAGCTAGGGGGTCGCGACTGCTTCACACGTTTTCTTTAATATCTCCGTTATTTGTGCGAAGATCGCGATGATATTGGTATCATTGTTATCGGGACTAAGCAGTCTTTCTAATAAATCCAACTTGTATTTTGTCTTCATTGCTCCTTTAATGTATCCGAATCGCTACGACGCTGAATGTAAATTTTGCTCAGAAGTATGATGATGATGGTTTAAGTTTAATGGCGCAAGGCCGACATGGGCAAAGAGCGCCAAATACAAAGTTATTTGATAAGGAGGGAAATCGGATAAAGTCCGTTAAATACTATGAGCACGTCTGGTGTAAAGGGCCAGGGTGAAGAACGTGAGTGGTTAAAAGATAAATACGGTGGCTGGTGTATAGGACCAGGGGTAAAACTATGGGTGATAAGAGATGAGTTGTAAGAAACGAACTTCAGATAGGAAACTTCAGATAGGAACCTTAAGGTTCGCTGAACAGAGAACATGGCTTCATCTCCTATGAAGTATGACGGGTGTGGTGGAATATGTCGTGTGTGTAGTTGTGGGAAGTGTTTTCGTCGTGTAATGTCGAGTGCCTTACATTGTATGAGGATGTGGATCACGGATAGGGCCTCTCTGCACCTGCTGCACAGAGGTCTTGGAGACCCCGTGAGAAGGTGCGAGTGCGTTGCATGAGTGTGCCCTATCCGTAATCTAGCCAAGGCGACTTCAGTGTATCTATTACGTGTGTCGGTGGTGTATGGTCCTAAGTGTTGTTTTATTACGTGTAACTTGTTGTCTGTTTGTTCACTCCAGTGTGTTTGCCAAGTTTTGCGAAGTTGTTTTCTGATGTGTGGTTTCACGTCGGTGTAGGGTAATGTGGTTATGTCTACTGTATTCGAGAGTGTAGCAGCAGCAGCCATTCGGTCCGCTGCTTCGTTCCCGGCTATACCACTGTGGCCAGGGACCCAGCAAAGAACCAGTTCAAATTTGCGTACATACACCGACATAACACCCTTGACTATTAGATTTACAACGTGATTTTTTGAAGACTTTGTTGACGACAACGCACGCACGACACTGAGGGAGTCTGTATATATAGTGGATTGTGGGATGTGACTTTGAAGGATATGATTAACAACAAGAAGTACACCATAAGCCTCTGCCGTAAAGATACTGGTATTACTGTTAAGAGTTCTAGTGACATTAAGGCCGGGCCCATGCGCCGCGCAGGACACAGAGGTGGCAGTTTTAGAGGCGTCCGTATAAAATTCAGAAAATTGATACTTCTGCTGCAAATACAAGAAGTGCTGCAGAATTGCACATGTGGGAGCTCGGTTTTTATGTACATGTGTGAAGGATGTGTCGCATGATACAGGGCGGCGATGCCATGGTGCTATAAAATCTGTTTGAGAACTTTGTATGGTGTCTAAAAAGGAGACAGAAAGCTCCGACGCTTCCTCTCTAACTCTGCATGTAAGTGTTGTATCATTGTGTATGAAATCCTGTCTGCACCTGGAGCTGAAGGTTTACAAGTACCGAGTGCAACCTTCAGCTCATGAAGTGAAAAGGGGGTGTTATAGGATGAGTTCGACTTATTAGTGTCTCGCAAGGACTTCTTCTCACATGATGCTTTGTGTTTAATGAAAGTGTTGGTGTAGTGTGCTGAACTGGACACGTGTTCGAAGTGTTGTGCAAGTGTGTTAGCCTGGTCTTCCAGGGTGTCCCCTGTTGTACTAACCAGGGGCAGGCTGTGTGTCTGTTGCCCTTTTAGTTTTCGTATTCGTGTCCAGACTTTGTGTGTGTCATTGTATGAGTTGATGGAAGTGAGGAAGGTGCGCCAACTCTCCCTTTTCGCCTCACGACGCACTCGCTTCCCAAAAGCCTTTGCCAGTTTAAAAGAAATGAGGTTATGTGACGTGGGGTACCGGCGAAGGACACCCCACGCCTTGTTCTGGGCCTCTCGCGCCCGCCTGCAGTCCTCGTTCCACCAGGGCCTCCTTGGGGTGCGGGACCCACTGGACGCCTGGGGAATGGACTTTTCGGCAGCGTCGAGGATGTGCGCCGTGACGAGTTGGGCGGCTGCCTCCACGTATAGGTGTTTTATGGATGTGTGGTGTAGTTGAAATGTTTGTGTGAATGTGCTCCAGTTTGCTTTTGATTCATTAAACCTTTTATGGGAAGATGGACTGCTCGGGCCTATACCTATATACGTTAATGAAATGGGGAAATGGTCACTACCACATGGGTCCGTGCCCACACCCCACTCAAGACATGGAAAGAGAACTGCGGAACCAATAGCCAAGTCAAGATGCGAGTACGTATTGTGTCCTAAGTTATGGTATGTATTCTGTTTTTTGTTGAAAAGGCATGCTCCGGAGGATGTAAGAAACTTCTCTATCGGGCGACCTCGGGCATCCGTTCTAGAGGAGCCCCAAAGAGAGTTGTGCGCATTCAGGTCGCCTGTTAGAATATATGGTTCGGGTAGCTGGTCGACCAGCGCCTCGAAATCAGAGCTCAGAAGTGCAAAATCAGGAGGAATGTAAATGAAGCATACCGTTACCAACCTATTAAATATTATTGTACGGATTGCTACAGCCTCAAGGACAGTGTTCAGAGTGGCAGGATGGCAGGCTAATGATTTCCGGGCGACAACTGCCACACCTCTCGAAGAGTGTGTGCAGCCAACCCTGTCCTTTCTGAATACCATGTACCTATTTAAAAAATTTGTTTGTTTAGAATTGAGGTGGGTTTCCTGGAGACACATGATACTTGGCTGACTGGCATGCAGAATCTCATACACATCGTCAAGATTTTTAAGGAGGCCTCTGCAGTTCCATTGGATGATGTTTTCTGTTCCCATTATATAAGTTTAACAATAACTGGAGAGTGTGTGGGTGTGTGTTTGTTCATGTGTCGTCTTTCGGGGCTGTTATTCTAGGATTTTTAGGCTTTTCTGTCGGCTTGGACATCGGAGGCCGCTCCTTGCGCTGCGTAGCAGGCAGGAACGGCGTGACATCCTTCTCCTCGTCGGATGCCAGAAGGGTGCCCGGCGGACCAGGCCCCCCGGACTTGGCCCCCTTTCGGGAGCCCTTCGTTTGAGCTGCCACCGCCGAGGGCATCCGGGGCACCAGAGGTGGCACGGGAGGGGCGGTGGCGGCGGGAGCCGATGCGGGGCCCCCGGTGTCCATCCGGTCGGCAACCTCCAACGCACTGGAGGACGGGGAGGCAGAGGCGGGAGCGGCACCGGTCCCCACAGAAGAGGTTGTCACCACAACCGCTGCTGCCTCAGCAAGCGGCGTGGCAACGGATTGGGATGCCTGAGGCACCCCAGGGGGGGGGCTGGAGAGGGACCAGATCAGACTCGCTGAACTGGGTCCCTGTGGACACCAGACGCCGCTCCGCCCCCCGGCGAGCCGCGTCGGCGTACCTCCCCAGGGGGAAAGAGGCGAACCTCTTTCGCGCCTCTGGGAAGGTGATGTTTTCAGTGACTTTCATGTTGATGATTGTCTTTTCTAGATGAAACTTTTCACATTTTCGACAGTAGGCGGCATGGGGTCCCTGGCAGTTGGCGCAGGTGAGGGTTGATGATGGACAATTGTCCGATGGGTGATCGTGCTGGGAGCACTTTGCGCAGGTCAGACGGCCGCGGCAAGAGTTGGTGCTGTGCCCGAACCGCTGGCACTTAAAGCAGCGGCGGGGGTTAGGAATGTATGGCCGAACCGAACATCGAATGTATCCTGCGTTAATGAATTCTGGTAGTGTTGATCGATCAAATGTTAAGATGAGATGTTTAGTAGGAATTTCTTTGTCTTCTCTGCGTATCGTTATGCGCCTCACTGCTGTTACGCCCTGACTTTTCAGGCCCTCCAGCATATCGGTTTCAGTTTCAGTCATGAGGTCAGGATCTGAGATCACGGCCTGTGAGCTGTTAAGGCTTCGGTGGGGCGTGACCGTGATGTCAAGATCTGCAATGCGTGTCTGGCTCAGGAGATTTGTTGCCTGCTGCTGGTTATTGACTTCGACCAACAGTTCTCCCGTTCCCTGTTTCTTTGCTTTGTAGGATTTTCCTATTATACCTTCTATGAACTTTGTGACCAAGAACACGGACAGAGAGGCAACAGGCTTTTCTTTTTCAACGGATTGAATGATCAGGAAGCGGGGATAGTTGGCTGGCTTTGGGGTTGAGATCGTTGGTAAGGACGGAAATGATACTTCGGTGCGGCCCCTTTTCAGGGACCGATCACGTTTGGAGGGGGGGTTTGATAATACCATGCAGCATGTATAGAAGCAGGGGACGGGGGTACTTTCTTCCACAACCTTACCCTGATAGCTGAGGAGGTCCCGGAGCTCCCTGCCTGGTAAACAGACAGGGAGCCCATCCGCCGGAGCTTGACCTGGGCTCCGACGGCCACCGTTCGTGGTTTCTAACCCTCCACCTATAAACACATTGCCACGGTTGGATCCAGCGTATGTTTGGGGGCTAGGGGTCCGCGGTATCGCCAGTACCGTCACCAAGATTGCTCAAGGTGCCCCGTGCGGGGTTGCTCAGAAGTAGGAACACTCCGCCCCGTAATTGGGGTGTGCGACTGTAGCCCTGAGCACCCTCCTCTTTTTCCGTCAACTACCCAACAAGAGCAATGGGAGATGCTGCGGTCAAGGCCCTCTCTACCTATCCAGGTTCAGCAGGTGGACAGAACACAGGCCGTGCAGACTGCATATGGTCCCCACAGAAGAAGGAATCACTCCCCAGGGCTGCACTCTGGGCCGTTCAGAAATCTGAACAGAAGTATTTCTTCCTCCTCTGCCTTCTCTGCCGCAAATCTCGTCGCCTCCGTCCGCGGCGCAGAGACGGAGAAGACAGACCGTCTTACACCGGGTTGGAGCTTACTTTAATTTTATAAAAAAAGTTTCCACTCTTGTGCTACACCAATACAACTCAACCAAACACCGTACATGCTTCATGCATTGATTAAACCTTAAGAATATCTCTTTGATGTAATAAATGGTGTGGTTAAGTGCATTTCACTTCGCTCTGGTTTTGCTATTAGTAGAGCGATGCGAGTGAATTTAAGTGACGTCGCATGGGTAATCGTTATGGGCGCCGTTTACAGCTTTGCTTTCCAACCACGTTGACGGGGTGGATTGGCGCGATTTTTTTCTCCTTTATCTTTCTTTTGCTTTGAAGCCAAAGTGATAAATTATGCGCTTTCAGTGAAATAAAAACCAGTTGTGAGTCAGCGCTCGTGTTGTCTACTTCATCCGTCCTCGTCCGTGTTGCGCTGCTTCCAGATATCCCAGATATTGCACGTGCGCGAGTTATTGATAAAAGTGAACGCGCCTTCGGCGCGCACACGCTTGCTCGTAAGGTAAATTTGTGGCGGCATTGTCGTTTTATAATTGATTTATTAACTGCCTAAACGTCAGTTCACGTTTCTTATCAATGTATTTTTTATTAGTTTCGTGCAGAATCTTTGACGCGTGGTTAGGGCACCCAGTCAAGGACGGTTTGATACTTCATTGGACGTTTCAGTTTCCTCCGGTGACTCTTCTTAACCCCTCCGAAGTCATCCGGGCGCACCTGGTCATAAAGACGGCAAGGTCAACTGTACAGCCTCCCGAAATTTTAATAATATAGCGGGAACGGCGACCGATCCACATGTCAGCGCCTTATCACGGTGTTCAGCGGCAAAATAGGCGAGGGTACGCGCAAGCTCCTAGAATCTGTTGTGGGAGCGTCGGCTGCTCCGCTGTTCTTCTCAGGGCAACACACCCCCTGTTTTTCTTATATTGCAAGGCCGTTTCGCTACCGCCACAGTTAGCTAAGTAGCGTAGGGCCCAAAGTCATTCAGATGAAGTGGCCGGGGGTGTACCACTCTGAAGGAAACAGCGTAGTGGACGACACTCATACAGCAGATAGCCCTATGCGCGTGCGCGTACTCTCGCCTATTTCGCTGCTGAACACCGTGATAAGGCGCTCACATGCCGGTCGGTCGTCGCTCCCACAATATTATTAAACATTTCGGAGGCTGTACGTGCAGTTCGCTGAGTACCTTCTAGCACGGCGATTTGTGGCGTGGAGGGGCTGCGCGCAAACTTAATTTTCATGCTCCCATCTTGCTCCAAAACGTATATTTGCGGTGAAACTGCTGGCAAGCGTTGATTCAGTGCTCCGAAACATCTGACACAATACCGCGGTGTTGAATGCCCGTCGACTTGCACAGGGAGCAGTAGAAGGCCAACCTGAAATGCATGCGTTGTCAGCTGCCGCAATTACAATAGTTTCGCTCATTTAAAAAAGTACCATTGTGGGCTTTACTGTTCAATCTAATTTGCGTGCCCGCGCCTTGTCATCTTATCGCGAGTGGGCTCGTTGTTCTATAGTTATAAAGTTAGAACCGTCGTTCCGTATTGGACAGGATGAGATAGGAGCCGCTGCCCAGACACGAGCTAGAGGGTAGCTTGTGATACCCTAGCCGATATCTGCAAGTAATGAGCTTAGTCGGTGTGACTTACTATACAAGAACGCTTTTTAAAGCAAAGCTTGTTACCCCTACCCCCCAATGGTTCTATCGCAACCGTTGTTGTCAACCGAAAACTCCCGCGAACGAATAACAGAATTTCCTGGCGCCGCCAGGAATCGGACGTGGAACTAATAGAGTACCAAAGCGACAGCCCGTTGTCTTACCGATTTAGCTACGAGCCCAAGCGGAGACGGGGAAGGCAGGTGGTGTACGCACCGAGCGCATATACGGGTTTACCCCCTGCATTCTCGCTGAATGCCGCGTGACAGCCTCACGCGACCTTTCGCTCCGCTTTGCGCTCCGCCAACGGCACATCTAGCGGATCTGCGGGCGCCTTGCGGGTGTTCTAGAAATTACAAAAATTAAAGGACGCTCACACCAGCGCATGTCATCTCACTTCTAGTACACCAAGGTCATAAAGCCTGTGGCCTCCAGTGTGCACGCAAGAAATCACATCTCCTTGTCGTCCGCCCTCAAACCAAACGACACATCAAGGAACACATTTGAACACTCCTTGATGGCCAGCACAGAATGTAAGTCCGCTTGATGCACTTCCGCACTCTTGGCGACAAGAACTACAGATCCTCCCTTTGCTTAAAAATATGAACCCCTCACACGACGGGGGTCGCCGACAAGGACGGGCTCAAGCGCTCGGCCCCATCCTCGTTGGCGATCATGAAGTCGTCTACACAGACGCCTCCCAACATCGAGATCAGCAGTACGCCATCATCATGACTACCTCCAGAACTAACGTCCTTGCGTGTGCCTCACTCAAGACCCAAGACATCATGACAGCAGAAGAGGCAGCCATCGCCTCGGCTATCACTCAATCAGGGGTTCGGAATGTAGTCACCGCTTCCCAAAGCCTACCAAAATTACCAGTCCGGTTGGGTGTCCCGACCTGCACTGCGTGTGGTAGAAAAGCACGCTCCAAACGGTTCTATTCAGCTCATCTGGCTACCCGCTCACGCTTCAATGGAGGGCACCGAACACGCCCACCAACAAGCCGGACTTTTCAAGTTCTTTTCTTCTCCTGCCGGTGCGTGCACGAGAAAAAATCTGTGTAGTGACTAGAACCTTCAAAGTTCACCTTTGGTAATCAATATTGTGTACCTAAATGTGTATGTAGCACGTTTCTTCCTATTGTGCAATATTGTATGCCTAAATCTGCACGTCATATTTCTGCTTAGAGTGAAATAGTGTGTACATAAAATGTATATGCAATATATGAGTGTAGTATATGTTCTGATACCTTCGAATCCAAGACGTCCTCATATGAATTTTGAATAAAAGATAAGCAAAAAGAACGTTTGTGTAACGCTACAATTAATACCGTGAAGACAATTCGACTCCAGAAAACACATTATTACCTGCATGTTTCCTTCGTTCAATAATTGAACACGTTGCTGCACATACAAAACGACGGGCGGCGGCCATTCCGGAACATCGACCGCCGCAAGCCCAACATTCGTGCCTGGTGCCGTTCCCGAGCGGCCCATGAGGCCGCGACCGGCGGTAGGCGCGAAAGTTGGGCTAGCGTCGGTTGCGGCGGCCCGGCCAGGCTGCCGCGGAAAAATCACGTCAGCATCGCCCGTGACGTCACCAAACTCTATTCTCCCCTCGCCACTCGGCGATTAATGCAACGTTTCTTAGACGCCACGTGCCACTATGGGAGCATCTGACGCTATTGGCACGAATTACGCTTGACCACGGTGGATGCTACCGATGCCACACGCGGTAGAAGCCTCTGGTTTTGTTAAGAACACTTTACGGGATTTTCTGTGGATAAGGCCCATACGAGCCGCCTCATCCTCTTTTTGATTTCCCACAATAATACTATGGTCAGGTATCCATAGCCATTTTATACTGTGTCCAGCAAAGCAAACGAGGTGGTGAAGGTAGGAGACATCACAGGCTGCGATGGGGGGTGGGGACCTACTTCTCCTTGACAAAACTTGCAGAGCTGCCTTGGAGTCCGTAAAGATGCTCCACTGGGGCGGTCCGTGGCGCAGAATGTAAACAATTGTATCTTCAAGCGCCTAGAGCTCAGCCGCTGTAGATGACATTGGTCGCTCCAGACGAAATGAAAACATGTCCCCAGTTAAGGTGCACGTACAATCCAGATGATTAGCTTTGCGGAAATGACGATCCATCCCTAAATATGTGTGATCTAGCCGAATGCATTTCATGCATGTAGTCTAGGACGATATGCGGGATTTCCATCTGGGGCATTATCGTTTTTTGAGCCAATTCCAGGGAGACGACCCTGAATTTGTAAGAGAGTAAGGCTCCAAGGAGTGAAATATCCTGGCATTATTTGTTTTTTCTGGCTTAAAACTAATAGTCGTATACGGCCAATAGCTTGGGCGAATGCAGAGCTCGAACAGAGTGAGGTTATCCGACTAAGAAAATCGTTTCTTGAGTGAACTCGATGCCTCAGGTGCACACAGAGAGTCTCCTGTTTCAAAATCACGGCAAAGGGCAAGCAACGTGCCTCTACAAGGGTTCTGACGCTCGATAATCCCTTCGGAAGCCCATGGCAGGTGTGAAGATTGCTTTTTCTTGCTGCCTGAGACCCTTCTTGCTTGTTTTTGACACTCAATGTAGGACAGGGACGCTTACCTCAACACACCATCCGCATAGCTGTTGTGGAGCATAACCATTGAATGGAAATCACAGCCTTGGCGTGAGCTCGCAAGATTTCAAAACGTGAGTGGCCGAAGAAATGCGGCCCCGTAACCATTTAACCTCGGTTTACAAGGTCAAGTTGCCGTCCAGTAAAATCCCTAGAAACCTTTGGACTCGTGAGCATGAGAGTGTGCGGCCGCCCAGTATCAGTGGATAAGGACCCATGTTTTCTCGCGTGAAGGCCATGGCTACGCGCTTGTTCGAAGCAAGTTGGAGGCCACTGGCTGCGAGGTAGCTGGAGATTTTATGGAGGGCTTTCTGTACACGCTGCTATATAGATCGTTCAGCGCGTGAGGCACATCAGTTGCAGATGTCTTCTGAATACAGCGTGATATCCACTCCTCGCGGTAGGATTTGCTTGAGTGAAATGAGGGTCATGTTGAATAGCAATGAACTTAGTTCGGCACCTTGTGGTACACCCTTTTTACAGCATAGTAATACATGGGGTCGTTCGGAGTCGACACAAAAAGATGTCTTCCATCAAGGTAGTTCGCTATTGATGCATATATCCTGAACCCCAAACCATGGTCTTCAAGAGCTGCTAGGATTGTTGCGTGGAGGACCGAGTCGAAGGAAGCTGTGATGTGCAGGAAAATGGCAGTTGGTGTGCATTCAGAACATAGTGACCTTTAGATAGAAAAAACTAGAGTGATGATGTTATCAATCACCAATCTGTTTTAGCGGAAGCCATTTATTTCTGTGTAAGAATGTTTTCCGGCTCTCAAGAAACAAGATCATCCTTGAATGCACCCTTCTCTTATTAACTTTCCAACACAACTGAAAAAAGCGTTAGGCCGGGAAGATGCGTAGCTTGTTGGCGCTTTCTCAGATTTTAAAAGTGGAACTATTTTTGGAAGCTTCCACTGCGGAGGTACTTTACCTCTTTGCCACGTTCAATTATAGAATTTCAAACGACGCCGATGAGCAGGCCGGGGCAAATGAGCTGTGGCTTCATAGATGCCGCGTGATGGCCTGGTGTGAAGAGCTTTTTTACATCGAAGATGCCGAAAAAAGCTATTGTAATGTAAAAGGAAGTTCAAGGGCTGGTTCCTACACTTCTGAGTTAGTAGAGGAGGACACACGCACCGGTCGTGGTGAAGGCATTGATGATGTTGAGACAAGCCTGCAATATTTTCCTCGATGGGAATCAGCTTGAAAATAAACGAACGCAAAGGAAGAGGGAGAAACACGAGACACTGCTGACTAACAAATCAAATGGTGCTGACGGAAACACGGATATGTATATATACAAAAATACAAAGAATATAAAATTTCTTCCTTATCGTCAGTGATAATTAGCGAATATCGCTGCGAAGAAACTTTTTTTCTATTTTTTTCAACTTTTTTTCTGAAGCAGCTATCTCCAGCTTCCTCTATCCCCAAAGCTTCTACTAATTCTCTTTCGATCCTGCTTTTCTTTCTTCCGATAACCGCGATTTCGTGCTAATAGACTTCCCAGTGGCAGTCTCGAACGTGGTTAGCAAAGCGGCCGGAAGGGGTTGCTTGGAGTGAAGCAGCATACTATCGGGCCCGGTCGTCGGTCAGGCAACGGCCAGTTTCTCAGATGTAAATAAACCGGCACCTCACTCTAACGACAGGAGCAACGCTTTACCCACTTGTCGTCTCCTTCTGCTCTGGTGAAAGGTAATTAAGTCACAACTGCTGCATTTCTTTAGAGGTTAAAGGACCACTTAGGTCCTCCACATTCGCTTAAACAGTTTCTGTTAGGGACTTTTGAGACATGCCACACTGAAGATGAATGTGGTGCTCCATGCTAAGCCTACGTACTGGAAGCACCGTTTTGTTCACCGAAAAATAATTCCGCCTTTTTTCGATAGCATCAATTCACTGCCCTGAGGTAAATTCAGCCCAGCTGTTTACGGACAACTGTAATTCTATTAGTCCATCCTTTTCATGTCTAGCTTGGCCTGGTCGTGAAGTTCGCGACTGTGCGATAGCATTTTATGAGTAAAACAAGAAAGCTCTGGCTAATTTGCTTGTAGTATTAGCCCGACGTGACTAATATGCAGGATCGGTTTGTGATAAAAAACATCACTGCCAGAATTTCTCAAAAAACGACAAAAACTTGAGCCCCGCTCGTGTGGGCGACTGTGAATATTGAGCGCGCAGCGAACACAGGTGGGCGAAGTGCGCGCCATTCTCTCACATGCTCAAATGTACCTGGTGGCGCACAATAGCGGCTCTAATGTGAGCGCGAATTCGAGGGCACGAGAGAGCAGCTGCGGCCGGCGAAAGGGAGTGACGGGGATCTACAGCCTGGGGCAGCTAGGAGCAACCATCTTTTACGGTGGACGACCACCACCCGATGTAGGCCCAAGCCACTGAAGACGCCGTCGTGAGTGAACAGCACCATGCCGTGACTTCCTGGACAAGCAGTGCTTCATTTGCCGCAATGTTTCCTCTACGCGCTTTGCGTGCATGCTTGCTGTACTCGCGTAGTAGTGCCTCCAAACTTGCTTTCCTTGTTCTTTCCATAGTTTTTTGGAGTAAACCGGTGATTTGTTTTCATGCGGGTCGGCGTTAGGTTGTCGGGCGGATTTGGCTTCGCGAACCCTTTACGATTGAAGGAGGTCCCTTCAAACGAGACACATACACACGTAGACATTCATTGACGTCTAGTCATTACATGCCGACTTCGCCGCGTTGCTGAAATGGCGCAGTGTTTAACGCAACGCACGGTTGTTTTGAAGGTCGGTATAGTTCAACCACGCGGGAGCTTTCTTTTTTCTTTGAGCATCTCACAATTTGTTTTACCAGGATAGGCTACAGTTTCTCGCCTTCACTTAAAACCCACAAGGAATGTTTATGTCAAGCCTCAGTAGCAAGGCAGCACACACTTTTCACACCTTGACTTAATAAAGAAGCACTCGAGACATAGCTACAACGTAGGTGTTACGAACCGTCGCCCTGTAAATCGAAAATAGCTTGAAGAGTGTGGTAGAGTCAAGAAAAATAAGGCTAGCACCAGACATCCACCCAGTGACAGTGGAAGGGGTGACTTCAGCAGTCTCCGCCTTCTACTACCTGTCGGCGCTGTATCGGCTTGGTTTTTTCTTTAAGTGAAAGCGAAAGTTTATTTCATAAAAACGAATATAAACATATTATTATACAGACGAGGGTCCCATAGTCAACAGTCTGTAAGGGAACCCTCGATTATGAATACGCAAACAAATTTGTGCAAGCAGCAAATGGGCGTGTCATCTCATCATAATAGTAAAAGGACAAGTGAAGTTATTATTCAATGTACATGCACTCAACAGTAAGCCTAATAAATATACAAGAAGTTATACAAACAATGTAATGTAACACAAAGGGAATAACGGCACAAGCAAACAAGAATACCAATCATCAATACGAACAAAAGCATGATCGTAATTAAACCAGAAGAAACTCTCTAAGGTTTTTTTAAAGCATGTAATAGATGACGATGATTTGACCGTAAGAGGCAAATTATTCCACAATGTGACAGCTGCGAAACAAGATGTTTTCTTACCGTAATTAGTGCGCTAAGTTGGTATAAGAAATTATTATTACTTGAAATTATGATGAAGCTTTTGCTTCGTAAAATAACAAAATTAATGAAATCATAAGACTGGTAACAGTGCGATGATTTGTAAAAAAATATTTCCAAGTTGTAGTGAAATACTGCATTAATTGATAGTATGTTATTCTGACATAGTAGGCCTGAGGCAGACGAACGACATGAACAAACGTTATAATTCGAATACATTCATTTGAATATGGTGAACCGATGAAAGGTGAGAAGAGTACGCGTTGCTCAATGAAACAATGCCATAACGGAAATGAATGCGAACAAAAGCAAAATATAAAGACAACAAAGCATGATCAGGGAAAAAGCGGCGAGCCTTGATCAAAGCTGCAGTGCCAAAAGCGGTTTTTTGCTTAGGATTGGAAGAGTGCGATTTATATGTAAGCTTAGGGTCGCGATGAATGCCAAGGAATGTAACGCGGTCACCTGGTGCAATTAAATGAGGCCCAAGTTTTATTTCGGGTAAAATAGTGATAGTTTTCTTATATGACCTGAATACCATAAATTTAGTTTTTTCCGGGTTATTAATTAGGTAATTGTCATGGCACCAGTTTATAACGTTGTTAAGCACTGCATTCAAGTTCGAAGTAAGGCAAATAATTGATTTATTAGGTAGTAATACTGTGGTATCGTCCGCATACAAGGTGCCGTGAGTTGGATTACCGTGATCAGGAAGGTCATTAATATCAAAAGAAAAAGTAAAGGACCTAAGATTGATCCCTGGGGAACGTCTTTATTAAATGTTTTAGTTTCACAGAAAGTATAAGCAAGATATAGAGTGTGTAGAATCTATCATCATCAGCGTTGCACCGAAGACATCACCATCTTCGAAGCCTGTCGTCATTGCACGATCGGCGTGCGCTCGCGCTACATCTTCTTTTAAGTCGCCATTAAACCTTCCGACCGCTCGGTCGCTCCCTCCCTTGTCTGAAGACCTCTAAAGAATCCCACAATCTGGTGCCGAAACCCGGGATACAACGACAGCGACAGGAAGGGCCTGACCACCCTCAACGACAGGGCCTGCTTGACTTTCCACGAACCAGCCACTGATGACCCGAGATGACCTCCCTGGAGCGTATGCTGAGGCGCCGAATCACTTTGCGAGCCAAGCTCAACGGCTTCTTAAAGGAAATCGAAGACGGCCTACGTGATGGACGCTTGACCACACCGATGGATTTTGCTATTTCCCTCGAAAGAATCGAATTCATGTTCAAGCCGATCTAAAAGCTGGATGAGGACATCTACCGCGAACACCCACAGGAACTCGACGCGGAAGAGACCTCCGACGTGACAATGTTCAACGACAGCGTCGTCAAGATCATGGCAGAGCTTCGTTACCGCTCCCAAAACCATCCGCCCGGTGAGTCTCACCCTTCAAGTTCATCGACTAGAGCCAACGCTGCTGAGACTGTACCGATACCGATACGAAATTACCGAGAATAGAGCTAACGAAGTTTGACGGCCATCGTAGAAACTGGCACAAGTTTTAGAGCCAGTTTGAGAGCTCTATTCATTCGAATCCTGAGTTAAAGGAAACAGACAAATTCCACTACCTGACGAACCTACTAACAGGAACGGCGGCTTCTGCTATATCAGGATTACCGATTACGGATGCCTGCTACGCTGACGCTGTAGAAATTCTTAAAAAGCGATTTGGGGACAGTGAAGTCATCGTACAAGATCACTTGCACGCTTTGATTAACCTGAAACCTGTCTCGTCATCGTCAGACGTAGCAGAGTTACGCAAGCTGTACGACAAAGTACAGGTGCACTGTAGAAGCATGAAAGCGTTGGGGACGCATCCCCTGACGTACTGCTCCATGCTCCACGAAATCGTGCTTCAGTCGCTGCCTCGAGATATCGTTCTGCGTTATCACCAGCGATCGAAGATAAAACGGGATGCGGCCGATTCGGGTACCACAGAACCTTCGTCGCAGCCAGCGGACAAGCACGAAAAGAAGTTTGAAGACCTAATGACCTTTTTTGGCCAAGAGCTCGAATGTCTCGAAGCGGTAATGCCAGCATTATCGAAGGGATCGGACATTCCGAGAGCCGCGAAACAGCATGATATGCGTCGGACATCAAACGCCGATCACTTACCATCTGCGGCAGCTCTACATGGAGGAACTAATAACGTGAAGAAATGTTTGTTCTGTTCGGCTCCACACGATGCAGCTTCTTGCTCATCGAAAGAAATCAGCATTTACGAAAAGAGAGCCCTACTAACAAAATCTGGCCGTTGTTTCCGATGCCTAACTCCAGGACATGTCTCGAGACAGTGCAAGAAAACAGTCGTTTGTGGACACGGTTCAAGACGACACGTTTCGTCGATGTGTAATCCTGATGTTCCAAATCGACTGAATGGTCACGTGACAACCGCACCTGTCCACCTACTATCTCCACAACGAGGACAAGTGGTGCTACTCCAAACACTGAGAGCAAAGGTTTCGGGAAGAGACAAGGAAGAAAGCTGCAGAATGTTGCTCGATGGAGGCAGTCAGCGAAGTTTCATCCGAAGTGACGTCTCTAGGAAACTAAGCTGCGAACTCCTTGGGGAAGAAACACTAACGCTAGGAGTGTTCGGAGGAAAGGAAACGCAAGAGACGTTAAGAAGGGTTCGCGTCTTTCTCCATTGCTCATCGAAGCAGACTACAATTCCCATAGAAGCGCTGGAGATTGAGTCTATCTGCAATCAGCCTATACCCAACCCAAACGAAGAGTTGCTAAGGGAACTTAGAAGTAGAGGCATCGACACTAAAAGCATCTCAAACGGAAGTAATGCTGAAGATTCAATCAGTCTACTGATAGGGTCAGACTTTTACTGGGAAATTGTGACGGGAAAAGTATTGACAGTACGCCACAGGATGAGAGCCATCGAAACGCGGCTGGGCTGGACTCTACAAGGACCGACGCAGACACCCGCTGAAGTCGTCCAGTGCTCCAACATCGTTGTTCTCAAAGCAAATACGTCGGAAATTACAGCCGCTTTGAGACAGTTCTGGGAGCTAGAGAGCATCGGTATAACATAACAAGCTTCACCGATAGATCACGTCGAAAGCGATTTCCAGAACAGCATTCGACTTAAAGGAGGGCGGTACGAAGTGAGCTTACCTTGGAAGTCAGACGTAGACCTTCCTGACAACTTCGCGGTGGCTGAAAAGAGGCTTCACCAGTTGCTAAAGAAGCTGTCTGCCAGTGCTTCATCTCTGCAAGCATACGACAACGCGATTCGTCAGTACATTTTAGACGGAACTGCTGAACGAGCTCCCCGAACGGAACCAACAGATGGGCGGTACATCTACTACCTCCCACACAGGGCCGTAATTCGAGAGGACCGACAGACGACGAAAGTTCGAATCGTGTTCGATGCATCATCTCATGCCAGCGGAGTTAAATCACTCAACGACAACCTGAAGGTTGGACCAAACCTAAATTCAGACATCGTTGCCCTGCTGCTTAGATTTAGGGAATACAAGGTTGGCATGACAGCAGACGTGGAAAAGGCATTCCTTCAGATCAGTCGGTGAACAAGACCGAGATGCTCTCCGCTTCCTCTGGTTTGAAACATGCCCACAGCCAGGTCAACCACTGCCTCTTCAAGAAGTGTGGAGAATGTCAAGGGTGCCATTCGGTGCAACGTCCAGCCCATTCCTGCTGATGGCAACTTTACGACACCATTTTCGATCCCTCCAAGAAGAACATCCGGCCACAGTTCAGCGCTTGATGAATGGCTACCCGACCCAACCATCTGGCCCACCGAACCGGAAACACCTAATGTACAGGCTTGCTATGCTGATGCGGAGATGAACCCGTTGTCACTGGCACTTCGAGTACCCACTTCGGAAGGAACGGATTTCACTCGCTTCAGCTCCCTCCTCCGCCTTCACAGGGTGATGGCGTGGGTACTCAGATACGCCAACAATCTTCGAAACCAAGAGAAAGTTTCCGGACCATTGACTGCCGACGAAGTTGAGAACGCCCAGAGCTACTGTATCCGACAAACACAAGCCTGCTTCTTCAAAGAAGAGATACAGTGCGTAAAAGAAAACCTCCCCTTGCCTACAACCTCATCGCTGAAGACCGCTCGTTTGTTTCTTGATGAGAACAATCGTCTTCGGGTTGTAGGGAGGCTACAGGCCAGTTTCGAGAATTACGACTCGAGACACCCTATTTTGATACCCAACCAGTCTCATTACGCAAGGCTTCTTGTTCTCGACGCACACGCAAATCTTGGACACGCCGGACTTCGCGGCACGCTTGTCCAGCTTCGTGAACGTTACTGGATTGTTCGAGGACGTCAATTGATAAAGAAGCTCCTGAACACCTGCGTAATTTGCAAACGCTTCCACTCAAGACCACTAGTTCAAGATGAAGCGCCACTTCCTCAAGACCGCGTAACAGCAACGTCCCCCTTTCTCGTCTGTGGTGTAGACTTCGCGGGACCACTGTATACAAGAGATACATCCCAGGACAACCGTTGCTACATCGCTTTTTTCTCGTGTGCTTCAACTAGAGCTCTTCATCTCGAGTTGGTGGAAAATATGACTGCAGAGAGTTTCATATGCGCGATGCGTCGCTTTGTCTCACGGCGTGGATTGTGCAAGACCATCTACAGTGACAACGCGCGTGCATTCAAAAGAACCTGCAGGGAGCTCGCCGACCTTTGGAGGACGCTTCAACACCCGGACGTGCAAGCCTATTTTTCCGCTTCCGCAATTTCCTGGAAGTTCATTGTCGAAAGGGCTCCTTGGTGGGGTGGATTTTATGAAAGGATTGTCCGCTCCGTCAAGAACACGCTAAAGAAGATGCTGGGTCGACAGCAAGTGAATGTTGTGGAGCTATCTACAGTTCTCACGGAAGTTGAGGCGATCATCAACTCTCGCCCGCTGACGTTTGTATACAACGACGTAGCGGAACCTAGCCCTCTAACACCAGCGTGCTTCCTCGTCGGCAGAAGGTTGACAGCGTTGCCCCCGTCTTTTTACACAGAGGACCTGACCCATGGATCGACGTCCACAAACCTACGACGGATGTGGCAGAAAAGAGAAGACACTTTAGAGGAATTTTGGACGCGTTGGAGGAAAGAATACCTCTACGAACTGCGCTCTCAAGGCCAGAGACGTCAACCTTCAACCGAGAAGCTACAGCCCGGAGCAGTTGTGCTAGTCGAAAAAAACGACACACCAAGGTTGTTTTGGACTCTCGCCCGCATCGAGCAACTTCACCCAGGTCGTGACAACAAAGTTCGCGCTTGCACACTACGGCTCCCAAATGGACTAGTGACGAAAAGACCGGTGCAGCGCTTATATTTGCTTGAAGCAGGCTGACACCTGGCATCCGTGGCCGGGGAAGATGTAGAATCTATCATCATCAGCGTTGCACCGAAGACATCACCATCATCGAAGCCTGTCGTCATTGCACGATCGGCGTGCGCTTGCGCTACATCTTCTTTTAAGTCGCCATTAAACCTTCCGACCGCTCGGTCGCTCCCTGCCTTGTCTGAAGGCCTCTCTCGTCCTCAGTGGATAAAGAATCCCACAGAGTGTATTGTCTGTATAGTACGTAACTTTTCAAAAATAATAATGCCGGTCCAGTTATGAAGTAATTTTCGAATTTATTAAACAAGATTTTGTGATTAATGGTACCAAATGCGTTAGTAAAGTCCAAAAAAACTGACCCCACAAAACTTCCAGAGCCAATTGCTTTCTTAATAAAGTGAGTTAACGAAAGCAAAGCTAGGTTAGGGGAACGTCCAGACCGGAAACCGAATTGAAAAGGGTTTTGTATAATTAACTTAGTTAGGTAGCTATTAAGACGTTTGGGAAATAGCTGTTCAATTAGTTTACTTAACAGGAAGGAATGGAAATGGGGTGGTATTTCGATAGTAATAATCGATCGCGTTTTCTCAAAATGGGTATCACTTATGATTTCTTTAGAGAAGATGGCAACGCTCTAGACCTGAATATAAGATTTATTTTATGGGTGAGTGTATTTACGAATAAATAAAGAACTAACTTCAAATGGCGAATAAAAGTGTTGTCTAGGCCCGGACTCCTGTTTTTTAGTGTACCAAGAGTAGACCGCACTTCCTCCGGTGTAACCGGGAATAATAAAAAAAAGATTGGGTAGCACGGTGCATACAGAGTTGTGCATTCACATATTGAAGGGTATTGTTATAGACAGAGAAAAGCCTTCGGCAATGTCTGTAGGTTTATTTAGGTTTTTCCATTGCAGGTAATTTTCCTTATTGAGGCAATAACTGTAGTCGTGTTAAGAAAGGTATTAAACATATTCCATTATTTTGTGGGGTTATTTTGGTATTTACGAAATTCATTCTTATAATACCGTTTTTTTGTCTGTTTTAAAAGAAGGTTTAGGAGCGAGCAGTATTTCTTGTATCACTTAGCTAAATTGGAATTGAAGGGCTGCCTTTTGGTTTTCTTGTAGAGGTTGTCTTTCTGTCTTTATTTATTGTTTGTTTATTATTTATTTAGAATACTTTCAAGGCCCATAGGGCATAACACAAAGGAGTGGTAAGGTACATACATGAGGTGCAGTTGTTTTACAAAAACAGTATATAAACAGAAATCAAGAACAAATGCCAAAATAGCGATTCAACAAGGACCGTTATCAATGGCTGTTTAAAGAGAGTGGCATCAACGATAGCAGAGATGGTGGGAGGGAGGTGGTTCTATTATACGCTGGTTTTTGGGATAAATGGTTCGTTATACATATCAGTACGACAATATGGTACACCAACTTTGCTGAACTGGTCAATCCGAGATGAGACGCAATGGGGGGGAGGAGGCGGGAGTGGTAAGTTGATCCTTTTAACTAGGCTTGTGATGATAAAGTTTACGGAACCAACACAGACGAGCGCATTTGCGATGGTGTGAAAGGTTGGTCAGATTAAACTTATTTTTAATGTGTGAGACACTGGCATGCTTTCTAAAGGTCCATTAGTAATCCAAGGATTATTCGGATAACTGAACATTTTTTGGCATTTTACAGTAGTAGTGCTAGATGACACAGCTCTTAAAAATGCAGAAGAAAAGTGCTGCAGTGCTACTTCTGCATCATCCATAGAGTTAACGGTACACCAGTCAGTCGCCCTGATAGCTTCTCTAAATTTTACTGTATAAAATACGGATTTAAAGTGAGAACTGCATTTTTCAGGCACGTCCGCATCAAAAATAGGCAAAATAGGAAAATGATCAGTGATACCTGTGTCAATAACGACTGGGAAACGTTGGGGTGATAGGTTAGGTAGCGCATGGTGTAATAACGTTCAAGGACCATTGCGCATGCATCTGGTGGGTGAATTTATCAGAGATTCAAATCCAGATCCAGTAAAGCAATATGTATAAGCTGTAGACGAGTTAGATGTATGGTGTAGACCAGGCGCAGTGCCGCCGAACGACGCCGCCAAGAAGCGCGGAAAGGAGCTTGCTAGGTCCGACAATAATGGGCTTGAAACTTCCTGAACGTGGCATTTTTCGCTCCCCTCGTTCGTCCCGCGACGCGGCGCCATCAGCGCGAGTGGAAAAGCGAGTACCAGTACCATTATTGTGAGGAGAGAGCAACGTTCAGTGTGCATGTATATTTAAATTAGAATTTGAATGACTCTACCCAGATATTGATAATTATTTTTGTGCATATCTCTGCATGACACGAAGAGCATACGTACAGCCCGAGAAGTACCTGAAAGAAAAGCATTGCAGGCGTCTTTTAGGACTCAAGTCTGCGGAGCAGCTCTGCACAGCAGAGACCCGGAGGCCCAACTGCGGCCGGTCTGCCTGGCCCTGGACTCGCGGACTCCCATGGCCTGCCCTCACGAGGACGCCGGTGGGTCGATGAGTGGAAGGGGGGAAGAGGGATTCCGGGGGTATGCTGGCTCGTCTCTCACGGTCTCTGACGTGAGGGCGCTAGGCAACATTGGCGTCGGCTGAGGCCCACCGCTGAGACTCTAACGCCTCACCTGCTGGGCCTCCCGCATGGGGCTCTACATTATAAGAGTTTTTCCTCTCTCTCTCGACACAAAATCCCAATAACACGCGCAGCGCAGCTGACGCTTTATAATACCGCGTTTTTTTTTCGTTCTACAAACTTTCGCTTCTTTAGACTGCAACTCTTAATCGCCAGCTACTGTGGTTTTACGGCGTCCGTCGCTGTCGTCCTTGTGGTAACCAAAGGAAGAGGACAGCGAAGATAGACCAGATAGAGCGAAAAAAAAGTGGAAGAGGAAAGTATGTCGAACGTTTGATGGGAAGGGCGGAATGCTCAGGCAGCACAAGACATGCTCGGCGGCGGCGACGCGCTGCGTTCTAACGCCAAAATAGCGCGTGTCGTCGTGCTTTCGCTGATGATGCGTTCACCTTCTTAGACGGAGAAGCTATGCGCCGTCACCGGAAAGACATCCCCAAGCAGCAGTGGCCGATTGCCAATGCTTGGGAGCCCCATGGGTCTCCATTGGCGTCCGAGCTATTCGCTGCCGATAGGTAACTCACAAGAAAGATTGATTGAGTGCCAAGCGCACGGCTACCGTAAGGAGCGTCACAGAGAAATCCCATCGGAGGCTGAGCTCTAGCAGACCCATAAAAAAGCGGTTATTGGCTAAGCTCATACCTTGTACGTGGCGCGTGCAAACACGAAGGCTAACGTGGTGAACAGGGGCAACAACGCAGCAAAAAGTAGTTACCTTAAAAGCCGCAGCACCGTGTCACGAAACCACACCTACTGAAACTAGACTGCAGCGTATTCAAAATAGCGTGAGAGATAGTGCTACACGTTCTGTAAAAGTTGGTCATTTGTGAGTCCTAACCCAATGGTTCTCGACGGACTAGTGTGATGTGCGCGTCCGCGCGCTCCCTTGTCTTCGCGGCTTCGGACCGGACGGACGCGTCGCTGTGATGGTTGCGTTTTCTGGTTTGTGGCATTCAAAACACCGCAGTACTCCTGTAGGTGTCTGTGACGTGTGTTTTGGTGGCGGTGACGGCGCTTGAAGTATATCTGCCTGGTGGAATAACGTTGTTTGTCTACTTAGACCGGCAGCTGAACACGTGAGTCACCATTTTATTATTCAGTGCGCAATACGCGAGAGCTCGCGCTCGTTCCCGCCTAAATTATGCTGTCGTTTATAACGGTTGATGCGCTTGAGTGCTAGATTGTGTTGTTGGTTCTTTCAAAGAATTAAGCGGTCCCATACATGTGCTTCCATTGTGGGACGCTAGTTCTAGCTATCCCCTTTCCGGCTTTGTGTCTTCCGAACAAGCGGCCGTGCTCCCACTGCGGGTTCACGACGTACAGCATGCGTCGAAGCAAGACTCGTGTGCAGCACAAGAGTTACGGATGTATTAAGCTGGCGTCAATACACGTTACTTGTAAATGAAGCTTCCGCTTAATTATTTTCGTGCACAACGTAGAGATATTGCCGAGCGACAAAATAACTGCACTACCGCTGGGCTTCTGTCGGTTCCGTTCGCTTCTGGCGCGTCGGACGAGGCAGTAGTGAGCGACGGCGACAGCATCGCCCTAACCAGTTTAATACGCATAGGTTAGTCTTGTAGCGTCACTCAGAAATGTCGCTTTATTTGGTTACCACTGAAAAATACAAAGCATGAAAAGGTCACAGGGCACCTCATCTAGATCTAGGTTGGCAAAGATGTCTCGCGAAAAACGCGCAAGTTCGTGCGTTTCCAACCCATTGTGTAGTGCGTTGCCTTATAATCTCTGATCTCGCGTTGTTAGAAAACAAAATTGACAGTAATGAAACGTTGACGACACGGTATTTCTGTCTGGTGTATAATTGGTTGTGTGACTATGGTAGTGACAACAACATTTCAAGCAACCGCTGGCGTGCTGCTTTCTGTCCTAAACTTCTCTCATATTACCTTGTGCAACTGCCATAGTGTGAAGCACATTCTCGTTGAAATTTCGGGCTGTTTTGTCAAAAACAAGCATAGTAACTACTATCGTAAAACACAGTAGTGAAAAATGAATTGCAGTAATTGCACTACGTTTCATGTTTAAGTGCGAGCGTTAAAAAGCGAAAAGTTTAGGCTGAATATTTTCACACATGCATGCGTTAAGGATGCTGCTAGGGGCTGTATTTAGCAAGCATCGTGCATTTCACAATCTAGTGAATAATTTTTTTACGTATTACAGGCGGTACAACCTAGAGGTGTTTCCCGTGGACAAGTGGCAGATGCAGCAGAGACAAGTCTTCTGAGCTGGACTATTCTACAAAAGTGCTTTTGTACTACCGAAGAAAAGGACCTTGTTTACATTTACCTGAATGCTTCTGTTTTGTAGGCATCTAAAGCAGCTGAACGGAGTGGGGTCGCTTCGGGCTTCATGAGCTTTTTCATTTTTTGTCTAGGGTTGTGTTTGAGTTTCCCTTTTGTGTTTAGGATTTGAATGAACTTATTTCGTATTCTTGCCACTGTTTTGTCAGATTTTGACTGTAATTTTTTTGTGTGTAATACAAAAGTCAGCAAAGCGGTCTGCCTGTGTTTTGGTGCTCAATTGTTTTTGGGAAGTTACGCAATTGCTTCCATAATTTCCTACAGTTCATTTATTGTGCTTTGCGTCTTGATTTTTGTTTAAGCATCTCATTGTACAGAAAATTTTAATGCTTGCGCTATCAGTAATTTTTTGTATAATGACATTTGTAAAGCAGAAATGGGGCCGCGAGGCAGCTTATACAAGAGGCATTGGTCATAGGGACTGGCTTGAAATCCAGAACTGTGCATGAAGAGACCATGGGATCCACGCATAGGAATGTGCTTTGCCAAGCATTGTCCAATATTGGCCTTCCAGAGAATTGCCAGTTGTTTGCGCGTCACCTTTCACAGGCACCAGTCAGTAATGGCGGCCCAGGTATTGCCAAGCTCGGAAATATTGACCCCTGATGGTTTGCAATTCTTTGGCTTGGCACTTTCTGCCGCTTGGGTCAGTTAGCTCTGCGCTAAAATTCCGCATTAAGGAGTACAGTAATCTTGAGCCAATTTTTTCGAGCGAAGCATGCAATAAATAACTTGAATGTAGAATTCGTGTATTCTGAATGCCACACAATAAAGCCCACCTAAGAAGTTCTGAAGATGATGATGCTGATGATGTTAATGGAGATTTAACTTCACGTTTCAAGGTCTATTTGTAGGCCACAGGTGATTCGTTCGGCCAAAGAGCTGCACGCTTAACGTCTTGAAGTAAAATTCACTTCAAGAAGTTGTGACCATAATATCGATGACCTGAATTTATGTTCGCAGGTACATGCGTCGGCCTTCGGTTATTGGTTCGCCCGAAGAGCTGTATAAATCCCATCTTAAGGAGCTCTGATGATAATGATTGCCTGAATTCACGTATCCAGGTGTATGGGTAGGCCACAGGTGATTCGGTTGAAAAGCGAGTGGCCATTTGGGCACACCCTTGCGAACGTAACCGTGAGTGGGCTGGTGAGCGTCGTAAGAACCCCCGAAGTTCGCCAGGCGGACGTGGAGGCCAACAAGCGAAGGCCTCAGTTGTCGTTGTGCGTTGTGTGTTTACCATAAAGCTTCACGTTTTTTATCTTTTTGTTTAGGAAAATGACAAGTAATGTTTTTGGAAGTATCAGCGATATGTTTTCTGTGAGTTGGATACATTTTACGAAGTTTAAGTTGTGTTAATATTAAACATTTTCATGTCATCCGCAAAAATATCGCCCACATAATAAGTCCAAATAAAAACGTCACTTATACGCGGAGTTTCGTCGCAAACCCAAATCACGCCTTAGGATCACTAGGCGCATTTGGTAGCAATTTTTTTATATGAAAAGCTGACCGTCGGTCTTTACCAGTAACAAATGCTGTTTGGGTGTACTTTGGGTTTGAGCAAGTTTATCATAGTGGCAAATCTCTAAGATTTGCTGGTCATTATATTGTGTCTTTACACCGCTTTAAAAATCGTATACACACTCGCCGATAAAAATGCCTACTTTCTCCAATCCGAATAGGAAGACGCATTCTTTTTGTAATGTGCACTGTATAGGACAAATTGAAGTTTGCGTACATACCCGCCTGTGTTCGCCCGTTGTAGTCCAAGATGGCAAACCCAAGTTCCTTACAGGCTCCAAGAAAGAAGGAACTCGCATTCGTGCGCCCGTTAGGGAAGTCAGCTGGGAACTCTCCATGGTATCCGCGATAGAAGACTTTAAGCAATAAGGAAAGGAGGATGTTATTTTGCAAGTGCCATATTCGGATTCATTTTTTCTCTACATCTAGAACAGGCACAAATAATCCCGACGGCGATAGCTCTAAGCACAACACTGTAAAATCCCGTATTAAAACCGCCCAACATAAAAAAGGTCCCAAGGTCCCTGCTTAAGAAATTTGAAAGTTTTAGCTAAGCAGCTCCATTTAGCGATAACTTCGACGATGAGCGATTCTCGGCCGCCTACACCTTTATTTATTTATTTATTTACAAATACTGCTGTCTCGATACACGAGACATAGCAGGAGGGGGTACATCAGGGAAAGAAAAGAACATACATTAAGCTGTACCACATAAACATACAAAGCATTTAAAACATATTACAAAAGATGGTTAGGCAGTTCTTTCAAAAACAGTTCAATTGGTTTTTCACGCAGAGAACCATGTAGGTTGTTCCAAATCTCAACAACGGCTGGGAAAAAGGAATTTACAAATGGCTGGAAAGGAACAATGCTGAGTGGGTGAGATCGGCGCGTCGCTCGTCGTGCTGAATGACAAAAAGTAATCGGTGCTTCAATGCAACTGCGGCTGTGTACAATCTTATGTAGCAGAGTGATGCGATCAAGTGTGCATCAAAAAGCAAGGGGTTCTAACGACAATGAGCATGCGTGAGATGAGGGAGAAAAGTTGTGGTCATACCGCCCAAAAATAAACCGTATTGCTTTTTTCTGTATGCCCTCGAGCATATTTATGTCAACTGCAGTTTAGGGTGACCATACCGCTGAGGCGTACTCTAGCAATGGTCGGACGAGTGATTTGTACGCGGTTAATTTGCAGTCCTTGGTAGAGTGCTTGAGTGTTCGTTTTATGTATCCCAGTTTTCTAAGTGCCCTAGCGCAAATTGTTTCGATATGATTGTGCCACTTTATGTTTTGTGTGTAGGTAACACCAAGATATTTGAATGTATTCACAGAGTTGAGGTAGTGCCCATTGTAACTATAACTAAACCTTAGCGGCTGTTTTTTATTGGTAAATGTCATTTGAACAGTTTTTTGGTAATTAATGTTCATTTGCCACGTGGTGCTGCAACCACAAAAGGACGAAAATACTTTGTTCGGAACATCTTGGTCATGAGCATTTTTTACGCTATTATATAAAACG
Organism: Haemaphysalis longicornis; assembly: GCF_048455015.1. Lineage (NCBI taxonomy): Eukaryota > Metazoa > Arthropoda > Arachnida > Ixodida > Ixodidae > Haemaphysalis > Haemaphysalis longicornis. The sequence goes on along the minus strand of NW_027526203.1, from coordinate 84,402,597 downwards.
CAGTCGTCAGCGTACAATCGCAGCTTCACTGGTGTGTCCTTAATGACCTGTGTGACATCATTAATGTAAATAATGAACAATAGGGGCCCAAGTACCGAGCCCTGTGGTACCCCGGAAGTAACTGCACACGATGGTGACGGCGCACGCTCAAATGTAACAAATTGGGACCTCAAACGTAGCCAATCAGCTATCCAGCCTATTACTTTGTCATCGTTAATAATATTTCTTAGTCTAGTAAGAAGTTTTCTGTGACACACTACATCAAATGCGTTGCTATAATCTATGACTATGGCGTCAACCTGACCTCGAGTATTAAGAGCAGAAGCGATGTCGTGAGTCAATTCAATTAGCTGTGTAGTTGTAGAAAAACCAGAGCGGAAACCATGCTGATTACGGGACAATACGTTGTTATCAGTGATGTACTGAAGTACATGTTAAGGAATTATAGGCTCTAGAAGCTTGCAACAGGTACACGTTAATGAAATAGGCCTGTAATTAGACATGAGTTGCTTATTACCCGTTTTAAACACAGGAATTACATTGGCGATTTTCCAAACGGTCGGCACAGTACCCGTCTCTAACGATTTAGCAAAAATTATAGCTAAATAACGAGCATTCCATCCTGCATGACGCTTCAAAAACATGTTTGGTATACCATCTGGCCCGGCACCTTTAGTAGTGTCGATATTCAACAGAAGGTTAAGAACGCCAGTGTAACTAATTTCAATTGCTGGAAACGAATCTATTTCCTGGCTGCTACGAATGTCAGGGGTCGTTCCATTGTCATCTCCAAATACAGTTTCAAAATACTTAATAAAGGCTTCAGAAATTTTGGATGAATCGGAGCAGGACACATCATCTATCACGAAAGTTGACGGACAGGCAGTGGTAGGATTGATAGTTTTCCAAAACTTAATGGGATTATTTTTCATAAACGAGCTTAACGTGGTATTAAAGTAAAACGTTCTCGAATCACTCATTTTAGCTTTTAGTTCAGATTTAGGGAAGTTAATTTGGGACTCCCCGTCATTATTGTGATCCCTCCGTCGCTTTCGCAGTCGCGTAATACTACGTTTAAGCTGTATAATTGACCTGGTATACCAAGGGTGTTTGGCATGACGTTTTATGCTCTTGTGAGGAACAAACTGCGGTATATATTCATTAACTATGCTGTAAAATTGCTTAGTCAACGTATCAATACTGCAGTGGTCACTACAAGATAAGAAATTGTCAAAGCATGTGGCAAGTTTAGCAATAATAGAAGTGTCGTCTGCGCATTCAAAATTCAGCAAATTCTTAAACGTTGGTCGTACTGGCTTACAAGCAACATTTAAATAACAATAACGGCCTTATGGTTGGAAATTCCATCGACAACCCTGCACTGATATCCAGTCTTAACCAATTCATGGTTGGCAAAAACAAGATCAAGTATAGAATCCTCGCGCGTAGCCTTATCAACCAGCTGCGATAGATCGAAAGCTATTGACATATTAATTAAAGAATCACAAATTATTCTGTCCCGACCAGCTGATGTTAACAAATTCCAATCGATGGAGGGGGCATTAAAGTCACCGATGAGTACGAGTTTAGAACAGTCCAGCTTTTGTCCAACAATATAGTCACTGACAGTCGAAAAAACGTCTGAGGCAGAGTTAGGAGGACGATAGAGAGCACCAACCACAATAGCGAGACCATCAAGCATTAGTTCGCACCATATAGATTCAGTATTTGGGAGTTCTGGCAGTAAAGAGAATGCAATACCACTTTTAATAAAAAGTGCCACTCCGCCACCACGGCCAGAAGGCCTATATTTTCTCAGAACCGTGTAACCAGGAGGCAAGAATTCATGATCAAGGATAGATTCATTTAACCAAGTCTCAGTCACACAGATAACTGATGGACTATGACACTCAATGAGCCAGTTAACGTTTGCAATTTTATTAACTAGGCTGCGCGCATTTAAATTCAAAAGCGCAAAGGATTTCGCACTAAGCCGTCATTCATTGTTTGTAGCAGACAACCGACGGCTTTCGTTAACGATAGCTTTTTTCTTCTCATCCCAAGAATACCGAACGTTGTCCACCAACAAATGATCGTAGTGCAGCCTGGCTTTTTCCGCATCCTTCCTTATCTCGGCGGAATTCTGCCACAGTTCCCTGGGTATCTGCCTCACGCGCACAGAGAAGTCTTCATTTATAAATATTTTCGTGCCCGTCAACTTGCTTGCATTGCTTAAAATAGCGAGCTTAGTTCTGAAATCCACCAACTTAATAATAACAGGTCTTGGGCTAGTGCTGCTGCTCTTACGCACTCCCAGCCTATGGCATCGTTCGATATCGCCACACTTAACTTCTAATTTTGATGTAATCAGTCCAGTTATTGTTTCCAGGAACTCATCAGAAGTTTCCCCAGAGTTTTCAGTTAAGCCATAGATGAGCAGGTTATTTCTATGGGACCTATTCTCTAAATCGTCGTTTTTGCGGTCGAATTTACTAACAATCTCTCGAATGTCAGCTACGGCTTTCTCGAGTTCCGATACGCGGGGCGCAACATCAGTAATTGACGCAATGGACAGCTCAATTTTAGTTAATCGTTCTTCCAAGCATGCAACCCTAGAGGAAAGACCTGTTATCTCCTGTGTGATTTTAGTCACCCCCGAAAGCAATTCTCGCAACATGTCTTCGACTTCAGGACCAGGGTTACTCTCCACATCACCACACACGAGCAACAGCATTCTCAAGAAATTCATCAGCACAGAAGACATATTCATGAAGTCTGCAGGGGGGTCCGGCAGCAGCAGTAAGAAATAGTTGCGACTTCTATAGCTTTTGAAATTGTACTTTAAGCTTACCTGCAAGAAAGAGCATAAGAATTTGAAGCGAGTGCATTCCATGCTGCCGCCGGACCCACTGAAGAGCAGCGGACGATGCGATGCCATTATACGTTCCGGTGTCGTCACAGATGTCGCATTGTTCCTGATATCGCATGATGCGCACGCACTTTCAGTCCAGCTGATACGGTTGCCAAAAAGTTTCTTCACCATGCAATTTTACTTATAGGACAATATCAATTCCAAGCACGGGGCACCTTGAGTAGTCTTGGTGACGGTATGGGCGATACAGTAGGCCCCGAGTCCCCAACATAAGCTGTAACCTACCGTGGTGATGTGTTTTAAGGTGAAGGGTAGAAACCTTGAACGGTGGCCGGCGGAGCTCAGGATTAGCTCTGGCGGTAAACAGACAGGGAGCTCCGGGAACTCTGTCGGTATCCCGGTAACCCGAGCGAAGAAAGTACCCCCGACCCCTGCTTTTATACCATGCTATTTGGTATTTTCTAAACCGCACCCCCCCCCCGCCGCCCAAATGTGATCGGTCCCTGAAAAGGGGCCGCACCAAAGTATCCATTCCCAGATTGCCATCCTTAACATTTCCTAAACCAGATCATTTTTCTCGATTTGTTGTCCTAAAACCCCCCAATGCAGCCCAACCTCTTGCATCGCAGTCAGTGTTCTTGATTGCAAAATATCTTAAAGGAATAATTGGAACATCTTACGAGAAAAAAAACCAGGACTGGAGAGGGCCTTGTTGAGGTAAACGACAAGCCGCAGGCCACAATGCATCTGACTCAAACTCGACTCGCTGATCTGGACATCAGGGTAACAGCCCACCGGAGCCTCAGAAGCTCCCATAGCGTGATCTCTGAGCCGGATCTCTTGAACGACACGAATGCGGATATCCTTGCGGGCTTGAAAGATCAGGCCATCAGAGTGGTGGGGTGCATCACCATCCGCAGAGACGACAAGGAGATTCCCACCAAGCACATAATCATGACCATTAACCGCTCAATACTTCCGCGACATATAAATGCAGGCTTTATCCGATGCTCCATAGGTCCCTACATCCCGAACCCACGGCGCTGTTTTAAGTTCTAGGGGTTCAGGCACGGTACAATCCCTTGCCGTGGCCGAACAACCTGTGCAAAATTCCCGGCACAAGATGAACCTACCGACAACTGTCCATCCAACACCCTGTCGTGTGTGAACTGCCGTGGGCGTCTTGCGGAATACTGCCGGAAATGCAAAAAATTTCAACTAGAAAAAAGATAATCAACACCAAGGTCACTGAGAACATCACCTTCCAGATGCGCGGAAGGGGTTCGCCTCTTTCCCCCTGGGGAGGTACGCCGACGCAGCTCGCCCGAGGGCGGAGCGGCGTCTGGTTTCCACGGGGACCCAGTTCAGTGAGTCTTACCTGGTCCCTCCTCTACCCCCCGCTGGGTTGCCTCAGGCACCCCAACGTGTCCCCACACCGCTTGCTGAGGCAGCAGCGGTTATTGTTGATGATGATACTTGGATATTAATGGCGCAAGGCCAACTAATGGCAAAGAGCGCCAAACAAAAGTTATTACACGAGAGCGACAAAAAGTAAAAGTAGAACATTTCAGTAAAAACAATGTAAAACACAACGTAATGCAGATGACTGGTGTAGGGGGCCAGGTTGTCATGATGTAAACAAATGAGTTGTAAAAATTTTACGTCCGCAAGAAACTCAAAAAGACGTTTGATTGAAAACATGGCTCGTCTCTTAAGAAGTTTGACGGGTGTGGTGGAATATGTCGTGTCTATAGTTGTGGGAAGTGTTTGCGTCGTGGTGTGTCAAGTGCCTTGCATTGTATGAGAATTTGGATCACGGATGGGGCCTCTCCGCACTTGCTGCACACAGGTTTTGGAAATCCACTGAGAAGGTGCGAGTGCGTTGCATGTGTGTGCCCTATCCGTAACCTAGTCAAGGCGACTTCTGTGTATCTACTGCGTGTGGCGGTGGTGTATGGTCCCAAGTGTGGTTTTATTACGTGTAACTCGTGGTCAGTTTGTTCACCCCAGTGTGTTTGCTATGTTTTGCGAAGTTGTTGTCTGATGTGTGGCTTCACGTCGGTGTACGGTAATGTGGTTATGTCTACTGTATTAAAAAATGTAGCAGCAGCAGCCATTCGATCCGCGGCTTCGTTCCTGGCTATACCACAGGGGCCAGGGACCCAGCAACGAACCAGTTCAAATTTGTGGACACACACAGACATAATACCCTTGACGATAATATTGACAGCGTGGTTTTTCGAAGACTTTGCTGACGACAATGCCCGCACAACACTGAGGGATTCTGTATAGATAATGGATTGTGGGATGTGGCTTTGAAGTATATAAAGCCTCTACAGGTGTTGTAGAGGCAGCAGGTGGCTGCTCAGCTGGGGGCTGGGACAACAAATAATCAATAACAAGGCTGCACTCTGGCGCTGTGCTGACCAAACGCCGCCACAGCCCCTGACGAGCACCGTCTGCATAGGATGTGGCAGAAAGCAGGCTGTGCTTTTGGCGTGCCTCAGCAAAGGTGATGTTTTCTGCTACTTTCATTTGTAGAATTTCGTTTTCTATGAATTTCAGGCAGGTTCGCGTGTGGGCCACTGCATTTCGGGCATTTCACTGTGCTGTTTCGACAGTCATCCGACGAATGGTCAGTCTCTGAACATTTAGGACAAGTCAGCTTTCCTCGACACGATAGAGTTCCGTGGCCGTATCGTTGGCACTTAAAGCATCGCCTGGGATTAGGGACATATGGTCGTACATTGCAGCTTAGGAAGCCCACTTTGACCTTTTCGGGGGGGGGGGGGGTTGTGAAATCAAATGTTAAGACAAGATGCTTTGTTGGGATTTCTTCTTTTTCTCTCCGGATTACACTACGTTTGACAGAAGTTACTCCTTGAGGTTGAAGTGCCTGAATAAGTTCCACCTCTGTCTAAGACTGTAAGTGCTTTTCTGAGATTACGCCTTGAGAGGAGTTGAGGGTTCTATGTGGAGTCACAGTTCAGACAGGTCAGCCAACTTGGTCTATTTCAGGAGGTTTTCGCTTTGATTTTTCTCTTTTTACTTGAACAAGTAGGTCAACAAATGAAAGCTCCTTAGCATAATAGTCTGAGCCGACAACAAACTCAATATATTTTGCCAAAAGAATGAGTGAATTCTTGCCAATAGGGGTGTCCACCATGAAATGAACTACAAGATATTTATAGAAATGCTCTGACTTCTTTTTAGCAAGTATTTCCGTGCGGCCTCTTTTGGGAGGCCGGTCCTTGGAGGGGTGGGTTTGAGAAAATACCACACGCTATAGTATAAAGCTGGGGACGGGGGTACTTCCTTCGTCAGCCTTTCCCTGATAGCTGAAGAGGTCCCCGTTTACCAGCCAGGGAGTTCATCCGCTGGAGCTTGACTTGGCTCCGACGGCCACCGTTCATGGTTTCTACCTTTCACCATACAACACATCGCCACGGTTGGTTCCAGCTTATGTTTGGGGGCTCGGGGTCCGGGGTATCGCCGAGACCGTCACCAAGACTACTCAAGGTGCCCCGTGCAGGGAGCAGCTGTTGTGGTGCCAACAACCTCCATCGGGATCGGTGCCGCACCCGCCCCGACCTCCCCGTCCTCCAGTGCGTTGGTGAGTGCCGAGAGGATGGACAACGGGGGCCCCTTCGTTTGTGCCACCTCTGGCGGCACAAACAAAGGGCCCCCGAAGAGGGCTACGTCCAGGAGCCCTGTCTGTCGGGCCCCCTTATGACATCTGAAGAGGAAATGGATGTGGGGCCGTACCTGCCTGCAACGCAGCGCAAAGAGCGGCCTCCGACGTCCAAGCCACCAGAAAGGCCCAAAATGCCTCTTCCGAGTGTACAAGCAAAGAAAGACCACACATAAGCACACACACTCCAGATATTCTTAAATGTATATAAGGGGAACAGGAAACATGATATAATGGAACTGCAGAGGCCTCCTTATAAATCTCGACGATGTGTATGAGATGCTCCATGCGAATCAGCCAAGTACAATGTGTCTCCGAGAAACTCACCACAATTCCAAACAAACAAATTTCTTAAAGAGGTACATGATATTCAAAAAGGACAGGGTTGGCTGCACACACTCCTCGGGCAGTGTGGCTATTGTCGCCCGGAAATTATTAGCATGCCACAATTACTTTTTAAACACTATTTTGGACCTCTAGAAATCCGTACGATAATATTTAAGAGTTTGATAGCAGTGTGCTCCATTTGCATCTCTCCTGATATAAAACTTCTGAGCTGGTATTTCGAGGCACTGGTTAACCAGCTACTCGAACCATACATCCTCACAGGCGACCTCATTGCGCACAACTCTGGGGCTCCTCCCCAACGGATACCCGAGGTCGCCTGATAGAGAAGTTTCTAACGTCCTCTGGACCACGCCTTTTCAAGAAAAACCGCCTACATACCATAACCTAGGACGCAATACATACTCTCATCTTGACTTCGCTATTGGTTCTGCAGTTCTATTTCCATATATTGAGTGTGGTGTGGGCCCGGACGCGTGAAGTAGTGACCGCTTCTCCACTTCACTAACGTATATAGGTGAAGGCCCAAGAAGTCCGTCTTCCCACAACAGGTTTAATTATTCAAAATCAAACTGGATTATATTCACAGAAACATCTAACTACACCACACATCCATAAAACACCTACACGTGCAGGAAGCAGCCCAACTCATCACGGCGAACATTCTCGGCGCCGACAAAAAGTCCACTCCCTACGCCTCCGGTGCCCAGCGCAACCAAAGGAGGCCGTGGTATAACGAGGACTGTACGCGGGCGCGAGAGGCCCGAAACAAGGCGTGGGGTATTCTCCGTCGGTACCCCAAGTCGGATAATCTTATTTCTTTTAAACGGGCAAAGGCTTTTGGGAAGCGGGTGCATCGTGAGGCGGAGAGAGAGAGTTGGCGCTACTTCATTGCCATCAACTCATACACTGACCCACACAAAGTCTGGACACGAATACTAAAACTAAAAGGACAACCAACACACAGCCTGCCTCTTGTAAATACTACAGGGGACACACTGGTAGACCAGGATAACACACTCGCTCAACACTTCCAACACGTGTCCAGCTCTGCACACTACCCAAAAACTTTCATGCAGTACAAAACATCTGCAGAAAAGAAGGCCTTACATGACAAGAATAAGTCAAATGCTGCTTAAAACTCTGAATTCACACTTCATGAGCTGAAGGTGGCTCTTGCCACTTGTAAGCTTTCGGCTACAGGGCCAGAAAACATTACATACACTATGATACAATACCTACATGTAGACACCCTTGAGACATTTCTACACCTTTACAACCCGATTTAGCTTTCGGGGCACCTTCCAAAGTCTTAGAGGGAGGCCATATTCCTGGATTTTTTTAAAGAAGGGAAAGACCCTTCCTCTCCCGCCAGCTATAGACCCATTGCCCTGACAAGCTTCTCGAGAAGGTGATAAACTGTAGCTCGTGTACTTTCTTGAGTACAATGGTCTTCTCGAGAGCTGCCAGGGAGGTCTCCGGGTAGAGCGATCCACAGTTGCATTGGAATCATATTTTAAAAATGCCTTTATACACAAACACTACTGCATGACTATATTTTTTGATATCGAGAATACGACACGGCAATATGGCATTCTTGCAGGCCTATAATTCAAAGGTGTAACAGGTAACATGCTCAACACTCTTTCCAGTTACCTGTGTGAACGAAGATTTCGTGTCAGAGTCGGTTCGGCAATTTCAAACGTTCACGTGAAGGAAAATCGCTTGCTTCAAGGTGGCGTATTGATGGATTGATTGTAGGGTTTAACGCGCCGACGCAACGCAGACGATGATTACCTGGTGACGATGACCACAATTTTGACCACCTGGGGATCTTTATCGTGCGCCGAAATCTTGTACACACGGGCGTTTTTGCTTTTCGCCTCCATCAGAAAAGCGGCCGCTGCGGCCGGGAATCGAACCCGCGACCTCGTGCTCAGCAGCGCAACGCCTTAGCCACTGAGCGGGTCAAGGTGGCGTATTGAGCGGCACCTTGTTTATAGTTAAGGTGAACGCTCTCAGAAAGGCATTGCCGCCAACCATCTCCTGCTTGATGTATGTAGATGACATTAAATTATCTTTTAAATCATGTAACATGTCTGTATGGGAACGTCATGGCCAGCTTGGGGTAAACAAATATGCTCGCTGGGCAGACGTAAATGGGTTTAAACTTAATCCGTCTAAAAGTACCTGCATTGTATTTTCAAAGCGACGCGGGTAGCAAGCAGACCCTGACATTAAGCTCCATGGCGACTCAATTCCCGTACAAAAGGAGCACAAGTTTTTTAGGTGTAGTCATAGATGATAAACTCACATTCAGTGCTCACATCAAACAACTAAAACATGAATGCCTCCAAGCAAAAAAACATTCTTAAGGTTCTTTCACACCAGTCCTATTGTGCGGACAAGTAACTCCTCCTACGTCTCTTCACAGGTTTGGTAGGGTCCTGCATGGACTATGAGAGTGTGGTTCATGGGTCGGTATCAAAAACAGCGCTGAAAATGCTAGACCCAGTGTGCACTTGGGGCTTCGCCTCGCGTCTAGTGCTTTCCGCACTATCCCCGTACAAACCTATATGTCGAGTGCGATAAATGGTCCCTAGATCACCAGCGAATATACATTGATTTTGTTTATGCTTTTAAAATTTCGTCAATAACCCACTATCCTTTCGAACCTTTTATTTATGATACACATATTCCCAACTCCTTGTAAATCGTCCATCTATATCTGCTGCGTTCTCACATAGAGCGAGACAGGAAGCGTCATAATTATCTGTTACCTTTTCAGACACCTACAGATCAACCATTTCTGACTTTTTACCACTATGGCAACTTCCCCCGTGTCGTGCGACATGTATTTTGTAGCACTTGATAAAAAACGAGTGCCTTTGACTGCAATTCTGCAGCACTTCTTGTTTCTTCAAGAGAACTACATATGTGCAGAATTATCTAGCGACGCGCCCAAAACAGCCCTTACCGTGTCGTGTGCTGCGCACGGACGTGATGTTAGGGTATCAATACCCTGAACTCGAAAAGGAGCATTTTTACAGCTGAACCCTATGATATTTTTCTGGTTTTAAAGCACATAGTGCATCGTAAAATTTCCATGTCCATCATCTTCACAAATTTGTTTAGCGTAGTACATGCATTGGCATCTAAGCAGTTTTGTAAAAATCATGTTATTCATTAGTTTGTACACGCATTGTGTCAGCGTATGCGTTAATTCTGGAAGTGACCGTGTGCTGGCTGAAAAGGTCCCTCTGGGATCGTCGGAAACGAGACAGAGGATCAAATGGCCGCTGCTTCTGCACCTACAACTACAGTTGACGTAGCAGCAATACCTTACACTGACCTTAATTCACACATCAGACAATACCTTCGCAAAACATGGCAAGCACACTGGAAGTAACAGACAGACAACAACTACACGTTATGAGTTACTCTTGGGAGCATACATCACTGACACACACAACAGACACAATAAATTTACCCTGGCTCGATTACGGACAGGCCACACGCATGCAACACACTCCTACCTGCTCACGGGATCTCCAAGACCCCTGTGTAGCAGGTGTGGAAACGGCCTACCCGTGATCCATATGCTACTTCAATGCAATGCACTGCACACAACACGGCACCAACACTTCGCCGACCTCTAAAGACAACACATTCCACTACACCCAGCTTTGTTTTCTAGCGAATAATCCCATGGTTCCACTACAACGCACCTGTTTCTTAGAGACATCAAGTTTTTACACCTCATTTCCTACAGCCCATAGTCTTTTAAACCTTATTTCATTCCACGCACCATGACAACCTGGCCTTTTACTCCAGCCATCATCATTGTCTTTTACTGTTTACTGATTTTACTTTTGTTTTTGTTGAACGATTTTAGAGTTTAAGTTTACATCCTCCATACCTAACCACCGTTTTGGCACTCTTTGCCCTAGCTGGCATTGCGCCATAAACATCCAGCCATCATCATCACTAAGACAATATCAATTCATTAGTACTAAAAGCGTTCTCGTTTTGCCCAAGCTCAGGAAGAAGCAAAAAATATGGGAGAGAATATTATCTGCCAGCATACCCTGCTCACCCTGGGAAGAAATTTGCCGCACACAATATCTATCTGTAATCTATATGTGTGTGTGTGCGCGCCCCACCCACCCACCTACACACACACACACACACACACACACACACACACACACACACACACACACACACACACACACACACACACGCACACGCACACGCGCATGCGCACGCGCACGCCCACGCGCACACGCACGCACGCACGCTCGCACGCACGCACGCACGCACGCACACGCACGCACGCCTGCACACATACATACATATGGCGTATTCGGTTGGGCGTTTAGGAGCGGTCACGAGTGCTCTGAAAAGCGGCCGCGCTTTCGGTTGGTAGAATTCGAGCGCTTCGGAGCGTAAGCTTCCGACTCGGAGCGCTCCCGACAGCTCTGACTTCGAAGTGAGATCTTGGGCGCGATCTAGGCGGGAGGACAGGTCACCCATACAAAAATGCCTTATGGGCGTATATAGAAAAATGTATGGTGAGCTATGGCCGCCTATGGGTCCCTATGGTCACCATAAAAGTGCATAAATAGGCTATAGCCAGCTATTGAAGTTTTTATCCACCCTGAACTAAAGAATGTAAACCATACATTTCTCTTTAGACGACTATAGAACATCCTAGTGTGTTTAGTCTATAGAGTCACAGCTATTCAGGCTACTGTAGCCAGCTAAAGAAAAATTTATGGCTTTAGTTCTATAGGCCAGCCGCGACAAAGCTCTTTTGGCTGGCTATAGACCATTGTTTAGCTTTAAGTCTACAGACTTGAAACCATTCAGTTGTCTTTTAGCAGCTATTGAAAAGAGTTCGTGCTAAAGCTAAAGAGAGAAAGCCATAAAAGCTCATTTGGCTGGCTATAGGCCGTTTTTAGCTCTACCTCTACAGACTCAAAACCATTGAGCTGTCTTTCCCAGCTGTTGAAAAGAATTCGTCCTAGAGCTAAAGAGAGAAGGCCATAAAAGCTCATTTGGCTTGGTATAGGCCGTTGTCTAGCTCTAAGCCTACATAATTGGAACCATTCAGCTGTCTTCTGCCAGCTATTAGAGAGAATCTACCCTAAAGCTAAAGAGAGGCACCTATAAAAGTTTTTGCGGCTGGCTACACCGCAATATATAACTGTAAACCTTTACACGTGTGACAATTAAGCAACATTTAGCAGGAATTAGGAAAGCGTTGGGCGCAGAATTTAGAGGCTTGCATCCATAAAAGCTTCCTCAGCTAACTACATAGTGACATAAGCCTCTAAGTCTCCAGCCGCTAATAAAAAAGTGTTAGCCTATAAAGGTATAATTCGAGCGCACCATTAAAATCTATTCTGCTGTTTCCAATATGACTTATGACGCGTAATTTATACACTCATGATTTACCTAGCTACATCTACCACACAGACTGAATAACGATGATGAGGTTCATCGGCCACTTATAGGAAAGTTTTTGTTCAATAACGTTAGGTACCTAATATACCAACAAGACGGGAAAAGTACGAATAAAGGCAGCTACAGACAGATTAACGCTCAAATTAAGGTTGATGATGATGGTTTGATTTTATTGGCAGCAAGGCCGACACGGGCAAAGAGCGCCAAACAGAAAGTTATTTGATGAGGAGACAACACGAAATAAAATCAGTTAAAAACTATGAGTACGGCTGGTGTAAAGGGCGAGGGTGAAGAACAAGTGTGGTTAAAAAATAAATAAGGTGGCTGGTGTATAGGACCAGGGGTAAAGCTATGGGTGGTATGAGATGAGTTGTAAAAAGTGAACTTCTGATAGGAACTTAAAGGTGCGCTGAACAGAAAACATGGCACCATCTCCTAAGAAGTATGATGGGTGTTGTGGAATATGTCGTGTGTGTAGTTTAGGGAAGTGTTTGCGTCGTGTAGTCTCGAGTGCCTTACATTCTATGAGGATGTGGATCACGGATAGGGCCTCTCCGCACCTGCTGCACAGAGGTCGTGGAGATCCAGTGAGCAGGTGCGAGTGCGTTGCGTGAGTGTGGCCTATCCGTAATCTAGCCAAGGCGACCTCAGTGTATGTATTGCGTGTGTCGGTGGTGTATGGTCCCAAGTGTGGTTTTAGTACGTGTAACTTGTTGTCAGTTTGTTCGCTCCAGTGTGTTTGCCATGTTTTGCGAAGTTGTTGTCTGATGTGTGGTTTCACGTCGGTGTAGGGTAATGTGGTTATGTCTACTGTATTTGAGAGTGTAGCAGCAGCGGCCATTCGATCCGCTGCTTCGTTCCCGGCTATACCACAGTGGCCAGGGACCCAGCAAATGACTAGTTCAAATTTGTGGACATACACAGATATAATCCCCTTGACTATTAGATTTACAACGTGATTTTTTGAAGACTTTGTTGACGACAACGCCCGCACGACACTGGGGGAGTCTGTATATGTAATGGATTGTGGGATGTGACTTTGAAGAATATGATTAACAACAAGAAGTACACCATAAGCCTCTGCCGTAAAGATACTGGTATTACTGTTAAGAGTTCTAGTGACATAAGGCTGGGCCCATGCGCCGCGCAGGACACAGAGGTGGCAGTTTTAGAGGCGTCCGTATAAAATTCAGAAAATTGATACTTCTGCTGCAAATACAAGAAGTGCTGCAGAATTGCACATGTGGGAGCTCGGTCTTTATCTACATGTGTGAAGGATGTGTCGCATGATACAGGGCGGAGATGCCATGGTGCTATAAAATCTGTTTGAGAACTTTGTATGGTGTCTAAAAAGGAGACAGAAAGCTCTGACGCTTCCTCTCTAACTCTGTAAGAGAAGGGCGGAGAGAACGATGGTCGGTTTAGGAGTAGTGCAGTCATAGACGTATCATAAAAAGCCGATTTAAAAGGATGGTGTGGCATAGATGAAATTTTAAAAGCAAAAAGGAGATCTGTGTATGCTCGCTGACGTTGTAGGTCCCACTTATTACACTCCACATAGAGGCTTTCGACCGGGCTAGTCCGGAAGGCGCCACATGCCAACCGGAGCCCCAGATGAAGCACTGGGTCCAGCATTTTGAGGGATGTCTTACTTGCTGACCCATAAACAACCCTTCCATAGTCTAATCGTGAACCTATCAGGCTGGTAAAAACACGTAAAAGAAGTTGTTTGTCAGCCCCATATGAAGAGTGGGAGAGAACCTTGAGTATATTCATGGCCTTTAAGCATTTATGCTTAAGTTGTTTTATGTGTGGAATGAACGAGAGCTTTTCGTCAAGGACTACACCTAAAAACTTGTGTTCATTTCTGACTGGAATTGAGACACCATTGAGTTTGATGTCTGGATCCGGCCGAATGCCGCGCCTTTTCGAAAACAAAACACAAGTACACTTCACTGGAATAAATTTAAAACCGTTGCTATCTGCCCAGCCAGCTAGCTTGTTAACACCAAGCTGGACTTGGCGCTCGCAGATATACAGGTTACAAGACTTAAAGGATAATTGCACGTCGTCTACATAGATTGAGCAGGAAATGGTTGGTAGCAGAGCCTTCCGAAGAGAGTTCATTTTTACAATAAACAACGTGCAACTCAAAACTCCACCTCGCGGAACACCGTTTTCCTGCACATGAACTCTAGAGAGTGCAGTTCCAACTCGCACGCGAAACGTTCTTTCAGAGAGGTAACTGGCAAGCGTGTTCCACATGTTACCCGACATACCAAAGGACTTCAAATCGCTGAGGATGCCGTACCGCCAAGCAGTGTCGTACGCATTTTCAAGATCAAAGAATACTGTCATACAGTACTGCTTATGGAGGTAAGCATCTTTAATATATGACTCTAACGCAACGAGTTGATCGTTCGTAGATCGCCTCACCCTAAAGCCTGCCTGACAGCTCTCGAGAAGACCGTTGTACTCTAAGAAGTACACGAGTCTCCTGTTATCATCTTCTCGAAGAGCTTACACAGGCAGCTTGTCAGGGCAATGGGGAGATAACTGGCGGGAGAGGAAGGGTCCTTCCCTTCCTTTAGGAAAGCCACTACTATGGCCTCCCTCCAAGAGCGTGGGAAGTGCCCCGAAAGAAATATTTTATTGTAGAGGTGAAGAAGTGTTTCAAGTGTGTCTGCATGTAAGTGTTGTATCATTGTGTATGAAATCCTGTCTGCACCTGGAGCTGAAGGTTTACAAGTACCGAGTGCAACCTTCAGCTCATGAAGTGAAAAGGGGGTGTTATAGGATGAGTTCGACTTATTAGTGTCTCGCAAGGACTTCTTCTCACATGATGCTTTGTGTTTAATGAAAGTTTTGGTGTAGTGTGCTGAACTGGACACGTGTTCGAAGTGTTGTGCAAGTGTGTTAGCCTCGTCTTCCAGTGTGTCCCCTGTTGTAATAAACCAGGGGCAGGCTGTGTGTCTGTTGTCCTTTTAGTTTTCGTATTCGTGTCCAGACTTTGTGTGTGTCAGTGTATGAGTTGATGGAAGTGAGGAAGGTGCGCCAACTCTCCCTTTTCGCCTTACGACGCACTCGCTTCCCAAAAGCCTTTGCCCGTTTAAAAGGAATGAGGTTATGTGACGTGGGGTACCGGCGAAGGACACCCCACGCCTTGTTCTGGGCCTCTCGTGCCCGCCTGCAGTCCTCGTCCCACCAGGGCCTCCTTGGGGTGCGGGACCCACTGGAGGCCTGGGGAATGGACTTTTCGGCAGCGTCGAGGATGTGCGCCGTGACGAGTTGGGCGGCTTCCTCAACGTGTAGGTGTTTTATGGATGTGTGGTGTAGTTGAGATGTTTGTGTGAATGTGCTCCAGTTTGCTTTTGATTCATTAAACCTTTTATGGGAAGATGGACTGCTTGGGCCTGTACCTATATACGTTAATGAAGTGGGGAAATGGTCACTACCATATGGGTCCGTGCGCACACCCCACTCAAGACATGGAAAGAGTACTGCGGAACCAATAGCCAAGTCAATATGCGAGTATGTATTGTGTCCTAAGTTATGGTATGTAGGCTGTTTTTTGTTGAAAAGGCATGCTCCGGAGGATGTAAGAAACTTCTCTATCAGGCGACCTCGGGCATCAGTTCTGGAGGAGCCCCAAAGAGAGTTGTGCGCATTCGGGTCGCCTGTTAGTATGTATGGTTCGGGAAGCTGGTCGACAAGGGCCTCGAAATCAGAGCTCGAAAGTGCATGATCAGGAGGAATGTAGATGGAGCATACCGTTATCAACCTGTTAAATATTATCGTACGGATCGCTACAGCCTCGAGGACAGTGTTTAAAGAGAGAGGGTGGCATGCTAATGATTTCAAGGCGATAATGGCCACACCTCCTGAAGAGTGGGTGCAGCCAACCCTGTCCTTTCTGAATAACATGTACCTATTTAAGAAATTTGTTTAGAGTTGAGGTGGGTTTCTTGGAGACACATAATACTTGGCTGACTGGCATGCAGAATCTCATACACATCGTCAAGATTTTTAAGGAGGCCTCTGCAGTTCTATGGAATGATGTTTTCTGTTCCCATTTTTTAAATTTAAGAATGACTGGAGTGTGTGTGTTCGTGTGTGTTCATGTGTCGTCTTTCGGGGCTGTTACTCTGGGATTGGGCTTTTTGGGCCTGTCTGTAGGCTTGGAGGTCGGTGGCTGCTCCTTGCGCTGCGTTGCAGGCAGGAACGGCCCGACATCCATCTCATCGTCGGATGTCCGAGGGGTGTCCGACGGACCGGGCCCCCCGGACTTGGCCCCCCCTCGGGAGCCCTTCGTTTGAGACGCCACCGCCGAGGGCGTCCGGGGTGCCAGAGGTGGCACGGGCGGTGCGGTGGCGGTGGGAGCCGGTGCGGGGCCCGTGGTGTCCATCACCTCGGTACCCTCCAACGCACTGGAGGACGGGGAGACAGAGACGGGAGCGGCACCGGTCCCTACAGGAGTGGTTTGCGCCACAACCGCTGCTGCCTCAGCAAGCGGCGTGGTGCCGGGTTGGGCTGCGTGAGGCAACCCAGCGGGGGGCGGGGGCGGGACCAGGTCAGACTCGCTGAACTGGGTCCCTGTGGACACCAGACGCCGCTCCGCCCCCCGGCGAGCCGCGTCAGCGTACCTCCCCAGAGGGAAAGAGGCGAACGTCTTTATCGCCTCCGGGAAGGTGATGTTCTCGGTTACCTTGATGTTGATTATCTTTTTTTCGAGTTGGAACTTTCCGCACTTGCGGGAGTACGCTGCATGCGGTCCCCCGCAGTTTACACAGGTGAGGGTATCGGATTGGCAATTATCACTAGGATGATCGTGCGCCGCGCATTTCGCACACGTCGTTCGGCCACGGCAAGAGTTCGTACCGTGCCCGAACCGCTGGCACTTAAAACAGCGCCGCGGGTTCGTGATGTACGGACGTATTGAACACCGGATATAACCTGCATATATATGTTGTGGGAGAACTGCGCGGTCAAAGGTCAAGATGATGTGCTTGGTGGGAATCTCCTTGTCGTCTCTACGGATAGTGATGCGTCTCACGGCAGTGACGCCCTGATCCTTCAAGCTGGCAAGGAGATCCGCATCGGTTTCGTTCAGGAGGTCTGTCTCGGATATCACACCCTGCGAGCTGTTGAGGCTCCGATGGGGTGTGACCCGGATGTCAAGATCAGCCAGTCTAGTCTGAGCTAGAAGCTTTGCAGACTGCTGCTTGTCATTTATTTCAATTAAGAGTTCACCAGACCTTTGTTTTTTGCATTGATACGATTTTCCTACTATGGCTTCAAGATACTTGGCGATCAAGAAGACTGACTGAGATGCAAGAGGGTGGGTTGGATTGAGGGATTCCATCACAGAAATCGAGAAAAATGGTCCTGTTCAGGAAAGGTTAACGACGGCAACGGAGGAAAGGATATTTCAGTGCGGCCCCTTTTCAGGGACCGGTCACGGTTGGGGGGGGGAGGGGTTTGAAAATGCCATATAGCATAGTATAAAAGCAGGGAGACGGGGGTTCTTTCTTCTTTGACCTTACCCTGGTAGCCAAAGAGGTCCCGGAGCTCCCTGCCTGGTGAAGAGACAGGGAGCCCATCCGCCGGAGCTTGACCTGGGCTCCGAAGGCCACCGTTCGTGGTTTCTAACCCTCCACCTATAAACACATCGCCACGGTTGGATCCAGCTTATGTTTGGGGGCTCGGGGTCCGCGGTATCGCCAGTACTGTCACCAAGATTGCTGAGGGTGCCCCGTGCGGGGTAAAATTCAGGTTGCAACTTTGGATACTGTGCGTCGGCAAAGCTTGCGAATGAACGTGGACCGAAAGACGTATAAGTTCGGAGAATGCTTCCTCTGCGGCCCTTCGCTGCCGCGGTCAAGTGAAAAAGCGGGCTTCTCTGAAAACGGCCTTCTCAGCGTCGAAGCAAATTGGAAAGAACTTTTGCGGCCCCCGTTCCTGCGGGTGCAGTCAGAAATATGGTGGCATCTGCGAACAACCGCATTCCTTCTCCCGCGGAGCTCACTTTGAAATTAGTCATTCAGAAAGGGGGAGAGCGACCCAAGCTGGACCGAAGGAGGCAGGGAAAGGATGTTCTGGGAAGCGTTGAAAAGGTAGAGGGGACGACGACTGGCCGGGGAGGTGCGGTGTGAGTGCCGCACGCGTCGACGCTGTAGCCCGGTCGTGCGAAGGGAAGTTTTCGTGGAAAAGAGGGTCAGGCGTTCCGTGCTGTGTTAGTATTCGTGCGCGCAGCAATAATAGTGGCAGAAAATTTTCCCTGAGTACAGATAACAGATATAGTTTTTTCGGATGAAGAAAACAAAACGTTAAGCGATGTTGTATTTGCCAAATAAAATCATTACCACAAAACAAGTTAGAAAAAGGTCGAAAGATGGGCACGTATCTCCGCACTATTTGCTAGCGCGATGGACCTGCTTATACCAGAATGTACTCAGTCAGCCACATCTCGTCTGCTTGCTCATGTGCGCGGGCATGGCACGTGTTGCCTAATGTTGGAAATTTACGACTCGACTGCAATGTGTTCGTGTTGATGGTGTGACGCCAATGTGCCGCTTTTCGCTGTGGGAAATTTCAATGTTTACGGTGACAGTGTTACGATTAATTCAACATCAACTCGAAGTCACGCAAAAATGGATACCTGCGATACCGCGACAGGAATTTCATCGTACGCACAACACCAGGGTGAGTGATCTTACGAACTGAAGAGGCTGTATTGTGCGAGAAATGCAGGACCTTTTTTTGGGGTTCAAGAATACGTTTCCAAGCTACCCTGCACCACATGGGCATTGCAATGTACACAGAAGTGAAGATTTCGCCGCGGTGATGAGACAAATACAATTATTTTTTCGCGAACTGAGAAAACGTACAAGGAACTAATTGAACGGACTTGGAAAACGTTTTTTACTACTGCATTATGTGTTGACCGTCTTCATTGTTTAATTAAGAGTGTATTTCCATTTTAGTCACCATACTTGCAACTTCGTGCATTGAGTACTGAGTGAAATGAACGACTTCTGAGTGTTTTATTTTCTGTGGACTACCCAGCACCTGTAGGTATACGTGTCTCGGTGGGCGTTCGTGGAAAATGTGTCGCGTAGTGTGGCTGTCGAGCGAAAGACGTAAGCGTTAGCCAGAGTGTTGGAATGCGTGTGCTGTGTGTTTCGATCGGCGTATGTGAACAACAGTTTACTGGCGGCGAAGTAGCGTAGATAGTAGCCCTTTATGTAATGAATGGGATGAATAAACCCCTTGGTTTTGCTTTTCTTGTTTGCCTTTGTTTAAGCCTTTTGTGAATGAAAACTGGTGACGTGTTTGCAGTCGCAACCCTGCACTCCCCTATATCGCTGAAGTGTTCATGGAGCATATGTTACAGAATACAGATAGCCACACAACCTAAGTGCCACAGGAGTAGTTCTAAAGATCCGCAAGGCTATATGCCGGCATGGCAGCCTGTTAATAATTTCCCAGAGGCTGCTGCTGTCGCTGTGTTTCAAGTAGTGGCGATTCTCTTCTGGCTGCAGCCCATGCAAAAATATCGGCTATTGAAAATCCTTCTGATGGTTGTATTTAGCTATTTGGCCTATTTATCTTTAGACATTTCTATGGCTGTCTTTAGCCATTTCTATGCATATTCCTATGGTTGTCTTTAGCTTCTTCTATAGCCATAGCGATATCGAAATAAGACCCAAAGAAAGGCAAAGAACCGGCTATAGAAGAAGCTAAAGACACCCATAGGAATGGCGATATGAATCGCTAAAGCCAACCATAGAACCGGCTATAGAAGAACCTAAAGACACCCATAGGAATGTCGATACAAGTATCTAAAGACAACCACAGAACTGGCTATAGAAGAAGCTAAAGACACCCATAGGAATGGCGATACGATTCGCTAAAGACACCCATAGAAACGTCTAAAGAATATTGGGCCAAATAGCTAAAGCCGACCATAAAAAGGATTTTCTATAGCCGACCATACAATTTTTTTTGTATTGGCGTGACACAAAACGCTGCGGTTTGGCCACTTAACTCATCTGCGCTATTTGTCGATGCAGCGCAGGAATGTTTAGACGGCGGCTTCCCGCGCTAGCAGCACGGTGGCGCTACAGGCGCGCTGCTCCGAGATCGCCGGTGCATTCGGTTGGTACGCTGCTTCTCGCGCTCTGATTGCGATCGCCTTGGCATCTGGCGACTCCGAGCCAGAGGACTGGAGCGGCGAACCGTATACGCCAATACATACATACATACATACATACATACATAGATTGATTGTATTGTTTAACGCTCCGACGCAACGCAGTCGATTAGGCGCGCCGTAGTGAAGGGCTCCAGATTAATTTTGACCACCTGGGGATCTCTGACACATGGGCGTTTTTGCTTTTCGCCTGCATCAGAAAAGCGGCCGCCGCGGCCGGAATCGAATCCGCGACCTCGTGCTTAGCAGAGCAACGCCTTAGCCACTGATCCACCGCGGCGGGTCATACATACATACATACATACATACATACATACATACATACATACATACATACATACATACATACATACATACATACATACATACATACATACATACATACATACATACTGTGAGCATGGGAAGGTAATTGCCAGACATTATGCCCGTACGCAACATTACCATCATCACTTGCACTGTGAACACCGAAGGGTGTCTTCCGCTGTTAGTAATATCCATGCACCCATCTCCATTATCACCGGTAAATGATCATCATCACTTCCTCGCTCCGACTGCTGACGAAGGTCTAGGCTCGAGGACCGAATAAAAGTCTTCTTGCGAAACGCCGTCTCTCACGTGGGGGACGGTGCATTCGATCCCGCCGCCTACCTCTCTCGTTGACACCACTGGAGCTTCAATCAGGTCGGTGCTACTGCTCCCAACGAACCCCATGCAGAGAGAGAGGAGCCATTCGGGCCGGAACGATGCGGTTCCGGTCCAGCCAACAATTACGTTCTCCCGTCGCCAACGCGATCCCCCATTTTTCGCCCGCCTCCGGGGCGAATACGAGTAGGAATGGCGGGACCATTACGAGTGAGTTAGGGCGTTCAATGGATGGGACGGCGCGTTCAAACTGTGGAACGTTTACTTGTCCCTGAACGAAGTTGCAAGGACGAGGTTCTTTAAACAAGACGGTGAAATCTCGGAGTGGGTGAGCTTCAAGTAAGAATTACGCAAGATCTTCGGAACGTCCCGTGCTCGCTCGGATGCAGCCAAAAAGAAATTGGATGCCCGTGTGCAATGATATAGCAAATGTCAGTCACGCCAAGTGTCCGGGGAAGAAAAGAACATTTATTAGAACGAGCGCCCTGCTCTTGTACTCGCCGCTCGCGGCGCATGTGCATTGGTGGTACTTGCGTCAGCGCCGTGCAACAACACGTTTTCCCCCATTATTTTTTTTGTTCATTCGTAGCCCCAATGATCTGGCTTTCGCTTGGGTCTTGTGCATCCACGGAGTGGTGCGGGGGAGACTGGCACTCGAGATTCCAAGCATTGCTAGCTTTCTACGCTCGTGCTTGCAGCATTGGTATTGTAAGGTGCCGATGGCCGAAGAACGGTCTCTGAACCCTCAGTTTGTGGTCCCAGTTTCTCGTGGTGTTCTTCAGCTGGTGGTCCTGAAGGGCTTTGCAACGGGATGGGTTCAGGATTTGGCTGAGTCTCACCAGGACACTGCTCGGCGAACTAACGGGGCAGACGTCTTGGCAAGGGTAAAGGGTGATGAATCACTCTTGGCTCAGGAACAGGAAATGTAGCTGCTACCAAGTGGTCGGCGTGCACATCAATAGAGACCGGAGCTTTAGGCAAAATGCCCATTTTTAATTTGAGTCCGTATCGAACCTATTTACCATTTAAGTATGAACTAAGGGAAGAGGAGCATTTTAAGCAATACTTGATTGTGCCTATACGTGGCTATTTTGAGGTTCGTGCCTATACAAGCTTTTAAGCGCCTATAAATGCCTTTTTTGCGCTGTCGAGCACAGATTTTGCCTAAATCAGCCGTAAAGCTCGATGGAAAAATGGGAGATCTATTGTTGGATCGATGGGGATGCATGAACATTTTGCCCCTCTCCATTGCTAACTTGAGGCTTGCTAACATTGCTAAGATTGCTAATTCAGTGCAGACCGATGCGAAGCATTAGCCGCTGCTAACATCCCATGGGCGAAGGTCGAAACAACACTCAAGAATTTCTTCCAAAATTACTGCCAACAAAATGTAGCATCAGAGTGGACTCTTCGCAAGGAGTACCGGCGACCACTGTACGAGAAGACGGTACAAAAAATTAGAAGAGAAATCGGTGAATTCCACATATGGATTTCTGTGGACGAGACGACAGATGCGACCGGACGAGTACTCGGTCTCTTTGTAGTCAGAAAGCTTGACGCAGAAGAGAAAACACCTTTCCTGGTCTGCTCAAAAGAGCTAGAAAAAAGTAGCGGCCAGACCATCGTCCGCTTCGTGAACTCGTCCTTGAAGCTTCTGTACCCCTCCGGAGCCCACGACAACCGAGTACCGCTGCGCTACACAGGTGGAGCAGCTTATATGCATAAGTCTGGTGCACTTCTCAAGGTTTTGTATCCAGAATTATTGAACGTCACTTGTCTTGCTAACGGGATTCATCGGGTGTGTGAAGAGCTACGAAAGTCGTTTAGTTCGGTCAACCAACTGATAGCTGCTGGGAAGGTGGTGTTCCTCAAGGCTCTTTTCCGCATTCGTGATTTCAGGGAGCAGTTGCCGGGTGTACTTCTTCCACCGGAGCCTGTTGTTACCCGCTGGGGAACTTGGCTGAAGGCAGTGGAACCCTACAACCAACGCTTAAACGGGGTTAAGGTGGTTGTTAGCAGCTTTGCAGAAGACGAGAGTGTCACCGTGAGAATGGCCTAGAAGTTTCCACATGAAGGTACACTTCCATGTGACTTGGCCTATTTGTGTGCTCATTTCACGTTCTTGGCAACAACAATACAGAAACTTCGGGCACCACGCTGACTCAAAATATTCAGCTGATTTTGGACGCCCAGGAAAGGTTCGCTAGTGCTCCCAGGGTACCTGTTGCTGGCAGAGCTGTAGAGAAGCTTAAGTACGTCTTGGAAAGAAATCCCGAATTTTCTGCGCTGAAGGAACTGTCTGAAGTTTTGAGCAGCGGATATACCGCGATTCAAGACGGATTCGAAACATCCAACGTGCCGAAGTACAAGTACGCTCCGCTAACTTTAGTGGATGTGGAGCGTTCTTTTTCTGCGTACAATCAGATATTGACAGAAAAAAGGCACAACTTCAAGCCCGAAAAACTGGAGATGGTGCTTGTCTGCCACTTCTTCCACAGCCTTTTGCACAATGTTGCGTGACCCTAGATATTCTGAAACCGCGACCCTTGAGTGTTTCATGAAGAAAATAAAATTGCATTTTCGAAATCCCGATGTTTGTATCCTGTGTTTACTCAAAGCCGAAAAGTTGCACTAAAATACGCCACCTGAGTAAATATTATTCGAGCCTATATATGCCTATAAGGCAGTACTTAGCGCCTATATATGCCTAAATTACGATTTTTAGCGCCTACAATTGGCGCCTAAAACCCATTTTTTTAGTGCCTAAACTTCCGGTCTCTACACATAAAGCTCTTCGTTGTTAACGTTCACAGCATATGTCGTCGAACTCACTCGCCTCTTAATGCCGCCAACTAGCCATGCAGGTTCACCTGGTCTCGTTCCTTTCAGCCGCACCTTGTCACCATCTTTGAACTCGCGCCACTGGGAAGCAGGATTTTGCGTGCCCCCCCCCCCCCGTTCTTTCTCCGGGCGATAACCGAGCTGTGGATGTAGCAGCGTAAGCTGTGTCCTCGGGATCCATCACAGGAACAGCTCCTCTGGAGTCTTGTAAGTTGCTGCGCAAGGGGTGTTCCTGTAGTGATAAAGAAACTGGTGGACACGGTGCTGAGTAGTCTTCTCTACACCTCGCGTTTTTTCAAGCTGCAACTGCTTTTTAACGGTCGGTAGAAATCGTTCCGCAGTGCCATTAGACGCTGGATGATAAGGTGGTGTCTTTATGGCGTATACCATTGGATGAAAGGAACGTCGTAAATTCGGTAGAGACAAACTGTGGTCCGTTATCTGTCACTACCTATCATGGTAGTTCAAAAGTTGCAAAAATGGTTGACAGCTTTTGCATAGTTTTTGCGGCCGTTGTAACTGTCATGCATACGACCACAAGCACCAGCAACCAATTTGGGTTGCTGTAAGCAAAATCAAGGTGAATCCTTTGCGAACGCCGAGTTGGCCATTCCCATGACGTTATGGGCACGCGCTGAGCGGCGTTTTGAGTCAGCTGGCACGTTTCACACTTTCACCGTTTCTTCAATGCTTTCGGTCTGCCCAGGCCACCACACTTGAGTACCTGCCAGCATTTTTATACGAGTGGCTCTCGGGTGTCCCTTGTGTAGCAGCCGCAAGACCGGACCTTGCAAGAACATAGCACAACAGCACGGTTACGTCACGTGACACAATCACGTCCTATAGAGAGCTCGTGGGACCTAGAAAAGTACGCTGCCAGCATTTCATCCCTTACTTTTAAAGGCCAGCCACTTCGCGTGTACAACAGAACATTCGATAACGCAGCGTCTTTCTGCATTTCCCTTCGAATCGAGTCAGGGCACATTCTGAGCCGCTGATAAAAACTAGACGTAGTCCCTTGCATCACCCGCGTTCTTCAACTGAATGCGCGATAGTGCGTGCACATTTGCGACGAATTGCCCCTTGCGATACTGCCAGGTGTAGCGGTACGCTGCCAGTAGAAGCACCCACCTTAGCATTCGAGCTGCGGCTGATGCAGGAATAGGCTTGTCGTGACCTAGTAAACCCTTCAGTGGCAAGTGATCCGAGTATATTGTAAACCCCCTACCGAAGATGTATTTGTGACATCGCGTGATTCCAAACACTACTGCTAGCCTCTTTTTCAGGTGCGAATAGCCTATCTCAGCCTGGCTGAGGGTTCGGGAGGCCTACGCAATTGGTTTTTCGTGGCCGTCAAATACATGAAAAAGCACTGCGCCCACTCCATGGGCTGACTTTCCCGCCAGTAACCCTAACGGTTTGGATTAATCATAGAAAGTGAGGAAAACTGGTTTCGGTTTCAGTTTAGACGTGACGGATACGGGACTGATATGCATTTGACGGATACGCATCACTCAGCATGCAGGCATAGTGGTGTCTCATTTTCCCTACTTGATTTGTTTGGAAAGACAAGCCACCGCTTCGACTAGAGAACTAGGACCGGCTATGGACTTTTCCGTCCAACTCTGTATTGTTCAGGAGAGTGAAGTGAATTTTGTCAGCACTTCAGCTTTGAGGGCATGCAGCAATTTGTAAACTCTTTTGAAGCTGAAAACTGGGCAGCACCACCCACGCGTGTGGCGTGCTTGCATAGCGTGCAGAGTATACAAAAAGAGCAGTACGCACACGAGCTTACGCACACGCTCGCTTGCACTGGCAAACTGGCTAACCAAACGAATTGCGGAAACAACAGAGAGTCGCTGGTTGCACCAGTATCACTTGGGCGCACACTCTGCAAACCACTTGCTTCGTTTGTTTTGACAGCTTTTGCTTCTCAAGCTTCTTGAAAATCCTATAATGAAGTGGCGAGCTGCCGAAGGCAGTCGACAAAGACGCCTAGTTTTTTTTCGGAAGAGAACCTATGCGACGCCAGTGGCGACGGCCGCAACCAAAAAGATCCGAAAATATAAAAAATAATGTTCTCTGTTTCATTTATTCTGGCTAGTAATTGAGTGGCATTATCAATCCAAGCCTAAAACATAAAAACGATATATATTTTTTAATTGCTTAAGTTACAGGCAGCCAATTATATTTGTTGAACTACTTCAAATTGCGCAACGAAATGGCGTGGTTCGGCTGTCTTGCCTTGACAGCACTGCCACAGAAAGTTGTCCCCGAGTTGTCCCCGAGTCAGTTATTCATAACTCTAAGTTCCGCGACGCAGTCTGGCAACACTAGTCAATACAACTAAAATGGCGTCGCAAAACATGTCTCCCGCGACACTTTCGGTTGCTACCGTACAGAGATTCCCAAATTTTTCCTTGATTCGAGTTAGTTTACCGAGAGAGACCGTACAATTTCAGCCGATTATCTTAAGGTGTTCGCCGGCAAATATCGGAGTGATAAAAACTCCACCTATATCATCGTTGTGTGCGCGCCAACTTCGGGTGTGCCTGCGGAACCGCATCGCATGTTGCTCTAGATGAGCTGCATGTTGCACTAGAATACATTCGAATATATTTTATCATGCAGCAAAACTTTCAGCCCGTAAAGGCGTTGAGGCAACCCGCGCAACCCTTCGCACGCCGGCTCACTCACGCAAGCACTGAACTTGAGCGCCGCGGGCGCCGAGGGAAAGAAAAAAAATATTGGCGCCGGTGAGCTGTTGCGCATGCGTGAGGAGGCGCGGAAGCATGCACGGTGTAGAAAGAAAGAAACGCTGAGGGAAAGGGAAGGGCCACGCCGCAGCACCCTGCCGCTACGATCGCCACAATTTCGGAAACCGAAACTAGCCAGAGTCGCCGACCAGTGGTTTTACGTCTACGTATGAAGAAACAACTATCCCAGCAACATGCTTTAATGACCATTCTAGTTTATGTCCAATTTAGTCACTTTGAATGATTTGAGATGATGATATTGTCAATTTGTAATTGTGTTGCAATAATATGTAAAAGAATATTTTATTCTCGTGTTTTATCTAAATATAGTTGACTTACAATACTTCAAGGTGTTGCATAATTCAGCCAAACTGCAGGGTCCCGGATGCATTCAAACACTGCTACAAAAACTTTTGTATGCTTAACCCCAGCATATCGGGTAATGTAACCACTACCTGGCAGGTAAGACTTGTTCTGACCTATGCAAGTTGCACGGAAGTGCTATCAGTAATCATTCTGCGAGACTTAACCATTGAGAAAGTTGAGCAACCGCTTTGCTTGTGGCATTTGGCACTAAGCTGCCAAACTTACTTCTTCCCAGGGTTTGGTTGTAGTCTGAGGCTTTGACAGCGTTTAAAAATGGGTGCCTTGGCTGAGGAAGGTATGCATACTTTAATCCCTTAAAAGGCGTCGTTGGAAGGCAGCCAGCTTCATTGCAGCAGTGGTTGTGGTCACGGAACGATCGCTAAGCGTCTTCTCGTATTTGCGCAGGTTTCTCGAGCACAAATCGCACCTGCGCAGTACTGCTTGGCCAGCCGCTGAATCTACCCGGTGTGAAGAAGTGATCGTCAACGAATTCTTCGCAGCGCCCTTCTTCGCCCCGTGTTGCCCCATCGAGCCTGCCTTGACCGCCCACGAGTGCCTTAAAAGTCGTCATCGGAAGGCAGCCAGCTTCATTGCAGCAGTGATTGCGGTCACGGAAAGATCGCTAAGCGTCTCCTCGTATTTGTACAGGTTGGTACTTTGTATCAGTTTCTTCTCGGGTCTTAAAAAGGCCGAACCTGTGCCGCAACCACTCTTGCTGCAGTGCTCTTGAGATTTGTTGTGCTCTGCCGAAGCGTTCCCTTGTTTTTGCTGTGTACGATTTACTATGCCGACCAATGCTGAATTAGTTAAAAAAAATTGAGGTACTTGAGGCGCGATTTGAGGAAAGATTGGACGCGCTAGTTGCAAAACTAGTCGAAAGTGTCAAAGTTCAACTTCTCGACGCTGGTGTCGACCCCAGTGCCTCCAACACTAAAATCTCTTAAATGGAGGATAGCACGGGCCTTCCTAATGATTTGGTCGAGGGCGTACGCACTAAGCAAGTGGAGCTGCTTGAATCCAATAAGGCCCTGAAACTTGAAAACGCCGCCTTGAAAACCAGGGTGTCTGCCCTTAAGAGGTATTCAAGGATCAATAATGTCGAAGTGAAAGAGGTACCTGTCACACAGGGGGAAGATTGCGTCGCGATCATTTCCTCGATCGGAGAACAAACGAAATGTCCTGTCTCGGCTTCCGACCTAGAAATTGTGCACAGGGTAGCAACCAAGTCTGGTCAGCAGAACATAATTGCACGCTTCTCCTCTCGTACGCACAAAAATGACTTTGTGAAGAACGCGCGGAAGGCTTGGTTGAACACTAGCAGTTGGGTATTCGGGTGAAGATAAGCAACCCGTTTTTGTGAACGAGCACCTTACCCAGGAGACAAAACGGCTCTTCGCGCAAGCCCTGAAACTGAAAAAAGAAAAGGGGTGGCTGTTCCTTTGGACAGAAAACTGCCAGATAAAAGCCCGCCAAACTGAAGACAGCCGATCCTTCCGTATCTCCCCTGAATCCGACCTGGCTATCTTCTCTTGAATCTTGCACTTGTGCTGACTGAGTGCCCTCGCCTTCATGGCCAACTACTTCAGCCCTTCTGAACTTGTAAATCGCCTATCTTCTGCTTCTACTTCCATCATTCACCTAAACACGCTTTGATGAAATAACATGTCTGTTATGAACCATTCGTCACTGTTTTTCTATTATCTGCTTCAGTGAAACGTGGTTGACTCCGAGTGATGGAAATCTATTCGCGTTTGAAGGGTACACCTCTGAATACTGTCATCGTGAACATAGTGGCCATGGTGGGGCAGCAATTTGCATCGAAACTTCATTATCTTATCGCCGTCGCTCTGACTTGTCACTGGATTTACGTAAGTGCGAATCTGTTTGGATTGAATTTCCTAATTGCATTCCTTCCGAAATATACTAAGCAATTAGTTATCGGTTGCATTTACTGTTCGCCCTCATCATGTCTTACTGATTTCTGTACAGCGTTAAATAGTGTCCTGCACACGTTATCATCAGAAAAGAAAAACGTCGTTATAATGGGTGACATAAACGTCAACCTACTTGACTCTACAAATCCTTCTTACGTCGAATACACTAACGTTCTAAACGGATACGGTTTCGAAAAGCCTTATTACACTTCCAACTCGATGTTCTACCACTGGACCTAGCACGTTGATCGACCACGCCTTATCTAATCTTGTTCCTGTACCCTCTTGAGGAGTGATTGAGGTAGAAATAACAGACCATTACCCCTTATTCGTTCAAATAAACATGTCCTCGAGGAACGACGGTATGCTGTTCACTAAGCAGAGTCTAAACGCACCCTTATTTCTTGAAGAAATTCGAAAAACTGACTGGCCAGCATTTCTGCTCCAGGACGACGCGGAAAAAGCATTCGAGGTATTCGCCTCTGCGTTGTCTAATGCTTTTCAAATATCATGTACCACTGTCAAGTGCAAAAAAAGATTTGCGGCTCCACATAATCCATGGTTAACAGGTAGTCTCTTGAAATGTCTTAGAAAGAAAGACAATCGTTACAGAAAAACTAAAAAACAACCATTTAACTCGCGTCTGCTAGCTCGCTACAAAACGTACTCTAAAGTATTGTGCAAGCTGCTCAAAGACGCTAAAAAAATTTACTATGAGAGCGAAATCACCAGTGCGGCGAATGACGTGCGAAAGCAATGGAAAGTTATAAACTGCTTCCTAAATAAAACATCGGTGAACCCTTTCGTAACAAAAATAATTTCAGACAACAGTACATTTGACAACCCATCTGACATCGCAAACGCTTTTCTAGATTCTTTCACACCAACCTTTCAACCGACCAGTTCCGCCTGAATCGCTCAACACGAATTTTCCACGTTTTCCTCACAGTTTTTTTGTTTTACCAACTTTGCCTAAAGAAGTGTATAGGGTTATTCACAATTTGAACGACACGGATCCGGGATTAGACTACTTTAAGCCTTCATATATCAAGTTGATTGCGCATCTCGTCTGTGGAGCATTCGCGCACATTGTAAATCTTATCTTTAAGACTGGTGTATTCTCATCCGTTTTGAAAAACGCCAAGCTAACACCGGTGTTTAAGAAAGGGGACAGACTTCACATAATAAACTACCGCCCCATAGCCGTAATATCTTTCTTTAGCAAAATTATTGAAAAGCTACTTGTCCTGGGGCTCGCAAGTTATATATGAAAATTTAGCATACTATCGGCGAATCAATTCGGGTTCAGGGCTGGGTATTCCATTGAACTTGCTTTAATATTTCTGATAAATTTAAAGAAGCCATTGATGCGGGATATCTGGTTGGTGCGCTGTTTATTTACCTGTATAAAGCTTTCGACTCTCTGAACCATACCATATTGTTTGAAAAAGTAAATGCAATTATAATCACCGGCCCTGCCCTAACCCTAATAAAAAGATATTTAATTGATAGGAAACAAACCGTATGCATCTCTGGTACTACTCTGAATTCTAATTAACAAATATAGGCGTACCACAGGGATCTCGTCTTGGTCCTCTTTTATTTTGAATCTTCATGCATGATCTCCCGCAATGCCCTAAATTTTCAACTGGTGTACTTTATGCTGACGATACCACTATCTTTACAACTGATATGAATTTAGAATCGCTAATTGTGAAGCCTAATGCTGAAAGTAATAATTTAGTTGCATGGTGTCGGGAAAACATGTTAACCATTAACTCGTCCAAACATCGATTGACTATTTTTAGATCTCGACACAAAATAATCCCGGAAAACTCTTCCATCTGCCTAAATGGTATTCAACTTCTTTGCTCGGACTACGCCACTGTTTTAGGTGTTGAGCTTGATAAACATCTCAAATTCCAAAAACACGTGTCTTTGTTAACTAAAAAGGTAGCATATGGATTACGAATATTAATTAAGGTTCGTCCTTATTTTGGGTTGAAGACTAATTTTATTGTACTATGCTTTCATTCATAGTCACATTAGTTATCGCATATCGTCTTGGGGCAATACATACCCGACGCACCTATCCCCCTTGCAACATATCCAGAATCAAGCCATACGGATTATTACTCATAGTCATTTCCGTTGCAGTTCTTTACCGCTGCTTCGTACACATAACATTTTATCGGTTTCTAATTTGGTTAAGTATTCTCTTTGCATCATAGTATTTAAATTCTTCAGCGGTAGGCTTCCTATCGAAATTATCACTGCTAACCAGCTTCCAATTCAGAGCTGCACTCATTTTGCCCTTCATAACAATGTTTTACTTCCTAAAGCTCAAACTAATTAGGGTGTGGGATAACATAACTTTAATGTTTCCGCACTGAAGGTTCTACAACAGCTCCCCCGAATCGGGGCACACACACAGTTTTCTTGCTTCTATCGGGCGAGAGTGTTCTTATCGCCGGCGCCCGTGCTTAGAGGTATCGACGCGACGCTCAGGCGCAGAAGCGGCGCCGAACCGTTTCGCCACACCACCCCCCCCACGCAGATAGGAGCCGTCAGGGTTGAAGAGGTTTTGGGACCCGCAGCTAGCGTCCAAAGCGGGTGGTGTAGGGTGTGGGCCTAGGCGTTGCGGGCTGTTGTGGGCGAATTACGGGAGGCGTGCGGGAGTTGGTGGTCTCCTGGGAAAGGATGTATGATGGCTTTAGGCGGTCGATGGAAACGCGAACGTCCTTTCCATTGATTTGCAGGGTGAATGTTTTGTCGTCGCGACGAATGACTTTATAGGGTCCAGAGTAAGGCGGTTGGAAAGGTGCGCGTACAGTGTCGTCGTGGAGGAAGGCATGCCAGCGTGTTGCCAAGTCGTTAAACACAAACGGGGTCGGGTTGGTGTGGCGTGCCGCTGGTGACGGGTGCAGCGCGCCCATTGTGCGACGGAGCCGAGTGACGAAGTCTGCAGGGTCCGAGCTGGTTACGTCAGTAGTCGGAGCGGAGAGTTCTCCAGGTAGGCGAAGCGGCTCCCCGTAGACAAGTTCCGCGGGCGCGGCTTGAATGTCCGGCTTGAAAGTTGCGCGCAGACCAACAGCGACGGCGGGGAGAGCTTCGAGCCAGGTTGAGTAAGGGTGACACATGATGGCTGCCTTGAACTGCCGGTGAAACCGTTCAATCATCTCGTTGGCGCAAGGGTGGTAGCTAGTTGTCCGTGAACGTTCTAACCCGGTGGAGAGCCCGAGGAGCCTGAAGAGTTGGGATTCGAATTGCCTTCCTTGATCGGTTGTGACTCGACGAGGAGTGCCGAAGCGTGAAATCCAGCCGGAGAAGAAGGCTGATGTGACGTCTTCTGCGGTGATCCTTTCGAGCGGCCACACCTCGGACCAACGAGTGTAACGATCAATGGCGGTGAGGCAATAACGGTAAGGGCCGGCCGGTGGGAGGGGTCCAATGATGTCGATGTGTACGTGCTGAAACCGTTCCGGCGGGAGGGGGAATTCTCCGAGTGGCGAGGTGACGTGCCGGGTGATTTTGGCGCGCTGACATTGAATGCACGTGCGTGCCCAGGTGTGGCAGTCCCGTTGCATTGAGGGCCACGCGTACCGGTCAGTCACAAGGCGTGTAGAAGCTCGGATGCCGGGATGACTGAGGTTGTGTAACTGGTTGAAGATGCTTTGGCGATGCAAAGAAGGGACGTATGGTCTCACTCGTCCTGTTGATATGTCACAGTAGAGAGCGTCTGTCGACCCAGGGATGGTAACTTTTTGAAGTTGAAGGGAGGAGCCATTCTCGAGGAGCTGCTGGAGTTCGGTGTCCGTTTTCTGAGCTTCGGCGAGGGCGTCGATCGTAACGGTTGGTAGCTGGACAGCCGAGACGCGGGAAAGTGCGTCGGCGACCACGTTTTCTTTTCCGCTGATGTGTTGGATATCTGTGGTGAACTGAGCGATGAAGGACAGTTGGTTCTGCTGACCGGTGGGAGCTTTTCGCGGCGTTGGGAGAAGGCGTAAGTGATAGGTTTATGGTCGGTGTATATGGTGAAGTGCTGTGCCTCGAGGATGTGGCGAGAGTGTTGGACTGCTTCGTAGATGGCAAGAAGCTCTCTGTAGTAGGCTGGCCAGGTCGTCTCCACAGGGGGCGAGGTTGCATCGACGATGCTGCCGGAAGGCGGGGGCGGCTTCGGGGAAGAAAGTTTCTTCGAGAAGAACGCCAAGGGGCGCCAGTTGTTTCCCACGCACTGCATGAGAGAGGCTCCGACGGCGGTGCTAGAGGCATCTGTGAAAAGACCCAGGGGCGCCTCTGGCTTGGGATGGGATAGCAGCGTAGCGTTGCAGAGGGCAGTTTTGCAGTCTTCGAACGCTTGCGTTAAGGCTGGGGTCCAAGTGACAGGATGGTTGCCGCGTTGGCCGGCCAACGCATCAAGGAGAGGGGCCTGATCTGTGGCCGCTTTAGGCATGAAGCACCTGCAAAAGTTGAACATGCCCAGGAAACGGCGGAGGTCTTTTGCCGTGGCAGGCAGCGCGTAGTTTTGAAGGGCCAGGATGCGGTCAGGCAAGGGTCTAGTTCCTTCTGAAGACCCCGCGCGGGGCACCTTGAGTATTCATGGTGACGGTGTTGGCGACACCGCGGACCCCGAGCCCCCAACATAAACTGTAACCTACCGTGGTGATGTGTTTAAAGGTGAAGGGTAGAAGCCTCAAACGGTGGCCGTCAGAGCCCAGGTCAAGCTCCGGCGGATGGGCTCCCTGTCTGTTTACCAGGCAGGGAGCTCCGGGACCTCTCAGGCTATCAGGGTAAGGTTTGAGAAGAAAGTACCCCCGTCCCCTGCTTTTTTTCTATGCTGTATGGAAAATTCAAACCCCCCCAACGTGATCGGTCCCTGAAAAGGGGCCGCACCGAAGTATCTTTCCCTCCACTTCCAAGCATAAGCTTACCAAAGCCAGACAAATACTCTCGTTTTCTTGTTATCGAATCTCTAGACACAGCCCACCCTCTTGCTTCACAATCAGTATTTTTTATTACAAAATACCTTGATGGAATAATTGGGAAAACCTACAATGCCAAAAAACAACGCACAGGCGAAGTGCTCGTCGAGGTAAAAAACCAGCAGCACGCAACCACACTTCTTGGTCAGACGAAAATGGTCGATATGGACATCAGGGTCACACCCCACCGCAGCCTGAATAGCTCGCAGGGTGTGATCTCTGAGGCAGATCTTCTTAGCGAGACAGATGCCGACATTATTGAAGGTCTAAAGGATCAGGGTGTCACAGCCGTGCGCCGCATTGAGATGCGTAGAGATGATAAGATAATCCCCCCGAAACATTTTATCCTGACCTTCATCTGCTCCTCACTTCCTGACCATATCAACGCAGGGTTCATCCGACGCTCCATTCGTCCTTACATTCCGAACCCGCGCCGCTGCTTTAAGTGCCAGCGGTTCGGGCATGGAACCAACTCCTGCCGTGGTCGTCTGACCTGCGCAAAGTGCGCTCAGCATGATCATCCATCTGATAATTGTCCATCGTCAACCCTCACCTGCGCCAACTGCTAGGGACCCCATGCTGCCTACTCTCGAACGTGCGACAAGTTTAAGCAGGAGAAGGCGATCATTAATGTGAAGGTAACTGAGAACATCACCTTCCCAGAGGCGCGGAAGAGGTTCGCCTCTTTCCCCTTGGGGACGTACGCCGACGCAGCTCGCCGGGGGGCGGAGCGGCGTCTGGTTTCGGCGGGGACCCAGTACCGCGAGTCGGACTTGGTCCCGCCACCCCCCCCCCCCCCCCCCCCTGGGTTGCCTCTGGCAGCCCAACCCGACTCCGCACCGCTCGCTGCGCCAGCAGCGGCTGTGGTGGCATCCACGCCCGGTGGGGATGCTGCTGCACCCACCGTTTCCCCCTCTCCAGCGGCCCGAAGCACACGCGAGGGCCCGGACGAGATGGAGACGGAGGCAGTCGCAGCGACCCCCTCCCCCGCCTCACTGCCTGTGCCATCTGGGGTGCTCCCCACGCCTTCGGCACTGGCAGCGCAGGCAAAGAACACCCGAAAGGGTACCATGTCAAGGGGGCCCAGTCCGCTGGGCACCCCCTTGCCTTCAGATGACGACATGGACGTCGAGCCCTTCCGGCTTTCATCGCAGCGGAAGGAACGGGCTGCGACGTCCAGGTCAGTAGAGAAGGTCAGAAAACCCCTTCCAAGAGTGCAAGCCCCGAAAGACCCTACATAAATAGTCACACTCCAGTAGCTCTGAACACATAATAATGGGAAGAGAAAATATTGTTCAATGGAACTGCAGAGGCCTTCTGAATAATCTTGACGACGTTTATGAGATTCTGCATGCCAATCAGCCAAGTATAATGTGTGTCCAGGAAACACATCTGAATTCCAAACACACAATTTTCTTGAATAGTTACATGGTATACAGGAAAGACAGGGATGGCTGCACACACTCTTCTGGCGGTGTTGCCATAATCACCCGCAAATCCTTAGCATGCCAACCTGTCACCTTGAACACCGTCCTTGAGGCTGTAGCCGTCCGCACAATAATATTTAATAGATTGATAACGGTATGCTCCATATACATTCCTCCTGATGTTGCACTTACGAGCTCCGACTTCGAGGCGCTGGTAGACCAGCTACCCGAACCATACATCCTTACAGGCGACCTTAATGCTCACAACTCTCTTTGGGGCTCTTCCAGAACGGATGTCCGAGGTCACCTGATAGAGAAATTCCTTACATCTTCTGGAGCATGCCTTTTCAACAATAAACAGCCTACATACCATAACATAGGTCACAACACATACTCATGTCTTGACTTGGCTATTGGCTCCGCAGTTCTCTTTCCTCTTGACGTGTGGGGAGTGGGAACTGACACATATGGCAGTGACCACTTCCCCACCTCACTAACATACATAGGTAAAGGCCCATTCAGTCAATCTTCCCATAATAGGTTCAATGAAGCACGAGCTAGCTGGAATACATTTACAGAGACATACAAACTACACCACACATCCATAGGACACCTACACGTTGAAGAAGCTACCCAACTCCTCACGGCGCACATCCTCGACGCCGCCGAAAAGTCCATTCCCCACGCCTCTGGTGCCCCGCGCAACCAGAGGAGGCCGTGGTGGAATGAGGACTGTAGGCGGGCGCGAGATCGAGGCCCAGAACAAGGCGTGGGGTATCCTTCGTCGGTACCCCACGTCGAGTAACCTCCTCTTGTTCAAACGGGCCAAGGCGTTAGGAAAACGTGTGCGCCGTGAGGCAAAACGAGAGAGTTGGCA
Organism: Haemaphysalis longicornis; assembly: GCF_048455015.1. NCBI lineage: Eukaryota > Metazoa > Arthropoda > Arachnida > Ixodida > Ixodidae > Haemaphysalis > Haemaphysalis longicornis. The sequence goes on along the minus strand of NW_027526203.1, from coordinate 84,366,180 downwards.
CACCTTCTTGACATCCATAAACTCTTGCACAGACACACACAAAGTCTGGACACGAATACGAAAACTAAAAGGACAACAGACACACAGCCTGCCCCTGGTTAGTACAACAGGGGACACACTGGAAGCCCAGGCTAACACACTTGCACAACACTTCGAACACGTGTCCAGTTCAGCACACTATACAAACACTTTCATGAAACACAAAACATCTGTAGAAAAGAAGTCCCTGCATGATCACAAGTCGCACACTTCTTACAATTCTCCTTTTTCAATTCATGAGCTGAAGGTTGCTCTCAGCACATGTAAGCCTTCAGCTCCAGGTGCAGACAAAATCACATACACCATGATACAACACCTACACCCAGACACTCTTGAAACACTCCTACATCTATACAACAACATATGTCTTTCGGGGCACATTCCTCGCTCTTGGAAGGAGGCCATAGTGGTGGCTTTCTTGAAGGAAGGAAAGGACCCTTCCTCTCCCGCCAGTTATCGTCCCATTGCCCTGACAAGCTGCCTGTGTAAGCTCTTTGAGAAGATGATAAACAGGAGACTCGTGTACTTCTTAGAGTACCATGGTCTTCTCGAGAGCTGCCAGGCAGGCTTCAGGGCGGGGCGATCTACAAATGACCAACTTGTCGCCCTTGAGTCATTCATAAAGGATGCTTTCATTCAGAAACAGTTTTGCACAACGGTGTTTTTTGACCTTAAGAAGGCATATGACACCGCCTGGCGTTACGGGATCCTCAGTGACCTGAAGTCATTTGGTGTCTCAGGGAACATGATGAACATTCTTGCTAGTTATTTGTCCGAAAGAACTTTTCGTGTGAGAGTTGGTAGCGCACTTTTAAGGGTTCATGTACAAGAAAACGGCGTTCCGCAAGGTGGAGTTTTAAACTGCACTCTTTTCATAGTTAAAATGAACTCCCTTGGGAAGGCATTGCCACGTACAATTTCTTATTCCATGTATGTAGACGACGTCCAGGTATCTTTTAAATCATGCAATATATCCATCTGTGAGCGTCAAGTCCAGCTCACTGTCAAAAAACTTGCCAGCTGGGCAGACAAGAATGGGTTTCAACTTAATCCAGAAAAAAGCACCTGTGTTGTCTTCTCCAGGAAGCGTGGGATCCATCCGGACCCAGACATTACACTTAATGGCGTTTCGCTTCCTGTGAGGAAGGAACACAAGTTTTTAGGAGTGGTGTTGGATGAAAAACTTACATTCATACCTCACATTAAGCAATCGAAACATAAATGTCTAAAGGCTCTCAACATTCTTAAAATCTTGTCCCATCAGTCTTATGGAACGGACAAGCAACTCCTCTTACGTATTGTCACAAGCCTAGTGGGGTCCCGATTGGACTATGGAAGCGTCATTTATGGGTCTGCAACAAAAACGGCACTGAAAATGCTCGACCCAGTGCTGCATCTGGGTCTTCGCCTTGCATGTGGTGCTTTTCGCACTAGCCCAGTCGAGAGCCTCTACGCCGAGTGTGATAAATGGGCCCTATATCACCAGAGGATTTACATGGATTTGTTGTATGTCTCGAAAATTATGGCCCTGACTAACCACCCTTTTAATTCCACCATTAATAACACATCCTCACAACAACTGTTCTTAAATCGTCCATCCATCTCTCTGCCCTTTTCACTTAGGGTAAGAGAGGAAGCCTCTGAGCATGAGGTACGCTTTTTAGACATTCACAAGACACCCATCACTGATTTTATACCACCATGGAATCTGCGCCCTGTGCTCTGTGACCTGTGTTTTACGCATCTTGATAAGAACAGGGCACCAAGAATTGCGATTGAGCAGCATTTCATGTATCTGCAGGATAAATACAGGGCTGGAGAGTTTTTCACTGATGCTTCCCAAACGTTCACTGTGGTGTCTTGTGCTGCTCATGGACCCAATTTTGAAGGAGGTAGAGCCATGAATGCAAAGACAAGTATTTTTTCGGCAGGAGCATATGGCATCTTTCTGGCTGTAAATCACATAGTTGAACATAACATCCCTAAATCTATCATCTATGCAGATTCGCTGAGCGTCGTCCGTGCATTATCATCCAGAAAGTCATCGAAAAACCATGTAGTTAACCTTCTCTTGAAATCAATTATGCTGGCGTATTCTTCAAAGCTTGAGGTGACTGTGTGTTGGGTGCCAGGCCACTCTGGCATCGGCGGAAATGCACTGGCGGATGAAATGGCCGCCAATGCTGCACTCCGAAACACAGTAAACATAACAACACTTCCTTACACAGACCTCAAGCCACACATAAGACAGCAACTCCGTAAAACGTGGCAAGCAGACTGGAGCGAACAGACAGAGAACAAACTACACGTAATAAAACCACACTTGGGACAATACACTACTGACTCACACAACAGGCACATCGAAGTTAACTTAGCTAGATTACGGATAGGCCATACACATGTGACGCAGTCGCACCTGCTCACGGGTTCTTCAAGACCCCTGTATAGCAGGTGTGGGGAGGGCCTGTCCGTAGTCCACATACTCATACAATGCAAGACACTTGACACAACACGACACAAACACTTCAGAGAACTCTACAGACAACATATTCCCCTACACCCATCGTTGTTTCTGGGTGACGATGCCATGGTTTCTGTGAAACGCGTGTTAAGTATTTCTCAGACGTGAAGTTTTTAAACCTCATTTCTTATCATGCATAAGCAAATCTGGCCCTATACACCAGCCAGCACCATTATCTTTTTTTGATCTTACAATGTCCAGTTTACATTTTTTATACCTACCTTTTGTGGTAATCACTTCTTTTCATTAAATGACTTCTCTGGCGCTATTTGCCCTCGTCGGCCTTGCGCCATTAAACACAAACCATCATCATCATCATCCTTCTGAAGAGATTTAATGGCCAAGAAACGTGACGACGGGGGCGCCGAGCGTACTCTTCTGAACGTTTATGAGTAAGCCGTGTTCGTCGAGACGCTGGAACAGTTGACGAAGGTGTCGGCGATGTTCCGTTTTGTTGCGGGAGAAGATCAAGATGTCGTCTAGGTAGACGAAACAGAAGTCCAGGCCGCGGACGACGTCGTCGATGAAGCGTTAAAAGGTTTGTCCCGCGTTGCGGAGACCAAAACTCATGAAAGGGAATTCGAATAGGCCGAAGGGCGTGATAATTGCGGTCTTTGGGACGTCATCCGGGTTGACAGGAATTTGTGTGTAGGCCTTTACGAGGTCCACCACTGAGAAGATAGTGCTGCCGTGTAAGCGGTGAGAAAAGTCTTGTATATGACGGACGGGGTACCTGTCGGGGACGGTGCGGGCGCTGAGGGCGCGATAATCTCCGCAGGGGCGCCAGCCATTGGTCTTCTTTGGTACCAGATGAAGTGGTGAGGCGCAAGGTCCCTCCGAGCGGCGGGCAGTACCTTCGCGGAGCATGGCTTCGAATTCGGCCTGTGCGATTCGTAGGCGGTCCGGGGCTAGGCGACGGGCGCGGCATGAGACCGGGGGGCCGGGAGTAGTGCGGATGTAGTTCACGGTTGAGTGGCGCACCTCTCGCGGGCGCCCGCTAGGTCGAGTCAGGTCGGGAAATTCTGCGAGGATGGCATGGTACGGCGACTGGTTCCCAATGGTGAGCGCCTTGACGTTAGGCTGTTGGGTGGTCGCACGTTGGTCCGGCGTGGAGAGGCCTGTTGTAGCGTCGATAAGTCGGTCATATCGGCAGTCAGGTAGAAGATTGTAGTACGCCAAGAAGTCGGACCCGATGATCGGCTCTGCGACGTCGGCGATGACGAAATTCCATGGGAAATCCCGTCACAGGTTTTTAAAGTTGATGTTAAGGCGGAGCGAGCCGTAGGTCTTGATGCTCGAATGGTTCACCGCACTGAGCTCAAAGGACGTGCAAGGACGCTTGTCATGCAGGAACGTTCGGGGAAAGCAACAGATGTCGGAGTCGCAGTCGACGAGGAACCGCCGCTTAGTGGCTTGGTCGGTGACAAATATGGGACGACCTCTAAGTTGGCAGCTCGCGGCCGTCTCTAAGGGCTGCCGTTGAAGTTTTTCTGACGTCCCGCTGAACAAGGTGGTTGACATTTCTGGGCTTTGTCCCCGAAGCGGCGATGGTAGTAGGAGGGGCCGTTATTTCTGTGCGATGAAGCGGCATTGTTGTCTTGGCTTTGGGGGCGTTTTTGTGGACGCAGCTTCGGGCTTTGATCCAGGCGCCTTTGAATTGAGTCCAGCTGACGGGTGATTTCGTCGATACGGCGCGCGAGCTCGCTGCTGGACTGTCAGGTGTCAACGGCGTTGACGGTGAGAGGCGATGCTGGCAAAGAAATCTCGACGACTTGGTTGGCGATGTGAGAGAGCTGCTCCAGCGGCAGATTCGGCTGCACCTGGAGGATGGCCTGCGCATGTGAGGGTAGACGCTGAAGCCAGATGATACGGAGGAGGGAGTCGTCGACCGGTGTGCTGCCCAAGAGGTCACGCATGTAACGCAGGAGCTGCGATAGATTGCGGTCACCGTGTTCTTCGTGCTGGAGTAGGTGACGCACCTTCTCGTCTTGTGAGGGTAAAAGCCGGCGGATCAGTTCCCTCTTCAGGTGTAGGTATCGGTCATCAGCCGGGGGATCTGGAAGGATATCGCGAACCTCAGTCGCGTAGCGAGAGTCTAGATGGGCGACGACGTAGTCGTAGCGCGTCCGGCCCTGGGTGATGCGTGCCGTGGAAAACTGCGCCTCGACTTGAGCGAACTACACGTCAGGCGCCTCTGCCCAAAACGGTGGAAGTTTGACGGTGACGCGACAGACGTCCGTGTCGGAGGCGGCCGCAGCAATGGAGGCGCCCGAGGTGGCAGGGACCACTGGAGCGAAGTTTTGGGGGGCGTGGCCCAAGCGGGGCTGTGCACGGTCGTCGGACGAGAGCGCTTCATTTTGATTGCGCTGCTGCTGTTCCCGGAGCTGCTGCTCTTGGTTCTGAATCACTTGCTGTTGGGCCTGCAGTTGTTGTTGCAGTTGTTGTACTTGTTGTTGAAGGGCAGCAAGGGTTTCCTCGTCGCCCATGGCGGTGCGGTACGTTCGTTTTCCGGGTCACCAGATGTGGGATAACATAACTTTAATGTTTCCGTACTGAAGGTTCTACAACAACTGCCCCCGAATCGGGGCACACACAAAGTTTTCTTGCTTCTTTCGGGCGAGAGTGTTCTTATCGCCGGCGCCCGTGTTTAGAGGTATCGACGCGACGCTCAGGCGCAGAAGCGGCGCCGAACCGTTTCGCCACAATGGTAAACAAGCTGTTCATTTTTCTGCTGCTTAAGAATGGAACTGTTTGCCTCACTTGACAAACAGTGCTTCAAATATTTTTTCTTTCAAAAATAGCTTACGTGCTCATCTTCAGTCAATTTGAGTTCATTTTGTTGGCGTTTATCACATGTTTTGTTTGCTTTTTTACTTTGTTTGTGCAATCTCAGTTTTGTAATATCTGTTTTGTCGGTTTCAACATTATACTCTAACCACTATTTGTTAAAATTTGTACTTGTTGATGCTTGTTTTATAGGAGGTCCCCCTGCAGTCATTGACTTCGGGACCTCCTCCTGTATATACCCATTCTATGTTGTTTTTCGTGTTAAATAAACCACCATCGAATCGAATCGAATCCCAAAAAAGCAAAATGGACTATTTCCAACACAATAAAATTTAAGTTAACTTGATTTATTCTACCACAACGTTCAGTCCTGCAAGGACTGAGTTAACAGGAATGTACTGGAGCTATTCAAGAATAGGTATCTTCTGTGGAAGTAATGCACACTTAAGCACAACTTCGTCTTTAATAACTGGTGTTTTCGTTGTTTTTCATGGATGGACTACACTGACGTAGAGTGTTCATGAGCGACTGGCTGTATTTTCTAATAGGCTGTAACCAGACACTGTAGCAACTACAGTGAGTAATTAATCCGGTGAAGTAATGAACATTCCAGTCATCAGGGATGTAAACGAATTTGTTTACAAGTGCTTCTCATTCAACTTGAACAGCCTTGTCAATTTCCAGGAACAGCCTCGCCCTTCAGGAGTGAAAGTGGGCTCCCGTGCACATCCTGCAAGAAAAAAGGAAAGAAAAGAACTCAAGGAAAAAGAAAGTTGTGGTGCCACCTGAGGAAAAATGTGTTTTCTTCAGGTAAGTAGACCAATAAGTTTTGCGCTTTACTGCGACCATGAAGATGACATACAGCTTTGTTTAATCACATGGTTCGCGAGTCCACACTTCCCGCAAATTTGGTCGATGGGGACATTGCATCCATCACGAAAGAGTAATTGCTTTACATTCTGGATTTTAAATGATCTGCCTCCTGTACCAAGATATGATGTGCAAGGGCTATGTGACATATTTGAGGGAACTACCATATATTAGCAGGCAGCACACTCACTCGACCTACCTTAATTAGAAAACGGGAAGGTTGGAACCACTGATGAGGCCTGAAAAATCAAGGAGCCTCGCACTAACGTGTAAGACCTGGAGGTAGCGAAGCTAAACGCAATCGTCACGACAATCACGACGGTTTCAATTCAGGATTGCAGCCTATTTGCTTCGTCGGTGCCGCAACGACTCTTACGCTTTTATTGTTGCTATAGGTGTCAGCTTCTTCGGAATTTTTGGAAGTGGTGATCATTGGACATCAGCTTGGAGGGGCATAGGCTATGACGTCTCTTTCTCGTTCCGAGCAAGTGTTGCCACGATCACGGCGAACGATGGAGTTTTTTTATTTTGGACAATTTTGGCCAATCTCCCTAATTGGGCTTACTCGGCTTGACGAACGTGCGGCGGGGACGCGGAGTGGTCGCTGCTAGGTGCGCCCGCTAGAGCGTTCGGCATTTCTTTGTGTCACCGCGAGGCACGCGCTCACGTGCACCCGCCATTTTCTTGCTATATTGAACTGTGCACACGAAAAATAACGACTTGCTAAAGAGCTTCGCTGTTAAAAACTCTGCAGAACGTTTTATGTGTTGCTGCGTAGTGGTTCAGAGATGAGGTTATTTGAATACACAATGAATTTTGATGATTTTAGCTTCTCGGAACCCTCAGAAAAACTTTAGAAAACCAGCAGGGACGATTGCTCATTTTCGTTATTTCAAAAATGTTTCCGCGCAATGAAACAGACATTATTAGCATCGCAACCTCGAGCCGCCCAGGTTCGATTCCGACCAGGGGATGTGGTTTTGTTTTCGAAGCCTCTGTTTGGGTGCCTGACGCTGTGACCCTGCACGAGCTATGAAGACGAGGCGGGCACCTAAAGTGCTCCGCACTTAAAACGTCATGACAGGAGCTCACTCGCAACTCATTTTGTGCAAAAAATCATTTCGTCATACAGGGTGTTTCAGGGAAGATTTTAAGTAATGTAAAAAGGTAGGCTTTTGGAGGTAAAACTGTTTTAAAGCAAAGCTTTATACCTCTACCCCCAAGGGTTCTTTCGCGACCGTTGGTGTCATCAGAAAACTCCCGCGAACAAATACATGAATTTACTGGCACCGCCAGGAATCGAACCTGGAACTAATAGAGTAACAAAGCGAGAGCCCGTTGTCTTACCGATTTAGCTACGAGCCCACGCCGAGACAGGAAAGACAGGTGGTTCACTCACCAGCACATCTTCGGGTTTACCCCTTGCATTCTCGCTGAACGCCACGTGATAGTCACGCAATTTCTCACACCGTAGTGCGCTCCTCCCACGCCACGCCTAGCAGCCCTGTGCGAGCCTTGCGTGTAGGCTAGGAGTTACAAAAATTTAAGGAAGCCCACAGCAACGCATGACATCTCACTTCTAGTATGCCAATGTGCTAAACCCTGTGGTTTCAAGTGTTCACGCGAAAAAAATCACAGCGCTTTGTCGTCCGCCCTCACGCTAAACGGCACACCAAGTAACATTCAAATACTCCTTGATGGCCAGGCCATCATTCCAAGCCCCAGCATCAATATCTTGGTCCTACATCTCCAGGCCAACACCAGGAGTGACGTATCCTTGCAGCGCCTCAAACACAGTATCAATCAAATCATACACATTATCAGGCGAGTTGCCACCAAGAAGCGAGACTTCAAGGATTCCGATACCTTTCGATTAAGTCAAGCTTTTCTCCTCTCGAGAGTCACTTACGTCAACCCGTCTTATTCTCGGCAAGGAGGACATAAAGATGTTTTATATTAAGTGCGAATGCACTTCTTAAGCGACCCTGAATCACGCGTCCACCGCCGTCCGTCCGTCCGCACCACATACCCACTTAGGGCGATTGGCCAAGAAGTGTTCGTAATTTCTTTAGCACATACCCACTTAGGGCGATTGGCCAAGTAATCTGAAGCACGCGTCCACCGCCGTCCGTCCGCCCGCACCACATACCCACTTAGGGCGATTGGCCAAGAATCGGGCGTGAGAAGGGCTAATGCACCCGCTTAAAGGAGTACTGACACGAAATTTCAAAGCTAAGATCCGCTCTAGCAATCAAGTACAACGACAACACAAATAGGTGTCTGTGAATAAATGCATCTTTCTTTCTTTGTAGTTGTGTGTGTGTGTGTGTGATCTCTCTTTCGCGAACATTACCGAACCACGCAAATTCAACTCCTGCATTCGCACTTTCACATTCTTCCCCTCTGGGAAATGCGGGGAAATTTTAATAATTAGAAAGGCGGTCGAACAGGCCATTGGTCTTGCCATGAGTGCGTCAACAAAGAATCTGCTTATCCCAGGGCTCCACAACACGGTGGAAGAGCTGATAGAGGGACATCTTTCTAACCAGAAGCTTCGACTGAGCAGAACTGCGGTGGGTCGCCGTATGCTTCACCGAACTGGCTAGGCCGCACAGAATGTCACCAAGCTTGATGTACTCCTGGACTCTTGGCGACAAGAACTAGAGATGCTCCCTTTGCTTATAAATATAAACCTCTCACACAACGAGGGCCGCCGAAAAGCACGGGCTCAAGCGCTCAACACCACCCTCGCTGGTTATCACGCAGTTATCGACACAGACCTCCCAACATCGAGGGCAGCAGTACGCCATCATTGTGGCTACCTCCAGAACCAACCTTCTTGCGTGTGCCTCACTCAAGATCGACGACATGACGGCAGCAGTAGAGGCAGCCATCTCCTGGGCTCTCTCTCTCAACCATGGGTTCGGAAGGTAGTCACCGATTCCCAACAAGCGTACCGAAATTACCAGTTGGGTTAGATTTCCCGACCGGCACTGCGTCTGCCGAAAACCCACTCCCAAAATGGTTCCATTCAGCTATCTGGACACCCGCTAACTCTTCCGTGGAGGGCAATGAATACGCTCACCAAAAAGCGCGCGCTTGGGCCACCATGCTATGGAGCTGCACGAGGACAGTCGCCCGGTTGTGTCGTTCACGGACAAAACCCAGCATTATCGACTTCAGAGACAGCCCTACCTTCGCCTTACCCTGACCTTTCCAGAGAACAACAAACTATCCTACGGCTTATTTAATCCGGCGCATGCCCATACCCGACGCGTCTACACTTATTGCACCCGAATCGCTACGACGCTGCATGTAAATTTTGCTCAGCAGTAGGAACAGTCCGCCACGTAAGGGGGGTGTGCGACTTTAGCCCTGATCACCATCCTCTGTTTCCGTGATACCCAACAAAACCAAAGGGAGATGCTGCTGTCCGGCGCCCCTCTGCCTACCCTGCTTCAGCTGGTGGACACAGCACAGGCAGCGCGGGCTGCATATGAGCTCCAGTGAAGAAGGAACCACTCCCCTGGGCCGCACTCTGGGCCATTCAAAAATCTGAATAGATGTATTTCCTCCTTTTCTCATCCCTCTCCTGCTCCTCCTCTTCTCCCGCTCATGCTCTTCCGTTTTTGCGGCCCAACTCGTCGCCTCCGTCCCCGGCGCCGTAGACGGAGAAGTGAGATCCTCCAACACCGGATTTGAGCTTCCTTTATTTTATAAAAAGTGCTTCTACTCATGTGCTACACCAATACAGCTCAACTAACCACCCTCCTTGCATCATGCCTTGATTTATTCTGACCAAGAATATCTCTCTGAAGTAAGAAAGGCTGTGGTTTAGTGCATTTCACTTCTTTCTGGTTTCCCTATTTGTAGAGCGACGTGAGTGAATTTACGTAACGTCGCATGGGTAAACATTGTGGGTGCCATTTACAGCTTTGCTTTCCAACCACATTCACGGGGTGCATTATCGCGATTTTTTTCTTGCGCGAAATGGTGAGAGGCCATGGCGGACGCAATAAAACCAGTTCCAATTTCTATTTAGGGCAAGAATTATCTGGTAATTGTAGATAAACATAATAATTATTGCAGTTACGCGTGTGATTGCAAAGTGGAAATTGTAGATGACCATCAGCCAACCCCATATTGGGCGTTAGATTAGCGAAAACGTGATTGCCCGCTGACCAATGGGCTGAAGTACTTAATGCCTCAGGAAGCGCGCATCTGAATCTCGGCGGCTTCAAAGTCCCAAAGAAAAACAAGTTGTTGTTTTTTGCAACAGCAACATTTCAGTTTAATGAGCCAAACAGAGGGTAGAAGAAAGCTCCGCAAAGCCATGCCCACGGGTTGACGTCACTCAGAGTATGCCGGCCGCCTTTTCGTTCGCGGCAAAATAAAGTAACGGTTGGGCTAGAGCGGAGGCAGTGGTAGAGCACTGCACGGGCCCGGGCCAGCCCGAAAGCCCGGGCCCGACCCGGCCCGCAGGCCAGGCCGGGCCGGCCGAAGTCGATTACCGGCGGGCCCGGGCCGGGCTCGAGCTCAGTGCCGCGGGCCCGGGCTGGGCTCGGGCTCAGTGCCATGGGCCGGGGCCGGAATCGGGCTCGACGCCACGGGCCTGGGGTGGGCTCGGGCTTGAATTCATAGGCCCGGCCGTTAATAGGCTGATAGTCACTATACTGCAACTTTAATGACATTTCATGTAGTGCGCCAAGATTTTATATTTTGGTGTATAACATATCAAAGATACGGTTAGAAGGAATGCCCTAGCTGGGAAGGAATTAATTAAGCCACCCTGGAGCTGTGCACCTATGTCTATGTAGGTGTGTTTTAGATGTCGAACCAATCTAAATGTGGCTGTCGTGGCTGGAAATCAAACTCACGTCCTAGAGAAGCGCCACCGCTTAACAACCACTTCAGGGAATATATTTCAACGCACGCACATACTCATGGATTGAAATGGAGAGCAAGAAATTTCATTAATACCAACTTCTGACCAAAACAACTACATGAAGTTGCCAAGAGTCTGGTCATCAAAGGTGATGGTGTCGCTCGTGTAAGAATACGAGCTATTATTACGCCCATGTGGCGGGAACTGCAGACGGTGTGAGCTAAACTACGTGTACCTTTAAACCCTTATTTTTTGCGTTACAATTCAGGGCGTGCTTGTACAGCCTACATGCTCCGCCTGATTGCCCGCTACGACGACACTCGACCAAATATAATAAACAAATTTTCTTCAGCGTCTAAGACCAGGCCTGGTCACGCACATGCGGGCCCTCCCTAGGCTCAAAAAAAAGACCGTGCCCGGGCTGGGCGTGGGCTTGAGACGACGGGCCCGGGCGGGGCTGGGCCTGGGCTTGAGACGACGGGCCAGGGCCGGGCCCGGGCTAGGCTCACTTATGAATTCCCGGGCCCGGGTCGGGCTCGGGCTTCACAAAGCGGGCTCGGGCCGGGCTAGGGCCTTAAAATCAGGCCGTGCAGTGCTCTAGGCGGTGGCCCGCTCTATCCCGGCCGTGATAAAGCGCGGCGTGCGTGTGACGTGCGAAGCTAATGGTGACGTCAACACGTAGACATGGCTTTGCTGCGCCTGCTCTACAAATGTGCGCGTTAGGAGGACAGGATTACTTCTGCTGCCAATTACATTTTCTCAAATCTAACGCGGTATATCGGTTTGGCTCATGATCCGCTGCAATTTCCACATTACAACCCTACGCCTGACTCCAATAATTAAAACGTTAATTAACAAGTACCAATAAATTATTGCCTTAAATAGCAAACTGCAACTCGTTTTATTGTGTGCGCCAAGGCCCCTGATCGCTTCGCCTAAGGAAAACAATTTTACCTCCAAAAGCCCATCTTTTAAAATTACTTTGTCATCCCTGAAACACCGTGTATATACACGCATAATGAAGAAAATGCTGGCATACCCAAACCACACAAGTACACGGTTCATTTTAATGACAGCTGTCGGTAGCTTATTAGTAGAGCGCTTTCTTTTGTTGGCTTGTGTGTGCGTATCACGATACGTCTGTTGCCGGTATTATATTATGGGCCACACCTGTTTCCACAGACCTACGGAACAAAGTGCTTTTGGCAGTACAAAACCGTGGGTTTTGCATTCAGGCCTCTCTGCTTCTCAGTTTTCAACAAGGCCGTGCGACCACAAGCTTTTGCAAACGATATGTTAAAGCTGGCCATTCCATGTGTATGTGTGGTCTGTTTTAGGGCAAATGTAGCTGAATGAACATTTATTGTGGATGGTATATTCCTCTAGAAATTGAAAGAGCAGTACGCGCTGTTGCTGCTTCAAACCCACGCTGACATGCACGTGACATATCGCCACAGGCAACAAAAAGAATGACAACGTCTTACTAGGACGTTTGAATGGGCATGCACCTCAGCACAATACCCACATATTTCGACGTGGGCCATTTCCGTGCCGTGGATTCTTTCTCTCATTCTAAAGTGTGAACTTTAGGGCGTACTGAATAAAATTTTGCCCCCGGAGTTATATCATAATCCCACAGGAGTATGTCAACAGATGATAATGTTGGTCAAATCACCATGGTATGGTTGCCTAAATTAGTTTTTCTTGTTTGCTCTACACTCTGTGTTTTTGAAAGCATGAAGTAAAAGTAGGCTGGAAAGGTGCCGAAGACCTATTGGGCATAAGGTGCTCACTCTTTCGGTGTCGTGACTTGCAACGTAATTTCTGTTGGGTGTGGTGGCTGACTCGTGATAGCAGCTGGAAGAAGTTGGTGCTCCAGCCCTCCTCCCTCCTGGAAAATGGTAATATCCGTGATTGACACGAATAATGATGTTGGTTGAAATGGCACAGAAAATGAGCACACCTGTGTCACCTGAGCAGCAGAAGGGCTTGCAGTTGAGATAAATAACCTGTCAAGAATCTCTGAGCTGCATGACGCTACCGTAGACGTCTGCGCACACTGATTCTAAGAAAGGTAAATCAGATGCTGACTGGGTAAATCTTTAGTGAAGGTTTACAGCGGTCGCTCGACTACAGCTTCATAACTATTTTCAACTTATGCTTACGGTATGGACTCGATGGTGGGCTGCTGCATCCTTTGGATATTGGGCTGCTGCATCACTAGTAGCCTGAAAATCCATTTCAGGATATCATTAGCCAGGTTACTTTCATGCAAGCCTCCACCGCACGCAAATTTAAGTGCAAACCGTTGCACTATCTGCTCACTATTGAAAAAAATGCCTATTTATAACAACTTTGTTAATATCGAAACACTGTAAACTTTTCCCAGAAAATATTTTGCTTGTCATATCGCAACGATGACATCATGCAGTTTAAAGGGGCTGGATAAACTTATATAGCGAACGTCTTACGCCAAGGCGTAGTACCTGGGGCGCAGGGCAGCTGCGGGCGAAGTCAGACTCTCTGCAACCTGGCTGTGTTTTACATTGTTCGACATTTGAGGGCACATTAAGCTACGGGCACAACGCCCTCCATTTTCACAATATTGCAAAGTGTTCGAAAGTTCAAATGTAACCTTTATAATAGCGTAAATTGAGTTATATGTCGAACAAAGGTTTGTAAAACTGACAAATACAAGAAATATAAAAAAGTGAGGAAAATGGCTGACAATTTAATAACCTGCATTTCCCCAATATAGCAGATTTTGCGAACCTTCCGTATTTGATCGTTATAATTTCGTAAATGGAGATAATTGGTCGGACTAAATTTGGAAAAAACTACAGAATATGATCAACATAAAAATTTACGAAAAATCGCAAACCGTACGACGCCCTGCATTTCTACAATAATGCAGATTTCGCAAAAGTTCCAACTGTAATCTTTATAATAACGTAAATGGAGATATCGGCTCGAACGAAATTTCGCAAAACTAAAAATTAAGAAAAACATAAAAAACACGGATAATGGTCAACCGTATTACACCCTACCTTTCAACAATAATGCGGGTTTTGGAAAAGTTCATAATTTAATCTTATATTATCGTCAATGAACATAATTGCTCAGACTAAATTTTGAAAACGAAAAACTAACAAAATATATAAAAAATATGGCAAATGGGCAACCGTATAACGCCCTGAATTTTCACAATAATGCAGACTTTCCAAAACTTCCTAATTTAATCTTATTGTATCCTGAATGGAGGTAATGGGTCTGTCTAAATTTGTAAAAACTAAAAAAAATTTAAAAATCTAACAGAATTACGGAAAGTGGCTAGCCGTTTAACGCACTGCATTTCCACAATAATATAGATTTGGCGAAAGTTGCTCCTGTAGTCGTTATAATAGCTTAAATGGAGATAAATGGTTGGAAAGGATTTAGAAAAACAAAGAAATGGCTGTAAAGAACTCACACTCAAGGCAAGCGGTCTAAGAATGGTACTCATTATTAATCCATTCTCTGAATATCTGCAGAATTTTTCGCAATTGCGTCATTTTCCGCTTTGAGACCCGAGCTTGATATTTTGATTCGCAAGCGCCCGTCACGCTCGTTAACGTCGTACGTATTGCTTAAGAGGCTCGCGGATTAGTGCGGGCGTTTCGAACATACACAACTTACTTCTGGTAAACGATTAAGCTAAAAGCGCACGTGCGTAAAAGTAAACAGAAAGGCGACACAGCCTGCGTCGATAACATAACTCCGCGCGCTCGCAGCTTGGGGCAGTTGAAGCTGCAGGCGTTCTGCGTTCACCGATTTGACCGCCAAGTACATCGATCTGGGCGCGGGCGACCGCGCAGACGCGCATTTCAGGCCCGCTCAAAAGACGGAGCAAAAAACGATGGTCCAATCGAATGTAAATCAAGGTTTCAGTTTAGGGTTGTGTCTGGACATAATTGGCATCTAACAGCTGTTTGAAAAAAAGCAGGTAAATGCTCGAGCAATGCACAAGGGGCAACGGCGCCGACAGAAAGTACGCCGTGGGCATGTAAAGCGTCTTCATTTTATCAAAAAAGCAAGTGGCCGCTGACCTGGAAGGTTGTAGTCGTCTAGATCGAAGTGCTTTGGGCAAACGGGCATGGTGGGCGTCAATTTTATTCCAATCCGTAGGTTCCGTGTCCACAACGCCTTGCTAGGTGCGTCATCTGTGTCTCTCGGGAAGTGGTAAAAGGATGCACTTCTGTCTGTCCACAGATCCGACACACAAAAGGGGTCGCAACAAAACTCCTAACACCTCCGCTTTATCGTCTTAGGGTGTTAGTATCACGACATCGGCGGTATCACGACAACTACGCAGTTACGACGCTAAACAAGCGTGCTGCGCCATCGGGTAGTCTGCAAACGCACCTGATTAGGGCGATTCTCGCGACGGTCGCTAGGTGGTGCACAATCACCGGGTCTCGAATAGTGAAGTCTCAGCAAGAAGACTTGCTCGGAAGAAAGCCCATATTTATTTAAGGTGGTCACACAAGATATATTTTGGTGTTTGTAATGGCTCTTTCTGTGATATTGTATTCATTTTGTATGTTTATGATTTAGCCTCAGACTTCACAAGTGACAACAATTTATCAACTTGCTGACGTGCAGAAGACCTTTGCAGTTGTAACGGTCATGCGCGCAGCATATACCTACAACATATTTTCTCCCTCTTCCAGCCGTCTCCTACATGCGGTCCTGCAGTATCGCCATTAAAGGACGGCAGAGAAAAAGTTCTAGGTGACATCTACCTTCAGGTATTAAGATGTATAGCGCGATAGCGTTACTTCGGCGTAGAGGGAGCGTTTTTGATTGGAGTCGTGCATTTACCATTTAAGCTTTCCGAGAATAGCAGTTGACAGACTATAGATAGACTAGAAGCAACGATCATTGTGGCACAGGAAAGGCAGACGACATTTCCGCTTGTGTGGCTTAAGATGTCGGTCCGAAAGGGTGCTGCGCCGTGTTGGTCAGTTTGAGCAAGAAGGGTACAGTTTCAGTGTCTCACCGCATTTATTCTCCAGCATTGTGTGCTGACTGAATCATCGGTTTAGTTATACCACACATGCAGAGTGTGTGTGTGTGTGTGTGTGTGTGTGAGAGAGAGAGAGAGAGAGAGAGAGAGAGAGAGAGAGAGAGAGAGAGAGAGAAATTGTGATTTTAAACAAGTAAGACGCTTTACGGATTTTCCGCCAAAGTAGCGGTTTGAAAGTTTAATATTTCAGAACAATAAAACTAGGTAATCTTTTAACTGAATTAAACTATTTTTTTAGCAAAGTTAAAAGTTAAAGTTCTAAGAAACCACAAAACGAGCATCGAAAACGCATGATGGATGATAAGGCGCAGGTGAACAATGCACTAAAGATCCCCAGGGGGTCAAAATTAATCCGTATCCCTCTACTACAGCGTGCCTCATCGCCTGCGTTGTGTCGGCGTGTTAAACCCTACAATCAGCAGGTGAACAATGGGAACCCTCCTCGATTCGTTCTGCTAAAGATTAGGTTTGCAGCGGCTCTCGAAAGCGGAGGGGGGTAGATGTTATTCAAGGGCAAGCGCACGCGTCAGGCTATCCAGGACCAAGGAATTCTCGCCCGCTCTCGCCACCAGGTGGCCGTTATGGACAGATCCTCATGACGTCGGCTCCGTCTTTGAAGAACCACAAACCCGGAAAAACGGACCCAGCCACCAACAGATGCTACCAGAAGAGCAGTTATCAGTCAGCCCGCATACGAAGACCTCTTGGAGTGAGTGTTGACGAATATTCCTCACGCCAATAGCGATCAAGTGCAAGACCCTGCCACGCCGCTGCGCTAACCCTTACAACCGTTCCACCGAGGAGTGCTCGTGCTCTCCTACTGCCGCCAGGCTCGTTGCACGCCCGGCGCACCTCGCGCCGCATGAGCACGTGCCACGCTGCGCCGCCAGGCCCAGCGGGCGCGAGCCTACTTCCTCCCAGAATGGAAGTCTCCGTCGAGGGATCAGCAATAGACCCCGCGGAGCTGCTAAAGCCAGAATGGCAGCAGATCCGCCACAAGATCAAGAACCTCTCCGGACAACCGGTGACGCGTAATGAGCCAGTCAAAGGACGACGACCCCCTCAACAGCGGAGAAGACCAAGACCCCCGCCTCCAGAGAGTCCACTGCCCGACGACGATGTAAAAATCATCCTCCACCCTCAAGGTGAACTGAACCTCCACACGATCCCGGCCGCCACGCTAGCGGACTACGTTTTGACGCAGGCCAGTGGACCACTACCTAACGAGGACTAAGTCAGAATCCATCACAAAGCAAACTTCATCATTGTCAGCACTCCCTCTGAGGAGAGGGCGCACAAGTACCTCTGCATGACCCATCTTAAACTGCCCAACGGCACGTACACCCTGTGCAACCACATCCACCCGCCATCCGATACCACGGTTGGAGTAATATTCACCGTGCCAGAAAACGACACTCAGGAAGAAATTATGCACAGCCTGGTAGCCTACAACCACGACCTCCATATACTAGACGCCAAGCGGCTGCGGAACTCCACCCTGGTCCAAGTGCTCTTCCAGGGACCCCACGTGCCTCTCTGGGTCCACTACAGGGCGGCCACCCTCCACTGCCACCCGTTCAAGCGGAAATTGAAGGCCTGCTTCAACTGTTGGCAGCCGGGCCATCGGAAAGACGTCTGCCCCAATCAACCACCAACCCAAAGATGCCCCGCGTGTGGCCTAGCCCAAGCCCCGGAACAGCATCCGTGCAAACCGAACTGTATCCTGTGCGGAGAGGCGCACCCAACGGGAGCCGCGGGTTGCCCCCGCCGCTTCCAACCAAGGCGTAGACCACCACACATCAAGAACGAGACGCCGAAGGTATTAACCAACAATCAACAGAGCAGCACCAATCAAGGCAAACCACACCAGACAGACTAGAACCACAAACCCCCCGAGAAGACGACGCAGGTGAAACAACTGCTACCACTGGGGCAAAAGCGGAGTTACATCCAAGTTCTTCCAGGAGCGACCAGCACCGCAACAATGGTTACACCAGCACAGGCGAGTACCCAGGGCCTTTTCGCTCCCAACTTCACCCCTCCTCGCCTACATACTCCCCCCCCACAGCTCAGGATAGCAAGCTTGATCTTATTCTAAAAGAGACGCAAAATATGCGAGCCGACATAGGCCTACTTAAAAGCGAGAACGCCCAACTGAGGGCAGAGAACAATAACCTTAAAGCGCAGATAGCGAAGCTGACAACCTGCAACGCCGCGGAGACAGAACCCACCCCACCACCACTTAAGCGCAAAAACACGAGAAAGCCGGTGACTACCCCGAAATCCGACGATAACAAGGTCAGCGTAGACATGGAAGAACTCAAACAAGAAATGCTTCGACCACTTAACGCCACCCTAAAATAATCCATAACGGCCCTGCGCGCGGAACTACTTGGTCTGGCGAGCGTGGAGGCACCGGCAAGCAACCCAACCGACCATGCAAGCATGACCCCTCTACCAATTGATATCGAGCAAGATGCCGACTTCTAGACAAATCACCATATGGCAGTGGAACTGCAGGGGCTACAGAGCTAAGAGAAGCCAGCTGCAAGCCCACTTGTCCACGCTAAATGAACAACCCGAGGTCATAGCATTACAGGAGACAGGATCCAACACCAAACTTCTCAACTACACAGCACACACACACCCCAATCACCCGCAACTAGCTACACTCGTAAACAGAAACATATGCACGTCCACTAGCGAAATCACCAACACAAATATACCGCACATATTCACCACTTTATTCCCAGTCAAGAAGGGACAACAGCCGCTCCACGTGATCAACGTTTACAGCCCTCCAAAACAGATGACCCACACCTTCAAGCCCCTCCTGATCGAAGCCCTGAGAATAGCCAGACAGCAAACCCTGATAATAGTAGGAGATTTTAATGCTCCACACGAGGCATGGGGATACCATAAGACAACAAGCAAGGGCAGGAAACTAGAGTAATTAATGCAGACTTTGGGTCTCACTATACACAATACGCCAGGGACCCCGATCCGCATCGGAAACAGCGTACAAAGAGACACAACACCGGACCTAACCCTAACGCACAAAATAGCAGCGGGAAAATGGAGGGTCACCTCTCAAATCTTTGGGAGCGACCACCACATAATAGAATTAAAAGTCAACTACACGACGCTGCTGGCACATGAGCCACCAAGGAAACCCCTCACCAACTGGGATCTATTCAGACAGAAATGTGCGCAAGTGGAACCACACAAAGAACTTACAGAAAGCAACATCAGAGAATGAACGCAAAGAAGGCAGCGACGCACCAATAGACCCCATGATCCCGGCCCCGTACGTCGATTCTAAGCTACAGGACATGTGGGACCGCAGCATCGAAGCGAGATGGAAAAAACACCGGCACAGGAAAGCACTGAGAAGAAAGCTACAGAACCTTAAGATAGCAATAGCCAAACACGCAGACTACCTGACGCGATTACAGTGGCTCCAAGTGTGCGACGAAATGCGCGGCACACTATCGATGAAGCGAACGTGGGCGATCCTACGGAAACTAATCGACCTCAGTAACAACAAGACAGAATCGGCCGAGAAGATCACGAAACTTATACAAGATTACCAGGGCTCGGAATTACCAATGCATGGAGAGCTTATAAAACTATACGCAATGCAAAATGATAGTACGCGCTCTCCCCCTCCGCATTATATGTGCGCGAGCAACGAAATGCTAGACGCCGAATTCACATTCGAAGATGTGCACGCCACCATTAGAGCTCTCATGAGAGCGACCTCACCCGGAGAAGACAAGATATCGAACAAGATACTACGACATTCAGAAGAGACGGCGATTCAGACTCTAACAGACTACTTTAACAAGGTGTGGCGGGAGGGGGAAGTGCCCCCTGACTGGAAGCACGGTAAAATAACACTCATTCCAAAGCCAAGCAAGCCAATAAAAATAGAAAATCTCAGACCAATATCGCTTACGTCATGCGTGGGGAAACTCATGGAACAGGTCGTGAACTCCCGCATAGCAGATTACCTCGAGACGAACGACATGCTACCACACAACCAACTCGGTTTCAGACCAAGGCTATCCACTCAGGACGCACTTCTACAAATTCAATACGACTTATTGGACCACCCACCGAAAAACGACAACGCGGCCATTTTAGCCATTGACCTCCACAAAGCCTTTGATAACGTCTCGCACAAAGCAATACTCACAGAAATCTCAACGCTCGAGCTAGGAGAAAGAACATTCGCTTATGCTAAATCCTTCCTCACAGCCCGGACGGCCAGGATGAAGCTAGGAACGTCCCAAACAAAGATCTTCAAGATACCAGACAAGGGGACCCCCCAAGGAGCCGTAATTTTGCCTTTGCTCTTCAACCTCGCAATCCGACCGATGGCCAAAGCATTATACAGCATCCCAGGACTAAGATCAACTACAGACGCAGATGATATCACCCTTTCGGTTGACCGGGGCAGCGACGCCGACATCGAACAGACGCTAAGGACAGGCGCCGAAATAATCGCGGAACTTGAAACCAAGGCGGGCCTCACTTACTCAACGACAAAATCCGAACTGATGATCCTTCATCCCCCCAGGACAAAACCGGCCACCCAACCGCCCATCAAAGTCGACATCGGAGGACAAAACATACCCACCGTCTCAAGCTTAAAAATATTAGGACTACGGATACAGGCCAACAAAGGGACAACGGAGACAGTACGTGTCCTACGATCACACACGGTACAAACAATTTCCATGCTAAGAAGAATAACCTCAAGGCAACGTGGCCTCACAGAGGAAGAGAGACTAAGGATCGTACAAGGCTTCGTAGTCAGCAGATTCAGTTATCACCTGCCTTATGTGAACTTAACCCAATCGAACAAAGGTTCGCTCGACGCTCTACGTCGGAGAGCCTACCGCACGGCCCTGCACATTCCACACTCTGCTTTAACAACCAGACTTGCGAACCTGGGCATTCACAATACCGTTGTTAAAGAACCGAGGCGAGGACCGCCGGACGTGAGCGAATCTTTAATGGCGGATGGATCATTACAATGATGGTGATACTAGACAGCATCTGCCAGTGGCCACGTCTTCTTGCTTTGAAATATTTTCAACATCCTCCCGGCCACGCGATTTGCACAGGAAGATGTTGAACATGACGGGAAGAATTACCGTGTTTAGCGGTCATCTCGCATAGCTCTCTTCGATGTACCCATCAGTCCAAGTTCAAAAGCATTATACAGTCCGTAGCACAAATCGATGTCACGTCCGTGGTAGCCGCACCGGGTTAGTCCATGCTTTCGTTTCCACCGATGTTTCCTGCGTCTGTGAAACCTGTGCATCGCGGAATCTGAACAGGTTAATCGACCAGTTTGGACCGCCGTTCGTCCTGGATTACGACCTTGCAGTATTCGCACAAACATCATGCTGCATGGGCGTAGGGTTGACTGTCGGGTCCTAGAGAAATTCAGGTACCGGACGAATATCTTGAGGTGTATACAGGTGCTTCTACGTGGGACTTTGCCTTCCCTTTTTGTTTTTCCTATCACGCTGTACTTGATCATGCGTTTCCGTTGAGCGTTATTTGTGCTACTTGTGCATGCTTGTCGTAGGGTCATCCAGCTTCGCCGTCGTCATTTTGGCATCGGGGTTAACAAATCTTCACGATGTGCCGTAGTCAATAAAATCCCTTTTGAAGTCGTGTTTCCGGGAGTGCAACATATATTTGAACGCTCAAAGGGTGAGCCTGAAACTGGGTCAATGTGTCGATGTTTCTGCAGTGTTCTTTGGTTCCTCTTTGGTGTTTCCTGAAGTCGCTCGTTGTACGCTGAGCACTTTTTATTCTCTTCAAAATCTTGCGCAGAAGACGACGTCTCTTTAGGTACCTCCACTGTGGTGCCGTCGCTTTTATCACTCGTTACACTCAGTGGAGGTAATGAAGTCGGTTCATCGTTTGCAGCGTCAACTGTGGAAAAGGCTCTGGTCAGTTCGTCTGGACGGGCATCAGGAGCGGCTGCCTGCACTTTGTCAGTTGAGGCATTATGTTCGTCTTTGAAGGTACCAGCTCGTTCGGTGACCTGGGGCTCCTGATGATCGTGTTTCGAATGTGCCGCCAAATCCCTGTTTCTGTTAGGACGGCTACTGCTCTTCAGTGCTGACTCTTTTTTCTTTATGGTGCGGTTGTCTTTTTCGGAGGCTATTGCTAAAGTGGTCATTTCTAGGGTAGTTTTCTAACTCCGGGAACAATCGCTCCATACTAAATTTTGTCAGCAGGATTGAATCTTCTAATTGTAATGATGCTTCACATTCTTTCTCTAAATCGTCCATATCGACAAGCTCTTCAATTTCACCGTCCAGTTTCTTTAGGATTTCATATTTTTCTAACAAAGTTTTTTTCAGGCACATTAGCTCACCGATTGATGATGTCTGGTCAGTCATGCGGGATTTATTGTCGTCGATCAGTGCTTTGACGTCCTGTGGGATTAGGCTTCTTGTTTTGCAAAGGCCTTGCAGGTCCATTCTCGACGTCGTTAATGTCTAGGTGGTCGTCGAGATGGATCACGCTCGGTTGAATGTTGAAGCCGCTGTCGTTGATGTCGAAGCCGTTGTCGTTGTCTTTCAGTGGTCTACGCGAGACGTCCGTGTAGAATCGGTACATCGTTGAGAGCGTGGGGTCCGCTGCCGGTCTGGCGAGTCCTCAAGTCCTTGTGTTTTCTCCGCGGACGCTTTCGGTCAATGGTCAGGAGCAGCAGTCTAGTCCCATCGTTGCGGGTACTCCCGTCATCGTTTTGGGGCGGTCCGCAGACTTCGTTCTTCAACTGTGTAGTCCTTCTATCTTCGTCACGGCACCGAGGCGAAGACCGTGGGACGTGAGCGAATCTTTAATGGCGGATGGATCATCACAATGATGGTGATACTAGACAGCAGCTGCCAGTGGCCACCTCTTCTTCCTTTGAAATATTTTCAACAACCGTAGACGAGAGCGTAGTGAAGGGCCGGTGCAGAGTGGTGGCCAATCCGCCGGTACCAGTGGCGTAACTTTTGCGCAAGAGAAAGCGGCATCGAGGGAGGGGAAGAAGACGAGGAAGGAGCTCGGAAGCGGTCGGGCAAGACGACAGCAGGACGGCGCCCTCGCGGTATAGGCCCGAGGTCCGTCACCGGCACTTCCTTACAAGTTTCCGTGCGTCGCGGTGTAGGCCCGACGACAGCCCTGGACGCCGTCGGGAGAAGCGGGGGTCCTGCCCTTGAGTGAGCGGTGTTCCGGTGGCGTAGAGCGCGGGCAGTGAGGCCTCGCCGTGGTGCAGACCTAAGCCATTCCGTTCCGCCGCTAGCCATCGGCCACCGTCACGTGGTTGTCCAGCGAGAGATCCCCACAGCGACTCGAGTAACTTGCCCCTTGGCCAGCCAGACAAGTGCGGTTCCGAGTAGTCACATCCAGACCGACTCATCTCTGCGATCCCCGTCTGTGAGCATACGACTCCGTTCATGACTCTCGTTCGCCCCTGAGTGTGTTCACGCGTCGACTCCGTGCGTGCGCTTGTGTCCATTCCGCTGTGTACATCTTACTTTAATATATTTGTGTGTGTGCGGTTGCGAGAACATAGTCCAGGCTCGTGACTTTCTACGCGGTCCGGCCCAACACTCATGCCAAAAGTGGCGAGCCTGCCAGGATCTGCATTTTACCATCTGTAGAGAGGAGCCTTACTACTGTTCTTCGCTTTCCCCATTCACCAAAATGTACATAGCCGGACTGGAAAAAATAATGAAAGCCGGACAGGGGCTAGCCTTGACCGGCGAAGAGCTTCGGAACTACTTCGACTACGAGCGCGAGAAACTTAAGGAGTTAGCTCTGAACAGGGAGGCCAAGCGACTTGGTGTCGATATTGCTGTGTTAAGACAAAGTGGTTTGCCCAAAGAAGAGGTCGCGAGGCAATATGTAAAAATGCGAGGCCAATATGCGAGGCCACTTTTGTAAAGAATGTTGGGCCGGGCCGCATAGAAAGTCACGAGACTTGACTAGTGCTTTCTCGCACACGCACACACAACATTATATTAGCTGGATAATGGAGAAAGCCGGAACAGACACTGTAGCACACGAACGAACAAGATGCGGGAATATTCAGGTGCGGAAGAAAAAAAGTCACGCGCTCACACACGCCGATCGCGCGACGAGACGATCGCTGATGCGACGACGCGGAGACGTACTTCTCTGGATGGCGACGGGGCAGACTAGTGAAGTCGATGAGCAGGTGCCCTCTCGCTAGCAGGGACGTGACGGTGGCCGATGGCTAGCGGCGGGACGGAAGGGCCTGCGCCATGGCGAGGCCTCGCTGCCCGCGCTCCATGCCACCGAAACACCGCTCACGCTGACAAGCGCAACACCTTCTTGTGGTCTCGTCGGCCGTCGTCTCGTCGGCAGCCCGGGCGGTGGCTCGGACGGGAGACCCGGCGACGGTCCTCGGGCCTACACCGCGAGGGTGGCCGTCTTGCTGCCTCCGAAACGAACAGCTTCCGACATCCTACCTTCTTCTCCTTCCTCTTTCTTGAAGGCCCGTTCTCTTGGGAATGCGCTGCACCACTGGTTAGGCGGATTGGGCACCACTCTGCACGGGCCCTTCACTACAGAGATAAACGATGCCCATCGGACGGCACAGATACACAGGCTGGCGCAGACCACGACCGGCAGGTCCATACTGCAGTGGATCCAAATTCAACCGCCCAACACCGACTCCACTCCGGCCAGGATACCAAGAAACATCCGAGCCGTAATCAAGGTCAAACCTATCCCCAGAAACATGCACCCGACCTTCCATGCGGGAAGAAGACAGGCACGCGCGCAGTACCATTCACAGCACTACCCAGCAGACAAACACACCGTGTATGTGGATGCGGCCCGGTGCCCCGGCAGAGCAGCCTTCGCAATCGCAGGCATCGCCTCCGCCACAGAAACGCAACCAATAATCAAAGCCTCCATCTGTACGGCGAACCCCACCACTGCAGAAGAAACGGCCCTGGCTCTCGCCATAACCAAGACACCAACACCGACCGTCGTCGTGTCAGACTCACAGCAGGCGCTACGCAATATATGAGAAGGGCAACATCTCAGCCTCGGCCCTAAAAATTCCCTTGAAAAGACCTCCCGACCAGCCCGTGGTACTGCTGTAGACCCCGGCTGACACTGGCGTGGGAACAAACGAGGTAGCTAACGAACAGGCCCAAGCATTAATACCCCGGGCGAGCAGTTCTCTTGGTTCTACGCATCGATCCGCACTAGAGTTCACTGGGTACGCCCTCACCACATACCGAGACATCACACAACACTACCGCCTCACCCGCAGAACACTACCCCCGCCCAACGCCAAACTTACGATAGAGGAAGCACAGATGTGGCGCACTCTACAAACCCATTCCTTCCCACATCGCACGCAGTTACAGCACTCCCACCCACACCTCTTCCTTTCCGCAGAGTGTCTGAGATGCCGCAGCCTCGACACGCTATACCACTCTTTGTGCGAGTGCCCCGCGGACCCTTACACCCCCCATCCCCCCCCCCCACCCACTGGGAGCAGGCCTTGGGTAGCTCTTGCTTCGTGGATCAACGGACCCTGACGCAACGGACGCTGCAGGTCGCTTCGGTCATCTGGGCTGAGGTCACCGCCCCAACCTGAACCCGGTGTCTCACCAATAAAGTTTTTCTCTCTCTCTCTTGTCCGAGACGCCGAGCACGCGTGCCAGGACCCAGAATTTGCCGCCATGGGAGGCGAGTGCAAGCGACAAGCCCGCAGAGACAACGAAGAACATTTTATACCTTCCACATCAGCATGCGTAGTGGTTTACAACGCCTGTGCTGGACATCCCCTTTAGTAGGGCGAGATGGCGACGATTTTTTTCCTGGACGGCGAGTTTCATGCAGTTCTTCCCTACCAAGCCACCAAGTTTTTTGACGCCAAGCCGGACTTGAGCTTCATAGAATGATATCTTACATGATTTAAAGGACATTTGTACGTCGCTACATACACATAATAAGACATTGTACGTGCAAATGCCTTTTTAAGGCAGTAAGTCTTAACTATAAACAATGTGCAACTCTAACGCCGTCTTGAGAATGGACGTTTCCCTGCACACAAGCACTGGAAACTGCAGTACCAACTATTACACGAAAGGTTCTTGCCGAGAAGTAACTTGCTTGTCTTCAACATGTTTCCCGATAACACGAATGACTTGAGGTCGCGGAGGATACCGTAACGCCAAGCGGTGCCATATGCCTTCTGGGGGTCAATAAAAACACCGTGAGTAAAACTGTTTATGGAAAAAGGCATCCTTGATGGACGATTCAAGGGCCACGAGTTGATTGTTCGTGGATTGCCCCGTCCTTAAGCCTGCCTGGCAGCTCTCGAGGATACAATTGTACTCTAAAAAGTAGACAACTTTCTTGTTGATCACATTCTCGGTAAGCTTGTATAGTCAGCTTGTCAGGGCAATAAGACGATAATTTACTGGTAGAGATGAGTCCTTTCCCTCCTTAAGAAAGGCCAGTACTAAGGGGTCTCTCCGAAACCTCGGAAGGCGCCCCGAAAGCCATACCTTGTTGTATAGGTGTACGAGTGTTTCAGAAGTGTCTGGGTGTAAGTATTGTAGAATAGTGCGCAATTTTATTAGCGCCTGGAGCTGAATTTTTAGAAGTGCTGCGATCTACCTTGGGCTCATAAAGCGAAAACAGGGAATTGTGACGGCCGTTTGACTTATTGTTGCGTAAGGACTTCTTTTCATGGGATATTTTCTGTTGCATGAATCTTTTCGTATAGTGCGAAGAACTAGACACAAGTTCAAAGGGTTTGATGGTGTATTCGCCTGGTCTTGAAGTGTGCCCCCGGTTGTGCTTACCTAGGGCAAAATATATGTCTGTTGTCGTTTAAGTTTACGTATTGGTCTTCAGGATCGGTGTGTGTCTGTGTATGAGTTTATGGATGTCAATAAGGTGACAACTCGCTCATGTTTCCTCCAGGCACACACCCATTCCAACAGCCTTTGCTCGTTTAAAAGATATGAGGTCTTATGTGGGGTACCGACGAACGATACACCACAATTCTTCTCGGCCTGTCGAGCTCACTTACAGCCTTTGTTCCAACAGTGCGTCCATCAGGATCTGCGCCGTAACGAGTTGGTTTGCCTGCTCCACGAGTAGGTGCGCTACGAATGCGTAGTGTAGTTTAGGTGCCTCGGTGAATGTATTAAAGTTCGCTGTGGCTTTTTTATGGAAAAGTAAACCCTTTGTGCCTATACCTATGTATTCTAGTGTGGTTGGTAACTGGTCACTACCGTACGGGTTTGGGCCCAGCTCCCATTCTACAGATGGGAAGAGAACTGCGGGGCCAATAGCTCCGTCGAGGTGTGAGTTTTGTGTGCTATTATGGTATGCAGGCTGTTTCTTGTTAAGAAGAAATCTTCCTGATAAGGTTAAGACCTTTTTATTGAGGCGACCTCTGGCATCCATGCGGGAAGAGCCCCGCTGTGAATTATGAGCATTTAGGTCACCAACATGAATGACTCATCGGACTGATTTATTCAAGCCTCAAAATCACAACTTGATACACAGTAATGACAATGGATGTAGAGGAGGATACCGTAATACCCTATTGGAACTTATGGTTCCAACTGCGACAGCCTCAAGAACAGTGTTTAATCTGATGACGTGACAATAAACAATCTTAGGATGACGATGGCCACACAACAAGAGGACATTGTGCACCCATCGCTGTCTTTTCTGAAAACCAAGTGACTATTGAGGAATTTTGCGCTTGTTGTTTAAATGTCTTTCCTGGAAGCAGAATGGCACTTGTTTGGCTGAATTGCAGTAGTTCATATACATCATCGGTATTTTTTTAAAAGCCCCTGACGTTCCTGGAGTTTTGCCTTCCCATTACGCAAATTCAAGAGTGATTAGAATGTGTCTACGCATGGTCTATCGGGGATGTTATTCTCGGAGGGGATTTTTTGTATTTTCTGTAGGTTTGGACAGCGCACCCCGTTGTCTTTGCTGCGATGCAGGCAGGAACGTTGCGACGTTCATTAATCGTCCGAGGTCGTGGGAGTTACCGACGAATCGGACTCCCCGTACCTTGCTCTTTTGCGGGTGCTCTTCGCATGAGCCACCACAGCCGAGAGTGGAAACAGCACTACAAGTGGCGCAGGCGTTAGAGCGAAGGCGAGAGCCGCTCTGGGCACCTCCGTGTCCAATCCTCTGTGTTCTCAGTTGTAGTGGAGCGTCGTGGAGCAGACCCGCAAGGAGCAGCATCGGTCCAGACGGTGTTGTTAGCACCGCAACCGGAGGAGGTTCTGCACGCAGTAGAGGGCGGGCGCGACATTGAGAATGCAGTCCAGCGAGGGCCAGGTGCGGGATTAAGTCAGCTGGGCTGCACTGTGTTACTACTGATACTTGACTCCTCTCCGGCCCCGGCGAGCTGCGTCGGCATATCTCCCCACAGGGAAAAGGCAAGCCTTTTTCGCGTATCCCGGAAGGATCTGTGCTACTTTCACAATGAATATTTTCTTTTCGAATTACAATTTCTCGCAGGTGCGGGAGTATGCTGGGTGCAGTCCCCAGCAGTAGGGCCAGTAAAGTTGATGATGATGGTTCGCGTTTAATGGCGCAAGGCCAACGAGGGCAAAGAGCGCCAGAGAAGAGGTTATTTAATGAAGAGAAGTGATTACCACACAAGGGTAGGTATAAAAACGTGTAAACCGAACATAGTAAAATCAATTAAAGATAATATTGATGGCTGGTGTATAGGGCCAGATTTGATTATGCGTGATAGGAAATGAGGTTTAAAAACTTGACGTCTCACAAATACTCAAACACACGTTTCACGGGAACCATGGCATCGTCACCTAGAAACAACGATGGATGTAGGGGAATATGTTGTCTGTAGAGTTCACTGAAGTGTTTGCGTCGTGTTGTGAGAAGTGCCTTGCATGTGATTAGTATGTGCACTACAGATAGGGCCTCTACGCACCTGCTGCACTGGGGTCTAGAAGATCCCGTCAGCAGATACGAGTGCGTTGCATGGGTGTGCCCTACCGGAAGCCTACCCAAGGCGACTTCCATGTGTCTGTTGTGTGAGTCAGATGTGTACCGTCTGAAGTGTGGCTTTATTACATGTAGTTTGTTGTCTGTCTGTTCATTTAGGTGTGTTCGCCATGTTCTGCGCAAGTGTTGTCTTATGTGTGGCTTGACGTCTGTATAGGGTATCGTTCTAATGTCTGCAGTGTTCCTGAGTGCAGCAGCAGCGGCCCTCCCGTCTCCCAACTCGTTCCCAGCAATCCCAGCTTGTCCTGGGACCCAGCAGAGGTGCAGCTGATGCTTTTGCGCATACACAGACATGATGGTGTCGAATACAAGATTAACTATGTGGTTTTTGGGGGGCTTATGCGATGACAATGCGCGAACAACACTCAAGGAATCTGTGTAGATGATAGATTTCGGAATGTGATTTTCAAGTATGTGTCGTACAATCAGTAAAATTCCATACACTTATGCTGAAAAAATTGCTGTGTGCACGCTCATGGTTCTGGATGCATTGAAATTCGGACCATGAGCAGCGCAGGAGACCGTAGTGGAGGTTTTAGAAGCGTCACTGTAGAATTCTGCAAATGGGTATTTAAACTGCAGAGACAGAAAGTGCTGCAGTATTGCAGCTCGCGGTGCCCGAGTTTTGTCAAGTTTTATAAAAGAAAGGTCACAGGACACAGGGCAAACTTGCCAAGGCGGTAAAATGTTTAAAAAGGGGAACCTGTACACATCTAAAAACGAAGCGCTGAGATCCGAGGCTCGCTCTCTCACTCGAAGTGAAAAGGGCAGAGGAACGGATGGGCGATTTACAAAGAGCACAGGTGTGGATGTGTTGTTAAAGACAGGATAAAAAGGATGTTTATTCAGGGATGATATCTTAAAAGCATAAAGTAAGTCTATGTACGTCCGTTGGTTCTCAAGGCTCCACTTATTACACTCGACATACAGACTCTCGACAGGGCTAGTGCGAAAAGCACCCCACGCCAGCCGTAGCCCCAAGAGCAGCACTTGGTCAAGCATTCGCAACGCTGTTTTAGTCGACAACCCATATACCACACTGCCATAGTCCAAACGAGAACCAACCAAACCAGTAGAGAGCCGTAGTAGGAGTTCTTTGTCAGCCCCATAGGATTGGTGGGAGAGTACCTTAAGGATATTCATTGTTTTCATACATTTATGCTTACGTTTTTTTATATGTGGGATGAATGTGAGTTTGTGGTCAAACACCACAGCTAAAAACTTGTGCTCCTTGTTCACAGGAAGCGACACGCCAATAAGAGTAATGTCTGGGTCCATATGGACCCCGCACTTCCTGGAGAACACAATGCAAGAGCTTTTTACAGGATCAAAATTAAAACCATTCTTGTCTGCCCAGCCGGCAAGATTCTTGACGCCGAGCTGGACTTTACGTTCGCATATTGACATATTACATGATTTAAAACATATTTGCACGTCATCTACATGCATGGAATAAGAGATTGTAGGTGGCAGTGCCCTTCCAAGGGAGGTCATCTTAACTATGAAGAGGGTACAGCTCAACACGCCACCTTGCTTTACGCCATTTTCTTGCACGTAAACCTTTGAGGGTGCACAACCAACTCTTACTCGAAATGTTCTTTCCGACAGGTAACTAGCAAGGGTGTTTAACATGTTACCCGAGACACCAAATGACTTGAGTTCACTAAGGATCCCGTAGCGCCAAGCGGTGTCGTAGGCCTTCTCGAGGTCGAAAAACACAGTTACGCAATATTGTTTATGCACGAAGGCATTCTTAATATACGATTCAAGAGCTACGAGTTGATCATTCGTGGATCGCCCCGCCATGAAGCCTGCCTGGCAGCTCTCGAGAAGACCGTTGTACTCAAGGAAGTACACGAGCCGGCGATTTATCATCTTCTCGAGAAGCTTGCACAGGCAGGTCGTCAAGACTATAGGACGGTTACTTGTGGGGGATGACGGGTCGTTTCCCTCCTTCAAAAAAGCCAGTACAATGGCCTCCCTCCAAGAGTGTGGGATGTTCCCCGAAAGCCATATTGTTATATAGATTTAGAAGTGCTTCAAGTGTGTCTGCGTGTAGGTGTTGTATTATTGTATATGTGATGTTGTCTTGGCCGGGAGCTGAGTGTTTACACGTGCTCAAAGCAGCCCTCAGCTCATGCAGTGAAAACTCGGACTTATAAGAAGATGACCTATTCTTATCCAGTATAGGCCTATTTTCGGCCGTTTGTTTGTGATTGATGAAAGTGTTTGTGTAGTGTGCTGAACTGGACACGTGTTGGAAGTGTTGTGCGAGTGTGTCAGCCAGGTCTTCGAGTGTGTCCCCTGTTTTGCTGACCAGAGGCAGGCTGTGCGTTTGTTTTCCTTTGATTTTGCGTATTCTTGTCCATACTTTCCGTGTGTCTGTGTAGGAGTTTATTGATGTTATGAAGGAACTCAAGCTCTCTCGTTTTGCCTCACGGCGCACACGTTTTCGTAACGCCTGGGCCCGTTTGAACAAAATGAGGTTACCGACGTGGGGTACCGACGTAGGATACCCCACGCCTTGTTCTGGGCCTCTCGCGCCCGCATACAGTCCTCATTCCACCACGCCATCCGCTGATTGCGCGGGGCACCAGAGGCTTGGGGAATGGACCTTTCGGCGGCGTCGAGGATGTGCGCGTGAGCAGTTGGGTAGCTTCTTCAACGTGTAGGTGTCCTATGTATGTGTGGTGTAGTTTAGATGAATCTGTAAATGTATTCCAGTTTGCTCTTGCTTCATTAAACCTGTTCTGGGAAGATGGACTGCTCGGGCCTTTACCTATATATGTTAGTGAAGTGGGGTAGTTGTCACTACCGTATGGGTCCGTGCCCACGCCCCACTCAAGACAAGGAAAAAGAACTGCGGACCCAATTGCCAAGTCTAGGTGAGAATAAGTGTTGTGTCCTATATTATAGTATGTAGGCTCTTTCTGGTTAAAAAGACATGCTCCCGACGATGTTAAGAATTTCTCAATAAGGCGTCCTCTGTCATCGGTGCGAGCAGAGCCCCAAAGAGAGTTATGAGCATTCAGGTCACCTATGAAAATGTATGGTTCGGGTAACTGATCAACCAGACCCTCAAAATCTGATCTGGAGAGCTGGAAGCCAGGAGGGGTGTACACAGAACATAGTGTCATAAGCATATTGAACATTATCGTTCGGATGGCAATAGTTTCAAGAGTGGTCTGTAGTTGGACAGTGTGGCACGCCAAGGATTTTCGGGCAGTGATGGCCACACCACCTGAGGATGTACCACCACCACCTCTGGCCTTCCTAAATATAATGTAATTGTTTAAGAAATTTGTGTGTTTCGAGTTTATATGCGTTTCTTGGAGGCACATCACACTTGGCTGTTTGGAATAAAATATTTCATAGACATCATCAAGATTTTTAATCAGGCCTCTGCAGTTCCACTGGATGATGTTTTCTCTTCCCAATATTTAAGTTTAGAGCAACTGGAATATGTGTGTGTTTATGTGTCGACTTTAGGGGCTTGGATTGTTTGGAGGGGGTTTTTTTACTTGTCTACCGACCTGGACGCCGGAGCCCGTTCCTTTCGCTGCGATGAAAGTCGGAAGGGCTCGGCGTCCATGTCGTCATCTGAAGGCAAGGGGGTGCCCAGCGGACTGGGCACCCTTTATTTGGTACCCTTTCGGGCGTTCTTTGCTTGCACTGACAGTGCCGAAGGCGTGGGGAGCGCCCCAGATGGCCCAGGCAGTGAGGAGGGGGAGGGGGTCGCTGCTACTGCCTCCATCTCCATCTCCTCCGTGCCCTTGCGTGATCTTTGGGCGGGTGGAGAGGAAGCAGTGGACGCAGCGGCATCCCCAACAGACGTGGTAGCCACCACAGCCGCTGCTGGCTGGGCAAGGGGCGTGGTGACCGGGGCGGCTGCCACTGGCAGCCTCGTGGGGGGGCGGTGGCGGGAGCGGGAGCAAATCAGCTGCGCTGTATTGCGTCGCCGCCGAAACCAGGCGCCGCTCCGCCCCCCGGCGAGAAGCGTCGGCATACCTTCCGGAGCCGAAGAGTGAAAACCACTTGCGGGCTTCCGGAAAGCTGATGTTCTCATTGACCTTCAAAGTGAGTATTTGTTTTTTTCTGTTTGAGCTTTTCGCATGATTGTGAAAACGCGGCATGAGGTCCATGACAATTGGGACAAGTGAAGTTGCTAGCATCACAGTTGTCTGCAGAATGGCGAGCTTGCCCACACTTCGCACATGTGAGTTTACCGCGGGAAGAGTTCGTACCGTGCCCACAATGCTGGCACTTGAAGCAGCGGCGTAGATTTGGCACATACGGGCGCGTGGGACATCGCAGGAAACCTGCCGTCACTGCTTCCGGTAGTGGGGTTCTATCCAAAGTCAGAATAATGTGCTTTGTTTTGACTTCTTTGTTGTCTCGCCTTATTGTGATGCGCCGGACTGCTGTGACCCTTTGGTCACGCAGTCGTTCTAGGAGGTCGGTTTCTGTTTCATTGATGAGATCGAGTTCAGAGACGACGCCTTGGGAAGAGTTTAGGGTTTAATGGGGAGTGACTGTTATTTCAAGATCATGGATTCTAGTTTGTTGCAGGAGCTTATTCGCCTGCTCTTTGTGGCTGACTTCAACGAGCACATCTCCATCCTGGACACTCTCGATGAACTTTGCTACGAGGAAGACTGATTTTTCACTTACGGGGTTCTCTTTATTTACAGATTGCATCACAAGGAAGCGAGGATAGCTGTCCTTGCTTCGAAGGTCAATGGTCGGTTGCGGTTTGAGAGTTACATCGGTGCGGGCCCTCTTCAGGGCCCGATCATTTGGAGGGGGGGGTGTTGACAATACCATATAGCATAGTATAGAAGCAAGGAACGGGGGTACTTCCTTCGCTCGGGTTACCCGGATACCGAGAGAGGTCCCGGAGCTCCCTGCCTGGTAAACAGACAGGCATCCCATGCGCCGGAGCTTGACCTGGGCTCCGACGGCCACCGTTTGTGGTTTCTGCCCTTCATCTTAAAACTCGAAACCACGGTAGATTACAGCAAGAGTATGGGGGCTGGGGGTCCGCGGTGTCGCCAACACCGTCACCAAGAGTACTCAAGGTGCCCCGTGCGGGGAGGGCCAGTAAAGTTCTGGGACTCACAGTTTTCATTTGTATAGTCAAGTTGCGAAAGTAGCAAGTGCCGCAAGCGTACAGTCGTTTGTATTGGGAATACCGATTAAATTCGGGAAACCATTACGGGCCGGGGGACTGGCGACCCTTGTAACCGCAAGCTTTGGCGGGGCCAGCGACCTGATCGCAGAAAGCTGGGTGGAGTGACTGACCCCTGTAACCGAACGTCACCGGGGGCTAGATGTTGTACAGTCCGTATGAGGCCGGGGGGGGGGGGGTTGCGCCCCCCTGTAACCTTGCTGAGAGGGCCCTATAGACTGATCTTCTCTATCTGAGGTCACGGCGACCTCGTCACCCGAAAATGCCGATGGGGCGCAGTTTCACGAGCTACTTGGTGTCCCCCACGAGGAAAACGAGGAAAGGGGGGGTGAGTACACCGACCGGGGAAACTCTCCTGACTTAGTAACGGCTAGTAGGCCCGGACCGATCTCCTCTGCAGAGCCGCACACCCCAGCGGCAATGCCACAAGACTCTTGTTCCATTGAGCGAAAGAGTAGGCACAGAGGAGGACATAAGTACAGGGCTCTCATAAACGCCCCCATGGGAGCCTTGCGAACGTGGATTTCAGTTAACGTTCGCATACAAACTTCCGGTGTCCGGAGACCGTGAAAAGCAGGTGTTGCAAGTACCCGTGTATAGTGGAAAGCTTTACTGGTGATTCGTGAGTACCTGGTGCGGGACGTTAGTACGCATCGGCCGCAGAGCTGGGGGTCGGGGGGGGGGGCCCGACCGTGGCCACTAAATAGGGTACTTCCTGTCTCCGACAGTTGGGGCCCAGTTATCGGACCCTATGGGTGAGCGGTAACCCGTGGCAGGGACCGCATATTTGGCAATTGGCACTGTCTGATGCCCTCGCTGAGCAATCAGTCTTGGAAGAGAGTCAGACAAAAGAATTGGAGCAGAATTGCTCCCCCCATTCCCACGCTTCTTCCCATAACCCTTCCCGATGTCCACCCAGGCGGCACAGAAAGTGTGTCCCAAGACCGGCCCGTCTATGGCCGCTTTCTGGCATGTCCGGCCAGCATCCAGGTTCTGGCAGCCACTGATCATACAATGAACGGCCAACAGCCGGCAACCAGCGCTTCGGTATTTCTCCGGCCGCCCGTGTTCAGACGCACAACGGCAGCTGCCCGGCTGCCAGATATTCAGTTGCCTTTCGGCTGCCGATGTTGAGAAAGAAATCGGCCGGAGTACGGCTTTAGGACATCCGTTTTTCCTTCGGGAAGCGGTGTTCAGCCGAAGCACGGCAAGCGACCGGCCACAGGATATCCGTATTCTTGTGGCAGTTGGTGTTCGAAAGGAGACCGGCCGTAGCGCGGCTGCCGCGCATCCGCTCTTTCAACGGTGAACCGCGCGTCCGGCGGCAGAATATTCGTTTTCTTCGGGCAGCCGGTGTTATAAAGGAGACCGGCCGACTTACGTTCTCAGAATGTACGTTTTTCATTTGGTTAGCGGTCCTGGGCCGAATTACGGCAAGCGAACGGCCGCAGAATTTGCGGCAACCGGTGTTCAAGAGGAGGAGACCGGCCTTCGTAAGGTATCAGGTTCTTCGTCATTATGCGAACAACGGCGCGCGTCTGGGCGCCGAGAATTCATGCACAGACGTGCTTGGAAGAAGACCCGTCGATGTAGGACCGGTTTTTCCCTGGGTGAAGAAAGAGACGTTAGGGAGTCGAATGGCGCAGACACGTTTTTCATCCGCTCGGTGTTTCTGCGTTTTAAATGAACGAACTACGTTTGTCAAACAGTAATGAGTGTTCTAGGTGAACGGGCGAGGTACAAGGACTCACTGGACATTACCAGGGAAACGTTTAGGCCATCGAAATGCCATTTATTGCCACAAGAAGACTGTGCCACACCGACGGGGGAGTTAAGCCTCGCCAGTCATAGCCGCTACAACGCCTCGCCCGTCGGCTTCGTCGACGCATCAGCTAGAGGCTATTCGCCCCCTCAAGAAATGGAGACCATTGGAGACATCGACCCGGCAGCGATGTCCGACCCGAGATGGCGGTGGTTCACCAAAATAAGTGGCCTTAAAAAGTGTAGAGCAAGCGGCCACCACGCAGGAGCTCAACCGGCACCATGTCAAGGACTCCCCACCAAAGAAAGGCAAGGGCGCGCGAAAGCGCAAGTTTCCGGCTATTCTTCTCACAATAATACTGCGAAAAACAATGTGCACTATATTGTTTGTGATAGACGCAGAAGAGGCTAAGCTCGTGCATTGGTAGGCTCAACGTCGTGCCCTGCACTATGTTACTTCATGGGATTTAATGACTGCCTATTTAGAAACAAGTGTTATTTTCAATTTGCCATAAAAACAGAGCCTTGTGAATGACGAAGCCTGGATGTTGATTTAGTTGCGGTGTTTGAAATTGAGATTAGCTACACTTGGGATATGACTCGTTTGGTTAAACATAATCGCCAGCATCCTAGCAAACACTGTTTTCGTCGGGTTTTTCTTGCTCACCGCAGCTTGGTGAGTTCACGCACGATTTGGCTCTACCAATATATAAACTTAAAGTAGCTGACTATTTTCTTGTGCGGCAAAAAACATTTGATGGTGTTTCATATCACCTTCTTGTTAGTACATTGCGGGCAATAAACTGAATGAATCGGTTATTGCATGGATAGCCGAGTATATCTCTCTAAGACGGCAGTTGGTCGCTCTCAATGGTTGTTCGTCCGGATATGTTCCTGCGACCTCAGGAATACCCCAAGGCTCAGTTGCGGGCCCTCTTTTGTTTGTGTGGCCTCAAATCTTTGTTAAAAATGTTCGCGAATGACTGTGTAATTTACAGGACTATAGCGAATGAACGTGATTCCGAATACTTGCAGCATGATTCAAATTAATAACATCCTGGTGTGCTGATTCAGAAAAGTCGTTGAATCTTAAAAAGTGTGTTAACGCCAACTTTACAAGAAAACCTTCATTCCATTTGAATGCGTATGCAGTAAATTACACTGCTTTAAGAACGGCCGGGGAATATAAATAACGAGGAGTTTATTTAACGAGCTGTTAGAGAAATAGGCACGTTCACAACATAAAAGTTACGGCTGCACGTGTTTTTGGCTTTCCGATATAAAATTTCAGCGAACCTCCACCTAACTTAAAAGAACAACCCTATTTCACTCATGTGCGCTAAATGTAGGAGTACGTATGTGTTTTCTGAGATCCCTAGAGCAAAGAGCTGGTTGATACGCTCGAAAACATACAGAATGGGGCAGTGCGATTCGTATTAGGTATTGGCACTGTCAACTTAGGATGAGGGAAAGTAAAAGTAAACTTAAATGGTAAGACGGGAAAGATCATAACGAAACCTGAGGTTGAACTTTTCTCGTAATATCTATCATTCGAAAACTGGAATAGAAGGGGAGAAGTATACCCAAGCGCCATTCTACATATCCCAAAGTGGGATCGGTAGCTTGAAGCAAATGATTAACTTTCCTTTAAGGTGACGCATTGCGCGATTCGTTTTATTTTAGATCAATATGAGAGTGTAATTATCTTCCACGTATAATTTTATCCACTGTTTATAATGACGACTTTCACCGCGCTTTGTAGAATTATTTTGTCATTTGGTCTCATCTTTGATGCTTAGTGTTATGTATCTCCCTGCTGTAACGCATGCACGGGCAAGCAGGTGTCAAATAAATAAATAAATAAACATATAAATAAATAAATAAATAAATAAACTTGCGGAGCCGCAAGTTTGCCTCCGACGGGTTGAGAACCCTACGCATTCAAACTGGACCAATGAAATATTTATTGCTTTATTCGTTGCAATTGCCAAGTTATTTGTTTGAAAGAAAATATGAAACTCTTGTCTTACGCCTTTCCTTGCGTGAACACAGATGGATACAACTGCGGCCATCTGAAGAAGGGCGTCATTCGCAACACGTCTACAATTTTCTTAACGTAGTACGACTTTACAGGAAAACTAAGTTCTTTTGGACTATTAAGGAGTGTGCATGTAACTCATGAAGACAACATAAAAAATATATTGAAACTGAAAGTACTTCTTTGATCTCTTCTAGGACCAGCCCTGTGAAAGATCATCAGAAAAGTTGATCGAGTAGAAAATTTCTTTGGAAGAAAAATTGGCAAATACTGGACATACTTTTTGTGTGAAGTAAATTATATTGAATGTTGCTGAGTGTTTTGTGGAGTACCCAACCGCTTCGTAAAGGCATTCGCACCGGTTTTATATACAAAAAAACTGGTCAAGCAGCTGTTGTAAAAAT
Source organism: Haemaphysalis longicornis (assembly GCF_048455015.1). NCBI lineage: Eukaryota > Metazoa > Arthropoda > Arachnida > Ixodida > Ixodidae > Haemaphysalis > Haemaphysalis longicornis. The sequence goes on along the minus strand of NW_027526203.1, from coordinate 84,327,545 downwards.
AGTTGATTGAGTCAGAGCATGAAAGAATTGTCTTAACAGAAATTGCCTAAAAGCGGCACTTTCATCTTTGTGAAATTCAACCCACTAAAGTATGCGCCTTCCGTCTGCTCCCCCCCCCTCTATCCTTCCGTGTTTATTACAGGTAAGCAACCCCAAAGAAGATATCAGTACCTGGACAGTAAATCTATTCCAGCTCTGCAAATAAATGAATATTTGCTGTATTCGACAGTAAAAGAGGCACAGAAATTAAAGGAACGACCATTTGTGAGCACTGTTGAATAAATTCATTTTGGTGTAAACTGAGACTGATAATTGTGCCAGGCTGCGCTGAAGGATGGACGGCTGTAGGTTGCGCGCGGGCTCACTTTGATATGGGTGCAGTGGACCCAAAATGGTGGGTTTGTGCTGCTGGACAGCGCGATTGAGACATCTGCTTGCGCTGCATGCAGTGGTCGTCCACCAGCCTCAGTACAGTTAACGCACTGTGGCTGAACTACAATGCCCGTAGCATGGCCGAATTTCCGGCAGGTTTAGTCCGGCTGGAGTCCGACGACCGCATCTCGGCTGTCCTCCGGTGGCCGTACTTCGGCCGCACACGGGTGGCTTTGGGATGGACGGAGCCCTACGGCTGGAATCTGGCCGTATGAACGTAAGCCGGTCGACTGGCCGACGGACACTGGCCGTTGGACAGTGATGGGAGTACGGCCGTATACGGCCAAAAGGCCCACATTTGGACACGGGCCGAACATGGTTGCCGGAGAAAGGCCGGGCAGAGAATCACCGGCCAAAGTACACCGGCTTGAGTAAGGCCGAACAGTCCTGTGCTGCCTGGGCAAGTTCCCGTTCCCAGCAACCCACCCTATCCGGCTTTTTCCTAGGGGGGACAAGGGGGGTCCCCCCGGGCTCGTCCCCCTGGCGGTGGATCGCAAGAAAGCTTTCCCGTTAATTTCTCTCCACCTTCGGGTGGATAAAATTCTCTTTGCCGGTTGGCCCTTTTTTTGTACTGTTGCAATTGGGTATAACCGGTTATACTAAGGTTGTGCCGGTGAGCTATTGAAAGCTCCATTTACTCGATGTATGGTCCTGTGCTGCACATTTCGCGGTACATTTGCCTACCACGCCAAAACTGTGTACCGTGCCCTAAACGCTGGCACTTGAAGCAGCGGCGCGCGTACGGTATATGGTCGGACAGGACATCTCATGAAGGCAGCATTGACTGACTAATGGAGATTTCAGCCGTGAAATGTCGGGATCAAATATTTTATAGATATTTCATTGAGGTTTCGTCACATGACTATCCTTTAAATTGCCGTTACTGCCTGATCTCTAGCGCCATCGCGCAGGTCTGCTTAAGTTCTATAAGGTAGGATGGCTAATCACGCCCTGGGAGATATTAAGGGTGCGGTTGGGCGTGATGGTGATATGTACACCGACCATGCGGATTTGCGTTAGGTAGGTAGCTCGTGAATTGCTGCTCGTTGTTGACCCCCCTCGTAACTTCTGCCAATTTGAGTTTAGTAGCTTCATAAGACTTGCGGATAATGCTTTCACGGTACGTAGATATCAGAAACAAAGACTGCGCAGTGAAGGGGTTTGATTTATGAATGGATCCGATTATCAAAAAGAGGGAAAAATTATCGGGCTATAGGAATGCGATTTCAGACAAGCGCGAAAGGGAACTGAGTCACGTAATCTTGACGTGCTTAGGACCTTTAAATCGTTTCGCTAGAAAGTCACTAAAGAACTTCGGACAGCAAACCAAAATAATGTTTCATAATACTTTTCTTCATCTGCAAAAAACAGTGATGCGACGTGGAAAAGGTTAAATACCTTACTAAATCGCTCGGCTAGTAGAAACTCTGTCAATAAAATGGAGATCAATGGTAAGGAGTTAATGGGTGGCTCCCTTGCTAATGCCTTCAAAGATTATTTTGTTAACATGGACAAACGTGGTTTTAATGCCCAGCGCTAGAGTACAGAAAATGCAAAAACGACAAATTCTTTTTTTGAGCGCGTAGTAAATGACAAAATTTGTTCCGTATTCCTAGGGTTAGACATTAGTAGAACCAGGGATGCAGAAGATATTACAATTAAACCAGTTAAATTCGTTTTAGAATTAGTTGTTCATTGTCTCACACACATATTTAATCTCTGTTTAATACACGGCGTTTTCCCTAAGCGAATGCAACTAGAAAAAGGTGCTGTCTTTAATAAAAATGGCGATAATAATCACATAGGCAATTACAAAACTATATCAATACTACCAGTTTTTTCTAAGGCCTTAGAAAATATTATTCTCTCTAGGATGTCAAACTTCAGCGATAAGCATGGGCTACTGACGACCACACAATTTGGTTTGCGAAAACGACGCTCTACGGAACATGCTCTCTTACAGCAGAAGGAATTTATTCTTAGCGCACTCGATGACAGGCGACTAGCACTTGGTATATTCGTGGACTTCACAAAAGCATTCTATTATTTGAATCGCACGCTGTTATTAAGGAAGTTGGAAGCCTATGGTTTTTGTGGAATACCGTTGTCACTTATAACCTCATACCTAAGCTGCACAGTAGTATGTTCATATTATTGGCCATTCGTCTGGAATAAAACCTATTTGGTCAGGAGTACCGCAAGGGAGTATTTTGGTACTTTTCTGTTCCATATGTGTTTAAACATTGTTAAAATAGATGACACCACTAAAGTTCTTATTTATGCAGATGATACTACTTTATTATATTTCAGATGTCTCACAGAATGTACATATAGAAAAAGCAAATTGGTACCTTGTGCAACTTGACCAATGAACTAACGACAATAGGCTTGAAATTAACTCGAAGAAGACGAAGGCCATAATATTCCGTTCAAAAAACAGGAATGTATCCGTTAGTAAAAATATTGTGTTATGTAGGTCAAAAATAGAAATGGTTAAAACTCTTGGATTCAGAACGTATGACCTGGGATGATCATGCTAACACGTTGCGTCAAAACTGTGAAGTATTGCGTGAGTAATCGACATTCACAGATCTTCTCTGCCACCTAACATAAAACTTCTTATATATAATTATCTCTTTTACTCTCACCTAAGTTACTGCCATTTAGTCTGGGGAAGTACTGCTTTGGCAAACCTACAGAGAATATATGTTCTGCAAAAAACGATGCTTAGAAATATAGATACCGTTCCGTTCGACCACCACTCTCCCCTGCTCTTGTATCATGAACGTTGTATATTGTATAGAAAGTTGTACAGAAATATTGTATCATGAACGTACACAACTTATACCTGTACCCCTTGTGTCTTAGCTTCAAGGTGGATACAAAGAGTAACAGTACGTTTTAACTGAGTTGGGTTCACTGCGTGAAAAGGCGATCCCAAACCAAACACGTAGTGTGGAAATGGAAATGGGGACGGGGCACAAATGCTTCAATCAAAGCTTCCAGAGGTGTTGAACCTTCTCGCAAAATCCTCCAATTCTATTGAAAATATGTCAAAAACAGGATTACGTGTTTTTTTTCAATGACACACTGCAATGATATCGTTTTTTCTTGCATGGTGTCTTCTTTTTCTTGTATTTTTCTTTTTTCCCCCTTTTAATTAACTCAAAGTTGCGCAAGTTATTGCGATAAGCCCCAGGGGCCTTTAGTATACTTTCTTGAGTGAAAATAAACATGCTTCTTTTCAAAACTGTTCATATTGTTGGAGCACTTTATTGTGGTTAGTGGTACATACAAATTTGGCGCTGTTTTCACTGTACTGTTTAAATCTTTCTGGCATTTTTAAAATTTTTTTTAATATTTGTTAGGGTTTACCATGTATATTTGTATGTGTCCTTGTGTATGTGTAAAGGTATTAAGAGTACTTATTTGCATGTCGTTTTATTTTTGTGACAGAAAACGGTTTGTTTTAAGCTGTTCTGCCTGCCTTGATTTTCTGCATCTGTATATTTGCCTGGGTGGAGACCGCCTGTCAAGATGGTTTTTCCAGCTTTTTTCCCTTATCCCCCCTCATCGAATGGATGAAAATAAAGCCATTATTATTATTATTATTATTATTATTATTATTATTATTATTATTATTATTATTATTATTGACGCAGAGTGTTTCAGGCGCCTGTGCGACCCGTCTATGTGGCCAAAGGGCTGCCTCTTTAAGCCGTTCCAAGGCAAGCTCCACCCTGGCATGGTGCACAGCTGTGAAACTTCTGAGAATGACCAGTAAGAACGACACTCTCGACATCTATTATCAAAATGCTCGGGGTCTACGTACTAAGTCCTCCGAATTTCTTAGAAATGTTGTGTGCTCCAAATTTTCTGCTATTGTTATTACTGAAACTTGGCTTTGCGATGATATCTCATCTTCCGACTATTTTCCTCCGACCTATGAAATTTTTAGAAGTGACAGAAAGTTAACTGGGCCTAAGCAAAAGGGTGGCGGTGTTCTCATTGCCATCGATCGCTCAGTGCAATGCGTGCGGCGTGCAGACCTCGAGACTGAGGAATCAGTCTGGCTTGAGGTAGGCCTCAAGAGGGGCGAGAAGCTGCTCATCGGTGCATTCTATATAACCCCGGATATCTTACCTGCTGAATATAATCTCAAGCTCACATCTATTGAAAATGTTTCCAATTCACACTCCAACCATAAGCTAATTATACTTGGGGACTTCAACACCCCAGGTATTCACTGGAACAGTCTTTCATTTCAGCATAAAAACCATTACGCAGCGCAGAAATGCACCATGTTATTAGATTTTCAATCATTCACCTCCTTGCAGCAGTTCTGCCACATAGAAAACTTCTGTGGTAATGTCCTAGATGTGTGCTTCTCGAACTTGAAAAACGTACAAGTGTGTGCCTCCGAAATATCTCTTGTACGCCCCGACAAGTTTCACCCCCCTCTTATTGTCTATGGTGGCATTGCTATGGTGGTGTTGACGATTGTGCAGTCCCGCGATATGCTTTCAAGCGTGGAGATTATGTTGGGCTCTATCACTTTTATTCATCTGCTGAATGGTCTAGTGTTTTTGATGTCAGTGATGTTGACGAACAGGTTCGACGTTTTACCGAAATTGTCAGGAGTGGCATGGAAAAGTACATCCCTTTTTATAAGCCTGTTCATTCCAAATTTCCCCACTGGTTCTCTAAAGAACTTCGAAGTTCGCTTAAACTTAAGGACAGTGCCCACAAAAAGGCCAAGCGGTCTGGGCTTGACAAGTGGAAAGCGGATTTTAGTCGGTATCGCTCACTTTGTAAAAGCCTCTACCGGCGTGACCACCAGCTCTATATAGAGTCGTTAGAGGCTTCTGCGTCTCAGAAACCGGCTGACTTCTGGAGGTATGTACGCGGCCGTTCTAAGGCGTCTAAAGAACACATTAGTCTGATTAATTCCGATGGGGAACAGGTTGAGGATGTCGCCACGAGCTTTGCTCAGTACTTTCATTCTGTCTTTCAACTGCCAGATGGTCCCGACGAACGCCTATCGTTTAATAATATGTCTAATTTTAGTACACTTATGTTCGATGAAAAACTTGTCAATTATAGCCTTAAACGGATGAAACCGTCATTTTCCTGTGGTGCAGACGGAATTCCAGCAGCCCTCATGAAGGCTTACGGCAACATTTTTGTGCCTGTCTTAACTTCCATTTATAATAACTGTTTGCTTTTCGGTAAATTTCCTCGTGCATGGAAGATTGCTCGAATTTTTCCAATATTTAAGTCTGGTGATAAGTCAGCCGTTACCAACTATCGCCCAATCTCACTCCTTTGTGTCGCCTCAAAACTCTTTGAGTCAGCTCTGCACAACATTCTTGCTGCCTGCGTCAAGAACGTTCTGATACCAAATCAGCACGGCTTTTTCTCGGGTCGATCGACGGTTACAAATCTTGCAAGCTTCATGACTCAGGCTTCGGCTGCAGTTTGTGAAAACGGCCAGTTGGATGTAATTTATTTTGACCTCAGTAAGGCGTTTGATGTAGTGAACCATAAATTATTAATTAACAAGCTTACTATCTCCGGTGTTGATGCAAGTCTTGTTGCCTTGTTGTCCAACTATCTCCTTGACCGGTCCTTTTACGTAGATGTAAACTTCAAAAGGTCTAGTGTTTACACTGCAACGAGTGGTGTACCTCAGGGTTCTGTGCTGGGTCCACTATTGTTTTCTATCTTTATCAATGATGTGTCAACAGTGTTAACAAAATCTTCATTTCTTCTCTATGCTGATGATGTCAAACTATTTAGGCACATTAGCAGTTTTCAGGACTGCTGTGCCTTGCAGAGGGATGTGTCGGAATTATCGGTCTGGTGCAGCAAAAACTGTCTAATTTTAAATCCAGCTAAAACAAAGGTTGTCACGTACAGCCGGAAAACCCATCGTCTACTGTTTTCCTACAGTATAGCGGGAGCTCCGTTGCAAAGGGTTGAGGAGATTAGGGACCTCGGGGTTCTTTTCGACAGTACCCTCTCTTTTTCTTCTCATATTAGGCTCATCACCCGGCGAGCACTCCGAAGTCTTGGAAATGTGTGTCGGATTACAAAGGAATTCTCTTCTCCAGATCCATTTCTAATGCTATACAATGCAATATGTATCCCCCAGTTAGAATATGCTTCTGTTGCCTGGAACGGCATCTCCAAATCTAGTAGTGAATTAATAGAACGTGTGCAGAAGAAGTTTTTATCCATATTTAAACACCGTCATCACAATCACAGTTCGGGTCCTGATTCTGACTTACCCATAGTTCCTTCCATTCCTTCGTTGACCTGCAGACGTATGCGTGCAGACCTTACATTTCTTCACAAAATTGTTCATGGTGACCTTTCTTGCGCAGACCTGCTTAACTGTTTAGAGTTTAGTGTTCCACAGAGGCCCACCAGGTCGCATCGCCCTTTCTTGACCGCTGCGCGCAACTCCAATCATTCTCCTGTGCGCAGAATACAGAATTGCTACAACCGCTTCTCTGAACGCCTTGACATCTTTCAAAGCTCCTTTACAATTTACCGTACTGCTTTGTTGAACACAGTATGTTAAACATCTATGATATCTCTGTCGTTCGTTTTTCTTTTTTTTATTGCTGAAATTTGGTTTCTCTGTGGTTCTGTTTAACCACTATAGTTGCCTGTTTTTGAAACTGTTTACTTATCATGGTTGTCTTATCATTTGTCTCTATACTTTGTCATTGTTCTTGTCGTCTTACTGTTAAACTTTGTTCTCTGCTTGTTGTGTATTCATTACAATAAGCTGAGCCACAAAGGCATCTTCTTTTTCTTTTTTACCTGTACCCAGGCTCCGCCTGTGCTTTATTTCTGTAATTTTCGCTACTTCAATTTGTGTGTGTTGTCGCTTGTTTATTTCTTTCAATATGTTTCTTGTATTTTGTTTTCATGTAACTATCCGTGCGCCAGCACCCAGGCCTCTGGCTGTTCCTGGGCACGTAAATAAACATGATTGATTGATTGATTGATTGATTATTATTATTGAATGAATGAATGAATGAATACATGGTACAGTTTCCTTATTGTTCGTAAATTTCGCATCTCTCATTATGCGCATACTTATCTTGTTAGGTGGCTATGTTTTGTTGATATCTGGGTGACATTATGTACTTGTTTGCCTTTTTTGTCTTTCGCTCCGTCGACTTGCCGGGCCCAGTCCCTCAAGCCTAAGTAGGCTTTGACGGGCCCGCTACTCTGTACTTGCACATATACGGTAAATAAAGTAATATTATTATCATTATTATTATTATTATTATTATTGTTCAAGCACTTGAAGCCTTCTTTGTTGTCTGGCCCAGATGGCATTCGTGCGGCCATACGTATAGCTTTTAAAGATATTATAGTTCCTGTTCCAACATCAATCTTTAATAACTGCTTGACCACTAACAAATTTCCAGCTGCATGGAAAATTTCTAGAATATATCCTATCTTTAAGTCAGGCAACCACACAGATCGAACGAACTACCGGCCGGTTTCAATCCTCTGTGCCGCGTCAAAACTTTGACAGTTCTCGTTACACACAGTTTTGTCTTCGTGCGTAAAAAATGCGTTGTTACCCGATCAGCATGGATTTATAACTCGGCGGTCAACGACAACTAACATTACCTGATTTATGACGCATGCATCCAAAGCAGTCACAGACCGAGGCCAGATTGACGCAGTCTGCTGTGATCTAAGTAAGGCTTTTGATCTTGTTACTCATCCACTGTTGCTCAAAAATACTGTTGCTCTGTGGCGTCAATGCTCCGCTAGTTGCCTTACTAGGCAGCTATCTTCTTAACAGACGCTGTTATGTCAGTGTAAATGGCGAAAGATCTGTCGACTACATTTCTACCAGCGGCGTACCTCCGGGGTCTGTGTTGGGCCCTCTTCTGTTCTCTCTTTTCATTAACTAAGTATCTACCTCTATTAAGAGCTTGTTTTTACTTTTGTATGCTGACGATATAAAGGTTTAAAAAATAATAATGACCCAGCGGACTGCCTCGCCCTTCAACATGACATCCCATCTTTCGCGCGCTGGTGTGCGGAGCAGGGATTAATTCTTAACTCTAATAAAACCAAAGTTATAACCTACAGCCGGAAAACACATCCCTTCCAATTCTCTTACACGCTGAATTATGTTCGTCTGTCAAAAGTTTCCGAGGTTAGAGACCTTGGAGTGCTGTTCGACAGTTTTTAAAAGGTTATGAATTTTTTTTATACCACATGGGAGAAAAGAACAGAAATGAAGAACCTTCTTCACTTAATGTACCCTGATGATCAGTAAGGTCACGGTGCTCCCTGCCTGATAGACAGACAGACAGCCCATCGGCCGGAGCCTGACCGACGGCCACCGTTAGAGGCTTCTACCATCCACCTCTCAACGTATCGGAACTGTTGGTCACTGCTTATCTATGATGGCTCAGATTCTGCGCTGTCGCCAATAAATACACTTTGCAGTACAGACGGTGCCCCATGCGGGGTTTCCAGTGGCTTAGTCGTGCCCTGTGTGTGCAAACAAAACACGCTTTCCGAAAGACACAAACGTTTACGCTGTGGAGCTCGGAATCTAATGGTGAGATTGGTAAAAACCAGCAATAACGGCTTTGACATAACGACCTTATCATGTTCAGCGGTACAATTCGCCGATGTATTCATGGTTGCGTGAAGGTTTCTGTTCTCTCTGATGTCACTAAATGTGCTTACGCTGCACTTATCCACTATTTCAAGTTAGTCTTCTTTCTTGGCCGGCTGTTCGTCGGCCATATGAGCACTTTCTCGGTCGGCCATCATTTTTTCATACTTTATTCTTTGTCACTGCACTTGCTTCTTGCTCATTTACCATGGCGGATAGCACACCTGCTACGGGGTTTGATAAGTTTTTGAACGACTAGCGTATTTCATAAGGCATATTTAGTACACACATTGCTGTACGTGATGGTTTGTTGTTGTCTACAGCTGGGCAACACCAGAGACACGCAGGAAAAGTAATTACTTTTACGAATTTTTCGCCGCTTTAGTACACAAGGAGTGTATTAAAGAGACAACCTCCAAATAACTGCGGATCCTAAATGAGGTAATTACCAAGCTGGCCTTTTATACCTCACCACTAAGGCAGCGCAGAAAGCCTGTTCAGTGAACGACGAACCCATGGCTGCTGTCCAGAATGTTTGGGCATCAGCAAAAAATTCACTAATTTTAGTATAAGATAAACTTCACGAATCTGGTCACCGTCATCTCCACACATTTTCGGCAGATAATGCTCAAATTTTGTGGCTTTAAGCTGGTTGGCCGTGATCGCAGTTCTCTCCAACGTGAGTTCGTAAAAAAGTATCAGCAACATCGACCGCCGCGAATGACCGGCACTTGAGAAAGCAGCGTTGATAAAAAGACGAGCAGCATACTTTCATCAGTCGTGCTCTCTTTGTTGTTTGAATGCCGGCCTTCAAAACATCAGCAAGACCTTGCTTAGCTTATTTAATATTGCCGCGAAACATGTACGGGTTTGCTAATTTATTGTTTGTTTTGCTGCTGGGCCACGCCCGGCTGTGTTATCTGCGTTCCAAGCAAAAGCGCGTCTTCCATTTTTTATTTTTATGCCGCACGGGCTATCACATTCAGATAAGCAGACTGTTTCGCCCTAACATCGCTAGCCCACAATCATCTTCTGTGATCTATTGATTGATTGAAGGGTTTAACGCGCCGACGCAACACAGGCGATGAGGCGCGCCGTAGTGGAGGGCTCCGGATTAATTTTGACCTCCTGGGGATCTTTAACGTGCGCCGAAATCTCGTACACACGGGCATTTTTGCTTTTCGCCTCCACCAGAAAAGCGACCTCCGCGGCCGGGAAACGAAATCTTCTGTGATCTACATGTTCTGGATGTGAATCGATGGTTCCAGAAACACTTGCGCCGAAAGATAAAAGCCTTCAGAGCAGGCGCCGCGACATTCCAACGCCGACGCTCGCTTGCGTATACGTCACTTAGCTGACTGCTGCTTCGCCGCCTGTGTATTCTTTGAGTTGTTAGGGGAGCAAAAGTTCCCTCCAATCCACTTGTTTTCCTTCAAGACCACTGCGTCGTCTTTGGCATCGTGACATCTGGTGGAGGTGCGGGGTACATGAACTCTAAGCCGTCGTCAAGCCGACAACCAACCCCAACTCGTGTCAGCCGCCGACAGCAAGGTCTTCAACCAGAGTTTCGACTTCTTACGGACAACGTGAAGAAAGAAGACGACGTGAAAACCACCATGATCAACGCAGGCACCATGACCAGCGCTTCTAATCCTGCCCTCGTCCTGCGACAGCCTCGGGAACCACCATCGTTCCGCGAATCTCCCGGAGAGCACCCTGAGGAGTGGTTGGAGAAAGTGGAGCACGTCCGCATCTTTAACAGATGGTATAACGAAGAAACTTTCCGTCATGTTTTCTTCTATTTGGAAGATACAGCCCGAACGTGGTTCGAGAAGAATGAAAGCTCGCTAACCAACTGGACTGTCTTTAAAAGCGAGTTCCTTAAAACATTCGCCACCGTCGTGCCCAAAGAGCGAGCCACACTTTTGTTGGAAACGCGCACGCAGCACCCCAACGAAGGGGTCGTGATCTTGTTGAGGAGATGAAGCAACTATTTCGCCGCGCGGACACCAAAATGACTGAAGAAAACAAGCTCATGTTTCTAATGCGAGGAGTGAAGCAATAACTCTTTGCCTGCCTTGTCAGCAACCCCCCTAAAACGGTGGCTGAATTCACGTCTGAGGCTGCCGCATTGGAAAAGACTCTCGAAATTCGAACTAGGCAGTACGACGGCCCTGTCAACGCACTGATCTCGGAGACAATCGATGCCGCAAGTGCAAGCTCCGATACATTATGCGAGAACATCCGAGCAGTGGTCAAGGAGGAGCTTCAGAAGCTTTTTCCAACGGCACAGCCACCGGAGGTGGCTTCCCTGGACGTCATCCGAGAAGAGGTTCAACAGGCACTGGGGGCGCCTACGCCATCCGAAGCACCCCGTGAGCCACAAGCGATGACCTACTCCGCAGCTCTTCGTCGACCCCGCCCTGGTTCAATCCGTCGTTAAGAGGCCCTGCCATACCACCGTCCCCTGTCGCCCGCCCGATCCCCGGTAGTCCAATACCAGACGCCGAGGAAGAACGACGTGTGGCGAATGCCCGATAATCGCCCGTTGTGCTACCACTGCGGGGAGGCCGACCACATCTACCGTCGCTGCCCTTACAAGAGGCTCGGTCTGCCAGGATTCTCCGTCGACGCACCTCGCCCCCGGCCCAGAAAGCGCCCTACTGAAATCGATTAGTACCTGTCCAACACCAACCGAGGACCAGCCCGCTTCAACCGTTCGCCGTCGCCCTACCCGTACCAGTCGCCAAACCGCCATAGCACCGCTGACTTCTCACGTGGAAGGTCCCCCAGCTCACGCGGGGGAAAATAAAAGCAGCAACTTCTGGAGGTGAAGTTGCACAACGGCGAAAAAACGAAAACCCTCCAACGACGCATGGCCGCACCGAACACCGTACCCGCAGCCCAACCACTCGATCTAATCCGGACGTGACTCCCGAACCCGATGAGGACACGACGCAATCCGTACCCGAAATGACAGAGCCTGCCGCTGAGACAACGACGACAATGACGACGCACAGGGCCCGACCGGTGAACACGCACAAGCCGAGATACAAGGCCCCGATGCACCTGAAACTCGACGAAAGCGGCATCCGACGTCGAGTTGTCCACCGACGGCTTTGACGTAGTCGCCTTCATCGACACGGGAGCCGACTACTCGGTAATGAGCGGCTCATTCGCGTCGAAGCTGAAGAAAGTTACGACAACATGGGTCGGTCCGCATGTACGCACAGCAGGAGGCCATCTCATAACGCCAAGTGGAACATGCACATCGCGCGTCACCATAGGCGGCACCACGTACCCTGCTGAGTCCATTATTTTGCCTAACTGCTCCCGGGAATTAATTCTCGGAATGGACTTTTTAACGGACAACGGCGCAATAATTGATCTGCAAACCAAGTCGATAACTTTTTCCTCCGATCACTCCACGACGTCGCAGCCGAACCCCGATCACCGTGCTGCTGTAAGGATCGCCGACGATCACGTCACCCTCCCACCCCGCGCAAGCTTGATGATCGTCGTATACTGTGGGGATGCTGCTCCTCACATCGACGCTATATAGAGAGTGACCAAAGGTTGCTTCTCAACCGCAATGCAAATTCAACGTTTTAGTTACCAATTTCACCGAGGAGTACCGGCATCTAAACAAGGGCGCTGCAATTGCGTTTCTCGAAGAAACGGAAGAAGCAAGTGATCGCGGTCGCCAACTTTGAATGCCCACGCGCAGATGCTTCCACGCTGCCGCATTCTTTCGACATGAACCCGGCGCGGCCGCGAGAACATCGGGACAGATTATTTGATTTGCTGCGTCACTACAGCGAGTGTTTTTCGTCGAGTTCAAAAGTACGCCAGACACGCCTAGCGAAACACCGAATTATAACCGAAGATGGAGCCCGACCTACCCGACTGTCACCGTACCGCGTCTCTTCACACGAGCGGGAAGCCATCCGGACTCAAGTCGACGACATGCTCAGCGACGATATTATACAGCCACCGAAAAGCCCGTGGGCTGCGCCAGTCGTACTCGTAAAGAAAAAATTACGCCCACCTCCCCTCGCGGGAACCCCGTGTAGATGCGGCGCATCATGGGTTTCCCTCGGCGTGTCCGTTGGGTTGATTCTCCCATCACGTGAAACGTGCCCTGAACGCGTAAGATGCATTTCCGTCTACTACGGGTTTCCCGCATCCCGTGCACGTCGCTTTGAAGCCTCATCGTCGGTGGTGCTACCAGTTCTGTTATTGGGCTGGCCGGTGCTTCTTGCGGTTGCGCCAACCATCGCGATAGCAGTCTTGTTAGTCTCCATTCAAAGCAGCGTTGGACATCGGAGCACCGGCGCTGAAACGATGGAGCAGAGCGGCGCAGGTACCGCGTTGTATACCGCCGCATAGCGGTGAGGGGAATGAGAGAGAGCAGCGCATGCGCATGCGTTAACCGAGTGCTAGTGCGCGCCGACGCACAGCTGGCAATACGAGGAGCGAGCGCTAACCCGCAGATAACGCTGCGGTGAGAGCGGCGAAGAGCGCATGCACATCTGGCGCAGACAACGACGACGCCGGATGGATGGAGGGATGCATGCATGCATGGACAAGGCGGGTGAATGAGATGCGTCGCATCTAAAAAGACAGCACATTAGGTTCTGCGTTGACTACCGGCGACTGAACAAAATCACCAAAAAGGATGTGTACCCCCTGGCCCGAATCGACGACGCCCTCGACCACCTCTGCCATGCCAAGTACTTCTCATCGATAGATCTGAAGACCGGCTACTGGCAAATTGAAGTGGGAGAGAGAGACCGAGAGAAGACTGCATCTATAAGCCCGGACGGCCTATACGAGTTCAAGGTGGTGCCTTTTAAATGCAGAGCATTTCAGTAACTCACGATGTCACCCGCGTTGACGTCTGTAGTCGCAGTCCGCACCCCTCCCCCTACACTATATAAAAAAAATATTATCCGGCGGCTGGTTTCGATCCCTCGACCCTGCGGGCGGAACGCAATGGACATGGTGCTCTACCCACCGCGCCACAAAGCCGACACAGAAGGGGAGACTACGAACGCGCCTTATATTCTTGACTCATTCAAACTACGTCAAGAAGCTGCTGATACAACGCATTCACTACCACCAACTCCCCAAACACTAAACGTTAACGCAATACACCCACCCCCTATGCGACGCATTTACTCGAGTCCCCCTCGCGGGGAGATGGGCCCAATTTTTTGGGCTGTGCATGGTGCCAGCAACGTTTCAAAGAGTCATGGACACTGTGCTAGCTGGCCTGAAGTGGCACTCTTGCCTCGTATACCTCGACGACGTTGTGGTATTCGCCCGGACTTTCGACGAACACCTTGCAAGGTTGGAGTCTGTATTTGACGCCATTCGTACGTCGGGGTTAACGCTGAAGCCTGAAAAGTGTCGTTTCGCGTATGAGGAGTTGAATTTCTTGGGCCAGATCATCAACGCCGTGGGAGTTCTGCCTGACCCGGGAAAAACTTCAGCCATTGCGAACTTCCCAAAGCCGAAAGTCAAGAAGGGCGTGCGAAGATTTCTCGGACTGTGCCCGTACTAACGGCGCTTCGTCGCCAACTTCGCACGCATTGCACAACCACTCACACGGTTGACGAAAGGTAGCACGCCTTTTAGTTGGGAAAACGACCAAGAAAAGGCATTCTGAGAGCTGCGAAAACGCCTGCAAAGCCCGCCCGTGCTCGCTCATTTCGACGAAAGGGCCGAAACAGAAATGCACACGGACGCCAGTGATATAGGTTTGTGTGCCGTCTTCGTCCAAACAAAAAGCGGTTGCGAAAAGGTAATCGCCTATGCCAGTCGTGGGCTGCCGAAGGAGGAGAAAAGCTACTCTGCCTCGGAGAAAGAGTGCCTGGTTATCATATGGGCCATTTCAAAATTTTGCCCATACGTGTATGGTAGACCGTTCAAGGTTGTAGCCGACCACCATGTGCTGTGTTGGCTCGCCAATTTGAAGGACCCCTCTGGCCGCCTTGGGCGGTGGAGCGTTCGCCTGCAGGAATTTCACGTTACAATTGTTCATAAATCCGGCAGGAAGCACTCCGACGCCGACTGTCTGTCCCGTGCCGCCGTCGATCCACCAACTCAAGACTCCGATGCCGACAGCGCGTTCTTCGGAGTCGTAACGGAGAGCGATCTAGCCGCCCAACAGCGTGCCGACCCCGAGTTACGCGTCATGATCGACTACCTGTAAGTACGCAATGTCGCCGTGCCTAGGGCCTTCAAACGAACCTTACCAGCATTCAACCTCAATACCTCCGCCTCGTGAAGAAAATTTCCAGCTCCGGAATCAGAATGAATTACCTCCTGTAATCCCTGCAGATCTTCGGGACGAAATTTTGGAAGCGTGCCACGACGACCAGTCTTCCGGACATCTCGGCACAGCTCGCACGATTGGAAAAATCAAGGTGAGGTACTACTGGCCCCGCCTTACATCCGACGTCACCCACTACGTCCGGAGCTGCCGTTACTGCCAGCGACGAAAAACGCCACCGACGAGACCCGCCGGACTTCTGCAGCCGATCGCCGTCCCGTCGAGGCCCTTCCAACAGATTGGAATGGACCTTCTGGGCCCGTTCCCTACATCCCTATCCGAGAACAAGTGGATTGTCGTAGCGAGAGACTACATGACGCGCTACGCGGAGACCGCCGCTCTACCGAGGGGGACTGCACAAGAAGTCGCGAAGGTCTACATGAACCAAGTTGTGCTGTGACATGGAGCCCCGGAAGTCCTAATCACGGACCGCGGAACGGCTGGTGCAAGGAATCTTACGCTACCGCAACACGGATCACTGAAGAACGATGAGCTACCACCACCAAACGAACGGACTAACGGAACGTCTGAACAAGACGATCGCGGATATGCTGTCAATGTACGTCGACGTTGGACATAAGACTTGGGAGGAAGTGCTCCCGTACGTCACGTTTGCGTACAACATGACTATCCAGGAAACTACGCAAATGACGCCGTTCGCGCTTGTCTACGGAAGACTGCCGACTACGATGCTTGACGCCATGCTTCCGCATGTAGAAGACGACGACGTCAACCCCGACGTGCAAGGATACCTTCAGCGCGGAGGAGGCCCGCCAGCTCGCTCGAGTTCGTAGAACGGACCAGCAGCTGGTGGATGCCGGCCGCTACAACTTCCGACGCCGAGACGCCGAGTACCACCCAGGGGACCGTGTTTTGGTTTGGACTCCCATCCGACGACGCGGACGCGGTGAGAAGCTTCTGCGATGGTATTTCTTACCCTACCCGATTCGACGACGTGTCGGCCAACGTACCTACCAGGTGATCCCCGATGGTGATTCCGGAAGAGCACGACGACGCGCGCGACCTGAAGTCGTCCACGTGGTTCACTTGAAACCTTACTATGCAAGATGACGGACTTTCTTTTTTGTTTGTTCGGACTCTCTTTTATTTTAGCATCGGGTCGATGCACTCTTAGAGGGGGGTAATGCCGCGAACCATGTATGGGTTTGTTTAAATTGTTTGTTTTTTACTGCCGGGCCACGCCCGGCTGTGTTATCTGCGTTCCAAGCAAAGCGCGGCTCCCATTTTTTATTTTTATGCCGCACGGGCTATCACATTCAGATAAGCAGAATGTTTCGCCCTAACATCGCTAGCCCAGAATAATCTTCTGTGATCTAAAATGTTCTGAATGTGAATCGACGATTCCAGAAACACTTGCGGCGAAAGATAAAAGCCTGCAGGGCAGACGCCGCGACATTCGATCGCCGACGCTGGCTTGCGTATACGTAACTTTGCTGAGTGCTGCTTCACCGCCTGTGTATTCTTTGAGTTGTTAGCGGAGCACAAGTTCGCCCCAAAAAACTTGTTTTACTTGAAGACCACTGCGTCGTCTTTGGCATCGTGACAATATTGACTATGCAATTGTCCACCACCTCGTCAAAAGGCTCTTCGTCCTGACAGCGACAAGCGTCTGGTTCCGCCAAAATATTTGCGCCTACATCTTCTCGAACATCTCTACAACAGACCGTACGTGCGACCGTGACCGGCGCTGATCTTTATGGTCAAATTTGCTTCGCATTATCACCTGTTACGATGCTGCATGTGATCAATTTCAAAGCAGCAAAAAGCCAACTGTCCTGCCTTCTGTTAAGCTGCAGCTAGTGAATACACCAAGAGACCTTTTTATCTCCTTGGTCGAACCTACTCGGAGCATTTGCAAAGTTCTAACCTAGGAAAAGCGGGTAGCTATCGCTACAAAATATCCGAACCTGTACGTACCCCGCGATTTCCAACGACTAGCTCCGCTCCTTACGTCGCAGCTTTCCTCTTCTATGATATCATACTTGACGATGGTGCCCCGACAACTTCTCACAGATCGAGGTATGTTTGTTGACTCGTGTCATAAATAAAATTCCTCGTTCTTGCTGAAAATAGCCACACTTTACAATTACTTCCTACAGGCAATAGGCCAACGCAGAAACGCGTCGAACAGCCAACTGATGGGCTGTCAATGTATCTTTCTCTCTACCTACTAGACTGGGACGCTGCTGTGCTATTGTGACGTTTGCGCTTAACTCCTCCCATCACAGCCTTGCAAGCTGCTGCCCAGTTTACCCCTCTTTTGTTAAACACCACCCTTCAGCTGGACACTGAGCTCCCAGCTGCCACCGTGCCGCCCAGAGTGTCTGCTAACGAAGGTATGGCTCGTACAAACCACCCATGTCAGCTTGTTTGTATGCGGATCAATGGCTCTCTAGCACGCAACAAAGTTTCTTACGACCACCGTAACAAACCTGCACAATTCACTCACAGCTCGCTATCCTCATTTGGACGACTTCTTACCGTTTCGAAATTTGTCGGTGATACATACTGTGCCACATGACTGATGTCACTTATTAAATATCTTTCCCCGACTATTGAACGGCTGAGCCCCACAAGAGCACTCTGCACTTGTGTCGACGCAAGGCCTACCCAGCCAAGCCTCGGGGTGGTCTTTTGATGATGATGATGATGATGGTTGGTGCTTAATGGCGCAAGGCCAACAGGGGCAAAGAGCGCAGAGAAGAAGTTACTGAATTTTGGTGAGACCGTAAATACTGAAACATCTGACTAAAAGTAAAAGTGACGCAAAACAAAATACAATGCAAATTACTGGTGTATAGGTCAGGATGATTGCACGTGATATGACAAGAGCTGCAGAATGTTTACCTCAGCTAAAAAATTCCCCGCATTTCCCCGAGGGGAAGAATGTGAGAGTGCGAATGCACGAGTTGAATTTGCGCGGTTCGGTAATGTTCGCGAAAGAGAGATCACACACACACACACACAACTACAAAGAAAGAAAGATGCATTTAAGCGGGTGCATTAGACCTTCTCACGCCCGATTCCTGGCCAATCCCCCACATGGGTATGTGCCATGTCAGCGGCCAGGCAGCGCGTCCCATCTCCCCCCGTTGCCAAGGAAGACGAGGAGATTCCTGGCCAATCCCCCACGTGGGTATGTGATGCGGACATCGCCGGTGGACGCAGGTTCAGTGTCGCTTAAGAAGTGCATTGCACTTAATACTTGAAAAAACGTTGACTAGAAAACATGGCTTCGTCGGCTGAAAAGTATGATGGGTGCAGTGGAATTTGTCGTCTGTACAATTCAGGGAAATGTTCGTGTCGTGTTGTGTCAAGTGCCTTGCATGTTATTAGTATGTGGACTACGGATAGGTTCCTTCCGAAGTTTCAGTGAGCAGGTCGGAGTGCGTTACATGTGTGTGGCCTATCCGGAGCCTAGCCAGAGCAACTTCAGTTTATCTGTTGTGTGAGTAAGTTATTTAGTGTCCCAGTTGTGGTTTTATTACATGTAATTTGTTGTCTGTTTGTTGATTGCAGTGTAGTTGCCGTGTGTTACGAAGCTGTCGTCTGATGTGTGTCTTTAGGTGGGCGTAAGATACTGTTGTTATGTCAACTGTCGTGATTAGAGCAGCAGCACCAGCCATTTGATCAACGGTCTCATTGCCGGGGATCACACAGTGACGTGGTACCCAGCATATGGTATTTGAAGATTTAAGGCATATGCAGCCATTATAACCTTTAAAAGAACATTGATTACATAGTTTTAGACGATCTACCTGATGACAGTGCTTGCACAACGCTTAGAGAATCTGTGTACACGATGGACTTGGGAATTTTATGTTTGATGATGTGATTTGAAACGAGTAAGATGCCGTACGCTTCTGCCAAGTAAATACGGCTGCGAAAATTCATTGCTTAGTAACGCTGAAATTTGGTCCGTGCACTGCACAACAGACAGTAGAAGCAGTTTTCGACGCGTCGCTGAAGAATTCTGAGCACCTGTACTTGTCCTGCAGAAACTGGAAGGGCTGCAGAATAGCACTCCTGGTTACTATATTTTTTTCTACTAGTGTGAATGACAGGTCGCACGATACAGGACGAAAGTGCCATGGTGGAATGAAATTACGAATGGGTGTCTTATGCGTGTCTGACCGGGGGACATTCCTACCCTGTGAGTGAGAACGGTAAGGAATTAGATGGTCTGTTTAAAAAGAATTGTAAATTTGATGTTTCGTTCATGACGGGATTAAAAGTATGGTTGGTGAGAGACACGGTCCTAGATGCATACAGCAGGTCAACGAACTCCCGCTGATGCCTTAGGCACCATTTGTCGCACTCGACATAAAGACTTCCGACAGGGCTAGTGCGGAAATCGCCGCATGAGAGGCGAAGGCCAAGATGCAGCACTGGGTCGAACATTTTCAGTGCAGTCTTTGTCGCCGAACCATACGCGACACTGCCGTAGTCGAGCCGAGACCGCAACAAGGCTGCGTAAAGGCGCAAAGGAGTTGTTTGCGGCCCCATAATATTGATGTGAGAGGACCTAAAGAATATTCATTGTTTTTAAGCATTTGCATTTGCGCTGTCTGATATGCGGGATGAATGTAAGCTTTTCTTCGAACAAAATACCAAAAAACTTGTGCTCCTTGTTCACAGGAATCGGCACATTCGCAAGAGTGATGTCGGGGTCCCGGTGAAGCCCACGCCTCCTGGAGAACAGAACACAAGAGATCTTCGCGCGATTAAGATTAAAACCATTCTTGTTAGCCCAGCCGGGAAGTTTCTTGACGCCGAGCTGGACTTGACTTTGGCAGATGGACAGGTTACACGATTTAAAGTATATGTGCACGTCATCTACATACACGGAATAACAGATTGTAGGTGGCAATGCCTTTCCAAGAGGGTTCATCTTTACTATGAAGAGAATACAGTTGAACACTCCACCTTGCAGCACACCATTTTCTTGCACGTGAACCTTTGACAGCGCAACACCAACCATGACGCGAAGGGTTATCTCCGACATATAACTACAAAAGATGTTCAACATGTTGCCCGCAAAACCGACTGACTTCAGGTCACTAAGGATGCCGCACCGCCAAGCGGTGTCATAGACTTTCTCCATGTCGAAAAACACCGTAAGACAAAATTGTTTATGCACGAAGGCATCCTTTATGTTGTGACTTTCTCGTCTTCACCACTTCTAGCAGACGACGCCGATCATCATCATTTTCATCATGCTCTTCACGAGCTGCCGCATGCTCTCGTGTGTGCGTCGGCTCGCTCCACTTCTTCTTGATTCCATAAAAGCCTCATCGCATCACGACGTGTCGCTCCACTTCCTGAGCATCGCGCCGCAGCTGGAGGACCCAGAGGTCCAACACATGGTGCCGAGAACCCGGGACTTCTAGCCGACGCCAAGCGCATCTACGCACGGAGCCGCGAATGCAGAGGAAACGACGCGGCGCCTGCGATCTTGGCGAGAGTTCCCAGCTGCGTGCGACCAAATGGAACAGCAACTTCGACGACGCCTCAGACTACGGGCGCAACTGGATGGCCTTCTAGCGCAAGTGGAAGGCCACATCAGAGGAAATCGAGAGGCGACACCATCTGCAGTAAGTGTGCTTCTCGAGCGAATCGGCGCGTAGTACGCACAGATTGAGACAGTGGATGACGCCATTTTTGAGGAGACCCCAGACGACTTGCTAGAGAGTGAAACGTTAGACGCCGGAAAGTACCGCGACAAGGTCGTCACCTTGACGGCTAGTGTACGTTTCAAGATGCAGGAATGCCGGTCTTCGGCGCCACATCCGGCGACCGTTCATGCAATACCAACCGGCAAGAGCACATCCAAGCAAGCAGGCTCTATCATGCTTCGGCAGACTCCGGAAAACCGCGACCCACCGACAGCGCGACTGCCACCAGGCTCTATATGTGTGGATGATCCGCTCATTGGATTCGAATTCCCTCCTGAAGAAGCAATGGAGATGCACCAGAATGAGATCTTCCGAGAAGCTTTAACTAGCACACGTATATTGGCTAGCAACGAAGCTGTTGTATTTGCCGCCTCGGAAGATAGAATGGCTTCAGCGGGAAAATCCTTTTGCTCTCTTTCTGGAACCTCAAAAGAGCTACGACTTCAATGCAAAAAGCGGTCGGACATCTTTTCGCTCAAGTCCAAAATCATCCTGCACTCCAGCGAGGAGGCGTCAAAGGATACAGGAAATCTTCGCGAGTGGACTTCTACAAAACTGACCGAGTCAAAAAGAGAATGCAAAAAGAAAGCACGTACCAGGAGACATCATGCCGTGCACAAAGTGAGGCGTCAAGGGAAAATTGACGCGCTGCATACAAGAAACACAGCGGAAGTGACGACGCGAAGACTACCAAGGAGGAAAACACAAAGAAAAGGCAGCAAAATCACGCCCTCACACAAGGTCCGACAAGTGCAAGAAAAGTTTTCCCTCTACAGCAAATTTCTCTGCTTTAGAAAGCGTTCCTTGTCCTATCCTCACAAATCGCCTCTGCCTAGCAAAACACCCTGGACAAATTGCAAGAAGCAGCAGGTTAGGCGGTATAAACACCGATGGCGGAGAAAGCACTCTGGAACAAGGAACGAAGAGGAACGAAGCTCGGAAATTTCACCTGGAACGTCTCCCAAAAAATGCGGACTCATTGAAGAATAGAATGCTACTCGAAAAAACTCGTCCAAGATATCTGTAGACCTTGGCATGAACTGAAGAGTTGTGATCGGTGGACGGGACAGAGTCTTCAGGTCCAACAATCTACGTTTTCCTTGCGGCACTCCACTCAAGCGCCCCGAACCCCGACTTTACCGTTCCGAATCCACCTAGCGTCATCTGTCGGCGGGAGAGACTGTTGTGACTTTCTCGTCTTCACCACTTCTAGCAGACGACGCCGATCATCATCATTTTCATCATGCTCTTCACGAGCTGCCGCATGCTCTCGTGTGTGCGTCGGCTAGCTCCACTTCTTCTTGATTCCATAAAAGCCTCATCTTATCACGACGTGTCGCTCCACTTCCTGAGCATCGCGCCGCAGCTGGAGGACCCAGAGGTCCAACACTTTATATGCGATTCAACAGCGACAAGTTGGTCGTTCGTAGATAGCCCCACCCTGTTGCCTGTCTGGTAGCTCTCGAGAAGACCGTTGTACTCCAAGAAGTACACGAGTCTTCTGTTGATCATCTTCTCGAGATGCTTATACAGGCAGCTGGTCAGGGCAATGCGTCAATAGCTAGTAGGAGACGAAGGGTCCTTTCCTTCTTTCAAGTATCCTACAAATATGGCCTCCCTCCAAGACTTTGGAATGTGCCCCGAAAGAAATATCTTGTTGTAAAGGTGAAGGAGTGTAACAAGAGTGTCTGCGCGTAAATGCTGTATCATTGTATATGTGATGTTGTCTGGGCCTGGAGCTGAGGGTTTACAGGTAGTCAGACCACCCCTCAGCTAATGCAGCGAAAACTCGGAGTAATAGGATGTGGTGGATCTATTCCTGTCATGTATAGGCTTATTTTCGGCTGAGAATTTGTGTTTCATGAAACTGTTTGTGTAGTGTGCTGAACTAGACACGTGTTAGAAGTGTTGTGCGAGTGTGTCAGACTGGTCTTCGTGTGTGTTCTTTGCTGTCCTGACCAGAGGCAGGGTGTGTGTTGGTTGTCCCTTGAATTTGCGTATTCGTGTCCATACTTTTTGTGTGTCGGTGTAGGAGTTTATTGATGTTATAAATGAGCGCCAACTCTCTCGTTTTGCCTCACGGCGCACATGTTTTCCCATTGCCTTTGCTCTTTTGAACAAAAGGAGGTTTCCCGACATGGGGTACCGACGCAGGATACCCCACGCCTTGTTCTAGGCCTCTCGCGCCCGCCTACAGTCCTCATTCCACCACGACCTCCTCTGTTTGCGAGGGGCACAAGAGGCGTGGGGAATTGACTTTTCGGCGGCGTCGAGGATGTGCGCCCTGAGGAGTTGGGAAGGTTCTTCAACGTGTAGGTGTCCTATGGATGTGTTGTGTAGTTGGGATGTTTCTGTAAATGTACTCCAGTTCGCTCTAGCTTCATTGAACCTGTTATGGGAAGGTAAACTGTTCGGGCCTTTATCTATGTATGTTAATGTGGTTGAGAAGTGGTCACTACCATATGGGTTAGTGCCAACATCCCACTGAAGAGATGGAAAAAGAACTGCGGAACCAATAGCCAAATCGAGGTGTGAATATGTGTCGTGTCCTATATTATGTTATGTATGCTTGTTTTTATTGAATAGACATGCTCCTGATGATGTTAGAAATTTATCTATAAGGCGACCTCGGGCATCCGTGCTAGAAGAGCCCAAGAGTGCATTATGTGCATTGAGGTCGCCTTAAAGAAGAAATGGTGCGGGTAGCTGATATACGAGGCCCTCGAAATCTGAGCTCGAGAGCTGGAAATCAGGGGGGGGGTGCAAACGGAGCATAGTGTTATTTGCCTATTCAAAATTATAGAACGAATGGCAACAGCCTCATGGACGGTCTGTAATGGGATAGTGTGACACGGCAGGGACTTTCGTGCAATGATGGCCACGCCCCCGAAGATGTACCACCACCGTCCCTGTCCATCCTAATTACCAGGTAACTATTCAAAAAGTTTGTATATTTGGAATTTAAAGGTGTTTCTTGATACAAATGACACTTGGCTGATTGGAGTGCAGAATCTCGTACACATCGTCAAGATTTTTAAGAAGGCCTCTGCAGTTCCATTGAATTATGTTTTCTCTTCCCATTATTTAGTGTGAGAGCTGCTTGAGTTTGTATGTTGATGTGTCGTGTTTCGGGGCTGTGACTCTCGTCTTTTTTGGCTTGTTGGGAGGCTTTGGCGTCGGGACACATTCCTTGCGGTGCACCGCGGACAAGAACGGTTCGACATCTATTTCGTCCTCTGATGTCCTCGGAGTGCCTGTTTGATGACTCTCCTTGGACCACGCACCCTTTTGGGCGCGCTTTGACTCACCCGCAACTCCCGAGGGTTTCAGGAGCGCCTCGGATGGCGCAGGCGGTGCGGTGGGGGTGGGAGCTGCCGCTGTTTTCCCCGTTTCCATCTCCTCCTTGCCCTCGCATGTGGTTTGGGTCGGTGGAGCGGAAGTCGAGAATGCAGCATCACTCCCTCCAGACGTGGTTGCCACCACAGCCGCTGCTGGCTCAGCGAGCTGTACGGAGGCGGGTTGGGCTGCCTGAGGCAACTCGGAAGGGGGGGGGGGGGTAGGCAAGGCGGGAACAAGTCCGACTCGCGGTAGTGGGTCCCCGCCGGAACCAGACGCCGCTCCACCCCCTGGCGACCTGCGTCGGCGTACCTCCCCAGAGGGCAAGAGGCAAACCTCTTCCGCGCCTCTGGGAAAGAGACGTTTTCAGTGACTTTCACGTTGAATATTTTTTTCTTGCTGAAACTTCTCGCATTTCTTGGAGTAGGCCGCAGGTAGGCCCCTTCAGTTTGCGCAAGTGAGGTTATTAGAATTGCAATTGTCGGCGGGGTGGTCCTGCGCGGCCCATTTCGCACAGGTTGTTTTGCCACGGCAAGAGGTTGCACTGTGCCCGAACCGCTGGCACTTGAAGCAGTGGTGCGGATTCGGTATGTACGGGCGAATAGAGCATCGTATGTAGCCTGCCTTTATATATTGTGGAAGTGCCGGTTGGTCAAAGGTCAGGATAATGTCTTTGGTGGGGATTATCTAATCGTCCCTGCGCATTGTGATGCGACGCACAGCTGTGGCGCCCTGGTCCTTTAACACTTCAAGGAGGTCGGAATCTGTTTCTGTAAGAAGATCTGTCTCTGAAATCACACCCTGGGAGCTGTTCAGGCTCCGATGAGGCGTTACGCTAATGTCCAGATCAAGGATTTGAGTTTGGGCAAGAAGTGTGCGGGATTGTTGTTCAATAAACGGAGGGCAAGGATTTCTCCTGTCCTGAGCTTTTTAGTTTGATACTTTTCACCTAATGTGTTTTGCGGAAATTTCGAGACCAGTAAAACAGATAGTGAAGGGACAGGTCTTGTTGGGTCAGCTAACTCAACCACAAGAAAACGAGAATACTTGTTCACGGTTGTTGAAAAGACAGTTGTTAAAAGAGGTGGGAATGAAACTTCGGTGCGGCCTCTTTTCAGAGACCGATCACGTCTGGGGGGTAAGATAATAGCATATGGCATAGTATGGAAGCAGGGGACGGGGGCTCTTTCTTCGTCAGCCTTACCCTGATATCTGAAGTGGTGTCGGAGCTCCCTGCCTGGTAAACAGACAGGAAGCCCATCCGCCGAAGTTTGACCTGGGCTCCGACGGCCATGTTGCAAATAGTAGAGGAACAAGATGAGGCTCCTGTCTCTAGGGCACTACTATCATTATCATTGTACATAGTCAGCCATCGCCATTAAAAGGGTCGTTCGATCAGGGTTCCAACGGCTTCGTTTCCTTGCGGCGCACCCGCAACGAGGTGTCCGATCCGCAACAGGCCACCGTTGGAGGTTTCTAACCTTCATTTTAAAACATATCGTCACGGTTGATCACAACTTATGTATGGGGGCTCAGGGTCCGCGGTGTCGCCAATACCGTCACTAAGATTGCTCAAGTTCCCCCTGCGGGGTGGGATGTTCTTTTATGCCCACCGTAACCGCGCTCTTGCCATCAGTGAACCGGTCACGGTTCTTCTCAAAACTGGGCTTAGAGAATGAGACATTCCCAGCAGCACAGAGAAAATCATGATCGTCTTGTTCTTGCTCTCCCGATGCCGTTGTACACTTCGCTCCTGGGCTCATGTTCATAGTTTAAGCACTGCCTGCTCTCGGTTCCCGACTTCCTAAGTATATAAATACACCAGTAAGATGTACATGTGGGCACTTTTTAGACAGTGAAAATGAAGGTACATCGAGAACAGTGGCTAGGTAACCTGGCAACCTTACAACCTTAGGCTAGGCAGCCTTACAACAAGGCAAGTGTCTAGTTCTTGAGAGAGAGAGAGAGAAAGCTTTAATAAACACTGAAGAGGTCAGCCCCACAAATGGCGTGGCTTGCTACTTCACATGAAGTAAACATAATGAGCCGAAGAAAAAAAAGGGGAAAAAGTGCGTAGTAACAATGAATAAGAGCGAGAAGAAGGAAAGTCAATTCAAAACGGGGAAAAATTGCCAGCATTAGGAGAAAAAGAATCCGCGTATCTTAAGATTAGAGAACCTAGAGTAATCCCGAGACAGACCAAAACGTTAAAGGAGCCTCTGTCCCTTGCGCCGGGTCAGAGTGATTTTGCCACGGACCAGCAGTTCTAAAGCAACGCAGTCCTGAAGACATAGCAGTCGCACAAGGGTTCTTTTCTCAGGTGTGCATTGGCTTGCATGCTGCGGGGATGAGCACGACAGATGTGGTGTTTCGTTCCTAGAGCACACACAGCATAATGGCGAGTCCCCAAACTATCTTAAAGAGAAAACTGCTAGTGTATACAACATTGAAGCGTAGTCCGTGAAGGACACCCTCAGCTTGCTTTGGTACGCCTTGCGGAAACTGGAAATTGCACTGAGGGTTGATCGCATGCAGAGACGAGTGTATCCTAAGAGTGTCTTCCCAGGCCAACAGCTGCAGTTTCCATCGCAGTGCAAAGACGGCGGTACCTCCGTTTTGTCTGAAATACCGGATTCCAACAGATTCATATCCCTTCTGCGTCACACCCGAAGCTCCCCTGGATGCCGGAATGAATTGGCAGCCACAGAAGAGAGATTCGGTGCCCGCCTCGTATTTCAAGAGTGTGCAATAAGTAACTCCCGCACAAGTTCACGCCAGCGGTTGGAAGGCTTCATTAGTGCTTGTTTGCAAGGTGAGCCGTGAGTCGGCAATGCTCACCTATTGCTGGGCGGCGCTATTGGCGATGTAAAGGAGTGCGGCCCATATAGCAGTTAACTCAGTGAAGGTGGACGACGTCTTATGACTGAGTTTCTCTGTTACAGTTAGCCCCAGCGACGGAATCCACACTCCAACAGCTGACAAATCAGACGTCACGAACGCCTTCGTATATACCTGAATGTGGACAAGATCACGTGAGCTGATGTGTTCCAGTGTGAAGTACCCCAAGGCTGGCTCAGACAGAGATAATGTTTTGCTATACGTCGTATAGTGGCGCAATATACCACGCTGAAAACTTTATTGGGGGAAAGGTAGGCTTGATTAGGCGCTGAAAGTTGGCCGGTAGGAGGCTACGCACATGATAAGAAGACACCTGCGCTAGAGGCTGGTCAGCACAGTGGGTTACGTGACGGAAAATTGTGCGAAAGAACTCTTGAGCTTGCAGTGTCTGGCTGTCATTCCCTCGCTCCTCAGAGAGTTCCATTCGTAGATGTGCACCTTGGAAGGCCCAGGAAGATGCGTAGGGCTTGAGCATGGGCTTTCTCTACCACTCTGAAGTTCGTCAGAGACAAAGCAATCAGCTTTTTGAGACTGTAGTGCAGAAGGCAAAAAAGTGCCTTATAAAGGCGCGCGCAATAGTGAAGCTACTAAGCAGCCCCATGGTTTTCCTTTCCAGATCCGCAAAATGGGCATCAATGAGTGCAGGCGTTGTTGAAGGGGAGAGATATGGGGGCCCAAGATAATGGTTTTTCTAATGTTCCTCCGCAAAATGTGTGGTTATGAACGTAGGTTCACAAACGCATGGTTCTGTGTCCTTTCAGACCAGAGGATAGCAAGATACATCATGGCTCCTAAAGACAACTGCGGCACACTTTTCGGGTGAAATCAGCAGCCTGCATGTACTGAGGTGCTTTTGATTTTAAAGTGGGGCATTTTGTAGTTGGGATCGTATACTTCTCCGGTTCTTGTCAGAAGCCCGGACAGAAATGTCATCAGCATAGAAAGATATGTTGCCACCCTAGGGCAGTCCTTGCGTGATGCGTATAACGCATATGCTAAAATACACGGGACTTAGAACGCCGCCTTGAGGGACGCCCTGTGCGATCTCATTTCCGATTTGTGTCACCTTTATTGCTGGTCATATACACAGCCGATTCTGCCAGTAGTCACAGAGCCAAGGGTACATCCACCCTCGTAGCCACACAAACGTCATTTCCCTTCAAATAGCTTCATGAGCAACGCTGTTAAAAAGCGCCTTGATGTCAAAGAAGACAGCTACTGTGATATTTTTCGCAGCCTTTCGCCGATGAATGTCCCTCACCAAAGCAATGAAGTTGACGATGCTACTTCTGCCTTTTCTGAGCCCTGACATCTCTGGGGATACACTTCCCGGTCCTTGAGATACCAGACGACTCGCTGCCGCACATTTTTCTTCATTACTTTTCTTATGCAGCTTAAAAGAGCAATAGCGCGGTAAGAGTTGATGTCGATTGGCGGTTTTCCTGGTTTAAAGACCGCTGCTAGGTTACCAACTTTCCAGCTTGCTTCCACGTGGCCTGTCTCCCACGAATTGTTCTAAAAGGTAAGCACTTGCTGGAGGGAATTACCGCCGAGTTGTCGCAAAGCTGAGTTTGTAGCGCCATCGGCGCCTGGCGAAGAAGGCAGGTTAACGGACGCTTACGCTGAGATAAGATCGTGCACAGTGAATAATTCATCCATAATTATAGCATTCGTACTGCAGAGCCAACCACTATGGACCTCTACAATCACTGCAGAGCTCCGGGTAGCTGTAACCCTGTGTAGTCAAGGGCCAGTACAGTGTGGTGGCCAATCCGCCGAACCAGGGGTGTAGCGCTGGCCGAAGGCAACGGGCCAGCAGGGAAGAAGAAAAGGAAGGAGCTAGGAAGCGGTCGGGCGGCCACTTTTGTTCCGAGTCGAACCCCTCAAACGTAGACCGTTGCAGTGTCGCAAATGCTGGCGCTATGGCCACAGTCAGGGAGGCTGTAAGTCAGTAGCTCGATGTTGTACTTGCGGCGAAGAGTACGCGGATTCCCAGTGCAGCGGTGATGTGAAATGTTGCCTTTGTGGCGAGGATCACCCGGCGGACTCAATCAGCTGCACCGCTCGTGCGCAGGAGGAGAGGATTGTGAAAGTAATTGAAAAACGCCGGTGCTCGCGCGGTGAAGCTATGGCTACTGTCAAGGAACGGGCTGTTAGCTATGCAGGCGCTACGTCTAAACAGACCCCTCTTACGGAGACGGCTTTGAAAAGCATGATGGACGCGGCAGCAGAGAAGGCAGTTGCGAAACATGTGGAGCCGCTGGTGCTCACGATGTCCCCGTGCCTTGCCCAGATGCAGCTGCTGACAACGAAGCTTTCGGCGTTTACCCGCCGCGGTGGCTCAGTGGCTAAGGCGTTCTGCTACTGAGCACGAGGTCGCGGGTTCGATTCCCGGCCGCGGCGGCCGCTTTTCTGATGGAGGCGAAAAGCAAAAACGCCCGTGTGTACGAGATTTCGGCGCACGTTAAAGATCCCCACGTGGTCTAAATTAATCCGGAGCCCTCCACTACGGCGCGCCTCATCGCCTGCGTTGCGTCGGCGCGTTAAACCCCACAATCAATCAGCTTTCGGCGTTTATTCAGGCGGTTCCCCTTCTCCCTGCTTCTCCTCGCCCTCAGCATCCGGAAATCATTGCACACACTGCTCTCCCGTTAACGTCTACTGCTTCATCAGCTCAGGGTATTCAGGAGATAAGTGCGTCTACATCCAGCTCCTCCATGACAACCACTGGAGTGCCTTTGGCATCGAATGCAAACCTCGCTGCTTCCCAGCCCCCTGAAAGCATGTATGCCCTCCCGGTCTCCCCATCGACTGAGGATAGCTCTTCTGAGATGGAGACTGCTTTTCCTTCGTCTCCACTCACAAGCAAGAGGACTCGCTCTCCCACAGATGTAAAAACAGACAAGGGACCTAAGTGAAAAACGAAAAAAGGTATGGCTCGCTTTTCTCAGTCTGGAGACATTGTAAAACAGGCAATCAATTATGCACAGCTCGAGTCGCTATAGGGCGGATCCTGGTTTTGCAGTGGAATTGCCGCCCCGCGACTAGTGCTTCTCCTGACCTCTCCTATCAAATGTGTAATCTCTCCGCGGATATTATTCTGCTCCAGGAAACGTGGCTATCTCCCTCTAAATCTTTTACCGTCCGTAACTTTCGCTCGTTCCGCTTGGACCGGCAAGGTAGGGGCGGAGGCTTGCTTGCATTAGTTTCCAGGGCATTCTGCCACAGGGCGTCTATTTCTTTTACACTGCCATCAAGTGAATGAAAAATTTTGGGCGTTGACATCTGTCTTCCAAACTGTACTCCCTTCACAGTGATTAATTCATAGTTCCCATCTGGTGTTGCATCGCTGAAACCATTAGATACCGCTCTCGCCTCGCGCAAACCCGCAGTGTTTTAGCAGGTGATTTCAACTCTCACCACGTATCCTCGGGCTTCCGCACGGATGCATGCGGTAAGAGATTATGGGAATGGATTGGAGATCACAACCTTTCATGTCATAACTCCGGGTTGACAACTTGCGTAAGGGGCCATTCCCGCTCAGTCATGGACTTGACTCTTTCAACGCCAGGTCTGATAAAAGACTGGGATACAGTTTCTGATGCTACCAACAGTGATCACGTTCCAGTGTTTTTCGAAATCTTGCACTCCGTGCGAACTCCCAACCGGAAAGTCCAATCATTCGTAGATATGACGCGTTTTGGTAAAGAATTACGCTCAGCTCTTTCTTCAATGGCCCCAGTTGACGAAGAGAGTATAGCTACGGAAGTTTTAAATTTGATTAGCGAAGTAACAGAACGTTCAAAATTCAGTGCCATCGGCTAGGGTTGGCCCTTGCAGTTTCTGGTGGAACCATGAGTGAACGCGGGAGTTGAGACGCAGAAATGCTGCGTGGAAGAGGCTGCTTCGCAACCAGTGCCCCGATAATTGGAGTAGTTTTAAATTCATTCGCGCAATTTTCAAAAGAACTATTCCTAAGGCCAAGGAGGAATATAAGACGCAACGATTTTCTTTTCTATCGGACCCACGGAAAAAAAGCACCCTGTTTAAGGTGCTCGTAGTTGGAAAGTAGCTCCCCCAGATCAGAACGTTGAGTCGGTTATCATTTCCCCAGATGAAACCCAGGATTTTCTCAACGGGATTACACAGGGATTACAACAGTGTTTCACATCAGTGGCGCCATCCATCCTTACCGGATATGGACAGGACAACTTTGTAGAAGTAACTCTGGAAGAGCTCGAGGAGGGATTAGGTCGAGTCTCCGACGCGGCTCCAGGTCCTGATAGCATCACAGTCAAAATGCTAAAACTTCTGTTCAGTGACTCCCCCGCCTCTCTTTTGCATGTAATTAACTACTCCTTACGTCATTCGTGGGTCCCACCTGAGTGGCGGCTGGCAAAGATTGTTCCCCTACTTAAAAACAAAGGGTTGGAGTTCCTGATAGATTATTAGGCCCATATCCCTCACTTCCAATATGGTAAAATTGGTAGAAAGAATTCTGCTCAGTAGAATTGAAAATATCTTAGAATGCGAAAACATCTTGAGCCCCAAGCAGGTAGGTTTCAGGCAGGGCTGTTCTATATGGTATGCTCATATTGTTCTGGAGAGCCGCATTCAATTGGCAGGCTCACGAAAAGGAGTTGCAGTGCTAGTTACCTTGGATGTCGCTAAAGCTTATGACAGTGTTGAGTATAGAATTCTTTTTAACGCACTTCAACGTTTTCCTTTCCCAAACTATGTCATATCATGGATCGGTAATTTTCTGTCAGGTAGAAAATTCTTGTGTTCTCAGCAGGGCCTCTCCCCTCCAGTATACTCTCAAACCCGAGGTGTTCCCCAGAGCTTTGTTTTGTCTCCCGTGCTTTTGTAATATTTTGATGAGCTCTATTCCTATAAGTCCAGACGTTCAGGTGTACGTTTACGCTGACGACATTGCTTTTTTCGCGTCATGAAAGGACATTCACATGTTGTACGTACGCCTGCAGGCCTATTTATGCGCCTTAGAGACTTGGCTGGATGGCCTCTGCGCTACCCTAAATGTGCACAAATGTGCTCTCATTGTTTTTCCGGCTGGGGGCTCAGTCTCCTTTTCTCTCAGCTACCGCCAACAAAACATTCTCGAGGTCGATTCTTTAAAATACCTGGGAATAATATACGAGTACAATCTGAATTGGCGCCCACACATTGATTATATTTCTACCAAAGGAGCACGGTCTGTGTCTGTTTTGAGAAGCTTAAGTAATAAGAGATTTGGTATGCGCCGTGACACTTTATTAATGATCTACGGAATGTACTTCCGGCCAATCCTAGAATTTGGATGTGTGCTTTTTTCAGGAAGCCCTCAGTACAAACTTCGGCCGCTAGTAATGCTCGAACGTCAAGCCCTAAGACTATGCCTGGGTCTTCCCCGATATGTACCGATCAACCTTTTGTATATGGAAGCCAGAATTCCCCCATTACTTTTCCGCATGCATGCCCTCACTGTTGACGCATTCATAAGAGTAATGGCGTCTCCCATATCCAGACCGCAAACTGCCTTCGTAACATGGCCTTCGCTGTTTTTCAGCAGTCCATGGCCCCGATTCAAACGCCCGCAGGTTATAGTTGTACAGTCCTTACTAGACCCCTTACATGTGACCCTTTTGTCTGTCGCTGTTCCTAATCATTGAGTATCATCTTTAGAGAAAGCCTTGGATGAAGTTTTTCCCACGAACGCTAAATTACTTCCATTCAGTCTTTTATCAGGCCTTTTGCAAGATCACCTTACCGGTTTCCCCTCCCGTGTAATCATTGAAACCGACGCCTCTGTGCGGAATGAGAAGGCAGGAGTGGGCATTTTTTCTGCCGGTTTAGATTGGGTCTTTTCCCTCCGATTTCCTGACTTCCCTACCTCTTTTCATGCTGAATATCTAGCGATTCTTCTGGCCCTTAGAAAGCTACATTCGGATACACAACACGCAATTGTGCTTACAGATTCTCTTTCTGTTTGCACTGCCCTATCGTGCTCAAAGTCGTCCCCCTACGTCGGCCCCTTGGGTATTTACTGCCTCCGTCTTTACAAAAACTTCGTTTGGTGTGGGTGCCTGGACACGCAGGCAGCTGGCTCAACGAAGCGGCCGACACTCTGGCGGGCATTAGAGTGGATGGCCCGCTGATGGAGGTTCTACCACGCATAAATTTTGCACCTCGGCACGATTTCGAAGCTTAGGCCTCCTACAAAGCATGGCGGAATCTGCGTACGCAAGTTCAGACCGCGAGAACCTTCGGCACTCATGGAAGTGCCGGATTAGTCAGTCACGAGCTTGTGAAGTTACCCTCACCAGCTTTCGGTGTGGTGTCCCAAACTTAAATTATTACTTGTATCGCTGCAATATGGCCCCTTCACCACTCTACATTTTGTAACCAATTAGAAACAGCTGAACATTTTTTCCTCTCCTGCCGACGGTACTCCTCCATACGAAAAAGATACTTAGAAC
The DNA here is from genome assembly GCF_048455015.1 of Haemaphysalis longicornis. NCBI lineage: Eukaryota > Metazoa > Arthropoda > Arachnida > Ixodida > Ixodidae > Haemaphysalis > Haemaphysalis longicornis. The sequence continues at coordinate 84,293,705 of NW_027526203.1, read as the reverse complement.
ACCGCTTAACCAAAATGGCCTTCCCACTGTCTGTTTCTCTGATTTTATCGTTCGGGGCGAAGGCACTGGGTTTTAGCCGCGCAGATCTTTGCTCCACCCTGCACTTGTTCATTTCGGAATATGGCCGTCTCCCGTGCTAGCCCCAGGCCATGCCGGGCTTCCCTCAAAACGATCTCTGCGTGTACTATCACTGCTATCAGTGCCTTCCCGCCCACTGCCTCTCCTTCGCCAGCTTCCCTTCTTTGTTTATTTCTCTACAAACTTTTCATGTTTTCTTTACTTTATTTTTTATTTTATTTTATGTTGGTTTCAACACTTCCTGATGCTACGTCTCATGTTTGAGCAGTTTTTTTTCTGTATATACTTCCCTAATATTTTATTTAATTCCATAAATGTGCTTCTTTAATTACTTTGTAATTTCTCTCTGTGAGCGCTCCTTTCCTGGCCAATCCCCCTGAGTGAGTATGAGCCATCTCTTTTGGCACCACCGCCACCACCAAGACGACAGCAGGACGGCACCCTCGCGGTGTAGGCCCGAGGTCCGTCACCGGAGCTTCCTTCGCAGTTTCCCTCCGTCGCGGCGTAGCCCGACGATAGCCCTGTACGCCGCCGGGAGAAGCCGGGAGAAGCCCAAGAGTGAGCGGTGTGCCGGTGCCGCAGAGCGCGGGCAGCGAGGCCTCGTTTCTAGCCCAAGCTAACTCCGCCCGCCGGTAATCATCGGCACCGCCACGTTCTTCGCCGGGTTGAAGCATCTCGGCTCACACGTCTCGTCACCTCTGCGGACAGACTGCCACCTCGCGTCGACTCACCGAAGTCACCGGCCCGTCCCCGCTCCATCCATCGTGCCAGCCCCAGCGGACTGTAGTGGACCGGTTCCTCGCCAGTCCTCTGCGAGTCGTGTGAATATTGTCTGGCCCCTTTCGATACCTACCCGTTTGGTTTTCCTGTTGAATTTAACGCGTGTGTTTGTGTAGACAGTAGTCCGGCTCCTTGCTCTGCACGCGGTCCAGCGCAACATTCATGACAAAAGTGGCGAGCCAGCCAGGATTCGCGTGTTACCAATAGAGAGGAGTCCGGTTGCGGTTAGCCCTACAACCACGCAAATATTCGAACATGTATATCGTGGGCTTGGAAAGAATAATGAAGACGGGTCAAGACTTGGGACTGACAGGTGCAGCCCTCCACCACTACTTCGACACGGTGAAGGAGTGTCTGAAAAAGGAGCTATCCTTGAGTAGGTAGGCGAGGCGACTCGGTGTTGATGTTCCTCTCTTGAGAGACGCTGGTGAGTTCAAAGATGCTATCCTGAAACAATGGCAGCAAAGGAAAGAAGAAGAGGAAAGGGAGGCACTCAGAGAGTATGAGGAAAGGAAGGACGCGGAAGAACGAAAGATTGTCACCCTGAACAAGGAAATTGCCGCTCTTGAATTGCGCATCCTCGCTCGTCCGGCTGACATATCGCGTACCCCCCGTACAGGTTCCAGGCTCCGCCTCTAGCCACCCTCCTAATTTCTCAGTGCCTACTCAGCGAGAGCTTGAGTTGCAAGCACCGGAGACTAATGACGACAACGCGGAAGGTCCCGAGGAAGACAAGGCACCGGGTTCGAGTATTCCCGAAGCGTACCCAAACAGCGGCCCGGAAGTCAATATTCCCAAAGGACTCCCAGCCGCCAGTAAGACGTTTTCGCGCTCCCAAAAAAGACTGCGGAAACGAAAGTGCCACAAAGAGACTGTGACGCATTCGGCCTCGAAAACATCGGTTTGCGCCCCGAATAGCCGCACATCCCAGCAGCCACAGTTCCGTTTGAATTCCAACCACCTAGAGACTCGATGTTTCCGGAAGTTCAGCCGAAGAAGCACACACCACGTAACGCGTCGAACTAAAATACTTTCAACAGGCTCATTGCTCCGTGGGAGTGGGAGGTTGGACACGTTTTACGCAGAACCAACCACTGCTTTCCGGATCACCCCGCGAAGGGGTACACAACGTAAAGGAACGCCACCCAACCGTTCGCGCAAACCCCTTAAAAGGAAGCGCCAATGGAGGCGAAAGCCACAAAACCGAAAGAAACCTGACTTGTTCACCACATTTCAATCCTGCTTTTTCCAACCGGATTGTTAGGACATAGACACCCTAGTAAGAGGCGCAGGAAAGGCAACCAGAGTGTCTTTCACAGCAGAGGTTCATGGTCCCCGAAGTGGAAGAGGCGCCGAGTTTCTAGGCAATCGTAGGCTCTTCCGGCAAACACGCACGCATGTACATGGAAGTGTGACCTTGGACAACGTGTTCCGGCTGTATACAGCTTCGAACGCTTTCTTTTGTCCTTGTAGTGCACTTAAGAAGACTACGCCGTAACCTTTTCTGTTTCTGGTTACTTGAAGAACTGCTTTAAATATTTCGTACCCATGTGAACTGTTCATGGTGACTCTTCGACACTGACTGGCGTTCTCCATCCCCAACGTCTAGAGAATAGTTCTTTCTCAGAACTGTCTGAAGAGGGGGGTAGTGTAGTCAAGGGCCAGTGCAGTGTGGTGGCCATTCCGCCGAACCAGCGGTGTAGCGCTGGCCGAAGGCAACGGGCCAGCAGGGAAGAAGAAAAAGAAGGAGTTAGGAAGCGGTCGGGCAAGACGACAGCAGGACAACGCCCTCGCGGTGTAGAGACCGAGGTCTGTCGCCGTCGCTTCCTTCGCAGTTTCCCTCCGTCGCGGTGTAGGCCCGACGACAGCCCTGGACGCTGCCGCGAGAAGCCGGGATTCGGCCCAAGAGTGAGCGGTGTGCCGGTGACGCAGAGCGCGGGCAACGAGGCCTCGTTTCGAGCCCAACCTAACTCCTCCCGCGGCTAATAATCGGCACCGCCACATTCTTCGCCGGGTTGAATGTTGAACATGACGCCGGGTTGAGGCATCTCGGCGCAGACGTCTCGTCGGCTCTGCGGACGGTCTGCCACCTCGCGTCGACGCGCCGAAGTCACAGGCCCGTCTCTGCTCCATTCATCAGCTACCATTGAACAGCCCGTGTGCGTTTGTTGCGTGTGCGGCAATCGGCACGTTTTCACTCATCGTGACAGCCCCAGCGGACTGTAGTGGGCCAGTTCCTCGCCAGTCTTGTAAATATTGTCTTCCCCTTTCGTACCTTCCCGTTTTGATTGTCTTGTGAATATACCGCGTGTGTTGGCCTAAGAACAGTAGTCCGGCTCATTGCTCTGCACGCGGTCCGGCCCAACATTCATGACACCCTGACGCAAAGTTCGTCATCTATATCCATTTCACGGCTGCAGAACGATTGATAAGAGCGTATAACCTTGACTGGGTGTTTCTCTAAGGCTGCGGAAAACTTGCCAAACGCAAGTCAGCGGTTTGCGGGCATTTAGATTGGTACAAGATACTCTCGAACGCGGTTCTTCCAGTTCATTTATCTACATCTGAATGGGCTTCTCGGCCTGCCTTGAAGAGCGAATATCATCTGATGATAGCGCTTTTTCGCAAGGCTCTCTCATTAAGCAGGGCGTAAAAGCGTTTCGATTGATTACGAGGTTTGACGCGCCGACGCTACACAGGCGATGAGGGGTGCCGTAGTGTTGGGCTCCGGATTAGTTTTTACAACCTGAAGATCTTTAACGTACTGCATTGCTTGAAAACACGGGGGTTGTAAAAGTGTTTCCCTGTGTGTACCTTCACAAGGAGACCATGGCGTCTGCGTTTCAAAAGGAAGGTGATCCTAAATACGGTGATATTGTTTTTCTCGCACTGTGCTGTGACTAATCAAGGTGTAAAAGCATTTCAATATGTGCACCTTCACAAGACGGCCGTAGCAGCTGCGTTTCAAAAGAGGGGTGATCCTATATCTTCTCTTTAAATCTGGTGCCTGGATGACGGAGTTTTTACAAAAACTTTTTTATGAAAACCGCCAACGTTCAACTGCTCGGAATCACCGTTTTTGGCAACGGCACCCAGCATAGAATAGTAAACCAACCAATGGACTCTTAGAGGAACCCTTTCAATCGCCGCAGCGCAAGAATGTGGGTGTTTCAGCATCAGGTATACATTTACATACATTCATCATTCAGCGCCTGTGTACGCTTTAACCGATACGCGAATTTCAAAATCCTTAGTGCCAATCGCTGCTACGGCCCCGTTTATCAGCAAGCAGCATCCCATTCAGCCTTGGTGAGCTAGTTTTTCGTTCATTATTCTCTATTTATATGCATTTATGCCCTGCCGTAAGGCGGTACGGCATTGTTACTGTTTAAAAATGCACTACTAACGATATTCAAAAGATGCCATATCCCTGAACGCACCATCAGCGTAGTGTAGATGAGTCGTCTCAATGTTTTTGAAATGTGGCAGCACGTCGGCATAGGTCCAGCCATGGGCACCGTATTCTTCTGACCAGTTGTCATAGTCTCGATGGTTTCCTCGCACAAAATGCATTGAGTTGATGGTGCTTGATCCTCCCAGTGCTTTTCCTTTTGACCATCGGCAACGCTGTAATTGCCATAAAGTACAGCGCTTTATTTCACTCTTGATGCAAACATTCAGGATAAGCGGGAGGAATGGGCATTTATTGAACTTCGCGTTCCCTTTTGGGCAGGAAGAATACACTTGGATACATTCTGTTAGGTGAAGTTATGATTGTTTTATAAGTTATTTAGCTCGACCAAAACCTCAGAAAGAGTCTTTTCAATCCATCAGAAATCTTCAACCCAGCTGCAGTGTTAACGACTAACAGTGCACAATGCTATATGCTTCGACCTTCGCGATTGGTGCGCCTCCTGCCGCCCCTTCTCCGCAGCATTTACGGGAGGAGCGTTGTGCGGCTGATAGGGGCTCCTGAAGTGTTTTGGTTATCTCTCGCTTCTTTATTCCTTTCCACCCCCTGAACAACGTGTTATAGTGACGTCTGTCAGTAAGTAGTGCTTTTGGGGTCCTTGAGAAAGCAGCTGCGTCTTGATAGACTGCTCGAATGCCACCAAGAACTATCCCAGGACGCGGTTCTCCGTGATTTTTGGACGGTCTTACGGGCGTCGGCGACGGCAGCAGCACATCTCCACCGTCACCTCCAAATTCCGAATACGTCAGCACAAATTAATTTTACGGTAACTGATACTGGCATAATTAAATATCGGTTTCGTTTACAGAGCGCACAATGAAGGCGGCTTTGTTGCCAATATACATGTCACAGAAAAATATGTTCCGGGGACGTGATTACCCCATACCTGGCAATAACGTGTGCCCTTTATGGAAGTATGACCCACGCGAAAAATTTTAGTGTATTCCAAGGCGGTTCGCTGTTAAGTATGGGCACACTCATGCAGAGTGGCAACAATGAAGGCAAGTTAATGAACCACGGAAAAATAAATGGTCTCCAAGTCGGGAAGAAACAGAATAGCTCGTACGGATTGCGAAGTCCCATGCCGGCTTCGGAAACAATAAAGACGTTCATCTGAACTTGATCCAGGTCGGCCTCAGCAGACCAACCAGATGGGAAATGCCAAGACGTTGGACTGGCCTAAACGGCACATGTTTGAGTAGAATAAAAACCAGCAGTAAACAAAGGACGATGGGACAAGCAAACGATGGGACAAACGATGGGACAAACGATGGGACAAGCTGGCACTAACAAATGAATGAACAAGGCACTTGAACGTCTAGAAATACCTTCCGGCAACATCGTTCGCATGTGTGAAAAGTCATCAGTCGCATAAATGAAACGTCATCAATCCACCCCAGCGTTTAGAAAGTTCATCTATTTGCTAGACAGGAGCAATTACGTGTCACTGATGCAATGGTTTCCCCCTTTCATTATATAGAAAGCTTACAAACTTTTCTTTGGGTTTTTGTACTTTGCCAGCCTACTATGGTAGTGTTGCCAAAAACAGGAGTGCACCCGCATTGTCTACAGTGCCTCGGCAGATGAGCACCGCCACTCCTGGAAACAGAAGCCTTGTGCTCTCTGATGCGATCATTGATACAGTGGCCTGTTTGATGGATCTAAGCTTTGCCACACGGGGATAAGAGAATGGAATATATCACACGTGTAGCGCAAGAACCAGATTTCGAAATATCGTTAGCGCCACACGTAGCCCTGCTTCGCGTATGCCAATCGATGCGACTGCACAGACCTCCCAAATTTCGCGGGGCTGAAAACACCAGGCGCATGCCGTGTTTTGGTAAGCGTATGCCGTGGGGAAAACACCAAGCGTACGCTACCCTCTTGACATTGTGCGAAAGTTTATGCACATAAAGCATAACAACAAAGCTACCCTTCTCTCCCGATATGGCAGTCAGTAGCGGCATCTGCCCTCCGCGACCTTTGTTGCTCTTTCAGCAAGTTCTCGGCTACCCCTCGCGTCACGTGGTCTGGAATCCCTGCCGATTGCAGTCTACTGGCTTGTTGTTTTACACTCGCATGAATCGTGTGAAAGCAGCTCTTTCGCAACTCGTACTTAAAACAAAGCATTGCTATGCCCCTTTTTGTTAGCTTCGAGTGGCATGAGCTGTACGGAAGGATTTTCTTCTTAGAGCACGGTGCGCAGGTCAAGCACACATGCATGTCGACACGGAACGACAATTCCAGGTGTTAAATCCTAATGTTTCCACTCCGGGGTAATTCATATGTGAAGCGAAGGGATGCAGAACAAGCACTAAAACACATATCTGTGGCCACATACTCTAGACTGCTGTGGGATAATAAAAGAAGTAGCAGTAACAAATCATCCAGATATCTAAACGCCTTGACCATGTGGTCGTCGTCCAAACAGTCTCGTAACATGCGATCAAATTTTGCCAGACAAATGTTCGTCAACAGAGGTCCAATACCACAGACTATACAGATCCGCGGGGACATGTTTGTTCAGAAACATGTGATCTGTATAGGCTCTGGGATCGCACCTTTGTTGACGAACATATTTCTGACAAAATTTGATGTCATGGTACGCAACTGTTTGGACGACGGCCATGTGGTCAAGGTTTTTGGATATGCGGATGATATTTTTAGTACTGCTTCATTTATCATCTCACACCAATCTAGAATCTGTGGCCCCAGATATTGTAAGTGTTTTAGTGCTTGTTCAGCATTCCTTCGTTTTACATATGAATTACCCCAGAGTGGAACCATTAGTTTTCTAGACCTGGAATTGTCGTTCCGTGTCGACATGCATGTGTGCTGCACCTACGCACCGCGCTCTAAGAAGGAAGTCCTTCCGTACAGCTCATGCCACTCAAAGCTAACAAAAAGGGGCATAGCAATGCTTTGCTTTAGAACGCGTTGCGAAAAAGCTGCTCTCCCACGATTCAGGCGAGTGTGAAACAACGAACCAGTAGAATGCAGTCGGCAGGGTTTCCAGACCACGTGACGCGAGCGGTAGCAGAGAAGTTGCTGAAAGAGCAAAAAAGGTCCCGTAGGGCAGATGCAGCTACTGCCTGTGCCATATCGGGGGACAAGATTAGCTTTGTTGTTATGCATTATGTGCATAAACGTTCGCACAATGTCAGGAGGGTGGCGAATAAACACGGCATACGCTTGGTGTTTTCAGCACCGCGAAAGTTGGGAGGTCTGTGCAGTCGCATCGACCGGCATAAGCGAAGGGCTACGTGTGGAACTAATCATGTTTCGAAATTTGTGCCCTGTGCTATACGTGTGATTTGTCACATCCCCTTATCCCCGTGTGGCAAAGTTTAAATCCATCAAACAGGCCGCTGTATCAATGATCACCTCAGAGAGCACAAGGCTTCTGTTTCCAGGAGTGGCGGTGCTCATCTGCCGAGGCACTGTAGACAATGCGGGTGCACTCCTGTTTTTGGCAACGGTACCATAGTAGGCCGGGGAAGTACAAAAACCCAAAGGGAAATTTTGGAAGCTTTCTATATAATGAAACGGGGAAACAATGGCGTCAGTGACACGTCATTGCTGCTGTCCAGCAAACAGATGAACTTTCTAAACGCTGTGGTGGATTGATAACCTTTCATTCATGTGACGCGACTTTTCACACATGCGCATCATGTTGCCGGAAGGTATTTCTATGCGTTCAAGTGCCTTCTTCGTTAAGTTGTCAGTACCGGCTTATCCCGTCGTGTTCTTCTGTATCCTGTGGTTTCCGCTGGATTTTATTTCTTTCATAGGTGCGAAATCTACTGTTTCGAAAGACATGGTGGGGAAGGTGACTCTTAGGGACCGCTGTACAAATGCGCCGCGATATCAAGGAATGAATGTTCTAGTAATCACACACACAAGCTCCGTGTACACTTTCCTTTCGTTTTTCGGCTTCAGCGAACAGCTGATCGCAAGGCGGGCGCATTTTTTGAAGTGTACGGGGTAGGCAGTTCGCAAGTGATAAAAGGGGTTTTGGAAGAGTGTGGTATCTGATAATTCCCTCTGATTTCAGTTTGCGCTATATTCTCCAGGCTCCCTGCACCATACTACCAGAGTCCTTCAATTCCTTTCTGGTCATGAAACGTCGCCATCACGCTATGGGAGAGCTTCGTACGCTGCCGTGCCTCGGCGCTGGTGTTGATCGCAGGGCAGCCGGGGGCGTGGTCACAGCGCGTTTGGCAGGGAACGGACCACGGCGTCAGATAAAACAGACGCTCGCCGCCTTATCAGCAGTGCGCTTTCGCTTTACAAGTCGTGGGCCGCTCAGATGGACGTATCATTTTGTGAGTGGCGAATAATTTTGGTGCGAACGGGCATGCTGCTCCTGCGTTCCTGCCTGCCGGTCTGGCCACAGAGCAGCGGCGGCCACCAGATGCCCTCCGATCTGCGGTGGCGCCACTCGCGGTAGCCTTTGTCCCCGTACGAAACATGGCCGGGAGTTTCATGACCAGAGAAGCATTGAAGGACTCTGATACTACGATGTGTCGAAGATGCGTTTAGTCGCTGACGCGGGTTACCCTATAAGCACGCCATCGCGCTGCTCGCAGAGGACATGTGTAGCAGATATATCCTGATGACTGGGTCGTCTTGTCGCAAGCTCTAACGTAGCGACAATACGATCGAGCATTGACTTGTTCGTCGGGTGCTGACTCCTGCATATAATTTTGTATTATACATCAAACTTAATTCGTAGAATGTTCATAAAATGTACGCCACATTTGCTTGTCGAAGGTAGCGATCAATATTTAGGCTATGAAACTGGAAAGCCTATAGCCTTCTGTTAGGTTTGAGTGCTCCTCTATATTATGTAAGCACACAAAACCGATTTACGCCGCATTGTATAGCCGTAGCAAGACCATCTAAGGAAACGATGCTCATGGAGGCACTGTTGGTAAATTTCAGGGTAGTGGAAAGACATTAGCTCCATGTATATCCTGGTTTCGCGACCCCGGCCTGTGACACACACCTGAGACTTCTACAGACGAAATGTAACACACTAAGATCGCGTCATAAACATGTACTCTCTCTTAAATACACCCCATTTTGCGAACAAAGTGACTGCTCCACATATGTCTTGTGTCACCTAGCAAATTTAATTCTGTCTACAGGAATCTTCCCCGATAACATGAAAATAGCAAAAGTTATTCTTTTACATAAAGGTGGTGCGATTGATGAAATTAATAATTACCGGCCAATTTCAGTGCTACCCATTTTCTCCAAGGTCATGGAGAAAGTTATAAATTCTAGACTATCAAGTTACCTCCAAAAGCTGAAATTAATTTCCGGCAATCAGTATGGATTTCAAAAAGGGAAATCTACTGAACTTGCTTTAATTAACATCAAGGATAGCCTTATTCGCAACATAGAAAACCGTCTTTATTCTGTAGAAATTTTCTTAGACTTTAATAAGGCTTTTGATTCAGTTAAACATGATATTCTTTTTCTTAAACTGTCACATTATGGTATAAGGGGAACTTCACTTCAGCTTTTTCGCAGCTACTTATCAGACCGTGAGCAATTCGTTTCAGTTCATGATGTTCAATCCGACAGGCAAAAAATATCGTATGGTGTACCACAGGGGTCTATATTGGGGCCAATTCTATTTCTTTTATACATTAATGATATTGATTTGATTCCGTTCACCCAGGATATTGTTCTTTATGCTGACGATACGAATGTTTTTTTTTCGTCCACTGATTTGGCATCCGTCATCGCTACTGCAAACTCCTGGTTACAACAGCTTTCCCTCTGGCTGGATGCGAATGAATTACACCTTAACGTTAAGAAAACCAAATATATCATTTTCACGTCTAAGAATAGGCCTACGAGAATTCCTTGCCCTCTAACATTTCAATCCCTTCCAATCGAAAGAGTTCAAGTACACAAATTTTTAGGTGTTTTCTTTCACGAAAATCTTCTTTGGAATCACCATGTTGATTTTGTTAAACACAAGACCGCACAATCTATTGGAGTGTTAAATAAACTGCGTCCTTTGTTACCAACACCTGTAAAGCGTCAACTGTATTTCTCGCTTGTTCATTCTCGTTTGCGATATTGTCTGTTGGTTTGGGGTGTTACTTCTAAGTCCAACCTTAACTTTCTCGTTTCGATTCAGAAAAGGGGTATTCGTTTTATCAATAACTTGCCTATGGCTGTTGATACCTTACCTTATTTCGCACGAAATTTAATTATTAGTATTCAATATATGTACGAACTTAAGTTAGCTGAGACCATATACCATACCTATATAAGCGACCGCGAATCCTTTCTCTTACAGTACACAGACACTCATCCACACTACAGCTTTCGGTATACTGTTTTCAAGAAAAACAGGATCAGGACGAATTATGGTACCCAGCTGTTAGATTGGCAGATACCGAATCTTTTAAACTATCATCCCGACATAATAGGCCTTATTGATTGTTGTAGGTGTTTATATTCATTTAAAAACCAAATTAAACTTTACTTTATGAGTTTATTATGACTTACATTGACCTGATTTGCTACCTTCATGCTCTTTGCATCTGTATATATAGTGTTTATTTGGATTGTAAACTATGCAACCCCATTTGTTTGCTGGCTACAATGTATGTATTAGTGTAATCCTGCTAATTCTCGTGGGAAATGTTGGTTATTGTATAACTCTGTGTTGCTATCTGATTGTCCCCCTTCTTTTTATTTTTTTTTTCTTTCTTTTTTTTTTATGTGAAACGTTTCCAAGCTTGAAACGCTGTCTGTGCTGCCAGTGTCACTGGGAGCCAGAGGTAAAGTCAGGCGACATTCACGTTGCCTTTAGCCTCGGCACCATGTACTCCATTCTGCCAAATAGACTTCAAAATTCAATCAATCAAAAAAAAATATGCATTTCCAATGCATACAAACGGTAAATCTCAGTCCTCAACATGTCGCAAAACCAGCGGCGACATTGGGCAGCGGGTGGAGACTCCCGGGGCTGCTTTGAAAATGGACCGCTAGGGGGATTTCAGTGGCGCCCCTACTAGCAGCGCTCGAGGTGTATTGGCGGTGAGATGTTTGAGTGGCACTCCCTGGCACTGACGTTAGATTAGGGACTCACGCCGCTGTCGCCTGCTACACTCCGCTTCTGAAGGGCAGCAGGGCCTGTTCTTGAAATCACCCGCTTTGACGATTTAGTGCTATAAACAGCGCATTTCCAGTTATTCGGGTATTTTTGGCAGCTTCTGACCCCTCGGAATCATTTCAGGCTATATCCCGCACGAGTGCGCAAAACAAGAGGGCAGAGAGCACAACTTTCTCCAGATCATCGGTCAGAAGATCCTATGCGACTCGTGTTCATTGCGCAGAGCTCCTCGATAAGTGTTCAAAATGCGTAGGCTTCCCTACAGTATTTTTGAGATGCTCTTGTGAAGACTGAACAATCTAGTGCTACGCACTAAGCAGCGGGCCCCTACGCCCGCATCGTACAGCAGCAAATAAAGCGGCTTTCTCCTATTGCTTTCGTTCTTGTTGACCTGTAAAAGATAGATGTTTTTTTTTCGCCCAACGTATTAATTTCTCTGCACCATCACAAACGTCTTATTTTGCGGTTTGAGATGTTTGCGAGGCTCATAAACATCGTGTGGATACTTTCTTCAGGCTCTATGACATACATTACCTTCTTCAGAAATTGGCTTTTGTTATGGCTACACGCAAGAAGGCGCAATCCGCAGCGTGCGTTGTTTATTCTCATGCAAATACAATGAGGAGGTTTGTGCTATATATGCTACCTCGATGGCGGCTCAGACAACGTTGTCTTGAGTACTCGAAGGCGGCTTGCGTGCTCCAGATTTCTATCGTAACCGTCGTTACCATAGCGAACTACCTCTCAAAGCGAAGAGGTATGACATGATTACGGTGCTGAAGGTTTCATATTATCGCTAACGAACGCAATAAATATACGTACCGCTTACCAGTATAACATAAATAGAAACCGATGAATATTTCTAAGCAGCTCTTTCTTGTTTCCTCCCTTCCAGGCGTAAAGAGCAAATCCTGGCCCACTCGGGATGCCTTTCTATGAATACAAAAAATTACTCTTAATCGCTTGTCCTGGACTGACGATCCCGGCCACTAACCAGCTCAATCTTACTGTTAAATAACGTTTACTCCTTCTTCTACTCTCGAATGCATATTTAGTCTAACACATATACGAATATTGGGAATATATGGCTATGGGAAACGTACCGAAACATCCCTCTACGTATGAACAAACAATGTTATTGTACTTCTAATATTATACGTGACTCGTTTTGCTCAGTTATCCTTCATACTGGTTATAAGCCTGGTATAAAATCAGTACGCGCCCTTACACGCAGTGGGTTATTTGGAACTCAACCTGCACTTTTTGAGCCCTAAAGTGCATGTCGGCATACTTTCATGCGGTGACAACACCAAGTGATGTGATACCATACTTGCGAGCGTTCGGCAAAGTTGCAAAAACTGTTTTACCTAGCTTACACACGATTACTGGGAACCATAACGCCTTCTGCAAAAACCGACAGGCCTGAAGACGTGGAATTTGTTTTGGTCTTGCATTTTCGCTGTTGTCGCTTATTAGCAGCTGGCTGTTCCCTTTGTTCGAAAGTGTTACACACTTGCCTGAATACCGATGATCGCCCATACATCCAGGGAGAGCGCAACGTTAGCTAACTTTGTGGCAGCGATTACAGCGACTCACGCGTTGGTAGTGCGCGAGCCACTCATCGAAGTCTTCGCCAGCCCTACCAGCAAACGAACGGGGCGCTCTGAGATGCACCCAGCTTCAAGTGTGCGCCAGTTGATGAGGCTGGTGATTCCTGTTCATGGTAGGAAGCAGTGGAGGTAGTCCAGCCACCCGTAAGCTTCGGCGCAAGTCCTGGGCTTCCGTGCTCACGTACTCCGACATCTACCAAACTGTTTATGGACGACGAAACAGCGAGGTTTATTTACAATCTCGATCACGACACAGCAGGGGATGCAACGGCCGCTCAGCGTTCACTGCTCTACCTTCTCTTCTCCTAGCCGATCCCTATCCCATGTATATAATGGCCATCATCGGTATTCATTCAAGAGTGTAACATTGCGCTCTCACTGGATGGCACTGCGTTGGTGTGGATTCAAAACCAAGAAGAAACGCGGACGATTTGGGATCACTGTGTAGAGAAGATCAAGACCTGTTCTGGCGATTCCATTGCCAAGAAACAGCGGCCAGAGCAAGCATTACTTCAGCGGGCTGAGATCTTCGGGGAAACTTGCACAACATATATTGAGGAAGTTTTGAAGCTCTGCCGGGTCATGGATTCGCTGATTTCCGATGAGAATAAAGTAGGCCATTTGCCTAAAGGCATTGCAGAAGATGCCTATAACTTATTCGTCGGTCGAGACAATTTAAACACGCCTTCAGATGTCATTCGACACTGTCAACATGTTGAAACCTGAAGATGCCCCACATCGCTTTAAAGTTTCGTAGACTTCCCAACGTGCCCACAGTCTCGAGCTGCGACTACGATGGTCAAGCCGACGTGGCTGAAATTATACGCCACATTGTGCATGAAGAGTTGTCGCACCGGCGCGGCACTACGTGTCGGGATAGCGGTCCGTATACACGAGCCATGCCTCACGAGTACCATGAGGCTTCTCTTTTACATGTACGCCCTCGCATTAAAGAAGCAGAGTTTCCAGGCTACCGCGATCCCACACGCTTTGACCCCAGAAGAGCAGAGCGGGCCGCACGTTCGAACCGTCCTATTCGCCCGGAAAACTCGAACTTGGATTGACGTTTTGCCAACCGCCACAGTACCTGTAGATTCTACAACTACGACTGAGCGGGTGATTTGGAGCAAGCTCACGACGATCCGGTTTGTTATCATTACGGCGTGATTCAGCACATTTCCCGATATAGTAGACGACGCCCACCAGCTGCACGACACCACCCGCCAAAACCGTTTCCTCCTCCTAACGCCAACTCTTACTACAATGATTTCCGCTTGCCGTCGGGTCGGTCTCGGAGAAATCTTTCCACGCCTCAACCTCGGCGCACTGGGTCTCCAGCGTCCGACCGAAGTGTTACACCGCCTGTCCGCAACCGTTATCCGTCGCCACGACGCCGTTCCCCGCCTGCGAAGACTAGTTGGCGCGGCCGAGAAGGCTGAGGCCGTCATTCAACTCTTATACGATATGCCTCTACCTGTAGTGATACTAAAGGACAAAGTTGAAGTAGTTATTTACGGCGTTCCTATATTGGCGTTAGTGGACACTGGCGCGACGGTTTCTGTTATGAGTCTAGCTTTTAAAAATCAACTTGGAGGCAAAGTGAGGTTTGTCTGGAACCATCCGGTTACTTTTCGTGGTGTTGGCGGCGACTTTTTGCGTCTGCAAGGTATTTTCTCTGTTAATGTCGCTTACGGTGGACACAAATTTAAAACTGTGTTTACTGTGCTCCCGAGGTCCACCCATTACGTGATAGTGGGTATAGACGTTTTAGAACAGTGTAGCGCAACCGTTGTTTGTGGAAGTGGTGAAGTATATGTCAATGGCTCTCTTGTAGGCGCTTGTGGAGGACTGTCAGAGTGCAAGGTCCTGCACGTAGTCCGTATTAGAATAAACTGTTATTCCGGACTCTGCGCTTGCTTTCTCCCAGTAGAGGCACCAAACTTTGTGCCTAACAAATTCGATGCTGTTATTGAAGCCGTCGCCGTGTCCTGCGCCAAGAAGAACAGCGTTGTGTCTCGCTGCACCGTTTCCGTTGAACAAGGGCGCTCTGCGTTCTGGGGGATAAATTACTCACCTCAGCCGTCAGTTATACCGTGTGGGTTGAAACTCGCCCACTTCAGTGAATACGTGACGAGTTCAGTAGTTGTTTTAAGCGAACACGTTGATCAGTCGGCGCACCCTTCCCCCCGAGACGACTTGCAATTTTTACACATGATCAACAAGCACCTGCCCTGGTGTGAACGATCTGCCGTGCTTAATGTCATTCCCAAGTACGCATCAGTGTTCGATTTCTCAAGTAAAGGATGTTTGTCACCGATTCCACCCTTTCGCACTGCTCACTCCATCAAAACCGGGAGCGCCCAACCGATTCCACAGAAGCCGCATTGAGTTTCTCCATTAGAACTCAAGCTGATCAATGAACAAGTTCAAGACACGTGGCAGAGGGTGTCATACATGAATCATGCAGTCCATTCGCAGCTCCGCTAATTTTAGTTATAAAAAAAAGATGGGCCGTGGAGGATTTGTGTTTACTATCACTGACTGACTGCTATCACCAAGAAAGATGTGTACCCTCTTACATGCATTGAAGGCGCCATTGACTGCTTGAACTCCCCTTTCTACATTTCGTCAATCGCCTTGCGGTCGGGTTATTGGCAAATCCTTCTTCATACAGCCGACAACAAAAAGACCGTCTTTGTAAAGCCAGACGGCCTTTACGAATTCGACGTAATTCCTTTCGGGCTTTTTAATGCGCCTGCCACTTTGCAGCGATTTATGGACACCATTTTGTGAGGTGTAAAGAGCAACGTTCGCATGTGCTACCTGGATGATGTCGTGATTTTTGGTCGGACCTGAAAAAGCATAACGAGCACCTGGCCATGGTACCTGACTCTATAAAGATTGGGGGATTGGTGCTCAACTCTAAAAAATGCCCGCTTCGGAGGGCGAGACACCCTTGTACTGCGCCTGCTAGTGGACAGCAATGGTATTCGACCTGGCCCCAAGAAGATTGAAGCCGTAACCTCTTTCAAGCTAGCAAAGTCTCTCAAAGAACTCCGCAGCTTTCTGGGACTACGTTGTTATTTTCGTAGTTTCATCCCCGGTTTCGCCAACATAGCCGCCCCACTGACTGCTGTGCTAGAGAAAGGGGTGGCTTTTTACTGGACGCCCGAATGTGACTACGCTTTTTGCCAATTACAATTTCTCCTTCACCACTTCGACGCTTCCACCCCAACTTATCTTCACACGGATGTGAGTGGTGTCGGTATAGGTGCCGTGCTCGTGCAGCGCAACTGCGGCCGCGAACATGTCATTGCCTACACCAGCCGCTCTTTCAGCTAGTGTGAGCGTAATTACAGGGTCACCGAACAGCAGTGTCTGGCCGTAGTATCCCCTATCCAGAGATGTCGTGCATACCTCTGTGGCCATGCCTTCACAATAGTCACCGATCATCCCTCGCTTTGCTGGTTGGTCAATCTGCGTGATCCCTGCGGTCGGATTCATTCAAATTCACTATTGGTATAAGAGCGGTCAGATGCACCCCGACGCTGATTGTCTCTCTCGCCTTCCCGTGGAAAAGACCGACAGTGACACCGATGCCTTTGAGCAGTATCTTGCTTCTGTTGCGCCGGCATTTCCTGACGTGCATACATTCCGAATTGAACAACAGAAACACGAGACTCTAGAGCCTATTTTTGTTTGCTTCTGCACGTGACCCAACGTCTCGACAACACTTTTGCCTCCGTGGTGGTTTGCTTTATAAAAAGTACTACTCTTCCGAGGGCACTCGTCATCTGCTTGTGGTGCCGCAAAACCTGCGCCCCTTTTTTCTCCACGTCGTGCATGATGATGTTACCTCTGGTCATATGGAACTTGTACGGACATTTCATCGCTTACAGCAGCGGTTTTATTGGCCTAAGATGCGCGAAACAACTGAACAGTATGTGTCCAGCTGCACGATTTGCCAACGTCACAAGCGTCCCACTACTGCTCCTGCCGGTCAACTTCACCCCGTAAGCCCACCCACCCTCCTTTCGATAAAGTCGGTATAGATCTACGGGGCCATTCCCCGAGTCTTCGTGTGGCAACCAATGAATAGTGGTAGCAGTCGACTACCTCTCGCATCACGCCGGGCCCTCTGCCTAACCATCCGCAACAGTTTCGGCAATAGCAAGCTTTTTCATCCGATCTATTGCGCTTCGTCCAGAACCCCCTCGGGTTATTATCAGTCACCGAGGACGCCAGTTTATTGCAGACGTAATCGAAAAGCTGCTTCGTATTTGTGCTACCCACGGTGGACGTTCCACCCCTAATCACCCGCAGACCAATGGCCTCACCGAGCGCACAAATCGTACACTAACATGCTTTCCATTGCTTCCGATCACCGGAACTGGGATAATATCTTTCCGTTTATAACATACGCCTATAACACCGCAAAGTACGAGACGTCTGGCTAGAGCCCTTTTTAGATGCCTTTAGATGCCTTTAGATGACAGACGTCATCCGCGAAGAGGTTCAACACGTTTTGGGCACTTCTATGCCATCCGAGGCACCGCGCGAGCAACAGGCAATGACCTACTCCACGGCTGTTCGTCGACCCCGCCCTGCTCCAGCCCGGCGTTTCTTGCCGCCCAATCTCGCCGCCGTCCCCACTGTCACCGCCGTCCACCGTACCACCATCCACAGCCCAAAACCAGACGCCGATAAAGACTGACGTTTGGCGAACCGCCGATAATCGTCCGCTGTGCTACCACTGCGGAGAGGCCGATCACATCTATCGTCGTTGCCCATACAAGA
Source organism: Haemaphysalis longicornis (assembly GCF_048455015.1). Lineage (NCBI taxonomy): Eukaryota > Metazoa > Arthropoda > Arachnida > Ixodida > Ixodidae > Haemaphysalis > Haemaphysalis longicornis. The sequence continues at coordinate 84,275,827 of NW_027526203.1, read as the reverse complement.
GACTCGGACTGCATGGTTTTTCCGTCGACGCACCTCGCCCTCTCCCTGGGCAACGACCACGTGAGATCGACGACTACCTTTCTCAAACCAGCCGTGGCACAGCCCGCTTCAACCGTTCGCCATCGCCCTACCCATACCAATCGCTGAGCCGCCGTAGCAATGCTGACTTCTCACGTGGAAGGTCCCCCAGCCCACGCAGCGGAAACTAAAAGCAGCAACTTCGGGAGGTAAAGTTGCACAACGGCGGCAAAATTAAAACCCTCCAACGACGCACCGACTCGCTGAAGACAGTGAATCGCGACATGCCCTCATCCCGACGACCCGACCTAACCCTGACGAGACTCCCGAACGCGACGGCAGCCACACAGCGCGACGCGTACCTCACATGACCGAATCTGCCGCTGAGAAGACGACGACAACGACGACGCACAGTGCGCGACCGTCAACACGCACAAGCCGAGATGCGACGCCCCGACGCACCCGGAACTCGAGGAAGGCGGCATCTGACGTCAAGGTGTCCATCGACGGCTTTGATGTAGTCGCCCTCATAGACACGGGAGCCGACTACTCAGTAATGAGCGGACCATTTGCGTCTAAGCTGAGGGAAGTTATGACTAGATGGGACGGTCCACACATTCGCACAGCGGGAGGCCACCTCGTGACGCCTAGTGGAACGTGCACATCGCGCGTATCCATAGACGGCACAACGTACCCTGCTCGTTCGTCATTTTGCCTTACTGCTCCCGCGACGTCATCCTTGGAATGAACTTTTTGGCGAAAAACGGTGCAATATTTGATCTACAGGCCAAGTCCATAACTTTTTCCTCCGATCACTCCATGACGCCAAACCCCGAACATGAACCAAACCCCGAACACCGTGCTGCTGTAAGGATCGCCGATGATCATGTCACCCTGCCACCCCGCGCTAGCTTGATGATCCCGGTTTACTGTGAAGATGCTATTCCTCACGTCGACGCTATAGATTGTGATCAAAATTTCCTCCTCGACCGCGGTGTCTCCGTCGCAAGAGGCTATAAAGGGGAACAGCGCAAACTCAGACAAGACACAAGAAGAAGGAGGTGACAAACACGAGCGCTGTTTGTCACCTTCTTCTTCTTGTGTCTTGTCTGAGTTTGCGCTGTTCCCCTTTATAATCATGCACCAATTCGCCCAAGCCTTAACCCTCGCAAGAGGCATTGCGCGCTTTAAGCAACGCCAATCTCAAGTTTTGGTGACTAATTTCAGCGAGGAATACCAGCATTGAAACAGGGGCGCTGCAATTGCATTCCTCGAAGAACCGCAAGAAACAAGTGATGTGATCGTGGTCGCCGACTTTCAATGCTCACCCGAAGATACCTTCAAGCTTCTGAATCCCTTCGATGTGAATCCAGAGTTACCGCAAGAAGAACGGAAGAAATTATTGGATTCGCTGCGCCGCTACATCGAGTGTTTTTCGTCAAACCCAAAATTACGTCGGACACCTCTGGCGAAGCACCGGATTATAACCGAAGATGGAGCCCCACCTACCCGACAGTCACCGTACCGCGTCTCTTCACACGAGCGCGAAGCCCTCCGGACTCAAATGGACAACATGCTCACCGACGACATTATACAGCCATCGAAAAGCCCCTGGGCTGCACCGGTCAAACTCGTGAAGAAAAAAGACGGCACTTTAAGGTTCTTCGTTGACTACCGGCGACTGAAGAAAATCACTAAAAAGGACGTGTACCCCCTGCCACGAATCGACGACGCCCTCGACCACCTCTGCCATGCGAAGTACTTCTCATCGATGGATCTGAAGACCGGCTACTGGCAAAGTGAAGTGGACGGGAGAGACCGAGAGAAGACTGCATTTTTAACCTCGGATGGTCTATACGCGTTCAAGGTGATGCCGTTTGGGCTGTGCACGGCGCCAGCAACGTTCCAAAGAGTCATGGACACTGTGTTAGCTGGCCTGAAGTGGCACACCTGTCTCGTATACCTCGACGACGTTGTGGTATTCGCATGAAATTTTGACGAACACCTCGCAAGATTGGAGTCTGTACTCGAGGCTATTCGCATTTCGGGGTTAACGCTGAACCCTGAAAAGTGCCGCTTCGCTTACGAGGAACTCAAATTTTTGGGACACGTCTTCAACGCCGCAGGAGTCCTGCCTGACCCGGCGAAAACATCATCCATAGCGAACTTCCCCAGACCGAAAGACAAAAAGGCCGTGTGAAGATTTCTCGGACTGTGCGCATACTACCGCTGCTTCGTCGCAAACTTTGCATGCATTGCAGAGCCACTCACGCGCCTGACGAAAGATAGCACCCCTTTCAGGTGGGACAACGACCACGACAAAGCATTCGGCGAGCTGCAACAACCCCTGCAAAACCCTCCCGTGCTCACTTATTTCCACGAAAACGCCGGAACGGAAATGCACACCGACGCTAGTGATATAGGCTCGGGAGCCGTTCTCGTCCAAAAGCAAATCGGTTGAGAAAAAGCAATCGCCTTTGCCAGCCGTGGTCTGTCGAGAGAGCAGAAAAATTTCTCAGCCTCTGAAAAAGAGTGCCTCGTAATTATATGGGCCATTTCAAAATTTCGCCCGTACGTGTAGGGTAGACCTTCAAGGTTGTGACAGACCACCATTTGCTGTGTTGGCTCGCCAATTTGAAGGACCCCTCTGGCCGTCATGGGCAGTGGAGCTTGCGCCTGCAAGAGGTCGACGCTAAAATCGTCTACAAATCCGGCAGGAAACACTCCGACGCCGACAGCCTGTCCCGCGCCCCCGTCGACCCACCACCACAAGACTCCGATGAAGACAGCGCGTTGTTCGGAGTCGTGACTGAGAGCGACCAAGCCGCCCAGCAGCGTGCCGACCTCGACTTGCGCATTATGACAGACCACTTCGAAGGACGCAATGTAGCCGTGCCTAGGGCATTCAAGCGGAACTTACTAGCATTCAGCCTCAAAAACTCCGTCCTCGTGAAGAAGAATTTCGGCACGGGAACAAGAACGAATCGTCTACTTGTCGTCCCCGCAGACCTCCTTGCGAAAATTTTGGGAGCGTGCCACGACGACCCGTCTCCCGGACATCTCGGCACAGCTCGCACTATAGCAAAAATCAAGGCGAAGTACTTCTGGCCCCGCCTTACATCCGACGTCACCCACTACGTTCCGAGTTGCCGTGACTGCCAGCGACGAAAAACGCCGCCGACAAGACCCGCCAGACTTCTGCAACCGATCGCCGTCCCGTCGAGGCCCTTTCAACAGATTGGAATTGAGCTTCTAGGACCGTTGCCTACGTCCCGATCACAGAAAAAGTGGAATGTTGTAGCGACAGACTACTTGACGCTCTACGCACAGACCGCCGCTCTTCCGAGGGGGACTGCACAAGAAGTCGCCAAGTTTTTTATAAACAAAGTTGTTCTGCAACATGGAGCCCCTAAAGTTCATATCACGGACTGCGGAACGGCCTTCACTGCGGAGCTTAGGCAAGGAATCTTACGCTACAGCAACACGGATCACCGAAGAAAGACGGCGTACCACCCCCAAACGAACGGACTTACAGAACGTCTGAAAAAGACGATCGCGGATGTGTGTCAATGTACGTCGACGTTGAAGATAAGACTTGGGACGAAGTCCTCCCGTATGTCACGTTTGCGTACAACACGGCTATCCAGGAAACTACGCAGATGACGGCGTTCGAGCTTGTCTACGCAAGACTGCCGACTACAATGCTTGACGCCATGCTTCCGCATGTAGAAGACGACGACCTCAACCCCGACGTCCAAAGATACCTTCGGCATGCGGAGGAGGCCCGCCAGCTCGCTCGAGTTCGTACAACGGACCAGCATGGATGCTGGGCGCCACAACCTACGACGCCGACACGTCGAGTACCACCCCGGCGATCGTGTTTGGGTTCGGACTCCCATCCGACGACGCGGACTAAGTGAGAAGCTTCTGCGGCGGTATTTCGGACCCTACCAGATTCTATGACGTGTCGGCCAACTTACCTACGAGGTGATCCCAGATTGTGATTCTGGAACATCACGACGACGCACGCGGCCCGAAGTCGTCCACGTGGTTCGCTTGAAACCTTACTATGCAAAATGAGGGATGTTTTCTTGTTGTTTGGACTGTCTTTTATTTTATCATCGGGTCGATGCACTCTGAGAGGGGGGATAATGCCATGAACCATGTATAAGTTTATTGTTTGTTTTTGCTGCCCGGCCATGCCCGGCTGTGTTATCTGCGTCCCAAGCGATGCGCGTCTTCCATTCTTTATTTTTATGCCGCACGAGGTATCACCATCAGATAAGCAGACTGCCTCGCCCTTACGTCACTAGCCCAGAATAATCTTCTTTGATCTACAATGTTCTGGATGTAAATTGACGGTTCCAGAAACACTCGCGGCAAGAGATAAAAGCCTGCGGAGCAGACGCCATGGCATTCCAATCTCCGACACCAGTTTACTCACGTCACTTTGTTGATTGCTGTCGCGCCGCCTTGTATTCTTTGAGTTGTTAGGGGAGCAAAGGTTCGCTCCAATAAAATTGTTTTTCTTGAAGACAACTGAGTCGTCTTTGGCAACGTGACAATATTAAATATATCCTATCCCAGCTCACTGCCAGCTGACTATCCCAGCTCACCGTTTCGACTTCGTGAAACCAACTGACTCGGCCAGCTTGCTTCGTCTGTGCCGACGGAAAGGTTACACACTTGTCTGAATACCGATGATGGCCATTATATCCAAGGGGATAAGGATCGGCTAGAAGAAGAGATGGTAGAAGAGTGAACGCTGAGCGGCCGTTGCTTCCCTTGCTGAGTGGTGATCCCGATTGTAAATAAACCTCGCTGCTTCGTCGTCCGTAACAGAAAGATTGCTGCATACAGAACGCGACGCCTTGCTCTGACTCTTCATGCTCAGCATAAGACCGGCTTGGCAAGGGATGGGGCGCTGCTGGCAATGTTTCTTCCAGAGTGGTATTCAAAACTATGCTTTAAATCACGTTTCGAGCTAGTGTATGGTATTTCAAGTTTGTTATTAGGATAAAAACTTACCACACGCAAAATCTAGTGCGGCCAAGCATCAGAGGACAACCGAGGGCGAAGAAAAGCAGGGAGAGCGAGCACGAGTGAAGCAGATGACAAATCCGAGAATCCCTAAGCCGACGTCACAGAGACGTGCTTCGTAGCGCCGCCCGTAATCGCGCTCACTGTCAAGAGGGCTGGCGTTTCAACGTATGTTTTATTCCTACTTAATTTTATAACTCACTTATGTAGGGCAGGGCGTATCTCGATATTATTCTAGCTAAGTACGAATAATGAGCCCCCACTGTAACCTTTCGTAAAGGATAGTATAGTGTCACTAGGTAAGATACAGAGTACTGCCACTTAGGCGCGCAAGTGAGCAACTGTGGCCATTTTGTTGTTCATCAATGTTGCCAGATTGCGGCTCCTGCGGCGTCACCGCTATCTTGGACAAGATCATTTGTAAATAACACTGCCGAAGCCGAAGAAGCACGGCATATCCGACCACCCTTCTGCAGCTTAAATGCTGCGAAACGCGTTATCTTCGATTCGCATTAGGAATAACTCCAGCCGCGCGCAGCCGCAGAGCAAGGAGGACAAGCTGAGACTACCACAGTTGCCCGACCGAAAGCGCATAAACAACAAAACGGCGGCGAGCATTAACCGTCGCAGTGTATGCAAACAAGTTCCACGTTATGCGATCTGACCAATGATCACTTGCGGCACGGACCATTGGGGAAAAGACTGCCGATACTCTGTAACCTTATATAGTGACACTAGGATAGTATACTAGTGGTAATCGACCCTAACTATATTAGGAATAGCCCCGCATGAACGATCACAACTCCAAGTTACCTGATCTTGCATAGAGAGGCAAGCATGCTGCTGCGGCTCGGTAATGTACTGCCAGTCGTATTGTCCTCCGATCAGCCGCGTCGACAAGAGAGGCACCAGTGTGGAATTGTCCGCGACTGGTCCAGCCTCGAGGAGAAGTACGGTGTTTCGAGAATCCGCAGACAGCCGATTGGCTAAGACGCAACCAGCCGAGCCACCTCCAACTGTTTCGAGATCAAAACAAACATGAAAAATGAGAAACTTGCCGCAGGTTAACTTTGGTAAATTTGTTGATAACAAAAACCGCCGAAGGTAACCTCAACGTGGTACCGTAAAATCCCATTAATAGGTTGTCGGCCGGGAACGACGTTTAGATACGCACTAAACGATGTCGGCATTAACCGCACATACCAGTTTAGCGGCTACTTGCCTGTAGGAAAAGAACTACGACACGTTGCTCTCGAACACACACCCTCACACAGGCTGTATTTACGGGTATGCACAAAAAATCCATCATCTTCACTTGCTGGCATGGTCGCCTTACCGGAAGCTAATATCGAAGGCCATGCTTTTGTGCACTCCAATCGGCAACAGCTGTATTAGCAAGAAATACGTCATGATGGCCATGTTTTAACCTCACTATGACTGGTCACTGGCGGCCGCGCGTCGCAGCTCGAGCATTGAATGTCTGCGCGCATGAGATTTCACTGATTTTGTGGCTGTGCGTGTAGAACAAAAAAGAGAATAGTACACACCGTTTTATTGGCAATGAGCATCTACGGCTTAAGCGGGCAGCCAATACCTAGGGTTCTATTGGGGCTGGTGGGAGAATATTCGTAACTCCATTTAAACTACAATTACACATTAAGCGGGAACGTATTAATGAGGTTTGAGGTATACAGTACAGCAGTGGGAGTAGACGCGTGGAAATGTGGGAAATATTATTCTCCTATGGCAATGCTTTGTGCAGTAAGTTGGGAGGTTACAGTATTTTCACGATTTTAACGCGCACTTCTTTTATGAAAATAGGTGTTTAGAACTCAGACTCAACATTCAAAAAGCTTAAAACTAAAACCACCGACTTGGAACTGAAGCAGAGTAGCTCCATGAACCATGGCTAGTCACATTGCCACCGAATAGCACGAATCGTCTCCTCCGCTGTCTAGCATCCCTCAAACGTTCGCCATTTTTTTTCTTTTCGCAGTCGCTGCGGTCTTGTGATCAGAAGAAAGCTCCATGGATTCGGCCGCTTTCGAGAAGTAAACGAAAGGGCGGTATCATTACGACGCTCCACTTAAATGCAAAGGTACCATCTCGGCAAAAACGGAAGGAAACCAAGCAGCGTCCAGTGCATTAGACGAAGAGGAGTCCTGTGGTCACGATTGGCAAAAAAAAAGCGCATTTCCAAGTCCAAAGCGTTGCGGACGAGCAGTTTTGTGGCCCACAGCGAGTTCAATAATCTGCACTTCCGATTAGCTTACGGATTACGTCACACCGTCTGCCGATTTATATTCGATGAAAATGTTTTGTGCAATTGGAGGCGTCTGTTCTGGGCGATATTGCGTGTGCGCGGTAAAATAGGCGCCAAGAAACTTTTATGATTTCCAAGTGTTGAATTCTACTGCGCGTTACAATCGCACAAATACGGTACTTTATGCGCTAAGTTCGGAACTTTTGGCCTCCAAATGATACAAAATTTGCGCGTATCTCCTTGAGAGTCGCTGCCAGGGTCCAACTCAGGCGGCCATTATTCGTATAGGCTTTCGTTCTGAACCACCGAATCGGCGGTCACTGGCCAGTGCACGGATTTACTGTCGGGCTCAGAAGTCATCCCGCACATTTTGATGCTTCAAGTGGAATCGGAGAGCCTCCTTTAAAGCCCAGCTTTCTACCTTTACCAGCCAACCGTTCTTTCGTGGCTTTCGGGACAAGAAACATCCAGCGTGGCAAGGGAGGGGGGGGGGGGGGGGCGGTTTTCACTTACGGAGCAGAGTGTAGTTGGTGTGGTGAATGGTTACCCGGCGTTCCTTGCGGGTGCGCCGGCGGGACGGCTTTCTCCCCTGCATTGTCGACGGTTGTTTTGGGCCTGTCTTGGTGCAGTTCGCATCCATTGCGCGCTTACTTTTCACTGCTTGATTAACGTGTTTGACGGCACTTCCTTATTTACCCGAGCCCGACAGAATTAAGTGGTCGTACGGCAAAGATACGTTAACGATTGGTTTGCCGAGCGGGAAAACAAAATGTAGCAACGAAAGCACTGCTTGCAACGAAAGCGACTGAGTTTTCTGAATTGGTTAATACCGATTCGGTTTTGTTTTAAGGGGTATTACAAAAGGCGAAAAGAGCAACTGGTTCTGATATATAGCGATTATAAGTCCCCTCAGCTTGCTCGCCATTCTCAAACATACTAAACTAACTAGTTTTAACGGTATGAATGGGAATCACTAAGCTCCCATGCCGAATAGTTTCGATGTCTCCGCTTGTCATTGATTGATTGATTGATTGATCGTAGGGTTTAACGCGCCTACGCGATGCAGACGATGAGGCGCGCCGTACTCGAGGTCTCCGGATTAATTTTGACCACCTGGGGATCTTTAACGTGCGCCGAAATCTCGTACACACGGGCGTTTTTGCTTTTCGCCTCCATCAGAAAAGCGGCCGCCGCGGCCGGGAATCGAACCCGCGACCTCGTGCTCAGCAGCGCAACGCCTTAGCCACTGAACCACCGCGGCGGGTTGTCTGCGCTTGTGTCGCGCGGTGGGGGAGCCCCGAGCTAGCACATCAGGATGGCTAGGTTCCGCTGTCTCACCGTTCGAAAGACGCTCCTCTCGGTTTTCTCTCTGCTGACGCAGCGCAGTGCTACAGCGGCGGCGTCCACCACTCGGGCCCGGCCGTGGCCGACGCTACTGCATTCGGGACGCCACTCCCGCGAATTCCAGGTACCGGATAGCAGAATCACTGGTTTCACTCTATGTAGATTTTGATTTTGATTGTACGGTTTCACGCGCCGACGCGATGCAGACGATGAGGCGCGCCGTACTCGAGGTCTCCGGATTGATTTTGACCGCCTGGGGATCTTTAACAGGCGCCGAAATCTCGTACACACGGGTGTTTTTGCTTTTCGCCTCCATCAGAAAAGTGCACTCTTTGTAGAGCCACGTGTATCAGTCTAAGTGACGTCGCATGGGCAATTGTTGTGGGAGTCGTTTAGAGCTTAGCGTTCTAACCATCTTCACAGCGTGAATTAGAGCAATTTTTTTAACACGAAAGCGTTTTATGCCAGGATCCACCAAGATCTGACTGACGTCATGTCTGTCACGGAAATTACATCACCAGAAAAACGCGGCTGTGCCAGGATTCGAGCCGGGTGCTCCGGTGGCGCAACGGGAGGTGCCAGGCTGAAGCGCAGTCAGCCGTGTGAACGAGCCATATATCTTTCCTATAACCACCTTTATATCGATGGTGTTGCTGTCTAAGAGAGGTGAAACGAAGTAATGCATGACGATGCTAATAAGCGGCCACTGTTGCCGCCAGCCGAGCTCGTCGCAACGCAACCGCCTGACGTAAAATCCAAGGAGCAGGGACGCAGTGCTCGCACATATGCAAAAGTGACGCGCCAGCAGTTTGTCGCTCACAAAGCACACCCACTAGACAGCCCCGCAAATCATGCTTTTTCGCTGCAGCGTGTAGTAGCCAACGTATGACGTGGCGTACTGACGTCACAGGCTACGTCAGGTTCTCTGTACTTGTATTGGCATGCGAGCCGCTTGCTTATCGAATTAAACCTTCGCCACTAACTGAGTCCAGCGTTGCCTTGCTCGCCGGCTACAAAAGATGGCGACGAGATATGGAATGGGCTACACCGAACGGCAGGGGCGGATCCGGGAGCAACGACAGGTGGAAGCCGAAAGGCAAGGTATAGCCAGAGTCCTTCAATGCTTTACTGGTCACGAAACTTCGGCGCTCGCTTCATATAGGGACCGCGCGCGCCACTAGAGGCGCCACCGCCGCACGAAGGTCATCCAGCCGCCGCGCGTGCGGCGTATTGGCCAGCTCTTGGCGTGCAAACGCTCCTGCTTTTGGTGTCTTCGCGCTGATTAAGTGTTTTTTTTTCGTAGTAGTTAACGATGAATAGTCCAGTTATTGTGTTTATCACCTGCCTTCAATGGGGTTTTATTTTTCGAAGAAAGTTACCGTAGACTTCGGCCGCGAACGGCAACGGCTTCTGTGTGTTCTGGCACAAGCGCTGCGCCGTAGTGTTTACGGATTTTTAAATCTATATTGCTTCTTTTCTTAAAGCAAAGTTGTAAATACTACACACACGGTAGCTGTGTAGTCACGGACTGCTGCGGGCCTATCGATAATACAATATTGATTGATTGCAGGGTTTAACGCGCCGACGCAACGCAGGCGATGAGGCGCGCCGTAGTGGAGGGCTCCGGATTAATTTTGACCACCTGGGGATCTTTATCGTGCGCCGAAATCTCGTACACACGGGCGTTTTTGCTTTTCGCCTCCATCAGAAAAGCGGCCGCCGCGGCCGGGAATCGCACCCGCGACCTCGTGCTCAGCAGCGCAACGCCTTAGCCACTGAGCCACCGCGGCGGGTCGATAATACAATAATAAAAAATTCTGAAAGAAACCAAGTACGCGTGGTTCAGACTACGCTTAATGAATCCGTTGATTGCTCTGGAATGCACAGAACGCTAAAAGAGATAGCCCAATAGTGCTGCCGTTTCGATGAGTGGGTACATACTTGAGAATATCTAAAAACGCTGCAGAAACGCGAAGGATCAAAACACGAAGAGATATATGTTGCACCATGTGTCTTTCTGCTTCCACGCTTTGTAATCCTTGCAAAAACAGGAAGCAAAAAAAGAACAATGAAACTGATTTTATCACACGCAAGAAAAAATTTCAATGTTACGAAGGGTGACAAAAGAGCGTGGTCCAGCGCACAAAAATTTGTTTTTTCTCGCTGCGATGTGCAGCACACGGAGGAAACAGAATATTGCCACGTAGCCAAGAACGACGCAAAGCTTTTCTGAACGCAGTGACCTAGGGATCTCCTGCACTACAAAAGACTAGAAGGAAACACAAACGTCGAAGAAGCAGTCCGCAGTGTGACTTGAACAGATGAACGTCGATAAAGTAAGTTGCGCGGCGTTTTTTATGCACGCATTACTCTCGGAACGTTATTAATTTCAGATTCATGGAAATAGGATCGAGAACATTGTCGAAGAAACCAAAAATCAAGTTAGCGACAAGGTGGCACCCTTTCCATATCAAACAATACAGTCAAACCCGTTTATAGCGAACTGCAATATGCACCGCGATTAGTTCGATATATCCAATAGCTCGATATAGCCGAACCCGACTATAACGAGCTTATCGTTACGAGTTCGCAATTCGCGGGAGCCCACCGCCCCCTCCCCAACTCCGCCATCCGCGTATGCAGAAACGAACACAGTAGAGTAGCCATTACCAGACCAAAATAACCCATTTATTATCAAAGCTACTTTCCGCGTTAACTGTCCACGTTGCAAATAAAAAAAAAACGGTGATTTTTGTTTTCACTTTCGTTTTAGCGGCTTCAACTAGTATAGCACTCTCTACGCGAAACATTGTTTGCACCAGTTCGAGTCCGTCTCCTCAAAAATCTAAGAAGCATTGGCGGAGCACATCGACTGCCGAAAGCGCTTCATTATAAGCGTCGGACGGATTTCACTGGCGACATCATCGGGAACGTTGGCGAGCTCTTCCCACAGTTCACCGATGCTGCTGTTTTGGTCCGCACTCACTGACTGGGCGAGTTCCGTCGCGAGTCCCGCGCATCGGAAACAGTCCCGGAAAGTATTGGGCGTCACGTCGCTCCGTGCGAGGCGCAATGTCTCAGTCGCGGCCAATCCACATCTCAATCGCCGCTCCGAGATCATGCATTTTGGCGGCCATTCTAGGCGCCCAGAGTTCGATATATCGGATGTGAACTTCGTTATAAGGAATATGTTTCCCATGTATTTCCGTAACTGAATTATTTTTGTTCGATATATAGCATAATTCGCTCTATCTGGGTTCGTTATAGCCGGGGTTGACTGTATTGCCCGACGGGACGTACGACAAAAAGAGAAAACGGGCGCTCCGGTTGAAACGCCAGATAAGAAACCGGAATCGGCCACGCGCGATTACAAAACAAACAAAACGAACCCTAAGGGATAATTCGCGGAAATATGAAAATTAAAAGCACAAGGACGTCCCAAAGCTTTTTTTACACGCGAGCCTGAGCGCAAGGTAATACAAGTTTGCAAACAGGTAATGAAGCACCGCTACAAACTGACTGATATGGCAAAAATCCGGATTTAAGATAGCCTTGTACAATTCTAGGTCCACGATGCTCTCAAAAGGGTACATTGCTTTTTCCATTCTCACACACAGTGCATTTCCACACTGCGGCACACTTATAATCGAAGCTGAAATCTCCCGTTGCTTGCCTTGGAATGGCGCCCCTCCATTTATCACACAGCTGCCCGTCGCTCGGTAATCAGAACAAGAAAACATTTTCTGTGGTATCGTTGTACAAGGAACGACATCCCGGGACGCAACACATGTTCGGCATCGTCGTTGCACTACTTAAGTCGCATCGCAAGAGCGCGATATGCACGATACATTTTTTTTCTCGCACAAAACAAACACAACTCGTCGCGGCTCCGCCGTTCGAGCCAGCGCAACGCCGCCCGAGGAGTGACCTCAGTGAGAGGGTGGCGCCACGGCGCGGCGGCCAAACGCAGCATATGAAGCTCTCCCATTGAGTTACGGGGGAGTTTCGTGACCAGTAAAGCATTGAAGGACTCTGGTATAGCGAAGATGTGGGAATTTGACGCCTTCTCAGAAGAAGGAGACGAACATTTCTCTTCTTACGTAGAACAATTTGGGCACTATTGCAGGGTAGCTGGCGTACAAGACAAAGAACTTAAAGAGCCAGTCTTCTTATCGGCCATTGTACAGAAAGCGTACAAGACGCTCAACCTTTTTTTACGGGCAAAGCCTGAAGAGATGACGTTCGAGGACTTGGTGAAAGTGCTGAGTGAGCACTACGAGCCTTCAAGTCAAGTCGTAGGGGAGCGCTTTAAATTCAACAGGAGGTACCAAGAAGAAGGGGAGTCCGTCGCGGCATTTGCAGTCCAGATGAAACACATGGCAGCCAATTGCAACTACGGTACGTTTCTCGACGACGCTTTACGGTACTGGTTCGTCACTGGGTAACGAAATTCCACTATTCAGACGGGGTTTACTTAAGAGGAAGGAATTGACGTTCGAATCGGCCTGCGTTTTTGCTAAGAGCGTTGAGCTGGCGGAATGGGAGTCGCGGGGATTCCGATCAACTGCCGAAAAGAAGACAGGGAAAGAAACCGGAGTTTGTCAGCGAGCCTAGGAACAGGTCAAAGCAAAGCTGCTATTGATGCCGTGAAGAGCATTACGCCCGTTGCTGCCGTTATCTGAAATTCGAATGCCATCTTTGCAAGCGCATGGGATATTTGGTGCGCATGTGCAGGTGCAAGCAACCGACGACTGGCACCGTCCGTAATGTGGACGACGGAGCGACCGGAGGCACGGAGGTGCTGCTGCACGGTGTGTATCTGGTGGGCACGGAAAACAACCGTATGAAGTTGAAGTGCAGATAGCATGCAAGCTTGTGAAGATGCAAGTAAGTAGACACGGGCGCAGCCATATATATCACTCATTGTGGAATGCGTTTACCGGCAGCTAAAGCCGCCGCCGCAACTTGCGAAGTGCGATATGACGCCCAAGACTTGCGGCGGAGCGACGCTAAAAGTCAGAGGCCAACGGGAGGTGTTGCTCGATTACAAGGGACCGCGGAAAGTTCTGCCAATGATCCTGGTACCAGGAGAACAGCCAGCACTCCTAGGCAGCGACTGTATTGCGAACCTCGGAATGGACCTTAACAGCATTCACGCGGTGCACGCACAACCGTGTGTCGACAGCATCCTGAGAAGGTATGCCAGCGTTTTTTTTCACCTGGTCTAGGATTGATAAAGGGTTACCAAGAAAAGCTGGTTCTTAAGGAAGGAACTATGCCGGTCTTTTGCAAGGCGCGGTCTGTGCCGTATGCCATTCGTGAACCTGTCTAGCATGAGCTAGGAAACTTGCGAAGGGATGGCGTACTGGTGCCCGTAACCCGCAGCGACTAGGCCACGCCCCTGGTAGCTGTTCACAAGCCAGACGAAACAGTGCGATTTTGTGGAGACTGTAAATTCACGGTGTATCCATGCGTGAAGACCATTACCCACTTGCCGCAGTGGAAGGTTTTTTAACAACACTGGCTGGAGGCAAGGTCTTCACCGTTCTGGACCTTTCGACGGCATATCAGCAAATCGAGGTGACCCTGACTCGTGACCTTTGGTGACTATAAACTCTCACATGGGGTTGTTCCAGTATGTTCGGATGCCGTACGGAATGGCATGTGCTCCTGCAGTTTTCCAGGCAATCATGGGCGAGCTGCTGAATGGACTACCGGGAGTGGTATGCAATTTCGACGACGTCCTCATCACGGGAGCATCGCACGCCTAATGCGTGGCGCGGGTGGAAGCAGTCCTGCAAGATTTCATGGACCACTGCGTCAAACTGACGAAGGAAAAATGCAAGTTTTTCTTGAATTCTGTCAAATATCTTGGTCATATTATTGACGAAAATGGTGTGCACACGTGCCTCGACAACGTTGAAGCCATAAGGAAAGCACCCACGCCTAAGAACATCAGTAAGCTTAAAGCTTACCTGGGAATGATAACTTTTTATTCCAAGTTCATGCCAAACATGTCTTCCAGGCTAAAGCATTTGTATGAACCCCTTCAGAAGGAAAAGAAGTGGGTCTGGTCCGCAAAAGAAGAAAAAGCCTTCGTTGAGAGCAAGAGCCTACTTACGCAAGACAGCGTGATAACATTCTATGACCCAAAGAAGCCTCTTTGATTAGACTGCGACGCCCCTCCTTAGGGGGGTTGGCACAGCGTGGTTTCATGTCATGAATGGGCAGGAAGGCTGATAGGACGCGGGTTCGATTCCCTGCCGCATCGGCCGCTGTTCTGGTCGAGGCGAAAAGCAAAAACTCCCGTGTGTACGAGATTTCGGCGCACGTTAAAGATCTCCAACTCGTCAAACTTAATTCGGGGCCCTCCACTATGGCGCGTCTGATCGCCTGCGTTGCGTCCGCGCATTAAACCCCACAATCAATCACGACAGGAAAGCCGATAGCTCACGCGTCATGGACTCTGAGCGAGACCAAAAGTGGCTAAGCACAGATATAAAATAAAAGGAACCTTTGGCTGTTTTTTCCGGAATCAAACGGGTTCACAAGTATCTTTATGGCCTAGAGTTCACCATTTATTCCGATCACCTTCCCCTGGAGTGACTGCTTGGGCAGACAAAGCGAATTCAGCAAATGCAAGCAGCACGCATGCAGCACTGGATGCTAGTGCTAGTTGCCTATCGCTACAAATAGGTGCACAGAAAGGGCGCCCAAGTAGCAAACGCGGACGCGTAATCGCGATTACCGCTTCCGAATGACACCGACGATAGCGACTACGTTCACTTCTTTTCAGCAGTAGAAGCCCTACCACTATCTGCGCAAAAGGTAAGTGACAAAACGCAAACAAATTCGCGCCAATCCACCCTGTGAAGGTGGTTGGAAAGCAAAGCTGTAAACGGCACCCACAACGATTACCCATGCGACGTCACTTAAATTTACTCACGTCACCCTACAAATAGTGAAACCAGTGGGAAGTGAATTGCACCGAACCACACCATCTACTACCTCGAAGAGATATTCTTCGTAAGGTTAAATGAATGCATGATGCATGAACAGTGGTTGGCTGAGTTGTATTGGGGAAGCACATGAGTGGAAACTCTGGTTTTATAAAATGAATTAAGCTTAAACCCGGTGTTAGACGGTCGTACCTCTCCGTCTTTGCGCCGCGGACGGAGGCGACGAGATTTGCAGCATAGACAGGGGAGAGGGAGAAGAGGAAATACTTTTATTATTTCTGAACGGTCCAGAGTGGGGCCCAGGGGAGTGGTTCCTTCTTCCCTGGAGCCCGCATGCAGTCTTCGCCACCTGTGCTGTCCACCTGCTGAAGCTGGGTAGGCAGAGAGGGGCTTGACAGCACCACCTCCCGTTGCTCTTCTTCGGTAGTTGACAGAAAGGGAGGAGGGTGCTCAGGGCTAAAGTCGCACACCCCGATCATGTGGCGGAGTGCTCGTACTTCTGAGCAAAATTTACATTCAGCGTCGTAGTGATTCAGGTGCATTAAGTGAAGACGCGTAGGGTGTGGGAAGTAGCCCGGATTGCATGAGCCGTATAGTTTATTGTTCTCTGGAAAGGTAAGGGTAAGGCGAAGGTAGGGTCTGTCTCTGAAGGCGATAATGCTGGGTTATCTCCCTGAACGTGACAAGCCGGTGACTGTCCTCGTGCAGCTGCATAGCACGGTAGGTAAAAGCACAGGCTTGTTAATGGGCGTAATCGTTGCCCTCGATTGAAGCGTCAGCTGGTGTCCGGATGAGCTCAAAGGAACCATTTTGCGAGAGGTTTTTTAGCACGCGCAGTGCAGGTCGGGACACCCAACCCGACAGGTAATTCCGGTAGGCTTGCTGGGAATCGGTGACTACCTTCCGAACCCCTGGTTGAGTGAGAGCCAAGGTGATGGCTGCCTCTTCTGCTGCCGTCATTTCTTGGGTCTTAAGTGAGCTACAGGCAAGGAGGTTGGTTCTAGAAGTAGCCACGATGATGGCGTATTGCTGCCTGCGATGTTGGGAGGCGTTTGTGTATATAACTGCATGATATCCACTGAGGGTGGTATTGAGCGCTTGAGCCCGTGCTTGTCCGCGACCCTCGTCGTGTTCTAAGCAATGGTAGTATTTTTCTAAGCAAAGGGAGTGTCTTTCGTTTTAGTTTCTTTACTATCAGGTGGAGTGACATTCTGTGCTGCCCAGCCAATCTGGTGAAGCATGCGGCGACCCGCCGCAGTTCTGAGTATGAGCTTCTGGTTAGAAAGATGGCCTTCGATCAGGGCTTCCCCCGTGTTGTAGAGCCCCGTACTAAGCAGCCTCTCTGTGGACGCACTCATGGGAAGACCAATGGCCTGCTCAATCACCTTTCTAATCATTATATAAAGCATCTCTATGTCCTCCTTGCCGAGAATAAGACAGGGGGTTGACGTAAGTGAGTCTCAAGAGGACAAAAGCTTGAATTAATCGAAAGGTTTCGGATTCCTTGAACCCTTGCTTCTTGGTGGGAACTCGCCTGATCATACGTATAATTTGGTTAATGCTGTGTTTGAGGCGCTGCAACGATACGTCACTCTTGGTGTTGGCCTGGCGATGTAGGCCCAAGATCCTTATGCTGGGGCTTGGAGTGGTGGCCTGGACATCAAGGAGTATTTGAATGTGTTCCTTGATTTGGTGTGAGGGCGGACGACGAGGAGCTCAGATTTTTTAAGCAAAGCTTTCTACCTCTACCCCCAAAGGATTCTTTCGCGACCGTTGGTGTCAACAGAAAACTACCGCGAACAAAAACAAAAAGAATTTACTCGTGCCGCCAGGAATCGAACCTGGAACTGATAGAGTATTACAGTGAGAGCCCGTCGTCTTACCGATTTAGCTGCGAGTCTACACGGGGACAGGGGAGGCAGGTGGTGCACTTACCAGCACATCTACGGGTTTACCCCCTGCATTCTCGCTGAATGCCACGTGATAGCGTCACACGAGCTCTCGCGCCAATGTGCGCTCAGCCCAAGGCACGTCTAGCGGCCCTGCGATCGCACTGCGGGTGTGATAGAAACTTCAAAAATTAAAGAATGCTCACACCAACGGAAGGCATCTCACTTCTAGAACGCGAACGTCCTAAAGCCTGTGACCTGCAGTGTTCACGTAAAAAATCACAGCTCCTTGTCGTCCGCCTTCCCACCAAATGACAAATGAAGGAACACATCCAAATACCCCTTGATGCCCAGCACAGAATGTCTCTCCGCTTGATGTACTCCCGGACTCTTGGCGACAAGAAATAAAGATTTTTTTTTGCTTAAAAATATAAACCCCTCACACGACGGGGGTCACCGTCAAGGACGGGCTCAAGCGCTAGACCCCATGATCGGTGGGGATCATGAAGCTGTCTTCACAGAGGCCTCCCAACATCGACAGCAGCAGTATGTCCTCAACGTGGCTACCTTCAGAACCAACCTCCTTGCTTGTGTTGCACTCAACACCGCGGACATGACGGAAGCAGAAGAGGCAGCTATCGCCTTGCCCTCACACGACCAGGAGTACGTAAGTTAGTAACCCATTTTCAACAAGCCCACCGGAATTACCAGACGGGATTGGTGTCCTGACCTGCACTGCGTGCGCTTAATAACCACTGCCCATATTGTTCCGTTCAGCTCACCTGGAAACCCGCTCATGCTTCAATGTAGGGCAACGAATACGCCCACCAAGCCTGCACTTTTACCTCCGTGCCACGGAGCTGCACGAGGACAGTAACCCGCTTGTCTCGTTCAAGGACACAACCCAGCATTATCGCCTTCTGAGACAGACACTACCTTCGCCTTACCTTGACCTTTGCATAGAACAATAAACTATCTTACGGCTCATACAATTCGGCTCTTTCCCACACCCTACGCGTCTTCACTTAATGCACCCGAATTGCTACGGTGATGAATGTAATTTTTGCTCAAAAGTAGGAACACTGTGTCACATAATCGGACTGTGCGACTGTAGCCCTGAGTACCCTCCTCTCTTTCCGTCAACTACTGAACAAGAGGAATTGGAGATGTTGATGTCCATTCTCTCTCTGCCTACCCAACTTCAGCTGGTAGACAGAGCACAGGCGGCGCGGACTGAACATGGGCTACAGAGAAAAAGGAACCACTCCCCTGGGGCCCACTCTGGGCCGTTCATAAATCTGAATAGAAGTAATTCCTCCTTCTTCTCCCCCTCCGTCTCCTGCTCCTGCTCCCCCTTCGTTTCTGCCTCCTATCTCGTCGCCTCCGCCCGCCACGGCAGAGACATAGACTTGACATCGTCTAACACCGGGTTTGATCTTTAATTTTATAAAACAGTTTCCACTCATGTGCTACATTAACACAATTTAACCAAGCACCGTTCATGCATCATGCATTATTTTAACATTACCAAGAATATCTCTTTGAAGTAATAAAGGGTGTGGTTAAGTGCAGTTCAGTTCTCTCTGGTTTCACTATTTGCAGACTTTCGTGAGTGAGTCACATGAGTGATGTTTGTGGGTACCGTTTACAGCTTTGCTTTCCAACCACATTCACACGTTGTATTGGCGCCGATTTTTTGTTTTATTACGTGACTGTGGAGGCCACAGGCTTTAGCACATTGTCGTACTAGAATTGAGATGCCATGCATTGGTGTGAGCTCCCTTTCATTTTTGTAACTCTTGGCACATGCGCAAGGCGCGCACAGGGCCGCTAGGCGGACCGTGGGCGGACCGCACAGCGGCGTGAGAGGTAGCGTGACGCTTTCACGTAGCATTCAGCGAGAATGCAGGGGGTAAACTCGTAGATGCGCTTGGTCAATACACCACCTGCCTTCCCAGACTTTCCCCGCACGGGGAACCTTGAGTAATCTTGGTGACAGTGAGTGGCGACACCGCGTACCTCGAGCCCCCATACTTAAGTTGTTACCTACCGTGGCTAGAAGTTGAAAGGTGAAGGGTTAGAAGCCGTGAACGGTGGCCGTCGGAGCCTTGGTCAAGCTCCGGCCGATGGGCTCCCTGCCTGTCTACCAGGCTGGGAGCTCCGGGACCTCTTTCACTACCAGGGTAAGGTCAAAGGAGAAATTACCCCCGTCTACCTGCTTTGCAATGTATCATATGGCATTTTCCAAACCCCCCGCAAACGTGATCGGCCCAAGAAAAGGGGCCGCACCGAAGCTTCATTCCCACCCTTGCCAACAATTGCATCCAAAAAGCCAGATAACTATCCGCGCTTCTTTCTTAATTCTTGAATCTCTTGACAGGTCAAATCCTATCTCCTCCCAGTCAGTGTTCCTTATCACCAAATTCCTTGAGGGCATCCTGGGCAAGTCTTTCCAAGCCAAGAAACTTAGAACCGGTGAAGTTGTGTTCGAGGTGAACACTCACCAGCAAGCCACAGGCCTCCTTTCCCAGAATCGCATGGCAGATCTGGACATCAGAGTAACACCTCACCGTAGCCTCAATAGCTCTCAGGGTGTGATCTCTGAGCCAGATCTGATAAATGAGACGGAAGCCCATCTGCTCGAAGGTCTGAAAGGTGAGGGCGTGACGGCAGTGAGGCGCATCCCCATGCGGCGAGATGCTAAGCAAATCATGACAAAGCATATAATCTTGACATTTGACTGTTCCACACTCCCAGAATCCATCAAAGCGGGTTTCATTCATTGTTCTGCCCGGCCGTACATCCCGAACCCGCGGCGCTGTTTCAAGTGCCAACGGTTCGGGCATGGCACCACCTCCTGTCGTTGCAAAACAACGTGTGCAAAATGTTCGTCTCAAGATCATGATACAGATAACTGCCAGGCTCAACAATTAATGTCCAGCAACTGTCATGGACCTCACGCTGCGTACTCCCGCATGTGTGAACGGTTCCAGATGGAAAATAGAATAATCAACCTCAAAATCACGAAAAACATCACCTTCCCAGAGGCGCGGAAGAGGTACTCCTCTTTCCCCTTGGGGAGGTACGCCGACGCAGCTCGCCGGGGGGCGCAGCGGCGTCTGGTTTTGGCGGGGACCCAGTACCGCGAGTCGGACTTGGTCCCGCCTCCGTTCCCCCTGGGTTGCCTCTGGCAGCCCAACCCGCCGCCGCACCGCTCGCTGAGCCAGCAGCGGTTGTGGTGGCAACCTCTTCCGTTGGGATCGGTGCCACTACCGTGCCTGCCTCTCCGTCCTCCAGTGCGTTATAGGGTGCCGTGGACACTACGGGCCCCGCACCGGCTTCCACCACCACCGCACCGCCCGTGCCACTTCTGGTGCCCCCGACACCTGTGGCGGTGGCGGCTCAAACGAAGGGTCCCCGAAGGGGGGCCAAGTGCGGGGGGTCCTATTCGACCGGCACACCCAGGACATCGGACGACGAGATTGATGTCGTGCCGTTCTTGCCTGCAACGAAGCGCAAGGAGCGGCCTCCGACGTCCAAGCGTACAGAAAGGCCCAAAAAGCCCAATCCATGAGTCACAGCCCCGAAAGACGACACATAAACATACACACTCCAGTAGCTCTCACACTAAATAATGGCAAGAGAAAACATAGTTCAATGGAACTCCAGAGGCCTTCTGAGTAATCTTGACGACGTGTATGAGATTCTGCATGCCAATCAGCCATGTGTAATGTGTGTCCAGGAAACACATCTGAATTCCAAACACACAAATTTCTTGAATGGTTACCTGGTATACAGAAAGGACAGCGATGGCTGCACACACTCTTCTGGTGGTGTGGGCATAATCGGCCAAAAATCCTTAGCATGCCACCCTGTCACCTTGAATACCGTCCTCGAGGCTGTGGCCATCCGCACAATAATTTTAAATGCAGAGCATTCCAGCAACTCACGATGTCACCCGCGTTGGCGTCCGTAGTCCTCATCGCTCCCCCTACACTATATAAAAATTAATACCTGGCGACGCCAGGTTTCGATCCCACGACTCTGCGGGCGGAACGCAAGGTACACGGCGCTCTACCGACTGCTCCACAAAGCCGAAACAGAATGAAAGGTTACGCACGCGCCTTATATCCTTGACTCATTCAACCGTCGGCCACAGGTGCGCCCTCTCCCCCTCGTCCTCCTCGCCTTCTCTCCGCTCGCAACACCCTCTCTCGCCGGGTTCGTTTCGGGCGCACAAGGGGACGTGCGCAACACCCTCTCTCGCCGCGTTCGGTTCGCATCACGCGTTCGTGTGGTGGCGCGATTTCGGCGCTATAACATTCTCTCGCGAAGAGCATTGGATTGGATTGGATTGGATTGGCTTGGCTTGGATTTCGATTGGGTTGGATTAAAGTGGATTGTGTTGGATTGTGTTGCGTCATAGCCGCGCCGCGTTGCGTCATAGCCACTCCACGTTGCGTAATAGCCGCGGCAGGGGGTTCACGGCACGTTTCACGTTTCACCATCGACTTCATCGACAATGTCTACGCTGGAAGACAACAATTACAACAACAACAACCAATACGTAATCCATAAGACTTGCAGGCGCGCCCCCCGCGGAAATGCTCTGCATTTGATCGTGCCCCTCGCGAGGGGTATGTTTTTTAACAGCGAGTAGTGAATAAGAGGGTTTTTTTAATAGGTTTGTAACGGTATGCTCCATTTATATTCGTCCTGATTATGCACTGCCGAGCTGTGACTTCGAGGCGCTGGTCGACCAGCTGCCCGAACCGTACATTCTAACAGGCGACCTTAAGGCACACAACTCTCTTTGGGGCTCCTCCAGAACGGATGCCCGAGGTCGCCTGATAGAGAAATTCCTTACATCTTCAGGAGCATGCCTTTTCAACAATAAACAGCCTACTTACCATAACATAGGTCACAACACATACTCACATCTTGACCTGGCTATTGGTTCTGCAATTCTCTTTCCATGCCTTGAGTGGGGTGTGGGCACGGACCCATATGGTAGTGACCATTTCCCCACTTCATTAACGTATATAGGTTTAATGAAGCAAGAGCAAACTGGAATACATTTACAGATTCATCTACACTACACCACACATCCATAGGACAACTACACGTTGAAGAAGCTACCCAACTGCTCACGGCGCACATCCTCGACGCCGCCGAAAAGTCCATTCCCCACGCCTCTGGTGCCCCGCGCATCCAGCGGAGGCTGTGGTGCAATGACGACTGTAGGCGGGCGCGAGAGGCCCAGAACAAGGCGTGGGGTATCCTCCGTCGGTACCCCACGTCGGGAAACCTCCTCTTGTTCAAACGGGCCAAGGCATACGGAAAACGTGTGCGCCGTGAGGCGAAAAAATTCTCCCCACCTCCCCGAAGGGAATCGTGAGGAAATGCGAATGCATTTCTTTGCGCGAGAGTGGGCGGAATTTATAATTAATGAGGAGACGGTGATTTGTAGCGTAACCATTTATTTAACACCTGTTTGTGTTTTTGTACTTGACGGCCACCATTCCCTTTATATATCCTTGCGACCGAGCGAACGGGAGAGTGGGGCGAGCGTCGAGAGGAGAAGCACCGAAGCCCCGCGCCTACCCCCGCCTACACTCTCCCACACACGCCGGAGCTCCCGCGATGCGAGCGCCCTCACACGCCCGAGCGCGCTCCTCCTCTCCACTCACTGGCCGCTGATCCGCCCGCACCACCTGCTCCGGTAGCTAGGGGAGAGGAGGATCGCGCGCGCTCGCAGCTGTTGCTATGGGAGAGGGGGTGAGAGCGGAGAGAGAGAGAGAGAGAAAGAATTTTATTTTTAACCAAAAGAGGGGAAATGTCTCTGTCGGAGAGCTTCATGCCTCCGTCCAGGCTCCCACTGATGGCCTTCTCGATGAAGTTCACCAGGCCACGTTGCTCGTCCTTGGTCTTCTGGGTGGCCAGCCACTCTATAGTCTAGTGTCGTCTAATGTGTGCATAAATGGGGCACTCCCATAATATGTGTTGTTGGTTGGCGATCACATTGCAGGTGCGGCATAATGGGGGTGTATCTGTCTTTCTACTTTGCAGGAGGTGTAGTCTAGCAGGTGTGTGTAGTGTACCGGCTTGTGCTTGTCTGAATGTAGTCTGTTGGTGTCTTTCTAGGTGTGGGTGCGGCTGCGCTAACTGCTGCCTGGCTCTCCTGCAGTCTTTCAGGTGAAGCTCTCGTAGGCTTGATTCGGTTTCACTTTGAGTTTCGCCGCCGTTCCTGAAAGCCCGGTAGTGCGCTTCTCGGGCGAGTTCATTTGCTTTCTCATTACCCAGTACGCCAGCGTGACCCGGAATCCAATATATCTTCACAGTGCTCTGGATATATCGAAATAGATGTGCCGCGATTTGGGGGGTGTGACCTGATGCTATAATTCGGCAGGCTTTCTTGCTATCTGTGTATATATTTAGGGGATGGGTTGGTTGACTGAGGTGAGATATCGCTTGCCCAATTGCGTAGATCTCTGCTTCTTCGGCCTTCTGGAAGTGCATGTTGCTCTCAGTGTAAGTTCGGTTGAGTATGTTCCAATATGCTACTGTCCATGTATTGTTTGCTCCTGTCGCGTCTGTGTAGGCGTGCATTTGTTCCAGCTCCCTCTTCGGTTTCTTATTAAAGTAATTTGCTCTAATGGATCTTCTTTCTGTGTGCCGGATTGGATCCATATTATTCGGTATGGTGGCCACCTTGATTTTTTGCCAGTCTCGTGGGTGTATTTTGGCAATAGGAAGGGCCGCTTGGCTGACCCTGTATCCTAGAGACTCCAGGAGTTGTTGACCGGCTGTGATTTGGTTCAGTCTTGCCAATTGGTTGTGTTTGTGAACAGCGACTATTTCGTCCACGGTCACTGTTGTCCCCATTTTGTCAAGGACTGTGTTGCTCGCACTGATAGGGAGACCTAACGATATCTTGACGGCTTTGCGGATTAGGGTGTCTATTTTTTTAAGCTGTGTCTTGGTAAAATTGGTGTATGGGGTTGCGTATCTTATTCGCGATATGACGAGGGGCTCGTGCAGTCTCAGCAGGGCATCCTCCTTAAGTCCCCTTTTCTTGTTGGAGATCTGCTTCATAAGTTGAAGAACCTGCTCCCCTTGCTTTAGTATCTGGTTGGTAGTGGCTTGCCCCCCTCCATCTTTTTGAAGATAGTGTCACAGTACTTTGATAGTGGATGGAGTTGCAGGGTTGTGGCCGTGCAGGGTTAAGTTAATGGGAGGATGTTACCACCGTCTGTTGGCTACTTTTAGCAGTTCTGTTTTTTCTGCGGAGCATGATAGCCCTATTGTTGCTGCTGCTTGTTGTGCTCGATTGAGTGCTTCCTGTAGTTGCGTCTGGATGTGTCCAGGTGATCCAGTTGTGCTCCATATAGTAACGTCATCTGCATATATGAGGTGTTTAA
The DNA here is from genome assembly GCF_048455015.1 of Haemaphysalis longicornis. Lineage (NCBI taxonomy): Eukaryota > Metazoa > Arthropoda > Arachnida > Ixodida > Ixodidae > Haemaphysalis > Haemaphysalis longicornis. Next base: position 84,250,893 of record NW_027526203.1, on the reverse strand, counting down.
TGTCTCTCACTTGCGATAGTGCCCTATGGATCTTGAGTGTCGCTAATGTGAAGAGAGTTAAGGATATCACCGCTCCTTGAGGAATTCCCCTCTGTGGATGAGGTATTGGTCCTGTTTCGTGATCCCCTATTGCTATAGTAAGAATTCTTTCTTGAAGGAATGCCTTTACGTAGTTATACATATTCGGTCCGCATTTTGTCGCCGCTAGTTCTTCGAGAATGGCGTCGTGGTCAACGTAGTCGAACGCCTTCTTGAGATCCACCGCCAGGATGGCTTTGAGTTGTGCCGAACTTGGTTTTGCCGTTACTTCCTCATGGAGGGCAAGGAGTGCATCGTGCGTCGATAAATGTTGCCTGAAACCTATCATGTTAAAGGGAATTATGTTCATCTCTTCAAGGTGGTTTTGGAGTCGCTGGAGTACCATTTGTTCCATAAGTTTGCCTACGTTTGATGTGAGCGTTATTGGTCGCAAGTTGCTGACGGCTATTTTCTTTCCTGGCTTAGGGATGAATACCATCTTGCCTTCTTTCCACGTGATATGGAGAGGCTGCCTGCCTGTCCACACATCGTTCACGTTTTGTAGGAGTAGTTGGCGATCTTCTTCCCCTAGATTCCTGAGACACGGTGTGGTCATCTTGTCCGGTCCCGGTGCCTTGTTGCCAGTGCATTTACTGATTGCTGAGTTTAATTCTGCCAGGGTGAACTCGCCATCGAGGAGGGGATTCGCTGGACCGACATATGCTTGATACTCAGGTTGAACCCGAGGGGCTACGTAAGTTTCCTTTATAGTTTGTAGTAGCTGTTCGGGATCTTCAAATTCTTGTGTTAGTCGGTAAATTTTTAGTGTTGTCATAGTTTTAGTAGTAGTAGGGTTAATGAGGGCTCTTAGTAGGTTCCACGTTTTTCTCATTCCCATTGTGCCTTGGAGCTTGTCGCAGATTTGCTGCCATTGTTCTTGGTATGCCCTTGTAGTGTACTCCCGGATGTGTCGGTTGAGCTCTGCTGTTCGCTTTCTGAGGTTTCTGTTTGTCTTGCGTTGTTTCCATCGTTTGATTAGGCTATTGCGTGCTTCCCAGCAGTGGACGATGTGTTTGTCTACCGGTCCTTCGTTTTCATACTGCATGATGTTCTTGGTATGTCGGTGCACAACTTTTAGCAGCTGCTCGGTCCAGTCTTGAATGTTATGATGTGGTTGATTAATGCGCTCTTCGCAAACCTTGTCCCATTCTGTAATGCGCGTTGTCTTCCACTTTACCCGTTTAGGAATGATATTGATATTTATGCTGATGATGGCATGGTCGCTCCCTAGATATTCTTGCGTATTGCACCATTGCACGTCTACACCGCTTGATGATAGGGTTAGGTCTGGCATTGTGTCTTTTTCTACTGAGTTGCCAATGCGTGTAGGCTGCTGCCGTTCATTATGTAGAATGTATTGATGATCTTGAACTTCCCTTAAGAGGCGCTGACCCTTCTTGGTATTTCTAGAGTAACCCCATGCTGTATGAGGTGCCTTGAAGTCCCCCAGTAGTACGTGCTTGCTCTTGTTGTTTGGAGGGTGGATTATTGTTTTTATATCGATTAGGTCATGCTTTGGGGGGCTGTAGAGGTTAGTAATGTGTAGTTGGTTGTGATTTGGTCCTATCTTGATGGCTAGGCTGATATCATTGGCGTCTTGTTGAGATGCTAAGAGATCTTTGCGAGTTAATGTTGCTATCTTGGGGGATGCTCGATGCGTGGTGTATCCCAAAAGCTTTGGGTTGTTGCCTGGCTCTTGCAACGCAATAATATCTGGTTGGAGCTTGTTTCTTGTGAGTCATGAGTAGAGTTCTCCTTGCTTCTGCTTGAAACCTCGACAGTTCCGTTGTAAAATTAGTAGATTATTCTTACTGTCCATAAAGTTTCTGCATAATCATGTCGAGTTTGCGTCGCACGGCTTGTATTTGTTCTTGGAGCGGGTGGCATTCGGTGGAAAATTTTTCCGTCACTCTGGCTTCTATCGTGTGGGTAATTTCTGTTACTCGTTGGTTCACGCATTGCATCTCGTAACGAATCTCCGTCGTAAAGGATTGTAGGGTGCAGTTTAGCTCTTCTAACATGACACTAGTGGTTGTTTCATTGGCTTTGCTGCGTTTGTTTTCGGGTTCGCTGCTGTCGTTCTTCTGGTGAGCGGAGAGATAACACCTGCGGGCGCGTGGACGCCGCACGGCGCCTGACATGGCTCGACTAAGAAATGCATTCGCATTTAAAAGAGATAGTTGGTGCTCATTCATAACATCTATAAACTCACACACAGACACACGCAAGGTATGGACACGTATACGCAAACTCAAAGGACAACAGACACACAGCCTGCCCCTGGTCAGTACAACAGGGGACACACTGGAAGACCAGGCTGACACACTCGCACAACACTTCCAACACGTGTCCAGTTCAGCACACTGCACGAACACTTTCCTGAAGTATAAAGACTTTAGTGAAAAGAAGTCCCTACACGACAACAACAAATCAGACTTCTTACAACTCCCTGTTTTCACTACACGAGCTGAGGGCTGCTCTGAGCACGTGTAAAACCTCAGCTCTAGGCCCAGACAACATCACATATACAATGATACAACACCTACACGCAGACGCACTTGAAGCACTAATACATATGTATAATAAAATATTTCTTTCGGGGCACATTCCACACTCTTGGAGGGAGGCCATAGTAATGGCTTTCTTGAAGGAGGGAAAGGACCCGTTGTTCCCCTCAAGCTACTGCCCAATAGCCCTGGCGAGCTGCCTGTGCAAGCTTCTCGAGAAGATGATAAATCGCAGGATCGTGTACTTCCTTCAATACAACGGTCTTCTCGAGAGCTGCCAGGCAGGCTTCAGGGCGGGGCGATCCACGAACGATCAACTCGTAGCTCTTGAATGGTATATAAAGGATGCCTTCGTTCATAAACAGTATTGTGTAACTGTGTTTTTCGACCTCGAGAAGGCCTACGACACCGCTTGGCGGTACGGGATCCTCAGTGACCTCAAGTCATTCGGTGTCTCGGGTAACATGTTAAACACTCTTGTCAGTTACTTGTCAGAAAGAACGTTTCGAGTGAGAGTCGGTGGTACACTCTCAAGGGTTCACGTGCAAGAAAATGGCGTGCCACCAGGTGGTGTGTTACGCTGCACTCTCTTCATAGTTAAGATGACCTCCCTTGGGAAGGCATTGCCACCAACAATCTCCTATTCTATGTATGTAGATGACGTCCAGATATCCTATAAATCATGTAAAACGTCAATCTGCGAACGTCAAGTCCAGCTCGGCGTCAAGAATCTTGCCGGCTGGGCAGCCAAGAATGGTTTTAAATTTAATCCTGTAAAAAGCTATTGCATTGTGTTCTCTAGGAAGTGCGGGGTCCATATGGACCCAGACATTACTCTTAATGGCGTGTCGCTTCCTGTGAACAAGGAGCACAAGTTTTTAGCTGTGGTGTTTGACCACAAACTCACATTCATCCCACATATAAAAAAAACTTAAGCATAAATCTATGAAAACAATGAATATCCTTAAGGTACTCTCCCACCCATCCTATGGGGCTGAGAAAGAACTCCTACTATGGCCCTATACAGCTTTGGTTGGTTCTCGTTTAGACTATGGCAGTGTGGTATATGGGTTGTCGACTAAAACAGCGTTGCGAATGCTTGACCCAGTGCTGCACTTGGGGCTACGGCTTGCGTGGGGTGCTTTTCGCACTAGCCCTGTCGAGAGTCTGTATGTCGAGTGTAATCAGTGGAGCCTTGAGAACCAACGGACGTACATAGACTTACTTTATGCTTTTAAGATTTCATCCCTGAATAAACCTCCTTTTTATCCTGTCTTTAACAACACATCCACATCTGTGCTGTTTGTAAATCGCCCATCCGTTCCTCTTCCCTTTTCACTTCGAGTGAGAGAGCGAGCCTCGGATCTCAGCGCTTCGTTTTTAGATGTCTACAGGTTCCTCTTTTTAAACATTTTACCGCCTTGGCAAGTTTGCCCTGTGTCCGGTGACCTTTCTTTTATAAAACTTGACAAAACTCGGGCACCGCGAGCTGCAATACTGCAGCACTTTCTGTCTCTGCAGTTTAAATACACATGTGCAGAATTTTATAGTGACGGTTCTAAAACCTCCACTATGGTGTCGTGCGCAGCTCATGGTCCAAATTTCAATGCAGCCAGAACCATGAGCGTGCGCACAACAAGAAGCGTATGGAATTTTACTGATTGTACGACACATTCTTGAAAATCAAATTCCCAATTCCATCATTTATACAGATTCTTTGAGTGTTGTTCGCGCACTGTCATCGCACAAGCCCCCCAAAAACCACATAGTTAATCTTGTATTCAACATTATCATGTCTGTGTATGCACAAAAGCATGAGCTGATCCTCTGATGGGTCCCAGGACACGCAGGGATCGCTGTGAACGAGTTGGCAGACGAGAAGGCCGCTGCTGCTGCACTCAGGAAGACTGTAGACATTACAACGATACCCTACACAGACCTCAAGCCACACATAAGACAACACCTGCGGAGAACATGGCAAACACACTGGGATGAAGAGACGGACAACAAAATACATGTAATAAAGCCACACTTGGGACGGTACACAGCTGACTCACACAACAGACACACGGAAGTCGCCTTGGGTAGGCTGCGGATAAGGCACACCCATGCAACGCACTCGTATCTGCTGACGGGATCTTCTAGACCCCAGTGCAGCAGGTGCGGAGAGGCCCTATCCGTAGTGCACATGCTAATCACATGCAAGGCACTTCACACAACACGACACAAACACTTCAGAGAACTCTACAGACAACATATCCCATTACATCCATCGCTGTTACTGGGGGACGATGCCATTGTTTCCGTGAAACGTGTGTATCAGTATTTGTCAGACGTTGAGTTTTTAAACCTCATCTCCTATCACGCATAATCAAATCTGCCCCTATACACCAGCCATCACCATTATCTTTAAGTGAGTTTACTATGTTCGGTTTACACGTTTTTATACCTACCCTTGTGTGGTAATCACTTCTCTATATTAAATAAACTCTTCTCTGGCGCTCTTTGCGCTCGTTGGCCTTGCGAAATTAAACACTAACCATTATCATCATCATTCCCAGACTTCGCGTGATCTCGTAGCAAAATCGGTAAGACAACGGGCTCTCGCTTTATTAGTCCATTAGTTCCAGGTGGATTCCCAGTGGTGGCAGTAAATTCTTTTATTGGTTCGCTTGAGTTTTCTGTTGACACACACCAACGGTCGTGAAAAAACCCTTGGGGGTAGAGGTAAAAAGCTTTGCTTTAAAAGACGCAGTTTTGCCTAAAGTGGTAATGTATGTTTTCAATGGATGGCCATCGTACGTGTCAGAAGACAATATAGCCCCATGCTTTTCGAGGAAAGACAAACTCTCTCTAGACTGTGGTTGTATAACATGGGGAACTCGGGTTTTTATGCCTGAAGCGTTAAAATCCGTAGTCTTGTCGTTTTTACATGAATGGCATCCAGGTACCACTGGCATAAAAATGCTATCAAGGAGCAGTAATGTCTCGTTCTCCTCCGATTCGCCTCCTTTTGAGGCGGGCGTTGATGACCCTTGGAGTTCCTGCCAGACCTGCGCTGCGTTTAGTACAGCGCTTCGGCTGTGTTGAAGGCGACGACCCGTTGGGACGAAACGAAAACTTGTATTTACACTTTTTACAGTTGGTTACAAAGAGGATACACTGAGGCTGTCGGTCGCTATGTGCAGCGGCACCCCGTCAGAGACGAGCCACAACTCAACCCGGTCTGCCCGATGAGCGCATAATTGCAATCGAAGAAACCTCGCATTCGGGAGAGGAGGGCGCGCTCGCTCCGACCGCGCTCCCACGCACCTGCACTGTTGCGGGCCCGTTATGCAAGGGCGCGCAACCATACGCGCCACTCCAACCCAACGCACGTGCACAACTATATCCGACGCCTCAACCTAGCGCTAGCTTCGACCCGGCCGCGCATTGCAGCCCCCACGCGCAACTTCGCGCGGTCATCCACCCAGCAGTTCCCGCGATTGCCTCCGTCCTACCCTCAGGGCCGAAACACGGTACACAAGGGGGAGACCCTACGCCCGTGAGGTTGTTGCCCTGTTGCCTGCCAGGGCACGCAATCCTGACAACAATGACGGGAACACCCGACCCTTACAGGAGCCATGTGTGGTGGCCAAAATTGTGTGACCGCATTGAAGAAACGGTAAGGGGTTGTTCAACCTGCCAACTAATGCAGAACTCTGCGCCGCACATGCCGATGTTATCGTGTGAATGGCCAACCCGCTGGTGGCAGAGAGTTCACCTGGATTTTGCCTACTATGAGAACCACTGGTTTTTAGTGCTTGTCGATGCGCACTCCAAGTGGGTGGATGTTCTGCACATGAAGCCCACTGCAGCACAGATGACAGTTGAAAAACTGCGCACCATTTTTGCTTCATTTGGGCTTCCAGAGGTAATTGTGACTGACAATGGTCCCCAATTTGTGTCTGCTGAATTCAGAATTTTTCTCAAATCGAATGCGCTGCAGCACACTAGGACACTACCTTACCACCCAGCTTCAAATGACATTGCGGAGAGGCTTGTCCAGACCGTCAAGCGGAGCTTCATCAGACCGCGACGGGTCGAGCGAACACGGGAGTGACTCGGACGATGCAACATCGGGTAGACCAGTTCCTGTTCACCTACCGAAACACACCGTGTTCGACGACCGGTAAGACGCCAGCCGAACTGTGTCCCTCATGGACGCCACGCACGAGACTGAGCATCTTGCATCCGGAGCTAGCGGAACGTGCTGAAGCAAATATAGCTCGACGACTGAGCCAGGAAACCCATACTTTATGGAGGGAGTTCTCGGTTGGCGACAGCGTTCGCGTCCGAGGAAACCGACCGAGCAATCCACGTTGGTTGGACGGAACAGTTGTGCGACGAGTTCGCAAAGGAACGTACATAGTCCGAATCGAAGGCCACGATTGCTTTCTGAATGCGGACGATATTGTTCTTAACGCATGCCTTGCCCCTCTTCCCAGAACTACGTGGATTCCTGAGCAACCCCGCATGACGTAGTCGGTTGTCACTCCATCACAACGCGACAGCGACACCGCATCGCCGCCGGTTGTGCCTGCACCAGAGCAACGGCTTCCGCCAGCCGACCGAGCCAGCGTGATGGAACTGCCATCACAGCAGGCACCTGAACGCCGCACCACCTGAATTGCGACGTAGCACTGCCGCGGCCCGCTCCGCCGATCTAGACGCGACGTAAGCGCCGCTGCGGCCTAGGTACGAGTTAAGGCCGCCTCCGACGGCGGAGTTTTCAAACTGGCCTAATCTAAAAACATTTGTCGTAGTGACTGCGCTGGTTTGCAAGCGTAGCGAGTCAGCCACATACCAAGCGCCTTAAAAATTTGTCCGTTATATTCGCCCAAATTTGGCCGCCACTGCTGTAAACAAGTAAGCAACGTTGTCTATGGGCTCAAGAAAAATCACGTGACTTCCTCCACACATTTTGCAATGCATTGGGATGCTAGGGGCCTCTCCTGAGTATTCTTTCCTCCATGCTACGCCATGTGCTCTGTACTTATATTGGTTTGCGAGCCGCTTGCTTATCGCATTAAGCCTTCGCCACCCCTAAAATTTCTTACAATACACACTAGAGAAGAATCTGGCACTAGCGTCTATGCGGCTCACATCAAGGCCGTCTGTGTCGTCATTATGCGCTTATGCGCTCGCCTCGCAGATTATGCGCTCGCAGATTATGCGCTCGCCTAAATTTCATCAATGGCTTGGATTGAAACGTTTAATGACCACAAATTTAAACGAAGTTCCACGAAAACGCGAAAACTAGTGTCCAATTATGTAAGTGGAAAATAAAACATGCTGTTTTAAAACTACAGAAAAGGGGGTAAAGCGTATTTTTGCCCGAACGTTTGTTCGAGCAATTTTTTACGCCAAGGTTGTAGTTACGAACAATGTGTATATTTTGGGACGAAACCGATTATACACTCCTATTTTATTAACTTAACCATTATTTCAAATAGTAAGTTGCTTGAAGAGATTGGAAGTTTTTGCAGCGTGCCTATGAAAACGTCACCTTCGTGGTGAACCAGTGCACCGACCGTCAGCTGCAATTTAACAAGAAAAAAGAAAACGTGATGTTAAACCGTCATGGACGATGACAAGGTAAGACGCATTCAGGCGCCTATGTCTATCGTATGTTGTCTTCGTCGAAGTACCTTTTGTTTATTTTTTCCTCGGCTATAAATTTCGCGGCGGCATATTACCCGCTCAGTCATATGTCCTTAGACTGCGGCATGACCAACGTCAAGTGCGATCACGCACTCCCTGCGGTTTCACTGAACACGGCTCCCACAGAACAGGAAGGACTCCGTCACTCGTAGACGTTTTACTGCATAGTGAAGAAAGCAAATCCCCAAAACCGCTTAAGAATCCAATTTTCATGCCAAGCCCAAGCCAAAAAGCGGGGTCGTCCCATAAACCCCCACGACGACATCATTTACCAGATGCAGTTTCCTGTAGTGTAGCCCGGTTATAACGAAGTAAGCGGGAATCTGAAATTTCTTCGCTATAACCGCTTTTTCGCTATATCTGGACTATTAAAAGACCGCTATAATTGGGACGGGAAATCAAGATCACTTCGTTATAACCGCTATAACGCTGTAAGTGGGTTCGTTATAAATGGGCTACACTGTATACTTACTAATGGCGTATTCGTTTGAGCGTTTACGAGCGCTCTGGAGGGCTCTGAAAAGCGGCCGCGCCTTCGGTTGGTAGAATTCGAGCGCTCGAACTACCTTCGGTTTGTTCTTTCGGAGCGTCAGCCTCCAACTCGGAGCGCTCCCGACCACAGAACAGGGAGGATTTTAGAGAAGCAAAAGTCTAGCTTTGCCTGTACTGCCAGAAAAAGCGTAGTGGCGGCGTCGTGAACTACCGAGGACGCCCGCTTGATGGCGCTGTAAACACAGCTTTGTAAACATGGCGGATGCTTTTTGCACAGGCCGCTAGAGCTCCTTAATAACATGGCTGCCCTTGCACGGCAGCCGCCTGCTCGCTGCTTCACGGCCGGACTCGACTCTCCTCCTCCCGCGCGCGAAAGGAGCGTCGAGTCCGGCCGTGGCTTCTCCTGCTAGTTCCTGGCTGGCACGCTGGCTACGTGTTTACTTGCGCAGCGCTAGTGAAGTGATGTTACTCCAGGTGACCAGATGGCCCCGACTGGCACACACCACAGTGAGCAGCAAGTGAGAACAAAGCGTTTATTGACATCCGCAAGTTTACAGAGGCCAGGACATCATTTCATTTCGATCGCTGCAATTGTACGTCGCTTTCGTGACATTTTTTTTCCCCATAACAACTCGCTCACCTGCGCTAAGATTTCGAACGAAGGGCACATTGCTTCCAATATTCTGCTGCTCGTATCTTTTTTTCTTTTTGGACGTCGCAACAAGTTACGAAAGACACAGACGCTTGGAAATTCTCTCGGATTAAAGCGATAGTTATTGCGAAATCTATCGCTTACTGCGAACATATCTACATTTGAACGGAGCAATGGAAATAAAATCTGTGAGCGAGTGTTTGAGGCACGGCGTTTTTTCTCTATCTCTTTTGGGGGGTGCGACAGTCCCCAAGCCCGTGCTAAGGATTCAGCGTCTGAAGGTCCAACGAGACGAAAGATCCAACGAGACTAAAGGTCCAACAGTGGATATTCCGTCTCGTTGGTTCTTTCGTCTCGTTGGACATTCAGGCTCGATTGGACCTTCCGTCTCGGTGGATCTTTCGTCTCGTTGGACATTCAGGCTCGATTGGACCTTTCGTATCGTTGGATCTTTCGTCTCGTTGGACATTCAGGCTCGGTGGATCTTTCGTCTCGTTGGACATTCAGGCTCTTCCGTATTCTATGAACGTCTGAAGTTCTCTACCATCACCTTCACAACCCAATTCACCAAAGTAATAGCGAGAACGTCTGCGTTTCAGGTGCGAGTATATAACTTCGCTTATGTACACGATATTTTAAATTTTAATATACCCTCGGCGTTGGCCTTTCCACATGGTCAGGAATGCTATTTCCGAACAACAGCTTCACGAAGATAAAATGACTATAGTTTACGAGATATATGTTATCACTGCCATATCGACTGAAGGGTGCCTACAACAAACATTTTTAAGAATGCGCTGGATTCTCCTTTATGCCTGTGTGTGCTTTTGTTAGGGCGTGCGAGATTTATTAAATTCTCCTTAGCAAGAAAGCGCCAAGCGCCTATCTAAAAATAATATCTTCCTACGAACGAACTCAAGTTCCTTCCGGCCGCATGGACATGGGCAGCACTTAAGCAAGCCTACCTGAAATCTGCGAACATTCAATTTCTCAATTGTGCGCTTTGCTATTTTCTTTTATAATTTAGATGGGTTCGCGGGAGTGCACAGGTCCCCTTTATATCATTCAAATAACTTTACTCTTTCTACCTGGAAGCCTAAATATATATAAATATCCGAAATTGCCCCATTTTCCTGCGCAGCCTTTCGATCCTGTGTAAGACTGTGCGCAATACCGCCCTCACCAGAGTTAATGGATAAAGCCCGAAAGGTTATGTTTGGTTCGTCTGTGATCATCCAACTGTTTTAAGGAACTGAGTAAGCTAACTAACGGCGGGATATTGACCCTCAAGGGCGACAGTGCAGTGTATTTAGCCACCCTTCTACAAAAGTGTTGTTCTCGGGCCTCACTTTCCCAGCTACTGACATAATTACGGTGTTGGGACCAAGGGGGTTAAAAAAATTGGTTGGGACGCGGTCCGGTGAAAGCCTGTCGAGTTCTTTGTTGCAGCTCCTAGACGAAGCGTGGTGATTTATTTTTCTCCACTTCTTGTAAGAGCGGAATGTACATATTTGTTTTTAGAAATGCGGCGACCCGTTTTAAGCGGTCAGTGGGACGTCTCAGCACGTATTCGACGGTTTAGCGGACGGCAATACCTGCGCGATTTTTGTTGGCCATAGTGTCGGCAGAGGGTGTAGAATACCCGCCAAATTCTTCAAGCATTTAAATGTGACTAACTGAATTCAAAAAGCGCAAAAGACAGGACAAGAAACGACTACACACGGCGGTGTTTTTTGCACGTCTTTTTGCGATGGTACGAATTCAGTTAGTATGCACCAAATAGCCCAAGCCACCGTTCTAACGAAGTTCAAATATGACGGAGAACGGGTTTTTTTTTTCGGAAAGCAGGAATATGCACCCTTAACAACAGGAATGCCCACAAACACATGCGAACCACCTGTGACGTTTTTCTATACACATCACCGTGTTTATGGAAGCCTAATTACCCAAAGGTGACGGTGAAGTGATTTGTAAACATGGCGGGATTACTTGTGGAGATTATAGTCTGGAGTCCCTAGGGCTTCGACCACTCTGGTTGCGTTTACGCAACTTTCTTGTAAATTAATTTTAAAGTGTTGACCTAATCTCTGCATCCTCCTTGCCGATTTAATTTCGTATGACGTTTACTGTTTGACTACGCCCAATGCGGCTCGCCGACCCTAGGCCGGCCGCCCGCGGGTCGTCGCAATTCATTCCCTAAGTTAAAACTAAGCCATGACAAGAATTGTGTGTGGAAGAATGTGGCTTCATTATGCTAGTTTGCAAAAAGTCAATGTATATCTACGCTAGCGCACATGCAATACATATATTGGCTTACGACGCTTCACTGAGTTCGCTTCACGGGAGCTGTAAGCTGCATTTGCCCGTGCAACTTGTACGCAAGTAAAACATCTAAGGCCAATAAAAAGTGGGAGAAGATTCAGAGAATTTAATGTAAGTAATAGGCCAGAAAATCGACCAATACTCTCTTTGTAAAGATAATCCAAGGTACGGGAAACACTTTTTGCGCAGGGTGAGCTAGCACAGAGGTCCGAAGCAAGATCGCACATGTGCAATCTGTTTTTACCCGCCTGAAGAACGCAGTCTCTAGTGAAACATTTTTGTGGGGATTTGATGGAGGCAAAAAAAAATTTCCTTTAAGCTGCTAACATCAAAACTCTTAGTGAAAACATACTTTTTGCCTTCTCTAGAGGCTACTGGAGTGCCCTATGATATATTTTTTGTGATGGAATTGTATACGTTGTAGAAGTGCCGCATGACTGACTGGCATGCGGAACTCCCCCGCCCGACGAAGTCCGTTTTTCGGGTGCTGGCTGCGTTGGCCGAGAGCATCTATGCGAAGGAAAATTACCCACCATAGTGGCTGCACCTGTTGGACGCACATGCCTGCTTGCTAAAGTTTTGGCGGCTGCTTATTGTAGCTGCTTTGGTGTTATCGTTCTTAGATAACAGTTAACTTTTGTATTGCATAATAACTGAAGTAACACCCAAAGTTGGGCGAGTTGATAAATCATCTTGAAAGAAACACACACACAGCGCGCAAAACAACAGGACGAAAGACGGAGGGATGTAGAACACAAGCGCTGACTCTCAACTAGTTTTTGTTAGAAGCCCAAAGAATATATACACGCAAGTGTGCACATGCGCAGAGGAACAACATACGATTAAATCGACACATCACACCGTAATGCCCTAAAAGATTAAATAACAAGCGCACATTCCAACTTAAAAGACGCACGTGGCGGGTAAATGACATTTCACGCAAGCATATGCCCAACTATCTTTGCTTCCTTTTCGTGGAGCTTGATGGAAGTCTGGCTGACGCAGTCATCTTGATAGAGGGTAATGTAGAAGGCCTCCACTATTTCCCGAACCTTCTGATTTCTGTGTTCGAAGAGCACTTCGGTATCTGCGAAAAGTGGTTCACATCCACGCGTTTCACACTTTTTACAATGTGCGGGCAGATTTGCATACGTGAAGTTTTTCATTGTCCCTGCGTGCTCTCCTAGTCTGATATTCAGGCACCGCCCCGTCTGCCCCACATACACTCTTTTGCAGGACAGCGGAATGCGGTACACAACACCTAATTTGCAAGGCACAACGGCTCGCTTGTGATTGACACCGCACGGGTTCTGGCTGATACCAAGTGGATGACTCTTGTTCACCATGGAACAAAGCCTGCCTATTTTGTTCTCTGCCAATGTTGTTCCTCTGCGCATGAGCACACTTGCGTGTATATATTCTTTGGGTTTCTAATAAAAACTAGTTGAGAGTCAGAGCTTGTGTTGTACATCCCTCCGTCTTTCGTCCTGTTGTTTTGCGCGCTGTGTGTGTTTCTTTCAAGCATAACAACTGCAAGTTTTATATGCATAAAAGAAATGCGGCATGGACGAGTGCTCTGAAGCACTAAATGCAGTGCTTCGTAGCAGGAGGTTCGAATCTCCGGTTGAATTTATTTTGGGGGGGGGGGGGGGGCAGGGCGGTTTATTTTTTTTTTTTGTATAGGTAACGTTTTATCTACTGCATTCGCCATTCTGCGCTGCAACCATCATTGCCTTATGAGCGAGTTTAAAGACAACGTACAGACAGACACTGACGCGCTGGCGAGTTTTCGTTGGCGTGGTGTTGACATATCACCGGCAGCTTGGAGGCACAGTGCCGAATCTGCCGACTGCCGGCCTCGTGAGAGCCTCGGCCTCTTACCCTGCAACACTTGCCATCGACCACTAGTAATGTATTTTGGGATAAAGTCTATTGTCCCATAAATCTCCTCCCGCAAGAATGATGAAAATCCGTTCATAATTAACGAAACTACGCGCGATCAGAAATCGCGCATAATCGTTCCCTCTCAACTCGACCGCGGATAACGCGACGAAAACTGCGCGCTCTCTCCCGGACAGGGGGGCGGCTCGCGGCGCTCTCTTCGGCGGCCTTCGATACATCACAAGCCGGGGAGTGTTCTCCTTTTCTCCGCAACGCGGAGGGTCCTATTTCCGGTCTGGTGCCACAAAAAAGCAGGCATGGGTGCCTGCTCGCAAGTGTGCGCTCGGGCTGGTAGGGCGTTTTTGAAGCAATAAGCGTTTGTAGTCGAGTGGTTCCGTTGAAAGGGAAGTATCGAGCTCATCACTCAAACTCCGCGCGCACTCAAAACACAAAAGAAACGGCAAAACTGTGCCTACAGGTTCAGGCATAGAAGAGGTTCGTACACAGCGATGACGACGACGGAAATGGGAGAATCTAGCCGGGAAGTTGACCATGATCGGGCAGCCATGGCCTATGTGACGTCCCTTAGGCCATGCCAGGGGTTGCATAATGAGGACAACTGAAGAGAGAGCGGTTGGTTTTTCCGCGTCTTTCACATCGATTTGCGCGCTCACCGCTCACGTGCACGTGTAATATTTGGCTCGGGTATTCCTGGCAGTGTAATCTAAACGTCGCGCAGGTTTACTTGCACTGCTCAAAGAGTGTTGCAGGGTCCCTTTAAGCAGAGACGAGCAAGGCACGCTCCGGAGTTGAGGGAGAAGCTGAGCGTCTCCGATTCTGCGGACGGCATACAGCCACTGCGAACGCGTCATCTAGTACACGTTACGACTTTAAGTGCGTGTGGCATCCTTGTCTGACCTATAATGCCGCCGAAAACGACATCCAACCAGCGGTAACGTTGGGCGCCAAGCATGTCGCTGCGGGGAACCAAAACTGAAACTGGTTTGAACAACTCTACAAAAATAAACGACAACTACATTCCGACACATGTGCTTGTTGCCAGTCGTAGTAGAGATACTTCTAAAACAATAACATTGACATACAATCATCTGCGTATACATTAAGTTAAAAATCCTGGGTATCGTTCAAGCACGTCGCGTGACGTTTCCTGTGAAGCTAACTTGCCTCGAAATACGATTGGACGATTTTTAGCGTACTAAATTTCATGCATACGCATTTGCGGTTTTGTCAGTACTATTTTTTCCTTAGGAAAAACATCAGTGCTAATCGCATGAAGTGAAATTGTAAGAATGTACCTTTGTGGTACATTTCGTGGGAGTTCGAGACAGTTTCGGTTTCGGTTCCGCCGTGCAATACGTATATGGTTTCTGACGTTACCTGTAATCGAGCATGGGTCATACTTCAGAAATCTACATGATCAGCTATTCACATGTTATTGACCACAGAAACGGGCCGCATAAACCTCCTTGCGCTGCTTTCAACCTAACAAGTATCGTTTCATGCAGTAAGGCCCAGCCGATTTGGACGCAGTGGCTTAACTCCGATGCTCCACTTCATCGGAGATGGTGAAGTGCGGGGCGTCTCTCCCGCAGCTACGGATCTCACCTACACGCCTCTTCTCCGTACTATCCGACACGTCCTCGGCGAATCGGCCGATTAAACACATTCGGCCAATAATAAATGCCTCTACCCCTAGCTTTGAACCCGCACAGTGGATGCCAACGCTTCGTGCTTCATCAAATTACGCTGCGGTAATATGCAACGAGGCTTACAAATAACAAGTACATATGTTGAGGCCCACCTCCGCATTTCGGACATTTGAGAGATGTTTTTATCGGTAAAAATAGGCGAACACAAGAAAGAGGACAGGACAGGCGCTTCCAACATTGCATGGACATTGCTGTTTACTGGTTGGGTTGCAGTACTTTGAGCTGCTAAGCTGAGCGTTGAGAGAATAACGTTTGTGCAGTAATCTTTACCCTAGCCCCCGCAAATATCTGATGAGCAGCTACTACGCTTTTTCTGGCAGGATTATCGAACAGAAATGTGTGGTCGTGCTCACGACCTGTCTGGTGTTTCACCCTGCGAAATGGTTTTACGGTTTACGATAAAAAATTTCAGTTGGCTTGATTTTCTTATTACGTATGTCACTTCACTTTTTATTTGCTTTAGATTTTCTATAGGTGTACCCGTCGCACAGGCATATGAAGCTTGCGGCGAAGCGTTGAATGTCAATTATATGAAACAATACTTGCTCGCTAGAAACGGTCATCACCATCATCCTCATAAACCTACTCAGGTCCACTGCAGGACAAAGGCCTCTCCCATTGACCTCCAACCGCTCCTGTGCTGCGCTGCTCGAGTACAGTTTACCCCGGAATTCCTTTATTTCATCCGGTTTATCCGGTCTGTCTCTAAAGTCCAAAACATGTGACTAGGGGGTCATGGTGACTCCTGAAGTATGGCTAATGCACGATCACAGATATCGTTGGAAAATATGGGCGTGTTTCACGGTGAAACCAAAACCGACACTAGTTCGAACTCTCCAAAAATAAACCACAATAACTTTATCCCGACACATACTTGTTGCGAATCACTTTAAAGTATTTACTAAAAAAAAACATCTTTACGCAAGTGCAGGTGCGCATGCATGAACTCTAAAATCTTGGCCATCGTCCATTACATCGCAAGATGGGTTTGCTTTATTTCCCGTCACTGCTGCAGTTGTTGTGGCTGCCACGGGCCTCGCAGGGTATTTTTTTCTTCTTTCGGACTTTAAAAATTAAATCCGTTATTAGCGACTGCAAAAACGAAGAAACCCATGTTTATCTGCGCCCGTCTATGCAATGCAAACACAATCACGAGTTCATCATCATTATCACCAGCCTATCTACGCCCACTGCAGGGCAAATGCCTCTCTCATTATTCTCCGATTATCCCGGTCCTGTGCCAACTGTGAGCGATCCCAAGTTAAACAAGTACAAAAAAGTGGTTGCTTGCTACTTATCACTAGGGTATGTAATATTCTTATAATCCCAACTCGATTTTTTTCCTTGTCGTGTGCAATGTTCACAGTACTCTTGGTGGGCTCAACTATCACCAAGCACCTCAATGATTGGCGAAAAAGGGAAAAAGTCACGCATTGGTGTGACGATTCGGCGCGGAGCTCAGAATAGTGTAACGCTATTGCTGGCTTTGCAAACCTTGATATTATAAATGCATTTATATAACAATCTCATTTTAAACCATTTTAGGTCTAGAATATGGCAGCTCAGTGCATGAATAAAGTACTGCACTAGTGAGCACGAAGTTTCGGCTTGGTTCCTGGCAATGACAGTCACATTTCCAATCAAGTAAAAACACGGAAACAGGATGATAAAGTGCCATAAGCGAAAACGTATATGTACCTCAAGAATTGAGCACGTTCTAATCAATTAGGCGTCATAAATTGGTCCGTTGCCCCTCCCCTCCTCCCACGGCTGTCCGCAAAGCCTCACAGTATCTTTTACTCGGAAATTTCCAGTTTCAAATGAATGATAACAATTTGAACATGTTTGTCATCCTCGGATCACTTTTCGCCTTCCGCCCATGTAATACACTACAACTGTAAAATGATGCACAGTTCTGCTTGAAGCTACGGAGCGAAAAAGTTACAGGGCTGGTTGCCGATGCTGAACCCATTAAATTATGCATTCCGCTGTCTCTTGAGCTGCTTTTGTCTGCACGTTAAATCCCGTCAAGCTTAACTTGAATCGAGTTTTTAAGTGCACCAGTCAACTCAATAGGATGGATCGTGCGTTGATTTCAAGAAAAATGGCAAGCGCAAGAAGTTTGTTTTTCTAGCCTACGGGTAATTATCCAAATATAGAAGAACTGCGAGTTGGGCTTGTTGGTATAGATTCATAATGGGAAACAGCGCAAAAACAAAACTTGGACAAGAAAGACAACGGGACGAAGCGCTTCTAGCAACTGAAACATTTAACCGTCAAAACACACAAATATATACACGCAATCTAAGCCACCGCCAACACAAAAGTACAGTACAATCTACAATATTGTACAATCACGGGGAACAACCACCAAAAACACTGCATACAACCAAACCGCACGTGTTCATACTCCCATTATATTATATATAATGGGAGTATATATATATATATATATATATATATATATATATATATATATATATATATATATATATATATAGTGTTTCTTGTTATATCTGTTGTTGCCCGCTTATCCAGATATGATTATCTGACGACAACATTCACATGTATTTAGTGATGCTACCACTCTGTGTGTGAGGAACCCAACTGATTAGACCATGACGAATAGCAGTACTCAAATCGAAATTTTATTTTTGGTTTTATTTACAGACGATATTGCTGAAATTCACCACTGAACATCGCGGGATAATACGCTCGCGTTTGTGCTGGTGAGCCCGAGGTGGCGGGTTCGATTTATGGCTGCGGCAGCCGTTTCTCAGATGGTGGTCAAAATTAATCCGGAGCCCTCCACTACGGCACGCCTCATCGCCTCTGTAGCGTCGGCGCATTAACCCAAGAATCAATCAATCAATCAATACGCTCACGTGCAACAGGTTACATGGACGCAAAACTGAGTCCTACATGAATAACAAAATTGTCAAAATGGTCGGTTAAATTTGATGGGGTAAAATTTTACACAACTGATTCCAGCCCATCGCTGTCCGCTTTATCCGAATGAGCGCACTAAACTTATCTTATTGTTGGACCTTTCGTCTCGGTGGATCTTTCATCTCGATGGACATACAGGCTCGATTGGACCTTCAGACTCGGTGGATATTTCGTCTCGTTGGACATTCAGGCTCGATTGGACCTTTCGCCTCGTTGGACCTTTCGTCTCGTTGGACATTCAGGCTCGATTGGACCTTTTGTGTCGTTGGACATTCACGCTCGCTGGTCACGTGACGAATTGGACCTTTCGACTCGTTAGATTTTTCGTCTCGGACATTCAGGCCACAAGCGGTGCTAAGCAGCAGCACAAGTTGAAAGAAAAAGAAAAAACACCTACCGCGTTAAAAATATTTATCTGACTTTCTTTACCAACACATTGAAATTTTTAAAAATACTCCAATATGCTCTGTTGCGTGAAAATTGCTAACTAGTTTATTTAATGCTTCTTGCATGCCCCATTATTATACTTGATGTTGGCATAAACAGTAGCTTTACTGTTCTACAATAGGATGTACATAACGTTGGTAGCAGCTGTTTATTACGCTCTAGGGCGGTTACGAATCATGTGCTGTAACTAATACTCATGAATGAGATATTTCGCTTGCTGATGACATATAAAATGTAATTAAGCACGCTCGGTCTAAATGATTTTACTTTCATATTTATACAGTAAAAATGCGACATAAAATTTAATTTCCATAATCAAGAGAGGATAAATATGATTTCGGAACCCAGCTGCACAATAACGTATTACGCACCCTGTGTTGACTCGCACTTGCACGTCGAAGAGCCACATTGTTAGTTCCATTACCATGATTAACACCGTTTGTAGCAGTGAGTTGAATTTCACCTCGTTAATCTTGTATTCTTTTTGTTCTCATCGTATTATTCTTTGTATGCATTGCAACGCTGGCTACTTCGGCCAAGAGCCCCTGCCCCCCCCCCATGCAATGCTCTTTCAGGTTAAATATATGAAATGAAATGTTGAATTCTGTCAGCAGTAATTTGGATGGCCTTATACTGTATTGACAGTAAAATTTTAAAAGCACTTTGTATGCTTCAGTGATTGATAAATGTAAAAAAACCATATCACATAAGTAAGCAAGACTTACACATATGATTTGACACTGCAATGCATGGACTACACTGCACAGTTCGGTACACGAGTTAAAGTTCATAGTCTCCTGGTAGGTTAAACCAATAATATCTACTATCTTCCATTCCTTACAATTTAGAACAAGACCTGCTTGCGTGTACTATTTTTGGGAGTGACATCATGGTGCATTGATTGAATAGTTTTCACCCAGTTGTGCAACAATTTGGAGTCGGTGGCTACATGTAAAATTGTGCCCTGGAGGGATCTGGGATTTTCACACGCTTACTATCTGAGTGTAGCAGTGGCCTCCCTTATTATATTCGATACCAAAAGCCCTTGCGAGGTATTCTCGGGCAACCCATCCAACTCGCTAAAGCAATCTTCCCTTGTGGTACCAAGCACCACACCTCCTCCTTCCTCACTTTTTCCACACACTTGTCCCTGTTTCTAGATGACCCGGGCTACTATTTCTCCAGACCTCCAAGACAAACTCTGACCCCTCACATTTCTTTGTGTACAAAGGTTTAAAGCCCACCTGCAAGGTCCACACAGCGCTATTAACAAAGGATACACATACTCGATCACCAGAGCATAGAATCATAGTGTCTATCAGAAATTAGCTGCTCCAATAAAGTTTACTTCCTCTCAGCTTCTTGCACGAACTTGCTTTAGGCTGATAACAGGAGCTGTACAGTTGGTCTTACAGCATTTTTTTTGTGCGAAGTGTTGTAAATGTACAGAGAAAGTGAAGTGTTGCAAATGTACAGAGAAAGCCCGCTCCCAGCTCCAAATGCAGTTCAAGAGTGCATGAAATTTGACAACTGGAGCGGCTACATCACCTCAACGGGAAACCCCTGGACCGGGGTCATCCCCTCACGCCTCATGAACCCATGAATTCACGGACCCATCGCCTAATGCTACCTAAAACCTTACTGCCGCAACGCCTGCTGAAATCACGGATCTCGAACACTGCACCTCGCATCTCCTCTTGTTTGTCCAAAAATGCAAAACCAGCATCGCCCTCACTACAGCCGATGCCTCTCTGGAATGTCGCCTCGAACATGTGTGGGCGGCCCGACGTGTCGTAGTAAACCGGTGGAAAACGCGCAAGCACAAACGCTGGCTCAAGCGCCGCATCCCCAAGTCAACCAGCGTGTCTAGTAACATTCTCAAACCCTGCACACCCACAACTGGCACTCATTCTGGAGGCGAACTGCAATGTTCGCCAAAGAACAAGCGTTCGTGGCATTATCTAAAAAAACGTGCTCGGCTGGAAACTCTACAAAACTGGAACGTATAAACACGTTCAAATAGTGATTCACAACTACCCGCATATCCCAGCCCACCTTCGCATGCAATGTTTTGATCGCCTTGAAATCTCGTTACCCCCTCAATCCGACGAATGCGGCTGTGCAGCGAAGACTGCGCTCTACGCCTCATTCACGTTTCTATAATTGCGACCACGCACTTTCCCACATAACCCCCAATCCCACCCAGGTGGGGATCCTGTTAGCAACAAGACATTAAAAATCGCGATTAAACTCCTTCAACTCCTTTGTTACACTCCAGAAGCAGTAGGAAGCGGGCCCCTTGTCCACTCAATGGCGCCACGCCGACATTACTCTCTTCCTGAAGCTACACAAGCCCATCTCCGTTGACTGGGACCCGCAACCGTTTGACCACGACCTCCTCCTACCTCCGCTGCATTCTGAGGGAAAATTTCGGTGCTCGTGAAGAACTTCAACCCTGCAACGAAAATGAAGTACGTTCTGGGCACCCCACCGACCTACAGCGACGAAACCGTGGAAGCGTGCCACTACGAACCATCATCAGGGCATCTCGACACGGTACGCTCGCTCGTGAAGCGGAAATACGACTGAACTCGTCTTACAACCATCATCGCCATCTATATATATGTATACGTTTGGAGTTGCCGTCACTGCCAGCGGCGGAAAACGCCACCGACGAGGCCCGGCGGACTTGTGCAGCCCATCGCCATACCATCGTGGCCCTTCCATCCGATCGGAACGGACTGCCCGTTCCTTACATCACGAACCGGGAAAAGGTGGATTACTGTACCCACAGACTTCACAACAAACTATGGAGAGACCGCCGCTCTCCCCAATAGGTCCGGTGAAGAAGTCGCAAAGTTCTTCATCCACCAAGTTGTGCTTCGACATAGACCCGTGAAGTTCCAGTCACGAACCATGGAATGGCATTGGCTGCAGCATTCAGGCAAGGCGTCCCACGCTACAGCAACACACATCACCGAAAGACCTCGACGTATCCCCTTCAAACCAACTGACTAACTGAACGGCTGAACAAGACGATCGCCCATAGGGTAGGTGCGTCGATGTTGAACATAAAACTTGGGAAGAAGTCCTCCCGTATCTCCCGTTGGTGTACCATACAGCTGTCCAGGAAAATACGCGGGGTGACTCTACTGAGCTTGTGTACGGTCTACAGCTGAAAATGATGCTCGACGCCATGCTGCCACATGTAGAAGACCACGACCTCAACGCCGACGTCCAAGGATACCTTTAACGTGCGGAGGAGGCCCGCCAGCTTTCTCGCGTTTGTACTACCGACAAGAGCGGGTGGATGCCTCACGCTACAACCCCCGACCCGGAGACGCCGAATATCACCCAGGTGATCGTTTGTGCTCTTGGACTTCCATTCCGTGACGGCGACTGAAGCCCAGTTCATCTAGGAGATTAGCCTGACGGTGACCCTAGAACAATACAAAGACACCCAGTCCCGAAGTCGTCCAGGTGGTTCGCATTCAACCTTACTACACCCGATGACGGACTGTTTATTTGGACTACTGTTTTATCTTAGCATTGGTTGGATTATCTCTTAGAGGGAAGGGGGTAGTGACGCGAGCCATATCTTCCCTTTTAAACACGATAGTCTTTCTTCGGCTACTTAAACACAGAAATTTTGGTCTGTCTATATGTCTGTCGGTCTCTCTGCGACTCGATTCAGCCACGCGGCCAAAGTGAAACAGAAGCGGCGCAATAGCCTTATATCCCTACAGCCAAATCTGAACGTCTAAGTCCGGTGTGAATCTTCATACTTGTCAACATTGTTCATGAAAAACAAAATATTATGCAAATATAACGCAAGAAATAAACACATAATATTTTCAGTGTTCCTTTATTTTCAAATTGATGGATGCTTTTAATTCTTGCGATAACAAATGAAATACTACGTCAACTGCAGGAAACCGTTGCCAGCTGTTGCCCGCACCCACGGAGCAAGAATATATAGGAGAGGAAACACCCATTGCGGCCGGCGCGATCGAGCGACCAGATAATGCCACAATGATAACTATCTTGCTCCGTGATGATAACTACGGCGACCTACTGAGCTTCGCATGGCTCCGCAGCTGCGGGGGCGAACAATTTGACAGCGGCACCTGGTTGAATGTATTAAAAGCAATACTGTTGTTTGCAGCATTCGCCACAAGGCGTGAATCGCTATGCGCTCGAACTGCTGCGTGACGCGGGGACGGAACGCGCTTTCATCTCGGACGTAGCGCGCGCGCGTGCGCGCGTCACAAATTGGCCGGTGCACTCAACTCGCTTCGAGCGCATCGCACGCTAGATAAGGCCATGCGTTTACAGCTTTTACATTTTTTTTTGCGTTTCCATGTTTGTATTTTGGGCTTGGTGTTCGCGCAAGATTGCTTACGTTTAAAAGAAAATGCCCCTTTTATTGGCTCGTACCGGCCGGTTTAAATCAGACAGAAAAATAATCGGGAAGGCGGGCTCTTCAGCCAACGGAAGCGCAGAAGAGCGCACACACTCTTGCTTCGGCCGCGGAATGCCGACGCGATGCCGCGGCCGGGTTGGACTGTGCGGGCGCGAACTGAACGCGCGCCGGCCGTGGCGATGACCGCGCACTTGCTTCGCTTGCCGCCAGATGCCAGAAACTTAACGTTCGCCAAGTGCTTGTGACGTTATCAGGCTGCCCCAGGAAGCTCAGCTTCCCCTCCTATTTTATTCTTGCTCCCTGCCCGCACCACAATAGCTCCTGGCGGAATTTAAGAAAACAAACGGCTAGAGCAATGAAAGCTTCCACTAGATAGATTCCACATTTTGCTTGGGACGCTCGTGGAATAGGGCAAAGCGGTTCTATAAATAGGGTCCATCGATTCACGCGCGTTTCCGCCGTACGGCAGCGCTGGCATCGAGGCACCCGACTTTGAGCAGTAGAGCACGTTAAATTTAAATTGACTTGAACGAACCTCTAGCATATCATCTTGAGAGGAAGAGGACAGAAGAGGGAGATCATGATAGGTTAGAGAAAAAGATAAGGGAGGCATTTACTTGGCAAATGTCGTCGTTTGTCGCCATTTGCAACGAAAGGAGCAGATGCGCGGCCATTTTTTTTGTGTACGTTGGTACTTTATTGCGAGCGTCTGGCCGCGCCGGGACCTCTTTTTTTAGGCGAAGTGAGTGCTCCCGTCTCTTTCTGTTTGTACGCAGCACAGGCTATCTTATTTTATAGGAAGAGTGTTTTGTCCTGTCGTCACTCAGATGGAATGTTTGTCTTTGATCGTCAGAGATCTTCGATGGTTCCTGAAAATATCCCTGGTAAAGATAAATACTCGCTGGGCACACGCTAAGCTGTTGTTCTGGTTTGTTGTCCTTTGTTTATCTAAACGAAGCTTCTATTGGTTTATTTACGCCGTCGTTGTTGGCGTACGCCAAAACGACTTGCACCAAAGCGAACTTTATCCACGTGCTGTAATGACCACGACGACGTCGATGAAGATGATAATTACTATGACGATGGCGATGATGGCCTTGAAGGTTTGTACTGTACCTACTTCTGCTGCAGCATTATAGTGTTCACTGTGCCGCTGCAGGACCTCATAGTAGACCTTTTTAACTTCTTGGTCATGGTAGCTGCCATTTTATTAGTGGGCTGAGCTACCGGCTCTATAATTGCGGAAGCAGACAGGACTATGTAACTTCACGCGCGCAACACAGCCCAGGGCATGTCCTTATCTTATTAAAGATTATCGAATGAAAGGTGTATTGATAGATTGGAGCTCGCCAGTCGAAGCTGGAGCGGGCGCACGCGGTCAAGTGTCGCGCTATGTCAAGCGACAATGCCAGCCAGTCAGCGTTGCCGTTTGCATCACGCCACATCTCAGGTGTGGTCGCTCACTCTCGTCGCAGCGTTCACTTTTTAGAGCGGCATGTGTAGGCCGCATGTGGTTCGCTTTGAGGAAGAGCGGCCATCCATTGAACGTAAACATTACTGATAATCGCCAGAGAATTATATCGAATAACGCTTAACAAATATTAACGTTCGGATAATGCTTAGTGAAATGAAAGGGGTTTATTGAGGTAGATCGATGGTTTGGCGTCTTAATTTCGGTACTCGCCTTTTGATTTTGGCGGGAGTGCTTTCGTTGTCCTGTTGCGGCCATCGCGTTTCGAGTTTTGTCGTTTTCGGTTTCACAGAGGTCAAGCTTAGCGCACATCCCTGGTTTCAGAGGGAAGGGGATGTAATTATTTGTCTACCTCGGCGTTCATTAAAACGTAGTAGATTGAATGGTGCGCTGTCTGAACGATTCCGGGCATTGCTGATTGATTCTGGCAAAAATAACCACACCAGGTTTACACTGCCAAAACAAGCGGCTTTGCCATTGTACCCCGCATGTGTAATGCATGATCCATGTGAAAGGGTGCAGAAAGTCGCTCTAGTTACGTTGGGATTGGTCAGTAGGCAATATAACTATTACTCGCATGTTTTATGCGAATGTAAGACAGGGGATGAAAGTGAGGTAAACAGACGTCATGAAAGTAATGCAGGGATTCGAAACCAGCTTTAATTTGGCATCGAGCGTTACGTAGGCACGATATTGCACTTTTCCTTAGACCCTTAGTATCACTCAAACACAACTATCACTCTTGGCTAAATATAACTGAAAAAAATCTCGGGATACGTGCACATCACGCTTTATTTCTCACGGCTTCTCAGCGATAAAATGCGTGAAATCATAATAGTGCTCATACGCAAGGCCGCAGCAGACCTGCCTCCGGCGCTTCATGTAGTTTTAAAATCACAAATTTTAGAACAATTGCGCGCTGAGGTTGCTGTTTAGAAGGGAGCTTCATTTGTCTAGTATTTTATAAATTCCTAATGTCCCTGCCTCGAAACTGCCAGCATCCTCTATGAGGAAACAAAGCAATTCTGCAAGCCGGACAACTTCACGGTCAGTTAAGCGGCAGCGAAAGGAGCTTCATAGAATAAGAGGTACATTCGGCTACTCGATATTTCTAAGTCACTTGACTGGAACTTTTGTTTCCTTGAAATGTTCTCGTCTTACAATTTTGCATGCAATCAAACACCGATAACTGGACGCTAAAACCCGTTACACTGGTAATTGTAAGTTATTTTGAATAAACAACACCTAGCTAGGTGACCAACCTTTTTCCATAAAATTAAAAATTTCTAATCCAAGAACTTCGTCGAGGTTTGTACTGTTGTCGGCGCCATCGCACCTGAGACAGTGCACAGTTGACAAAGCGGCAAGCCAGTTGATCCTCGTGCCAGCTAGCGGATCTCTCTCTATTGATGTCCTCAACCGCGCCGTGTAAGCAGTTTGTCCGGTGGACACTTCAGGCTTCGATTTTAGCGATAACTCTCGGCTACCCCGTGTCGTACGCTCGACTTGGGGGGAAATCGAGATTCTAAAGGTAATGAAGAAGAGATGCGTGTATCGGCCAAGTAGCACTGCTCTTCTTGGGATTTTTCTGTAATAGGAAGTTCTGTTAATTCGAAAGGGTTAGCGGCCCCTCAAGTTGTTCTGCGTATTAACGTTGACTGCGTATTCATGGGAGTCGAGTGTATAAATGAGGATTAGTATGAATTAAGGTGTATTGAGTTAGACTGCAGGGTTTGTGATGTATAAAGGTTAATTACGGTAAAGTAAGATAAATTAGGGTTAACTGAGATTGATTGCGGCAGAATAGATATATTGCAGAGAATTACGGTGAAGTAACATTTATCGAAGTAGATAAGATGGATTGAGATTGGTTCACATATTTTGGGGATTCGGATAATTTCTGAAGGATTAGGAACGACTAGTTTTATTAAAGCGGGTTGACCGAAATCAAGATGAAATAAGGCAGACTGAGGTGACTCAGAATTAATTTCGTGTGTTTAGGGCGGAATGAGATTGATTAAGGTCGATTTAAACAGATTAGGCCTCAGTTGAGGGATTAAGGTGGTTTATGATGAATTACATATATCAAATTATGATTTGTTAAGTAAAACTAAATTTAGGGGAATAAGGGACGTTAAGGATAATCAAGGTGGATTAAGATAAAATAAGGTTGCTAAGTTAGATTAAGGGCGATTGATGTAGATTGAGATGAAGAAAGAAGTAATCCGGTAGACTAAAGTAGATTAGGATGAATGAGGAATTATGTCAGAATATTGTCGAGAAAATTAATTTAGAGTAGATTAGGTAGGTTAAGATCGATTCACGTACATAGCGATAGCTTGCAAGGCCTTCCCAAGGTTTATTGAGAAACTAAGAGAAACTGAGGCCGATTAAGGTGGCCTAGAATAAATTGGGTAGATTAAAGCAGATTTGGTCGAAATAGTCTGGCTAAAGATAGATTAAGATGGAATAAGGGAGATAGGAATTTAGATCGGTTAGGAGTGTTTGAGTTGGATTAAGGTAGATTAACGCAGTTTTGGCGCGATAGATTTCGGTGGATTAAGGCGTATAAATGTGGAATAAAATGAGGAATGGTAACTTGAATTAGTATAGAGTGTTGTGGTTTAACAAAGCGAATTCAAGCTCTCTAACATCCCCCGAAACCTAAATTTAAACATTAATTGACCCTATCTATCTATCTAGTTTACGACCATTTACGATCATTTTTTATAGAATTATTACCAACCCCTCTAGCAGGAGTAATGTTATCTTGCAGATAGCCGAACTCCGGCCAGGTCGCGAGGTTGGTCATTAGCGCCGCTGGCGACAGTGGCGACGCAGCGTAGTAGAGATTCGCGACAGCGCGGTCACTTTAGCTTAGCGTGGGAGCATCGCCTCATGTATTTTCCAAAGGCAAACAAATCGCGGGCTTCCCAATGCGTGTGCGTGGTACGCCTGGAGCGCCCACATGTCGTAAGGTGGGGCCCCGGGCTGAACCGGGATCACAAAACCGTAACTGAATTCAAGAGCGGTTTGTGCCTGGTTTCCAAGGCAACCGATGTTTCAGATTTCCAGTTTAATGGCACTCGCGTCAGCATTAAGTACTCAGAGCCACGGTGGAGCACGTTTTGCCGACGATGCCCCAAGATGAACTGGTCACGTGACTAAAGCGCCGGGAAGGCTACCGATTGGGGGAAAGTGGCTGGAGAAGAAGGAATGGGCTTGATTGGCCGGTACGGGCTGATGCGTTTGCCATTATAAAAATACAGGAGGCGATGGTGGGAGGGTGCCCGAGGCACAAAAAGAACTGGTTATCACCGGGTGTGCAGGTAGATTGCACATGTCTTTTGTGCCCGCTCGCCCGCGCTCTTCCCCGCTTCGGCGAACGGCAGCAGAAGAAAGGACGGAAGAATTCTGGGAAGTTCAATCCTTCAAAACTGTTTTGAAGTTCGGGTTCTGCTTGCGGGCGCAGGATATTTGCGAGGCACTTGCGTTTGAGAAACATGGTCGGCGAACGCGTTCTCATCTTTAAAAAAAATATGCACTATTGTTAGCGAGAGAATGGTTCGGAGAGTAACAAGCGGCACGCCAGCTAACTAATTTTAAGTGTGCATGCACTTCTTAAGCGACCCTGAATCACGCGTCCACCGCCGTCCGTCCGTCCGCACCACATACCCACTTAGGGCGATTGGCCAAGAAGAGTTCCTAATTTCTTTAGCACATACCCACTTAGGGCGATTGGCCAAGAAGAATTCTTTCGCATCACCCGTGCATTCCCACTTCCCCATCGACGACTGCTGCTTCGCCAGGAGCGGAAGTCGGGGCGAGTACTGCGGCGTCTACCTCGTCGGTCACGTCTACGCGAACCTCGTGTCGCACGCCGTGTCCACCTCGCCGGTCAGGGACGAGTCGCCGTACAGTGCCGTCTACACCGACGCGTACTCGGGCGACGGAATCGTGGTCGTCACCCTCTACCTCGCGCCAAATATCTCGCGCGACGACGTCGTCGAATACGTGGACGCGGCGATGGAGAGTGTGGCCAGGCGCGTAAAGCCCTCGGACCCGGTCGTGGTTGTTGGGGACTTTAACGTGGACGTGCGAAAGGGCGGCGAGTGGTTGATGG
Organism: Haemaphysalis longicornis; assembly: GCF_048455015.1. Lineage (NCBI taxonomy): Eukaryota > Metazoa > Arthropoda > Arachnida > Ixodida > Ixodidae > Haemaphysalis > Haemaphysalis longicornis. The sequence goes on along the minus strand of NW_027526203.1, from coordinate 84,222,115 downwards.
AATACATGCTCGCCAACCACTCCATGACGTGCCTACCGCTAGAGGCTCCCACCACCATCAACGGCAGCTACATCGACCTGGCCTTTGCGAGGAACTGTCTGATACGCGCGGTCTTGCAACAACTCTTGACCGTACATTTCAGTGACCACAAGGCGGTCATAATGACCGTCAACTACAACGACAACACCAACAAGTGCTGAATAAAGAATACTGTCGTTTCACTTTACTTGCGTGTGTGTGTGATCTCCTCCAACATACACTTTAATTCACCAAGATTTCCAGAGAACGACTAACGGGGTGTGTGAATCCCCACTTGATCACGCGGGGGTGTTAAATGCAACTAACGGGCGAATGCCAACACAGTTCAACATAACTCCCCCTCATAGCATCACCCGTGCAGTCGCACTTCCCCATGCTCCCCTTCGGGGAAATGCGGGTGTTTTTTTCGAGGTGTCTCTCTTTTTAACACGAAAGTGTACTATTCCAGGATTCACGAAGATTTCACATACGTCATACCCGCCACGGAAGTGACGCCAGTAGAACGAAGCAAGCACCCTGTTGGTACCGGGTAGGCCGACCCGAGCCGAGCTCCGTCGCCTCCGACATACGTTTGGTAGCGTGGTGTGAAGCGAGCGGCCAGCCGCTGTTGCAGCCGTAAAGAAGTCTAGAAGCCGTAGGCTAACGCAACTGTTTACTTCATAGCGAGAGGGGAGCCGAAGCCAACGAACAAGGCCCCGACGGGCGAGGTAATAGTACAGGACTCGAGCAAAATGACAGCAATGATTCACTGCTCAAACAGGAATGGGTAATAGCGCTTGCGGCGGTCGTATTTATACCCAAAAGCGTCAACGGTCAAAACAGCGTTCCCTCTAGATTGTGCACACGCCAAGAACGCCACAGATACACACCACACTCTTTCCAGAGTTCGTGAGCAGTCGGTAGCAGCGGCGCACACTGAGCCCGAGAGAGGGGAGAGAAGGGGACTCCGCTGCGGCCGCCGGGCTCTCGTGTCCGTGGGGCGCGTCTGGGCCTGTTGCGTCGGCACTCTATCGAATGTTGATTGCGCCGATAGATGGGCGCCAGAGATCCTGGGCTTTTTGAGACGTGAAAGCGTGAGTCACCGACATGGTGGGGCTTGTCTGAAAGGCGCACGTAGTGGTGGCGTCGCCGCACAGCCGAGGAGTATTGAAACGAAGCCCAACGGCGGGCTCAATCGTAACGCTGTTAAGGGTGCACCCATGCACGTAGGGTCTTCTTGCGGGGAAGCAACCTTCAGTACCAAGCAGTACGTTATACTTCGGGTTGTTCTTGTCCGGGTTTTATACTTCAACACGAAAGCGTTCAAGCCGGGATAGACCACTAGTACACCTTTGCGGAAGCGACTCACCAGCAGGACGTTATTCGCCAAGCACACCCATAAGAAAGCCGCCGACCCGCAAATCATGCTCAGTTATAGATTTCGCTGCACATTTCACTTTCGTGTTTTACCGATTCCTATGACAGAGGAATCAACCAGTTTTTTTTTCTTTTTTCACAGAGACGTGAAGCAGTGTAAGGCTCGTTCTTTCTTTTTTTGTGTTTGTGCAGTAAATGTGAGTTTTTATTCAGCGCTTCAGTTTGTCTTTGTTCCAGTTTGTTTAGCTAGCGTGAGCGGAGGTGCCTTGGACTGAGGGTTTCTTCCGCTTATGAGTACGGAGTTTTTTTCCCTTAAAAGAACTTTCACCTGTTTTAGATAGAACGTAGATGCGCGTTTGCTCATCATGGGATTCTCTCTATTCCACACTGCAGTTCTACAGTTCTTATAGTACACAGTTCACGGTATATAAAACGTCAGTTATGTATGCGATGGATATTGATTTGTTTGATGATGAAGTTTAAAGGAGCCATGAAGAGAAAATGCAAGTTGGTTTTATTCGAAAGATTTCGTGTTTTATAGTACCCCAGCGCTTGTCCAGATACAAACGGTGCTTTATTCACTGAGAAATTAAACAATTTAGGTTAAAATTTTGATTTTCCCGCTCAATCGTGCGTTTTCGTGGTCCCAAATGACATCACAGGAACCGACCGCTCTGCAGCCTAGGGTACCTTCATTCACGCACCCGCCGTACAGGGTAGAGACACGTATACGCTGGCGCCGCCATTTTCGGTTGCTCGCTCGCCGCCGAAGCAAGTCATTGTGTCAAAACCGCGCTAAAATTATCGCCGCAACGTGGTTTACTGAAGAAGTTTGAATCATATTGTCTGATTCGCGTTGCTAGGTCTCGTGGTAAACGAAAAGAATAACGCGTTGAGCGGTTGGCCCAATTGCGGCGGCACGGGACCGTTCAAAGGTTGTCTCCACCCTGTACAGCGGTGGTGGTTTGTTCCCGCGTTTCTTTACGTTCCGTAACCTAGATGGCGCCACCATACTGTGGCAAGCCTTTGGTTTGTTTTTGCCCGCATTTAAACCTGGCTTGTTTTTGTTCTGGGACAAAATATTCGTTCCCTGAAACAGTGCTCGCTCGACAAATGGGGTCACGTAAGACACCGTTGCTTGCGTCAATCGGCCAGTGTCGTCTGAGACAACCCCAAGCCCCGTAGTGCTGTGCAGCTAAACCAAGCATGCTGTGCGCAGTACGAACAGCAGAACGCATCAGTACTTCTATGTTTACATGTGCTTTCGTAACTTCCACTGTTTGTTCCATCATTCTTATTGCTTTGTAAAGAATGTGCCCTAAATTTAAGCGCAAATCGCTCGTTCGTCTAGTTTGTAATCTCTACCTAATTTGCGTCTGCTTCTGCCAGCCTCCGCCAATCGCAGAGCTTAGCTCATGTGACATCATAGGTTCTGTTGCGGGAAATAAGCTGGTGGGTCGCATGACCATTACCGTTTTTCTTAATTATGTAGCTTATTTGAGCGAAGTTTACTTTAAAAGTGGTGTCAGTATGATTCTAACGAGACAATCTTTTGAATGAACCAAACTTGTGTTTTCTCTTCATGGCTCCTTTAAGGCGGCGGCTCTACATAGGCGATGAGGCGCGCAGCAGTGGAGGGCTCCTGATTGACCGCCCGAGCCCGGTATCTTTAACGTGCGGCGAAATCTCGAACACATTGGGGTTTTCGCTTTTTGCTTCCATCAGAAAAGTGGCCTGAGAACTCGCGCCCTTGGACTCCCCAGCACCCCACCTTAGCCACTGAGCGACAGCGGCGGGGTATTCGAGGGATAACTGGAGCTCACGAGCAAACGACCATGAGGGCAAGCTTCTGTTCACTCGATTTGAAGTATTGTTTTCAAAGTTCGCTGTATACAAAAAGTGAATTGGCATTCTTTTTTTCGATGTGTAAAGGTTTACACCCAAGTTTTGCTCTTTTTTTTCTGAATATGTATTGGTCATTGGAATATTCTTGTCGCGTTTGGGCTTGTGAGATAAGTAGACATCTCTGCTGTTATGATACTAGCTGTTATAGCTAGTATCATGCCTCCCCAGAGGAAAACTGAATCGTCGCACTAGGATGCGATGGAACTTATGCCTTTTGTAAATGTAGCAGATGAAATCGCTTTTTAAATCTACACCCCTCCATCGGAACACAACATATCCCAGCATTGTATGTTCGAAAAGAGGCAGGGGGAATGATGATACTTTTCTTTGCCCCCAAAACTGGGACCCGAGATATGTGCAGCACCCGAAGCCCTTCTGTTTTTTTTTTTCGGCTGGTCCAGATCCGCATGCTTCAGCTCCAACTTTTCCGGAAGACTGACTTTGAATATCTCCACTGCCGATAAATCACTCCACAGCGGCAGCTTACCAGTAGTGAAGATTTTTCTCTCCCATTATGTAAATGCGCGCTAAGGTATAAAAAAGAAAATCAGCTGCTACAGCAAGGAAACGATCCTGCGGGAGTAAAGTGCCAGAAGAGATGAGCCACTAGAGTTTTGTCAATGTTTATTTCCTCCGTTGTTTTGTGCCAGCCATGCTGGAAAAGTGTTTGAGAGAATGCATTAAAAAATTGTCGGATATATGTGATTTAATATCCCACTTACCAACGTATAATTAATATTTGTGCAAAGACGCTGCTGGTAAATGCTACTAGATTATCTTAAGGACTTTTATCATTGTTGAAAATTAAGCGTGAACCATAAAACACGGACAAGAAAAAAGGACACCGGTACAATTTCCAAAAGTGGCCTCCGTGATTTGCTGCCAGCGGCGCGCCGTTGCTCCGGCCATCCGATTCGGCGCGGAAGCATACGGAGCGATGTAATTTTGCTAACTCCGACATACGCCGCGAGGCGGTACCGTTAGCCTAAGGTTGAAGCGAAGCTCGTCTGGCCGACGCTGCCTGAACTTTGAGTTGTAAATCAGCCTTCGTTGTCGCGTTTTCGTGCTAGAAAACTCTCAATATGTGGCCTGTGTATTTCGACTTGATCCTACAAGTACAAAGTTGATTAACGTACGTTGTTTAACACCCACGATTGCCTTTACACGCAGCTTTAGTGGTCGTTTGCTTGAAAGGCGAATGCCATAACCCAGGGTTCTGTCATCTCGGGCAGAGTGAATGCCAGCGTGCTTAATTATTTTTTCGATGTTTCAGCATTTTCGCGGGATATCGCATTGCGAAAATATGCTCTTTTTTGCCTTTTAAGTTGTTTCGAACGCTCTAGGTTCCGGTGTGTGTGTGTGTGTGTGTGTGTGTGTGTGTGTGTGTGTGTGTGTGTGTGTGTGTGTGTGTGTGTGTGTGTGTGTGTGTGTGTGTGTGTGTGTGTGTGTGTGTGTGTGTGTGTGTGTGTGTGTGTGTGTGTGTGTGTGTGTGTGTGTGTGTGTGTGTGTGTGTGTGTGTGTGTGTGTGTGTGTGTGTGTGTGCGTGCGTGTGCGTGTGCGTGTGCGTGTGCGTGTGCGTGTGCGTGTGTGTGTGCGTGCGTGCGTGCGTTATGTGCGCGTTCGCGTGTGTGCGCGCGTGTATGTATGTGTGCGTGGATGTGTGTGTGCTAGTGCACGTGCGCGAAAACAGCGTAATACCGATAAGCTCTCTTGTATTTTTCATAAGGCAGGCGAATACGATTGTCAAATAATCTGTTAGCCTTCCACGGGTACGAATCAATCATTTTCTGCGTTTTATTTATTATGCTTAGGGGTTTCAAGTACCTACTGCAATCTCGCTACCACATTATTTGCCGGGAGCGAAAAAGTCATGGTTTTCCATGATGCCTTTCATACCGCTATCGACTCTACGTGTGTATTTTTAAACTGTTTCTGAATTTCTAGATTTACTGGGGTAGTATATTCTGCACATAATTTATTGGCATGACATATTAAGGGCATTATTTTTTTCGGTGAGTAGTTAAGCTGATCACTAATATCTGTATGCACAACATCGGCTGCAAGTAAGTTTTCGGGATATTAGTGAATAAACACATCAAGTGGAGAACATCAAGTGGAGTGCTAACCAATCGTAACTCGGGTAAAGATTTTTATTGCATTACTTAGACCACATCCATTTATGCTAGACTGGAAGTCTCTCTGTGTGTTTGTATATGCAAGCATGCATGCCAATAAACGGCACCAGCACGTTTACCCGGCCTATTGCGGAAGAAATACCGATAGCCATTTGGGCAGCACGCACTTCTGATGCTGAAGTATACGACTTCTCGGTTAATATTATCACGGAAAAAGTTGCGCCAAACGTTTCAAGTAGTGTTGCCATGTCATCTACTTTATCTGTCGAAGGCCGCACGTTTAAAGGAGAAAAAAGGAAACGACATAGGGGGTATTTTCGTGTTTACTAATGGTTGGATTTCGGTCGGTTGAATTCCCATACTTTGGTTCTTGCTCGGAACGCATGGAATATGCGTTCCGTGCGTTCCAAACAACATGTACGAGATTTTCAGAAATAGAACCGGAAAACGTGTCGCGCCTTGGAACCATGCGTGACTACAAAAAAGAATACTGCTGTGCAACAAATTTACTTATGCGTCACCCCGGACATAGTCTACGTCGAACATTCAAAGGCACCAGTAACTACTTCTACCTCTCTCCTGCTAACTATTTTATTATTAAACGTCGCACACAGGCTGCGCAGGCCGAGTTTTCGTCCTCTGTGCCCGCCTGCGCCAAGGAAAGCGACCTCAGGCTACGCGCGCCGCGGTGCGGCGAAAAACGCGGCCACGCCCCTTTTCAACTTACGCTCTCTCCGGGCGATTGGGATTGCCGAAGCAACGGCGCGCCGCCGGTAGCCGATCGCGGAGGCCACGTTTCAACAAAAGAGTCTTTTAGAATAGGGGAAGCCGGTGTTGGGGGCCTGCAAGAAATTAGGGGAACCCAAACGCAAGGTGCTCGCGCGTGGAGAGTTTCAGAAGAGGGGCGCCCCCAGCAGCCCGAAACCGGCTTGCGTTTCTCGGGTTGGCTCGGGTGATGGGAACTTTAGGCTTAGCATCGTGGCAGGTATTTGATCGCCGCTATCTGGGCAACTGCGAATGACAATCCGTAATACAACTTCTCTCCACACTATCATCCCTTTTCTCGCATGTGGAACTTTATTTCAGCTATAACTGGCGTTCGAGCGATCGGTGACCACGACATCTGCGTAGCCTATTTCGATGCTTCCGCGCAGGTAGCGCCATCTCTCAGCCGCTCGGCGCACCGCGCGCCGTGGCGATCGGTCGGATCGCCGAACGTCCGCGTCCGGTTAGCGTAAGCTCAACATCGCGGCAGATATCTGATCGCCGCTTTCAAAATAAGCCCTGACAACTAGCCCTAGCACAATTTTTCATCAAACTAACACCTACTTTCTCGTATGTGAAGCTTTTTTAGCGATCAGATCGATTCGGAAGAGCAGCGACCAGCGGTTGCTACCGTGGTCTGCTCCGGTTCCAGCCGCTGAGCGTGCCGAGCTGGCAGGCGCGGCCGGCGTGTGCGCGGACTGTTTCTGAAGGCAGAAAACGCTTCACGATTACCTGCTTTATCCATTGCTAGCGAACGACGCGCATAATCAACAAATTCAGCTCAGCGATCGTCGTAGTTGATCGAGTGAGTCGAGGAACGAGCAGCAGGTTTCGCTTCAGCCATGGTCACACGCAGTCTCGCTGTCTGCGAGAGCGACGCAAGAACGCAAACTCCAGCTTTGGGGCGCCCGCTATTTCAGCAAAATAGCGTGTGCGCTAAACGCAAACCCAAAACCCCAACAACGGCTTGGGTTCTGCGCATGCGCAGTACGACGCGCCAACACGCTTGGGGGCCCCAGAGCGTTGTGGCCCCCTATTCTAAAACTCCCTAATGTATGTTCACCAACTAGCTCGACTCTCAACTTTACTTGAGTTTTATCTGTAGAAACTCCATTGAGTTCCAATTAAACAAAGTCATTTAATATACTGTTGAGTTTCTTCTATTGGAACTTTGTTGACTTTTCATTGACTGCGCTCAGTAGAAATATGACCGCAAAATAAAATAGCATAAAAGTAACCTAGTAGTCTTACTATTATAGAATTACGTAGATACAGTGGGCAGCGCTGCAAAAACAGCTCTTCAAAGGTATATGTTTCAGCCCAATGAGTTTTGTCAATTGGTTCTCAAAATAGTTTCAATATACTGGTGTCAATAGGTTTTGTGTTGCGTTTTCCAGATACTAATCCTTTTGAGTTTTTACTAACTCATCTCAGTAGCCAATTGAGTTTGAATTGATTTTTATTGACTCAATAAAAACTCAACAGGAACTGAATTGAAACTCACAATCCATTTTTGTAAGGATTGACAATAAGAGGTCCAACATTGCCATGCCCTTTCAACTGCCCTTGAAGCTGCTCCGCGTCACGCTAAATTATATTTGTCGAGAAATTGAGCGCCCCAAAAATATCCTCTACCTCGCGATGTGCCCATGGCGTGAAGGCATCGAAAGCTTAGATTTGATGAGCTTTGGTCAGCGAGCAAAAGCATGGGAAGCAAAAAGGAAGGGAGCCCATTGAGCCTTCTTTGATGTGGAGCCACCCGGTTAGAGCAAAAAGGCTATTTCAGCGTCATGGCATAAAGAGGCAACGCTTGCAGTTCATATGAACAATCTTTGTATGTTTGTGTTGTTTTGTATAGTATTTAAAAGTTTGCGATATAAAACAGCTTTGTTTTATATTTATACACGCGCCGTATGGGGATTCCGAATGACTATGTTCGTGTTGCCTCCCTTGCTGTCTCATGTTGGAACGAATTGTGGGAAACGTGTATCTCGAAATGCAAGCAGATAACATTTCACTATCCGATGGTAGCAGGGTAAGCGATTTCTCGCAGATTTGGTGATTCACAGTACCATTGATTATGAACTATCACCGGTCTCCTTCCCACGTTGGCAGTCACAACGACAAATTTTTTTAGGGCAGTTTTGTTGTATGCGTTCTGCAGTGGTCCTGAGAACATGTGGCATTATTGAATACCATCAATCGCAGTAACCGAATAATAGCTAGGTTGCGATTGTCCCGGCTAGTACTTGCCACTGTAATGGCCCATACAATGTGAATAATTTTACTGGATACATTAATTATAGCCAATTACGCTAATCGAAACTTTGTAATGGCTGTTCGTTCCTGTACAACAGCAGTAATCACAAGGAGCATCACATTTCGACGTATGCAGTATCTCTGGTTCTTCTGTCCATTGTTATTGTTATAACGTTTGCTTGAGTCCTCAAAATCACTGTTGACACATTCACGGCAACGTTTTCAAGCACGATACCCAAAGAAAAAGAGTCAGGGAAACCTAAGCTTCTGCTATGACGTCAGAATGAATGAACATCGATTCTCGTCGTTGTGAAAGCAAATATTTGTTTCGGTGCATAGAGCTCTGTGTTAATGAGGTTTGGTGCACTACACATGACCCTCCGACAGCTGCATGCCTTCGGCCTCACTGGCCAGCCCAGATGTGTGGGTGCGTTTCTAGGACGGCATTCGGTTTAACGTTACCGCACCTGAAATCTGAGCCTAATGACGTTCCGCGCATCGTCTAGGTAATCGTACATCATACTGCGGGCACCGGATGGCGACAGTAGATTTCAAAGCGTAACGTTAGAATTAACATCGTGCCGTCGCGTACCCAAAGGGGACGTCAGGCCGCTGCGTCTTACCCCCGTTCTGAGCCACATATGCCAACCAACAGTCACTGCGGACGGCGGGACGGCCCATACCCAGTTCGCAGCCGGTGGAAGTTTTTTTATGAGATAATTAATTTATTTCCTATTTAATATTTCACAGTACCCCTCATGGAGGGTATTATATAGGGGGTGGGAATACACACACTAAAAATACACATATGTTGACAGCAGTAATAGAAAAAAGAGAAAGAAAGGAAAAAAGCTGGAAAAGAACGAAACAAGAAAACTTTGGTGCAAGAAAATATGGCAGGATTGCAATGTCCTTTAGGAAAAATAATTCGAACAAATAAACGAATTGCGCTTGCGCCAGAAGGCACTTACAGATCGCAAGGAAATTACTCTACGGAACTAGTTAACTACAGTTAAATACAGAAAAACGATGAAAGGCAACAAAAGAGAAGAGCGGGGTGTACAATATTATATTTCAAGGAACAAAGCAATCGAAATCATCACAATTTGGCGAAGCAACTCTTAAAATTTAGTGATGTCAGTTTGGGATGATATTTGTGAGTAAATTATTTCACTCAGTTACTGTGTGGGGCAGGAATGCGTGTGCATAAAAGGACGAGTGACATAGTGGGCGCTTAATCTTGTTGGGATGATCCCTGTACTGAACAATAGCTGATGGAGGCTTAGAGAAATCGCTGTGAAGTTTTGGGTGGAAGTAGATCTTATGGAAAAGAGACAGGCGAGCTTATGCGCGATGAACACATAACTTATCCAGTTCAGCACGGTGTTGTAATGCTGTGACGCTTGAAAATGTAGAATAATCAGAAAAGATGAAGCGAACAGCATGGTTCTGTATCCCAGATTGCAGAGGTGTAGTTTATTTTTGGATGAATAAGGGTGATGTATGCAAGTCCTTTTTACATCAGAGGGGGCTTTGTTTTAGAGTACGCCTGAGTTGTCCTAAAGAGCGGTTTGCTGAGGCAAGCATGATGTTAATACGGTTGTGCCAGGTTCAATCATTTCTGAAATGAAGTCCAAGATATTTGTACGTGTTCGTTACCTCTATTGGATTATGATTTATAGAATAATAAGTTGCAAACAGGGGGGTTCTACTCGAAAACGACATTTTCTTTGTTTTAGATAAATTAAGGGGCATCAACCACTTTAAGCACCAACAGTTAATAGCATCTAGGTGAGATTGGAGACCACAACGGTCGGTATCAGAAGAAATGGTGCGGTAAATTACATCATCAGCAAATAGGTGAACACGGGATGATACACACAAGGGGAGGTCGTTAATGTAGGCTAGGAAAAGTAATGGGCATAATACGCTACCTTGAGGGACCCCTGATGTTACTTCAGCGAAATCAGATGCGTGATTGTTGACAAATGTAAACTGAAGTCTAGAAGTAAGGAAGTCTTTAATCCAAGCCAGAACCTCGGGATGTAGGTTAAATTTAGATAACTATGGTGAGGAAGTCTATGGTGAGGAAGGCGATCGAAGGCTTTAGAAAAATCTATGAAGACTGCATCGATTTGCAACCCGGAGTCTACTTAAGTATATAAATCTTTAGTAAATCCCGCCAAATGGGTCTCCCACGAGTAACCCTTGCGAAAACCGTGTTGGAATTTGAAAGTAGCTTTATGATCTTGTAGGTACTTTAAACTTGAGAATGTATGATATGCTCGATAATTTTTCAAATGGTGCCAGTCAGAGATACGGGTCGGTAGTTTAGGGGTGAAGAACGGTCACCGGATTTGAAGAAGGGCACAGTATTCCCCATACGCCAGTCATGCGGGACTTAACCCTGAGATAAGGACTTAGTGAAAAGTGCTGCTACTACTGGAGCAATCTTTAAGGAAGTATTTTTAGTAGTGTATTGTTAATGCCCATATGATCACACGTTGATGACATTTTAAGCTTATTGACTAAACCTAAGATTTCCCCTGAGTAATGATTTCAGGCATCATACCCTGATGAAACCAGTTGTGATCAGTAATGAAGCAACGTCTTGGAGAGTAAAAACCGACTCAAATGAGTTGTTAAGCATCTGCACGCATTGAGATTTTGGGACAGTTTGGCCGCTATGATCTACAATAATTATGTCCGGGTAGCATTTAGGATTGATTACGCGCCAGAGTTTCGGAGGGTCGTTACTGATCATTGATGTGAAGTCGTGAGTCTAGAAATTGCGACCAGTAGATTTTAGAAGGGATTGGTACTGCTTGTCAGTCTTTATAGCGCAGCCAAGAAACCGAGTCTCCGTTTTTATCTGCTTGCCTGTAAAGGCGCTCTTTCTAATTGTTTCAGCGGCGAAGGGCGCGGGTGAGCCAAGGCACTGCACAACTGTTTTTAATAGTGAAGACCGGTGTGCATGACCGAATCACATTCATCAATGTTTTTTTTTAGTGAGCGAATTTTTATCCGTGGAGCGTGAATGGTAAGTATTCAAGAACTGGTCGGACAAACGAGGCAGTTGAGTGTTCAGGGCATCAAAATCAGCTCTGGCGTAGCACCTAATTGTTTTACTAGTGGAGCGTGAATGGTAAGTATTCAAGAACTGGTCGGAGAAACGAGGCAGTTGAGTGTTCATGGCATCAAGATCAGATCTGGCGTAGCACCTAATTTGTTTTACTGGTAGTTTTTCTGGAATTCAAGGGACGAGTAACGCTTTGATTTGATTGATTGTAGGGTTCAACGCGCCGACGCAACGCCGGCGATGAGGCACGCTGTAGTGGAGGGCTCCGGATTAATTTTGACCACCTGGGGATCTTTATCGTGCGCAGAAATATCGTGCACACGGGCGTTTTTGCTTTTCGCCTCCATCAGAAAAGCGGCCGCCGCGGCCGGGAATCGAACCCGCAACCTTGTGCTCAGCAGCACAACACCTTAGCCACTGATCCACCGCGGCTGGTGGACGAATAATGCTACAAGTTATAATGACATGACCCGAGATGCCGTCTAAGATAGTAATATTAGAAGAAAGGTCGCGATGACTGGTAAGTATTAGGTCAAGGATATTTGCAGACGTCGCTTAACGACGAGTTTGGTTCTGGCTACACCCCGCCAATGGGGATTTCGATTATGGATTCTGGCTGCGGCGATCGGGGTACGCCGCTTAATTTTTTGTGAACTGATCCAAGTTTCTTAAAGGCACAGACAACCGATTTTTGTAGAGTATATATTCTCTATCGCAAATGAAAGGGCATCACTTAAAGCACCTTGACGAGAAACAGTTTTGCTGATAACGCCCTAGAACTTTTTAAATCGAAATTTTTAGATCTACGAGCCGTATGTGTCCCTCCCAAACATATATTGCTGGCAACCGTGACATAGAGTAGCTCGGCAACATATTTTTGTCTGCATGCGAAATGAAAAACGATACCTAAAAACTTGCCCCCAGCTAAAAAAATTCCCCCGCATTTCCCCGAAGGGGAGTATGAGGAAGTGCGAAGCACGGGGTGATGCTATGAGGGGGAGTTTGTTGAAGTTTGGTGGCATTTTGCCCGTTAGTTACATTAACACCCCCTCGTGATCACGTTCGGCTTAACACGCCTCGTTTGTCCCTCTGCGGAAATCTTGGTGAATTAACGTGTATGTTCGAGAGATGTTCGAGAGGGAATGTGCCGCTGAGTCGCCAAGGCACGCCGCTGACGACGTAGTTTGAATGCGTTAAAGATATAACGCGCGTTACTAACACTGATATCAGCGTCGCGTCCGTGGCTTAGTCGGTAGAGCGTCGCGCTGCGGCCGCAAAGTCCTCGAATCGAAACCTGGCGCCGGATGCTGTTTTTTTTTATATAGTGTAGTGGCCTGGCTGGCGCGCCGAGAGAGGCTGTTGCGAGCTGGAGAGTAGTAAAGGGGCGTTAGGAGAGTAGGCGAGGGGGGAGAGGAGGCGCTATGCGAGCGCCCTCACGCGTCGGAAATCCGGCGCCGTTGCTAGGCACGGTAGCTAGCTCCGTTGCTAGGCTGCGGACGGAGGACGGCGGTGGAAGCAGGAGTAGGCCCGACTAAGAAGTGCTTCGCACTTAAAAGTTTGAATCGCAGGCTTTCCTGTTCCTTTATATGTTTTTTTTAATGCAACGGTCTATTTTGCACGAATGCGCCCTGTGTTGGGTTAGACGATAGGTAGAATTTGGCTTCACGTTGTGGAGGTGTGAAGTTCGATTCTCCACGGGTGCGACGTTTTTTTTTTTTAAGCTGCCGTTGGTGTATTTGGAAACTGAAAAGAAATATTTTGCCAGAACAAACGCCCCTAACTCAGGCAGAATCGTCAAAGCTGCTTCAATGGGTCTGTGTACTGACACAGCAACCCAGCGAAGGCGGGCGGCGTGTGTTTAAAATCTTCAAAATAATGTTTAGAAATACATATACAATTTCACCTTGTTTATATACTTGTGTCAAAAGGTTTTCAATACGTAAATAAACGTTTCAGCAGTTGCAGCAGCTGCCAGGTTTGCAGGTCACGTGACATGGACACATGTTGTAGTGTGAAGTTTCGACGCTACGAACCGCCACCCTTCCGATTTCAGGAAGTTTGCTGCCAATTTAAAATTATTTCCGCCAATTTGTTTAGAAATTACTTGTGGTTACCGGGCTATATAAAACGCTCGCTTTCATATGACTTAGAGAACATATACGCGACAAAAATCGGTTGTCTGTCCCTTTAAGATGCTTAAAACGCAAGATCCCAGATATGCAATACGCAAATAAAAGCCGCGAGGCTTATAGCACCAATTTGAGGACTTTCTTGAATCAGTAAGCGAGGCCTTCGAGTCTAGTGCGGCGGTCACATCGCTTTTACTTGCTGACAGGAAAGCGCTGAACCTTCGCCAGCACTGCAATGCTGTGAGAGTGGAAGTATTTCGCTGCCTGCACGCATGTCTATTCTATAATGTACGAGCACTGTACTTGCACAGAAACTCCAATAATGTGTGCGACGAATTATTGCTGCACAAATACATCGTAGAGCACCTCAGAAAGTTACTTCTTTCTTAATTTTTTTTATGTTGCAGTTTCTGCAAATAATCGGCCTAATAGTGCGGCATGCCACGAGGGTGAGACAGAATGGTTGCATTGCTTTGCCGGCGTTTATGTTCCCTGCCATATGGAGGAAAGTTTGACTGTGGAAGAATAAGGTCAAATTAACTTGTGTAGCGATGACCCAGACAAATTGAAATCTACGCTATCCTGTCCCCGTAGCTCGTTCTATAGACTATAGTAACTTGATTTGTCGCAAACGCAACTGCTAAAAGCAATTCAAATGCTTCTTGTTCGTAACCAAATCAATCTCAGCTCCGAACTCCACATGTGTATCCCCAACTGCGCGTTTTGCTTAACAGCCTGAGAAGTGACTGGAATGCTGTCTTTCTGAAGCATGGCCTACTATTTGAACTTCGCGTGACCACTTGGTGTTTGCTAAAGGGCAGATCCGTGCAGGAGGTTTTGGAGGAAACAGCTGGTTACAAAATTATTTTGGGCAACGACTTATAATCGAAGATTTCACCCAACCACCAATACAATAAACAAATCATTCGGGAAAGCCTATACAATACTTCAACCACATATGACGAATTGTATATCTCAAATGAATTTGACCTTGACCTCCAGCCTCACCACTCACGGTGGAGCAGGTCACGTGACACCACAGGCGCAGGGAGTGGGTGAAATGGGTGAACAGCATGTTCTAACTCAAGGCAGTACACAAAGGTGTTACACTAGGCATTCAATTCGCCCAGAATTTTACCATTCCTTTTTTATCTTTGCAGCCTTATGCTAATTCATCGCATCATGGCCGCCACACTGTTTCCAAACGCATCGCACACAAGAAAATTGATCAGCATAAGAAAAGAGATTCAATGTCTAACACGAATGCCCAGCTCTGCGAATGTGTTGGATGCGCTTACCAATAACGTAGTCATACTCTTGCAGTAACGGCGTGTCCCCAAGTTGAGTTGGGGAGTGGGATGCGGTGAACAAAAATATTGAAATGAAGGTACCGTAGAGTAAGTACAAGGCTTCAGTGGCTGCGTTTCTTTGTTTAAAACAACGGAACGTGTTCTTCTGAGTTGAATTCATGGCAACGTATGTGGCGAGACTAAGCGACGTTCCAGAGCTGAACACTGGTTTTGCCATATGTGTAATATCTGTGGAACGCCCACGGATATCCTTTCGAACCAGGTGAGGCAAACAGGATTACCTCAACGTCATAGATTATTTTTCCTTTTTTGCTATTCATATAGTTCGGCGGTTCGCGGCATTTTGTAGTGCAGGTTGCCGAACCAGAACAAATACTCGGTTTGCCACAGAAAACGTGGTCATGTGAGATAAAATGAACGCAAAGTAAACGCGCCGCATGAGAGTCGGTAATTTCCGTTCACCCCTCGAAACATACGGCTTTGGCGATCTTACCCTGAATATAGTGGTTCTTCATATTTAGAATACAAAGCGGCGTTTTTTACTGCCCTTTGTATTCAGCAGAGCGATAGACATCTGGTCGTTTTGCGCAGCTGCATGTTGTCTGGCGTATGGCAATGACGAATATCTCTGGCTTTCATTTTGGCAGCTGAGCTCAAAGTAGTTTTCTGCTGCTTTTGTGCTTCTCCGCAGCCGGAGAAAGCGAAGCACATTTCGAAACATTCAAACAATCAGAGTACAGGTGCATATGGTGTGAGGCTCAGGCAATTTCGCCTAGCCCATTTCCTTCAAAAGACCATATTAATGACGCCCTTTAACTACTGGGTTAAACGTTATTACAACGTATATGTTAGTCGTGCGTCAGTCTTAGTAGTTCGTGTCTGTCATTGGTGCGAACAAATAACTATATCTCTGGGTCATCCCTCTTGTAACATTATGGGTCACACTATAGAAGATTGGTCACATTATATAGTTCGGTGCCGTGCTCCTTCACGAGAAGTGAACGCCCATAAACCGTGCAGCAGGGATCACATTACCAGCTCCACTAAATATCGTCTTACTTAGTAAGGAGGGCTCAAAGAACGTGTTCGAGCTAAATCTTAGGAAAGAAATTGCAAAGTAAAAACGATTTGAAGCGGCTTAATTTTTTTATAGGCCAAGAAGAATGGGTGGCAAGTTCACTCCCGCATAGCCTCTCGTGCATTTTACCAAACCCGACAACCAAACACAGTCACTGCGCTGTCACCTTGCGTTGGTAATATAAATAGATTAGATATTTATGTATCCACGCGTTTGTAGGCCATAACAGAATGTAGACGGCCGCGAGTATAATTCGATGGATCATACCTACAGCTTCGCCACCTTGCCTCCATCCCACCGAGGTTCACCGGTGGCCGGCGGAAAGTAGACACAAGAGATATTTTAGACAAAGCGCATCTCTTGGAGTTCGTTGAAAGCGGGGAACACTCGGGGTCCGACGGAGCGGCGTAGGTGGCACCCTAGATGGCACATCCACAGCGGTCATCTCTGCAACATAATCAACCATGAATCCGCAGATCTTCTGAGCTAATGTACCTATTTTAATCTCAGTTCAATAGAGTTTATTTCTTTATATCACAAAGAAGCGGGTAGGCCGGGAAAAAGAGGGACATCATGTTACACTTGAGAGGACCCGAGCCCCCGTGTTACATGGCAGACAATGACCTGGAGCACAAACTTTGGTACCTCTCAAATGGTACCTATCATACTCAAACAAAACTTTCTACAAAAATGCACAAGGTGTATCAATACACGTTAAATGATTTCGTAGCAACTTAGACAGATTTATAGCTACAGAACAGGAACGCACCATTGTTGGATGATGAAAGGACACATGTTATAACTCCGAGTAAAAGAAAACAAAATTGAAACCTCTCCACTGCCAGGAACCGGGGTGCGCGTGAAGCTTGTCCAACCCTCAGAAACCGTAAATCGATCCCTCGTGAAATTCCTGTCAAACGAAAAAGTCAACCTCGGCTTGCCGAACCCCTTCAGCGGCCCATCGATATCATTTGGCCTAGCTTTCCAATTACCGAAACTCAGGATTACCTCGCCGAGCGCGCGCATGTTCACGGGCCCGTTCTCGTTCTTTCAGGGTTTCCTGCTCTTAGGCGGGACGCACCAAGCGCTGCCTACCCCTGGCGACTCATGACCTTAAAGGGACACTGAAGTGAATTTGTCAAGCTCCCGTTTTTGTTTGCGCGGTGCAGACTGGCTCAAATTAACCCAATTTTTATCGTTTATCCTCTTAATAAGTCGATAATTATTTTGTAAAGCCGGAAAGAAGAATAACTACCATGTGCGGGCTGCGCCGGCCACACTAACTAAAGGCTTGTATGTCGGGAGGAGGTGCACCATGATTGGACGATGTCTAAGATTAGCATTCAAACATGTTTCTGTTTCGGTTCTGTAAAACAACATGTTTGACATCCGACGGCATCGTTGGATGGGCATTCTCGATATCTCAATAACCGCCATGCCGCGCTTCTGTCATGTTGTCGGCTGTAAAATGCCTAAGATAAGCTTCCCAGGACGGATTGAAATCGTAGCAATCACTAGCCGAGGCCTACGCAGTGGATGAACGCCCTGAGCGTCACCGCAGACGCTCAAATGACATGTGCTTTTCCCCCATATTTGTAGCTGACCTCACTCATGCGTGTATCGTAAAAAGCGTGTTCGCACCAGGCCAAGGGTCTCCTGATTCTGGCCTGTGCCCACTGCCCGAAATCAGTCGGTGCTTATGGCAACAGCATGCCAACGAGCACTCGCTAGCGTGTCAGTGTCAGTCTGCGCGCATTCTGCGAACTCGCTCGCGCAGCAGTCACCTTTACGGGCCAAAAATGGTGAACTCAGTATAGAAAACGTCGGCCGAAAACGAAAAAAATCAACTTACAAAAAAATTGCCTTTGGGCATTCGAACTTCCGACTTTCAACACAACATACCTAGCGCTCCAGAGCACTCGGCCACGAGCCAACGTTGACCGCTCTGGAAATATAAGGTATATAATGTATAACCAGTTAACAATTTTATTTAGTTTTACCATTTTAAGCAGCTTAGGTGACAATTTGTTTTATAGCGCTTTGGCAGTAAGCGTCCCCCGAGTTTCCACAATTTCTCACGTCTAGCGATCGCATTTCTTAGACGGAAAAGCGTTCGCAGAAATGTGGTCGTGCTGCTGCCCACTGTGCTTGTTCGCCCAGCGCAAAAAAGTCCTTCCTGCACCCTAGTTATACGCTGCACGGTAAAAGTTGCAGTTGATTTTATTCTATTAGTACCTATATCGACTTCACTGACTTTTCTCCCGCCTTCATGGCGTACCAGTCAGGGAAGCGCCGCATGTGCGCTTGTGCAGCGCTTTTGTGGAGCGACCTTGAGTTGGAGCTAGAAACAGTGTGGTGGCAATACTAACAGAATAAAGAAAAGCTCATTCTTCCCTTCACAAACGTGTCGTGGCTTAGTTTCAACTGAGCGAACGAACTGCGACGACCCGTCGCCGGCCGACGGACTAAACGCTGAGCCAACTGACTCCGTCGGAAGGTCGCCGAGCCGAGCAGTAGCGCAGTCCAGCCAAGTCACCTCGTCATCACGTCTCACGAAAACGATACACAAAAAGGGCGAGGATGTAGAGAGGAGGACAGCATTTTTGAATTGATTTTCCTACTAAATAAATTCGCGTAAACGCACTCAGAGTGGTCGAAACAAGACCTATGGATTCCGGACTACAATTTGCGGTAGTAATCCCTCAATGTTTACAAATCACTTCAGTGTCCCTTTAAACTGGCGAGAAAGCGTCCGTGCGTCCGGAGCGAGCTAACCTCCCTTTATCATCTGCGCCGGGAGGGACCGCCTGTGACTGGCTGGGAGTGTGACATGATCCGGCTGACAGCTGGTTGTTACGGCGGTTCCTAGCTGTCAGCTTCGGGGGAAGAGCGAAAGTAGGGGGGTTAGAAGAGCGGTGAGAACGACGCCAACAGCAACACCGACGGCGACACAAGTCAGCCTATACAAACTTCATTTAAAAAACGTTCATCAGAAATAGAGTGAAAAAAGCCGTTATTATTTCCCAATTGGCTCACAATTGAGCTTTCCGAATTTCATTTTTACTACTATGTTGTACACTAATTTACTCCCGAGTATTCATTAACTTGACCAGTGTAGCGAAGCGTTGGCCGACCAAAATCTGTTTTGGAGAAAGTGGTGGACCAGTAATCTTGGTTCCGAATAATATAAAGAGAAACGGTTATTTTTAGATAAAATTGACTACCTTTTTTTGCTTTTAGAGACAGATCGTTCCTAACGAAGGGTCAAAGAACAGTGCAAAGGTTTTCAGAACGGAACTGTTTTAAAACGAGTCAGCAATTCATCTGTAGGAGTGCAGTAATCTACGTTTGCAATGTATCTATAATTGCTTTATTCTGAAGTACACAGAGGTTGTTGACGTTATTTGTAGTAGTACCCGGCACCAACATATTCGCCGTGTATCTGCTCACATCGCTGCAAATGTCCTCGAAAGACAATAATGCTCCGCCGCCCAGTGCAACGTAAATGCCTCTTTTCTATTCCCCGCCTATTTCTCTAGCTCTTCCCCTGCCGTCTCGCTGCTCCCACGATAAACAATGCGGAGGTTTGCTCTAGTCAAATCAATTTTCCCGCGTTATCCTGCTCGCCTGCCACCGACTGGAACCTATAGTTGCTGCTAAACTGATTGGACTGCCGCCATATGGGGGCGCCGCAAGAGCTTTTTGTATTTTTTGGGCAAAATATTTTCAAGGCATATTTTTTTTATTTCACAAGAATGAAGTAGCCATGTATTTTTAATTAAATGAACACAAAAAGTGTCACTTCTGTATTATTGTGTTGGCTCAAATGTTTATGTAGTTTTTTTTTGCTAAAAGTGTTGAAAAGTATGAAGTCTGCCAACAGATTTAGCAATTCGGAAATGTCTTGGGTATATAAACATATCGTTCGAGAATTTCTTCAAGTTTTGGCCGGGTGGTTGAATCGAGGGACGGACAGACATGCAGACAGACTGGAAATAGCCCAAGAAAAACTACAGCCCGTAAAAAGCAACAATTCAGAAAAGCAACAGTGCGTCATAAATAGATGGTTTCATAGACACTGGATAGAAATAACGAATATTGACAAGAACACCGAGATATTTACACAGGTTGCTTCCAGTAGAATAAATGGGAATATTCAACGACACATCCTTATTAGGATACACTATACAATCAACACGCGCAAAAGCAGTGTTGCCGAAACACAACCGACAGTACAGGGAAATCACAAATTGTCGCGTATGAAACAGAATCGCATTCGTCTTGTTAGTAATAATAATGAGGGAGTTCACTTCACTCCAATTGTTTAGTTAAACCTAAATTTTCCCCACTTGCCATCGTAGTACTGAAATATAAAATAAAAAAGTTGCAGAGACATCTACGTTTGTATCCTAACATGTAAGATGCGATAGCGATGCTTCGACTCCCAAGAAGCGTCTGCGTACGCAGCTGCTCCATTTCCAATCTATGCTTCACGAGCACGAAAGGTTATCGAAAAGCGCAACCTGGGCTTTTAATCGTCTGGTCCCAGGAGAGACAAAGGCTCTCTGCGCTTCTGTGGCTTAAAATGTGAGCGTGAAAGGTTGAAAATGCGAGGTGTTGGTCAGTTTCAGCGAGGAGGAGTCAGTGTGAGTGTATCAAATAGTCTCGGCCGGGTTGGACAATTTCACTTTTTCAAGGAGAGAGAGAGAGAGAGAGAGAGAGAGAGAGAGAGAGAGAGAGAGAGAGAGAGAGAGAGAGAGAGAGAGAGAGAGAGAGAGAAGATGTGTGTTCAGGAAGCAATATTTGTGGCTCAAAGCTGGAACCTGTGTGTACGGCACCAGATTCAGCAGCTCGTTCCCTTGCCCTCTCAACCAGCTCGCGCTGATCTTAAGGTAACGAGATGGTCAGATCTGCCTCCCATGCTTCGAAGTGGAATATGTTATGTTTGAGTTGTTCTCCATTCCCCTGGACATGGCTAAGTTGCTACCAAGAGGGTGGATGTTTCCGTTATTTTAGCAGAGTTCTGAGTTAATGTCTGATGTTTCAACCGAACATCGTAACGCGTGTGGGTTTTTGAGATAATTGTGTTGGTGTTTCGTTCCCACAGTTGGTGAGTCTTCGACCTTGAGGCCTCGATGTAGCAAGAAGAAAGGTTGTGTTCCTAGGTATGAGATGAGGATTCATTCTTAATTTTTTTCGAAGAGGGCAGTGTGGTAGTCGTGGTCACAAGCAGCACAGTATGTGAATTCATTTGCCTCTTCCATAGTGCGTCGTTACTTTCAGAGCATTGGACACGAGTGTCTACGTGACGTTTTGAACTTTCTCCATTATGGATTGGAATAGCTTACTGAAGTGCTAAGTGTTCTGCCTCCAAAAAGCTGTATAAGGTCCTTTATGAGTCTACAATGATGTTATGTTTTTATTTGATACTTCCGCTATTTGGATTTCCAGGAGGATGGCTCCAACTTCCACTGCTTTGTTCATGTATGTTGCAGGGTCATGCAGTAACAATGATTGCCAGAGCAGTCAAGTACGATAGTTGGGGCCTCGTGCTATCCTACATTTCGGAGTTGCTGTATCGTGTGGTCTCATAACAATGAAACTTGTCCCGATTGAACTGAGCCTGCCATACCGTGCATGATTGTATACATATTTTCGGTAGAGGAGCGTTGCTATGCGGGATCGCTGGAACGGTGCCATTCCTATCATGACGTGCAGTGGTTTCCGTTCAAAGGGTGCCTGTCTTTTCATTTCTGTTTCGGGGTGCCTGTTTCTTCGAAATAGGGTATGATACCTCCCCCCCCCCCATTATTCTTTTACATCCGCTTACTTGGTGCTAAGAGAGTGCATTCTTTCTCCGATTTCTCGAAATACATTAGGAAGACACAACTTGAGGACCTATACACCGTCATTGACACCAACACCTTATTTAGGACGACTGCAGCGTGAAGGCCTCTCCAATGACCTTCACCCGCTTTTTTCCTGCGCTTTCCGAGTCCGCTCTTAGCTCCGGATACTGTTATTTCATCCCTCCATAGAGTACACTCTTAGTCGCGTCCCGGATAGCGTCCTATTTATATGCGGTGGGCAGCCTCAATACTGTGATATAAGAGGCCCTGACAGACTTCTTTTCCGTGACAAAACCTGAGGTGGTTACAGCACGCTTATATGCTGCGCCAACGACCCGTGTCATGGCTATATACTAGCGGACAGCCTGACGCCAGAAAATAAATAAAAAGAGAGGGGCAATAGTGAAGCTCCGAGCGATATGTGTGGCTTGCATCGCATGCGCGTATTCCCGCTCACACAATGGCCCGCAACTTTCCTTTGCGGCGGCCGACGACACGCGCCCGACGACGCGGCGAAAGCAAAAAAAAAAAAACATTAAAAAACTTGCGCGCACATGCGCAGTAGGAGTGGAAAAAAGTTCGCGCGTGGCAGTTGTGGTCCGGTGATTTGTCTTTAGGGTGCGTGCGCAGTATGGAGTAATTTCAGCGCGGAGCAAGTTGGGGTCCCGCGCTTTGACACATGCTCTGTATAGTTCATACTCAGTTCCGAGCGCTCACACTTTCTTGACCACGTTCGCTTCCGCTGACATCAAATGTGTGCACCGAAATCAGTGTAACAGGGGAAGCAACTCACCGACCCTGTTACACCGCCCACCGGGAACGCAAGCCAAGCAGCGGTGCCATGTCAAGCCGGCTGGTGTGTGTATTACGGGCATAGCCCGGTTGAACACGAGCGGATAGGTAAGTCCCTGGATTTCTTTTTTTACGAGGGGGGGGGGGGGGGGGGGAGCGCAGACTGTAAGAATTTGTGTTTGCAGACAATGTAGCAAGTACCACGAAATTATGCCTTTTGGGTCGTCGTAAGAAGCCCGCGCCAAAACCATTCTCCGATACCCGGGATCGTACGGTAAATTTGACGTGCTTATAGAGAGGATTCGGTTTCCCAGTGTGGCGGCCGTTTTGCGATCCAGGGGAAAAACGAAAACGCTTGCACATGTGGGGTACTTCCGTTGCCGTAATGAGTATACCGCGGTGACATAAAGAATTTGCATTTTTACACACGTCCCATTTTCAAGGTCAAACCACATAAAACCCAGTTTGAATTTTGTATTTTTCAATATTCTATGGCCACTGCTTGCCATTTTCCGTAAGAGTAGCAAAAAGTTAGTTATAACGTTTTTTCGTAACCAGATTTTCGCGTCGTCGTTTCGGCTAGTGAATTTTCTTGCCCGTTGAGTAGTCTGGATCCTGTGGCGATTTGGAAAGTTTCTTACGGTGCGTTTAAGTGGTAAAGTTTTCACATGAAGCAACATTCACGAGTAACACCAGCCCCCATCTTGTTGTGTTCGGCACGGCTGTCGTCTGTCTGGAGTGTCAACTCGCGGTTTGCAGAAACATGATGTAATGGCAGCGCAAACGCGGCGTGGCGCCGGCGTGGAGGTTGCTCAAAGCGGTGGCTTCTAATGTTATTACTCAGCCTCCTGTAAAGACGTTATACAGGAGGCTATGGTTACAGATGCGTTGGCTGTTGGTCGGTGCGCGCAGTTTACCTATGCTTTAGCAAAAGATATTGCTAGCAGTTTTATTCGACCTTTCATAAAATGTTTTGCGCCGTACTATTGGTGGAAATTGTTTCATAAAAAGAAACTAGGGCACATTACCCTCCGCGTGTAACAGCGAACAGGATTTTTTAACGACGTCGAATTAACGTGCCGGCGTCAAATAAAATTATGCCAAAGTTTCCTCGCACGCCTTTGCACTGAAAAAGCGCTCGGCCTTCCTATGTATATAAAGAAAACGTCCTTTTGGAGAGCTTTTGAATATAAAGCAGTAAGAAAGAAACAATTGCCTGAACTACAGCGATGCACTTGCCTGATTTATGATATTTTCACATATCTGCTAAGGTGTTGGTGATACTTCTGCTGCGCCCCTACAGGCTATACTGTTTTACCGCCGATAAATAACGCCACAATTTTGTACCTGGTCACTTTTTCAACTGCCGTTTCTTTTCTTCACGCAGTGCCAACACAACAGAATGCTACCCGTAACTCGAGGTTTTTGAAATGTTTATAACGCTGTTTCCATTACAGTGCGACGAAATCCCAGAAGCAGCAGCTCCCGGGCCAAAGATTGCTGGGGGGGATTCTACAAAGGCCTTCTACATCATCGGAAGTGGTGTATTTCTACCCCCTCCTCTTCCCTTTCTCTCCCTGCGATACATATGGGGTGCAGGCTGGGAACCTCTTTCCCTCTCACAGGCACCTCACCTCACCTGGACCATAATTGAAGCCCGGAGAAAGTACTTTTTCTTTGTTTGGTAATATATTACATTAGGACATGAGGTATACCCGTCAGCTTTAGGCCAAACATTGGGCTTTATACAGTCAGCAGCCTGCAAAAAAGATGAGTTTCCTCCCTGTTCAGCAAGCTGCGGAAAATTCCATAAATTAAAAAAATAATTTTATCTTGACAGGTCCTTATTTGCTCTTCCACAAAAGAATATTTCCATTTGTGTGTTCCATAAGGGCAATCTGCTAATATTTGTATTTGTTATTTCAGTATAAGTGTTTCGTGTTCGTATTTGTATTTTTGATATCAAATAAAAAGAAAACATCGTTCCTTCGACATGGTGTCATTCATGTAATTTTAATCTCACACTTGTTCATGCTCATGAATTCGAGAATGACAAAATACTTAAAATTTACATACCCAACTCAGCTCTCTGTTAATGTCCCAAGCTCGTATGAGTAGACTATCACTTCAAGATCCGGATAGGTTTAAGGTATGCAGATATTTGCTTTACAGCTTTGCTTGTAACATGGCATTATAAATATAGGGAGTTTTTTTTTTAATTCGTGGTATGTGCATTGAAGCCTGATAGATCAGGTGGCAAAACACTGAGCTTATAAAGGTAACACCTCATTGCATGACAACTGAGGTCATGAACGTGTTCCAGAAGTGCACAAATCACGAATGTGTTATTTCAATTGCAGCCATTGTAACCCATTTATTGGTGGCATTGTTTTATGCGGTCTAAACTTCAGATGGACATGTGCGCGTTCATTACCAAGTGCCATGGTTTCGGTGAACGGCCTTGAAAATGTTGAAAATGCTTAACCGCGACCTTGCGCTTCCACGTACAATAATATAACTCGTTAATAACGGAAGCGCGAGTTAAATGAGGCCACTTAAAAAAATTGCAGGAATTAAGAGAATTGTCTACTAATGCTCAGCATTCTTATGGCGCTTCTCTTGAGTGTGAGTCTTTTAGAGCCAAATTTCTTGATTTTTCTAAGTCCTGTCCGTCCAATTATCTCCATTTACACTATTATAACGATCACAGGTGTTACTTGCGCAAATTTTTTTTGTAAATGAAGGGCGTTACACGGCTCACCATTTTCCGTACTTTTTATATTTTTCTTGGTTTTTCGTTTTTCAAAATTATGTTCGGCCAATTCTCTCGATCTACGCTTTGATAACGATTACAAGTGGCATTTCCGCAAAATCTGCATTATTGTGGAAATGCAGGGTGTTATACTGTTCGCCAGTTTCCGTTATTTTTTTATATTTTTTTAATTTTTTGGTTTCTCATAATTTGGTTCGACCAATTATCTTTACGATATTAGAACGATTAAAGGTGGAACTTCCGCGAAAACTGCATTTTTTTGGAAATGCAGGGGGTTACAAGTTACACGGCCGAGCGCCTATCCGGTCTGCGCGAGAAAATGCTAAGATATTCTTTGTGTGCTCGCGATCCCCAATTCTTCAGGCGACGCAGCAATTCTGCTGGCGTCGCGACACAATGTTATATAGAATGAGTAATTTATTATTGGTTCATTACATTACCACAGACGTAATTTACTACCGCCCCGCCCCCTCTTACAAAAATAAAGGTGAAGGCATGTAACCGCACCATCAGAAGAGCTACGACGAGCAGAAAAAATTCAGTACACCATTTAATGCTTGGTATACTTGCCACTCGTGACCAAACAGCTCTTATGTTCAGCACGACAGTGTGCCTTACGTGCTAGTTATTTGCATGCATTGTCATAGGAGGCACTTTCCGCCAATGGCCAAGAATACTTTTGGTTACAAGGCAGAAGAACTGTTATCAATTCCGTTTTTATCGATGGAATAAATCACCGCATGGCGCATCATACTGTTGAAACGGGCACACAGCATGACAAAAGGTTTCCGCTCGTAACAATGTACTTAAAGCCCTCCAAACCGTAGTATTATGCCTCTTTGGTAGCGTGATTCGAAAACGGTGGTCTAAAGAAAGTCACTCGCAGCGGAATGTGTTATTTAAGACTTCTGCTTGACGCGCAACAGCATGCAGAATACTTATAAGCCCATGTTTGCACCCCCCAGCAACCCGTGGGTCGTGGAGCAGTGGTTATGATACCCGCCTCTTCATGTGTTGTAGTAGACCCAGGTTCGAGTCTCCGTAGGGTTGTGTGTATGTGCCTATGTGCGCTTTGTGCGTCTCGTGTGATGTAACATGTGTTAGAGCATTCGTCACGGGATGCTGACGTTGACCTGGCAATGCGAGCAAAGAAAAAAAACTGGATAGACTCAATTCTGGCCGATTGGCTGGTTTTTTTTTTTCTTTTTTTTGGTGGAAAGCAACAAGGCCGCTTATTTGAGGGGCCGTATGATTTGGGGGCCACTTCGTAAGCGGGAATAGATTAGCATAACGGGCCACGTAAAAAAATTACGGCCAGTGGCCTGCCGAACACACGGCCCGGTGTTTAGGTGGCCCGCTGGTTAGGTGGCCCGCTGGTTAGGCGGCCCGCTGGTTAGGCGGCCCTCAATACGGCCGCTTAAACACCGGGCCGCGTGTTCGGTGGGCCGCATGTTTGGCGGGCCGCTTGCGCGCGAGGCCGCCTGAGCCGCCGCTTTATAAGTGGCTTTAAAATGACGCGGCGGCCCGCCTGCATGCGGGTCGTATAACCAGGAATTGACTAAGAGTGTAAATGGCCGTCCCCTTCTTCTAGACCCGTCTCTGCATGTCCATTCTGTTACCCTGGTTGTCCTTCCTTTGTTAGTTAGTATCATGGTCAAAATTGCGAGGAATAGTGAACTGCCTTATACTCTGTCCGTATAATGGCGTTTCGTTCTCTATTTTGGTGCTATTAAAATTCTGGTACGGCAGGCTCTGCAATATTCCGGTTGTGATCAGTGGTTGCATGAGTCTTCTCGTTTCTTTTCCCTTTTTATGGCTCTTTCTTGGTTGCCTTGTGGGCAATAACAGGTTAAAGATTTTTTTTTTCGCGATTGTGAGTAGGGAACTACCCGCTTGTCTGGAACCCCGCCGAGCATTCTTACGTGTCTGTGTTCTGAGAGGATGTTCACAAAAATTTTTAGAGTGATTTTTAACCTGGCCGCGTGGCGCCATTGGTCGTTTACCAAACAGAGCTTTCAACGGGTACATAACCGTGGGAATGTTGAAAAGTATTTTGAAAACATGTGGTGAGACCGTATATAGTTGGCTTCATTTGAGTTATTTTCGGCTTATAATCTATGCCTACCTTCATTTATGAGAGACCGGCGCTAATACTTTGTGCCCTGTTTTAGGTAGCTCAACCACTGTTGGTGCCGACATAAGCCACTGTTGAAGACACAGTGGTGGCTTAGTGGGTAAGTCGTCGCGCCGCTGAGCCCAATGCCACTGCTTGAATTCCCCGCCGTGGCAGTTTTTCTAATCGAAGCAGAAAACAAAACAACTTGCTCACAAACGCAAGTGCTTCCAGATATAGGCGCATGCTAAAGATCCTAAAGGGGTCAAGATTCTTCCGGAGGCTTGCAGTACGACATGCTTCGTAGCCCTAGTAGCGTCGGGGCATGAATTACCGGAAATTTATATTTTTGATCTTCTGCTGGAAACCGGCTTTGGTGTTATGATGGAAGTTGCGGGAACGGCTCGAAACCGTGTCTGACGAGCATGCTACCACCGACTGGGCATAGAATAAATTTCACCGCGCAGGCGCGGCAACTCTTGAAAACGCGGGTCCTTTCTTTCGTATCCGATGTCGTATCATTGTACTCCTTTCCAAACTTCTGTTGCCGTAGCGCCACATTACGGGTTCAGCGGAGCCCTATAATCTTGTTGCCTCCGTGATAGCGTCCTGGTGGAAGCGGTGACGTATTTCCGTGGACGCCTCATGAGCACGGCTGGTAACGGACGGCTAGGAACCACGGGGAAATCGAAAAATGAGCCTAATAACGCTACCTCGTTAGAAACAGTGGATTTGGCCACACCACCAAAATTTTGGCTCAGTATTCCGATACTCCGTAATGCGAAATGCGTTCTTAATTCTTCTCGGTGACGGAGGATAGCTGCTGCTTCTCACGAAGTGATCTCCGCATCGACGAACGCACAAAGGCGCACGATATACTCTGGCATTGTCTCGTAGCTCTTCCCCCTGGGGTACCATGTCTCGCCCCTTTCGCCATCCTTTTATCCTCTGCTTTCGTGCTCGCTCAGTCTTCGGTAGCCGCTGCATTCTCTCTGTTATCTCGTAGCGCGTCGCCGAAGGAAAGAATCTCTCACTCCGCTTCGGCGTACCGCCCTCCTCCTCACACTTTCGCCATTCTTTCCTCCTCCGCTTTCCTACTCATTGCTTCTCGTTCGTCTTGGGTTTCTCCTGTGTACGCCCAATTACGAGGGATGACGGCGCTGTGAAACCACAGCAGCGAGGGCTCAGGTACTGCGCACTAAAAATACGGAAATAAAAGTGGCGGGCCGTATGCTAGAGTGTAATTCTGTGTTTTGCCTGCTTCATAGTTATTTCAAAGTATTCATTTTAATGTGCCCCGTTTGGGGGAATGCAGACAACATGGTGGCATCACGAGAACAACCGTTTTTTCACCGTCCCTTGTTGAAGGTGGAGAGATCAGGAAATGGTGCTGATAGAGAACAAGATAGTCGCCGAATTTTTCGTTACAGGTAGTTGTTTCCAGTGGCAGGCGAAAAGGAAGTCCGCGTCCGTATGCTTACGGCCACTCCCGCAACTTTTCTATGACGTCACGAAACCTTGTTTATGCGATTGGCGGCCGCCTGACTGACCTGGCGCGACGACACATGACTTGAAGTCTGTAATGGGGCCTCTAGTTCCATCTGACCGCATCACTCCAATGCTAACGTGCAGTTAACGCACTGAAAATTATGTTTTACTGTTGGCCCGTATGACGTCATTCTTGCTCATAACACGCCACTGTGGCGCAAAATTTGAAAGTTTTTAAATACTTCTTGCTTTTTTTCGTTAACAAACATATTTTCTGGCTGTAATGGATCTGAGTGAGATACTGAATCCTAGTTCTTTGAAATTAAACAAAGTTGTATTTTCTCTTCATGGCTCTTTAATGCCACAACTAAGGAAGCGCAATGATTGATAAATACGCATTATCGCCATAAAAGATACAAGATATAATTTTTTGCTAGACATCGAATGTTAACGCGCTTCCACGAGTCGTTCTTGTTAATTTTAGCATTCGTGAATTCTTTACGTGCAGGCATTTCTTTCCGACCGGCGTCTATAACTATGCGTTCAAAATGTTCTTGTCCCATATATTAATTACGCCGGAATTTCTGTTACGTATTCGATACATAACTAAAAATAAAAAAAATGTGCTTCGGGCATCAGATATCCCTTCCTGTTTACTAACACGCTGGAAATTTGCTGTAGGCTCCACCAGAGTCCTATTGAAGGAATCTGGCTCCACGTACGACGTTTTCAAGCGCTTGCTATTTCTTTTGAGCAAGTATGTTTTTCTTGGGTGGATAAAAAGAAGGAAAATGCTAGAATGTGCGAAGGTCACTTGTCATTCCTTATTTCCAGCTGTATCCCTTCCTTTTTAATTACTGGGGTAGCATGTTCAATCATTCACTGTGCATCCTAAATGCGCTCCCCCACGGCGACCGGGTGCGGCCTTCGCCTCGGTGTTGTGACGGCACGGCGGCAGGCTTCAGGCCTTAAAAGTCTAGATGGTGTTGTTGAAGGGATGAGATTGGAAGGACAACCCCACATTGTGTGGGCAAGTATGGTGCGCAAGCCACCCGTTGGGCAATGAGGCGACGGGCACAGCAAGGGGAGGGTGGTGGGGTGGAGCAACGGCTTTCAAGGAAAGGAATAAACTTAGAGACACCAGGTGGGTGCTTGATCATGGGTGTGCTGAGAATTCGTCGAGGGGTATTTACGGCAGGCGAGGTCGTAATGCGTGAGTATCCCATACTATGTAATTAGATGGTCTCTGGATGATCGCTAACTTGTATCGCTTTAGCTTGTGTCGCTAAACAGGCTATGGGCCAAATACGATTACGAGACCGTAGACAGAAGAAGGGGAAACACAGTTAACAATTGGGATGGGAGCCCTTAACGCAAAAGTGGTTGAGAAGGAAGCGGGAAAAAGTTCTGTGGGGAACTTTAGAATAGGCTTGGTTGGTTGTTTGAACTTTATTAGAGCCCATAGACGGGTCACCATCAAGGCGCCCGATGGGGTGGTACCCTATCCTTGGGGCCCGTATGCTTCCAGCACCTCCAGGCCACGAGCCGCGAGGGCTATGTGGGTGGACACGGTAGGGCTGGACCGCAAGATCTCCCATCGCTCTTTGGATGAAGGGATGGGGGAGGTGAGGGCGGTGGGTGATGATGGGGGTGGAATCTGTGGGATGAGGGTCTTGAGGGACATGCACTCCACAATGACGTGACGGAGAGTGCCTCTTTCTTGTTTGCAGAATGGGCACATGCCATCATACCGATTTGAAAACATTTTATGTAGCATTGTTGGATGTACTAATGACCCTGCCTGTATTCTTCGTAGTATAGTTTGTTCTTTTCGTGTTAGTGAACGGTGAGGCTCTGGTAGTGTACACCGATCCTCTTTGCGCATCTGTGTGATATCTGTGTAGCTCGTGACCAGGATCGGGTCCTCCTTCCCTCCGTTGGACTCCTCGTGTGCCCGGCGTGTCATCTCTCGTACGTGGTAGCAGAGTCCTTCAAGGCTTTACTGGTCACGAAACTTCGGCGCTCGTTTCATATAGAGACCGCGCGCGCCACTACAGGCGCCACCGCCGCACGAAGGTCATCGAGCCGCCGCGCGTGCGGCGTATTGGCCAGCTCTTGGCGTGCAAACGCTTGCTGCTTTTGGTGTCTGCGCGCTGATTAAGTGTTTTTTTTTTTCGTAGTAGTCAGCGATGAATAGACCAGTCATTGTATATATCACCTGCCTTCAATGGGGTTTTATTTTTCGAAGTAAATTACCGTAGACTTCTGCCGTGAACGGGAACGGCTTCTGTGTGCTCTGGCACAAGCGCTGCGCCGTAATGTTTACGGATTTTTAAATCTGTATTGCTTCTTTTCTCAAACCAAAAGTTGTAATTACCGCATATACAGTAGCTGTGTAGTCACGGACTGCTGCGGGTCCATCGATAATACAATAAAAAAAACTGAAAGAAACCAAGTACGCGTCGTTCAGACTAATCCGTTGATTGCTCTGGAATGCACAGAACGCTAAAAGAGATAGCCCAGTAGTATTCTCGTTTCGATGAGTGGGTACATACTTGAGAACATCTAAAAACGCTGCAGAAACGTGAAGAATCAAAACACGAAGAGATATATGTTGCAACATGTGTCTTTCTGCGTCCACGCTTTGCAATAGTTGAAAAAATACGAAGAGAAATAAGAACAATAAAACTGATTTTATCAGACCCAGCAAAAAATTTCAATGTTACGAAGGGAGACAAAAGAGCGTGGTCCAGCGTACAAAAATTTATTTTTTCGTGCTGCGATGTGCAGCACACGGAGAAAACAGAATATCTCAACGTAGCCAAGAACGAAGCAAAGCTTTTCTGAACGCAGCGAGCTAGCGATCTCCTGCACTACAAAAGACTAGAATGAAACACAAACGTTGAAGCAGCAGTCCGCAGTTTGACGTGCACAGATGAACGTCGATAAAGTGAGTTGCGCGGCATTTTCTATGCATGCATTACTCTCGGAACGTTATTAATTTCAGATCCATGGAAATAGGATAGAGAACATTGTCAAAAAAACAAAACAAAAATCAAGTTAGCGACAAGGTGGCGCCCTTTCCATATCAAACAATATTGCCTGACGGGTTGTACGACAAACAGAGCAAATGGGCGCTCCGGTTCAAACGCCAGATAAGAAACTGGAATCGGCCACGCGCGGTTACAAAACAAACAAAACGAACCCTAAGGGATAATTTGCGGAAATATGAAAAGTAAAAGCAAAAGGACGTCCCAAAGCTTTTTTACACGCGAATCTGAGTGCAGGGTAATACAAGTTTGCAAACAGGTAATGAAGCACCGCTACAACCTGACTGATATGACAAAAAAAAACTCCCACCTCCCCTCGCGGGAACCCCTGTGTAGATGCGACGCATAGGGGGTTCCGTTGTTTCCGTTACGTTGATTCTCCCATCGCGTAAAACGTGCCGTGAACCCCCTGCCGCGGCTATGACGCAACGTGCTGCGGTTATGACGCAACACAATCCAACACAATCCACTTTAATCCAATCCAATCCAAATCCAAGCCAATCAAATCCAGGCCAATCCAATCCAATGCCCCTCGCGAGAGAGTGTTCGCTATCGGAGAGGAGAGGGGGTGAGCGGCGGAGAGCGCAGCTGGCGCGGCGAGGAGAATGGGGGAGGAACGGGCAACGCCGCCGACGACGACGACGCCGGAGGGACAAGGCGAGTGAATCACATGCTCTGCATCTAAAAATCCGGCTTTAAGTTAGCCTTGTACAATTCTAGGTCCACGATGATCTCAAAATGGTACATTGCTTTTTCCATTCTCACACACAGTGCATTTCCACACACTGTCGCACACTTAAAATCGAAGCTGAAATCTCCGCCTTGGAATGGCGCTCCTCCAATTCTGACGCAGCTGCCCGTCGCTCGGTCAACAGAACAAGGGAACATTTTCTGTGGTATCGTTGTACAAGGAACGACATCCCGGGACGCAACACATGTTAGGCATCGTCGTTGCACTACTTAAGTTGCATCACAAGAGCGCGATATGCACGTTACATTTTTTTCCCGCACAAAACAAACACAACTCGCCGCGGCTCCGCCGTTCGAGCCAGTGCAACGCCGCCCGAGGAGTGACCTCAGTGAGAGGGTGGCGCCACCGCGCGGCGGCCAAACGCAGCATATGAAGCTCTCCCTTTGAGTTACGGAGCAGTTTTGAGACCAGTAAAGCATTGAAGGACTCTGGTGGTAGTCAGCGATGGTGTTGCCAACTAGTGAGGAGTGAGCCGGGGTCCACACGAGCTTCACGGCTCGTCCCGTGGGTCTTTCTTGTTTATGATCGTTAGTGCCGCGGAGGAGATGGAGCCCCTTCGGTAGCTGCTATATGCGTTCTTGCTGTCCGTCACCACAACCTCGACGCCGGGTTGAACCAGCGTCAAGGCTATGACCACTTCTTCCGCTGTCGTGGATTCCCTGGCCCTCGTCGAAGCCGAGACGACCAGTCGGTCTCTCGTTGTCACAACCGCTGCCGCCCGGTCGCTGCCCTTCTGTAAAGAAGCGTCTGAGTAGAGGACATCGGAGTTTCCCCCTAACCTTCGCGTGAGCGCTGTTGGCCTCGCGTTTCGTCTGTCGTCGTCTACTCCCGTGCCAGTAGTTGCAACAATCGAGGAGATACACTAATGGGATTCGCGAAGAGATATAACCAAATGTTAGTGGACACACGCTTTTCGTACAAAATAACAAGAAATGCACCTGGGAAGGTTCCAACAGTAAAACAAAATACGAAATTGACTTCATTTTAAGTGGTAACCTAGGTATTATGCAATGTGGAAGGAAATATTCGGACCAGCGATCATAGGATGGTCACGTGCAAAGTAAGGCTCAATATCAAGAGTAACAAGGAAACTTGTGCAAAGTAATAAACCCAGCAGGGAGTCAGTCATAGCCATTCCGCGAACTTTAAAATAACCATTCAAAACAAATTCGCGCTTCTAACCGGGGAGAAAAGGATAGTGTAGACATGCGAAATGACTACCTAACAACGGCAATTCCAATCAGCAGAAGCTGTGGAAGAAGCAGCCTGTGGAAAAAAAGCACAAAAATAACTCACAAAATGAAGGAACTAATTGCGAAATTTACGAAGATGAAAGTGTCGAGTCCGGCGAATCAGGCTGAATGAGCCTAGGTATCGAAATTGATTAAATGAAGTAAAACGAACGACATTCTGGCGTACAATACGGCAGTGAACGCCCAAACGCTGGAAATAGGTGTAGGCTTAAGAATGACTAATGAGACGTCCGCACTCACAGACAAGCAGGGTTATTACAAACAACATGGATGAGATAATGATAACAACGAGATAAGTGGTGACACGATAACCAGATTATTAATAGCGAAGTTATTTTAAATGCAGAGCATTTCAGTAACTCACGATGTCACCCGCGTTGGCGTCCGTAGTCCGCACGCTCACTGCGCATGCACGTTGAGTCGAGGCGAAAGCGAACACTCTCTCGCGAGGGGCATTGGATTGGATTCGAACACTCTCTCACGAGGGGCATTGGATTGGATTGGATTGGCTTGGATTGGATTGTCTTGGCTTGGATTGGATTTGGATTGGATTGGATTGGATTAAAGTGGATTGTGTTGGATTGTGTTGCGTCATAGCCGCGGCACGTTGCGTCATAACCGCGGCAGACGCGCTTGGGCCTGCGCATGTGCAGTACTCTCTCTTCCGCGGTTTCCTCTCCTTCGTGCGCGCTGCGCATATAACCGGTGTCCCGTTCTCCGGCCAAGCAACATCCGCGGTTGGCTCAAACACCTAGAGTCCACGCCGCTTTACAAGTACGCCAACGTCGTCGACTGGGACCGGCTTACGCAGTCCCGTCAACGTATATAAGCGGCGGAGCGCGCGTTCGGAATTCAGTCAAGGGCGTCTTTGCTTGGCTTTCGCTTGACGTGACGCTTTGCTTGACTCGAGTAGATGCGACGCATTTACTCGAGTTCCCCCCGTGGGAAGATGCGGGCGGCTTTTACTACAGGCTATGTGCCAGTGACGTTAGAGAGAGAGAGAGAGAGAGAGAGAGAGAGAGGAGGTCGGGGTCTTCAGTCCAAGGCTCTGTTGATACGGCTGGTTGCCTCCGGCCTTTCCGCTAGCAAAAGCTTCGTTTCAGGGTAGGAGCTGGCCAGCGCACTCTCCCACTGCTCGCGTGTGGGGTTGGGGATGGGGGGAACATCTGGATTTAGTTGGCATTCCAAGACAATATGGTAGAGTGTGCCTGTGGCGTGACAATGAGTACATAGAGGATCGTAAAGAGTAAGATGGATGGCGTGTAGTCTTGTTCGGTGTGGGTACGTATAGGCCTGCAGTTCTCTCAGGATGACTTCCTGTTCAGGGGAAACTACAGAGCGCACAAGCTTAGTTTACGATGTTAAATTAGTAACTAAAGAGGAAGTATAAAAATCGCTCAAGGGCACGGAAAGGATAAATGATGCAGGTGTCGACAGCAATAATGTGCGTTTTTTTTAAGTAGGAAGGAGGTATTGTTATGGATAATCTTGCTGCTCTATTTTCAGAAGGAATATTGACTCCAAAAGGGCACATTGCGTGAAAAAAACGAAAATATCATACAGATTAATAAGAGCTAGGACACCGAGACCTTAAGAACTACAGACCCATCAGGCTATTCTAAGGTCGTATGCAAGCTGTTTACAAAAGTAATAGTGCACCTCCTAAGTGAAAGCCTAGATTCCCGACAACGGAGACAGCCGGCTCGGTTTAGGAAAAGATATTCAACAGCGGATCCCCTCCATACTGTAAATAAAGTAATAGCAACATCCTCACAGTATAAAAGCCCCTCTACATGACATTTATAGACTACAAAAAAGTGTTCTATTCAGCGAACACCGCTGCAATGCTGGAAGCACTGACAAACTAGGGAATAGGGGAGACATAGGGGAAACACTCCTAGACGACATATGTAAATGGTGTACTGGCACGACAATCCTTCGCAAGCAAAGCGACAAATTCCCGATCCGAAAGGGCGTACTACAGGGAGATACCATCTCGCCAAAACTGTTAACAGGTTGTCAGGAGGGGGTATTCAGGAAGTTTCCGAAAGCACGGGATTTTTGGATAACCGGAAAATACTTGAGCCATTTGAGCTTGAGCCTGTGAGACACCTTTAAATAATGGTTGAGAAACTATAATAAAAATTTACACCATCTTCCCGCGAGGGGAACCATGGGTAGATGCGACGCATCGTGGGGGGGGGGGAACACGCTGCGTAAAATGGAAACATAACAACAATGGACATGCTAACATAACGGAAACGCAACGGAAACCCACATAGTCTCCATTCAAATCATCGGTGGTCATCGGGTGTCATCGGCGGAGCGGCGCGGTGGAACGGTGGCGAAACGACTGAATGGAGCGGCGCAGTTACCGCGTTTATATGTAGCGGAATGAGAGAGAGCAGCGCATGCGCATGTGTTTAACCGAGCGCTAACGCGCGCTGACACACAGCTGGCACGGCGACGGGAGCGAGCGCCAGCGAGCGCTAAACGCAGATGGCGCTGGTGTGAGAGAGCGGCGTTAGCGCGCAGCTGGCGCGGCGAGGAGAATGGGGGAGAGACGTGCGGACTACGCCGACTACGGCGGACAAGGCGAGTTAAAGAGATGCGTCGCATCTAAAAAGCACGGCCATCAGGCCAAAAATAAACATAAATAAATCTACAGCAATCACGAATAAACGTGCTGAAAACACCCCGGTCGAGATATGTAACGATTGATTTGATTTATTATGCAATTGAACGTGCTGACTCTACATAGGCGATGATGAGCATAGTTTGGCCCCCAGAATATTTCTGACCACTCGGGGACCTTTAACCTGCGCCGGAATCTCGAACACACGGGCGTTCTCGCTTTTCGCCTCCATCAGAAAATTGAACACCAAGGCCATGGATCGAACCCGTATCTTTGGGCTCAGCAGCACAACACCCTAGCCAGTGAGCCACCGTGGCGGAGCATATGTAATTAAAACGCTAGAACAAGTAGGTTATAATAACCTTGGACAGCTTAACTGGGCTGATGGAAAACACGCAAAAGAAATCTAGCGCGAATAGGTGTAGGCTGGGGTGCACTCGGTACCCTTAGCGAAAAGCCATACGTTTGAAACACGTACGAGTACGCTTGAAGTGCACTTCAAATATGCTTTGTATTTGTAAATGTATTTATAAGTGCATTAAAAATTTCATTTTCTCAATGTTTAGTACATATTGAAACTACCTTATTAAAAATGCGGGGAAAATACAGTGCTTTTAAATACCCTCCAAATAGATTAAAACGCACTGAACCTCCCGAATGTGCGCTTAAGGCATTCAGAATACATTGAAAATGTATTTCTTCCCGCCAAACGATCATGGTGTAAATGCACTGTGAATATTATTATAAAAATACACTTATCTAACTACATTTAGAGCAGCACTCGGAGTATACTTTAAAAGTGTGCTGAAGCATGGACATATACTCCGAATATATTCGAAATACATTTAAAATGCATTTTACGTTTGTGGAACGAACATGTTAGAAATACACTCCCAATGTATGAAAAATACCTATTGAAAATACATCTTAAATGTATTCATAAAGCTTTGCCGAAATACATTTCGAGTGCACTACAGGCTCTGCTTCAGTTGCAGAATTGTAAGATTCACGTAAAGCATATCTGAAGTGCCGGATAAAATACATCTTAAATGAATAAACGTACTGAGAATTTCTCCTCTAGGTTTACTTATAATAAAAGAAACTGAGGGAGAAACTTTCACTTACTGCGCTGTCTAAAGCAGACATAACTCTGCGGATTAGAGAGAAACTCGGCGTACAAGTACACCCTTAGTCGCGTCCCGGATGGCGTCCTAGTTGTATGCGGTGGGCAGTCTCAATACCGTGATATAAGAGGCCCTGACAGGTTTCTTTTCCGTGACAAAACCTCAGGTGGTTGCATCACGCTTATATGCTGCACCAACGGCCAGTGTCACGGCTATAAACTAGCAGACAGCCTGACGCCAGAAATAAAATAAAAAGGGGGGGCAATCGTGAAGCTACGAGCGATATGTCTGGCTTGCGGCGCATGCGCGTATTCCTCCTCACACAATCGCCCACGAGCTACTTTTGCGGTGGCCGACGACGCGCGCCCGACGACGCGGCGAAAGCCGAAAAACCTTCAAAAATGTCTCGCGCGCACATGCGCAGTAGGAGTGGAAAAAAGTTCGCGCGCGGCGAGTTGTGGTACGGTGATTTGTCTCTATCGCGCACGTGCGAGGAATTTGACCGCGGAGCAAGTTGGGGTCCCGCGCTTTGACTCCTGCTCTGTGTAGTTCATACTTAGTTCCGAGCGTTCACACTTCCTTGACCACGTTCGCTTCCGCTGACATCGAATGTGTGCTTCGAGGTTCGTGCAACAGTGGAAACAACTGCAAATGCGATGCGAATATTAGGGCCACCGGTCGCGCAAGCCGAACAGCGACGACATTTCAAGCCGGCTCGTGTGTGTATTGCGGCCATAGCCCGGTTGAACACGAAAGGATAGATCCCTGGACTTCTTGTTTTTTTTTCCGAGGGGTGGGGGGCGCAGACAGTAAAAAATAGGAGTTTGCAGACAATTAGTAAAGGCCATGAAATTATGCCTTTTTCGTCGTCGTATTAAGCCCGCGCCAAAACCGTTCTCCGATACCCGGGGCCGTACGGTAAATTTGAAGGGCTTTATAGAGATGATTTGGTTTCCCTGTGCGACGGCCGTTTTGGGATCCAGGCGAAAAATGAAAACGCTTGCACATGTGATGCACTTCCGTTGCCGTAAAAGTACCGTGGTGTCGTAAAGAAATTGCATTTTTCCATGCGTTTCATTGTCCAGGTCAAGGCACATAAAACCCAGTTTGAATTTTGTATTTTTCAATATTCCATGGCCACTGCTTGCCATTTTCGGTAGGCGTAGCAAAAAGTTATGTAACGTTTTTTTATAACTAGGTTTTCGCGTCATCGTTTCGGCTCGTGACTTTTCTGGCGCGTTGAGTAGTCTGGCTTCTGCGGCGATTTGTAAAGTTCATTACGGTGCGTTTAAGTGGTAAAGTTTTCACATGAAGCAACATGTATGAGTAACACCAGCACCGATCTTGTTGTGTTCGCCACAGCTGTCGTCTGTCTGGAGTGTCAACTCGCGGTTTGCAGAAACATGATAGCATTGGCAGCGCACACGCGGCGCGTCGCCGGCGTGGAGGTCGCTCGAAGTTGTGGCTTCTAATGTTGTTACAGATGAGCTGGCTGTTGCTCGGTGCGCACAGTTTACCTATGCTGTATCAAAAGATATTGCAAGCAATTTTCTTCCATCTTTAATAAAATGTTTTGCGCCATACTATTGGTGGCAATTGTTTCATAAAAATAAACTAGGGCACATTACCCTCCGTATGTAACAGCGAACAGACTTTCTTTTCGACGTGCAATTGACGTGTCTCCGTCATATAAAATTATGGCAACGTTTTCTCGCACGCCTTTGCACTGAAAAAGCGCCCGGCCTTCCTATGTATATGAAGAAAACGTCCTTTTGGAGTGCGTTTGAATCTACAAGCAGTAAGGAAGAAATAATTGCCTAAACTACAGCGATGCACTTACCTGATTTATATTTTCGCATATCTGCTAACGCGTTGGTAATACTTCTGCTGCGCCCCTTCAGGCTATACTGTTTTACCACCGATAAATAACGCCACCCTTTTGTACCTGGTCACTTATTCACCTGCCGTTTCTTCACGCAGTGCCAACACAACAAATTGCTACCCGTGACTCAACGTTTTTGAGATGTTTACAACGCTGTTTCGATTCCAGTGGTGCGAAATTCCCGAAGCAGCAGCTCCCGGCCCAAAGATTGCTTGGGGCGATTCTACAAAGGCCATCTACATCATCGGAAGTGGTGTACCTGGACCATAATTGAAGCCCAGAGAATGTACTTTTTATTTGTTTGGTATTATATTGCATGAAGGACATGAGATACCCGTCAGCTTTAGGCCAAACGTTGGGCGTTATACAGTCAGTAGACTGAAAAAAGACGAGTTTCCTCCCTGTTTTGTAAACAGCAAGCTGCTGAAAATTCTATAAATAAAAACAATAATTTTATCTTGACAGGCCGTTATTTGCTCTTGCACAAAAATATTTTCATTTGTGTGTTCCATAAGGGCAATCTGCTAATATTTGTATTTGTTATTTCAGTATAAGTCGTTTGGGTTCATATTTGTATTTTGGATATCAAATAAAAAGAAAACATCGCTACTTCGACATGGTGTCATTTTGTAATTTTCATCTCACACTTGTGCATGCTCATGAATTCGAGAATGACAAAATACTTAACATTTACCTACCCAACTCAGTTCTCTGTTCGTGTCCCAAGCTTGTATGAGTATAAACTATCAGTTCAAGATCCGGATAGGTTTTAGGTATACAGATACTTGCTTTACAGCTTTGCTTGTAACATGGCATTATAAATAAAGGGAGTTTTTTTTCGTGGTATGCGCATTGAGGCCTGATAAATCAGGTTGCAATATACTGAGATTATGAAGGTAAAACCTCATTGCATAAAAACAGGTCATGAAGATGTTCCAGAAGGGCACAAATTAAAAATGATTTAGGGAAATTGCAGCCATTGCAACCCATTTATTTGTGGCATTGTTTTATACGGCTTAAACTTTCGATGCTCTAGGGGGCGTTCATCCCCAAGTGCTATGGTTTTGGTTAACTGCCTTGAAAGTATTGAAAATGCTGAACCGCGACCTTGCGCTTCGGCGTACAATAATATAACTCGTTAATAACGGAAGCGCGAATGAAACGAGGCCACTTAAAAAAATATGACGAATTCCGAGAATTGTCTGCTAATTTTTATGCCGCTTCTCTGGAGTGTAAGTCTGTTAGAGCCAATTTTATTGGTTTTTCAAAGCCCGGTCCGTCCAATTATCTCCATTTACACTATCAATCACTTACTTGCGCCAAATCTGCATTTTTTGTAAATGAAGGGCGTAACAAGGCTCAGCATTTCCGTATTTTTTACTGTCCTTGTTCTTTAGTTTTTCATAATTCTGTTCGACCAATTATCTCCATCTACGCTATGATAACGATTAAAAGCGTAATTTCAGCTAAATCTGCATTATTGTGGAAATGCAAATCGTTATACAGGTCGCCATTTTTCGTCATTGTTTTATATTTTTCCTAATTTTTAGTTTCTCAAAATTTTGTTTGACCAATGATCTTCATTTACGATATTATAATGAATAAAGGTGAAACTTCCGCGAAACCAGCATTTGTCTGGAAATGCAGGGCGTTACAAGTTACACTGCCGGGCGCTTATCTGGCCTGCGCGAGAAAACGCTAAGACATTTG
Source organism: Haemaphysalis longicornis (assembly GCF_048455015.1). Classification (NCBI taxonomy): domain Eukaryota; kingdom Metazoa; phylum Arthropoda; class Arachnida; order Ixodida; family Ixodidae; genus Haemaphysalis; species Haemaphysalis longicornis. The sequence goes on along the minus strand of NW_027526203.1, from coordinate 84,180,640 downwards.
TTGTGTGCTCACGATCCATAAAAGAAAACGCAGTATCTGGCCTCCCAACGGCTCTTTACCTGGGCGTCGACGCAGCAATTCTGCAGGCGTCGCGACACAATGTTAGGTAGAGTGGGTGATTTAATATTGCTTCATTACATTACCAGATGCGTATTTTACTACCGTACCCCTATTACAAAAAAATTCCCCCGCATTTCCCCGAGGGGGAGAATGTGAAAGTGCGAATGCACGGTTGTCGGCCTGCTTGCGGCGCTTGCGCTCGGCCCCCACAGCCCACCGCCTCGCCGCCTTCTCTTCCATCTCTTCCATCGGGTTTGTAGTATCACGTGTACACCACGCAGTTATCAAGCCGCTATAACGCCGCTGAGTCGCCAACGCACGCCGCTGACGACGTAGTTTGAATGCGTTAAAGATATAAGACGCGTCACTAACACTGATATCAGCGTCGCGTCCGTGGCTTGGTCGGTAGAGCGTCGCGCTGCGGCCGCAAAGTCCTCGGATCGAAACCTGGCGCCGGATGCTGTTTCTTTTTTAAATATAGAGGAGCACTGCGGACGCCGCCGCCGCCGCCGGCGGTGGATGGTTTGGGGTCGCTTATAAAGTGCATTCGCACTTAAAACAAAAGTCAAAGCATGTAACCGCACCATCAGAAGAGCTACGACGAGCAGAAAAAAATTAGTACACCATTTCATGCTGGGTATAATTGCCACTCGTGACGAGACTGCTCTTATTTGCAGTACAACAGTGCGCCTTACGTGTTAGTTATTTGCAAGCATTGTCATATGGGACACTTTCCACCAATGGCCAAGAATATTTTCGGTAACCAGGCAGAATACCTGTTATCAATTCCGTTTGCATCGATTGAATAAATCCCCGCACGGCGCATCATACTGTTGGAACGGGCACACAGCATGACAAAAGGTTTCCGCTCGTACCAGTGTACTTAAATTCCCGCAAACCATATAGTATTATGCCTCTTTGGTAGAGCGATTCAAAAACGGTGGTCTAAAGAAAGCCACCCGCCGCCGAATGTGTTATTTAAGACTCATGCTTGACGCGCAACAGCATGCAGAATACTTATAAGCCCACGCTTGCACTACCCAGCAGCCCGTGGGTCGTGGCGCAGTGCTTATGATGTCCGCCTCTTGATCGCCCCTTGATGTGCTGTAGTAGACCCAGGTTCGATTCCCCGTAGGGTTACGTGAATGTGCTTATGAATACTTTGTGTGTCTTGTATAATGTAGCGTATATTAGAGCATTCACCACGGGGTGCTGGCGTTGGCCTGTCAATGCGGACGAAAAAAAAAACGGATAGAACCGATCCTGGCTGAGTGCATTGATTGTTTTTCTTTTTTTTGATGAAAAGCAACAAGGCCGCTTATTTGAGCGGCCGTATGATTTGGGGGCCGCTCGTAAGCGGGAATATATTAGCATAACGGGCTAATAGAAAAATTACGGCTACGGTAGAAAAATTACGGCTAGCGGCCCGCCGAACACATGGCCCGGGATTTAGGTGGCCCTCTAGTTAGGCGGCCCTCAACATGGCCGCTTAAACGCCGGGCCGCGTCTTCGGTGGGCCGCGTGTTTTGCGGGCCGCTTGTGCTCGAGGCCGCCTGAACTGCCGCTTTATAAGCGGCTTTAAATTGACGCGGCGGCCCGCCTGCATGCGGATCGTATAACCAGGAATTGACTAAGAGTGTATGTAAGCGGCGGTGTTCTAACGCAATCGGCAAAGCAAAAACATCGAATTCTACGAGTATATATATGTACGAAAACACTTGCACTTTGCAAGGGTTGTTGCGACGGTATCGTTGTGGAGGCTTTGAAAATTTTCTTTTTCTGAAAAATATTGGCCTTAGATGGACAACCCTGGCTATGCTTGCGAGGGCGAGCAGCTCGGTGCCTCTCACTGCCGCTCACGGGTCTAGGCCCACTCGTCACAAGTCCACTCGTCATAGGCCAACTCGTCACAGGTAAACTGGTCAGGAATGCCGACTCGTCACAGGGCATTTCGTCCGAGGAATTCTCGTATCACCGGAATATTCGTCACACGGAAAACTCGCATGCTTTTTTTTGGAACGTGAAAGCGATGTTTCCGCCTGCTATACGTCGCCCATTAAAAATGATGTTGGCGAGCGAGTGTTCTTTCAAAGTTTTTGACGTAGGAATTTAGGTAAATATGCCGTCATACCGAGTTAATTATATTAAAATGATAATCGCATATGCAAATTTGCATTACATTGCACGCATAAAAAGTAAACAAATTGTTCTAAATGACGCAGTGAACAGGTTGTACATGAAACAAAAAAAATGTTTATAGCACCCGCTTTGTACTGTTGTAGTATTTGTACTATTGCACTGTTGTATCGCTGTCTCGTTGTGTAGGCGTCTTCAACGCTGGGTTCCGACGTTGTTCACTGCATCAGTTCAGAAGCGGATGTTGTGGACAGTATTACGAAGCGTGTTGACTGGGGCTCCGCTGTCGTGATCAGCCAGGATTCTTGCGATGCGATCGTTGACATCTTGGTATTCGCGTGTGAGCCGTGGGAGGTGCTGTCCGACGATGACTACACTCTTAGTCGCGTCCCGGATGGCGTCCTAGTTGTATGCGGTGGGCAGTCTCAATACCGTGATATAAGAGGCCCTGACAGGTTTCTTTTCCGTGACAAAACCTCAGGTGGTTGCATCACGCTTATATGCTGCACCAACGGCCAGTGTCACGGCTATAAACTAGCAGACAGCCTGACGCCAGAAATAAAATAAAAAAGGGGGGCAATCGTGAAGCTCCGAGCGATATGTGTGGCTTGCAGCGCATGCGCGTATTCCTCCTCACACAATCGCCCACGAGCTACTTTTGCGGTGGCCGACGACGCGCGCCCGACGACGCGGCGAAAGCCGAAAAACCTTCAAAAATTTCTCGCGCGCACATGCGCAGTACGAGTGGAAAAAAGTTCGCGCGCGGCGAGTTGTCGTACGGTGATTTGTCTCTATCGCGCACGTGCGAGGAATTTGACCGCGGAGCAAGTTGGGGTCCCGCGCTTTGACTCCTGCTCTGTGTAGTTCATACTTAGTTCCGAGCGTTCACACTTCCTTGACCACGTTCGCTTCCGCTGACATCGAATGTGTGCTTCGAGGTTCGTGCAACAGTGGAAACAACTGCAAATGCGATGGGAATATTAGGGCCACCGGTCACGCAAGCCGAACAGCGACGACATTTCAAGCCGGCTCGTGTGTGTATTGCGGCCATAACTCGGTTGAACACGAAAGGATAGATCCCTGGACTTCTTGTTTTTTTTTCCGAGGGGTGGGGGGCGCAGACTGTAAAAAATAGGTGTTTGCAGACAATTAGTAAAGGCCATGAAATTATGCCTTTTTCGTCGTCGTAAGAAGCCCTCGCCAAAACCGTTCTCCGATACCCGGGGCTGTACGGTAAATTTGAAGGGCTTTATAGAGATGATTTGGTTTCCCTGTGCGACGGCCGTTTTGGGATCCAGGCGAAAAATGAAAACGCTTGCACATGTGATGCACTTCCGTTGCCGTAAAGAGTACCGTGGTGTCGTAAAGAAATTGCATTTTTCCATGCGTTTCATTGTCCAGGTCAAGGCACATAAAACCCAGTTTGAATTTTGTATTTTTCAATATTCCATGGCCACTGCTTGCCATTTTCGGTAGGCGTAGCAAAAAGGTATGTAACGTTTTTTTATAACTAGGTTTTCGCGTCATCGTTTCGGCTCGTGACTTTTCTGGCGCGTTGAGTAGTCTGGCTTCTGCGGCGATTTGTAAAGTTCATTACGATGCGTTTAAGTGGTAAAGTTTTCACATGAAGCAACATGTATGAGTAACACCAGCGCCGATCTTGTTGTGTTCGCCACAGCTGTCGTCTGTCTGGAGTGTCAACTCGCGGTTTGCAGAAACATGATAGCATTGGCAGCGCACACGCGGCGCGTCGCCTGATTGAGGCCTGATAAATCAGGTTGCAATATACTGAGATTATGAAGGTAAAACCTCATTGCATAAAAACAGGTCATGAAGATGTTCCAGAAGGGCACAAATTAAAAATGATTTAGGGAAATTGCAGCCATTGCAACCCATTTATTTGTGGCATTGTTTTATACGGCTTAAACTTTCGATGCTCTAGGGTGCGTTCATCCCCAAGTGCTATGGTTTTGGTGAACTACCTTGAAAGTATTGAAAATGCTGAACCGCGACCTTGCGCTTCGGCGTACAATAATATAACCCGTTAATAACGGAAGCGCGAATGAAACGAGGCCACTTAAAAAAATTGCACGAATTCCGAGAATTGTCTGCTAATGCGCCGCATTTTTATGCCGCTTCTCTTGAGTGTAAGTCTGTTAGAGCCAATTTTATTGGTTTTTCAAAGCCCGGTCCGTCCAATTATCTCCATTTACCCTATCAATCACTTACTTGCGCCAAATCTGCATTTTTGTAAATGAAGGGCGTAACAAGGCTCGGCATTTCCGTATTTTTTACTGTCCTTGTTCTTTAGTTTTTCATAATTCTGTTCGACCAATTATCTCCATCTACGCTATGATAACGATTAAAAGCGTAATTTCAGCTAAATCTGCATTATTGTGGAAATGCAAATCGTTATACAGGTCGCCATTTTTCGTCATTGTTTTATATTTTTCCTAATTTTTAGTTTCTCAAAATTTTGTTTGACCAATGATCTTCATTTACGATATTATAATGAATAAAGGTGAAACTTCCGCGAAACCAGCAATTGTCTGGAAATGCAGGGCGTTACAAGTTACACGGCCGGGCGCTTATCTGGCTTGCGCGAGAAAACGCTAAGATATTTGTTGTGTGCTCACGATCCATGAAAGAAAACGCAGTATCTGGCCTCCCAACGGCTCTTTACCTGGGCGTCTGCAGGCGTCGCGACACAATGTTAGGTAGAGTGGGTGATTTATTATTGCTTCATTACATTACCAGATGCGTATTTTACTACCGCACCCCTATTACAAAAACAAAGGTCAAAGCATGTAACCGCACCATCAGAAGAGCTACGACGAGCAGAAAAAATTTAGTACACCATTTCATGCTTGGTATAATTGCCACTCGTGACGAGACAGCTCTTATTTGCAGTACAACAGTGCGCCTTACGTGTTAGTTATTTGCAAGCATTGTCATATGGGACACTTTGCACCAATGGCCAAGAATACTTTCGGTAACCAGGCAGAATACCTGTTATCAATTCCGTTTGCATCGATTGAATAAATCCCCGCACGGCGCATCATACTGTTGGAACGGGCACACAGCATGACAAAAGGTTTCCGCTCGTACCAGTGTACTTAAATTCCCGCAAACCATATAGTATTATGCCTCTTTGGTAGAGCGATTCAAAAACGGTGGTCTAAAGAAAGCCACCCGCCGCCGAATGTGTTATTTAAGACTCATGCTTGACGCGCAACAGCATGCAGAATACTTATAAGCCCACGCTTGCACTACCCAGCAGCCCGTGGGTCGTGGCGCAGTGGTTATGATGTCTGCCTCTTGATCGCCCCTTGATGTGTTGTAGTAGACCCAGGTTCGATTCCCCGTAGGGTTACGTGAATGTGCTTATGAATACTTTGTGTGTCTTGTATAACGTAGCGTATATTAGAGCATTCACCACGGGGTGCTGGCGTTGGCCTGTCAATGCGGACGAAAAAAAAAACGGATAGAACCGATCCTGGCTGAGTGCATTGACTGTTTTTCTTTTTTTTTTTTTGATGAAAAGCAACAAGGCCGCTTATTTGAGGGGCCGTATGATTTGGGGGCCGCTCGTAAGCGGGAATATATTAGCCTAACGGGCTAATAGAAAAATTACGGCTACGGTAGAAAAATTACGGCTAGCGGCCCGCCGAACACATGGCCCGGGATTTAGGTGGCCCTCTAGTTAGGCGGCCCTCAATATGGCCGCTTAAACGCCGGGCCGCGTGTTCGGTGGGCCGCGTGTTTTGCGGGCCGCTTGTGCTCGAGGCCGCCTGAACTGCCGCTTTATAAGCGGCTTTAAATTGACGCGGCGGCCCGCCTGCATGCGGATCGTATAACCAGGAATTGACTAAGAGTGTACTACTACCACCGCAAAAAGCGACAACAGAACATGTTAACAAACAATTACAAACCGCGGTGGCGTACTGGATAAGCGTTGTGCTTTTGGGCCTAACGAAGCGGGTTCGATTCCCGGTTGCGGCGGCCGCTTTTCAGATGGAGGTGAAAAGCGAAAACGCCTGTGTGTTCGAGATTTCGGCGTACTCACGTAAAAGATCGCCAGGTGGTCAAACTCGATTCGGAGCCCTCCACGTGTAGCGCCGGCGCGTCAATCCCCCACAATCAATAAAATCAACAAATAAACAATTTCAAACCTAATGCAATGCGTGGTGGTGCGTCCTTCAGTGTTTACATAGAAAGAAATCCTCCAGCTTATCTATGGTTCAAGCCTTGCGGGAGTTAGTGCAAACTTTGCAATTTTTTTTATTTTTTATTCGCAGACTGAAAGTGTGGGTGCGGGTTGTCTGCAAGGGCAGGTTATACACGCGAAAATACGGAAGTACACCACCTCAACACCCCTGACGATCAGCACTTGAAGAAGTGCAGGTCGCGCTGACTTCGCCCCAACTCCCCCCTTCCCCCCAAAGAAAAAAATAAATAGCTCTTTACGCACACCTGCTGGCCGCACAGACCTCCCCACGCCCTCCTAAACAGCCGTAACGAATTTACCATTGTAGAAACCATCCTCAGAGGGGCTTTCAACGCCAAATTCCGGTCAGGGCTTCTAGGCTTTTGTTCAGCCGGCCGCGGTGTAACGAAATCCATGTGACGAAAAGGCGCCTTGCACAAGAATTCCTATCTCGAGATGGCACTGTACCAAAAGGCCGCTGTGACGAGTTGGCCTACGACGAGTTTTCCGGTGACGAGTGGGCTTGTGACGAGTGGGCTCGTTCCCGAAAATAACATATGCTATAATGCTATAGTATAGGGTGCATTCACTGGGCTTTGGGCCGCGCGGCGGCGACGACGCCATATTTGAGGTTACACTCCGCCGCTCGTACAGCGCGTTTCCCGACGCGAAACGTGGTTTGCAGCGGGCTGGCAAGAACGTTCGTGTGGACGATGTTTTTTCTGTGTGATTCATGGGTTTGCGTATGCCTCGTCCTACCGAGTAGCTAGCATTGTTCTCGCTTCGAAAATCCGGACTGCGCTGGTCTCCTACAACCGCAGACCCGAAGCAGGCCATACTAAAAATAAAAAAAGCGCGCCGTGTATTTTTTTTTCTTTCCCTGTGTCGAAGCGACGGCTAGGGCAGTGCTTGAAGGCTGTCGGTCTTCATTCGACGAATTCCCAAAGAAGTTATCGATAATATGGCTAATCAGTATCGAATCTGTTGGAACCCGTTTCATCCAAATGGGCCCCGGGACGATGGGCGCCGGAGCTTTCACCTCGCACCTCGTGACATGTTTGAAACATTCGCAAGCTTAAAATGTTCACAAAATAAGGTAGCCGGCGTACTTTATGGATGAGGCTATACATGGGCTATACTTCGAGTGTTGAGGTGAACGCACGCGGACATGCAACTTCGCTTCCCAGGTAATTGCGGGCGTCCAAACTGATCCAATTCTTCTTCGTCGCCTTCGACTGTTCTCTAATGACCAAGCTTGTTACGTGATCAGACACTAAAGCTTGACGCTGGGTACACAGTTTGAGTACTTCAAAAAAAGCGCAGACTAAAACGTTAACGTATGCAGGAACAAACTAGAGCAGCCTTTGTCACTTGTCTCTGCGCTGCTTTCGAAGTAGCCAAAGCGTACGTGTTCCATAATCTTGTTCTGCTTATTATTTCCGCTTCGTCTTTACCGAAGGGAAAAGACTTGAAAATCATCGGTGGGATCTTTGTCGTCGCCACCATACCTAATTTTATCACGTACTTACCTCGCATGGTTCCCACCCAGACCCTGTGCGTAATTGTTCCGCTTCATTAGGAGCTCAAATGGACGACCTTCGTGCGTTCAACGCACGGAACACTGTCGCTAGAGCACCTCACCGTCTTTATTCCTCAAGAAGTGCGCAACATGCCTGGGTGGCACAGTAAAACCAGCTCCTATCTCACACGTCACCACCACATTAAATATCCTCGCAGCCTTCGGTGAAGAAATTTTCTCAACTCGCGCCACGGTCGCTTCAAGCAACGGAGGAAATAATGAAATCGGCGCACGGGGATGACACAGAGATAGCGCGAAATCGCCAAAACGGACCGGGTTATGCACGCCGCTGGTCGCGCCTGTCAAGCCATCGGACAGTTGCATTCGTGGCGCGAAATCATACCGTCTTCAAGCACTGCCCTGGCCTTCGCTACAACAACCACAACAGCAGCAACAACAAAAAACGGCGCGCTTGCTTTCGTCGTTCGGCCTGGTTAGGGTCTGCGGTTGCAGACGTGAACAGCGCACCCGGAATTTCGCAGCGAAAACAATGCTAGCTACTCGTTACGACCAGGCATTCTCAAACACACGAATCACGCAGAGGAAAACTCCGTCCACACGAACGTTCTTGCCAGCACCACGCCGCAAACAACGTTTCGCGTCGGCGGGAAACGGTGGAGTGCAACTATAGTGCCTAGAATAGTGCAACCTCAAATATGGCGTCGCCGCCGCCGCGCAGGTAGCGCCGCCGCGCGGTCCAAGGCTCTGTGAATACACCCTATAGAAGCAGGGGACGGGGGTACTTTCGTCGCTCGGATTACCCTGATACCGAGAGAGGTCCCGGAACTCCCTGCCTGGTAAACAGACAGGGAGCCCATCCGCCGGAGCTTGACCTGGGCTCCGATGGCCACCGTTTGAGTTTTCTACCCTTCACATTTATAACACGTCACCACGGTAGGTTACAGCTTTTGTTGGGGGGCTCGGGGTCCGCGGTGTCCCCAATACCGTCACCAAGATTGCTCAAGGTGCCCCGTGCAGGGCCATTTAAGGTTTGCGGGCGACATAGTCTTGCTGTGGGTGAGACTGCAGAACACACACAAACAATGCTTGAAGAACTACAGCCAGAAAGCACGGCCGTTGGTATCAAAATAAATATGAATAAATTTAAAGAAAGGAGGAATAAGCATGCCAATAACGTATGGTTCAGCTTTAAAAACGAAACGCCAGAAGAACTTGCAGAATATAACTACATGGGAGAGATGGTCAGGACTGACCCCAACCATGAGAGAAAAATTTGGCGCATATAAGGTATGGCTTGGGGAGCACTAGACAAGCCCTCTCAAATAGTGAGAAGTAAGCTACCTGTGTCACTCAAAAGAAAAATTTACAACCAGTGCATTCTGCCGGTGATGACATACGGAGCTGAAACTTGGCGTCTTACTAAAGAGCTAAAAAGCCAACTTAGGTCTGCTGAACGGGCTAGTCATTAATCCGATGGTGGGCTGAAATAAAGCAATTCGGGGGTAAACTGTGTATTCGAGCAGCGCAGAGCGGGAGCGGTTGGAAATGAAGGGCAGAGGCGTTCGTTCTGCTGTGGACCAGAGTAGGCTGATCATGATGATGGGAATGGTGATGGTGGTGATGATGAGTATGATGATGATGATGATGAACCCCCAAATTCATTTTTTACCTAAGCACTCTAACACAGTAGGCAGTTTTAGAATAGGGGACGCCGGCGTTGGGGGCCCCCAAGAAGTTAGGGGAACCCAAACGCAAGGCGCTCGCGTGTGGCGAGGTTTAGAAGAGGGGCGTCCCCAACAGCGCGCCACCGGCTTGCGTTGCTCGGGGCGGCTCGGGTGATTGCAACTTTAGGCTTAGCATCACGGCGGATATTTGATCGCCGCCATCTGTGCAACTGCGAATGACAATCCGGAACATAACTTTTCACCACACTATCATCCTGTTTCTCGCATGTGGAACTTTATTTCAGCTACAATAGCCGTCTGAGCGATCGGTGACCAAGAGATCTGCGTAGCCTGTTTCGATGCTTCCGCGCAGGGAGCTCCATCTTTCGGCCGCTCGGCGCACCGCGCCGCGGCACTGGTCAGACAGCCGGACCTCGGCGGCCGGTCAGCGTAGGCTCAGCATCGCGTCAGATATCTGATTGCCGCTTTTAAAATAAGCCCTGATAACAATCCCTAGCACAATTTTTCACCACATTAGCACCTACTTTCTCGCATGTGGAACTTCTTTTTAGCGATCAGATTGATGCGGCAGAGCAGCGACAAGCGGTTGCTACCGTGGACTGCGCCGGTTCGAGCCGCTGAGTGTGCCGAGCTGGCAGGCGCGGCCGGCGTGTGCGCGGACTGTTTCCGAAGGCAGAAAACGCTTCACGATTTCCTGCTTTATTCATTTCGTGCGAACGACGCACGGAATCTACAAATTCAGCTCAGCGATCGTCGTAGTTGATCGGGTGAGTCGAGGAACGAGCCGCAGGTTTCGCTTCAGCCATGGTCACGCGCAGTCTCGCTGGCTGCGAGAGCGACGCAAGAACGCACACTCCAGCAAGGGGCGCCTGCTATTTCGGCAAAATAGCGTGTGCGCTAGACGCAAACCCAAAACAGTAAGGACGGCTTGGGTTCTGCGCATGCGCAGTACGACGCCCCAAGACGCTTGGGGGCCCCAGAGCCTTGGGACCCCCTATTCGAAAACTCCCTAGTATGTTACACTAAGTAAAATTTGTTAACGGTGGCACTTTAGCAGCAATGTCTTAACACAAACTCAATTTGTGTAGCCACAAAGTTTTTGCCGTCCATGCCACGCCGAACGTCCGGCGGAACTGCATGTTATGGCGGCACCCATGGTGACATGGAGCGCTTTCGCACAATTCCGTCCACGCTAGCGCCAGATTACACTCTAGGTAAGCTAGTGAGAAACTCTATGGACAAAATTATACGAGGAGGTGCTGGCTACCTACAAGTTGAGTACGCTTTGGCGCCTACTGCACTAACTGCGTCTAACGGCGCGTGTGTTTTGTCTTGCTGTACAATTCTGTGCGCGTTCCCTGCATGCACTCGGCACGAAAACGGAGTGAAAAACTTTATTAAGCACACACAACCACGCCAATTTTTTTTTTGCTTCCTGGATAAACAGAGTAAAAGTTGAAAGCACACATTTTTATAGTAAAAAAAACTCCAGAATGCATCGACAGTGAACTTCAATGCTATCCGTTCCATGGTTTATACGCCCTTATGTTCACAACTCTTATTACTTCATGAATACTCTTCGTACTGGAGTCACCTCAACATGTTCTGCTTCAAAGATTAAACTACTTTCCCGACGAAAATAAGAAAAAGTATAAAACAATCACTATCTTAAATTATGTTCCTAATTTCTACAGCAATGTCCTTGGTTCGAATGGTTGGTGCGTCAAAAGTCTATAGGGGCCTGGAAGAAATGTGACGGAATTGCATGCAATTTCCATTCGCTTTGGGACAATTGGATTGATTTGGGGATATGCATCTCGAAAAACCAGCAACGAACGATAGCTTCCCGCCGTGTTCCCGCTGTTCTTTAAAACGTTCTTGTTTATTTTGTTTACCGTCCCCGCGAAGTATACTGGCCTCCTAACCCAGAGCTGCGCTTTTCATGGCTGCCTATTTCCGTTCATGCCACAGGTGGCCGGGTAGAAACGTCATGCGTTTCCTCTCGTTGCGTTTTTCTCCCTATCGCTGTGACGAAAAAAGCTGGCACTGCACTTTTGAAAGCCTATGGAGGAAGGTATCCGTCATGTTGTTGTCAAACACATGGAGGATGAATGAGCGGATCTAATTTTCCGCGCCCATCCTAAGTGGTCATCCCCGGAAATCTTTTGTACGTTTTTATTTCTCACTTTTTATTACTTCCTAGGTTGCGGTCGCAGTATCCAGAAACCTCCACTGCAATGTCAAAATTGTAGTGAGTGTAGGGGGCGGAAAGTTTCACCACTAGCAAAAACATTCGACAAGAGGAGAAAAATCCCCAGAAATGTCCTGTTGGGAAACTGTCATATATTGCGTAAAGATTGCGCTTAATTGCCTTCGTCGGGCTGCAGTTTTTTTTTCAATAAGTTGATTCATATTATATGACTTCAACGATCTTGTGAAGTTTTGTATCGATATAAGAAGTCCTTAAAAAAGCGGCAGGAAACCTCGTTGCAAGTATGGACATCAACTTTTCGGATAAAAAAAAGCCTTGTCGATTACACTGGCGTCGACGGTAGCATTGGTAAGACTCGTTGCTGGAGAGAGGGCAACAAAAACCAGCTTATTCGAGGTCTTTGTTTCCGTGTCGTCTGCTGTTAGCTTTTCTTAATCGCGTAACGGCGCTCCATTATATCAGCTTTCGTTGGATTGGGGGTTTGTTATGTTATGCAAGGTATATTATGCGTCGTTTATGCAAGGTTTTTGTGAAATCCTGACTGCATGACATCACAAATTGTGCGAAGATCCCCGGAATTCCCGCGTCAGTAGGGCTTTCGTCATCGCCTTGGCTTGTCATAGTTCGTCTTCGTCACGCATCGGCCACACTCGGCGGCTGCGCAAGGCCGTTTCGTCTGGAGCGGATATCGTCTTCTGCGGGTGTTGCCCCGCCTCGTGTGAAACGATGAATGGCCGGCATGGGCTCTCGTCAACAGATGATATTTTGCCCACAATTGGGGGAAAGCAGGAAGGGAAGTGAAAGCCTTGATCGATTCCTCCCCTTTAGAGACCGTCTTTCTATGAGCTCTGTGTTGAATACTCGAAGTTCCGGCCAAATCGAGTTTGATGAGAACTTGTTGCTGTCATCGGACTGAGATAAGTAGGGGGCACCCGGAGACATCGACATTTTACCGGTGAGCGCGTTTTTGGCGCTATTAGGACACGTTTTCCGAGAGGGTGGGCTAGGCCTATCGCTAGCGTGGTAGGCCAGCTGCTACTATGGAAATGGAACAACAGCTCGTGCCTGGCGCCGATGGTGATGCGGCCATCGTAGAAGCCCATGACTCGGACGAGGAAGAAGATAACTGCATGCATCAAGACGATGAGAGTTGGGTAGAGAGCTAGAATTTGTCCGAAAAGGGGAAGACAGGGTCGGTGAAGATTTGGAGTGAGGTGATATCAAGAGCGCAACGACGCCGGGACCAAAGACAGCTACGTCTAACCGATAACCAAACCAAGCAAGCACCATCGCCTTCGCCACCGGGGCGTCAGTCGAGACCTACACTTCGTCAAGCCAGGCATTGGTTCAAGCCTCTACCAAGGGACCATTGCAAGCTAGTGGTGAGACCCCGCGGTGGGCTCAACTTGCAGCACATCTTACCCTCACAGCTGACCCTGGCTCTCCTTCACGCCACCAGCACAACCTGGCGTGAAGCAAGCATACACCTGCAGATCGACCAAGCCCAGAATACTGAAACGATAAGCACGCCGTCCGTTCAGATTGGCGAGAAATTAATCGGTGTAACTGACATCAAAATCAAGGATGAAAAACATTCAGTGGAGATATACGGGCTCGCGTCCGATGACTCACTCAAGGGTGTCATTCAAGAAGTTCCGGAAGAATTCACAATTCAAGAAATCATTGAAAACATCGAGCAGGACGGCTTCGAGTTGTACGCAGCAAGGCGGATGGGGAAAAGTAAACTACTGTGATCTTGACGTTCGCAGGGTCAGAAGTTCCCCGCTGCGTCTACCTCTACGGAACGGCACATCGGTGCACACTCCACAAGAAAACAGTACCAGTGTGCAGTGTGTGCTACGAGGTGGGCCACCGTAACACGGCCTGCCAATGCCAAGGAACACGCGCCTGCCACGAGTGCGGTACGTGCGACCCAGGTCCGGACCATACCTGCGTGGCAAAGTGCTCCCTGTGCGAAGGCGCTCACGTTACGGGCGCCAAAGGATGTTCGAGGCGCTTCGTCACTCCATACGTTATTCGCCGGAGAGAGCAGCAGCAGCGACGACAGGCGCAAGGTAAACATCAGGTGAAGTCGCAACAAGGCCTGCAACAGAAAGCGTCGGTGGAGCAGCAGCGGGGTTCCAGGCGGGACCGGTCTTCGAGCAAAAGTCGAAGGGACCGATCGGCGACTCCAAGACGAAGGGGGAAGAGTACCTCCAACACGGGTTCAACACGTGTCGCTGACGGCAGCAGACAGCAGTCGAGGTCCAGCTCAAGGTCCAGGAACAAGACACCAGCGAGGAGCAACCTAAAACAGGTGGGCTAGTCAGACAAATCCTCCATCATACATGACAACCAATTTCCTCCATTATTGCAAGAGCCTCAGAAGCAATGTAAAGAGTGCGAACAATTGAAGTCATTGGTAGCCAAACAAAATGAGCAGATGGCTCAACTAACTGCACAAATAGAAAATCTAAGTGAAATGTATCGATCGATAAGAAATAAAAGCGAAACTAAGAGCTGTAGCCAAAGGACGGACACCGACGCAAGGAGAAAGGTACCCAAGCGGGACATCCAGCCAGAGCAGCCGGAACACCAAAAGTCACCAATGTCAGCCACAAAGGACGAACCCGAGTGGGTGCATCCCATGCAAGAAATGAATAGCACCATTGCGCAGCTCTCCAACAAGGTATCACAACTGGTGACGCAAATGACCTCAAAGATATCTAGGATAGACAGGCTTGAAGCCAACGTTAATCAGCTTCTACTGACGCAAAAGACAAGGAAGGGGGTACCGTATGCCAAGACGGGATCTGAGGGTGGTCACACAACCAGTAGCCTAACCCCAAATCAAGATGGGGCGTCCTACTAAAAGCCAACTGAGACCACGACAATTCTCCAGTGGAATTGTCGTGGCTTTAGAGACAAGGCAGGTGAGCTACAGCAATATGTGGACTCACTCGACAGCAAGCCAGACATCTTGGTCATGCAGGAAACAAACAAGAAACCCAAACTCCCGGGCTTCGTAACGTACGTCGATACGACGGAAAGAGGGACAGCAGTGCTGGTGCGGAACACAATAGCGGCAACACAACATCTAACAACACAAAGAGGGTGCGAGCACACCTTGATTGAAATCCACAGCCGAGGTATAAGGAGTGTACACAACGTTTTTATACTCACTATGTACTGCAGACCTTCCAAGCAGGACCTTGACCTAGCGGGGACAATTCAGGATGCCATGGACAAAGCCGGCTATAGACCTTTGCTCGCACTTGGTGATTTCAATGCGGCGCATACGACGTGGGGGTACAAATTCTGCTCGAAAAGAGGGAGGCAACTAGCTAGCCTAATGGATCAGCACAATTTGGCCTTGCTCAATGAACCAGGCACTCCAACACGAATGGGTACTAGCGCTGCCAGAGATACCACGCCTGACCTGTCGCTCTTGGAAGGTATCCTGGACGCTACGTGGCAAAACACAGGAGTGAACTTGGGGTCCGACCACGACGTCCTGAAGATCACAGTAAGGGGCCCCGGCTTCAGGGCGAAGTTCGGAATAGCCCGAATAACGAACTGGGACAACCTTAAGAAGGAACAGGAGGAGGGTGTAGAAGAGACAACGACGGAGAGCAAGCCCTACGAGCACGGGGAAGAGGAGCAAATCGCCTTGGTGGAAAAACACACGAAGAGAATTGCAACCACAAACCAAACCCCACGTGTCAACGCAAAACTAGCACATCTCTGGAAAGCTCGGCGCAGCCTCACCAAACGCTGGAAGCGGCAGCGACACAATAGAAAGCTCCGCAAAAAGATCCAAGAAGTCAAAAAACAGGCTGCGGAATACGCTGCGGAGCTATCCAGGGAGAGCTGGCTCAGCCTGTGCGACGAACTTCAGGGAACTCTATCGGCTCGCAAGACGTGGCAGCTCCTTATACATTTTATTGATCCAGTGACAAGCAAGGGTGAGTTAACAGAAATATGACGAGAACGTTGAACAATTATAATGGCGATGTGAAGAGGCTCTTTGGCCCCGCACGGGGCACCTTGAGTATTCATGGTGACGGTGAGCAGCGACACCGCGGACCCCGAGCTCCCAACATAAGCCGTGTCCAACCGTGGCGAGGTGTTTAAAGGTGAAGGGTAGAAGCCGTAAACGGTGGCCGTCGGAGCCTTGGTCAAGCTCCGGCCGATGAGCTCCCTGCCTGTCTACCAGGCAGGGAGCTCCGGGACCTCTTTGACTACCAGGGTAAGGTCAAAGGAGAAAGTACCCCCGTCTCCCTGCTTTTATACTATGCTTTATGGTATTGTCTAAAACCTCCCCCAGCCGTGATCGGCCCCCTAAAAGGGGCCGCACCGAAGTATCGTTTCCCCCATTGCCATCTTTAACATTTCCTGAACCAGATCATTACTCTCGATTTCTTGTCATGGAGTCCCTCAATCCAACCCACCCTCTTGCATCTCAGTCAGTCTTCTTGATCGCCAAGTATCTTGAAGCCATAATAGGAAAATCGTATAAATGCAAAAAACAAAGATCTGGTGAACTCCTAACCGAAATAAATGACAAGCAGCTGTCCACAAAGCTTCTAGCTCAGACAAAACTGGCTGATCTAGACATCAGGGTCACACCCCATCGGAGCCTAAACAGCTCCAGGGTGTGATATCAGAAACAGATCTCTTGAACGAAACGGATGCGGATCTCCTTGCCGGCTTGAAGGATCAGGGCGTCACTGCCGTGAGACGCATCACCATCCGCAGAGACGACAAGGAGATTCCCACCAAGCACATCATCTTGACCTTTGACCGCGCAGTTCTCCCACAACACATAAATGCAGGTTTTATCCGTTGCTCCATCCGTCCGTACATCCCGAACCCGCGGCACTGTTTTAAGTGCCAGCGGTTCGGGCACGGTACGAACTCTTGCCGTGGCCGAACGACGTGTGCAAAATGCGCGGCGGACGATCATCCGAGCGAGAACTGCCCATCCCAAACCCTCACTTGTGTAAACTGTGGGGGGCCGCATGCAGCATACTCACGCAAGTGCGAAAAATTCCAACTAGAAAAAAAGATCATAAACATTAAGGTCACTGAGAACATCACCTTTCCAGAGGCGAGAAAGAGGTTCGCCTCTTTCCCTCGGGGGAGGTACGCCGACGCAGCTCGCCGGGGGGCGGAGCGACGTCTGGTTTCCACAGGGACCCAGTTCAGCGAGTCTGACCTGGTCCCTCCTCCACCCCCCCCTGGGTTGCCTCTGGCAGCCCAACCCGCCACCACGCCGCATGCTGAGGCAGCAGCGGTTGTGGTGGCCACGTCTTCCGTCGGGACCGGTGCCGCTCCCGCCTCTGTCTCCCCATCCTCCAGTGCGTTGGAGGGTACCGAGGTGATGGACACCACGGGCCCCGCACCGGCTCCCACCGCCACCGCAGCGCCTGTGCCACCTCTGGCGCCCCCGACGGTGGCGGCTCAAACGAAGGGCTCCCGAAGGGGGGCCAAGTCCGGGGGGCCCGGTCCGTCGGGCACCCCTCGGACATCCAACGACGAGATGGATGTTGGGCCGTTCCTGCCTGCAACGCAGCGCAAGGAGCGGCCAACGACTTCCAAGCCTACAGAAAGGCCCAAAAAGCCCAATCCAAGAGTAACAGCCCCGAAAGACGACACATGAACACACACGAACACACACATTCCAGTCATTCTTAAATTTAAATAATGGGAACAGAAAATATTATCCAATGGAACTGCAGAGGCCTCCTTAAAAATCTTGACGATGTGTATGAGATTCTGCATGCCAGTCAGCCAAGTATTATGTGTCTCCAGGAAACCCACCTCAACTCTAAACAAACAAATTTCTTAAATAGGTACATGCTATTCAGAAAGGACAGGGTTGGCTGCACCCACTCTTCAGGAGGTGTGGCGATTATCGCCCGGAAATCATTAGCATGCCACCCTGTCACTTTAAACACTGTCCTCGAGGCTGTAGCGATCCGTACCATAATATTTATTAGGTTGATAACGGTATGCTCCATTTACATCTCTCCTGATTTTGCACTTCTTAGCTCTGATTTCGAGGCACTGGTTGACCAGCTGCCCGAACCATACATACTAACAGGCGACCTTAATGCGCACAACTCTCTTTGGGGCTCCACCAGAACTAATGCCCAAAGTCGCCTGATAGAGAAGTTCCTTACATCCTCCGGAGCATGCCTTTTCAACAAAAAACAGCCTACATACCATAACTTAGGACACAATACATTCTCGCATCTTGACTTGGCTATTGGTTCCGCAGTTCTCTTTCCATTTCTTGATTGGGGTGTGGGCACAGACCCATATGGTAGTGACCATTTCCCCACTTCATTAACGTATATAGGTATAGTCCCGAGCAGTCCATCTTCCCATAAAAGGTTTAATGAATCACAAGCAAACTGGAGCACATTCACACAAACATCTCAACTACACCACACATCCATAAAACACCTACACGTGGAGGAAGCCGCCCAACTCGTCACGGCGCACATCCTCGACGCCGCCGAAAAGTCCATTCCCCACGCCTCCAGTGGGTCCCGCTGCCCAAGGAGGCCCTGGTGGAATGAGGACTGCAGGCGGGCGCGACCGGCCCAGAACAAGGCGTGGGGTGTCCTTCGCCGGTACCCCACGTCAGACAACCTCATTTCTTTTAAACGGGCAAAGGCTTTTGGGAAGCGAGTGCGTCGTGAGGCGAAAAGGGAGAGTTGGCGCACCTTCCTCTCTTCCATCAATTCATACACTGATACACACAAAGTCTGGACACGAATACGTAAACTAAAAGGACAACAGACACACAGCCTGCCCCTGGTTAGTACAACAGGGGACACACTGGAAGACCAGGCTAACACACTTGCACAACACTTCGAACACGTGTCCAGTTCAGCACACTACACAAACACTTTCATGAAACACAAAACATCTGTAGAAAAGAAGTCCCTGCGTGATAACAACAAGTCGCACACTTCTTACAATTCTTGTTTTTCAATTCATGAGCTGAAGGTTGCTCTGAGCACATGTAAGACGTCAGCTCCAGGTGCAGACAAAACCACATACACTATGATACAACACCTACACCCAGACACTCTTGAAACACTCTTACACCTATACAATAAAATATGGCTTTCGGGGCACATTCCTCGCTCTTGGAGGGAGGCCATAGTAGTGGCTGTCCTAAAGGAAGGGAAGGACCCTTCCTCTCCTGCCAGTTATCGCCCCATTGCCCTGACAAGCTGCCTGTGTAAGCTCTTCGAGAAGATGATAAACAGGAGACTTGTGTACTTCTTAGAGTACAATGGTCTTCTCGAGAGCTGCCAGGCGGGCTTCAGGGCGGGGCGATCTACCAACGATCAACTCGTTGCGTTAGAGTCTTATATCAAAGATGCTTTCCTCCACAAGCAGTACTGCATGACAGTATTCTTTGATCTAGAAAAAGCGTACGATACCGCATGGCGGTATGGCATCCTAAGCGACCTCAAGTCCTTCAGCATGGCAGGTAACATGATGAACACACTTGCCAGCTACTTGTCTCAAAGAACCATTCGTGTGCGAGTTGGAACTGCACTCTCTAGGGTTCATGTGCAGGAAAATGGAGTGCCGCAAGGTGGAGTTTTAAGTTGCACCCTTTTTATTGTGAAAATTAATTCCCTTAGGAAGGCGCTGCCACCGTCGATTTCCTGTTCAATCTATGTTGGCGTAGTTCAGCTCTCCTTTAAATCCTGTAACTTGTCTGTCTGTGAGCGCCAGGTCCAGCTTGGTGTTAACAAGCTAGCTGGTTGGGCAGATAGCAACGGTTTTAAATTTAATCCAGGGAAGTGCACTTGTGTCTTGTTTTCCAAGAGGCGTGGCATCCGACCAGATCCATACCTTCAACTCCACGGTGTCTCTATTCCTGTAAAAAAGGAACACAAGTTCTTAGGTATTATCTTTGACGAAAAGCTGACATTCATCTCACACATTAAACAACTAAAACATAAATGCTTAAAAACAATGAATATCCTGAAGGTACTGTCGCACATTTCTTTTGGTGCTGACAAACAACTTCTTTTACGTGTTTTTACCAGCTTGATAGGCTCACGACTGGACTATGGTAGCGTTGTCTATGGGTCAGCCACTAAAACATCCCTCAGACTGCTGGACCCTGTACTTCATCTAGGGCTCCGCTTGTCAAGTGGTGCCTTTCGGACTAGTCCAGTCGAAAGTCTGTATGTAGAGTGCAACAAATGGAGCCTAGAACGTCAGCGAGCCTACACAGACCTGCTTTATGCTTTCAAAATCTCATCAATGCCTCACCATTCTTTTACATCAGTTTTTTATGATACATCCATACCTCAACTTCTTACTAATCGTCCATCAGTCTCTGCTCCCTTCGCTTTCAGGGTAAGAGAAGAAGCGTCGCAACTTGATGTCATGTTCTCAGACACCATCAAAACCTCCGCTACTGAACTTCTAGTACCGTGGCAGCTTCGCCCGATATCATGTGATATATCTTTTATAAGTGTCGAGAAAAACAGAGTGCCTAGAAGCGCGATCGTGCAACATTTCTTGTCCTTGCAGCACACATATAAGTGTGCTGAATTTTACACGGATGCTTCAAAAACTGCCACAACTGTTTCCTGTGCTGCGCATGGTGGCACCTTTAATGTCTGTAGAACTATGAATAGAAATTCAAGCATCTTTACGGCAGAGGCCTATGGTATACTTCTTGTAGTTCAACATATTGTTCTAAGTCGAATTCCGAAATCTGTAATTTATACTGATTCTTTAAGTGTTGTGCGTACATTATCCTCACAGAAGTCTAAAAACCATGTAGTCAATGCTCTCATTAGTACTCTTATGTCTGTGTATGCGTTAAACCTTGAGGTGACCGTGTGCTGGGTGCCAGGGCACTCTGGAATTCCAGGTAATGAGACCGCAGACCGAATGGCGGCCGCTGCTGCCCTTACAACTACCGTTGACATAACAACAGTACCCTACACCGACCTCAAATCACACATCAGACAACACCTTCGCACAACATGGCAAGCACACTGGAATCAACAGACTGACAACAAACTACACATTATAAACCCACTCTTGGGAGCATACACCACTGATACTCACAACAGACACAACGAAGTTACCCTGGCTCGATTACGGATAGGCCACACGCATGCAACACATTCCCACCTGCTCACGGGATCTCCTAGACCTCTGTGTAGCAGGTGCGGGGAGGGCCTATCCGTAGTCCACATACTAATAACATGCAAGGCACTTCACACAACACGACACAAACACTTCAGAGAACTCTACAGACAACATATCCCACTACATCCATCGCTGTTTCTAGGGGACGATGCCAGTGTTTCTGTTAAACGTGTGTTTGATTATTTGTCAGATCTTAAGTTTTTAAACCTTATCTCATATCACGCATAATCAAATCTGGCCCTATACACCAGCCATCACCATTACTTTTAATTGATTTTACTATGTCCGATTTACATGTTTTTATACCTACCTTTTTGTGGTAATCACCTCGCTTCATTATATAACTTCTTTTCTGGCGCTCTTTGCCCTCGTTGGCCTTGCGCCATGAAACACCAACCATCATCATCATCAGGCTCTTTGGGAATCTTAGAGACAAATACCTCAAGACGGACAGGAGTGTACAGCGGCCAGGATCTTATCGGGGAGCACCCAACGAGACGCTGGACAGACCGTTCACCGACTTTGAGCTTAAGGTGTCAATTGTCGAGAGCCGTCAGAATAGTGCCCCGGGTCCAGATACCATCACGTATAGGCTGCTTAAAAACTTGAGCGACAGAGCCAGGAAGGATCTCTTGCGGCACATGAATGAGGCCTGGGTGAGCGGCACCCTACCGAGGCGATGGAAGGAGGCGGAGATCAGGTTCATACCGAAGCCCGGAAAGTCCCCGCACATTGACAATCTAAGGCCCATTTCCCTCACGTCTTGTGTGGGTAAAGTGATGGAGCGGATGGTGCTAAATAGGCTGCAAAAGCATCTAGAAAACACCAATCAGATGCCGGATATCATGTTTGGATTCCCAAAGCACCTCGGAACGCAGGACGTGTTGCTACAAATAAAAGAGGAGGTCATGAAGCAGGCCACGAGACATTCGCCCAGAGCCATTTCGGCGCTTGACCTCAAGGGCGCATTTGATAACGTCTCTCACTCCAGCGTCCTATCGAACCTCCAGGGCACCGGATGCAGAGAAGGGGTATACAAACGCGACTTCTTGACTGACCGCTAGGCGAGAATCAAAGTGGGCGAAGAGGTATCCCCTCCTGTGAAACTTGTAGCCAGGGGACCCCCCAGGGATCCGTCTTGTCACCCCTTTTGTTCAACATGGCGCTCCTGGGCCTGCCAAAGGTGCTCGGAGCGATCGAAGGATTGGGGCATGCGCTGTATGCCGATGATATGTCGCTCTGGACGACGAAAGCAGGCTCTGTAGGATGGATCCAAGACACGCTGCAGGCAGCCGCAGATGTTGTGGACAAATTCGCTTAGATGCTCCCCAGGTAAATCAGCACTGGTGATCATCCGGCCAAGGGCGCCTAAGAAACAAAAAGAGGACATAAAAGTCAGCCTAGAGGGCGAAGACATCCTCCCACGCCCCAGTACGAAAATTCTCGGATTAGTCATCCAGGCCGACAACAGGGCATCTATACCCGTTGCAAAACTGAAGTGCACGTCGGAACAAATCCTCCATATGGTCCGACGGGTGGCATCAAGAACCCGAGGCCTCAAGGAGAGGGACACACTTAGGCTCGTCCAAGCCTTTGTGGTAACCAGAATAACATATGTAGCACCTTACCTCCTCCTGAACAAAGCGGACACACAGGTGCTGGACGTCATCATCCGCAAAGCCGTCAAGCAAGCTATTGGAGTTCCTATGAGCGCGTCTACATGCAAACTCTTTGAAATGGGCTTGCGCAACTCGGTCGACGAGCTCATTAAGCCCCATCTCGCCAATCAGAAACAAAGGCTGAACCAAACAAAAGCGGGCAGGCGCATCTAGCAGAAAATCGGCTGGAAGGTGACGCTATCTGAGGACAGAGAACAGCTGCCAGATGAATGGCTGGAAGCCATCAAATCCAAGCCCATTCCCAAGAACATGAACCCAGCGTACCATGGCGGCAGGCGGGAGGCAAGTGCTCGTGCTCTCAACAGGCTTCTGGCAAAAGAAGAAGGGGCTATCTTCACGGACGCCTTCATGAATGACGGTACGAACCGGTCAACAGCAACGGTGACAACCACGAAAGAGCTGCTGACGTGTGCATCTGCTGTAGTTCAGAGCATTGAAGAGGCAGAGGAGCTGGTGATTGCTTTGGCCCTTACTCTACCGGACAAGACCAAGGTGGTCACTGATTCCCAGCAAGCCTACAGAAGCTTCCAGTGCGGCTGGGTGTCCCGGTTGGCCCTCCGAGTGCTCAAGGAGAAAAAACCTCCGATGGAAACCGTAGAAGTAGTGTGGGTACTGGCTCATTCTGCGGTGGAGGGTAATGAGTTTGCCCACCAGCAGGCCCGAGCACTGACTTACCAGGCCACGTCCGCAGTAGAGGCAAAAAACCAACCATTGCTTACCTACAGGGAAATAACCACTTATTACAGGTACGACAGGAGGACGCTACCAGCACCACACGCAGCATTCACGAAGGAACAGCAAACTATATACCGGCAAATCACCCCCGTCTACTCAACCGCATGTTCCCAAACTAATTCCAAGAAGTTTGCCCAATATGTAAAAAACTAGGCACACTCCAGCACATGATAGGATAGTGCAGGTTTAGCCCGAAGCACCCGCCCCCCTTACCCGAGTCTCTCCCCACCAACCCCACTGTACCCTTTAACAAGAGATGGAGGATCTTGCTGACCAGCCCCGCCCTGGAGGATCAGCTACTACTGGTCACCAGGGGCCAGGCGGCGAGAGCAGCATATGGATTCCCGTGAACAGGGAACCATCTCCGTCCAGAGTGGATTTCGCAACGAACGAGTCTTCAATAAAGTTTCTCTCTCTCCCCTTTAGATGGCGGCCTGCAGCCCTTGGGCACGAGTGGCATCTTTGGTCAGTTGGACGAGCTTGATCTGCATTTCAGCGTGGGGACTGGTAATGCATAAGTGTGTGTAAGTGTGTATAAGTGTGCGAACGGGTAATACGTAAGTGTGCTCGTAGAGTTTGCTGCTGAGCATCACAAGCCTAAATCATGTGAGTGAATGTGGCTCGCTGGGTGCACCACTCGCATTGATCCTTGTAAAATTCGGGATAAATCTGGAGGAATATTGCAAGATTGGGGAAGGCATCACCCTGTAGTTGACGCCAGGCTACAGATTGACGTCATCAACTGTTTGCGATCAAATAACGGCCGCCTGCAGTTACTTCGAAGCAGGTTCCGAGTGGCCACTTCATAGCCAGGCTGCGAATGTGACGGAATGCGCACTGCCGCTCATTCATGCCCATACGGCGCGTGTTCAACTCGTTGCAACTCCAGCAGCGTGGTGGGATGTTTAACATGTCATCGTTACACAGTCGATGAGGCTCGCCGTAGTGGAGGTCTCCGGGCTAATTCGGCCACCTGGGGATATTTAACACACTCCCAAATCTGGAACACACGCTTTTTCGCTTTTCGCCTCCATCAGAAAGCGGCCGCCGCGCCCGGAAATCGAACCCCCGTCTTTGGGCTCAGCTGGAAGTTGGTATGAATGAGAAGTGCTCACTGCCGATCCATACTGCACGGCCTTGGGGTGTGTTGCTAAACAATTTTACACACCATAGAAAAGTTAAATCATGGTTTTATTTTAGACTAGGCTGTTCAAGGTGAAGACTCACGAATAAGTGGATTCGGGGTACGCCTTGCTTTCCTATTTTATGGAGCAACGATTTTTTATAAGCAGGGCACCACGAAGCCAAAACTAGCCACGGAATGTATACCCTGTGATTGGAAACAGGTGACGGCGTGTAGATGTGCAGTCGGGGAGAAAATAATGCATAGACACTTAACACCATCAAAGCGAAATGCTGATAGATGACGAACGGCTGGCTTCATTAAATATTGAAAATAAAAAAAAATATGCTATAAAGTTTTATGTAACGTGTTCCAGCTCTAGTGCCACCGTGCTGTCACCCCTTTGAGCAAGGTCACAGGTTGGACTTGATGAATAAGTAGTGATTTCAAGTTGACACATGGGTTTATCGCTTCCGATAGCGTTCCCTTGCGTCATTTTCGATACGTAGCAGCTATTTCTCCTACATGTCAGGCCGAATTTCTAGACATTGTGTATCCACCGGAAATGTCCGGTACAGGGAGCAGAAGGGTATAGCTTAACGAAGTTATCAATAGCGTGAACTGGCGCAACGAATATGGTGGGTAGCCATTCCTAGCCGCTGTGATACCCATTAAGAGCATTGGGCAGCGTAGTCATTTTTATTCTTCTGTGGAAGAAAATGTCAACTTGCATTCACCAGTTCGAAGCGCCCCACAAGCAGCAACATAATACAGGAGCAACAAGCAATCGCATCGGTTATTACGCGAACGATTAAATACCAAAGCAGACACGGCATATCTCCACCACCCCAAGGTGCGGTCACAAGCATGGAACTGTGCGGGAACCATTCCCGCTATTTCTTGCGTATAATTGCGTAGTGTCTCCTACTATAGAGGGCGCAATAATAGGAGAAGGACTGTTATAGGAAGTAGGCATTAAGAAATCCAATTCAAAGCGCGATACGAATAATACAAGAACTCTGGATGCCCCAGGAAACTCCCAAGCTTTTTCTCTCAGATGTCAGTTGGTGCAGCTAGAAGGTACGCCGAACGATGGACAGCCGACGGGTCGGTGGCACTGATCCCTACTTCATGTGAACATCAACTTCAGGTTTCGCTACAACTAACTAAAAAGATCTCCACAACTGTAGCAACAGAAACTAGCGATTCTTAGCTCGTTCCACTCCGATGGGATAGTGGGCTTAGCCCCATGGCGCTAAAGTTACCGGAGGCCGAATATACAAAGATTTTTTCGAGTGTGTCGGTGCACTTGAAACTAGCCCCTAGGTGAAGAACTCACAGCAGTGGGCGATATCTTGATAGGAAAGTTGCCTGGCGGCCGCAGTTAGCTCGTCCTACACTTCACATCTGACTACACTACTCTGAGATGCGTTAAGCCTGTAATTTGGTATACCCGTATCAGCTTGTACTATTCAGACCAAAAAATGAAGTTTACTGTATTAAGATTTTTATTCGTTTTTCGTTTCCGCACAATTTTGAGTGACTGCATCGCCGAATACCTCTGATTACCAGACTTGAGTGTATTGTATTACTGCGAAGCAGTATAGTCGAACCAGCCATGGACATTTTCGTGTCCACGTCAGCAGAAAACTCCGATGCTACTACTGGCTACACAAAGAAACATCCCAGGCTACTATTGGCTACTGGTTGCGCGGCCAGGCTACCAGCAAGAAGCTACTGGCACCGCGAGGAGTCGAACCTGGGCCCAAATGGAGAAGCGGAGCGAGAGCCCGTGGTCTTGCCGATAAGCTGCGCCCACATGCGGAGACGGAGAGACAGACGGTTGTTTGTATGCAGCGTTTGGAGAGGGGGAGGACGCTTTTTGGAGGCGACGCATAAAACAAGAGTGAGGGAGAGGAAGTGAGAGAAATGGCGCCATAGCCGCGCGTGCCGCCCTCCTCTTCACCCTTGGAAAGACCATGCTCTCCACTCTCTCTGTTGGTCGGCACTGTGCGTTCGGCAAACCGCTTCGGAGAATCTCAGGTAACGGCTGGCAGACCCTCTCGCTTCGCTCTCTGTAGAGCCACGTGTGTGAATCAAATAACGCCGCATGGGTAATTATGGGTGTCGTTTACAGCTTCGCAGTCCAACCCTTTTCGCTGCGTGGATTGGAGCCAGCTGTTTTAATAGAATGAAGTACATTTTTCTTGTGGAATAGTTCAAAGCCAATGAAAATACAGTTGAACACGGATATATCGAACACGGATATATCGAATTATTGTCTATATCGAACAGTGCAAACATCCCCTTGAAAATCCCATGCAAAAGTATAGGGCTGTTGTGCGCGTGTATCGAACTCCTGATCACGGGCAAATTCGATATATCGAATTCCGCGCCGAAGGTTCCCCTGAAAGTTTGCGTCCTCTGATGGGGTGGAGTTCATGATAATGTTGACTCATCGCAGGCGCTGCCTGGCTTGGTGAGACAGAGGCGGCGTCCGCGGCATTATGTCGCTTCGATGGCCTTCAACAGCTGTTTTCACGCTAGCACGAGGGGCAGCTCCATGATAGCTAGAACGCGGATAGTGGTTGGGGCGAAAGGACATAAAGGAGCAAAAGAAAGTGACCGGAGGCACTCTTTTTCTTTGGTTGAGCTGTTTTGTGGCTCGTGCAGGGGGACCGATGCGGCGTTGTATGTTTGTTTTGTACAAGGCATTCATTTCGGAGCAACGAAGGCGGGAATTCGTCGGGTGCAGGCTGCTGAAAAGATCTTGGTTGAAAAAGCGTTCAGAATTCCTCGAAGTAATTTTGAGGGCAATGCTCCCATCAACGTTGACGTAAAGGCGAATGCAGCACAACCCGCCCCGGCTATTCCGGAGCGTGTCGGGTGCAAAGCGACTTCGCTGCACGCCTCCAGATGGGGGAGGTGTTCGTTTCGGATACTGAAGATAACGGCACTCAGTGCCTGACAACGTTACCAACCGCCTACTGCAGCCGAGGTTACGTCGGCGTTATTCGCCTCTGTTGTGGCACAGTGTACAGCGTTGATTTTCTCATTTGTGCGTGTGTGTAATCTTGAAGAGAATTTGGCGAACTCTACGACGCAGAAGAAAAAACAAGCGAAGCTCAAAGACATTTCAGTGATAAAGAAAGTGCGGTGGTCATCATGCTGCGGTTCGATGTTTCCATGCTTTAAAGGAGCCATGAAGAGAAAATACAACTTCGTTTAATTTGAAAGAACTAGGATTCAGTATCTCACTCAGCTCCATTACAGCCCCAAAAGATGTTTTTTAACGAAAAAAAAGCAAGAAGTATTTAAAAAATTTCAAATTTTGCGCCACAGTGACGTGTTATGAGCAAGCATGACGTCATACGGGCCAACAATAAAACATAATTTTCAGTGCGTTAACTGCACGTTAGCATTCAAGTGATGCGGTCAAATGAAACTAGAGGCCCCATTACAGACGTCGAGTCATGTGTCATCGCGACAGGTCACTTAGGCGGCCGCCAATCGCGCAAACAAGGTTCCGTGACGTCATAAAAAAGTTGCGGGAAATTGGCTAGGGGGTCGCGACTGCTTCATACGTTTTCTTTAATATCTCCGCTATTTGTTCGAAGATTGCGATGATATTTGTATCATTGTTATCGGGACTAAGCAGTCTTTCTAATAAGCCCAACTTGCATTTTGTCTTCATGGCTCCTTTAACGGTCAAAGCGGTAAATTACCGTTTTCCACGACTTCAGAAAACTCTCAGTGATGTGCGGAGTTGTCAGATAATCTTCAGATAGGCCTATTTTATATATCGAATTATCGATATATCGAATTCTTTCACGATCCCCTTGGAGTTCGATATATCCGTGTTCGACTGTATTCAATTTAGATCACCTAAATGATATTTTCTGTTGAATCTCTTGGGGCATTAGTCTCAAAATTGGGGAGCATTTTCTGAACGGTCCCAGAGTGCAGCCCAGGGGAGTGGCTCCTCTTTCACTGTAGCCCATATTCTGTCCGCGCCACCTGTGCTCAGTCCACCAGCTGAAGTTGGGTAGGCAGAGAGGGGCTGGACAGCCTCATCTCCCGTTCCTCTTGTTCGGTAGTTGATGGAAAGGGAGGAATGTACTCAGGGCTTAAGTCGCACACCCCCATCATATGGCAGTGTTCCTACCTCTGTGCAAAACTTACGCTCAGCACCGTAGTGATTCGGGTCCATTAAGTGAAGACGCCTCGGGTGAGGGAAGAAGCTGGGTTGTATGAGCCGTAGGATAGTTTTTTGTTCTATGGGAAGGTCAGCGAAAGGCGAACGTAGGGTCTGTCTCAGAAAGCGATAATGCTGGGTCGTGTTCATTAACGACACAAGCGGGTGACTGTCCTCGTGCAGCTCCATAGCACGGGGGGTAAAAGTGCAGGCTTGGTGGGGGTATTCGTTGCCCTCCATGGAAACGTGAGCGGGTGTCCAGAGGAGCTGAATGGAACCATTTGGGGAGTGAAGTTTTAGCACACGCACTGCAGGTCGGAACGCCAAACCCGACTGCTAGTTCCGGCAGGCTTGTTGGGAATCGTTGACTACCTTACGAACCCCTGGTTGAGTGAGAGCCAAGGCGATGGCTGCCTCTACTGCTTCCGTCATGGCTTTGGCCTTGAGTGAGGTACAAGCAAGGAGGTTGCTTCTTGAGGTAGCCCCGATGATGTCGTACTGCTGCCCTTGACGTTGGGAGGCGTCTGCGTAGATAACTGCATGATCCCCGCCGACGGTTATGTTGAGGGCTTGAGCCCGTGCTTTTCAGCGACGCTCGTGGTGTGAGGGGTTCATATTTTTACCTAAATGGAGCATCCTTAGTTCTTGTCGCCAAGAGTCCGGGAGCACATCACGTGGAGTGACATTCTGTGCTGCCGAGGCAATCTGGTGAAGGATGCGGGGACCCACTGCAGTTTTGCTCAGTTGAAGCTTCTGGATAGAAAGATGGCCCTTTATCAGCTTCTCCACCGTGTTGTAGAGCCCCATGCTAAGCAGCCTCTCTGTGGACGCACTCATGGGAAGACCAATGATTTGCTCCACCGCCTTTCTATTCATTATATAAAGTGTAGCAAGGATAACGAGCAGCTCTTGTAACGCCATCAGCTTATCCGGGTATGCGCCACATCCAGAAAGAGTGCCATGCGATCGTGGCCAATCTATGCACGACGGTATGCGCGCACACTGGTAGCAGTGGAAGAAGAAGTACGGCAGAAGGTGCTTGGCGCGTGTGTTCAGCCATCGTCTATACGCTTGTACCTGCGCTCGCCTTGCTTCTGCTCCTGCCAATAAACAACGTTGGGTCTACTACCGGAGGGTCAACTATATCCCTTACAAAAGCATCTTTATGTCCTCCTTGCCGAGAAGAAGACAGGGGGGTTGACGTATGTGATTGTCTCGAGGACATAAGCTTGAAGTAATCGAAACGTATCGGATTCCTTTAGGCCTTTCTTCTTGGTGGCAACTCACCTGTATCATTTGATTGATGCTGCGTTTGAGCCGCTGCAACGATACGTCACTGTTGGTGTTGGCCTGGAGTTGTAGGCCCAGGATCTTGATGCTGGGGCTTGGCCATCAAGGAGTATTTGAATGTGTTGCTTGAGGTGTCGTTTGGCGTGAGGGTGGACGACAAGGTGCTGAGATTTTTTACGTGAACACAGGACATTGGAGTACTAGAAGAGAGATGCCATGGTTTGGTGTGAGCTTCCTTTAATGGCTATCGCGTGGCATTCAGCGAGAATGCAGAGGTTAAACCCGTAGATGTGCTTGGTGAGTGCACTAATTGTCTTGCCCGTCTCCGCGTTGGCTCGTAGGTAAATCGGTATGACAACGGGCTCTGTCTTTGTTACTGTATTAGTTCCAGGTACGATTCCTGGTGGTGCGAGTAAAGTCTTTTATTTGTTTCCAGGAGTTTTCTGTTGACACCAACGGTCGCGAAAGAACCCTTGGGGGGTAGACGCAAAGAGAGAAAAAAAATGTGCGCCAATCCACCCTGCGAATGTGGTGCGAAAGCAAAACTGTAAACAGCACCTACAACGATTACCCGTATGACGTAACTTAAATTCAGTCACGTGGCTCTACAAATAGTGAAACCAGAGGCAAGTGAAATGCACATTACCACATGCTTTATAACTTCAACGAGACATTCTTTTCTAAGGTTAAATCAATGCATGATTCATGAACGGGTGTTGGTTGAGTTGTATTGGTGAAGCATATGAGTGGAAACTCCTTTTTTTTATAAAATAAAGGCAGCTTAAACTCGGTGTTAGACGATCTCACTTCTCCGTCTTTACCGCTGCCGACTGAGGCGCGATATCGGCGACAGATCCGCAGTATGAGGAGGAGGTGAAGGAGGAAATACTTTCATTCAGGTTTCTGAACGGCCCAGAGTGCGGCCTAGGGGAGGAGTTTCCTCTTCACTGGAACCCATATGCAGTCCGCGCCGCTTGTGCTCTGTCCACCAGCTGAAGCAGGGTTGGCAGGGAGGGGCTGGAGAGCAATCTCTCATTGCTCTTGTTGGGTAGTTTACGGGAAGAGAGTAAGGTGCTCAGGGTGCAAATCGCACACCCCGATTATGGGGCGGAGTGTTCCTACTTCTGAGCAAAATTTACATTCAGCTTCGTAGGGATTCGGGTGCATTAAGTGAAGACGCGTCCGTGGTGGTGAGAAGCCGGATTGTATGAGCCGTTGTTGTTCCCTGGAAAGCTCAAGGTGAGGCGAAAGTAGGCTATGTCTCTGAATTTGATAATGCTGGGTTATGTCCCTAAACGTGACAAACGGGTGACCGTCTTCATGCAGCTCCATAGCCTGGGTGGTAAAAGCGAAGGCTTGCTGATGGGCGTATTCGTTGCCATCTATGGAAGTGTGCGCGGGCGTCCAGGTGAGCTGAATTGAACCGGTTGGGGAGTGCAGCTCGGCACACGCAGTGCAGCTCGGGGTACCCACCCCGACTGGTAATTCCGGTAGACTTGTTGGGAATCGTTGTCTACCTTCCGAACCCCTGGTTGAGAGAGAGTCAAGGCGATGGCTGCCTCTTCTGCTGCCGTCATGCCTTGGGGGTAGAGTGAGCCACACTAAAGCAGGTCGGTTCTGATGGTAGCCAGGATGGTGGCGTGCTGCTGCCCTCGATGCCCGCCGAGGGTTTTGTTGCGCGCTTGAGCCTGTGCTTTTCAGCGACGCTCGTGGTGTGAGGGGTTCATATTCTTACTTAAATGGAGCATCCTTAGTTCTTGTCGCCAAGAGTCCGGGAGCACATCACGCGGAGTGACATTCTGTGCTGCCCAGGCAATCTGGTGAAGGATGCGGGAACCCACTGCAGTTTTGCTCAGTCGAAGCTTCTGGTTTAGAAAGATGGCCCTCTATCAGCTCTTCCACCGTTTTGTCGAGCCGCATTCTAAGCAGCCTCTCCATGGACGCTCTCAAGGTAAGACCAATTGCCGGTTTAACCGCCTTTCTAGTCTTTATATCAAACATATTTACGTCCTCCTTGCCGAGAAGATAGGGGTGACGCAAGTCATTCTCGAGATGACAAATGCTTGAATTAATCAAAGGGTATTGGCTTCCTTGAGTTCTCGCTTCTTGGTGGCAACTCGCCTGATCATGTGTATGATTTGATTGGTGCTGCTTTCTAAGGCGCTCCAAGGATATGTCACTCTTGCTGTTGTCCTGTAAATGTAGGACCAGGATCTTGGAGTGGTGGCCTGGCCATCAAGGAGTATTTGAATGTCTTCCTTGATGTGTCGTTTGGCGTGAGAGAGGACGACAAGGAGCTCTCATTTTTTAGGGGAACACTGAAGGCCACAGGGTTTACCATATTGGCGTACTAGATATGAGATGTCATGCGTTGGTGAGCTTCCTATAACTTTTGTGACTCCTTTTTCGTGCGGAAGGCGCTCACACGTCCTCTATTCGTGCCGCGGGTGGAGCGCACAGCGGCACGAGAGGTCGCGCCACGCCATCACGTGACATTTAGCGAGAACGCAGAGTGCTTGATGAGTCCGCCGTCTGTCTTCCCGAGTTCCACCTGGGCATGTGGGCATCGGCCATACCATGCAGCATTCCACTTCCGGCCTCCGAGCGGAGCGGTTGTGCGATGGCTGGCTCCGAGCCAGGCGCTTCGGCGGCTATATTCAGCCGCGGTGACCGGGCGACCGGTGTGCCCTCGGGCTACAGGATGCTACTTCCAACTATCCCTTCGGAGGACACATGAAGAATTGCCTTGTACTGCACTGCGACCTCGGTTGAAGACCATACCGGATAGATGACTTCTGCACGCCGTTCCTTCAGTTGGGCGTGCTTGAGGGTATCGCCGGTATCGGCCCGTATCAAATGGGCCACGTATGGCTTATCAAGCTTCGGACACCCGAGGTGCGGCAACGGCTTCTGGACACCGCCGGACTTCAAGTCAAGGGGCGTTTTGCGCCGTTATTGACCCCATCAAGCAAGATGTAATTGTTAAGTTTCATTGGGTGCCCTTTCACGTCGCGGACTCAGACATACGCAGAATATTTGTGGACCACGGTGACGTGAAGAAAGTGCGATAGGACTCTTGGGGGGCGTCAGGATTCGAGGCCGCAGAGTCGACGACGCGACTTGTTCGCATGACTTTGCGTGATCACCTCACCCCGGACGACTTGCCGCACCTTTTGAAGTTCTATGGGGGTTCTGTTTTAGTCGTCGTGCCTAGACAGGCGCCACAATGCCTGCGGTGTCGCTGGAGGGGGCACATCCGTAGAGACTGTCGAACCCCGAGGTGTTTCAAGTGCAAAGCCTTCAGGCACTTGGGGCAGGATTGTGTGCCGACCTATGCAAATGTCACCGGGAGGGCCGGCGAACCTGACGTCAGCCCTCTCCTCATGGACGAAGAAGAGGCGGGGGCGGCGGCAGCGTCTATGGCAGCGGCGATTGAACTTCACGAAGCCGAGGTGAATGCCGTCTCGAACACCGCGGATCCGCCCCCCGAAAACGCGGAACGCGTAGGCGGCAACGTTACCAAGGAACCCGAAAGAACTTCGAAAATTAATGACGGCGCCACTTCCTCGACGAGCCAACCTGCTCGGGACGAGGACGTGACCGCTGCCAAGGACCAACCAGATGGAGAAAAGGATGACGACACCGGAAGCCAGCACTCAGAGAACTCAACGTTGACACAGAAAAGTGATGGCTACCGAACAGGTGATGAAACTAAGAACCCGTCTACCGACAAATTGGAAACCGCGCTGCCGAAACGTCGACGAGAAACTGGCCTGAGTGACGAGCAGCGACTGACGCAGCTGGAGCGGGAATGGGCGAAAGCGGCCAACAGGAAAGGCACGTTTTTGGCACGCGAAAACCGTTCCCTGTCATCGTCTCGTACCCAGCGAAAATAACAGGTTCGCGAATGTAAGCACGTTGGTAGGCGTGTGAACCCCTTTTTCACTCAGCCATGTTCGTTTCTACGCCGCTCCATGTAGCAACTCTTAACGTCAGAGGGTTGGGCTCAAAGAAGCGACAAATGCAGCTGCGCAACTTACTGGAGCAAAGGCAAATTAACGTGCTGGCAGTCCAAGAGACAAAGGTTGAGGGAGAGGAACACACAAACACCATGGTGCGACCATTTCTAGAAAGGTATTACGTATCCGTAAGTCATGAGGTTGGAACAGCTGGATGTTGTGTTAAATTTGTTAAAAAAGACCCGAAATGTGTCGTAGAAAGGGTGACATCATGGTTAGGGGGGGCGTTTTTGTTTGTTGCGATTTTTGTTATGGGGAGCAGCCGTACCGGGCAGTTTGTGTGTACGCGCCTACTGTGCCTAAGCAAATTCGTAATTTTTCGGAAACGCCCTTAAGAGGGTGTAATGTGACCGGCCGATTTTTTTCATGAGAGACTTCAATTGTGTTTGTCGACCCCTTTCGATCCTAGTGCACTCTTTTTAAATGAAGGCTTCAGGAACTTGTGTTTGGGATATGCTGCATTTTTAGTTGACACCTCGTGTAGTATGAAATTCACCCACTATGAAGGGAAAAGCCATGCCCGCCTCGATAGAATTTATGTGTCGTCACAGCTTGCTCCGGTTTGTAACAATTACATGGTAGAACCTGTTTCTTACTCTGACCATTGCGTGGTATCTCTGTGGGTGGGGGAAAACAATGCCGTGTTAAACGTAAGTCGGAATCATGGAAGCTGAACGATAAACTTCTGAATGACAACAAGTTTCGCGACTCGGTAGCAACGATGAATGGCGAATTAGATAAGGCCGATGACAGCAACTGTATCGAGCGGTGGGAGCGTTTTAAACACGATGTAAAGTTGATAGCTATCGAGCGATCAACAGAAATAAAACTTAAAGTAAGGAAGGAGGAGAAGGAACTTCGAAATTTGTTACTGTTGCTGACGACTGAGGAGGGAAAGGCGCCAGGATTGTTTTCTGATGATATCCGTAATGTCAAATCGAAACTGGAAAGCATAGAGGTGGAAAAGTATAAAGGCGCTGCAATAAGGGCTCGTGCCGAAAGACTGTTGGCCGGGCAAGCACCCACGAAGCGGTCATGGGCAGATGAAAAGCGACATGCTAAAAAGAAGGAAATTAGCAGGGTTATCTATGATGGCGTATAAATGAAAGAACAGCCTGATATAGAAAAAGCCTTTGTACAGCACTACCAGAGCCTATTTGCCTACAAGCCCCCGAAGGAGGGATTCGAACGGTCCTTCCTAAATTTGTTACCCCGTATTGATGAGGAAATAACAGAACAAAGCCCCATAAGACTAAATGAAGTAGAAGAAGCAATAGATAAATTAAGCAATGGAAAATCTCCGGGACCCGATGGGCTAGGTTCGGCCTTTTATAAAACGTTTAAGTCTGTCTTGCCACCTGCCTTGCACAATGTTTTCAGGTTATTCTTACAAAGAAGGGCCCTTCCCCCTACTTTCTCGAAAGCGCACACGATCCTCATACCCAAGGGTCACGGGGTACAGGCCAATTACCTTAACTAACACTGACTACAACATCTTCATGAAAGTTTTAGCTAAGAGGTTCCAGGCTGTCATCAAGAATCTTGTGGGCCAATATCAAACATGCGGTATAAGGGGAAGGAGCAACTTTACTAACATTCACATAGCACGCAGTATCTTAGAAACTTGTGACATGGATTTCAGGAAAGTTGCCATGTTGCAGGTAGACTTTTAAAAAGCTTTCGACAAGGTGTGTCATGACGTCCTTTTCAAAATACTGGAACATGCAGGAACGGGCAAACAATTCTAGATGGGGTAAAAATGGCCTACCGGCAGTGCACAACTAAATTCATTATTAACGGGAACCTGACTTCTCCTGTCGATGTGCATGCGTCAGTGCGTCAGGGCTGTGCCCTGTGGTTACTCCTGTTTGCGCTTTACCTTCAACCTTTGTGTGTAAAATTCAACCAAAGTCCTCTCGTGTAATGTTTTTGCCTTGAATCCTGTGATGTTAAAGTAATGGCTTACGCCGATGATGTAGCCTTTTTTTTTTGTAATAACCAAGAGAGTGTTAGTAAGGCAATGATCATTACGCAAGAATATTGTGATATGACGTGTAGCGCAGTCAACTTTAAAAAGTGTGTTGGGCTATGGCACGGTGAGTGGATTGAAACCCCGCGTATCTTTAACAGCATCGCATGGTCAACAGAACCGGCATCTTATCTCGGAGTACCCTTAAGCAATTATAGAGACAGTAACGGGTATTGGGCTGAGCGAGCTCAGACAATGCGCGAGCAAACGGCAAAGTGGAAGGGCCGTAGCCTTTCTATTTTTGCCCGCGCAACAGTTTGCAATGTCTTTCTGGTCTCAAAACTTTCGTATATCATGCAGGCCATCTCTTGCGCTCGACTAAATCTTCAAAAGTTTCACCGCATTTTTGCGGTCTTTGTCTGGCAATCAACTTTTGAGAGGACGAGTAGGAGCAATTTGTTTAGGAGAGTTCAACAGGGAATGCTGTCACTCCCACATCTATTTGTGAAACAACTTGCTTCCCGTTTCTTGTTTTTAAGGGATCAGGAGGACCCGTTTATCCGCACCTTCTTGCAGCATACGGTCGCAAGTGCTTTACCCAACTTCGTATTGTCGTCAGCGAATGTGACCCGTTACTCGGTTTGTCTCATTTTGAGAGACGTTGTTTTCACTTGTCGTTTTTTAATGACGCGTTTTTCTATTCAATTTTTGGCAGCAGTGAACCGCAAACTGTGACCTTATCGATTGTCTGTTCCCAGAGCCGATGTATAGATCTTTGTATAAAGTCGGCTCCAGACATGATGTACTACCGAGAGTGAACAAAATGCCAGTGCCTGGTGCTGCGAAAACGTTCTTTTTTAAACTGCATACTAATACACTCCCTGTTAAAACATGGATGTTAAGGAAGGGTTTATTTTTGCCGTGGGGTGCCGAATGTTCATTGTGTAAAAAACCAGAAAATATTGATCACGTATTCATCGACTGTTGGGACGCCGTTTTCTTTTGGGATGTCTTGCAGCGTACCCTAAAAAAAGACCTTCCGATAACGGCACGAGGAATCCGCTATCTTGATGTGAAACCTGATGTTTTACCATACGATTTGTTTTTTCCTTCTAGGTTTACATAGCATTTGGAGAAGCAGAATGGATGTGAGAAATGCAGATGTTAATGCAAAATCGGTGGGCAACCACTTTGTAGAGCACGTGTGCAAACTACGCGAAGTTTTTGTTAAGCTAGAGTATGATGATGATGTGATCACTGTTATGAACGAACTATCTGTATTAAAAGTTCACAAAAATGCAGCCGCTAGCTAAAAGCGCGGCGGTTTTATGTATGTTCCTTTTCTTTCTCAGCCCTGAAGGCTGATTGCATAGTACTTGTTTTGTTGTTCACATACGGCAATAACGAAGAAAAAAAAAAGTGGGCAAGTAGCTCAATCGGAAAGACAACGGGCTCTCGCTCCGTTACTCTGTTAGTTCCTGGTTCGAATCCTGGTGGTGCCAGCAACTTCTTTTATTTTTTCGCGGGAGTTTCCTGTTGGCACCAACGGTCGCGAAAGAACCCTTGGGGAGGTAGAGATAAAAAGCTTATCTTTGAAAATGATGGCAATGAGGGGGCTCTTCCATGCCACTGGGTGCAAGCAACTGCATTTCCCACGTCATTGCCCTGAATTGAATGAACGCGCTGGCTTAAAATTTAACGCCGTACTCCTACAAATTTCGACGGTGCAAATTATACGGCGACGGACCCTGGATTATCCGCATCAGCAGCAATTGTGAAACATGGCGCCGCATACAATGCCGGCATATCCGTTCCACAGTTCATAAATGTTTTCCTATTACCTAAATCATGAAAGGTTCGTAGGTGCCCTAACATCCGCTCTACGAATACGAACCAACAAGCCACCACGCAAGTTTTTTCACTTTAAGCAAGTCAATTGACCATGAATAAGGACAAAACAAAATGTGTCATTTTTCATTAAAGGAGAAAAGTAAGTACACTTGTTTTATAGTTTGAACATAAATGATAAGCCAAATCAGAATGTAACCACCTTCAAATATCTAGGTGTTGTCTTTCATTCACACATACACTGGAAAAAATTACGCCCTTCTCCCCTCGCGGCAACCCTGGTGTGATGCAACGCATCTCATGGGGGGTTCCATTGGCGTTTTCCATCGTATTGATTACGCTTATAGCAGGGATTCTCACGCGAAGGGGAGGTGGGCGTAATTTTTCATTTTCACAATGCAATGCACATGCAGTACACGTATGCTCAGGTACGGTCTTTATTGCAGACGAAAATGAGTGCCTTGTGGTTCATAAACTGCACAGTTAGAGGCTCGACGATTGCATCAAGGAATTGTCGAGTACTGCGAGAGAGCGCAAGCGCAACGCGGATGACCGTCGACAGAGACCGTCGGAGCGCGGCATGCCGCTTTTTATTCACAGCGCCCGAAGGAGAGGAGAGCGCGGAAAGAGAGAGAGTACTGGACATGCGCATCTAAAAGATTCACACGCACGCACACACACATCCACGCGCACCCACACACGCACGCCGACACACGCACAAACATGCGCACCCTCACGCATGCTCGCGCACACCCACATGCGCACACGCATGCGCACACGCGCACACGCATGCGCATGCACACGCACGCACGCACACATGCACAGACACATGCAAAAGCACGCACGTACGCGCACACACACGCAGCAAATAAGGAATCCCCCTAATCAGATAAATATTCACTTCATCACGTACAGATTAACTTAGACTAAACTATCTGCTTTCAAGCTTTAGTTCTTAGAACCTGAAATGAGCCGCAGATCTGAAGCAGCGCGGCCCACCAACGTAGCCTCCAAGGCAACGTAACTGCGGTAAAAAAGACATGAGTCTACAGTGCGCCCATCTCAAAATACCCGCTCATCTCCTGGCATGCAGTGCGGTTTAGCCAGTCGGCATCTGTGGCAGCGACGCAGCCAAAGCAACCCTTACAAAGCTTCGCATATCAATGCCGTGCTCGAGTGGCGCAATTGTATAGACTTCGGCTTCATCGCGGGAGAATCGAGTTTGAACTTTACCACGGAAAGTGGTTTTCTTTTCTTGGCGCGCTTGGTTTTAAACGCGATAGCTTTAATAGGCTCATTTTTCGATTACTTCTGTGGCTCCGAGGCGTACGTTATCAGTCGTGCTCATCAGGCGTCACAAGGAAATACGTCACCGCTTCCACACGCAAGCTATGACGGTGACAGCAAGATTATAAGGCTCCCCTGAACCCGTAATGTGGCGCTCCAGCGATAGAAGTTTGGAAAGGAGTACAATGATACCGCGCCTGCATGGTGAAATTTTTTCTATGCCAAACCGGTGGTAGCATGCCCGGTCGACAATACTTCCAGCCGTGCCCGCAACTTAAGTCATAACACCAAAGCGGGTTTCCACCAGAAGATCAAAAACATAAATTTCGGGTAATTCATGCCCCGAGGTTAAAATGGCTACGAGGCATGTCTACGCGCCTACTGGTACGAGGCATGCCGTAGTGAAAGCCTCCGGAAGAATTTTGACCACCTTAGGATCTTTAGCGGTCGCCTAACTCGCAAAGCACTGGCGTTTTTGTTTTGTGCTTCCATTAGAAAAGCCACCACGGCGGGGAATTCAAGCAGTGGCATTGGGCTCAGCGGCGCGACGACTTACCCACTAAGCCACCACTGTGTCTTCAACAGTGGCTTATGTCGGCACCAACAGTGGTTGAGCTACCTAAAACAGGGCACAAAGTATTAGCGCCGGTCTCTCATAAATGAAGGTAGGCATAGATTATAAGCCGAAAATAACTCAAATGAAGCCAACTATATACGGTCTCACCACATGTTTTCAAAATACTTTTCAACATTCCCACGGTTATGTACCCGTTGAAAGCTCTGTTTGGTAAACGACCAATGGCGCCACGCGGCCAGGTTAAAAATCACTCTAAAAATTTTTGTGAACATCCTCTCAGAACACAGACACGTAAGAATGCTCGGCGGGGTTCCAGACAAGCGGGTAGTTCCCTACTCACAATCGCGAAAAAAAAATCTTTAACCTGTTATTGCCCACAAGGCAACCAAGAAAGAGCCATAAAAAGGGAAAAGAAACGAGAAGACTCATGCAACCACTGATCACAACCGGAATATTGCAGAGCCTGCCGTACCAGAATTTTAATAGCACCAAAATAGAGAACGAAACGCCATTATACGGACAGAGTATAAGGCAGTTCACTATTCCTCGCAATTTTGACCATGATACTAACTAACAAAGGAAGGACAACCAGGGTAACAGAATGGACATGCAGAGACGGGTCGAGAAGAAGGGGACGGCCATTTACTCTATGGAGGGATGAAATAACAGTATCCGGAGCTAAGAGCGGACTCGGAAAGCGCAGGAAAAAAGCGGGTGAAGGTCATTGGAGAGGCCTTCACGCTGCAGTCGTCCTAAATAAGGTGTTGGTGTCAATGACGGTGTATAGGTCCTCAAGTTGTGTCTTCCTAATGTATTTCGAGAAATCGGAGAAAGAATGCACTCTCTTAGCACCAAGTAAGCGGATGTAAAAGAATAATGGGGGGGGGGGAGGTATCATACCCTATTTCGAAGAAACAGGCACCCCGAAACAGAAATGAAAAGACAGGCACCCTTTGAACGGAAACCACTGCACGTCATGATAGGAATGGCACCGTTCCAGCGATCCCGCATAGCAACGCTCCTCTACCGAAAATATGTATACAATCATGCACGGTATGGCAGGCTCAGTTCAATCGGGACAAGTTTCATTGTTATGAGACCACACGATACAGCAACTCCGAAATGTAGGATAGCACGAGGCCCCAACTATCGTACTTGACTGCTCTGGCAATCATTGTTACTGCATGACCCTGCAACATACATGAACAAAGCAGTGGAAGTTGGAGCCATCCTCCTGGAAATCCAAATAGCGGAAGTATCAAATAAAAACATAACATCATTGTAGACTCATAAAGGACCTTATACAGCTTTTTGGAGGCAGAACACTTAGCACTTCAGTAAGCTATTCCAATCCATAATGGAGAAAGTTCAAAACGTCACGTAGACACTCGTGTCCAATGCTCTGAAAGTAACGACGCACTATGGAAGAGGCAAATGAATTCACATACTGTGCTGCTTGTGACCACGACTACCACACTGCCCTCTTCGAAAAAAATTAAGAATGAATCCTCATCTCATACCTAGGAACACAACCTTTCTTCTTGCTACATCGAGGCCTCAAGGTCGAAGACTCACCAACTGTGGGAACGAAACACCAACACAATTATCTCAAAAACCCACACGCGTTACGATGTTCGGTTGAAACATCAGACATTAACTCAGAACTCTGCTAAAATAACGGAAACATCCACCCTCTTGGTAGCAACTTAGCCATGTCCAGGGGAATGGAGAACAACTCAAACATAACATATTCCACTTCGAAGCATGGGAGGCAGATCTGACCATCTCGTTACCTTAAGATCAGCGCGAGCTGGTTGAGAGGGCAAGGGAACGAGCTGCTGAATCTGGTGCCGTACACACAGGTTCCAGCTTTGAGCACCCTGCCATCTCTTTGCCCCATTTTCGTAAACCGCTCCTATTTCTTCCTGAACAAAGATCTTCTCTCTCTCTCCAACGTACTCCCGGGCCTCGAATCACCGTGATCGTCTCGGACGGCATGGCCTACGACGAAGCCACGCTTCACAGGTAGCCTAATCCCCTCCGACAGCGGTGCATCGTCCGGCCTGGTCGGTAAATATTGTGGGACGCTGTCTCTCATATGCATCGAACTGTTCTGTTTTTGTGTTAACTGGTCTACTTTTTAATATCTATTTGTTAACGCTCCTCATTGTATCATTTTGTTTAATTTGAACGGTCTCCCGCATTTGTATTCAAATCTAAGTTGTTTCTCATTAACGTCACATGTCCTCGAGCTTGTACAGTGTTTTGCCTGTCCAAATATAAGTCTTTGTGTTGTTTTCGTTCCGGGCTTTGACTCATAGTTACCGCTCCGGTCGGTGAAAGCCGCACATCAGACGGTCAACCCCTTCGTCACGTGTGCCCTGTAGATTCGGTGGGGTTGTTGGCTCTCTTGAGTCGACTCCCCCATATCTTCTAACAGCGCACCCGATTAAGGAAACGGTGACACCTGACAAGAGTCGCTTCCATGACGTTTGAACTTAACCTGCTATAAATTACTGCAGCGACGACAAACAAACTCCATGAGGAAAACAGATGATGTTACGCATGTACCGCAATCCTCTTTCAAAGCACGCGCACACTGACGTCACGTGTTTGGCACTTCGGTGGAGTGGAGTGGCTGTTGCTGTTCTTAATAAAGCCGTTGACTAGGCGAGTTGCTTATTCACTGTGGTGATATGTAGCGCGGAAGAAAACACGCTGGAAGGAAAAGTATACACAAGTAGATCCGCTAACTTCTAACCTATTTTCTTGATTGATTGATTGTAGGGTGTAAAGCGCCGACGCAACGCACGTGATTAGGCGCGCCGTAGTGGGGGGCTCCAGTTTAATTTTCACACCTGGGGGTCTTTAACGTGCGCCGAAACCTTGTACACACAGGCGTTTTTGCTTTTCGCTTCCGTCAAAAAGCGGCCACCGCAGCCGGGAATGGAATCCGCGACCTCGTCCCAACTGATTTTCTATTGACGTGAATGCGTATATATTGGCTGTAACGCGAATAAAGAATCAGTTTGAAGTTAGCGCGCGCCCGTGTGTATACGTTTCGTCCCTTTGTTTATTTTTTTTTTTTTGCTGCGCTACATATCACCACGCTGCTCTTGAACCCGAGTATAGCGACATCCACCAGTGGCTACTGGGTTCGAGATAGCTGGCCATCGCGCGTGCGCGGATCTCGGACAGGATGCGGGTGGTCGTCGTTTCGCATCGGCCGGTCTGATTTGCATACGACACCACCCGTGAGGGACGCTTGGCTTCCCCAGAGCCATCCGTAAGCGCTGAAGCGGGATATAAGCGCGTTGCTTGACGCCGCGCAATATAACCGAAGGTAGTTACGT
The DNA here is from genome assembly GCF_048455015.1 of Haemaphysalis longicornis. Taxonomy (NCBI): domain Eukaryota; kingdom Metazoa; phylum Arthropoda; class Arachnida; order Ixodida; family Ixodidae; genus Haemaphysalis; species Haemaphysalis longicornis. The sequence goes on along the minus strand of NW_027526203.1, from coordinate 84,137,521 downwards.
TATCCCACAAAAAGACTCCCCCGCAGGATCTCATAGAGTTTTATAGTAGGTATACTAGACAGGGAACTGCACCTGGGCATCCAGGTCGGCATGGGTGGGTATGGCCTTATCGGAAGACCACAGCTGCTCGCTTAGCATTTGTATCGGATTCTTAAGCGTCTACGTGAGCTTGCTTTCTTTACTAGGCATTTCTGTCTCCGAGGTAGCCGCTCTGGCCGAAATGACCAAAACTCGCTTCGCTGCTCTCGCTTCGCTTGGAAACTCGAAATTCCGTCCATCAGTTCATGCTAAGACAGCTGTTCATTGTAAGCAAGTGGGAGGACTAGTGCCGGCCAGCGACCATCAGTACATATTTACACAAGTACAAACCACCAATGTGAACTGTTAGTTTGTGGTTAAGGAGAGTGTGCTTCCCGGTAATTTTTTCGAGTCACAGTACATATGATTACAGTGCCAGGACACCTTGACTGAGCGGGTAATTTGTCACCGAGAAAGTTGTAGTAGATTGCCTGTCACGAAAACACGAGCAAAAACACCGCGATGGCGATTTTTTCATACGCACGTGAATGAAACCTTTCTGAGCTTGTCAAACAATGTATTATTTGAAAAGTTTACAAAATAAGAGTAATGAGTTCCTCCTGACATTTTACATTATTGTAAACTGCCAGCTTGGTCTGCAGAATATTAGGCATGACTATTCAGGCAGACTCTCAGTAAAAAGACCACGCTTCAGTTTTTTATTTATTTGGCTTCAAAACAGCGTGTTGTATTTTAAAATTATGTAATTACATACCCTTCTTTGGGGTGTTGCGGCATTCTATTTAAATTTATGGCCACTAAAACGTTCCAATCAACGCCAACGATGAAGCTAAGGTTAGGGCACGGTTTATCAGCGACCCATGAGGACACCGTCGGCATTGATGTGAGGCGCTTAGATGCTAGCGCAAGATTCCTCTATAGTGCATATAGTAAGAAACTCCATGCATCATATCAACCTCGAGAGTAGCAAACGAAAATGGCACATTAAAAACGGCATGCAGCGCTGTCCTTGGAACCCTGCGATATTTCTTTCGGTATTCGAAAGTAAATCTTTGGCTATTAGACAGGATTTAATTTCGTTATCAAACAGTTTCAAACCGCGCTTCATGCCGAACTGCGCCTGTTGATATTCACGGGTACTGAACGGCGCCGATGGCCGGCGAAACTTTTTGCCCTGATTCGGGGCCGTTTGCAAGCGGCCCTTTGCAAGCTGCTAGGTAAACTCACGTGACCTTTGCGCAGGCTGATCTTGCCAAAGCGTTGATTGATTGATTGTGGGGTTTAACGCGCCGACTCAACACAGGCGATGAGGCGCGCCGTAGTGGAGAGCTCCGGATTAATTTCGACCACCTGGGGATCTTTAACGTGCGCCGAAATCTCGTACGCACGGGCGTCTTTGCTTTTCGCCTCCATCAGAAAAGCGGCCGCCGCGGCCGGGAATCGAACCCGCGACCCCGTGCTCAGCAGCGCAACGCCTTAGCCACTGAGCCACCGCGACGGGTTTGCCAAAGCGTGAAGTATACATTCGCGCCAACTGTCTATATTACGTCGCGTCTGAGCCAATCACTGAGAGGGCGTGGCCTACAAGCCACAGTGTTGTTCAATAGCAAAAACGGGTCTAAGTTTCCATGTCTCTTGCATTTCGAGTAGTTTTAAAGCGAAGCATTCAATGCCTTACTGATGGCGTCTGGCGCATGGCAAAAGGCACTAAAGGAAAGCCAACTTTGCACAAGCGCCTCAAGAAAAAAACGCTTCTCGTGGTAGGAATCGAACCTGGGTTCCTCGCGGTATGAAGACAACGTCTACATGATCGCGCCATTCTGACACGGCCCCACACGGGGCACCTTGAGCAATCTTGGTGACGGTATTGGCGACACCGTGGACCCCGAGCCCAAAAACCTAAGCTGGAACCAACCGGGTCGATGTGTTTTAAGATGAAGGGCAGAAACCTCAAACGGTGGCCGTCGGAGCCCAGGTCAAGCTGCAGCGGATGGGTCCCTTATCTGTTTACCCGGCGGGGAGCTCCGGGACCTCTCTCGGTATCAGGGTAACCCGATCGAAGGAAGTACCCCCGTCCCCGGCTTGTATACTATAGCGAATGGTAATTTCAATCCCCCCCCCCCCAAACATGATCGGTCCCTGAAAAGGGGCCGCACCGAAGTTTCTTTTCCTCCTTTGCCTTCGATCTCTCCTCCAAAGCCCGATAATTTCTCGCGCTTTTTGATACCGGAATCCCTAGATAAGTCAAAACCTATTACTTCCCAGTCTGTCTTTCTGATATCCAAGTTTCTCGAAAGCCTTATCGGAAAGTCATACAAGGGTAAGAAACTCACAAGGGGAGAAGTTTTGATTGAAGTAGAAAACAAACAACAATCCTCTAACCTCCTCAAGCAAACACGCATGGTCGATCTCGACATCAAGATGACGCCCTATCGCAGCCTCAATAGCTTCCAGGGCGTGTTCTTTGATCGGGGTCTAATAAATGAGACTGAAGCAGATCTGCTCGAGGGCCTCCGAGGTCAGGGCGCGACAGCAGTGAGGCAAATCACATACGCCGAAATGCATAATCTTGACGTTTGACCACTCAACACTTGCTGAGTCAGTCAACGGAGGCTTCATGAGATGTCCAATCCGACCGTACGTGGCAAACCCACGCTGCTGTTTCAAGTGTCAGTGATTAGGGCACGGCACATCCTCTTGCCGTGGTAAACTGACGTGTTCAAAATGTGCAGCACATGATCACTTAACCGAGAATCGTGCATCCGAGAACTTCACCTGTGCGATCTGCCAGGGACCACACGCTGCGTATTCTAGGAGTTGTGAAAAGTTCAATCAAGAAAAACAAATCATTGCCTTAAAAGTCCACGAGAACATCACCTTCCCAGAGGCGCGAAATATTTTCGCCTCTTTCCCTCTGGGGAAGTACGCCGACGGAGCTCGCCGGGGTCGGACAGGTGTCTGGTTTCGGTGGGGACCCAATACCGCGAGTCGGACCTGGCCCCGCCACCGCCCCCTCTCGGGTTGCCTCTGGCGGCCCGCTCCGCCCCCTCACCACTCGATGAGCCAGCAGCGGCTGTGGGGGCAACGACGTCTGTTGGGAATGCCGCTGAATCTACTGCTTCCTCTCTACCGGCCCAAAGCACACGCGAGGGCACGGAGGAGATGGAGACAGAGGCACCCGCGGCAGTTCCCATCCCCGCCGCACCGCCTCTGCCACCTGGGGCGCTCCTGACGCCCTCGGTGGTCCTGGCTCCCACGAAGGGCACCGGGAAGGTGCCAAGTCCAAGGGGTCCGGTCCGCTGACTACTCCCCAGAAATCCGATGACGAGATGGATGTGGCACCTTTCCTGTGTGCTTTGCAGCAGAAGGAGCGGGTCCTTTCGTCCAAATCTCCAGAGAAGGTAAAAAAACACATCCAAGAGTCCAAGCCCAGAATGACAGTGCTCCCTGGAATACAGGAGCATTGTCTGGGACCCCCACACTATCACTAATATAGAAAAGCTTGAAGAAATTCAGAGATTGGCAGCTCGTTTCATTTATAAACGTTTTAGACGTCGCGACTCCCCTTCAGCTATGTTGGAGCTCGCACACCTAGAGCCATTGGCCAACCGACGTAAAAGTGCCCGTCTAAACTTTCTACACCAGCTGTATTTTAATAAACTGGGAATCCAGTCACAAGATTACATAGCTAACAACCCTAGTCGAGCTCTCGTCACAAATATAGCCGAAGTATTAAACCGTTCGTTGCCCGTACAGACAGATACAAAAAGTCATTTTTTCCCAGAACTGTTTCCGATTAGAATGTTTTGCCAGAGTTTTCACCCTTGCTGTCATACAATGTATAATGATTGCATACTTACCTGTAGATTATGTATCCCCACGTTCATGTATTGATCTTGTGTCCGTACGCATGTCTTCTGGATATGTACATCCCTCTCCTGCTTGGACCTCTCAAGGTCCGCAGTATTGTACAAACAACAAACAAACATAAATAGTCACACTCCAGTAGCTCTGAACACCTAATAATGGGACGAGAAAATATTGTTCAGTGGAACTGCAGAGGCCTACTGAATAATCTTGACGACGTATACGAGATTCTGCATGCTAATCAGCCAAGTGTAATGTTTGTCCACGAAACACATTTAAATTCCAATCATACACATTTCTTCATAACTATATGGTATTCACAAAGGATATGGTCGGCTGCACACACTCTTCGGGTGGTGTAGCCATAATCACCCGGAAATCCTTAGCATGCCACCCTATCTTCTTGAACACTGTCCTTGAGGTTGTAGCAATTTGCACAATAATACTTAATAGGTTGATAACGCTATCCTCCATTTACATTCGTCGTGATTTTGCAGTTTCGAGCTCTGACTTCGAGGCGCTGGTTGACCAGCTGCCCGAACCATATATCCTCACAGGCTACCTTAATGTGTACAATTCTCTTTGTGGCTCTTCTCACACAGATGCCCGAGGTCGCCTGATAGAGAAATTCCTTACATCTTCAGGAGCATGCCCCTTCAACAAAAATGAGCCCACATACGTTAATACAAGAGACAAGACACAATCATATCTTGACTCTGGTATTGGCTTCGCAGCTCTCTTTCCTCTTCTCGAGTGGGGTGTGGGCACTAATCCATATGGCAGTGACCGCTACCCCACCTCACTAACATATATAGGTAAAGGCCCACGCAGTCCATCTTCCCACAAAAGGTTCACTGAAGAAAGAGCTAACTGGAATACATTTAGAGAGACATCCAAACTACACTACAACATCGTAAGACAGATTGAAGAAGCTTCTCAACTACTCACGGCGCACATCCTCGACGCCGTCGAAAAGTCTATGACCCACGACTCTGGTGCCCCACGAAACCAGAGGAGGCCGTGGTGGAATGAGGACTGTAGGCGGACGTGAGAGGCCCAGACCAAGGCGTGGGGTATCCTTCGTTAGTAATCCATGCCGGGTCACCCCCGTTTGTTCAAACGGGCCAAGGCGTTTGGAAAACATGCGCGCCCTGAGGTAAAATGAGAGAGTAGGCACACCTTATTGACATCCATTAATTTATACACGGACACACACACACAGTCTGGACACATATACGTAAGCTCAAGGAACAACAGACACAGAGCCTGCCCCCGGTTAGCACAACAGGGGACGCACTCGAAGACCAGGCTGACTGTCACAAACTGCTCCCCCGGATAATTGCGTTCGCTTGCAAATACCAAAGAAGGGGCGCGAGACAACAGTTATTTATATTTTAGCAGGGTGGCCGGCCCGTGAGTTTTCACGTGTGCCGAGGTTGCTGGGATGAATGAAATCACAACGGAGATGCTCGACTACGTTTTGAACTGTATAGGTTTACTGCACAAACAAAAAGACTACAGGGCAACGCCCGACACAAGAAGAGAAAGAAAAACCTTCACACTACCATCGGCCTCGTGCGCGCAGGCACTAATCGGCCGTACACTAAGCGCACGCGCGCGCTGGGAGACTAGCGCACAGCGCTAACTACGTAGTAAAACAACAAAAGAAACCCAAATACACAGGGTGGCCACTATGACGACACTCGATCCACCGTGGCCTACGCCTTAACCTTCGACCTTGAACTTATAACTCAGACAGCAGCACGCGACACACTCTAGAGGCAAACACTTGTTTTAACCTCGACAACGCAACCACAACCAAAGTACTAACAAGTACGCAACACGCAAAACACTCTAGAGGCAGACACTTGTTTAAACCTCGACAAAGCAACTACCAAAAAAAATACTAACAATTACGCAACACGCAAAACCCTCTAGGGGACAAACATCGTTAGTTACAAGTGACGCTAGAAAAAAAAAGCAAAACATCCCCCTCGCGAGGGGCACGATCAAATGCAGAGCATTTCCGCGGGGGGCGTGCCTGCAAGTCTTATGGATTACGTATTGGTTGTTGTTGTTGTTGTAATTGTTGTCTTCCAGCGTAGACATTGTCGATGAAGTCGATGGTGAAACGTTAAACGTGCCGTGAACCCCCTGCCGCGGCTATTACGCAACGTGGAGAGGCTACGACGCAATGTGGCGCGGCTATGACGCAACACAATCCAACACAATCCACTTTAATCCACCCCAATCCAAATCCAATCCAAGCCAGGCCAAGCCAAGCCAAGCCAATCTAATCCAATCCAATCCAATCGAATCCAATCCAATGCCCTTCGCGAGATAGTGTTATAGCGCCGAAATCGCGCCACCACATGAACGTGAACCGAACGCGGCCAGAGAGGGTGTTGCGAGCGGAGAGAAGGCGAGGAGGACGCGGGGGAGAGGGCGCACCTGTGGCCGGCGGTTGAATGAGTCAAGGATATAAGGCGCGTGCGTAACCTTCCATTCTGTGTCGGCTCCGTGGAGCAGTTGGTAAAGTGCCGTGTACCTTGCGTTCCGCCCGCAGAGTCGTGGGATCTAAACCTGGCGCCGGAAGGTATTATTTCTTTATATAGTGTAGGGTGCGGACTACGTAGTGATGCGGACTACGGACGCCAACGCGGGTGACACCGTGAGTTACTAAAATGCTCTGCATTTAAAAAAAACGAAGGCGGATATCTTAATCCGAGACGACAAACAATTTAGAAGGAGGGAGCGCGGGAAGAGAAAGTCTCTACGAGGCAAGGAGAACCCGCCGGTTCAACGGCAGAAAGTCACGACGAGGTGGAGACGGCCTCGCCGGGCAGCAGCTCGCGTGTTTCGGGTGTCCGGGGTGCAGAAGCTGGTCGGCCATGGGACTTGCGACGACGGGCGAACTCGAGCGCTGAGCCGAGGCGTGGACGGGTCCGTCGCGAGCCTACCGATGTACTTCTGCTAAAGCGCGTCACCCCCGGGACCCTTCCCCGCGTAGCACGTTCACGAATCTCCAGCCGACTGCCACAAGCGACCGCGTGCGCTCCCTTAAATAACTTTCGCCGACCGCTGAAGTCATGCACTGACGTCTTCCCATTGTTCCTCTTTTCCCCCTCCTGGGGCCCTCGCCCATTCGCCAGGATCGCAAGCGCGCGTCCGAGCCAGCGATCGTGACGTCACCCCTCGCGCACCTGCACGTCCTCTGGAATGTTGCAGCCCGCTTTTCTCCTTGTAGCAGACAGGGCGAAACAAAGGAGGTGAGCACAAAGCCGAAGGGTGGACCCCGAATTCCTCAGCCAGGCGCAAAATGGCCGACTCCATCCGAGAGGCCGTCATGTCGGCCGTCCGAGTATAAAAAAATGGATGGTCTGGCCTGCAGTTTGTGACACTGACACACTCGCACAACACTTCCAACACGTGTCCAGCCAGCAGGCTACCCAAACACTTTCATGAAACACAAAATGTCTTGCGAAAAGAAGTCCCTGCGTGATAGCAACAAGTCGTACACTTCATACAATTCTCCTTTTTCAACTCATGAGCTAAAGGCTCCTCTGACCACATGTAAACTTCAGTTCCAGGTGCAGATAAGATTACATACACCATGGTAGAACACCTGCACCCAGACACTCTTGAAACACTCCCACAGCCATACAATAAAATATGACTTTCGGGGCACATTCCACGCTCTTGGAGGGAGGCCATAGTAGTGGCTTTCCTGAAGGAAAGTAAGGGACCTTCCTCTCCTGCCAGCTATAGGCCCAGTGCCCTTACCAGCTGCCTGTGCGAGCCTCTCGAGAAGATGAAAAACCGGAGGCACGTGTATTTTCTTGAGTACAATGGTCTTCTCGATGGCTGCCAGGCGGGCTTCCGGGCTGCGCCATCCACAAATTATTAACTAGTTGCATTAGAATCATACACTACAGATGTCTTTATACACGAACAGTACTGCATAACCGTATTTTTTGACATCGAAAAAGCGTACGATACGGCATGGCGTTACGGCCTGCTCGCAAGTTTAAAATCATTTTTTGCGCCTTTAAACCCTGTGATCATGTCAAACCATCTGGCCCACATAAAGCTGTCGCTCTTTTGCAACAAGAGAAAACAAGGCACTGTAAAGGAATCGTGTTTTCTACCTCTCGACTCCTAACATTGATTTTATTGATTGTAGACTATCAGGCACGCCGTAGTGGAGTACTCCGGACAGTTTTTGCAGCGGGTGGCACGGCTGACCATCTCCAGCCTCTCCTCCCAGCGTAGCCTGGTGGAGAGGGCCCGGGTGGCGAGTGCTGGCCAAGTATCCCGGACTAGAGGAACCCCGCCTCTCCACCTACCAAGCGAGTGCCCGGACATCCGCACCTAAGGCTCACCTAAAGTGTACTCCTCTTCTTCCTCCTGAAGATCTTCAAAATACGCCAAAATCTCGACACACGAGCGGTTTTGCTTTTCGCCTTCATCAGAAAAGCAGCCACCATGGCTGGATTGAACTCGCGTCCTTGGGCTCAGCCGCACAACGCCTTAGCCCCTAAGCCACCGCCGCGGTGACTCATAACATGTAGCTGACATAAATAGTTTGCACATTTGTACAAGCTCTAGGCCAGCTATAGGGCTATCACTAGACCGAGAAATCTGGGATTCATTGCAAACATTGTTGGAACATTAGACCCCTCCCCCTCTCCCTCCTCACAGAACAAAACCGCTATACGCCTCGAGCTTCGCGATCGCTGCCCGCCTGCCGCCGCTTCTCCGCGGCGTTGACGGGATTTGCGCTGCGTGGCTGATAGGGGCTCGTGCAGTGTTTTGGTTCTATTTCGCTTCTTTTCGCCTTTCCGCGTCCTAAAAAAACTTGTTATGGTGACGACTATAGGCAAAGAGTACGTTTAGGTCACTTAAAAAGCAGCTGCGTCTTCGTAGAGTACGCGATCGCCTGCAAGAGCTACCCGGGGACGCGGTTCTGCGCGCTTCGTCGCCGCTCTTCCGGGCGTCGGCGACGGCAGCAACATATCACCCATGTCACCTCCAAAACATAAGGCACAAATGAATTATACTTACGCCTCGTTCAGACCTGATAGTGGCACAATGAGAGGTTGGCTTCATTTGCAGCGAGGACAACCAATGCGGCTTTGTTTCGCATATATACGCCGCAGAAAAACATGTTTCGGGGATGTGATTACCCAATCCCAGCCAATAACTTATGCCTTTTATAAGAATATAAACCATGCGAAAATGTAAAGTATATTCCAAGCCTGTGCGTCGTTAAATATGTGCCCACACACGCCATATAGCAAGAACCAAGGAAATGAAACCACGGAAAAATAAATGCTGTGCCAATTCGGAATTTAGAAACATAATAGCCCTAACGGAAATGAAAAAAAAAAAGTGCAGCTTCTGGCATGCTAAAGAAGTTCGTCTAAACTTAAGCCAGGTAGGTTTCACTAGACCAACTAAACGCGAAATGAACTGCTATTTCGCGAGACATCGGTGGGGGGGGGGGTACTCCGTGTACAAATGCGGAGCGGAATCAAGCAATGAACGTTTTAGTAATCCCACACATAAATCTCGCGTTCACTTTCCTTTTGTTTTTCTACTTCAACGAAGAGGTGATCGTACGGCGGACGCATTTTTGGAAGTATACAGGGTAGGCTGTTCAACAAGCGATGAAAGGTGTCGTTGGAAGAGTTAGGTATGTGATAAGGCCCTCTGATTTCAGTTTCTGGTTTATTCTGCAGGCTACCTGTGCCATATGACGATATTTCGAAGAAGCATTTAGTTGCGGACGCGGATTATATTGCAAGCCCGTCTCCACGCTGCTCGCAGAGGATATATGTAGCAGATGAAGGTCTGCCGGCGCGCACCTCACGACAAGACGACTCTGTCGTGTGCTGATCCCCGAGTATAATTATGCATTGTCCATCGTACTTTTGTTGAATATTCCCGAAAATAACACAGAATGACTTGTAAATGGTGGTGATGAATATCTGAGGTATAATATTGGCAAACGTAACTGGTGGGCTGTCAGGTATGAATGCTCCGCTGATTATATAAGCGCACAAAACCGATTTAAATCGTAGTGTATAGCCGTAGCATGAACATCTGAGGAACCGGTGGTTACGGAGACACGGCTAGTAAATTCAGGTCAGTGTAACGACAATCGGCTCCATCATCCGCCAGTTCCGCGACGCTGGCCTGTGACACACACCTGGCACTTATACAAACTGAAAATACCACACTAAGATCGCGTCGGAAACATTTAGTCTCTCGTAAACACACCCCATTTGCGAACAGAGGGACTGCTCCACACAAACATGGATTTCAAACGCCCACAAACGGTAAATCTCAGTCGTGAACGTGCCGCAAAAGCAGCGGCGGCACTGGGGAGCGGGGCGCGGACTCCCGCGCCTGCTTTCGAAACGGGCCGCTAGGGGGAATTAAGTGGCGCCCCTACAGGCCGCGCTCGAGGCGTATACTTTATGGGTCCCTCTCTAGGCGGCAATGACCCGTAAACAACCAGCTGCAGCCATTAAGTCCCGTCATTAAAAAGCTACAAGTTAAAATACTATGGTACTTGTCTGTAACCTTACTGTTACGAATACTCGGAACGGTAGCGCTCTTGGAAACCCGAAAAGTGCCCTACGTATATTGTGCGAAACGAAGTTGTCAATTACATCATGCATGGAAGGACATGTTTGAAGAAGCCTCCTAACAAAGGCATGCAAGCAAGAAATCGCCCTGCTCTTACAATTCATGGTTCAGAAGCACCCACACCAAGGGGGTAATTGCTCGCACAAGTTGACTCGAGGGGGTCTGGAAAAAAATTGTTCCTCGATTATTCAGTTGGCTTCAATTCTTACTGAAAGTGAAGTTGCTGTGTATGAAAGGTGACTTTAACGACGGCCCTTGTCCTACCCTTTCATCGCAGTTACGCAGTTATGTTTTTTTATTTATTTGTCGAAGGGCAAGTATAGATGGCTCACTAATCCCATAAGTGGAATTATTCACTGAGCACTCTAAAAAAAGAAAACTCGAACTGGGCTGGCAGCAGCGGCTGGCATCTTGTGCATCTCTAACTCTGCTGAGTAATCACTTTGAAGCCTCTTATTTGTGCAAGTAATTCGGTCCAAAGGTATTTAATAATAGTTATCACTATACCTGAAAATTTTAAGTAAAGAAGCTTCCGTATGAGGTATGCCCACACTGATCAGGGAGTAGTATGCCTGCACTTGTAAGTAACCTGCAGCAAGGCCCTCCTTCATTGTCGACAGCTTAAAGTGCTTTGGTGGATTTTATTTAGTGCTGTTGATCCATTCAATAACTTCAGAAAACATTAAAGAGAGGAGCAAGATGCACACATGGGTGCTGGCAAGAATGGTTTGTCGATGCACTTCCATCTTCTATTCAGTTTATCACTTCAATTTTCCACTTCATGCCTCCATCAGTTCACATAAAAATAGGAACTTTTAAGCTTGTTTGCGAGCTCAGCAAAATAATAACGGAACATTCACTGTGCCTTTGTGCAATCACACTCGAAGGGCAGTTGCCATAGGAACTAGTGGCATATTTCCTTCGCGTACAGTTGAACTGTTGTTACCATAGCTGTGGTGTTGCCAAGCCCATCCCGAAGGGATGGGCTTGGCAACGAAACAGTTATGGCCACAGCCTCTTACCTGCGCCGCCTTTTTGTACTGCAGGCTTTGGTGTCGCTCTGCAGCCCGCGGTCCGACGGCGCGCGCTTCGGTGCCTTTGGTGACTTCCCGGAGGCGTCATGGCCCCTGGCATGGCTGAACGTTGAACGCTACCCGGTCCCACCCCTTCGGCCTGTGCACCTACGACTGCCACAATTGCCTTCTGCGCCCCCGCGCGGAAAGTGCGTACCAGTGAATCGACCGCCGCTACTAGACCACGTGATTGCAAGGATTTCTAATCTTCGGATAACATCCTCCTTGCCCCTCGACTACATAAGCTCGAACTCGCTCAACGCAGCCTTCAATGAATGGGCTTGGCAACACCACAGCTATGGCCACGGCCTCTTACCTGCGACGCCTTTTTCTAATGGAGGCTTTGGTGTCGCTGTGCGGCCCGCAGTCCGACGGCGCGCGCTTCGGTGCCTTTGGTGACTTCCCGGAGGCGTCATGGCCTCTGGCATGGCTGAACGTTGAACGCTACCCGGTCCCACCCCTTCGGCCTGTGCACCTACGACTGCCACAATCGCCTTCTGCGCCCCCGCGCGGAAAGTGCGTACCAGTGCATCGACCGCCGCTACCGGACCACGTGATTGCAAGGACTGCTAATCTTCGGATAACATCCTCCTTGCCCCCGGACTACATAAGCTCGAACTCGCTCAACGCAGCCTTCAATGAATGGGCTTGGCAACACCACAGCTATGGCCACGGCCTCTTACCTGCGACGTCCTTTTGTACTGGAGGCTTTAGTGTCACTCTGCGGCCCGCAGTCCGACGGCGCGCGCTTCGGTGCCTTTGGTGACTTCCCGGAGGCCTCATGGCCCCCGCCATGGCTGAACATCGAACGCTACCCGGTCCCACCCCTTCGGCCTGTGCACCTACGACTGCCACAATCCCCTTCTGCGCCCCCGCGCGGAAAGTGCGTACCAGTGCATCGACCGCCGCCAACGGACCACGTGATTGCAAGGATTGCTAATCTTCGGATAACATCATCCTTGCCCCCTACTACATAAGCACGAACTTGCTCAACGCAGCCTTCAATGAATGGGCTTGGCAACACCACAACTATTGCCACGGCTTCTTACCTGCGACGCCTTTTTGTACTGGAGGCTTTGGTGTCGCTATGCGGCCCGCAGTCCGAAGGCGCGCACTTCGGTGCCTTTGGTGACTTCCCGGAGGCATCATGGCTCCTGCCATGGCTGAACGTTGAACGCTACCCGGTCCCACCCCTTCGGCCTGTGTACCTACAACTGCCACAATCGCCTTCTGCGCCCCCGCGCGGAAAGTGCGTACCAGTGCATCGACCACCGCTACCGGACCATGTGATTGCAAGGATTGCTAATCTTCGGATAACATCCTCCTTGCCCCCGGACTGCATAAGCTCGAACTCGCTTAACGCAGCCTTCAATGGGCTTGGAAACGCCACAGCTATGGCCACGGGCTCTTACCTGCGACGCCTTTTTGTACAGGAGGCTTTGGTGTCACTCTGCGGCCCGCGGTCCGACAGCGCACGCTTCGGTGCCTCTGGTGACTTCCCGGATGCTTCATGGCCCCTGGCATGGCTAAACGTTGAACGCTACCCGGACCCACCCCTTCGGCCTGTGCACCTATGACTGACACATTCGCCTTCTGCGCCCCCGCGCGGAAAGTGCGTTCCAGTGCAGGGACCGCCGCTACCGGACCACGTGATTGCAAGGATTGCTAATCTTCAGATAACATCCTCCTTGCCCCCCTACTACATAAGCTCGAACTCGCTCAACACAGCCTTCAATGAATGGGCTTGGCAACACCACAACTATGGCCACGGCCTCTTACCTGCGACGCCTTTTTGTACAACACTTTGGGCTTGGCAACACCAGAAGGGCCGCGTAACTAGTACGACGTGCATACAGTGAGTATCGATTATTTACCTGCAGTACAAAAAGGAGTCGCAGGTAAGAGGCCGTGGCCATAGCTGTGGTGTTGCCAAGCCCATTGAAGGCTGCGTTGAGCGAGTTCGAGCTTATTTAGTGGCGCTATGCGGCCCGCCGTCCGACGGCGCGCGCTTCGGTGCCTTTGGTGACTTCCCGGAGGCGTCATGGCCCCTGGCATGGCTGAACGTTGAACGCTACCCGGTCCCACCCCTTCGGCCTGTTCACCTACGACTGCCACAATCGCCTTCTGCGCCCCCGCGCGGAAAGTGCGTACCAGTGCATCTACCGCCGCTACCGGACCACGTGATTGCAAGGATTTCTAATCTTCGGATAACATCCTCCTTGCCACCGGACTACATAAGCTCGAACTCGCTCAACGCAGCCTTTAATGAATGGGCTTAGCAACACCACAACTATGGCCACGGCCTCTTACCTGCGACGCCTTTTTGTACTGGAGGCTTTGGCGTCACTCTGCCGCCCGCAGTCCGACGGCGCGCGCTTCGGTGCCTTTGGTGACTTCCCGGAGGCCTCATGGGCCCCGGCATGGCTGAACATTGAACGCTACCCGGACCCACCCCTTCGGCCTGTGCACCTATGACTGACACATTCGCCTTCTGCGCCCCCGCGCGGAAAGTGCGTACCAGTGCATGGACCGCGGCTAGCGGACAACGTGATTGGAAGAATTGCTAATCTTCGGATAACATACTCCTTGCCCCCGGACTACATAAGCTCGAACTCGCTCAACGCAGCCTTTAATGAATGGGCTTAGCAACACCACAACTATGGCCACGGCCTCTTACCTGCGACGCCTTTTTGTACTGGAGGCTTTGGCGTCACTCTGCCGCCCGCAGTCCGACGGCGCGCGCTTCGGTGCCTTTGGTGACTTCCCGGAGGCCTCATGGGCCCCGGCATGGCTGAACATTGAACGCTACCCGGTCCCACCCCTTCGGCCTGTTCACCTACGACTGCCACAATCGCCTTCTGCGCCCCCGCGCGGAAAGTGCGTACCAGTGCATTGACCGCCGCTAGCGGACAACGTGATTGGAAGAATTGCTAATCTTCGGATAACATACTCCTTGCCCCCGGACTACATAAGCTCGAACTCGCTCAACGCAGCCTTTAATGAATGGGCTTGGCAACACCACAGCTATCGCCACGGCCTCTTACCTGCGACGTCCTTTTGTACTGGAGGCTTTAGTGTCACTCTGCGGCCCGCAGTCCGACGGCGCGCGCTTCGGTGCCTTTGGTGACTTCCCGGATGCGTCATGGCCCCTGGCATGGCTGAACGTTGAACGCTACCCGGACCCACCCCTTCGGCCTGTGCACCTATGACTGACACATTCGCCTTCTGCGCCCCCGCGCGGAAAGTGCGTACCAGTGCATGGACCGCCGCTACCGGACCACGTAATTGCAAGGATTGCTAATCTTCGGATAACATCCTCCTTGCCCCCCTACTACATAAGCTCGAACTCGCTCAACGCAGCCTTCAATGAATGGGCTTGGCAACACCACAACTATGGCCACGGCCTCTTACCTGCGACGCCTTTTTGTACTGGAGGCTTTGGTGTCGCTATGCGGCCCGCAGGCCGACGGCGCGCGCTTCGGTGCCTTTGGTGACTTCCCGGAGGCGTCATGGCCCCTGGCATGGCTGAATGTTGAACGCTACCCGGTCCCACCCCTTCGGCCTGTGTACCTACAACTGCCACAATCGCCTTCTGCGCCCCCGCGCGGAAAGTGCGTACCAGTGCATCGACCGCCGCTACCGGACCACGTGATTGCAAGGATTGCTAATCTTCGGATAACATCCTCCTTGCCCCCGGACTACATAAGCTCGAACTCGCTCAACGCAGCCTTCAATGAATGGGCTTGGCAACACCACAGCTATGGCCACGGCCTCTTATCTGCGACGTCCTTTTGTACTGGAGGCTTTAGTGTCAATCTGCGGCCCGCAGTCCGACGGCGCGCGCTTCGGTGCCTTTGGTGACTTCCCGGAGGCCTCATGGCCCCCGGCATGGCTGAACATTGAACGCTACCCGTTCCCACCCCTTCGGCCTGTGCACCTACGACTGCCACAATCCCCTTCTGCGCCCCCGCGCGGAAAGTGCGTACCAGTGCATCGACCGCCGCCAGCGGACCACGTGATTACAAGGATTGCTAATCTTCGGATGACATCCTCCTTGCCCCCGGACTACATAAGCTCGAACTCGCTCAACGCAGCCTTCAATGGGCTTGGAAACGCCACAGCTATGGCCACGGCCTCTTACCTGCGACGCCCTTTTGTACTGGAGGCTTTGGCGTCACTCTGCCGGCCGCAGTCCGACGGCGCGCGCTTCGGTGCCTTTGGGGACTTCCCGGAGGCCTCATGGGCCCCGGCATGGCTGAACATTGAACGCTACCCGGTCCCACCCCTTCGGCCTGTGCACCTACGACTGCCACAATCGCCTTCTGCGCCCCTGCGCGGAAATTCCGTACCAGTGCATCGACCGCCGCTACCGGACCACGTGATTGCAAGGATTGCTAATCTTCGGATAACATCTTCCTTGCCCCCGACTACATAAGCTCGAACTCGCTCAACGCAGCCTTCAATGAATGGGCTTGGCAACACCACAGCTATGGCCACGGCCTCTTACCTGCGACGTCCTTTTGTAATGGAGGCTTTAGCGTCACTCTGCGGCCCGCAGTCCGACGGCGCGCGCTTCGGTGCCTTTGGTGAGTTCCCGGAGGCCTCATGGCCCCCGGCATGGCTGAACATTGAACGCTACCCGTTCCCACCCCTTCGGCCTGTGCACCTACGACTGCCACAATCCCCTTCTGCGCCCCCGCGCGGAAAGTGCGTACCAGTGCATCGACCGCCGCCAGCGGATCACGTGATTGCAAGGATTGCTAATCTTCGGATAACACCCTCCTTGCCCCCGGACTACATAAGCTCGAACTCGCTTAACGCAGCCTTCAATGGGCTTGGAAACGCCACAGCTATGGCCACGGCCTCTTACCTGCGACGCCTTTTTGTACAGTCGGGATCAATTTGAAGGTTATCGCGGGAGCACCGACCGACCGCGACGACAGCGCCTTAGCGTGACACTTTTTACCATCACCCACAACGAGATTATGCTAGGTGTGCTTCTCCCATGGCTGTTCCAGGCAGTGCGCGCACTCCCGTCAAAAACGATAAACTACACGCTCGCTTCTTTTTTTGTTTATCCTTTCATCGATATACTTCACATTGATATGCAATCTTTTAAGGGTAACTATGCCGGCATGCCGGGGCATTGTGTAAAAAAATTGTAATTTGCTTCCGAAATGCCACAATGCAGAGATATCTTCGGTGTTATCAGGTTGCCGAGGAACAAAACGCGGATACATCACCCAAAAAGGAATGAAGAAAAAAACTGCTGCAGTCGGCCTTTGCAGAAGGGGGTGAGCGAATTATAAGCAACAGCCAAGGGGTGAGGGAGGGCAGCATAATCTCATCTTCGCGAATGAAAAAAAGTGCCACGGAACGGCGCTCTGGTCTTGCTTGCTCGGTGCTCCCGCGATAACCTTCAAATTGAGCCTGACTGTACAGGAGGCTTTGGTGCCACTCTGCGGCCCGCGGTCCGACAGCGCACGCTTCGGTGCCTTTGGTGACTTCCCGGATGCGTCATGGCCCCTGGCATGGCTGAACGTTGAACGCTACCCGGACCCACCCCTTCGGCCTGTGCACCTATGACTGACACATTCGCCTTCTGCGCCCCCGCGCGGAAAGTGCGTTCCAGTGCATGGGCCGCCGCTACCGGACCACGTGATTGCAAGGATTGCTAATCTTCGGATAACATCCTCCTTGACCCCCTACTACATAAGCTCGAACTCGCTCAACGCAGCCTTCAATGAATGGGCTTGGCAACAGCACAACTATGGCCACGGCCTCTTACCTGCGACGCCTTTTTGTACAACACTTTGGGCTTGGCAACACCAGAAGGGCCGCGTAACTAGTACGACGTGCATACAGTGAGTATCGATTATTTACCTGCAGTACAAAAAGGAGTCGCAGCTAAGAGGCCGTGGCCATAGCTGTGGTGTTGCCAAGCCCATTGAAGGCTGCGTTGAGCGAGTTCGAGCTTATTTAGTGTCGCTATGCGGCCCGCCGTCCGACGGCGCGCGCTTCGGTGCCTTTGGTGACTCCCCGGAGGCGTCATGGCCCCTGGCATGGCTGAACGTTGAACGCTACCCGGTCCCACCCCTTCGGCCTGTGCACTTACGACTGCCACAATCGCCTTCTGCGCCCGCGCGCGGAAAGTGCGTACCAGTGCATCGACCGCCGCTACCGGACCATGTGATTGCAAGGATTGCTAATCTTCGGATATCATCCTCCTTGCCCCCGGACTAAATAAGCTCGAACTCGCTCAACGCAGCCTTCAATGGGCTTGGCAACACCACAGCTATGGCCACGGCCTCTTACCTGCGACTCCTTTTTGTACTGCAGGTAAATAATCGATACTCACTGTATGCACGTCGTACTAGTTACGCGGCCCTTCTGGTGTTGCCAAGCCCAAAGTGTTGTTTCAACGTTGTGCTTGATTGCGCGCATGTCATTAAGCAATTGCTAGCTTTGTCAGGCGACATTGAATTAAACCCCGGTCCTACCACTCACTCTAGCGTACTCGACTCTGGCGAATCGCTACAGTCGAGTGATGTAATGACAGTACTTAAAGACATCCAGTCTGGTCAAGCTTCCATGCTACAAGAACTTAAGGCAATCCAGCAGAAACTGTCTCAAAATGATGATTCGATTAAGGAGATGAACAATAGACTAACTAAAATAGAAAAAGACTTTGAATCAGTACTGGGCATAAAAACGCAATTAGACAATATCAGTAAGCTTTCAGACCAAAATGCACAAGATGTCACTGCAATCATGACCAAACTGGATAACTTTGAACACCGAGCATGTCGATCTAACCTTGTTCTTTTTGGTTTACAAGATCGCGAGCGTGAGACTAGGGCCGAATCGCAAGCCTCAGTGCTCCAATTTTGTAGCAAAGAATTAAACATCACTATTGATGCAATAGATATCGAAAGGGCTCATCGCTTAGGTAAATATAAAGCTAACAAAAACCCACTCGTCATCAATAAATTTGCACACTTTAAGGTTAAGTAGAACATTTTTTCGAGTGGGCACAAGCTAAGAGGTTCAAACTATCGTATATCAGAGGACTACTCGCCTAACACACTTAATGCGAGAAAACTTCTCGGTGAATTTCGAAGAGCACAGCAGCAACCATATAAACTCCGTTATGGCAAGCTTATCATGGGCAACAAAACTTTCGTTTACGATCATAAGACTAACAAAGTCGTTCTGCGCCCTTTAAACACATAGGCCCCAGCAGCACCAGTCCAATGAGGAAATCATTCTCCTTTCTTTATACTAACATCAGAAGCATTATTCCGAAAGTTGATGACTTACAAAACCTAATTATCTCATCAGAGTTAGATTTATTTATAATACAGTCTAGTCCAATTATAACAATACCCAAATGCCAAAGAAATCCCATCGTTGAACCGATAATTGTTATAATCGGGTTGCGAAATAAAGAGACGGAACAGAGCTCAAAACATGTTATCCGCATGCCAGCAAGGTCATGCTACTACTAATTTGCGGAAAAAACGCCACAGTAGGTCACCTTTGTTTGCCGAGTGTTAAGGTAGCGCAAATCTTTTCCAAGAGCATCTATAGGTGCTTCACCAAGCTGAGGTAAATGTCCTTGGCGGAATCAAAGTTCCCGGGGGACTTTGTCACGCACTGGGCCTCCTACGAAGACACTACCTGAGTAGGCTGCGCAACCGCGTCGTTAGTCATCACTGTTTCTGTTTTGGTGCACAATATAACCGGATTCAATTGTTATATCCGATGTCGTGGCACTGAAGCATTGCAATAAGCGGTTTATTTTACCATTGAAAGAATACAAACGTTGACGGTGCCATAGCTGTTCATCGTTATATCCGATATATTGTTATAAATGGTATCGTTATACGTGGACTCGACTGTACCCGAAACGTAGTTTAACCCTTCAATAGCAGACTCAGAGTTACTAGAATATTTCCCAGACTTCAACATTTTTCGGCGCTACCGTACTAACAAACGTGGAGGTGGAGTGTGATAGGCAGTCATAAAAGCCTTCAATGTACAGAAATTATTGTATCCTCGGGCCTAGAAATTACGTTCATTCTCTACAATGGTTCCTATTCCCCCACGATAATTGAAGTTTGTTACTGCCCTCCCGGTCTTGACCCCCTTTTTGTACCCAATTTCCACGAGGCTATTCACTCCCTAACTAAAACTTTCTGTCATTATCCGATGCTTCTATTCGGTGATTTTATTTTCCAGCAATATCGTGGAACAATCTGGCAAGCACAGCCGCCAAACTTGGTGCTGAAAGCGATTTCGTCAACTCATGCCTAACATTTGGATTAACGCAACTAGTCACTGAACCCACACGTCAAAACGCTACCTCCTCCTATACTCTTGATCTTATCCTCACTTCCTAGCCTGACGTGGTTTCCAAGATGACGTTCTTGCCTGGTTTAAGTGACCATTCAGTGATCCATGGTACCTACCACTGTCAACTAACACGCTCGTATAAAATAAAAAGGATAACATTGTATAACAAAGAAACCTATTCCGCCCTAAACGATGAATTCGCAGATTTGCTAGTTGCCTGCGAGCCGATTTTCCGCAGCGCTTTCTCGAGACTAATTCGTTGCTCCTCAAAAATAATATCCATGACCTGTCCATAAAATACGTGCCCACCATTACCGTCACCAAAAAAAAGACATCCTCATGGTTCACTACCACGTTAAACGACTCAACAATAAAAAGAAAATACTTTTGAGGGAAGAAAAACGATCTAATAACATTTGTGCGTGGAACAACTACTACGCTGCGGAAAAGGCTGTCAGTGCACAGGCTATGAAAGAAAAACGTTCTTTTTATTCACCTTTGCCGGCTATACTGACGAATAACCCGAAGAAATTTTGGAGTGTTATCAACCTTCACAATTCCCAACCACTGGCATTGTTTGATAATCATATAACCTCCCGATCCCCGACAATGAAGCCGCCGAACAACTTAATCATTTTTTCTCTTCCATGTTCACTATTGAAATTAACGGCAAGTTACCTTCATTCCATCCTCGCGATTACGACATGATGCCGGACATCACGTTTTTTCAGCAGGGCATTGCTAATTAATTGACTCAATAAAGCTTACATCTTCATGTGGTGCCGATGGCATCAACGCTAAAATGTTAAAAAACACCAAACCCATTGTCAGTGTGATATTATGCCATATTTTTCAACAATCACGTTCATCAGGAATGGTGCAGGAAGACTGGAAAGTGGGTAAGATTGTTCCAGTCCCTAAAAAGGGCCCTCCATCCCAGCCTAGCAGCTATCTTCCCATGTCGCTCACTAGCATTTGCTGTAAACTAATGGAACATGTGATTTACTCTAACGTCGTCAAGTTCTTACACCGCCACAACTTCTTTCATCATAGTCAGCATGGGTTTCGCTCAGGATTATCCTGCGACGCGCAACTTGCTTCATTCTACAGTGACATCAGTTACAGCGTTGACCTAAATATACCCACGGATGCCCTCTTTTTAGACTTCGAAAAAGCATTTGAAAAAGTTCCGCATCAACGGTTACTCCTCAAACTTTCTTGCTTAAACATTAACACATCGACGTTCAATTGGATTCGTAGTTTTCTAACAAATGGGCAACAATTTGTGTACGCTAACAACCATTCATGTAACCACCTTGCCGTAATCTCTGGCGTCCCACAGGGCACAGTACTCGGACTCCTACTTTTCCGAATTTATATAAATGACCTTCCAGCTAACATTTCATCAAATATTCGCCTGTTTGCAGACGACTGCGTCGTGTACCGTCCAATAAAAAACCCTTCTGACATCGCTGTACTTCAAAACGACCTTAACCTCATTGATTCCTGCTGTAACGACTGGCTAATGTCTTTAAACGTAAATAAGACATCGCTAATAACATTCCACCGTAGGCAACATTATCAGCAAGGGACTTATACCATTTCCGGCTCCATAATCTTAACAACAGAATAGTATAAATACCTCGGCGTAACATTCTCAAGCAACCTCACCTGGTCTACTCACGTTAACAACGTAGCATCCTCCGCTAACCATGCGCTGTGTTTACTTCGTAGGAATTTAAAACTTGCTCCCTCATCAGTGAAGTTGTTAGTTTATACCACATTTGTTCGCCCTAAATTAGAGTACGCATGCTCGGTTTGCGACCCTCATCAATCTAATCTATTTAACTTACTCGAATCTGTACAAAATCGCGCAGCCCGGTTCATCTACTCCGTGTACTCTTATCATTCCTGCGTTTCCGAACTTAAAGCTCGTGGCCACCTCAACAACCTAGAAACACGTCGTCATATATCTCGACTCTGTCTTTTTCACAAATTTTATCACGCTCCTTTTAACGTTCCAGCCATCTTGCCTACTAATCGATTATCCAGCCGTACAAACCATCACCGAGCCGTTTATCCGCAACCAGCACAAACTACTGTTCCTCTTCGCTCCTTTTTCTTTGCAACCACCCGGGACTGGAACAACTTGCCTGCCTTCACCATGCACTACTCCGACCCACATCTACTCAAGACCGTTGTTGAATCACTAATCTGTTGCGAATTATGCCCATCCCTCATGTAATACCCCGACTGGGGCCTTTGAGGTATACTAAATAAATAAATAAATAAATAAATAAATAAATAAATAAATAAATAAATAAATAGATTGTAGCAAGGATAACGAGCAGCTCTTAACGCCATCAGCTTATCCGGGTATGCGCCACATCAAGAAAGAGTGCCATGCGATCGTGGCCAATCTATGCACGACGGTATGCGCGCGCGCTGGTAGCGGTGGAAGAAGAAGTACGGCTGAAGGTGCTTCGCGCGTGTGTTCGGCCATCGTCGGTACGCTTGTACCTGCGCTCACCTTGCTTCTGCTCCTGCCAATAAACAACGTTCGGTCTACTACCGGAGGGTCAACTATATCCCTTACAAGTGGTGGAGGTCAGGTGTTTCGGTCCCATCCTGGAGCTACGCAACCGAACGCTGTCCACGATGAACCACGAATCCGTCCAGCAGCCTTCGTCGGCGGCACCAACCGTCATCTGCTCGGGCGCACTGCGCGAGCGGGATCCACCCAAGTTCAACGGCACCGACGGAAATGATGCTGAGGACTGGCTTTCCATGTTCGAACGTGTGAGTAGCCACAACCGATGGGATGACAAGAACAAACTGATCAATGTCCCCTTCTCTCTCACCGGCCTCGCGGAGACGTGGTGGAATAATAACGAATCCCGCAACAAGACGTGGTCCTCCTTCCGCTGTAACTTCATGGAAGTCTTCGGGCGCCCTTCGTTGAGGAAGCTTCAAGCCGAGCAGCGCTTACGTGTGCGAGGACAGCAGGCTGGGGAGACGTTCACTAGCTACATAGAGGATGTCATCGACCTGTGCAAACGCGTCGACCCCTCCATGGCCGAAACAGAGAAGGTCCGACACATCTTAAAGGGAGTCGATGACGACGCCTTCCAGATGTTACTATCCAAGGACCCCAGAACTGTCGTTGACGTCGTCCGCCTTTGCCAGAGTTTCGACGAGCTGCGCAAGCAGCGAGCCCTCGCACGGCAGGCTTGTGCTCGGGAGCAGCCCGTATCAAGTGTGGAGGCAGTATATGAAGGGGACCCTGCGCTGTTTGCGCGAATCAAAGATTTTATTCGGGAAGAGGTGGCCCGCCAAGTCTCCCTCCTGCCCTACATCTCAGACCCGCCTTCCACCCTGGCGCCTTCGCTTCAGAATGTCATCAAGGAAGAGGTCGCTGAGGCACTACCATCGGCTCAGCATAACCTGCCCGTAGCTGCGCCCCTGACTTACGCCTCGGTAGCAGGACGGCTATCGCACCAGCCTGCTTCGTTCTCTCGCCGACCTGTTGTATGCCCACCTGCCTCTTCCTTTCCTGCCGCTTCCTTTCCACCAGCGCCCCGTGCTCCAGCTTCATTACCAGCACGACCGCCGATAAGCCCGGTGAGCAGTCCCCAGCTAACGGGTGCGTGGCGCACGCAGGACAATCGTCCGATTTGTTTTGCATGTGGCACGCCAGGGCATGTCGCTCGCTACTGTCGCCGCCGCATATTGCCGCCCGTCGCCAGCTATCCCCAGGCGCCTTTTTACGCCACCCCTTACTTTTCGCCGTATGCCGCTCAACCAGCGCCGTACAATTTGCCCCCTGAGCCGACTGACCGTCCAACTTTCGCTGGCCGCCGTTCAGCTTCTCCACGTCGCCGTTCGGTGTCTCCCATGCGTCGCCGCCCTACTAATGCCGAAGAGGAAAACTGAAAGCCGCAGTTCCGGAGGCAAGAACTGCGTCGCCATCGAATCCTAGAAGTCCTCATTTCTCGCCTAAAAATGTTATCGACGTAATTGTGGAAGGTGTCCCTACCATTGCTCTCATCGACACTGGAGCCGCTGTTTCGGTCATCCACGCCGACATCTGCCGCTCTATTCGAAAAGTCATGACGCCCCTTTCAGGACTCTCGTTACGCACCGCCAGTTCACAGCCCATTAAGCCGCTAGCCGCTTGCACAGTTCGTGTCGTCATCCAGAACAATTCCTACACCATTGAATTCATCGTGCTGCCAGCTTGCTCTCACGACATCATCCTCGGGTGGGACTTTCTTGCCCACAATAACGCTATCATTAATTGTTCCCGTGCTGAAGTCGAGCTTTCTTCTGTTATTTTCGACGGTTCCTGTAATGCCGCTACAAAATTACTCGTCGCTGAAGACACCGACGTCCCGCCCAGCTCCTCCGTCATCGTGCCCCTGTGCTGTACCTCTGTCCCCGACGCCACTGTTTTGTTTACGCCTTCTGTCATTTTCTTTCGCCGCAAATGCCTTCCACTACCTTCCGCCGTTTTGGCTGTGCGTGATGGCGCCACCACTATGTTGGTGACCAATCCGTCAGCGACCCCGTGTGCTCTTCTACAGGGAGAAACACTTGGCTTCGCAGAGCTTGTAGATGCTCGTCTAGTTGTTGACGTACCAGGTGATCTTTCTCATGTTGAGATCAGTGAACTGAGTGCTTCTCCATGTTCGCCCGGGCTATTGCCATCCGATGCCTTTGCCCACTGCATCGACGCCAATCTGGATGCAACCCAGCGAGAACGTATTACTTCATTGCTTTCGAAGTTTCGTTCTTCCTTTGATTGCACGCAAACCTCGCTGGGCCGCACGTCTACTGTTACGCACTCAGTCGACACAGGATCACATGCTCCACTTCGACAGCGCCCATATCGTGTGTCTCCGACAGAGCGGCGAACCATTGAAGACCACGTCACAGATATGCTTCAACGAGGTGTTATTCGCCCCTCGAAGAGTCCGTGGGCTTCACCAGTGGTTCTGGTTAAGAAGAAAGACGGCTCTATTCGGTTTTGCGTTGATTATCGCCGCTTGAATACCATCACAAGAAAAGACGTGTACCCTCTTCCGCGTATCGACGATGCACTGGACTGTCTGCAGGGAGCGGAATTTTTCTCGTCCCTCGACTTACGCTCCGGGTACTGGCAAGTTCCCATGGCCGAGGCTGATCGCGCAAAGACGGCATTTGTAACCCCGGACGGCCTTTACGAATTTAACGTTATGCCGTTTGGGCTTTGCAACGCCCCCGCCACGTTCGAAAGAATGATGGACAGTCTCCTCCGTGGCCTCAAGTGGAAGACGTGCCTCTGTTACCTGGACGACGTAGTCGTTTTCTCCCCCGATTTCGAGACACACCTGATTCGCCTAGAACAAGTCCTGACTTGCCTTGCGAACGCTGGGCTGCAGCTAAACCTCAAAAAATGCCGCTTCGCCGCACGCAAGCTTACCATCCTGGGTCATGTCGTTTCCAAAGATGGCATCAGCCCCGACGCAACAAAGCTTCGAGCCGTTGCAGAGTTCCCGAAGCCGACCACACTGAAGGCGCTTCGGAGCTTCATTGGCCTCTGTTCGTATTTTCGACGGTTTGTTCGCAACTTCGCGACCATCATTTCGCCTCTTACCAAGCTCCTCGGTAACGACGGCGGCATTTCTGCTTGGTCACCATCCTGCGACGAGGCGTTTGCGACACTGCGTCGTTTGTTGACATCCCCGCCTATATTACGGCATTTCGACCCGTCGGCCCCCACGGAAGTGCACACTGATGCGAGTGGGATTGGCCTCGGTGCCGTGCTCGCTCAGCGGAAATCCGGCTGTGAGGAGTATGTTGTTGCGTACGCAAGTCGGGCACTGACGAAAGCAGAAACAAATTACTCCGTCACAGAGAAGGAATGCTTGGCCATAATATGGGCGCTTGGGAAGTTCCGCCCGTACTTGTATGGCCGCCCATTTGACGTGGTGACCGATCACCACGCGCTTTGTTGGCTCGCCTCCCTGAAGGATCCTTCAGGTCGTCTTGGGCGGTGGGCTCTTCGCCTGCAAGAATATGATATCCGCGTGGTTTACCGTTACAAAATAAATAAATAAATAAATAAATAAATAAATAAATAAATAAATAAATAAATAAATAAATAAATAAATAAATAAATAAATAAATAAATAAATAAATAAATAAACAAACACGGTTATAGTGAACAGTACTATATTCAAAAGCCCAACAAAAGTTCATCTGGTGAGGCATTAATTCAAGAAGCAGTAAAATGAGTACAACAGTAAACAAGACAAGCAACCGAGACTGAAACGTGAAACTTGTGGCGTGTTCATGAAACGCCCCAGTACCATTAACCAGACCAAAGGGACATTCCCAGTCCCAGTCCCAGACACTCAACATCATTACGTCACAAGCTTCATGATAAAATCTTTATTGCTTGTTCTTTTTTGCCTCATTGTAAACAAAGAACCTGTGCGGGTTTCGAAACATCTTCCCGCATTTTTTACTTGGTGAATGACTGTTTTACTGTTTATTCTTATAGTGAAACGTTGAAGTGTTAAAACCAGTTTGATATATTCAATACGTCTAAACCCACTTATAACGAACTCAACTGCTGACATGTGTACATTATATGAGGGCGTGTTATCTTCAGGGGTGAGAATGACCTTATTGCAGACAAAGGTGCATCTAATAAACTAGCTTGAACTTGAGGCTGCTTCTTAATTGCATTGAAAATGGTGCTATTGACACCTGACTTTGTGTGAACATGCTCTATTACACCCATTCATGTTTTACCAGCGCCAATTAAACGGGACGAGAGAGGAGTACACAACACGAGCGCTACTAACTGATGTTTCATTGAAACGAAGGAAAACATATAAAGAAGTGAGCCTGCGTACTAACCACAGCCGTGATTCTCTGCAGCCCAAATAGCTGAAGCTCAAGTACTGTTGAGATAAGAAACTTCACAATCCTGCAGCGACACCGAGGGCCAGCTAATGCACGTGACAGAATTCTTTTTTATCAAGAAGGCTTCCCAACTTTCTCTCGTGCGAGTGTCATTGTGTGCAAACACGTAAATAAACACGTTAAACACGTTACACCATTCTACATGAGAGAAGCTCCAGTGAGAACGGGTGAGCGACCTACATATATTTAAATCAAAAGCAAATGATTTAATCTTAGACGAATCATATATGTTGAATGCGTCTGCCTTGTTATGTCAAATACAGAAATGTGAGGACGAGATACACACCACACTGGGTAATAACTGAAATTGATTTAGGAAAGAAGTCTCTGTACAGACTGTGTGACTCATGGGAACATGCGGCGAATTGTAGCTATCAAAAAGGTAGGGAATTTGTTACCTTGTAGAGGAGATATGCCAATGATTTCGTTGCTGCGGTTACTTAATAATCCTACCAGGTTTTCTGCGTTATATTCACTCATTTGAAAATGGCTTGTGTTTTACACATGCATTTTATGCACAAAGCAGCACATTGGGAAAGCAGCTGAGCTTCTGTTGAACATGAGGCTTCACGCTTCTTAAGGGAGACAGACAGTAAGCACAACATACCGGTTCTTCCTGCCGGGATGTGACCAAGGAAAGCTGTGAAACAGAGCTAATCAGAACCTACTAAACCAACAAGATAAAACAAGGACATTGTGAGCAACAAACATTAGGCATATCTGTAGGTTTTTAATTGAGTATGTGCTATTTTTACTGGGCGTCAAAGTTTTTTGCATGCCGGAAAGTTTTTGCGTGCCACAAAAACACAGAGGGACTGCAGCGTTTACCTTGGTTTAATCTGACTGGCCACTTTGAGTGCACAGAATTTTTACGGATTGCAAGAACACTGTATATGTGATGATGCCCAAATATCAATTTAGTTTTTATGAACCCAAAAAGGAACAATATCAATGGTGCAAAATGAAAGGCTTCGACGTGCACAAGTGGCATGCTAAATGGCATTAATGTAGTGTGAAGATGAGTTACGGGACAATCTGATACATTACGAGTTATGTGCCAATTGATGAAATGTCAATAAACCATGTTGAAGTTTATCGTGATCATGTGCCGATCATTTTTTTTCAAGTCTGCTTGAACTTAGCTTATTGTTGCATGCAGCCTCGTTAAATTAACCTTGCGTGTTTGAAATCTGTAATACCAGGTACATTTGGTAGCATTCAACAAACGAGCTGTTTTGGTTGTGCTTTTCCAGGCATAACTTTGGCCGAAAGAAGCTTCATTTCAAAACAGAAGAGTGCTAAAAGTGTAAATTACGGAAATGACATACATTTTGGTAACTCATTGAGACATCACTGCTCTCAAAGGAACGGGCAACCGACTTTCGTCGCGTATATGTTCTCTAGCTCATATGAACGCTAGCGTTTTATATAGCCCGGTAACCACAATCAATTCATAAACAAATTGGCGGAAATATTTATAATTTGCAGCAAACTTTCTCAACTCGGAAGGGTGGCGGTTCGTAGTGTCGAAACGTGACACTACAATATGTGTCCCGGTCACGTGACCTGCAAATCTAGCAGCTTCTGTAACTGCTGAAACGTTTATTTATTTATTGAAAACTTCTAAACACACTTAACACACAACGTTTTGTATAAGTTTCAATTGTATATGCATTTTTAAAGATTATTTTGAAACTTTTTAGGACACGCCACCCGCCGTTGCTGGGTTACTCTCGGTGTGGGTAACTGAGCCTCCTTGCCCAGAATCAGCGGCAGCGTTCAGCAAACAGACTAAGTGAAGGAGCTTTGACGATTCTACCTGAGCCTGGGTCGTTTTTTCTGCCAAAATATTTGATTTCAGTTTCCAAATACGCCGACGGTAGCTTATAAAAAAAGGTGGCGACCGGGGAGAATCGAACTTCCAACCTCCACAACGTGAAGCCAGATTCTACCTGTCGGCTATCCCAACAAATGGCGCATTCGTGCAAAATAGGCTGTTGAATGAAAAAAAAACACGTTAAGCAATATAAAGGCTGCGATTCACAGTTTTTTTGGCTGGGGACAAGTTTTGTAGCGTAAGCTACACTGGCCGAGGTTGAGCAGTTTCGCGTGTGCGGTGAAGGGCCGTTCTGCGCAAGAGCGAGGGTATGGTGGATTAGCCAGCGAGGGACATTCAATTGGAATGGAATGAAATGGAATAGAATGGAATGGATTGGATTGGATTAAAGTGGATTGTGTTGGATTGTGTTGCGTCATAGCCGCGGCAGACGCACTGGCGCCGGTGCGTGCCAGGTGTGCGCCTCAATTGCGCAGTGGCCAAGTCTGACGCCGCACCGGAGCCGCTTGATAGCCGTTTCGCGTGGCTCGTGGAGAACCGTGCTGAGCATGCGCGAGGAGCAGTTACTGGACAGGACTTGACTGGATTGGACTGGACTAGACTAAACTGGATTAGACTCAATTGGACTGGACTGTACTGAACTGGATTGGACTGGATTGCTGAACCTTAGCTCACGCTACGTATACCCTGGCATAGCACAGCTAAGCCACTACTAATTTTTTAAAAAATTGTTTTTCATTTCTCATATAAACAAAAGTATTGTCACGCTACTGTGTGTCATGGCTGCCAGCATTATTTTTTGGAGGACACATACCCCTCGTAGATCTAAAAATTTAGGTTGAAAAATTTCTAGGGCGTTATCAGCAAAACCGTTTCTCGTTAAGGTTCGTTAAGTGATGCCATTTCATTTAGGATTGAGAATATATACTCGACAAAAATCGGTTGTCTATCCCTTTTAAAAAATGTAGCCATCTTTTTTTATAACTAAGGCTTAATTCATTCACCTGGGGCCTATCTGTTTTTTAAATAGCTGTCGTGTTTCGAAAGAAAATTTGATCTTCGAGTTTCATTTGATGTGGGGTATACACTTTGTGCTCTGCAGTGAGCCTTCTGCAATTGGTGCGAGGCCAATTTTTCTTTAGCACCTCGACGTGCCCTGGTAACTATTTTTTTTAATTTTTATTGCAGTGCAAACTGCAAACCAGATGCCCAAAAAGAGGGGCTAAAGGTGTGAACAAGACCAAAGATGCCTACAGTTCAGGATACTACATGTGACAGAAATTAGAAAGAAGGAAAGGGTGAAATAAACTTAAAGGGGCACTGACACAAAATTTTGAAGGCGAGATAACTCTGGAGATAGATTGGTGGGAACACATATACATCATCTGCAAAATATCAGCGGCGAATACAGCCTAGAACATATGTAAAATCAATTTTAAAGTGTGCGAAACGCAACCGAGCAGCCAGCAGAGGACCACGCGCAATTGTAAATAAACAACATCCAAACACGTCACGAGTTTGTGTTTGCCGCTTCCGCACTACCGGCGTTTTACGCGGGCTCACCCGGTTCGCCGCTCCAATCGGAGGGCCGGAGGGCGGAGCTTCTGCTCTCGAGAACGAACGACCCGATCGTTGGCGGCGGAGGCGCCGTGATTTCGTCAGCTAATCGGGCAGCTGGCCGCGACCAAAGTTCTACAGCGATTCCAGGCACTCTGTTTCTATTACTGTTTATTACCATTAGATGCGAAAAATGCGCCCGAGGCACGTAAAGCCCACTGAGCTAGCCGCACGGTCGCTGTGCAGGCGGCGGCCACGGCCGCGAAGTGACCCAGGCTGGCGCAGGTAGCTCGAGTGATAGCTTGTTAACGCTGCACGAAATTGTCCCCGACACCGCTTACGAGACCGGCACTCGAATATCCGCCGCAGTGCTAAGCCGAACACATCTGTAGGCGGACCTGTAGGCAGACCGGCCGGCTGCTCCCAGCGCGCGTCTTGCCACCCACCGTCTCGAGCGTCGCGCGTCGTTCTTTAGCAGCGGTAGCATTTGCGCTCGCAGCGCCTGCGTCACATCCACGGTCGCTTTTTAATTAAGTGCCTCACGAGATCAGTACGTGGGGCATTCGCAGAAACTGCCGTCGATGCGGATTCGACAGTGCTACGGGGGCTCTGCTCTGTGATATCTCTCTCTCTCTCTGTGTAAACGGCGCACCTGAAATTCATGTCGGGGCTGCACAGTCACGAGACCACAACTGCTTACAAGGTTTCGGACTTCCGCCCCACGTAGACCGAACGGTCCACGATGTTCGAATTTGATTGCCCTCTCGGGCGTTGGCTGAGGTTACCGAAGTGAAGTGGGGTCACGTGGTCAGCTTTGTTCAAACAAAATCCACAAAATCCATCGTTTCGCGGCACTCGCTGAAACCGAAACTGCGACTGGCCGCATTAAAAATGCCTCTAATTAAACAACCGTCGCACGCTGAAGCAAATGAGGTTTCTACAGGTTATAAGTAGGTCACTAGCTACTTATCGCAACAAAAAAAACAAGAAGCAAAATTTTTGTGTCAGTGCCCCTTTAAAATTAGCTTTTATTCATTCAAAAGAATCACGACGTATGTTCACGTGTATTTTTCTAGTCGACAATATCATGTAGAAAAGAATTTAACCGGTGTGCAGAATTGGTGAAAAAATGGAAATGGTAATTACGAATAACATTGTCACGGGACAGGGCAATCCGTACGCCGCCATCGTCCACCAACTAAAGACGACGAGAAGACGACGGCGCACCTAGCCCTGGCTCAACGCATTCGCAAAGTTCTTTGAGTCCCGCTGGCCAGACCACCGGCTGTTTTTCTCTAGCATGCAATGTCGCATTTTGGTTATTATTGGTATCGTCTCCGGCACCCACAGGTCATTTTTGACAATTCATTGCTTACTCCATTAAACACCACCCTCCACTACCCTCCTTTCAGTTGCCGCCTTGCAGTTACCATCCACTGTAGTAAGGATTTCGTTTTATAATATTTTCCCCAAAAACGCTAAGCTTCTCCCGCCTAACATACTAAATAACATTCTCCTGGCTCACCAGTCCGAATACCCATGCCACGTGGTCATTGCAACTGACGCTTCGAAAAAAGACGAGAAGGTTGGGGTGGGTATTTTCTCTCCGACATTGAAATTGTCTTTTTCATTGCGATTACCAGATTTATTCCCCATTTATTATGCAGAATTTCTTGCTCTACACCTTGCAATCCTGAAACTTGATTCGGCGAATTCTTCCGTGATGTTACTCACCGACTCCTTGTCCGTGTGCATGCTTCTCTCCTCAGAAACTTTACATCGTATTCTCAAGCTTTTTTATTCCTGCGTCCCCACTCACGTGCGGGAGATTCGGTTTGTTTGGCTGCCCGGCCACTGTGAGTTAACCCTCAATGAAACCGCTGACATATTAGCTAAAACAGCTTTGGCTTTACCGATCGTCGAGGTTCTTCCCCGGCTTTCTTGCGTGTTGTTGGCACGTTATCGCCAATACCTGTTCAATCAAGATGCCTTCTATCATAGACTGAACACTTCTCCTGAACTTGAACACCTCAGGTATCGCTGGAAGAGAAGTTTATGCCAAACGCGCTTGTGCGAAGTATTGCTGACTTCTTTTCGTTGTGGTGTGCCGCCGCTTATTCAGTATTTATATAGGGCAAATCTGATAACCTCCCCCTTGTGCCACTTTTGCCAAGACATTGAACCCGAAGAGCAATTCTTTCTTTTTTGCCGCCGATTTTCTAACCATCGGAGAAGGCTGCTGGAGATTCCCCTGCTACGTCTAGGGCTGCCTTTGACTGTACCGGTGCTTTTGTCGTTTGGGGCGATTAGGCTGGGCCGATGCCATAGGGACGTGTGCAACGCCATCCACTCCTTAATTTCGGAGACAGCTCCTCTGCAGTGTTAAAAGCATTCTGATTATGATGACTTTTACTATAGTTTTCCTACTCTTCTCTCTGTTGTTTTTTTGTGTTTTTCTCTCTCTCTATCATTGACCTAGACCAAATTCTTTCTTTTGTTCCATTATCTTGCCTCGCATGATTGATTGTAATGAAAACATAACTCTTCTTGGCCAATCCCCCCTAAGTGGGTATGCGCCATTTTTCGGGGCACCACCACCACTAGTATTGGCTGCATGTATATAGTGTAAATAGATCGCGCATTATCTACCATGGTTCGTCTCATCTCTGTCCTGCCGGCACGTAACATTTGGTGGAGTGTGCGGGTTCGTCATCCCCATCCTGGTCCCGGCATCGCATCTCGTCGGCGTGTACGCAGCCGCCAAGGATAACGAGGCCGCACCGGGAAGCCCCAGCCCAGCCGAGAAGAGAACACGCCGATGTCCCCCGCCCCGTGTCCCCAGCCCAGTAGACCCATTTCAATACCAGCCGATACGAGTCGTGCCCAGATAAGACGAAGATGTGTTCCCTCGCCCTTCCATCTAATGTGGCTTCAGGAGCTTCGGCGCTTCGTCGCTGCTGAAGCCATTGCTTTTGCTGGGACAGGCACCATCGACACCATCATCGTCATCCGTGGCAGCAGCGATTCGTCTGCATTTTTCATCGCAGCCCTCATTAGCATTCAATCGTCAACTTTCTTCGGCGTCGACAGGGATGGCCGTCATCGACCGGGGAGTAGAGGTCACGAGACAGGACAACGCAAGCGCCGCCATGATCCACCTAGAAAAGACGACGAGAAGGAAGCTCGGTGCGGGGCGCACCTAGCCCGGGCTCAGTTATGGCTGCATGTATATAGTATAAATAGATCGCTCCTCGTCTACCATGATTCATCTCACCTCTGTCCTGCCGCCACGTAACAATATTTTGAAGTATGCCGTGGTTTTTTATCTAGGCCAAGTTTATATCATAACAACAGGAAAAATTTAAAGCATTAGGACTTTCTTTTTTCCCTACTGATTGAATCACACCAGTTTGCATGAGCTCAGAAACAGAACCCGTGCAACCGTATCGTGCGACTATAGTTAGAATTTTGAACAGTACAGAAATATAAGAGGTAACAACTTTCTCTGTGACTAATATTTGAATCCCATTAGCTTACATGATCACACAAACAGGATTTCTGCAAATATATTTAGAATAAATAAAGTCAACTGCCTTTCTTGGAGCCTTTTCAAGCAATTCGATATTATTATTTCTATAGTGGTCTGAGACGGCGCAGGCATACTGAAGTTTCTAACAAATTATAGTAGTGTACAAATGTCATCTAACTTTTGCTGGAGCATCAGTGAGTTCACGCTTTATAAAACAGACCTTACGACAAGATGGGGAAACATTGGTTGTATGCGACTTTTAGCTCTAGTTTCTCGTTTATGAAAGAGCTAAATAAGTACATTTCTGAGCTTCGCACAAGAGATTTCCTGAAAAAGGTTAGAAAAAAATGAGTGGATTCCTTTGTTGACAATGTCAAGGTTGAGTGGGTCATCCGCCCATACAAAAATGTCTTATGGGCGTCTATTGAAAAATGTATGGTGAGCTATGACCGCCCATTAGCCTTTATGGTCACTCATAAAAAGGCATAAATTAGGATATAGCCAGATATTGAAGTTTTTATAAATCCTGCACTAAAGACTGTAAACCATACAATTCTCTTTAGACGATTATAGAGAACCCTAGTGTGTTTAGTCTGTAGAGTCACAGCTATTGAGGTTACTGTAGGCAGCTAAAGAAATATGTATGGCTTTAGTTCTATAGACCAGCCGCGGCAAAGCTCTTTTGCCTGGCTATGGAACATTGTTAGGCTTTAATTATACAGACTTGAAACCATTCAGCTGTCTTTTGCCAGCTATTGGAAAAAATATGTCCTCAAGCTAAAGAGAGACAGCCACAAAAGATCTTTTGGCTGGCTATGGGCTGTTTAGCTCTAACTCTACAGACTCAAGACCATTCAGCTGTCTTTTGCCAGTTATTGAAACGAGTTCGCCCTAAAGCTATAGACAGAAAGCCATAAAAGCTCATTCGGCTGGCTATAGGCCGTTGTTTCGCTCTAAGTCTACAGACTTGAAACCATTCAGCTGTCTTTTGGCAGCTATTGAAAAGAGTTCGTCCTAACGCTATAGAGAAAAAGCCATAAAAGCTAATTTGGCTGGCTATGGGCCGTTGTTTAGCTCTAAGTCTACAAATTTCGAACCATACGGCTGTCTTCTGCCAGCTATTGGAGATAATTTGCTTTAAAGCTAAAGAGAGGCAGCCATAAAAGCTTCTGCGGCTGTACCAAGCCGCAGAAGCTTTTATGGTTGCCTCTCACAGTGCAATATATAACTGTAAACCTTTAGACGTGTGATAATTAGGCAACATTTTGCCGGCATTAAGGAAGCGTTTGGCGCAGAACTTACAAGCCTGCATCCATAAAGGCTTCTTTAGCTAACTACATAGTAACATAAGGCTCCAAGTCTCCACATGCTAATCGAAAAGTGTTAGCCTATAAAGGTATAATTCGAGCAACCATTAAATCCTATTCTGCTGTTTTCAGTATGATTTAGGACGCGAAATTCATATAGTCATGATTTACCTAGCTACATCTACAACACAGATTGGATAACGATGATGAGGTTGATCGGCCGTTTATATGAGCGTATTTGTTCAATAAGGTTAGGTACTTATTATACCAACAATACGGGAAAAGTACAATTATAGGAAGCTACTGATTAACGCTCAAATTCAAGTTGCAACTTTGGATACTGCGCGTCAGCAAAGCTTGCAAGTGAACGTTGACCGAAAGACGTATAATTTCGGAGAATTCTTCCTCTGCGGCCCTTCGCTGCCGCGGTCAAGTGAAAAAGCGGGCTTCTCTGAAAACGGCCCTCACAGCTTCGAAGCAGATTCGAAAAAACTTTCGCGGCCCACCGTACCCTCTCTCCGAAATATGGTGGAAGCTGGGAACAACCGCATTCTTTCTCCCGCGGAGCCCACTTTCAGATTAGTCATTGAGAGAGGGGGAGAGCGACCCACACCGGACCGGAGGAGGCGCGGTGAGAAAATTCTGGGAGGCGATGAAAAGGTAGAGCGGACACCCCTGCTTCCTGTTTTATTTTCTGTTTGTTTTGCATACTGATTTTGGCAATGGGTACCGAAGGACACGGCCGTGCGGCCCGCGCTGTGTTAGTATTCCTGCGCGCAGCAAAGCTAGTGACAGACAATTTACCCTGAGTACTGAGAACAGATACAACTTTTTCGGATCGAGAAAAAAAACGTTAAGCGATCTCGTATTTACCAAAAAATAATTACCAGCGAACACGTTAGAAAAAGATCGAAAGATGGGCACGTATCCGCACTATTTGCTATCGCGATGGGCCTGCTTATACCAGGATGCACTCAGTCAGCCACATTTCGTCTTCTTTCTCATGTGCGCGGGCATGGCGTGTGTTGCCTGGTGCTGGGAATTTCGACTCGACGGCAATGTGCTCGTGTAGATGGTGTGACGCCAAGCAAATGTGTCGCTTTTTGGTGTCGTGAATTTCTGTGTTTACGGTGACAGTGTTATGATTAATTCAACAACTTCAAGTCATGCGAAAATGGATACCTGCGATACTGTGACAGGAGTTTCATCGTACGCAAAACTCTAGGGTGAGTGATCTTACGAACTGAAGAGACTCTATAGTGCGAGAAATGCAGGACTTTTTTTGGTGTTCACGAATACTTTTCTAAACTACCCTGCACCACATGGGCACTGCAACGTAGACAGAAGTGAAGATTTGGCCGCGGTGATGTGACAAAAATAATGTTTTCGCGAACTGAGAAAACTTACAAGGTACTAATTAAGTGGACTTAGAAAAACGTTTTTTCATCATTGCAATGTGTGCGACCAGTGTTTTATTGAGAGTGCATTTCCATTTTAGCCACCGCACTTTCAGCTGTGTGCGTTGAGTACTGAGTGTAATGAACGACTTCAGAGTGCTCTCTTTTCTGTGGACTACCCAGCACCTGTAGGTATTTGTTTCTCGGCGGGCGTTCGCGGGGAATGTGCCGCGTAGTGTGGCTGTCGAGCGAGTCACTTAAGCGTGAGCCTGAGTGTTGGATTGCGTCTGCTGTGTTTTTCGATCGGCGTATGTGAACAACTGTTTACTGGTGGTGAAGTAGCGTTGATAGTAGCCCTTTATGTAATGAATGGAATGAATAAACCCCTTGGCTTTGCTTTCCCTAAATGCCTGTGTTTAAGCATTTTGTGAATGAAAACTGACGAAGTGTTTGCAATCGCAACCTCGCACTCCCCCTATATCGCTGAAGTGTTCACGGAGCATATATTACAGAATGCAGCTAGGCACACAACGTAAGTGCCACAGAAGAAGTTCTAGAGATCTGCAAGGCTGTATACCGGCATGGCAGCGTGCTAATAATTTCTCAGCGGCTGCTGCTGTCGCTTTATTTCAAGTAGTGGTTATTCTCTTCTGGCTGCAGCCCATGCAAAAATATTCTATGGTCGGCTATTGAAAAACCTTCTTATGGTTGTCTTTAGCTATTTGGCCCAATTATATTCAGACATTTCTATGGCGGTCTTTAGCAATTCTTATCGACGTTCTTATGGGTGTCTTTAGACTCTTCTATAGCCATAGCGATATCAAAAGAAGCGCTAAA
This sequence comes from Haemaphysalis longicornis, assembly GCF_048455015.1. NCBI lineage: Eukaryota > Metazoa > Arthropoda > Arachnida > Ixodida > Ixodidae > Haemaphysalis > Haemaphysalis longicornis. Next base: position 84,100,097 of record NW_027526203.1, on the reverse strand, counting down.
GACAGCCATAGAACGGGCTATAGAAGAAGCTAAAGACACCCATAGGGATTTCAATACGAAGAGCTAGACAACCATAAAACCAGTTATTGAAGAAGCTAAAGACAGCCATAGAAATTTCGATACGAATATCTAAAACAACCACAGAACCGGCTATAGAAGACGCTAAAGACACCCATAGGAATGTCGATACGAATAGCTAAAGACAACCATATAACCGGCTGTAGAAGAAGCTAAAGACACCCATAAGAATGTCGATAAGAATAGCTAAACACAGCCGTAGAACCGGTTATAGAAGAAGCTAAAGACACCCATAGGAATGGCGATAGGAATCACTTAAGACAGCCATAGAAAAGTTTAAAGCATATTGGGCCAAATAGCTAAAGACGACCATAAAATGAATTATGGGCGGTTTAACACCGCTGCCCATTCATGACTTCAGGAGGGGATATTATCAGAAATAGTGAAATTGCCTTGATATAGCCGAATTCGGATGACCTCATTTAAATTGAAACTCATTACACAAATTTTAAACAAAAGGCCAAGGGTACTACCACGGGGACCATTAAACGTAGAAGAGTGTCAGCTATTCGCTCCCATCCGACAAAAAGCAGTAACCTAGGCTACAAAGAAGGAGCGTGGAGGGTGGGCGGCAGTTTGTAAATATATTTTTTGAAATTAATTTGGCCAGACGGCACGTACCACCAGTAAGTGCAGGCGGTGGGTCTGACCTGCCTCTGTGAGTGATTTTAAAAAAATCTTCCATTCCGTTGTATGAATATCCCTCAGGCGTTCAGGTATATTGCCCCTATATGCACACATGCGAACAGGCACCTGTTTTTACAAACCCTGGACCAGGTTCGAAGCCTGTACTAATTTCCAAACAAAATCTCTAGTGTCGGAACCAGCATGATGAACTGTAAACAACCGTACTGTATACGTAAGTATGCAACAAAGTGTTAAATACGCGTGACTGGGTTTTCTGTGAAAGTTATTGTATTCTATTGAAAGCCATTGTATTGAACGCCATTGTACAGTCGCCCAGAAAAGGTGATCTCGTTGTAGAACACCAAGATCGATATTGAACCGAGTGGTGAGCTGGGCAAGTTGGTATGGCGTCCTTCTGGACAACAGCGCTAAAAAAGACATGGCAGGAGCGCTCGTCCGGTCAGTTCCCTTCGTCCACGTCTTTTTTCGCGCTATTGTCCAGAATCAATGTCAAAGCCGGCACCGGCCATTAAAGGCCAACTGCACACAAATTTTTGCCAACGTAAAAATAATGTCACTTAATAGTACACGTAAAAATGGTGCGAAATGCAAAATACTAAGTTTTAAACATGAACGCGTGACGCAAACGGTTCACGACACTGGCGTTTTCGGAACCGAAACTGAATAGAAAAGGCGGCCATTACCGGCGGTCGGACAGCCGGGATCAATTTGAAGGTTATTGCCGGAGTGCCAACCGACCGAGACGACAGTGCCGTTACGTCACACTTTTTTGCATAAGCCACAATGCGATTATGCTACGTTTGCTTCTCCCTTGGCTGTTCCATACAGTGCGCGCACTATCATCAGAAGCGATAACGGCCACGCTCGTTTCATTTTGCTTTATTCGTTCCTCCCGTCATCGATATACTTTCCACTGATACACAGCCTTCTCAGGGCAACTATGTCGGCATGCCGGAACATTCTAGTATAAAAACAATTGTAATTTGCCTCCGCGATGTCGCAAATGTCGAGGTTATCAAATCGCCGAGAAACGCAACGCGGATAGTCATACAAAAAGAAATGAAGAAAAAGAATGTGGCAGTCGGCCCTTGCAGAAGGGGGTGAGCGAATTCTATGCAACAGCCAAGGGGTGAGGGCGGGTAGCGTAACATCGTCTTCGCAAATGAAAAAAAGTGCCATGGAACGGCGCTGTCGTCTTGCTTGGACGGTGCTCCCGCGATAACCTTCAAATTGATCCTGACTGTACGCGATGGAACGGAAGCGGCCGCGCTAGAACCGGCTGCCGCTCAGAGCCGCCTTCAAATGCGCATGCTAGCGTGGCGTTTCGCACTGTTATTTTCACAAATAACGCCTACCAACGTTTGCCAAGGATAATGGGGTTAGGCGCGATTCTGACATCGCGTTGCTATCAACCGAGATGAAGTAGACCGTACGACCGTTATTTTTCCGTCAGAATAGCTTCCGTTGTAGCAATCCTAGGCATTACAAGTAAAAAAGCGGGCCCTGATTTACAAAGCTAGTTGCTCGTACGACATCGAAAACCAGCTACGGTTAGTCGGCGCCTCGGCCAGGGGAGTGAAACTTCCTATACCATGCATGGGAGGCGATATTCGCTCGCAGCGCCGTTAAACACCCTCGTGTTTGGGGGTGGTACTAAAAACATAGCAGCGTGTTGCAGACACGCATTGGGAGACTCCATCTTGGTGCGGACGGAAAAGTCGAGCGCTGGGGGGGGGGGGTGCGATTTATAGCCAAATTCAATTTGGATGCACAAGCGAGGTCAATTGAGCGAGTGGAAGATATTCAGATGGCGAGCGCATGACCTACTTCCTGTTGCGCAACCGCCACATGATCAAAAGGGCAATCGTTGTGTTCTTATTGATAAAGTTTTGCGCATCCACCTATTTTTTCACCACTTATTCTAAGTACAACGTTGTTTTGCTTTAATAGAGCACACAAAGTAGGCGAGAATAAAGGGCAGTGTTTTTTCATGTTTTATTTCCTAAATGTACCATTCGTACACTAAAAAAAATCTATTCTGTTGTATGAATCCTTCATGCGTTCAGATATATGACCACCATATGCAGACGTGTACGGTCACCTCTTTTTGTAAACCCTCGGCCAGGCTCAAACCTGTGCTAAATTGCAAACAAAATCTGTAATTTTGGAATCAGCGTAATTAACTGTAAACAACTGTACTGTAAACATGCAGGAAAGTGTTAAATGCGCCTGGTTGGGTTTTTTTCTGAATGTTATTTACTAATGAAAATTATTTGCCTGGATGGGAGCCTTCGTACAGTCTTCCAGAAAAGGTAATCTCATTGTAGAACACAAAGATCAAAGCCGGCATCCCCAATGAAAAAAAAAACAAAAGAAAACACCGCGGCGCCGGTAGATGTAACTATTTTTGTTTTCGCCAGTTACTAAATACGACCGCTGGCTGCCGTAGTTCCGAGAAAGCGAGAGTTGTTTCTGCATTAACACAGGGCGCTGCTACGTGGACGCACGTTAGATTGCTGGGAATGCGCTTGTGCTTCAAAGTTAGAACAATCTTGCAGCATGACATTCGAAAAAGCGGGATGAATAGATTTTGTGCTGTCGCCGCTTCATAACCCGACCCAGAGTGACTGTGCCCGACCAAAGCTGCAGCATCGGTGGTTTATGGGAAGCGCTCAATGCACTTGCGTGTACACAAACGTTACGGCATCTGGCTGATTACGCCTACCGAAATCAACATTCACGCCATTGGTAGGCTAAATTCATAGATGCTGAGGATAATAAACTCAATTTTTCTCAAATTATAGCAGTAGCTGGTTGAGTGTAAACAAAAAGTACTACAAGGTTAGATGAAAGCGCCACCAGGGGGCTGCAGAGCCCACACTCGCTTCACATGGGCTACTGCTTTGCACCACCCTGGCTTTGGAACTCCCTGCAGCAGTGCTGTCTAATTAGTATCATCGTGTTCGCCAAGTCATCAGCTTCACCCTGATACCCGCCACAGCAGCCTTGGACCATTTCTCACCTCGCCGGACCCACCCGAAGTTTCAAGCGGTCAGCGTCTCTGCTAACCCTAACGTTCCAAAGAACACGGCTCAGCTGCAATCGTGCACGCCTTCGGGCACCCAGCCTGCCTCACTACCCGCGCGGAGTCTGGAAGTCGACATGCAAGAATCACCCCAAGCCCCACCGACATACGACCCGGACAGCGGCCGCACGCACCCAACCTATGACCCCTGGCGTCAGATCTTACGATCGCGCCACAACCAGCGCATCACTCCTTCCACTACCCACGTGCCAGCTTCCGTCTCTGCTGCACGCAGGGCAATCCAACCGAAACTCTTCATGAACGACTACAAGGGGATAACCACCCGAGGTCCGGCCTACGCGTCGAAGCCTGGGCGGCGCGACAGCTCGCACACAGCCCGCCACAAGCCATCGGCATTGCACCCTCTACGTTCTACGGGCACGTTATCACCTTCCCGCAACCACAGCAGAATCTTATCACGACAAGCACCCCTAGCGGAGTATGCGCCGACGCTCTGCGCAAGATCACCACCCTCTAACTTGGCGACACGACATATGATGTCACAGCGTACCTAAAGATCTCCCCGGGAACTTCTCGCGGAGTAATCCAAGGCATCGACCCTGGAACACCTCCTGAGCAACTCTTCGTCATAATTACGTCCACCGGACCATCCATCATTGAATCCCGCATGCTCGGCACCTCGGACACACCAGCACTCACGTTTGACGGTCCTCACGTGTCATTTTACGTGAACGCGTACGGCACCCTGGTACGCTGTCGCCCCTACCGGAATACCTGTTGAGTTTCCCGCGGGAAGCAGTGGCGGGAAGCGCCATGCGCCTCGCGGCTCAACCACAGAAGAAGACGAAGAGGGCGGCAACGGGGGCATGCGCGTGAGCACGCAATAAAGAAAGAAGAGAACCAGGCGGAGGTGTTCGAACTGGTAACGCGGGTGTCGGTCTCTTCGCTGTCGCAACATTTCTGGTGCCGTAAAACCCGGGAGACGGCCGGCATCCATCGCACCGATACGTTACCGAGCATGGAGAAGCTGCGCAGGCAGCGAGGCATCCTTCGTGGTTCCACCACCCGACTTCTGACCGTGGCCAGCGATATCCTGCGGGAGGACAGTCAACCGTCATTCGGCGACCTCCAGGAAATTATCGACGGGCTTCGCTCTAAAGAGTCCGCGCTCGCTGAGATGGACAGCCAGATCGCTGACTCCCTTAACGGTGAGGCGTTTGATGAAGAAGTCGCGGGTGCTATAGATTACCGTGAGAATATCGTCAACGCGATGAGCAGGCTTCGTTTCGCCATGAACGCGCGCGCTACGGCTGGTGCTCCTGTCAGTGAAGGCCAGCTACAGAGGCTTGCAGGGACTAGCAGCGAGTCCAGCAACGCCATCGGAGCTGCTCACACGGAGCTCATCAGCGAAACTACCGCCGCTCACGGTAGGCCACGAGCACTGTGTCTGCGCGTAAATTTGCCAAAGCTACAAATACCCGTCTTTGCCGGTGAGACCCGTGAATGGCAGGGCTTTTGGGAGCACTATGAGGCCACCATACACGCTCACCCCGATCTCGCCGACATTGAAAAGTTCCAGTATTTGAAGTCTTACCTGTCCGGCGCTGCAAAGCGGGCAATCGAAGGTATACGCCTGACTGACGCAAATTATAAGATTGCCGTCAAGGTGCTCACTGAACGCTATGGCCGAAAGGATGTCCTCATTGATAACCACATAGACAGCCTGCTTTCCATCGAGCCAATCGAGTCATCGTCTCAAGTTTCACGTCTGCGAGACCTCTATGAGCAGATCCAATTCCGGACCGGCTGTTTGGATAGCCTTGGCATGCCGTCTGCAGAGTACGCGGTTGTTCTACACCGGGTGTTGATGCGCTCATTGCCAGAGGATCTGGCAATCCTGTACCGCAAGCGCACGAAGACCGACATGGCCGGAGCGGACGCTGCAGCGGAATCACGAGAACAGCAAATCAAGGCCATCCTGAAGTTCCTGCAAGTGGAGGTTGAAAGCAGAGAGGAGAGTCGAGTGTCACGCGAGAAACCCACTTCAAGGAGGTTGCCAGCTAACCGCAACGTGACACCACCTCGAATACCATCCGCCCTAGCACTGGTAGCACGGTCCGCATCGCCAGGTGCCGATCCGTCCATGGCTTCGCAGACTAAGTGCTCCCTCTGCGACTTTCCAGGACACGCGACACGTAGGTGCCAGGCCACACTGTCAGCGGAGGAAAAGCGCCGACGGCTGTCCAGGAAGCATTGCTGTTTCAAGTGTGGGAAAAGGGGACACACGGCCCGTAATTGCCGAGCCGCAGCAGGGCTCAGGTGCGACCACTGCTCAGGGCACCATATTTCTTCACTGTGCGGCATTTGGGGAAGAACAGCAACGGGCACTCCACGACCACCTACTCCTATCGGAGCTGAAAACCCAGAGGTGGAAACACAACGAGGAAGGCAGGTGACAACAGCTCCTGCAAGCAGCACGTCCTCGTCACCCGTATTGCTCCAAACCGCCACGGTGTGGGCGTCCGGAAACCGCGACCGCGTGCCGGTACGGATACTGCTTGATACCGGAAGCCAACGGTCCTTCGTCCGTCAAGACGTGTCGCAGCGACTATCTCTACCCAGCACTGGAACTGAGGATCTGGCAGTGTTCACATTCGGCAAGTGCAACCGCCCACGCCAGTACAAATGCCGAAGGGTGAACATAACTCTTTGTGGCCGCTTTGAATCAAATGAGCTGACCCTCCAAGCTCTGGAAGTGCCAGAGGTCTGTACAGTGCGGGGCCCGGCCATAGAGAGCACCGTTATTGCAATGCTGCGTGACCGGAATTTACCCTTAGCCGACGATCCCCAAGACGATAAACCTCAGGACTCCGTGATAAGCGTGTTGATCGGCTCTGACAATTACTGGAGGGTTGTAACCGGACGTGTCGAGCGCTTCACCGACACCCTGTGCGCCGTGGAAACAATATTCGGTTGGGTCGTTCAAGGAACCTACACTGACGTCTGCCATCGTCTGACACCACGTACCACCAGTGCAACTGCATTATTCCTGGCTTGTACTGACGATTGGCGCATGGAGTTCCGACCGGGAGATCCGTCGGAGATGTGGCGGTTGGACGCCATCGGTATAGCGATGCAGGTGAGGAGCACGACGTCAGCAAAGTACACAAGAGCGAAGGTCGCTACGTTGTACCGCTCATGATTAAGACACCTGGTCTCACGTCATCCACGAACCGAAGTGTAGCCGAATGCAGGCTGAAAAGGCAGCTTAAGTGGTTTGAACATCAGCCAGGGCAGCTGCAGAAGGAGGAAGAGGAAAAGGAGAAGCGCAAGTCGCTGGAAGGGGAGTCCCAGGCCCAGACGGCTAGGAAGCTGAAAGCCACAGACATTTATTCGGATGACGAAGATTATGACACTTCCGACCGAGATGACAAAGAGGACAACAAGGCTGCTGGCGACGCGTCAGAATGGCGCCATTCTTCCTCATCTTCGTCCTCATCATTGGAAGATGATGAGGAGGAGGCAAAGCCACAAATTGTCGCCACGAAGGAAGAAGTCAGCAAGATCCAAGAAGTCAGCAAGGCCAAAGTGTACACACTGGGACGGTCCCAAACCAACAAGGGCCTGAGGCTGAAGCATGGCAAGCAGGAGAGGGTCTTTCGAGCTCGCGTTGTGTCCAACCAAGACTTCACCGACTCAGACTTTTACAAGTGGACAGAAGGGATGAACCTCGCAGGGGTCGCGTTTCAGACAACGAAAGAGGTGGCGAGGAAGCTGAAGGACGTTCAGGGCGCACTCAACTACCAGTACAAGGAGTCAGACGTCGAGACCATCGTGAGCGAGAAGCAGCGTTTTAAGCGAAATCCAGGCAACTATGCGGTGTGGAAGACGCAGCTCATGAAGCAGAAGGAGATTACGATGCTGAAGGGAGTCCAGGAAGAAGCACAGAGATTGGCGGGAGAACTGGAGCAGCTCGAGGAACGTGCGAGGGAGCTGGACAAGCAGCTCACGAGTACAGTCAGCGCCATGAGCTACATCAACGAACGAAAGCGTCTTAAGAACATCGTGGAGATTGAGCGTGCGATCCTGGAAGACGCGAAGCTTAACAAGGAAAAGGCGGACGATCCGTTCGCGAGACGTAACTGCGCGCCAAGCCTCGTCACCAGGACTCGGGGTGCGGACGTGAAGCTGGCTCCGGTTGCGCCGCCCCCCAGGATGAAGCAGGAAGAACCTGTGGTCAGTAGTCTGCCCGTGATGAATGCACTCCTAACCGGCAAGCGCACGGTGGGACTACCACCACGAACTGCCGACTGTTTGCCGAGCTCCGCCACGCATGACTTGCGACGAAGGGTGAAGTACAGAGATGAGCTTGGGCGCCGACCATGGAAGCGTTGGAAGGAAGAATGTTTGCTTCTTCTACGCTCCACTCATCACTACCCGCCGTCGTTATCATTCCGACCACGTGTTGGCGACTTGGTGATCCTCAAGGACGACAACGTGCCGGCGCTGCAATGGAAGCTCGGCAGAGTGGTTGAGGCGTTTAATGGAAGGTACGCCATCGACAGATACTTTAAAGTCACCTTCCCAAACGGCCAACAAGTACCGCGGGCTGCTCAGCGGTTATACCCCTTGGAGGCGGGTGACCACTCCGCGGGCCCGGGAGGATGTTGAGTTTCCCGCGGGAAGCAGTGGCGGGAAGCGCCATGCGCCTCGCGGCTCAACCACAGAAGAAGACGAAGAGGGCGGCAGCGGGGGCATGCGCGTGAGCACGCAATAAAGAAAGAAGAGAACCAGGAGGAGGTGTTCGAACTGGTAACGCGGGTGTCGGTCTCTTCGCTGTCGCAACATTTCTGGTGCCGTAAAACCCGGGAGACGGCCGGCATCCATCGCACCGATACGTTACCGAGCATGGAGAAGCTGCGCAGGCAGCGAGGCATCCTTCGTGGTTCCACCACCCGACTTCTGACCGTGGCCAGCGATATCCTGCGGGCCGTCTCCCGGGTTTCGGCACCAGAAATGTTGCGACAGCGAAGAGACCGACACCCGCGTTACCAGTTCGAACACCTCCTCCTGGTTCTCTTCTTTCTTTATTGCGTGCTCACGCGCATGCCCCCGCTGCCGCCCTCTTCGTCTTGTTCTGTGGTTGAGCCGCGAGGCGCATGGCGCTTCCCGCCACTGCTTCCCGCGGGAAACTCAACATCCTCCCGGGCCCGCGGAGTGGTCACCCGCCTCCAAGGGGTATAACCGCTGAGCAGCCCGCGGTACTTGTTGGCCGTTTGGGAAGGTGACTTTAAAGTATCTGTCGATGGCGTACCTTCCAGTAAACGCCTCAACCACTCTGCCGAGCTTCCATTGCAGCGCCGGCACGTTGTCGTCCTTGAGGATCACCAAGTCGCCAACACGTGGTCGGAATGATAACGACGGCGGGTAGTGATGAGTGGAGCGTAGAAGAAGCAAACATTCTTCCTTCCAACGCTTCCATGGTCGGCGCCGAAGCTCATCTCTGTACTTCACCCTTCGCCGCAAGTCATGCGCGGCGGAGCTCGGCAAACAGTAAGCAGTTCGTGGTGGTAGTCCCACCGTGTGCTTGCCGGTTAGGAGTGCATTCATCACGGGCAGACTACTGACCACCGGTTCCTCCTGCTTCATCTTGGGGGGCGGCGCAACCGGAGCCGGCTTCACGTCCGCACCCCGAGTCTTGTTGACGAGGCTTGGCGCGCAGCTCCCTCTCGTGAACGGATCGTCCGCCTTCTCCTTGTTAAGCTTCGCGTCTTCCAGGATCGCACGCTCAATCTCCACGATGTTCTTCAGACGCTTCCGTTCGTTGATGTAGCTCATGGCGCTGACTGTACTCGTGAGCTGCTTGTCCAGCTCCCTCGAGCTGCTCCAGTTCTCCCGCCAACCTCTGTGCTTCTTCCTGGACTCCCTTCAGCATCGTAATCTCCTTCTGCTTCATGAGCTGCGTCTTCCGCACCGCATAGTTTCTTGGATTTCGCTTAAAGCGCTGCTTCTCGCTCACGATGGTCTCGACGTCTGAATCCTTGTACTGGTAGTTGAAAGCGCCCTGAACGTCCTTCAGCTTCCTCGCCACCTTTTTTGTTGTCTGAAACGCGACCCCTGCGAGGTTCATCCCTTCTGTCCACTTGTAAAAGTCTGAGTCGGTGAAGTCTTGGTTGGACACAACGCGAGCTCGAAAGACCCTCTCCTGCTTGCCATGCTTCAGCCTCAGGCCCTTGTTGGTTTGGGACCGTCCCAGTGTGTACACTTTGGCCTTGCTGACTTCTTGGATCTTGCTGACTTCTTCCTTCGTGGCGACAATTTGTGGCTTGGCCTCCTCCTCATCATCTTCCAATGATGAGGACGAAGATGAGGAAGAATGGCGCCATTCTGACGCGTCGCCAGCAGCCTTGTTGTCCTCTTTGTCATCTCGGTCGGAAGTGTCATAATCTTCGTCATCCGAATAAATGTCTGTGGCTTTCAGCTTCCTAGCCGTCTGGGCCTGGGACTCCCCTTCCAGCGACTTGCGCTTCTCCTTTTCCTCTTCCTCCTTCTGCAGCTGCCCTGGCTGATGTTCAAACCACTTAAGCTGCCTTTTCAGCCTGCATTCGGCTACACTTCGGTTCGTGGATGACGTGAGACCAGGTGTCTTAATCATGAGCGGTACAACGTAGCGACCTTCGCTCTTGTGTACTGCGCTACTAAACTGTAGGAGCGCCGGGTGTTTGCTGACGTCGTGCTCCTCACCTGCATCGCTTATACCGATGGCGTCCAACCGCCACATCTCCGACGGATCTCCCGGTCGGAACTCCATGCGCCAATCGTCAGTACAAGCCAGGAATAATGCAGTTGCACTGGTGGTACGTGGTGTCAGACGATGGCAGACGTCAGTGTAGGTTCCTTGAACGACCCAACCGAATATTGTTTCCACGGCGCACAGGGTGTCGGTGAAGCGCTCGACACGTCCGGTTACAACACTCCAGTAATTGTCAGAGCCGATCAACACGCTTATCACGGAGTCCTGAGGTTTATCGTCTTGGGGATCGTCGGCTAAGGGTAAATTCCGGTCATGCAGCATTGCAATAACGGTGCTCTCTATGGCCGGGCCCCGCACTGTACAGACCTCTGGCACTTCCAGAGCTTGGAGGGTCAGCTCATTTGATTCAAAGCGGCCACAAAGAGTTATGTTCACCCTTCGGCATTTGTACTGGCGTGGGCGGTTGCACTTGCCGAATGTGAACACTGCCAGATCCTCAGCTCTAGTGCTGGGTAGAGATAGTCGCTGCGACACGTCTTGACGGACGAAGGACCGTTGGCTTCCGGTATCAAGCAGTATCCGTACCGGCACGCGGTCGCGGTTTCCGGACGCCCACACCGTGGCGGTTTGGAGCAATACGGGTGACGAGGACGTGCTGCTTGCAGGAGCTGTTGTCACCAGCCTTCCTCGTTGTGTTTCCACCTCTGGGTTTTCAGCTCCGATAGGAGTAGGTGGTCGTGGAGTGCCCGTTGCTGCTCTTCCCCAAATGCCGCACAGTGTAGAAATATGGTGCCCTGAGCAGTGGTCGCACCTGAGCCCTGCTGCGGCTCGGCAATTACGGGCAGTGTGGTCCCTTTTCCCAAACTTGAAACAGCAATGCTTCCTGGACAGCCGTCGGCGCTTTTCCTCCGCTGACAGTGTGGCTTGGCACGTACGTGTCGCGTGCCCTGGAACGTCGCAGAGGGAGCACTTAGTCTGCGAAGCCATGGACGGATCGGCACCTGGCGATGCGGACCGTGCTGCCAGTGCTAGGGCGGATGGTATTCGAGGCGGTGTCACGTTGCGGTTAGCTGGAAATCTCCTTGAAGTGGGTTTCTCGCGTGACACTCGACTCTCCTCTCTGCTTTCAACCTCCACTTGCAGGAACTTCAGGATGGCCTTGACTTGCTGTTCTCGTGATTCCGCTGCAGCGTCCGCTCCGGCCATGTCGGTCTTCGTGCGCTTGCGGTACAGGATTGCCAGATCCTCTGGCAATGAGCGCATCAGCACCCGGTGTAGAACAACCGCGTACTCTGCAGACGGCATGCCAAGGCTATCCAAACAGCCGGTCCGGAATTGGATCTGCTCATAGAGGTCTCGCAGACGTGAAACTTGAGACGATGACTCGATTGGCTCGATGGAAAGCAGGCTGTCTATGTGGTTATCAATGAGGACATCCTTTCGGCCATAGCGTTCAGTGAGCACCTTGACGGCAATCTTATAATTTGCGTCAGTCAGGCGTATACCTTCGGTTGCCCGCTTTGCAGCGCCGGACAGGTAAGACTTCAAATACTGGAACTTTTCAATGTCGGCGAGATCGGGGTGAGCGTGTATGGTGGCCTCATAGTGCTCCCAAAAGCCCTGCCATTCACGGGTCTCACCGGCAAAGACGGGTATTTGAAGCTTTGGCAAATTTACGCGCAGACCCAGTGCTCGTGGCCTACCGTGAGCGGCGGTAGTTTCGCTGATGAGCTCCGTGTGAGCAGCTCCGATGGCGTTGCTGGACTCGCTGCTAGTCCCCGCAAGCCTCTGTAGCTGGCCTTCACTGACAGGAGCAGCAGCCGTAGCGCGCGCGTTCATGGCGAAACGAAGCCTGCTCATCGCGTTGACGATCTTCTCACGGTAATCTATAGCACCCGCGACTTCTTCATCAAACGCCTCACCGTCAAGGGAGTCGGCGATCTGGCTGTCCATCTCAGCGAGCGCGGACTCTTTAGAGCGAAGCCCGTCGATAATTTCCTGGAGGTCGCCCAATGACGGTTGAGTGTCCTCCCGCAGGATATCGCTGGCCACGGTCAGAAGTCGGGTGGTGGAACCACGAAGGATGCCTCGCTGCCTGCGCAGCTTCTCCATGCTCGGTAACGTATCGGTGCGATGGATGCCGGCCGTCTCCCGGGTTTCGGCACCAGAAATGTTGCGACAGTGAAGAGACCGACACCCGCGTTACCAGTTCGAACACCTCCTCCTGGTTCTCTTCTTTCTTTATTGCGTGCTCACGCGCATGCCCCCGCTGCCGCCCTCTTCGTCTTCTTCTGTGGTTGAGCCGCGAGGGGCATGGCGCTTCCCGCCACTGCTTCCCGCGGGAAACTCAACATCATGTTGCGACAGCGAAGAGACCGACACCCGCGTTACCAGTTCGAACACCTCCTCCTGGTTCTCTTCTTTCTTTATTGCATGCTCACGCGCATGCCCCCGCTGCCCACCCTCTTCGTCTTCTTCTGTGGTTGAGCCGCGAGGCGCATGGCGCTTCCCGCCACTGCTTCCCGCGGGAAACTCAACATCCTCCCGGGCCCGCAGAGTGGTCGCCCGCCTCCAAGGGGTATAACCGCTGAGCAGCCCGCCGTACTTGTTGGCCATTTGGGAAGGTGACTGTAAAGTATCTGTCGATGCCGTCCCTACCAGTAAACGCGTCAACCACCCTGCCGAGCTTCCATTGCAGCGCCGGCACGTTGTCGTCCTTGACAATCACCAAATCGCCAACACGTAGTCGGGAGGATGACGAAGGCGGGCAGTGATGAGCGGAGCGTAGAAGAAGCAAATATTCTTCCTTCCAACGCTTCCATAGTCGGCGCAGAAGCTCGTCTCTGTACTTCACCCTTCGTCGCAAGTAAGGCGCGGTGGAGCTAGGCAAACAGTCGGCAGTTCGTGGTGGTAGTCCCACAGTGCGCTTGCCGGTTAAAAAGTGCGATGGCGTCAGCGCAACTGCATCATCGCAATTCTCGCAGAGTTGTGTTAGAGGGCGGCAGTTGACAATCTCTTCTACCTCGGCCAGTACAGTGATCAGCTCTTCGTAACTCAGGCTGCTTCGTCCAAGGCAGCGCTTCAACGCATCCTTGACTGTCCGGATGATGCGCTCCCAGAAGCCACCCCACCACGGAGCTCGTTCAGCGATGAATTTCCAGTTGATGCGGTGAGCACTTGCATGGTCCTGGACAGCGTCCGAGAGCAGCGAGCGCAACTGTTTCGAACAGCTGCGGAATGCCTTGGCGTTATCAGAATATACTGTAGACGGGATGCCTCGTCTGGACGTAAAACGACGAAAGGCGAGGATGAATGCTTGTGCCGTCATGTCTGAAGTAATTTCTAAGTGAACTGCTCGCGTCACTGCACAAGAGAAAACGGCAATATACAGCTTCACAGACTGTTGCGTAGAGCGGCAGTACAGGGGTCCGCAGAAGTCTACTCCCACGACATCGAACGGTGACGTCTCTGCTATGCGGTCTTTCGGTAACGGTGCCACCGGGACAGACGCGGGAAGTAAACGTCGACGGCGACACGGTAAGCACGACAGGAGCACCTTCCTGACGGTTCGCCTTCCTTTTAAGATCCAAAACCTTGATCGAAGGTCCAGAAGCGTAACTTGAACTCCGGCGTGCAGAAGCCGGACATGTGTCGCGGCTACCAAGAGTCGCGTAAACACGTGGTCACTTGGCAAAATGATTGGATGCTTAACTTCCTCTGACCCATCAAGTTCCTGTAAGCGGCCTCCAACTCTAAGCAAGCCATCCAGGCCAATATCTGGCCGTAGGGTCAGAACGCTGGAGCATGATGGCAACGGCTGGCCAGCTTTACGTGCGGCGATCTCGGATGGGAAGGCGGTTTTCTGAACCAGCTGGAGCCATTACCGCTCCGCCTGATCTAGTTCAAGTGACGTCAGTGGCCCAGAAAAGGTTGGTTGCCTTCGGGTAGCATTGCAAGCAAACCTCAAAATCCAGGCGGTTACTCTGAGGAGTCTGGAGAGCGAGCCGTAGTTCTTGATGTCCAGCAGTGGAGTGGGTGGACGTGCAGATTGCTGCGAGATCGCGGTTGGGCACACGGACGCAAGTTCGGTGGTCAGCTCACTCACTGCTATCGCAGCCCAAGAGGTCGAAGGCCAGTTGCGTTCTGGTTCCGCCAACCACAGAGGTCCAGTCCACCACGTCGGTTTTCGTGTTAGAACTACTGCTGGTACTCCGCGCGTCAAAAGGTCCGCCGGGTTGTCCGCACTCGAACAGTGCCGCCAGATGAAACCCTGGGTCAAGTGCTGAATTTCACGAACACGGTTCCTCACAAAGGTCTCCCAGCGGTTTTCGTCGCCAGCAATCCAATGCAATGCTACGGTTGAGTCAGTCCAAAAATAGGCGACACAGGATGAGAACTCTGGCATTTTACGAATATAGTGCCATAACCTCGCAGCTAGAAGGCATGCCAGAAGGCATGCCAATACCTATCAATGCTGTGCGAAGTGCAGTGGCCTCGGACACCGAACCGATGTCTGTCCCAAACCTCAGCCCAACCTGTGCTCCCGGTGCCATACCCCCAACCGAGCTCCTGACCACCCCCGCCAACCTCAGTGCCAGCTGTGCGGACTCCCCCACGTGACGGCCAGTCGAGAATGTCGCCGCTAACTCAAACCCCCACCACCGCCCGCGCACACCCGCCTCCAACGCCAAGAACAAGAAACCCGGCAACCAGCCCTCTCCACACTCCGAAGATCGTTCGGTCCACCCTCCACGCCCTCTCAGGTGAGCTGTTCAGCTGTAGCCGCCCCCACCCCCCCCCCGATGACCCTTTCCCCTTCTTGCCCACCCCTCAAACCACCATGTTAACTGCTGAATCTACCGGCCTAGCTACTCTTGTACAAGAAAATTCACAACTAAATGCACAATTAGCCGAAAACGCCAAGCAAATTGCTACCCTCTAGCAACAGCTCTCGGAGCTTAAGACACTTCTGCCACAATCACCTACTCCCTTCGCCCCACCCTCACCACCAGCAAATCCGCCAATGCCCGACAATTCCGCACTGGCACCCATTTTCTCTGCCCTAGATGACCTCAAGCCACTTTTTCAAACCAATTTCACGGCCCTGCGAAAGAAGTCACCTCGCTCTCGGGACGCATCAAGGTTCTAGAAGACCGCAACGCTGAAAAAGTAAAACGCAAAAATCACCACCCGCCCAGTTATACCCCTCAACCCCCTACAACCGCACCACTTGACGAAGCGATCGAGGAAGACTCGGACTCTTTATAATGCCTAAATGTACCACCTCCCCGTCCCTTCAAATTTGGCATTGGAACTGTCGCTCCTTTGGCAGGAAAAAATCGTCCCTCCACCAGCTTATCGCCCCTAACCCCCCAGCAGTACTCGCCTTACAAGAAGTAGAATTCACCAATCCCTCTCTCCGAGACTGCACCACATTTCAGAATCCCAACTCGCCGCGGACCGCCACATTCGTGCACAATACCTACCCAGCGCAACGTCATCCGCTGAGCACTGCAACTGACTGCATACTAGTAGAACTCTTACCTACCAGCAAGAAAGAACCAAGTGTTTTTATCCCCAACGTCTATTCCCCTCCCTCTGGCAGCCTCCAGGAACTTTCTCTACTCCTCCGGAATGTCATTAAAATAGCTAAGCACCACCGATTAGCAGTCCTCGGCGACTTTAATGCACCGCACACTGCATGGGGTTATGCGCGCAATGCGAAATCAGGATCTACCCTCTGGGATGCAGCACACCGTCATGGTTTTACTCTTTGCAACATGCCCCTCATCCCGACCCGCCTCGGCTCCAGCGTCACCCGAGATACCACCCCAGACATAACATTTGTTCGTAACGTCTCCCAATACACATGGCAATGCCTCCCCCATACTCTCGGAAGTGATCACAGCATCGTTCACCTCACCATTTCGGGCATAACCAAGACTCAACTAGGCTTCGCCCGCCTCACAGATTGGAAAGCCTTCCGGGATACTCTAGAAGCTACCCCACCCGCCAATTCGGACATTGATGAATGGACTACCACCATTGAACGTGCTCTTCAAAAACACACCAAACGAATCCCGCTCACGACCGAGTACCCCGCTGTAGATTTGCACCTCGATCACCTTTGGAACGCCAGGCACGGCCTGGTAACACGCTGGAAACATAACAAAACAAACCGGCGCCTGAAGTTACGCATAGCTCGTCTCACAAAGCAAGCGGAAGACTACGCCTAACAACTAAGTCAGCAGAATTGGCTCCAATTTTGCACCCAGTTACAAGGAACGCTTAGTACGCGCAAAACCTGGCACCTACTTCGATCCCTAATGGGTAACCGAGAGAAGAAGACCACCATTCACCCGGCCTCGGCGGCCGCTTTTCTGATGGAGGCGAAAAGCAAAAACGCCCGTGTGTACGAGATTTCGGCGCACGTTAAAGATCTCCAGGTGGTCAAAATTAATCCGGAGCCCTCCACTACGGCGCGCCTCATCGCCTGCGTTGCGTCGGCGCGTTAAACCCCTCAATCAATCAATCAAATCAAGACCACCATTCAACATAACATCCACCGCCTCATGCATGCCTTCCCAGGAGATGAACAAGGCCTCCTCAACACCTTACGACAAAGGTACGAACTTTCTCCAGACTCCTTTGCCTTCTAATTCAAACTATACTAGTGACCCTAACGCGACGCTGGACACGCCTTTTACCTACGAAGAACTCGAGGCAGCGATCTGCAACCTCAAGCGCAACACAGCCCCAGGTCATGACAAAATCACGAATCGTTTAATACGCAACCTTCCTCCTGCATGCCGCGACAAGCTCCTGAATCTTATCAATGATCATTGGACACAAGGGACGCTTCCGCCTGCCTGGAAACACGCTGACATCTCACTGACCCCCAAACCTGGCAAACCAATCGAGATACCCAACCTTCGTCCTATCTCCCTTACTTGATGCCTCGGGAAACTGCTTGAACACATGGTTTACAATCGCCTTACGGCGTACATAGAAGGTAACAACCTCTTCCCCATGACGATGTACGGCTTTCGACCTCAACTGTCTACCCAAGACGCCCTCCTGCAGCTCAAGAAAGACCTCCTCAATAACCTTCCGAAGCATCACAGACACTGTACCCTCGCTCTCGACATCAAGAGCGCGTTCGATAACGTTTCCCACGACGCCTTACTAAACAGCCTGGCCACTCTCCATGTTGGGACACGACTATACAACTATGTGAGAGCCTTCCTTAGCAACCGCACCGCTACAGTTTGGATCTCCCATTTACGCACACCCTCCTTCCCAGCGCTTCCCCGCAAGGCTCCGTCATTTCTCCTTTGCTATTTAACATAGCTCTCAAAGATCTACCCCGCTACTGGACACCGTCCCATCCCTCCACCATGCCCTATATGCCGACGACCTTACGATATGGACCAACTCAGGTTCCATGGGCGAACAACAAGAATCGCTTCAACGACCCATCGACATCACTACCATATATCTCTCTAAAGGTGGTCTGACCTGCTCCCCGGAAAACTCCGCACTGCTAACCCTTCAGCAAAGAACTCGGGGACGACACACGGCGCCGACGTCAGACCCGGCTCTTACTACAGAGACTCGCCCCGTTCCTGTAGTAACCCACCTCAGGGTACTCATACTCACAATCCCACGAGATGGCTCCGGCTCGCACACCATCATCGCACTTCAACGCACAGTTACTCAATTGGCACAACTAGTTAAGCGCATCACCCACCAACGTACTGGTCTCAAAGAAGCTTAAAGGAGCCATGAAGAGAAAACACAAGTTTGGTTCATTCAAAAGATTGTCTCGTTAGAATCATACTGACACCACTTTTAACGTAAACTTCGCTCAAATAAGCTACATAATTAGGAAAAACGGGAATGGTCATGCGACCCACCAGCTCATTTCCCGCAACAGAACCTATGATGTCACATGAGCTAAGCTCTGCGATTGGCGGAGGCTGGCAGAAGCAGACGCAAATTAGGTAGAGCTTAGAAACTAGACGAACGAGCGATTTGCGCTTAAATTTAGGGCACATTCTTTACAAAGCAATAAGAATGATGGAACAAACAGTGGAAGTTACGAAAGCACATGTAAACATAGAAGTACTGATGCGTTCTGCTGTTCGTACTGCGCACAGCATGCTTGGTTTAGCTGCACAGCACTACGGGGCTTGGGCGGCTTGGGGTTGTCTCAGACGACACTGGCCGATTGACGCAAGCAACGGTGTCTTACGTGACCCCATTTGTCGAGCGAGCACTGTTTCAGGGAACGAATATTTTCTCCCAGAACTAAAACAAGCCAGGTTTAAATGCGGACAAAAACAAACCAAACGCTTGCCACGGTATGGTGGCGCCATCTAGGTTACGCAACGTAAAGAAACGCGGGAACAAACCAACACCGCTGTACAGGGTGGAGACAACCTTTGAACGGTCCCGTGCCGCCGCAATTGGGCCAACGGGCTCAACGCGTTATTCTTTTCGTTTCCCACGAGACCTAGCAACGCGAAACATACAATATGATTCAAACTTCTTCAGTAAACCGCGTTGCGGCGATAATTTTAGCGCGGTTTTGACACAATGACGCTTCGGCGGCGAGCGAGCAACCGAGCGAGCAACCGAAAAGCAACCGAGCGAGCAAGCGAGCGAGCCAGCGTATACGTGTCTCTAGAGTCACTAAATAAGGTTTTAGAGTACCGTCACTGAGGCACGCAAGTGAGCAGCGGTGGCCATTTTGGTGCTTATCAATGTTGCCAGATTGTCTCTTCTACCTTCTCGCCGCTAACTTTGACCGGGTCGCTTGTAAACAACATGGCCGGGCTGGCGGGGCCGTGCAGCCGGCGGTGGTGCCTCGAAGTCAGAAGCTACTAGCTAATGGTCTCAAAATAATACTTCATACGCACAATTTTTTCATTTAACACGCCGACGCTAGACAGGCGAAGAGGCGCGTCGTAGTGTAGGGCTCCAGATTAACCTTGAAAGCCTGGGGATCTTTGACGTGCGCCGAAATCTAGAACGCACGGTCGCTTTCGCTTTTCGCCTGTGCAGAATCTTTCAAGTGCACTGCAAATAATTTATAGTAACAGAGTGCCAACACCGCGCAAGCATTTGTAGTAGCTCACAGTAACCCTTTTTCTGCCCGGTTTCTCCGAACTTTTGCGGCAGAAATGTCGCATACGGGCGCTGTGAATTAGCGAAAAACGGTTATTTCGGCAAAGGCAACCGCGCCTAAGATAAAATAACGCTCGGTGCAATGACGAGTGATCCACCTAAACGACCGTTTAACTTGGAGGCGAGCGATAACGATCCGCAAGCCCAAATATTAGCAACTTAGCCCGTGTACGTCACCATTCGATTTGCAGCGTCAGTTTGTGCGCATGTAGCTAATTTTCCGGTTGATTTCCGAAAAGCAAGTTTTCCGCTGATTCTGCCAGTCACCTGGGAAATCACTTTCAAGAAGCAGGCATTAAAATTATCAAGAACACAAAAGACGAGCTGAACCCGCCCCATGCTTTGGATTTTTTTTTTCGGGGGAAACTGCGAATTGCATCAGCAGGTATGTATTCCGGGCACAATCCCTACTCTTGCTAGTCACTAAATAACCTTATGCAGTAACGCTGGCTTTTACCCAGCAATGCGCACTGTTTGCGACAAGCGCAGGTTAAATTTCGGTTAGCAATATCAGAAACTCATAAACATAATTTAGTATAGCTTGGTAACGTTTTTCTAGTCTGCAACTTAGAGGACATACCTAAGATTCTTCTCTTATCCCCTCACAGCCTCCTCTTTCCTTCTGGAACAGGATGGCGATTCGCATGGTATCTTAACTAGCTGCAGTCTGTGTATGCATTTATTCTGAGGGCCTGTTAAACATGGTAAATGCATTCCTGGTTGTACTAGTGTCACTAGCTAGTACCACTATGTAAAGTTTGTGACACCACTAGCGGCTAAATTTCGATGAATTGAATTCAAAGGACTTGAACATGTTTCATTTGTCAAGTTTCCTTTGCAAAGAAAATGCAACTCAGTCATCAAGTGCCAAAATGGATGCTTTCAGGAAATAAAACTCACCAGTAAACCCTACCTGATCACAAAACCCCCATATAAGTGCTGGTTTTTGTACGCACTGAATTCAGTGAACTTTAGTGAGCGGCTATCATTTAGCGGCTAAGAAAAATTCAGTAATGCAGCCACCTCTTTTTCTGATAATGGTCGTTA
Organism: Haemaphysalis longicornis; assembly: GCF_048455015.1. Lineage (NCBI taxonomy): Eukaryota > Metazoa > Arthropoda > Arachnida > Ixodida > Ixodidae > Haemaphysalis > Haemaphysalis longicornis. Next base: position 84,079,335 of record NW_027526203.1, on the reverse strand, counting down.
CTACCTAGGTGATGCAGAACGATGCTTGAACTCTCATTTGGCTCGAAAAGTTTTTAACACTTCAGCCCGTTCAGCACTAACGCCCAGGTCATTTTTAGCTCCAGTTAATGGAGTGCAGAAATGCCTCACATATTCTGAGAGTATTCTTTCACTGCTGAAAATCAAAATACTATCAGAAGGATATCAACGATGAGCATATGAAAGCAGAGCGGGCAAAAAAGAACAACTGAATGTAAAATAAATATTTATTGAAGACAACGGCCTCAAAAAAAGAACACAACCAATCGCAGTTCAAAAAAATCTGGAAAAATTCATTATGAACTCTAGCAAGCCTTTCCGAGGACAATGAGGCCGATTCCGAGGACGACTTATGCCAAACGGCATACTATCGCAATGAAAAGAAGAATGCCTCGAGATCACAAAAACTATCATAGCAGCAGAAAAAACCACACTTTCCCCTGAAAGAAAGCAAAGTGATTGCCATATAAACAGGAAAACTCTGCTGTTTTATTGCATAACTTAACACAAAACTGGTACAAAAAGTAGAATGCAAAGACCCCATGACTTGCACACACACACACACAACGCATTTATCCAACAAATATTCTGTACACAGTGACTATGCATTTGGTAGCATATCAGTACTTGGCCAAAGTAACACAAGAAAGAATTTTGTATGTGCATCTATGTGCAAAGCTGATTATGTCACACTTGAAAACTATTACCCCGAGGATGAAATCACATTACTTCACAGTGAAGTCACATTGCTACTGAACTATAAAAACAAACCTTTCCAAGAACGTAATTATTGTAACTTAAAAAATTTGACAAAAACAGAGTTTCTGCACTGTTTGAAAAGTGATTATTGTGAAGTGAATATACGTCACACAGGTACATGTACGGAAGTGCTAGAAGAAATGAAGTTGGCAATCGATTTCGAATTGCGGCACTACACAACTACATCATTTCCATGAGGAAATTGGCCCCAGCCATTTCGCAGCAGTAGAATGGGCTTTTCCAGCCCCTGTATTCCAGCAACAAACATGTGAACATTAAAGAGACACTGAAGCAATTTGTAAACATTGCAGGATTACTAGCGCAAATTGTAGTCTGGCCGTGTTTCAACCACTCTCACTGTATTTACGCAACTTTAATAAGCAGAAAAGTCAATTCTTCACGCTTCAGCTAATTCGGATTCGCAGCAGAAATCAAAGGCGCACCTAAAAAACTTCGAGATTGGAATGGGAAACGAACGAGCTTTTGTGCATCTCAAAAGAACAAACAAACAAACAAACAAACAAAAACACCGCACGGCATTGCTATACAACCAAGTGAAAGGCAGAATGCCCACCTGTGGCCATCAATCTAGCGAACAATGCAGACAACCAAGGAGTTGTCTCTTTTTTTGCCCTTGTGTCGAACACTGTCCAGTCAATCTTCACACTGTGTTTGTGCGCGTCACATGCGCGCAAGCGGCATTGCAATGGCTTCTCCCACACCAGCCAAAATGACGAAGTATGAATGAGGACTTGGCAGCGAAGGTAAAAGTATTGAAGGCGTGAAAGTAGGAGAATCGCGATAAGAAGTGATGGAAAAGTTCAACATTGAGAGGAGCCTCTGAGTCCTAACGTCAAGAACCAAGATCAGATTATGCATGCAACAATAACAGTGACTTGTATAGCAGTGTGATGAAACGGCTTCAAACCCTGTGCTGTGCGAGAGCTTTGTTTGCTTATCGCAAAGATACCTTCCCTGTCGACATTAACAAACAATCACTCGCTCATGCCCTCGCACTAATCCTTTTCATCACACAGATGGTCGCTCCCGAGCCCATGCTCTCTGTTTGCACTCCTTTTCGTCATGTTTGTTGCTCACCACCCCACATCTGGTCCACACGCATGGTCACTCCCAAGCCCATACTACTTGTTTGCACTCTTTTTCGTCACGCTTGTCACTCCCCACCACACTACCCACCACACACCTTGTCCACGCGTGGTCACTCTCAAGCCCATACGCCACTCATTGCACTGGTCTTCGTCGCAGTTGTCACTCTCCTCATCACACATCGCCACTCTCGAGCGGTCTTCTTGCGGCACTTGTCTTTGCTGCACTTCTCACTCTCCCCATCACATGAACCCTGTCATTTTCCCGGGCACACTGCTCGTTGCATTCCTCTTCCTTCAACTCATGGCACTGAGCCGGGGGAGCTAAGACATTGTGCAGCTGAGCACGACATAGCAGGTTCAATACTCCGGCCACAGCAGCTGTCTTTCCGAAGGGGGGTGACAAGCATAAGCTCCTAAGTGTATGAGATCCCAATGCACACTGAAGATCGTGAGGTTTCCTAAATTCATCCTGAACTGACTTGCCGCGGTGGCTGAGTGGCTAAGGCGTTGCGTTGCTGATCCCAAGGATTTGGGTTTGATTCCTGGCTGCGACGAAAAGAAAAAATATCCGTGTGTTCGAGATTTTGGCACACGAAGTTTACCCCAGGTGGTCAAAATTAATCCGGAGCCCTTCACTACGGTGCCATAGCCCGGGTGCAGCTTCGATGCGTAAAATCACACAATCAATCAATCATCCTAAACTGTACATCGGTGCCTTAAAGGAGCCATGAAGAGAAAACACAAGTTTGGTTCATTCAAAAGATTGTCTCGTTAGAATCATACTGACACCACTTTTAACGTAAACTTCGCTCAAATAAGCTACATAATTAGGAAAAACGGAAATGGTCATGCGACCCACCAGCTCATTTCCCGCAACAGAACCTATGATGTCACATGAGCTAAGCTCTGCGATTGGCGGAGGCTGGCAGAAGCAGACGCAAATTAGGTAGAACTTACAAACTAGACGAACGAGCGATTTGCGCTTAAATTTAGGGCACATTCTTTACAAAGCAATAAGAATGATGGGACAAACAGTGGAAGTTACGAAAGCACATGTAAACATAGAAGTACTGATGCGTTCTGCTGTTCGTACTGCGCACAGCATGCCTGGTTTCGCTGCACAGCACTACGGGGCTTAGGGTTGTCTCAGACGACACTGGCCGATTGACGCAAGCAACGGTGTCATACGTGACCCCATTTGTCGAGCGAGCACTGTTTCAGGGAACGAATATTTTCTCCCAGAACAAAAACAAGCCAGGTTTAAATGCGGGAAAAAACAAACCAAACGCTTGCCACGGTATGGTGGCACCATCTAGGCTACGGAACGTAAAGAAACGCGGGAACAAACCAAACCCGCTGTACAGGGTGGAGACAACCTTCGAACGCTCCCGTGCCGCCGCAATTGGGCCAACGGGCTCAGCGCGTTATTCTTTTCGTTTCCCACGAGACCTAGCAACGCGAAACAGACAATATGATTCAATCTTCTTCAGTAAACCGCGTTGCGGCGATAATTTTAGCGCGGTTTTGACACAATGACTTGCTTCGGCGGCGAGCGAGCAACCAAAAATGGCGGCGCCAGCGTATATTTGTATATTTGTCTCTACCCTGTACGGCGGATGCGTGAATGAAGGTACTCTAGGCTGCAGAGCGGTCGGTTTCAGTGATGTCACTTGGGACCACGAAAACGCACGATTGAGCGGGAAAATCAAAATTTTAACCTAAATTGTTTAATTTCTCAGTGAATAAAGCACCGTTTGTATCCGGACAAGCGCTGGGGGCACTATAAAACACGAAATCTTTCGAATAAAACCAACTTGCATTTTCTCTTCATGGCTCCTTTAAGTTTGCCTTTTGTTCTCCAAACTGCTGCCAGTTAACACACTAACGAATCTGCTTTCGTAGGGTGATCCGCAACCGAAGCATGAGGAAAGCCTGTGTTAGGCGCTTCTGCAAGTCGTGGCAATGTGGAAAGCTGTTCGCGAGTTGGCATTTGTCCAAGGCAGCATTTGTGAGTGAGGCGAGAGAAACTGTTAGAGCGTCATGTTCGTGTGCACGGAAAACACTATCCGCATGCTGCAGCAAGCTCACGACATGACCTGATGGACGTGTGAGAGGGTTGGGTTGTGACAGTGAGCGGTAAGACTTCAGCTTCAAAAGCTGCTCATTCTGCTCCACGGGCTCTGCCTGGAGACACTCTCTGCATGTGTCACAAAGCTTGAATTTCTTGCTGACACTATGCGTTACGTACCCCGCCACATAGACAAGAGACTCCATTTGTACGTCATCAAGTGGGGGAGCATCATCGTCAAGAAGGCTGTCAGTTAGGAGCTCAACTTCTGCTGCCTCCACACTGTTCTTCTGAGCTGCCTTCTTCATCTCGACAAACTCGAGGAGGTCCACAGAATCATCTATGTCGCAGCTGCCCTTGCGACTCGGTTTAAAAAACTGGCTCAACATTATGAGGCGCAGCATCAGCTTGAACTCGAGTGCCCTCGGCACCGGGTGCCTCGACCGAATGCAGGAGAACAGATTCTCCAAGGCATCCTGCGTCAGCCTGCACAGCAGCACGAACTTAAACTTGTGCACACTCAGAAGCTGGTGCTGAATTTGGAGAGCACTTGTTGTACTAATGAGTACACCTGCTTGTAAGGGCTTGAACTGGTCCCTTCGGTTGCTCTTTATGGAGACATGAGCAAAAATCTCCATAAACCCCCTGAGGAACGCCACTGCCTCATCATGAGCGTCCGGCTTAAACATGCTCATAGCGGTGCCGATGTACCGCGACGTCATCAGGGTGAACCACCGGTACACCCGCTCAACAAACCACGCTGTGGTTAGGGCCTCCTCCTCCATCCGCCCAAGACTCACTAGTACGCGTATAGCAGCGCCAACACTATGGTTGAGGACAGCAACCGCTGATGCCACGTTCATTTTGGCAAAATGGTCCTGGTCCAGGTAGGCCGGCTTGAGGTGGGGGGCCAACTTGAGGTCGCGTTCGGCATCAATATCCGCCAGCTTTCTGATGTGCTTGACTGACACCTGCGAGATGCACAGAACATATTTGAAAATGGTTTAGCTTAAACTGCACTAAAATCCCCCAGCTCAAACACTAACACACTATCCCTACGTTGATAGTCATTCTAGCGATCGTTGCTGTGCTCATTCTTGCGTTCGATCACCTCTTTTGAAATCACCTTGGATGACAATCCGTAGCACAATTTTTCACCACACTATCATCCTCTCTTGCACGTTTACCTTGCTTTTCGCGCCGACCTTGATTCTGGACGGCAGCGAAGGGCGGTCCCTGCCGCGGCATGTGTGGTGCTAGCCGTTTTGTGCCCCGTACAGGCATGCACGACCGGCAAGTGTGCGGAGCGCTTCTGCGCGCATAAAACGCTTCATGCTTTCAGCTTGCTTGATTTCTTCTTAAAATCTTATTCAGCTAAGCTGTCGTCACAGCCAACAACGTTGATCGGGAAAACAAAAGCCTAGAGCGCTGTGGTCCCACAAATTTCCTAATTCCCTTATAATAATGGATCAGGAACTTGGGGTACCTCCGTATTTGTTTGAGCCCGTCGCTTCGCGTACAAAGCACAGAGCACCCGACGACACGGCCTGCCCCGCGACTACTCGTGAAGGCAATGTAATAGCCACGGGCGCTCGGGTAGGAAATCTCCATGGTATCTAGGAGCCGCTTTAGGGAATCACGCAGTAGCATTACGGTTAAAAATCGACGCAGAAGCAACTCTAGACAATGATGATTAATAAAGTGCAGGTTACACGCCTGCTTAATTTGGAACTTCGCCCAGAAAACTGGGACACAGCGAAGCGGCGGCGCACGTCGCTGGCCGTCTTCCGAATATGACGCTACTTCCGGTCGCTGAAGCTGTTTCTCGCTCTTCCGGCGATGCGGCAGGGAGCGGTGGGTCAACTTAAACGACGAATACCGCTGTCCCCAAGCTAAAAATGACGGAAAAAACTTTACAGGCATAAACTGACCAATGTAAATTGTAAAAAGTAGAGCTTTGCCCGGTTTTAAAAGCATGATGGGGCAAATTAGTAATGATGGGGCTAATTAGTAATTAGCCGATGATGGGGCTAATTAGTAATGAATCAGTGGCACCTGTTTCATTTCAGGTTGGGACGATGCAGCATTGAAGCTTTTACCTCGGACCTCATCACATGCTTGAACCTTTAACAGAGTGCTTGAAATTTCTACTAATTACGCTAGCTGGCATACTTTACGGACAAGACGAGCACGGCTAGGTGCCCAGCCTTAACCTGGACTAGTTTGGTTGTTTTGAGGTGAACACACGTACATGGAATGCCACGTGCAAGGTACACCTTCAACTGATGTCTAATGATCAAACGTGTACCGTGATAACATACTAAAGCTTGTTCGGCACCACAATTTGAATATTTCAAAAACAGCGCAGAGACGAAGGTGTATGGAGTGACAAACTAGGGCGCTATGATTTGTCAATTGTCTCTGGGCTATTTTTGAAGCAGTCAAAGCGTGTATTGTGCTCTTGTTCTGCTTATAATTTCTGCTTCGTCTACATAAAAAAATGAAACAATTAAAATCTTCGGTTGAATCTTTGTCGTTGCCATGCCTAATTTCATCCTGTACATACCTCGTGACTGCTTCCACCCATACCATAGAGAAATAAAAAATTAGAAGAGTGGACACACGGGCTTATCGCGGCCGAGTGGCCTGACTCGTGCGCCGTCTGGCAGTCGGCGCAAGTGGTAAAAAACTATATATTTAAAATTAAGCTAACACACAATATTATACTTTTAAAATTTTGTTACACATTAGACTAGACATTTTTATTTGTGTAATGAGTTGAATGGCTGTCAATGTAAATTTTTGTGGCTTCTTTGCGCCAAGCCTGGCCAAGCCGCCAAGCCGCAAGCGCAAGCCGCCATTTGGCTCTTTCGGCAGCGTTTGCACGTGCGTTGCTGCAGCCTCGTGCTAACCTCTGTTGTTGAGAAGGAAACGCCTAGCGCTTTATTTGCGACATCGGTTTTGCATCCTGAACGAAAGGTGAGACTTTCTTTTTTAAAGTGCTGGTGTGGCGTATCATATTTACGTTTCCTTGTACTGCAAACGCTGCAAGCACTGCGTAACCTCAGGGAATCAGGCATGGCTAGTGCTGCGTCTTTAAGATAAGCGCTTTGGAAACGCCACGGAAAGGAGTCAGACACCATTTTTTAGCTGGACGTAATGGTATTTTAGGCTGGTTGTGCCGTTTTATCTAGCGCTGAGGGATGCCAGCGGTACGCGCCCGTCGTCGCACGTACCGCTTACGTGCCGCAAACGACGGCTGTGAGTTGCGGAAGTGGGCGGCCGGCCGTCGGTCCGTAGGCGAAGCAGGCGTTGTGCGCTGTCGCTGCACTGAATTACGTGAGCCGCAGGCTGCGTTGTATTATACTAGCTAGCCATTGCTAGCTTGGCCAACTGTTACTGCTATTATGGCCGTGATGCGCTGCAAAGCCGTCCGGGCTAACGTACACGGCGAAGTAGCCGTATCTGCATTAATTTGGCTTATCTGGGCATAACCAGCAGCCGTACACTCATCGTAAGTTTTACACATGGGTGCATACCAAGCTGCCTGCGTACAAAGCGAACCCGCTCGCCGACGCCGATAACGCGCGCTCGTCGCTTCGCTTTGGCGCGCCAGGTACGGTAAAAACGCGTCTTTCGTCGGCAGATAACAGCTTTGCTCGAGGCGGGGTGAGTGCGCAGTGCATTGAAACCTTCAAATTTGGTCTTCGTTCTACATCGTATATCAATTCCGGTATCGCAGGCATTGCATACAACTGTTCCACACTTGCCGTTTTTTCAAGCCTTTGCTCTCTTTTCTCTGGTCATATTTTGGCTAGTTTCATTAAACACGTATTGCGCAGATTGCACCTATTCAGTCGGAACTGTGTGTTTCTTGTCATATCTTTTTAAGGCATGGCCTTTGGCGGTCAGTAGTACTCAGTACGACGCTCACTGCTGCTTGCCATGGTGGCCACACAGCGCCCAAATATACTTTCGCCAGGTGCCCGTTCTCGGGATTCGTTTCTTGCGCGAGCCCGTGGGGCAACAGGTTTGTTTAACGTTCAGCTCGCTCTCGCTCTTCGTCCTGATTTTACAAAAAAAGACAAAGGTATTCAGGTTATGTGAGCAGCGTTATCATTCTTGTTAACCCAAACAATAGGTGAATTGCATTAAGAATGTGCCTAACCAATGTTGCGAAATTACAAAGACCCATATTTTAAGTGTTGCTAATAGCTTGACCGCATGATTGCTGAATAGAATAAGAGAACTTGTGTTTTAAATAGGTGGCATGCACTGGAGGCAATACTTGAATACTAGTTGCAGTGAAATTTGCAGACTATTCGCATATCATCTGTCATTGCAAGCAGTTCATGTACTATATCACCTATCCCCTGTGCAGGTCTACAGGTGCCCTCAAGACAGAGCCAACCAGCCAGCTGCATTCGTCATACCAAACATGGTGCAAGCACTTCATGAATCGTGCCCTCACAGGACTCACAAAAGTGGCCGTGCCAACTGTTCTCCCAGAGTTATTCAGTTGTATGGATGACTGCCTGCAATGCTTCTTGCTACCTTATTGATGCTTCTGATGGATACCGCAACTGTATTCCATCTATTGAACCTTGCCATTAGCACCTAAAATCTAACGCAAGTCTCGGTACTCAATAAGGCGTGACCACTGAAAAGACTATCGTTGACTCAAGGAACAAACGGTTTTTTTTCACTGACATGCCTCATATCCTTAAAACCACTAACAACAGCGTATGCAGTCTCCAAACTCCACTCGCAAGTTATTGTTGCTGCTAGTAGTAATATTGTGAAAACAGTACATTCACAAAAACCCTTTTACATTATGAAGACTGCCAGGGTCAGAGGTATGCTAAATGTCGTTTGTCACCATACGTGCTGCCTGTTGTCGGACTGGCCTAGATGAAGAGAACCATGTTGGAACCTACGTTGTCAAATGCTTATGGGATTCTGTAATGTGCCACCATATTGTCTCATACACGAGAAGCATATACTGCTTCCCTGTTTCTTATATTAGACTGTTCGTATTGACAGCGGAAGGCATGAATTTGTGTGCCTTAATCGAGCCTGGAACCTGTCGGTTGACTACGTGCACGTACCTAAAATATCCCCGCCTGGTCCTTTGCCTTTACTGGGAAGGCAACGCTTTTGGAAGGTAACCCGGCTTCTTGGGAAAATGCACCCTTGCAAGGAACCAATAGGAAGGTGATTTTTTTTCCTCTTAACCTTTTGCGTGTGCATCTCCTCATAAATGGGATTTCTGTTCTATTACTGCTACTGATTTGAAGTTGCCCCGAGGCAATAGATCTCATTAGCGTACATCAAATAAGCGAGGCCATCAAAGCCAAAGTTTTTACCTTCTTTCACATCCTAACCGGAGAAATTGCCAGACTAAGAAAACTATCTGCGGAGATAGTGGTTGTAAACAGTTACAAGTATCCGAGTGTCTAGATTATGTTATGGTTGATATTTTTGTACGACTGCAACAGCGCACAGAGTCTGAGGGTGTCGTAGATACAAGTAAACCTGTGGATGGCTGAGTTTCTGGGTTTTCTGCATTTTCAATTACCGTGGAGAAAAAATCCTTTGTGTGGTTGTGATACCTTTACTTGTGCATTTTTTTTTTCATTCCTGGAAACGTATTTTCCTCTCACTACTGTGTATTGTCTCTGTTGTGTATTACTCACTGTTTATTATTATATGTGTGTTGCAAAGAATGATGACAATTTGAACTTGTTCCGTTTAGTGCCATGCAATAAATATTTGTTCATTTATGGTGTGTCTTTTTTATGTGGCTCGGCAACATGTGAACACGCGACACAATTCTTAACCAAGTGTGAGTGGTACTGTAAATTGCAATTTCACGTTTTCAGAAAAAGGTTTTTTTTTTTGTAAAAGCATACGGGCACTAAGCCTGAGAATGATATATTCAAATAAACACTAATTATTGCATGAAAGCGTCCGAATACCGTACCGATGCCCGTCGCTGTGAGCAGCGCTTTCCAGTCCTTCAAACTACCCGCCAAAATCGGTGTCCGCGAAACCGAAACCGAAAGTGAACGTACGAAAGTATGGTTAGTAGTTTGGCTCTCCGTCCGCTCGGTGCGCTACACTACAGTACAGTCATTCGGCCGCAGGGCTCTATGGGAGTGTCCACTCTTACCAGTATTTCTTTCTCTATGCCCATACTGCTTGCAAAATTGCTTAGCTTCATTGGGAGCTCAGGTGAAGGACGGTCATGCATTCAACGCCCGAGAACACTGTCACCAGAGCACATCACCGTCTCTTATACTCCTCAAGAAGCACACAGCAGGCCTAGGTGGCATGTAAAACCACCGCCTCATCTCACACGCCAGAGCCACATAAAATATCGTCGCAGCCTTGGGTGGAGACGTTTTCCTAACTCAAGCCGCAGCGGTTTGAAGCAACGCAAGACATAAGAAACTCCCCGCACAGGGATGATGCTGAGATAGCATGAAGCAAGCCGCGTTATCCATGGCGCTGTACGTGCCTGCCCAACCGTACAAATGGAGTTGGCGCCATTGCGCAGGTAGTGCCGCCGTGTGCACCCTCAAGAAAAAAATTTGTGGGCAATTCATACTTCCTGTTCACTGGGCAAAAATTACATATATGAACAGAGTACAGCCTGCGAGACAATGCCATGTCTCCTGCTCCGTTCCTTATTTGTGTGTGTGGTGAACTTGAAACTGGCCCACACATACCTACATCTTATGAAGCTATGTTCACTTCCACACACACATATGCTTAACTGTCTCAATTGGCTGAGCTTCGCCATCCAATGGAGGAGGTCATACTCCATGTGCTTCACCTGGGAATGGGCGAACGGCAACAGAGGCAGCAGGTGCATCGGCGGCATCCAGTGTGTCTGAGATGCCAAAAAAATAAAAACCATACATGTCATCGAGATAATGCATGGTACAATGCTCAGCAGTGCATCAGCTAAGTGACATACCGTGGGCTTGTTCACTGCCTGGCCTCCTCGGAACCTTCCCCTTAGCCCGTTTCTGCTGGTTGTTGGAGGCTTCGATCGTTGGCACAGCATTCCACTTGAGGAGCTTTCGGCCATCAGCCCTGCCCGTTTCAAATTGGCTGTCTTCAAAGTGGTCCTAACAAACAATTCAATACAATAAGCAAACAAGAAAAGTTTTATCAAATGCAGAACATTGTGTGAATGCTTTCTCGCTTGAACGTCTCTCTGTCAACTTCACATGAAATTGAAACTGCTAAATTGCGCCCCACAATACGTCTAACGGCCTTATTCGGCAGCATCATGTCGAAATTCCGAGTTTACAAGCCACACAACAGATCGCAAGCAGTATACCCGCAATTAGTGATCAAGGCATTTTAGAACATGCCAGAATGCTAACGCTCAGTGGCATTATAAATGTAGGCTGCGAAAATATTTTGAAAATTTTAGTGTACGCATAACTTAGTGCACACAGAATGCTTTTGTTTTGTTCTTATTTTTTCTGAGAGTTTCGTGTTATACTACAGAATGCACAACCTCGTAGAATTTATCTAAAGTGAACAGGCCAAGCTTTATACCAGAATTGGCAACAGAATGGGGTGAAGGCGTTTGTGACATTAATAACACATCTGTGGGGCCTACTTGGTGCCGCATAAATGAGTGGGAGAGCGCCTAAACATTAAAAAACGAATGAGGACGAAAGAACATGGCGAAACAACGCGCGATTTGTAAAGTTTAAGCGCTTTCACTCGTGACAGTTCGCGGTGTACATCAAACCAAAACTTCCAAAATCTTCTGGAAAGTTCCGCACTAATTCCCGTGACCCCTCCGTGAACGCTAAACTGCCGAATTAAAATTTATCCAACCATTTCGGATTCTCGTAATGGCAGTCGCCCAACGGCATGGAACGTCCCACGACATGCAAACGTCCGGGGCGGGGACGAAATAACTTAAACGGATGGCGGTATTTATTTTGGCAGGCGCCTCGTAGGCGTTGTGAACCCCCCCGTACCCTGAGACATATATGTTAATTCCCTACGAGGCCACATGCGCGCATTTCACCTTCAATTTCCACGTATGTGAATTCTATGCCTCTGAACTCTAAGACAGGCGTCGTCATATGCGTGCCGGATTGTGAAATTGCCGTACTCGCTCGCTGGCGCGCGGCCCAAACTCTCTCACCGTTTCCTTCCCTTGCATACTATTTTCTCCCCCCTGCACTTTGTAAATTCTCATCTGTTTAACTACGCCTCCTGCGTCCACATCTCTTGCCTACTTTTATTCCAACACAACTCCGCCAGCACCCGGCCGACGCGTACGTTGTCGGGCCGCGTTGGCGAGCGAACGAGTACAGCAATTTCACGACGCATATCGCGGCCCGAAGACCGCGGTCGGACGTTCGCGGCGGCGGCGGCCGGTCTCGCGAGCTCATTAGCTGCGAGGCGCTCTGCACGGAATTCTCACAACGCCTACGAGGCGCCAGCTTTTATTACCTATCGCGAATTCACTTCAAACAATCTCACCTCACAAATCCTGGAGTACGGGGTGGGCACGAATTCATTGCGGCTGACGAGTTGCAGCCACACGCGTAGCCGCTCGCCGTCCTTTTTCCCCAGCGGGAAGCGCATGAAGCGTTTTCCATCTTCCTGGGAGTTGTAACAGCCAAGTATGCAGCAAAACGGCATCTCTGGACAGACTTCTGCAGCTAAAATGCTGCGAAGCGTGCCAAGCGCGGGATGGTTTGGTCGGTTTGGTTCACGTTCGGAACGTCGGTTGCGTCGGTCGCGCGCAGCCTGGCGCAGCCACAGGGCGAGCAGCTAGGACTACCACAGTTGACCGACTGAAAACGCACAAGCAACAAAATGGCAGCGCCCATGAACCGTCGCAGTGTAAACAAATGTCACGTGTCGCGAACTGACCAATCATCTTGGCGGCGGCACGGAACAATGGGAGAAAAGAGTGCCGATACTCTAAAACCGTATATAGTGACACTACGTGTCTCTACCCTGTACGGCGGATGCGTGAATGAAGGTACTCTAGGCTGCAGAGCGGTCGGTTCCTGTGATGTCATTTGGGACCACGAAAACGCACGATTGAGCGGGAAAATCAAAATTTTAACCTAAATTGTTTAATTTCTCAGTGAATAAAGCAGCATTTGTATCCGGACAAGCGCTGGGGGCACTATAAAACACGAAATCTTTCGAATAAAACAAACTTGCATTTTCTCTTCATGGCTCCTTTAAACTGCCCGTCTGGTTCAAGCTTTCCTCATCTGTCGCCTTACATACGGAGCTCCTTACCTGTCCATCAAACCAGCACAGCACAAGAAACTTGACATTTTAATTAGGCAAGCATGCAAAACTGCACTCGGGCTCCCCACTAACACCTCTACTGACTTGTTTCTACGCTTGGGAATACATAATACTTGGACAGAGCTGTGCAAAGCTCAACGAACTTCGCAATTCCAGCGCCTTAAGCTTACACCCACAGGCTGTAGTACCTTAGCTCGCCTGGGCTATCCGACCACGACTCAGCCTCACCGCCTGGCATGTCTTCCACCCCTACTAGTCGCCCCGCTACCCCGGAACATGCACCCAGGCATCCACAATGGTCGGCGCACCGCGCGAACCAACTACATCCGCACCCACTACCAGCATCTGCCGGACACGCTTTACGTCAATGCCATACCCCAACCGATCGACGTACGCCGTCGCGACTGTAGATAGTCAAAAACGTACCGTCGCCACTGCCTCCACGCGAGCCTCAACACAAACTGAAGCGGAAGAGATAGTCATTGCGCTGTCCCTTACCTCCACTCGTCGCAACTACGTGACAGTAATCACGGACTCGCAGGAAGCCTGCCGACATCTTCAAAAAGGTCTACTCCCTCGCACAGCCCTACGCATCATTGAACACTTCACTTACCTCCCCGAGGAGTGCCACATTTTATGGACCCCTGGCCATTGTGGGTTGGCCGGCAATGAAGCGGCGCACGACGCGGCCCGAGAAGTGGTACACCGGGCCATTGCCCCAGACCCCCCTCCTACCACCCTGGATGCCCACCCCCTACTCACCTACAATGACCTCACACACTACAAGCCATGAAGGAAAGAATACTCAGGAGAGGCCCCTAGCATCCCAATGCATTGCGATAAGTGTGGAGGAAGTTACGTCATATTTCTTAAGCCCATGGACAATGTTGCTGGGCCATTGCCCCAGACCCCCTTCCTACCACCCTGGATGCCCACCCCCTACTCACCTACAATGACCTCACACACTACAAGCCATGAAGGAAAGAATACTCAGGAGAGGCCCCTAGCATCCCAATGCATTGCGATAAGTGTGGAGGAAGTTACGTCATATTTCTTAAGCCCATGGACAATGTTGCTTACTTGTTTACAACTGCTGCGGCCAAATTTGGGCAAATAGAACGGAAATTTTTTTAAAGCGCTTGGTATGTCGCTGCCTCGCTACGCTTGCAAACCAGCGCAGTCGCTACGACAAACGTTTTTAGATTAGGCCAATTTGAAAACTTAGCCGTCGGAGGCGGCCTTAACTCGTACCCCGGCCGCAGCGGCTCTTACGTCGCGTCGAGATCGGCTGAGCGAGCCACTGCCGCCGCCGGCGACCTGCCGGGAAAATCCCCTTCGCTCAGCGTTGGCGAGAGCCACAGTTCGTTCTTTGCTCACTTTGTGTTTCTTTGTTGTGAAGTGAAGTGAAATTTATCGCTGCTGAGACGTAGCGCGCAAAGACCGCAGCGCTGTACGACCCCAAACAATGCTCCCGTCGTCTGCGTTCGCCATCCCGCGAGCCTGTTGCTATGACGACTACAAACGCTACTTTGCCAGGCTTAAGAGCTGAAAAATCGTCCTTCTATCTCAAAAACGAAGGTCGTTTTTCGATTGAAACTTTGGGTGAGGGTTAGAATGGGCAAATTGAAGGCGAAATCAACAGCTTAAAACATGATATCGCACCGAGGAATTAGCGACGAAGCTGTTTTCGCTTCGAAGCGGGAGGGCAGGGCGACGCCATGTTAGTCAAATCAAACCGGAGACAGCAAAGGATGATGGGATAGAGTGCTGGGCTCCATGGGCTGAAGTCATGGCGGCACTCGGCTTCACAAATGTGATGTAAGGGCCTCTCCAAACCTTTTTTTTTCCTCCATGCTACAAGCTCTCTCGTCGCACCTTCCCTCCACCTCACCCGTCTCTAACAAATACGATGAAATTACTCTCCGTCAGCTTCAAACCCGGACCTTCCCTCACAATACACTTTGGCATTTGATTTTCCCCACCTATCACTCACCACAGTGCAACTTTTGCCCTGAAAGGGGTACACTTTATCACATCGTATGGGAATGCTCCCACCCACCCGACCTCCCTCCCAATCCCCACCCCTCCTCTTCACAGCTGGCGGCGCAGCTGTCCAGCTCTGAACCCGGCTCCCAGCTTAACCTGGTGAGACGGGCCCGGACTGCCAGCCATAGCCAGGGACTCCTGGACTAAGGAGTCTCCCTACTGGTCTGCCTCCACACACGGAGTCGGATTGGGCCTCAATAAAAGTTTATTCCTCCTCCTCCTCCTATAAGGTCAGATGAACCAATCATAATACGGGATTTAAGTGACGTGTTTGGCCCTACACTGATGTCGTTCTCCTGCTGCCGACTGCAAAAGAAAACGATCGCCTGACACTGCCTCACGTGTCGGTCCGACAAGTCGGATCCGACTTGTTGGATTTTACCTGTAGGACAAAGGAGAAAACCCGAGCCGACCCGGCTGTTACGAACTGTGCGCCAAGGCGAAGAGGAATCGCTCTCACTTTAATTCGACGCTATCGAAACTATCCTCGGTATTCAATTGCGTGGAATGCATGCAGGCAACCAAGTGTGCGCCGCCATATCTGTGGCCAAGCGTCTGTTGCTAGGCGACGTTGTGCGCACGGCCCGCAGATCAGGCACCCCTCTTCTCCTCCATGCAACCGTATGCGAGCGCCCACGGCCGGACTGGAGGAGCGGCGAAGTGCGCGCCCGTCGCTCCTCCAGCCCGGCCTTGGTGCGCCGTCACTCGTTACGTCGGGCTCTGCGGGATGGCGGCACTTGTCCAGCTAAGCACGACTGTGAAACACATGACTGTGTTTCACGTTACAAACTCTTCGCCGAAAACAAAGTATTGCGTCGAGTTCACTGTGAGTGCGATTAATAACATCTCTGTTGGCGTCACAGTTTAGAATAGGATTGGAACGGAGCAGATGACGCACGCCGGTGTCTTTTTTTCTTCGGCGTGCGGCCGCAGTGGCCCAGGCTGCACCGTGTCCGTGGCGCATCGGCCATGTCTGTGGCCGTTTCCAGTGTTGCCAAGCGAAGAAACTGACCGCTTAACTTTTCAACGAATACCGTCTATAGCGGGCGGGATAACAGGTCAAGGACTGTTCGGAAGTGGGCATTAAAGGGGCACTGACACAAAATTTTGAAGGCGAGATAACTTCGGAGATAGATTGGTGTGAACACATATACATCATCTGCAAAATATCAGCGGCGAATACAGCCTAGAACATATTTAAAATCAATTTTAAAGAGTACGAAATGCAACCGAGCAGCCAGCAGAGGACCACGCGCAATCGACATCCCGAGGATATTGTGTAAATAAACAACATCGAAACACGTCACGAGTTCGTGTTTGCCGCTTGCGCACTGCCGGCGTTTTTCGCCGGCTCGCCCGGCTCGCGGCTCCAATCGGAGGGCCGGAGGGCGGAGCGTGTGCTCTCGAGAACGAACGACCCATGGAGGAAAAAAAAGGTTAGGAGAGGCCCTGACATCACATTTCTGAAGCTGAGTCCCGCCATTACTTGAGCCCACTGAGCCCAGCACTCTATCCCATCATCCTTTGCTGTCTCCGGTTTGATTTGACTAACATGGCGTCGCCCTGCCCTCCCGCTTCGAATCGAAAAGAGCTTCGTCCCTGATTCCTCGGTGCGATGTCATGTTCTAAGCTGTTGATTTCGCCTTCAATTTGCCCATTCTAACCCTCACCCAAAGTTTCAATCGAAAAACAGCCTTCGTTTTTGAGATAGAAGGACGATTTTTCAGCTCTTAAGCCTGGCAAAGTAGCGTTTGTCGTCGTCATAGCAACAGGCTCGCGGGATGGCGAACGCAGACGACGGGAGCATTGTTTGGGGTCGTACAGCACTGCGGTCTTTGCGCGCTACGTCTCAGCAGCGATAAATTTCACTTCACTTCACAACAAAGAAACACAAAGTGAGCAAAGAACGAACTGTGGCTCTCGCCAACGCTGAGCGAAGGGGATTTTCCCGGCAGGTCGCCGCGGCGGCAGCGGCTTGCTCCGCCGATCTCGACGCGACGTAAGCGCCGCTGCGGCCAAGGTACGAGTTAAGGCCGCCTCCGACGGCAGAGTTTTCAAACTGACCTAGTCTAAAAACGTTTCTCGTAGCGACTGCGCTGGTTTGCAAGCGTAGCGAGGCAGCCACATACCAAGCGCCTTAAAACTTTGTCCGTTCTATTCGCCCAAATTCGGTCGCCGCAGTTGTAAACAAGTCGATGGGCTCAAGAAAAATGACGTAACTTCCTCCACACTTTTCGCAATGCATTGGTATGCTAGGGGCCTCTCCTGAGTATTCCTTCCTCAATGGAACGACCCGATCGTTGGCGGCGGAGGCGCCGTGATTTCGTCAGCTCATCGGGCAGCTGGCCGCGACCAAAGTTCCACAGCGATTCCAGGCACTCTGTTTCTATTACTTTTTATTACCATTGGATGCGAAAACGCGCCGGAGGCACAAAAAGCCCACTGAGCTAGCCGCACGGTCGCTGTGCAGGCGGCGGCCACAGCCGCGAAGAGGCCCAGGCCGGCGCAGGTAGCTCGAGTGATAGCTTGTTACCGCTGCACAAAATTGTACCCAAGTAGCAGCCTATATGAGAAAGGAGTTAATGATGCGATGGCGTTTTGCATTAAAAATTGTCATCAGCACCGCTTACGAGAGCGCCAATCGAATATCCGCCTCAGTGCTAAGCCGAACATATCTGTAGGCGGACCTGTAGGCAGACCGTCCGGCTGCTCCCAGCGCGCGTCTTGACACCCACTGTCTCGAGCGTCGCGCGTCGTTCTTTAGCCGCGGTAGCATTTGCACTCGCAGCGCCTGCGTCACATCCACGGTCGCTTTTTAATTAAGCGCCTCACGAGATCAGTACGTGGGGGCATTCGCAGAAACTGCCGTCGATGCGGATTCGACAGTGCTACGGCGGCTCTGCTCTGTGATATCCCTCCTACGGTCACGTGTTCAGCTTTGTTCCCACAAAATTCATCGTTTCGCGGCACCCGCTCAAACCGAAACTGCGACTGGCCGCATTGAAAATGCCTCTAATTAAACAACCGTCGCACGCTGAAGCAAATGAGGTTTCTACAGGTTATAAGTAGGTCACTAGCTACTTATCGCAACACAAAAACAAGATGCACAATTTTTGTGTCAGTGCCCCTTTAAGAAGGACAGCTCAAAGCGCGACGCGACGAATGCAATAACTCTGGAGGCCACAGAAATCTTCTTAGCTTTTTCTCAATGATTCTAATTGGTGCAGCTCGAGGCTACGCTGAACGATTGACAGCCGACGGTTAAGTCATGCTGATTCCTTGTGTATGTAACCAGCAACTTCAGTTCTCTACAACTAAAAAATCTGCACGAGTGTAGCAACAAAACTAGCGATTCTTAGCTGGTTCCACTCCCATGGGATACTGTGCTATGCCCCATGTCGTTAAAGTTACTTAGGCCGAAAGTACAAAGACTTAGCGAGTGTGTCAGTGAACGTGAAACTAGATGAAGCAGTCACTTTAGTGGCAGAGACCTGCATGGACAGGGAACTTGCCTGGCGGATGTAGCTACTTTGTCCTGCGAGTGCACACATAAAATTAGGCGTAGAATTTCTTCACATCTGACTGCACTACTGGGACGAGTTCAGCCTGCAATGTTTTTATACCAGTATGGACTTGTACTTTAGAGACGAAAAACTAAGTATTACTTGAAAATCTTTTACTATTTAAACAAATCAAGCCGCATTCTAATCCGTTCATCTTCCTCGTACAGCTCTGTCTGGGCCTGCAGCATCTTGCCAGCAATGGTGACGATGGTCGGCTCACGGCGACGGGATGTACGGCATTCAACGGAATCAAGCAGCACGCGGCGAACCAGACGCTAATCAAGAGCTACCTACGTGATCCGCACAAAACAACAAGCGCCCATCCTGACACGTGTCTTCAACTGGCAGCGCCACCACCCCTGGAGCCTATAAAGGACGGATGCGCCGGCCGCGCGGCCACTGGGCACGGTAGCACCGGCATGCCGCATTCTAATCCGTTCATCTTCCTTGTACAGGTGGGCAAAAACTACGGTAGATGTTCTCGGTCGAGTGACCGCTTTTTACTGGTGTTGCCGTGCCCGCGGCTGTGTGGTGCGCTGTATGAATGTTTCGAGTTTCTCAAGATGTTGTTGTTGTTAGGTGGTGACGTAAAAACTAATCCAGGCCCTGCCCTTAATAACATTTCCAATCAACTTAAGGAAATTTCTGACGCCATAAAGATAATCAAAGAACAACGGCTGGTAGATATCGACAGAAAACTGGACACTCTTGCAAAATTAGAAGGTGACCTTGCAAGTTGTCAGACCCAGGTAACTTCCATGCAAAGCACAATAGAAACATTGGAAAAAAGAAATAATGAACTCGAGAACAGAAGCAGGAGAGGAAATCTAATCGTTTATGGTCTGCCGGAAGCAAAAGACGAAACGAGCGAATCACTAGAAAAAATTGTGAACGAAGAGATAATAAGAGACACTCTCGAGTTAGACCCGATTGAGATTGAGACAATTCATCGTCTTGGTAGGCCAGCTGGTGATAAAACGCGACCAGTTATCTTTAAACTTTTGGATACGCGACAGAAGGCGGTAATTTTGAACCAATGTAAGAAACTCAAGGACACAGACTACTCCATCGGAGAAGATTTCTCCCGTAGAATACGGGACATAAGGAAGAAACTTTGGGATAGCGCGAAAGAAAACCGAGACAAAAAAGATAAAGTGTCGCTAGCCTTCGACAAACTCTACATAAATAATTGTGCCTTTGTGTGGAGCGACGAAAAGGGAGAGAGGGTGCCTTTAGACAAAAAAAAACGGCGACACACTAACCCGACCAACAACCCGCAGCAGTGCGCAGACCAAAAAATAACGCTGCTTAACCTAAACGCACGAAGTATTCTGAACAAAATACAGTCACTCGAAAACACATTGCTGCTTTATGAACCAGATATTGTGGCTATTACTGAAACTTGGCTGTCGCCATCTGTGTACAATCATGAAATAGCCCCCCCAAACTATGTGGTTGTTAGAAAAGATAGGCCATCCCGTGGTGGGGGCGTGGCACTGCTGATACGACGCTCTATATCGTACACCCTTCTTCCGCCAGTGCCAAACGCTGAGGCAATCTTCTGCAAAATCATTTGCAACGGCGTTACATTAGTAGTCGGCTGTGTTTATCGTAGCCCCTCTTCTGACAACGACTGTATAACAAACATTCACGATTTTCTTGGACATCATGTTCGTAGCTCCCGTATAATACTCATGGGTGACTTTAACCTTCCCGATATAGATTGGACTAACATGTGCCCCACATCTCCCGGTTCAAATGCTCTCATTGATATAATGCTGCATTTTAACCTCCGCCAAGTTGTACAGCAACCGACGCGTGTTCAAGGCGCAGCATCAAGCATCCTAGACTTGATCTTTCTCAGCTATCCGTTTGAACAACAGCAGTACCAAGTCAACGTTGTAGATGGTATCTCAGACCACAATATGCCAATTTATCGGCTTACACTCGACCGTGCCCTACGCATGCGTTCTACCGGAGCGCCGGTAGCTAATTTCAGTCAAGCGGATGACGGTTCCATATTAACCTACCTTGCGCATGAATTTCCCACGTTCTTAAAAATGGCTGGAAAGCCCAGCACACACGTCAATACGCTATAGCTTCAGATTAAGAACATCGTGTCACATTGTATGAACAACTTCATACCCCTGAGACTAACACGGCCCCGCAAAAATAATCCGTGGATCACACGCGAAGTTATACATGCCAAAAGAAAGGTCAAGAGGTTGCGTAAATCTTCGAAGAAAAACAAAGCGAGCTCTCCTAATGCACCTAACCTGAGACGCGCAATCGCAAACTTCAAGTCCAAATTAAAAGAAGCAAAAGAGAACTACTTTAAAAATACGCTCCCTTCATTCATAAAAGATAACCCATGTAGATTTTGGAAACACATCCGTCCTCCTAGAACAGACACCCCGGATTTTTCTCCACAAGAAAAAAAAAAAGCTAAAGCTAATTATTACAATAATTATTTTCCCTCTATATTCACAAAAGATAACAGAAATACCCCCGATCTCCCTTTCGTCGATGGTATTTTAATTGACCCCTTGATTATCACTGATGATGGAATTTTGAACCTCTGGCTGAACGTCGATCCTAAAAAAGCATGCGGGCCCGATGAAATCCCCAACAATTTTCTCAGACGTTATGCGGAATGGTGCAGCCGGTATCTAGGACTGGTCTTCCGTAAGTCTGTATCTTGTTCAAAGCTTCCGGATGATTGGAAAAAAGCAAAGGTCGCACCGATACCTAAAACAGGCAATAGCGAAGACCCATCTGATTTCAGACCCATCTCACTCACTAGCACATCATGTAAATTACTTGAACACATCATTCTGAAGCACATAACACTATTCCTAGAGACAAAAGGCACCTTATCTCCTTACCAACACGGATTTATAAAAGGGCTATCCACACCAACGCAACTAACTGAAGTTGTACATGACCTCGCGTTTTCTATTAATAACCGCTCGCAGACAGACTTTATACTGCTAGATTTTTCAAAAGCATTTGACTCAGTATGCCATAAAACATTAAACGCAAAACTCAAACGCATACTCGGTACCGGAAACCTAACAAACTGGATAGAAGACTTTTTATATGGCCGCTCGCAATTTGTAATCTTTGAAAATGTACATTCAGATAGCATGCCCGTAACATCCGGAGTCCCCCAGGGCTCAGTTCTTGGCCCTCTGCTCTTTCTTATATTTATAAATGACATAACGACAAGCATTTCTTGTAAAATCAAACTTTTTGCTGACGACTGCATTATGTACCAAAACATCAACAGTTCCAAAGACCAGGTCGCTTTACAGGAATCTCTAAACCAACTTGATAACTGGTGTACTAAGTGGCAAATGAAGATTAACTTCAGAAAAACAGTGTGCATGACCGTAACGAGAAAGAAAGAACCCATGAATTACCCTTACAACATTAACGGCACGCAACTGGTGAAAGTAAATCAACACAAATATTTAGGCGTAATTTTAACATCCAACCTTAAATGGGACTTACACATCACTCACATTACATCCACTGCATTGCGCAAATTATTTTATATTAAAAGGTGTCTAAGGCTCGCACCAAAATCAACTACGCTTCTAGCCTACACCACTTATGTCCGACCAGTATTAGAATACGCCAGCACCATTTGGTTCCCTTATACGCTCACTAACATAAAAAGACTAGAAAAGGTACAGAGGCAAGCTGTAAGATTTATCTGCAATAAATTTAAACGTACTGACTCACCAACTAATATGCTATTGGACTGTGGACTTCATACACTTCAGGTTAGAGCTAAACAAGCCCGTCTAAAATTTCTGCTTCAACTATTGCACAATCAATATAAAATCAACGCATACAAGTTCATCCACCCTTCAGAATCCCAGCAAACAAGGCAAAAACACGCGCACACTTTGACTGAATATCCTTGCAATAATGACGCCTTCAAATATTCTTTCTTCCCGCTTGCTATCCGAGAATGAAATCGCTTGGACCCATTGGTTACTAACACGGATTCACTTACTGATTTTTTGTCGAGAATCGCTAACATTACCAATTAACAGGAAAGTGAAACATGCAACCCTAATTTTTATGAAGTGTGGACTCGGATGTTATGTATTCTGTACACTTACGGCGACCACCGCTAAACGTGCGTCTACATAACATACAGCATCATGTTCAGTCACTGCGAATTTTGACTGTACTAACTTATCTGTAATGTATTTTCTTGGAATACAATAGGTATGACTTGCCTCACAATGTTCCTTATCTTTTGTTTTCTTCCTTTGTAGTAAATACTATACACCCGCATGCGTACAGTGAACTACAATATTCTAGTTCACTCTACGCATGCGAAAACTTCCCGCAGTGTTTTTACTTGATTACTCATGGTTTTGAGACTTTTTTTACGGTTCCGCTCGGCGCGGTATTGTTAGTTGTGATTTGCGCAACGTATGGTTAGTCTGTATACCAATCTCTTTTCTTTACACAAGTTGCTTTTTTTGGCTTATTTGAGTGCACTTTCCTTGTTGGCATCCTTTATAAACTGAGGAACCTCGATTATGCTTGTATTATGCGTTGCTCAACCCTTCTACACGTTTCCCTTCCTTTGTATCTTTCATAAATATGTGCAATCTAAAATATGACGCTTACACCACAGTTACTTAACCCTTGTTCTTGTTTTGACATTCTGTTCTTATTACTGTTGTACTACCTACCGACTAAGTACTTTTGTATGTATATGAATACACCCTTGTATGCCCGCCTGCCTTGGTCTCAAGAAGAGACTGGCAGTATTTCAAATAAATAAATAAATTTATTTTCCTTCATTTCCACACATTTTTGGGTGACTGCATCGCCCAATACCTCCTGATAACCAGACTTTCCTGTATTGTATTTTAATAGAATGCAATACGACCATATCATTTGTAGCCCCATAGTCGAAGGCCGATGAAAATATTAAATGAAAAGTACTAGATCTCTTGGCCATTAGTTGCACAATTGTGTGTGTGTGTGGGGGGGGGTACCTTCTTTAGTAACACTGTTGTGCACGTTCCTGTAAAACAGGAACGAAAGCTCGTTCCTCGTTCCTCAAATATTTGGAACGAGTTCCCGTTACAAGTTCTTCTATTGCGAAAGGAGCGCGTTCCAGTTCCACTTCGGGTTCTGTAATGTAATGTAATGTAGCGACACGTTCCGATGTTCGAAGATATATTTTTTTTAACTTCGAGTTTTTGCCGCGCGGCATATGAGAGGCGGTAAAAGATGGGAGGAGGGAAGAAAGTAGGAAGGAAAGAGAAAGAGAAGAAAATAGGGAGAGAGGGGCTGCCAAGAGCACAAAAGGTCACGAAACCGACAGGTTTTCAAGTCTACAGGTATGCATGCAGTCCAGTGGCGTGCAGAAAGTCCATCAGTGACCTGCAGTATTTATCTTCCTGCACCCAGAGGTTGTAGTCATCCAGTTTATCCCACCGGAGACAAACCTTTCTGAGCGCATCGTCTCGAGCTGTCCTTGTTCCCGCGCACGTCCACAAAAAATGCTTGGCATCAGCTTCAACCGCCGGAGACGGACACTAGGGACACGTTCCTGGGTGGTCTTGTTAGTGCCCCCAAGTCCAAGTGACTGAAGTTGTAAGGGACACCCCAGCCCGAAGCCTCCTGAGATAAACTTCCTCCACCCGGGAAAGAATAGGGGGCAGGCAGTCGACACACGGGGGAATTAGGGCACGTGTGTCCTTTCTCAGGAGAGATTCCCAGGCTAAAAGACGGGAGCGCGGATCACAAGGAAGGGGGCTAGGGGAGGATTCAGGGGGGGGGGGGCGCAAAAGAGTGGGAAATGTGGTCCGCTAATTGATTCAGTATATTCTGACCGTGCCCCTGTAACGAATGTACACAGATCGTTAGCTCTGATGTTCTGTGGAGGCTGTGAATCTGCTGGCAGATCAGAGGTGTCTTGTTTACTTGCTTCAGATGCTTCACAGCACTGAGCGAGTCTGTGTATATATGCACCTCCGTGATGTTATAGAGTGCACTTGCAGCATTGACTGCGTCATGAACAGCCTGGAGCTCTAGTAGCAGCGGTTCCGGAGTGCCGGTAGCGTAACAGCGGGAGCCTTTGATTTCCGGGTGCGTGGCACTGACGAAAGCAGTCTGTCCTCCGTCCGGCAGAAGATCTGCGTCTGTGTACTGTACGCATTGGCCTTCAGGGAATGTGGCATTGGAGGTTGGCGCTAGCTAGTCACGGCGACGAAGCTTCGTTGTCTTATTTGTTGTCATTGTCGTGTACCGCCACGGTGGAAGATCGTCGGAGGTTGAAGTGACGGGGGACGCATGACAAAAATGTGAATGGAGCGCTGCTACCACTGGAATGTACAAACGCTTGAGCTTCCTTCCTTCTTCGCGCTGGTTTATAAGCTCCGATATAGTATTGATCGGGGCGTGTTCCTGTAAGATGGGCGTCGGGGTAACACGAGGAAGTGGCGTACATGAACAATCACGTGATCCACTCTCTCACTCTCACTCAAACAAGTTAAAACCGTTTAACTAGCCACTCTGAACTCAGGCTGCCGGCCTTCAGGCGGCCTCTTTCAGCTTTTGTCCATACGGTGCGCGACGAAATTATGCCCAAAATGACGAAATGTCTGTCCTTTATTAAGCACGACTGTTGGGCAAGTTGGTGCATTATGATTAAGAAATAGAGCTCTACTTGGACAACGACACAAATTAAGAACGACGGGACAAGCGCTCACTTGCAACTAACATATATTGAAACATCCTCTCGTATTTCTACATGTGTCACCAGGAGCATGCGCACTGGAATACACAAAACGGAAAGCATCAAACATATGATGGACACAATCGAAGTGACGTTTCCAAAAATTCAAACTCGGTGGCACGCAAAAGCACAGATGTGTGGCTAACGCACTTTTTAATAAAGAACGCTTCCAAGAGCTCCCTCGCTACTCTACCATCACTCCTGCCGAGAATTCGAATCTGGCGTACATGCATAAATCTAGCATACATGCATACATGTATAAATACATGTATATATACGATACGATGTTTTAATAAATGTCAGTTTCAAGTGAGCGCTAGTCCCGTCGTTCTTCATTTCTGTCGTTGTCCAAGTCGCGCTCTATTTCTCAATCATTTCTGTCCAGTCTCAACACGACGCGTGCAATACAAAAGGACCTGGCGCTCCCGTCGACCCATTCCCGCAAGATCTGCGACCGACCGCGCGATGACGAACTGCGCGCATACTCAAACTTCGAGCAGAACAACGTCCTGAGACACTGCTGTGCGCCCTGCTCTATTGATAGCCAATGACCCTTCGCATATTGATAGCCAATGACCCTTCGCATATTGATAGCCAATGACCCTTCGCATGACCTCACGGCGAGCGCAACTCCCCTGAGAACAACGGACCCGCGTCTCGCGCTAACTAATGCGGTAATTACCCCTGACAATCTACGGATACGGTGGTTTCACAAGGGACCTGCAGCACCACTCGGACTTAGACAACCTTTTACCGGCAGGGAACAATTGTGTCGGCTAGACGCCCATCCTGGCCTGCCCAGACAACCAATAAAAGGTGAAAAACATCCTCGCGGCTGTGGTATTCACCCTTTCGAACTGCGCGTAAGCTCAACCGGCATGAAAGCAACCACAAGCTGCTGCCCGCTTTGGGATTACTCTTCTGCCTTAGACCTTCGAGGAAGCACGTTCCGCTGAAGGGTGGGCAAATTGGCCAGCTTTTAGACAGAGAAACACAGTATCGACTTGTAGATTTTTGTACTTGAGTCTTGTCATCAAAAACAGCCAAATCTTTGCGATGTAACGTTTGTAGAAGGAACGCAGTTCCTGCCGTTCTTTCATAAACCTAACGAGTTACCATTACAGTTCCGCCGACCCTTAATGAAACGGTGCTGTTCCTCCGTTCCTCCACAAACGAAATAGTTCCAGGACCGCTTTTCCTTGGAAGTTCCGTGCTACACTGGTAACAAAACTCCTTTGCTGAGCAAAATCACGATAAAATACTCGGGTTTTAGGGCAAAATCCTTCTCAATTTGTGCTTTGGTCTGACCGTCGTTCTCTTAGGACCCATAACACCTTAGACCTCGTACGGACACGTTGCCTAGCTATAGCCATTTTAACCGTCTTCTTGCCGGTGGTGTTTGTCACCATAAAAGTTGGACAGCAACAAAAAAATTTATTTTATTGTATTCGAAGCTTACAAAAAAGAAACGAAACACTCTCGCCGAGCGACTGATTCACATGGCTGCCCGAATCCAGCCAATGGGTGGTAAGGAGCTTACGCGTGTGTCACACCAGCGGGGATTTTGACCGAAGGTGCATCAGTGCTTTTGCAGCTGTGTCAAGGCCTCGAGGTAGTCCTGCGTTGAAGGGAACGAAAACGTCGATAAACTCTTTCCGTATGCGCTCGTTCAGTGAGTGTCACGAGGACGGAGTGAGCGTGAACAGTGAGAGCAGGTGCGGTATACTGGCGATGGCCTGCTCTCTGCCAAGCTGACTTCTCCGCATGTAAAGAGAGTACGACTTTCAGGAGGCCAATATACGACGAAAGTACGTTTACGTTGCGCTGCTCTTCGGTAGGAGCAATAGCAAACATCGCATGTAGAGTGCCGGAATTATTGTTAACTTCTGACTGCCATTCACAAGAGCTGTTTTTTGGCCAAAAGCCCATGCGTGGAAGAACACATGTAGTTTTGATTTTAGATGCGACGCTGAGAGGAGCATCTCTTGCCGGCGGCCCTGTCCTTCCTGCGTCGTCGTCGACCGCGTCCGCGCAGCTGCCTCTCTCCTCCGCTCACCCCCTCTCCTCTCTCCGATAGCGAACACTCTCGCCCAACATCTGCGGGTGCGTTGCACAGCGCGCTCTCACTCCGCCGGTGGGCGGCGCTGCGCGCGGCGCAAGCGTGCTGTGCGCATGTGCAGGGCCGTCTCTCTCCGCAGTCTCCTCTCCTTCGGGCGCGCTGCGCACATAAGCGGAGTTCCGCGCTCCGGCCGGTCTCTCAGTCGACGGTCGTCCGCGCTACGTTGCTCTCTCTCTCTCTCTCTCTCTCTCTCTCGCATTACCCGACGATTGCTCACGCAGTTCGAGTAATCGACCAAACGGAAACGCACAATGGAACCCCCCCCTTCAGCGTCGCATCACACCAGGGTTCCCGCGAGGGGAGGTGGGCGTCATTTTTTGTGACCCGATTGTTTAAGGAGAGAAAGACTTCTCTACTGTGTAAAAGTGTAAGCTCATAACTACACTGAAGTGATAATTAGTGTCTATACAGCTATATCCGTATGTTTAATTGATATTTCCTGCTTCTGTCCATTCCTCATTGGATCCTGCACTAGCCATCCAATGGCTAGTGCAGGCTATGGGTCCAATCAGTATTGTTAAACCTCATGCGCAAATGGTAATAAACGTTCAATCAATCAATCAAAAATAACGCAGCGCCTATTTTTCGCCATGCGGAAACTCTTGAAACCTCGTTTCTCCTATGACTCGTGCGGAGACAGGCGCAGTGAGTTGCCCACCTCCTGCCTCAGGAAACAGATGGACTGGGAGATGTACAGCTTGCGCTCGATGGCACTGCATCTCCACAGGTGGATAGCGTGGCCTGCAAATAAAAACGCACTCGCTTTCATACCTCGCGACTGACTGCTTTTGTGACTGCTTTACCAGCACAGCAAGCCGTTTAGAGGAACGCTCAAGTGAACCACAAGCAATACCTAATTACCTGAGCAGATTAAAGTTTTCCGTGCGTGGACCCCGACACGAGTTTCGTCATTTTTTTGCACCAGTAAAATAAATGCGATCTTCCCTCACACCACCCTCTGAACCTCTTCGATGACGTTGGCTAGGACGGCAAACCCAATAGCTCCAGGGCAGAATTTGAAGGATTTTGAGCATTTTTTCCCCTGCGGAATTGCGTTAAAGCCGGACCTTAACAAGAAAAAGTACAAACTAAATCTAAGACTAATCAGCACTCAAGCCTTCTTCGAATTACTAGCTGTGACGACGCCGCAGTTGTTGGTAGGGCTGCCAATGTGCTCACCATAATCTCTTCCAAGCATTTCCAGTTAATCTGAGCCTCTGGACGTTAGGCTAACGGGTGAAATATCAGATTTTGTGAGCTGAAATACACATCTACGCCATAAAAGAAGTGTTAAAGAAATGCATTCTCGGCGTTCTTTAAAGGAGCCATCAGACAAAATACGAGTTGGTTTTATTTGAAAGATTTCGTTTTATAGTGCCCCTGAGCTTGTCCAGATACAAACGATGCTTTATTCACTGAGAAAATCAATTTAAGATAAAATTTTGATTTTCTCGTTAAATCGTGTGTTTTCGTGGTCTGCAATGACATCACCGGAAATGTGCCTTTATTCACGCGTACGCCGTACAGGGTGGAGAAACGTATACGCTGTCGCCGCGATTTTGGGTCACTCGCTCGCCACCGAAGGTAGTCATTGTATCAAGACCGCGCTAAAATTATCGCCGCAACGCGGTTTACTGGCGAAGTTTAAATCATCTTATCTGTTTCACGTTGCTGGGTCTCGTGGGAAACGAAAAGAACAACGCGTTGAACACGTTGACCCAATTGCGGCAGCACGGGACCATTCAAAGGGTGTCTCCACCCTGTACGGCGCCGCTGGCATAGAGGTACCCTACCGGCGGTCGTGCGTTTGTTTATGTTACTGAACCTACATGGCGCCACCATGCCGTGGCAAGCCGTATTTAAACCTGGCTTGTTTTTGTTCTGGGAGAAAAGAATCCTCTCGTGAAACATTGTGCTAGCTCGACAAATATGGTTACGTAGAACACCGTTGCTTGCGTCAATCGGCCAGTGTCGTCTGAGACAACCCCAAAGCCATGCAACGCTGTGCAGCTAAACCAAGCATAGTGCGCGCAGTAGCAACAGCAGTACGCATCAGCACTGCTATGTTTACTGTGCTTTCGTAACTTCCACTATTTGTCGCACCATTCTTACTGCTTTAAAAAGAATGCGCCCTACATTTATGCCCAAATAGCTCGTTCTTGAAGCTTCTAAGCTCAGCCAAATTTGCGTTTGCTTTTGCCGGCCTCCGCCAACCGCAGAGCAGGCTGGTATGACATAGGTTCTGTTGCGGGAAATGAGCGAGTGGGTCGCATGGCCATTCCTTTTTTTCTAATTATATAGCTTATTTGAGCTAAGTTTACGTTAAAACTGCTGTCTGTATGATTCCAATGAGGCCGTCTTTTGAATGAATCAAACTTGTATTTTGTCTTCATATATCCTTTAAAGGGGCACTGATGACTCCATTAAAGTTACTTCAAACGTTAGACCGACGTTCCAGTTTAGTCACTTCTGTGCACATCAGCACTGAAATATGCCTCCACTGCCAGGACACCTCCAATAAAACAAAGCAATTGTTTTCCTTGTTTCTTTCACAGTGATTTGATAGCGGCAAAAACATGTCATTTGTGAAGTGATTGACTCGAAGTCAGTCAGGCTGCGGAGAAGTATAGCGGGCAGAAAGCAACTTCGTGCCGGGTGGTTTTGTCAGCTTGGGCCCAATCGGTAGCGGTCTCCTGAGCTCCCATGACCTTTGAACTTAACCACAAAACAATCTTTCTCCACAGCTAAGGTAACGGCCCATCAGACAATAACGATTCTGGCCCTACCGTTTGAGCAAAAAGGTTTAAAGAAACAGCTACGGTATCAAACACGCAACTGTTCGTGTCTTTATAATCAAATGCTTATAGCATTCTTTTAAACTGTGGTCACGTTTATATCGGCCAAACGGCTGGTTGTGCCTATTTTGTTTTTATTATTGAACTTTTTACAATCAGAAATTTCCAGGGTGCTGATGCAAAAGGCCACTGTAATAACCGCCAGACTAGGTCCGTAGAGAATGAGAGCACAAGCGACAGAAATGGAAGCAACCTTACGAGCCCGAATACATAAAAATAAATAGGAGATAAAATAAACCATTGCAGTCCGCTCAAGGGAGTGCCATCGAGTCACTTCTGGATTCCCTGCGAAATGCGGTGGTCTTCGGTCGGCTTTGTGACACCGCTATCTTGTTGCCTCTAGATGACTAAAGATCGAGGGAGGTTAGAGAGATTTGCCGCTTATGTGAACATGCCAACTCGGGTGCGCCCACCAAGAGTGTCCCTTCTTGATGCACAAGTTGCGTACATTCACGAGTTAGCTTTTTAAAACTGTAAGCCTGGGTGGATGTTTTCATAGGGTACATTTTTTTTGTAAACAAGCTGTATATATATCGTACGTTGCCTCAATAAAATTTTAGTTGAAATCAGCACTCATCTTATCGTTCCTTTTCCCCAGTCTCGTCCATTCTGGGGATGAGATGATGAACATTTACCAAACGGCCAGATTGTCAACGCTCATCCAAAACTAGTGATTTTATACTACTTCTGAGATCATCCAGTGAGAATGAATGCATTAAACTGCGTACAGCACCGTATACCGTATGGGCATCACTCTAGATGAGCTCGTATGCAATATCCTTCAGCTATCACAAATAAAGATCATCCTTTTGCTTTTTCACTGACTTCAGAGTGATACCATCATGTGGCTACTGCAGTAGGCTGCTTACATCGAACTCTCCGTTGACGTTGCATTTGTCGTGGCGTCAGTGCTTCGACAGGCGTCCTTCAAAGTGCACCTAACAGCTGCCGCGGAGCTCAAACTTACCGGTTGAAACAACGCGCTACAAAGATAGAAAGTACGCTTGCTACCTCAACGGTTGAGGTACACCGATGCATTTAAAGGGTCCTTAACTTACTGCACCTGCCGTTATTTTTTCGCCTTTACCGGCGAAGCGCTGCCGTGACCAAGATAGAACCACGACCTCGTGCTCGGATGCACAACGCCTTAGCAAGTGAGCCACCGTCGTGGGAAGCAAGCTCACAACCCTGCTAAAGTGAGCCACACATGGTCGAGCGCAACAGTGCGCAGTCGCGCTCCTGTGGCCAGCGCTGGCGTCATTCTTTGCCACAGCACGAAGCCTCAAGAGGAATAAAGAGGACCACCATCGTGGGCATTTGACAACGCTTTAGACAGAAAAAAGGTCCCTGTTGTCATCCACCCAGCAAACACTTTCGTGGAGTAAAGTCCCCGCCTCCCTTGTTTATCTTCCTGGAACTCATTTTAACCAACCGCAATCAGTTCGAGGACGCTCACTATAGTTGCCTCTATTTCTCTCGTGGTTTACGGAGTGCCGCTGACAAGTGTTCTTGGCCTAATTTAGATGACTGATAAGGCAAATATTTCCTCTAACATAACTTTTCACTGAAAGCTGTTATTTGCCTGTATGTCAACAGCAAATATGATGCACATATGCGAGTTGCCTGTAACCCTCATTGGGCATTCAGAGAAAAACGGCTGAGAAAATGTAGGCAAAACATCTCATTTCTTTCCATTGCAGGCACATCCATTTCGTAACTACGTCGTAATTAGTTTAGCTTCATCACCCGGTTTTTTTTCTATAACCGCAATCTGACCCAGCCAGTGCGCGCATATATCAAACGAAGCTAACCTTGGCTACGTGCGACGTAGGCTAAGAATAGCCCCCATTACAGTTTAAAATGCGAGACAACCTTATGCACGTCAGGCACGAAGTGGAGTGTCGATACGAAGTGTGGAACCGCCGCCATACTCGCATTTTCAGATGCAATAAATGCGTGCAGAATCGTGCCGCAAAATTTATTTTCAGCGAGTACTCCGGTTTGACAAATGTCACAAAACTGCAACCTAAAATTAATCTACATAAGGTCGAAACAAGAAAAAAGATTGCAATGCTGTACGTTTGTAGCATTCAATCATTCAACGCTTGGTACCTCTGTCAACATGCATGCGCACTCACCCGCATTTATGGCGTACCAAACATCAAATGAAATTCTCCACTTTTGATGTATTACACCCCCCCCCCCCTTTGAGCCTTTCCAGGAAGTAATACGCAAATAAAGCTGCTTCACGGCCCCCTAACTCCATCGAAGAGGTTGCCATCAATTCTAGTCGCTCCCTCGGTCGCTTAGGAATGTCTGGCCAATAAACCGGTACGGTCTCCCATAATTATATGGCTCATGGTTAGCATAAAAGCTATTTTTATCTACAGTGACACCATCACCCTCGTTCCCCTCTACCGTCGAGTACGGTGTCGGCATTCCCTTGACGCTTTCGCGCTCATTGGAGTTCTTTCAGTACTGAAAACAACACACGTGGCGCCCTGCATCTGCATCGTACACTGTCGGCACACAGTGGAGGGGATTGGTCCATCAGCTGTAACTTTGTTTCTTTATGCATTTATTCCAATTTTTGTTGACTGCAGGTACCTTGAGTAGTTGGAGGTGGCCGTAGAGCACAAGCATTACTCTAATATTGGTACCTTAGGCTGCCCGTCGTGTGCTTCTTATTGGAGTCATCTGCGGCTCCTCCAATGGCATACCACGAACCACCAGTAGCAATTAATCTCAAACTCGGTAACATAACGCCACTACATTCGGTGCATACCTACTCGACAACCCACCGCGAAAACAGGACCTGGTAACGCATAAACAGGCTCGTGATTATAGCGCTGCTCATGGCAACGTTTCCTGCCCCTGAACCACGAGCGGTGCATAGAGCGACCACGCACCACTCTTAGCCCCAGTGCAGAGGCCCTTCAGGCTGGCCAGGAAGAACTGGCCACTCTCGAAGGAAATCTGGTCGATTCTGTGCACGTTGATCATGATGTCGCTGGTGAGAAGCTTGTACAACGTGACCCCATTGCACTTCCACTCCTTGGTCTGGTACACGTACTGGCTTGGCCGGATCGTCAGGAAGGTATGGCCTGAAATGTAATAATATATCATTGTCAGGTCATTTATGCTCAATGCAGGACGCAGGCTTTTCCCATGCCCTTCCAATGGCTCCGATCATGCACTCGCGGAATCCAATGTTTGCCAGAAAATTTTTATCTCGTCCCTTCATCGAGATACGACTATTTTGCTTCAAGCCCACCTTTAGGAAGTCACTTACTCGGAATGCTAGTCATCATTCGTCAGTTTTCTGTATTACGTGCTTCCTTCAACTACGTTATCGTCGTTATTATAGCGTCGCAAGCGTTACTCGAAGTACCTTTTCTATTGCTCGTTGCCCCAAGAAGTTTTCTTTCAAGGTGCATAAAAAGTCCACACTTTTCTGCCCATAAGTGACCAAACAGATCGCATCCGTATTATTCCTCTCTTTTCTGTGAAAGAAGTTGCATACTGCTCATTTCTTCTTCGTGTTGCGAATGCTCTCCAGCCCACAGTAATTTTACGCCTGCTTTCTTTTGAGATGTGTTTGCAGAGACATTCAACTCCCTCAAGACAGTTACCTTCGTGCACCTCTTCGTGCACAAATATTCTCCACTTACTCAGTTCCCTGACTTATCCCAATCGAGCTCCCGGAATACCGCCTAGGAAAGCGAGAAAAATTATCCTTAGCATACCTGAGGCCATAAAAAGTCCCCCCGACATGAAAATTTTCAACCATTACCTACATTTACCGGAAAGGCGAAGCCAGAGACCTTCAACGCTTCCGAACAACAAGCGCACTCGATCTTTTATTAATTATTTCGCAAGATATTAGTTAAAGAGGCCATAATGATGACGTACAACTTTTTTATTTCGATATTTATTTTGTTACAATGCTCTGAGAGCTTCTCCGGCGGCAAACAATGATTGCATGTGCTAAGAAGCTTCGCAAATAAGGGCAAAGTTTCAAAGCACCCGCTGCATCGCGCGTTTCTGACATCGGAAATGACGTATTAGCGGGAGGTATTAAACGGATAGTCAGCGCATTGATTCCATGTTCCTTTCAAAAACACGGTGATCCAACTGCATGTACAACTGAAGATGCAGCCATGTAAAAATGCCCCCAAGTTACCGATTCTGCTACGAACAACGCGGATCTCGCTCATGTACCTCGGTCTGAATTTGACTGTTTAAGCAAAATTGAAAGAACCGTGCGGCTGCCAGCACAAGCAGGTTGAGTTAACATTTGAGGGCAGACCGTAAAATGACGACCCCACAACTCGGGAGATCCGAAGCATCGGTACCCCGCCTGAAGATATCGCGTTCCCGTCACCAAAATTACGGCAAATGAACAGGGGATGGTTCTTCACGCTTTAGTTGCATACGAAAAATATTTAGAGGCCCCAATGCCTTCCCATTTTCAGTTATTACAGGTTCGTTACCCCTGGCGAAATTCATCCCCAAGAATTATGTTGTGTGCAGTGGCGAAGCAGAAAAATACTTGGTGTACAACGCTCCATAACGATTAACGATACTTCCTGTCTTAGGAACGTTAACTTCGGAACCCGGCCACGTTAACTTCCTTCCGTCAGCTTGTAACAGATGCCATTTCGGACGGCGTTCTTCTAGACGAAAATCGTTAACCAGCAGACAAAACCTTTAAGAAGTTGACAACCGCATATAACGCTTCTTTTCCTTGTAAGATACACACTCCGTCAAACAAATCAAGCAAACCATGGGTTGCAAAAGGTATTCTGAAATGAAACTCCTTACAAAGCAAGACCGACCGTATGGCCAATTTCTTCAAACTAGGTGTCCTAAAGCATTTTAGTTATTTAAACGGTTTAGAAACTACGTCACGAATGAGCTCTGGTCTCTTAAAAAAGCTATTACCTCCCTCCTGAAACATACCGTATATAATTAGGGGAATGCGGAGTACTTTCTCAGCATGGCACAAAGCCACCACAAAACGAGAAAAATTTTAAGGAACCACATGGAAATAAAATAGTGCATACCTGTAGAAAAATTGGACACTGGTTTTGCGAATAAAAGATCACTATAACCGCGAAATTATATTCCGTATGAATTTCGTATATACGGAGTATATGTAAACCATAAGAAGCGGGATTTTGCTTATTATTGGACATAAAAATCACGACAAGAATGCCAAACGTTCATATTGTGCGAACTCATAGGATTACCTTGTTTGTGGAACTAATAATAACTTTAGCTACGCTTGGGGCGTCACAATCAGCATGAACTCCGCATTCCCGTTATTCCGTATGTACGAGACGCCTCAGTAGGGCTGAATCTTTTCACGTGATCAATGGGACGCTCGGAAGACGTCTGGTGAGTAAATTCTTTAGTTCAAGGTTCCGCAACACTGTCAGCCGCCTAATTACGGATGGTAAAGAAATACCTGGATTAGATATGGCTAATGCATTTAATGATCATTTTTCTCGAAAGCCCCCTACCCACAAGCCATAAAAGGAACCTGTCCGTGAATTCAAGCAATACAAACTACGTTTTTGAATCCAATTGATCTCGATAAACAGTGTTTATAAACTTAAAAAACAGTAAGGAGAGGATGCGTATGGTTTTCAGATTAAACCTGTAAACTGCGTAATTTATGTAATATCGCACTGCTTAGCACACATTTTCAATGCCTTTATTTTAACTGCTATATTCCCAGGTAAAAAAAACTTGTAAGAGTAACAGTAACGTAGAAGAAAGGAAAGCACAATGATTTTTCCAATTACCGCGCGATCTCTCTTCTATCTCTTTTTTCAAAAGGGCTGAAAAAAACTATGAAACATGTAACTTCCTTTGCTGATCGGGTCCAAAGTTAACCTTGGCACAATACAGTTTCCGAAATCAGATGATTGAATTGGCCCTACTAGCAAAAAAGAGACTCAAAGAGAAGTAATGTGAACTGGGGAGGTCAGGTCTGAGTGCTTACTTGAAAACTCTAAAATAAAAAATAGTTCTCCGCACTTTTTAGACTTCACAAAAGCCTTTGACCTTTTAACCTAGATCTACTTCTTAAACTCGAGCACTAAAGATTTCGTGGCAACGTACTATCTATAATACGATACTTACAACAACGCTCTCAGTATGTAGATGTTAAACACAACCATTCTACAATACAGCCTGTGAATTCAGGTCTTCAAGGGAGCACACTTGACCGGTTTCTTTTTACCCTGTAGGTAAATTAAATCGGTAATTTTAATTATTGTATACGCCGACCACACAAGTCTGCTTTCGCAGGTAAATCGGGAGTTCAGTTAACTGAATGGGCAAACGAAACGTTGCAAAATATATATCATAGGACTTTCATAAATGACCTGCAGGTTATTATAAATAAAACCAAGGCAATATTGTTTCACCCGATGCTTACAATTTTCAAAATTTTCCCATACAGATTAACAATACAGAGATCGGAGTTGTGCCGTATTTCAGAACACTGAGTGAATATTTCACAGAGCCCCTATCTTGAGAAAAGCTCACTAGCTACCTACCAGGAATCCAGTGTGACCGGTATTCTACGAAAACACTGCTTTTATTTTCGAATCTCTGCTAACGTTATTATATATATAATTATGTTTTTTTTCTTCTTGGTTCACTTATGGTGCGTTAGTGTGGGGAAAGCCATTTTTAAAAACCTGGATGAACTGGTCATTATTTTTTCCCATATTTCCCATAGTGCATTATATTTTCCGTACATACTCTGTGTTTGAAAAATATCAAATAATGAAAGTAAAATATCTTTACAAACAAAAATATTGGCTTAATACAAACAAAAAATAAATACAGATGTACTGGTTAGTCTCGCCCAACTTTGACAAACCATTAATGCATACAACATCCGTCGCCAAGAGAAATGACAAGTGGATACATGTCGCACTACCTACAGAAAACAAACGTTCAAGTTTTGTTTACCATCTGTGCTTAACGAGTTTTGTCTAGTGGAAAACGTCGACATGTTTGCTGTTTCGTTTAGGGATTTGGGGAACATGTTCTGACTGGTTGACTTTAATGTCTTGCTATACATCTACTCTATTGTCGCTTTGTTTTCTTGGTATTGAAGTTGTTCAAGCCAATGTGAAATGTTTTGTGAAGTTTCCCGAGCTGCCTAAAGGAACCATGAAGAGAAAACACAAGATCGGTTTATTCAAAAGATTGCCTCGTTAGAATCATACTGACAAAACTTTTAACGTAAACTTCGCTCATTGTATTGTATCTTTGTGCTTATTGCCGCAAGGGTAACTAAGACCAAAGAGCGCCAGAACTAAGTTACGTGGACCTTCAATAGTCAAGTTTGATCATAAAATATTTACGACAAGAGTATGATATATTCTAAAATACTGTATATATGGGTGAGAGGGCCTGTAGACTAATACATGAGGACATAATGGCAGATGAAGGGAAGTATGGATGGAACGTGGCTGCAGCTGAAGCCGAAGAGCATGCTACGCGAGCGCACCCCCCCCCCCCCCCCCCCATGTTAACAAAGGAAACATCAGGGCCTTGCTCGATGCTCAAAGGCTCCGAGGTCATGCACTGTACAAAATGAGCTTTAAAAACCTGATGTCTGCAAGATAGCCTAAAAGACATTTCTTTGTGAACATAGGTTCATCTCCTAAAAACAGTTAAGGGTGTAGCGGAATGTTACTGTTATAGATTTTATGAAAGTGTCGTTGTCTAGCATTATTGTAGGATGCTCACTCAATTAGCACATGGAGGACTGAGAGCCGGTCCCCACACTTATCACAAGCTGGTGGGAGTGTACCATTCAAAAAGTATGCATGTGTATCGTAAGAGTGACCTATGCGCAGTGTGCAAATCGATACTTCAGTGAATCTGTTGTCTTTTGCTGTTGTTCATCTTCCCAGGTGTGGTTTTATTAAGTGGAGCTTGTTGTCTATGTGTGTGTGTCCCACGTGTGCTGCCAGCATTTACGGATTCCCCTTCGGATCACTGGCTTCAAATCGAGGAAAGGTACCTGCTGTATGTCAGCACCCCTATGGAGGGCCGCCAAAGTGGCATTCGGTCGGCAATTTCATTGCCCAGAATCTGTGTCCAGGGGTCCAGCAAACAAGTATTTTTAGTTGTATATTATAATAAGTCAAAATAGCTTTAAAAGGTGACTAAGGACAACATTTTTGGTAGGTTTAAAGTAATATAGTGCTGTAACCACACTTAAGGAGTCTGTACATAATCGATTGTTGTATTTTGTTCTGTGTAATGTGCTCCACTGTGATTAAAATACCATAAGCTTCGGCCGTAAAGATACTACTATTTTTGTTCAAAAATGCTTTTTCTAGAAAAATCCGGGCCATGTGCAGCACATGGCCCGGACTCGGAGGCATCCTTGTAAAATAAGGTTCATTGATATATGTATTGTAAATGTACCAAATGCTGCGTGATCAATTCACGAGGTGCACGACGCTTATCAATGAGTTTAAAAGATGTGTCGCAAGAAATCTTTGACATTTCCCAAGGCGGTACTACATCGGCGATGGAGGTCTGCATGCCCTCACCTAAAGACACCGTTACTTCTTCTGCAAGGCCTCTGACACGTAAGGATAAAGGGAGGAAGGATCGAGGGGCCTGCTGAATACAAATGGGCAGACGAGGTATCATTCAGAATAGAGTTGCACGAATGAGTCTTCATAGACAATGTCCTATCAACAAAGAGCGCTGCTGTATAAGCGCGCTGGTGCTCTAGGCACCAGTGGTCACATTCTACATAGAGACTGAGTTGGACTTGTCCTGATGGCTCCCGAAGTTAGGCGAAGGCCCAGAACCAGATGTAGTACTGGGTCTAACATTTTTAGGGCGGTTTTACACGTGGACCCATAAATTACGCTTCTGTGTCTATACGTGCCCTTACTAAACTGACGAAAAGGCGTAGAAGTCAGTCTTTATCAGCACCGTAAGACTGATGCGATAACACATTTAGAATGTTTATGGTGTTTAAGCATTTTTGTTTGAGTGTCTTTATGTGCGG
Source organism: Haemaphysalis longicornis (assembly GCF_048455015.1). NCBI lineage: Eukaryota > Metazoa > Arthropoda > Arachnida > Ixodida > Ixodidae > Haemaphysalis > Haemaphysalis longicornis. The sequence goes on along the minus strand of NW_027526203.1, from coordinate 84,039,653 downwards.
TATGAATGTTAGCTTTTCGCCAAGCATAACACCTAAAAACTTACGTTCTTTCTTGACATGAATTCGTTCTCCATTCAGTGTGATGTTGTGTTCTTGATGAATTCCACGCTGTCGTGTGAATAAACCACATGTACTTTTTTGAGGATTCCGTTTAAAAACATTTTCTTCTGTCCATTTTGCAACCCTGTTTACGCCTAACTGTATCTCCCTTTGACATATGGACAGGTTGCATGATCTAAAGCTAATATGTACGTCGTCAACATACATTGAGCAGGAGACTGGGTGGTAACGATTTCCCGAGCGAATTCATTTTAACTACAGACAAAGTACAGCTTAACACTCCACCTTGAGGAACACCATTTTCTTGTGTGTACGTTCTAGATACCGCTGTCCCTACTCTTACTTTAAATTTTCGCTGTGACAAAAACCTTTCAATAGTGTTTAACATGTGCCCAGACACACCGAATGCCTTGAGATCAAGCAGTATGACATGGCGCCAAGTTGTGTCGTATGATGTTTCTAAGTAAAAAAACAGACAGTGCTGCATGTGGATAAAAGCGTCTTTGACATACGACTCAAAGGCAACAAGTTGGTCAGTAGTGTTTCGGCCTGATCGAAAACCCACCTGACACCTGCCCAGTAGGCCGTTATAGTAAAGGAAATGCATTAGCCTTTTATTTACCATTTTTTCAAGTCTTCCCAGGTAACTTGTCAGAGCTATTGGTCGGTAACTGGCCGTTAATGAAGCATCCTTCTAATCTTTTAACACAGCAACTAATACTGCTTCTCTCCAGGCCCCCAAAAAGTGTCCTGCCGCCCATATTTTATTAAATAAGTGCAAGAGTGTTTGGAGAGTTTCTGTGTGCAGATGTTGAATAATTGCGTATGATATGCTATGTGGCCCTGGTGCTGAAGCTTTACATGTTCTCAGGGCCACCAAAAGCATTGTTACGCAAAATTAAGAGTTGTATGGTTCGTCAGACTTTTTGTTATCGAGAATCGGTTTTTTTTTCATAGATGTATTAGGTTGCAAGAACGTATTCGTGTAGTGAGCAGAACATGATACATAAGAGAGGTGTTTTGCCAGTGTGTTTGCCTGGTCCTCCAGGGTGTCGCCTGTACTGCTGACCAAGGGTAGGTTGTGTGTTTTCAGTCCATTAAGCTTTTTAATTCTGTTCCATGCATTGCTGTATCTGTGTACGAATTAATAGAGGTTACAAAAGAGCGCCAGCTCTCCCTTTTCGTTCGCTGGCGAATGCCTCTTTCTTGTACTTTTGCACGTTTGAAATAAATCGCGTTTTGCGTCGTCGGGTACCTGCGAAGGACACCCCACGCCTTATTTTGAGCTTGCCACGCATGCCTACCCTCTTCATTCCACCAAGGCCTCCTAGTTTAAGGTGTGGCGCCGGATGTTTGCGGAATCGAGCGCTCAGCAGCATTAAGAATGTGGGCCGTCACCAGTTCACAGGCTTCGTCACTTCCCAAATGGCTTAAGGACGTGTATGAAAGCTGAGATAATTGTGTAAATTTTAATCAATCTGCACCAGATTCCTTAAACTTTTTATGACAGATGGAACTGCTAGGGCCCATGTCAAAGCCTTTCAAGATGACTGGGAAGTGGTCACTCCCAAAGGGGTTGTCAACCACTCCCCATTCAACAGATGGAAAGAGGACAGAAGAGCCGATTGCCATGTCTATGTGTGAGTATGTGTTGTGTGTATTGTTGTAGTATGTCGGCTCTTTTTTGTTAAAGAGACGAGCTCCGGATCAGAAGAGAAAATTTTCTATTAAGCGACCCCGGGAATCTGTGCGTTCAGATCCCCGTAGTGGTCTGTGCGCTTTCAGGTCACCTACAAGTAAAAACGATTTTGGCAGCTCATCTATAAGGGAATTAACTTCAGAACTGGACAATTGATATTCAGAAGGAATGTATAGTGAGCAAATGGTTGTTGTCCTGTTGAAAATGATTGCCCGTACAGCAACTGCTTCTAGGGCGTTGCACAACTGAAGAGATTGGCAAGGGACCGATTGTTGCTTAACTATAGCTACGCCACCAGAGGAGTGGGTGCAGCTACCTGTATCTCTCCTAACTACTGTGTACTGGTTCAGGAAGTTGGTGTGTCTCGAGTTCAAGTGTGTGGCTTGTAAACACGGGATGGATGATTGCGTTTTGTATAGAATTTTATATATATCATCTAGGTTTTTAATTAGACCCCTGCAGTTCCACTGTGTAATCATTTCAGCTACCATTAATGTTCAAAAAGAAGATTTTAGCTGGTGTAGATCCGGACTAGGGCCGGATGAATCAACTACCACACTCAGTTCAGACTTAGGCCTGTGACACGGGCAGCTGGTGGCTTTTTCCCCGCCCTGCCATAGTGCGCTGTTCTCTTGCCGCCTTTGGCACTGGCACTGGCCGAGACGGTGTTACCGCCATGTATTTGTCAGAGTGCTGTGACAGTGACGAGGTGGAGTCCTTGCGGGCTCCACCTCAGGATATGTTTGAGGTGGAGGCAGGAGTCCCTGCCGTCATCGACTGTTTGTCGGACGCAGAAGTGGTCGTGAGACACGCCACATCTATGTTCATTGCCGCCTGAAGTTCGGAAGCCCGAAGAGGACCGACGGCAGAGCCGTCACTCCTGACGTTCGCAGGCGGCACAACACCTGCGTGCACCAGGTGTCGTGTCGGCTGGTTGGGCTGCCTTGGGCAGCACCCGGGGGGCTGGGATGGCACCAAGTCTGCTTCGCAGTACTGGGTGGACGCTGTGACAAGACGTCACTCCGCCCCCCGGCGAGCTGCGTCGGCATACCTTTCTGAAAACATCGAATGTTTTTGTCGTGCTTCTTGATAGGCAATGTTCTTGGTGACCTTCATGTTATGATTTCTTTCTCTGCTTTGAACTTACTACATGACCGGGAGTATGCAGCATGGGGTTGTTCACAGTTGGCACATTTCAATATGTCAGAAGCAAAGTTCTCTGAAGGGTCATAATGTGCTGCGCACTTGGCGCATGTCAGTTTTCCGCGGCAGGTGGTAGTACTGTGCCCATACCGCTGGCACTTGAAGCGGCGGCGTGGGTTTGGTGTGTAAGGTCAGACATTGCATTGAAGGAAGCCTGCAGTGACATACTCCGGTAGGACACTTCAGTCAAGAGTTAGGATTACATGTTTTGCTTTTACTTCTTTGTCATCGCGCCTGATCATTATTCTTCTTACCGCATAAACGCCCTGGTCACGCATGCCCTCTAGGAGGTCAGACTCACTTTCATTGAGCAGGTCCATCTCGGAAATCACGCCTGCGAGCTGTTAAGGCTCCAATGTGGCGTCACAGTTATTTCAAGGCCAAGTAAGTCAGTCTGGTTCAAAAGACTGTCAGATTGTTTTTAGTAGACAGTTCAACAAGCACGTCCGCCGATGTCAGCTTCTTTGCCTTGTAGTTCGCGCCAACTACATTCTCAATGAACTCGGCCAACAAGAAGACCGACTTGCAGGTAACTGGAGATTCCTTGATCTTGGATTGTACCACCAAGAAGCGAGAAAAGTTGTCCGGGGTGTTAAACGTCATGTTGGGCTGCTTGGGCAGAGGTTTGAAAATTACATCGGTGCGGGCCCTTTTTGGGGCCAGATTTTTTGGAAGAGAGAGTTTTGACAATACCATGCCACACAATTTAAGGCAGGGAACTGGGGTACTTTCTGCTTTGACGTTACCCTGATGGTCAAAGAGGTCCCCGAGCTCCCAGCCTGATAAACAGACCGGGAGCCCATCGCCCGGAGCTTGACCAGGTCTCCGACGGCCACCGTTAACGGCTTATAACCCTTCACCTTGAACTTCTCACCACGGTAGGTAACAGCTTAAGTAAACACGGTGTCGCCACTCACCGTCACCAAAATTACTCAAGGTGCCTCGAGCAAGGAAACTTCGCTCAAATGAGCTACATAATTAGGAAAAAAGGGAATGGACATGCTACGCACAAGCAACTAAGTAGTCGGAAGCAGACGATATTGCGCCGCTTACCGGCCGGGTCGCTCGCAGCCCCGGCGCTTCGGCACAAAATGTACCCTGCACAACACGACAACACATGTCCGTTCTGCCGGGGAAACGTCACTCTCGCGCACATTATTAGGGAGTGCAAAAACCTCAAGACACCCCCCACACCCTTCCCCCTCCCCCAATTCTAACCCGCTCGAGCGATGGGAGACCTTACTGTCAAGCTCTGACCTCGCCATTCAGCAACAGCTGGTGGTTCGAGGAGAAGAATTACTGGTCACATATGGGTCCCGCGAATAGGGAACCACCCCATCTGGTGCCTGCGCGCACCATTCTTTATTTGAAGCTCAGTAAACGTTGTTCACTCACTCACCACTAGCTTATTTCGCGCAACAGAACCTATGATGTCATACCAGACAGCTCTGCGATTGGCGGAGGGCGGCAAAAGCAAACGCCAATTAGGCATAGCTTATAAGCTTGCCGAACCAGCCATTTGCGCTTAAATTTAGGGCACATTCTTTTGAAAGCCTTAAGAGTGGTGGGACAAACAGTGGAAGTTACGAAAGCACACGCAAACATAGAAGTACCGATGCGTACTGCTGATGCGACTGCGGTCCTTGGGGTTGTTTCAGACGACACTGGCCGATTGACGCAAGCGATGATGTCTTGCGTCACCACATTTGTCAAGCGACCACGATATTTAACGAAACGATTGTCTCCATAAACAAAATAAGCCACGTAAAATACGTTCACAAACAAACAAAAGGCAGAAAATGGCTTGCCGCGGTGTGGTGGCGCATTTTAGGTTCACTAATGGTAAACAAGTCCCTGTGATGTCATTGCAGACCATGAAAACGCATGACTTAGCGGGAAAATCAAAATTTTAACTTAAATAATTAATTTCTCAGTGAATAAAGCATTGTTTGCATTCGGACAGGTACTCGGGGCACTATAAAACATGAAATCTTTCGAATAACCCAAACTTGTGTTTTGTCTTCATGGCTCTTTTAATTGGTGTTTGGTATTGAGGTCATAATTATGTATTGTAATGTTTGTTAGCTCATACTGACTATATGCTTTCTTTTTTCATTTTTGTAGCAAAAATTGCTGCTATTTATTTTCTCTGGGCTCCAAATGATGCGGAAAAATTACAACACGTAGCCTGCGAAAGATGCACGTGCCGTTTGTAGTACTCACTGTTTGCCATGTAGTACACAATGAAGCCAAAAATCGAATTGAACTGAATACCAAGTTGTGTAATATGCACCCTAAATGGCTGGAAAACTCCAGGTACACCTAAGCACTTTTACGAGTTGCGATTGGCCACCATTCCTTTTCAAGTGAACACCGCCGAGTGTCCAACTATGCGCTGAAGGGCTGAGCACCCTTGGTGACTGGTGCGCCGCTGGCCGAGAGGAGCGGATACAGCCGGAGTATGAATATCAGCGCAGCGCGCACTGAAACAGAACCGGTTCAACGAGAATTGGTATGGAGGATAGCACTCCTGGCTTTTCCGCGTGGCTCTGCACTTGCCCAGGTGTTGCCTCGATGGAGGCGCGCGTGCTCGTTTGCTTTATCCCTTCTTCATTTTTCTGGTTCTTCGGATATAGCGCCACATGATTAGTGGTGGCAAAAGGGAATTTAAACAAACTTTTGCCGCTACACACCCCACCGACGCCGGCATGTTCACATAATGGGCCTGTAAAATATCTTTGAAGAGGTCAAAGACACATCGCCATCGACCGCCATAGGCCTGGTGTGGTCAGACATTGTATTGAAGTGACAGAGGTCAATCTCCTTGTGCTGGCATCATCGTCATGTCTCGGGCCTCATGAGCGCACGCACTGTTTTTTTCCTCTTCACTTAGCTCCATTTGACGTCCCATTAAATGCAGACCTTGATGGCCACTTATCTACCCCCTTGACGCTCGAGTCTTGTCCTTGGGGGGTCTACGGATCCCACAGGGCCATTTATTAATTCCGCATTACTACTGTGTGCAGTCAAGCACTCGATGGAAATTCAAAAGGAGTGACAAAGAGCAACGCACCCAACCGGGAGAGGCCCTGCCAGGTGGACCCCGATGGCCGGACGAGGGTCAGTCCGACCTGGGCCGCACAACCTTCCAAGGGCATCACGTCACCAGGGGGCAGCGGTACTGCAGGCTCTATGGGCGCAAGGCCTCCGTCACCAAATCCTCTTCGCTCGCCGGCGTCTTTCGCGTCGTCGCCGCCAGCATTCTCCTCTTGCGCCCTAGCACTGCCGGCCACAGGCTTGATTCCTGCGTAGGATAAAATAATTTCAACACTGTTTTCCCTCTCCCGTTCACATGCGTCGCAGTATTGCTTGTGTAGTAAATAATGAGATAAGGTTATCAATTTATAGTGCGGCTAACGCAAATCCTTGCAATTTTGTCCTTTTACGGATTGGGGCAAGCGCGAGTACCTGACACGGCATTGCACAGACCCTGAGCCCTAATAAGCAAACGCTCTTGAAAAATACTCACTCCTCATAAAAAAAGGTAGTAGAAAGGTAGTAACGGCTGTATTTACTAACTCCTTGCGAACCTTACTACCCCGCGGTTTTTTACGTAGGGTCTGCCACTAGCAACTGCATCGTGAGGAAATTCACCGAGTGTAGGAAGTAGTATGCATTATATTAAAGTAGTGCTTATGGCTATAGGTTATGCATGGCCAGTAAGTAAGCGCATGTAGCTCAGAAGAGTGTTATCATTAAGACTTTACTAGTGGAGGTAGTGGTGCTTACTGCTTCCTTTAGGTAGTAACTCTGACTAGTGCTAAATTTACTACCTCCAGTTACTATATACCTAGTGTATACTGGGACAAGTAACTTGTAATATTCCATTAGTGAGTGCCCCGACCTTTAAGACTGCTGGGTCGTCTAGAAAGGGAAAAAAAACAATTACGTGATTAGAGGCGCCAAGCTACTTCCAAAAGTACTAAAACCCCCTCCCGTGGACAAACAAAAACTTATTAGGACAAATACAAGGCGGTGGTATTACATGCACGATCTCACCTTCTTTGAGAGTGAGGCACAACCCTTGCACTACAACACATAATATGGACAAGAGTGAAAAATTTCCCAAAAAGACAAGACAGTACTGATCTTGTGACGTAAAAAAAAAACTTCCAAGCTTTTATTTAGCCAAAATCGACGCAATGGTACGCTCTGAAAGCAACCCCAATTATTGCCCGTTTTGCAGCTCCTGCAATAGGTGGATCCGTTTCGCGCGAACCGCTGCCCCGCATCCAGCTGCTGGCCCGACCGGGCCAGTGCTATACTCGGTTACAACTCAAGAACGGCACCACCTCATGTAGTGTATCACTCCGCCAAAGCGCCGGACCCGTGACGTCAGGGCGCGCGCGTTTTAAAGGGGGTTTGCTATGAATGCGTAATATCGTCTGCCTTGTCTCATGCAGTTTGTCGTCACTGGAGTCGTTTATAAGCATATTAAGTCCAAAAAATCACGGGAAGGGCTCACGCCATGTTCAAAACATTCCCAGTAACGCCCTACTTGCGCCGCTGATGATGATCATGATGTTAGGTTTTCTTGGCGCAAGGGCATCAAGGCCAAAGAGCGCCAGTACTATGGTGAGGATTATTCAAGTGAGAATATAAAGTACAGAATATATAATAAAAGGTATCTCAAATTTCTGTTAAAAAAAAGAATTGGTGTAGAGGGCCAAGTAAAAACATTTGTCACTATGACAGGCATTTTCTATGTGCACCCCTTGCCACCGTCTTTGCGGTAGCAATGAGTGGCCCTACCGGGTTCTAGCGTGCGATGGTGGCTCGGCTCACGGGTGATATGACACATACCTTAAAAAATCTACGTCTGAGAGGTACTTAACACGGTTAACAGAGAAAAGTGGCTCGTCTGATAAAAATAGCAATGGGTGTTGAGGGATCATGCGTGTGTACAATTCTGGAAAATGAAGCTTTCTTTGCGGTTCAAGTAGTTCGCATTCTACCAGTACGTGAATGACTGATAGCGACCCTCCACACCTCAAGCAGCGTGGCTGTTCTGTTCCTTTTAATAGGTACGCATGTGTAGCATGGGTATGGCCTATGCGCAGTCTACAGAGAGTAACCTCTGTGATCCTGTCTCGTTTCTCACGGATCGATCTACCTAACTTGGGTTTTACGATGTGCAATTTGTTTGCTGTTTGCCCTTTCCAATCTTCCTGCCATTGGTCACGCAGCCTCTTACGTACGTACGCTTTAAGATCGTCGTACGGGACGCTTTGAATATCTAGGTCACTCCGAAGAGCTGCAGTTACAGCATTCCTGTCTGCTTGCTCATTTCCGGCTATGCCGCAGTGACCTGGGACCCAACAGACTGTGATTTCAAGTTTTTGTTTGTTGGCTGAGCACAGTAGTTTTAGCAATTGATTAAAGACTGGATTTTTTGTAACTTTCCTGACGCTAAAGCCTGCACAGCACTTTGAGAATCAGTGAATATCACTGACTTTTGGACATTGTTCTCAATAATATATTCTACAGCCAATACAAGGCCGTGTGTTTCAGCAGTGAATATAGATGTGGCTTCAGGCATAGTCTTTGACGTGGAAAAGTTTGGACCATGTGCAGCACATGATACTGCACCAGCTGACTAGGAAGCATCTGTGTAGAACTCAGATGCGCTGTACTTGTTCTGCAAAAACAAAAAAAAATTCCCCGCATTTCCCCGAGGGGAAGATTGTGAAAGTGCGAATGCACGAGTTGAATTTGCGCGGTTCGGTAATGTTCGCGAAAGAGAGATCACACACACACACACAACTACAAAGAAAGACGGATGCGTTTATTCACAGACACCTATTTGTGTTGTCGAACTTGATTGCTAGAGCGGATCTCAGCTTTGAAATTTCGTGTCAGTACTCCTTTAAGCGGGTGCATTAGCCCTTCTCACGCCCGATTTCTGGCCAATCCCCCACGTGGGTATGTGCCATGTCAGCGGCCAGGCAGCGTGCGCCCATCTCCCCCCGTTGCCAAGGAAGACGAGGAGCGCGCGCACCCGCAGCTGTTGCTATGCGGACTACGGCGGCGGACGATTCAGGCTCGCTTAAGAAGTGCATTCGCACTTAAAAATGCTGCATAACTAATTCCTTTAGAGCGGTTCTTTTGTCAATCTTCATAAAAGAGAGATCACAAGAGATAGGGCACAGATCCCATGGAGGGACAAGATCAGCAAAGCTGGCTTTCTGAGCGTCAGTGAAGGATATTCCCAGGCCTGTGGCCGGTGCCCTCACCGACAGAAGGAATGGCTCAGCCATGGCAGGTCGCTTTTCAAAAAGCTTGATTGCCTGGTTACCTAGAGAGCTGTTAGGGTGTCCGGTCAAGGATGTCACTTTTAGAGCATAATTCAGCCCAGTGTACTTCCGCTGTGTTTCAAGAGACCACTGATTGGCTTCCACATACAGGCTTAAAACAGGGCTTGTTCGGAAAGCGTCTGTAGCCAGACGAAGGCCAAGATGGTAGACAGGGTCTAACATCTTTAGTGCTGTTTTCGCGGCAGATTGATAAACAAGACACCCGTAGTCGATGCGGGACCTCACAAGGCTATTGAATAAGGCCAATAAGCACTTTGTGTCAGTACCCCAAGACTGGTGTGAGAGGACTTTCAGGATCCTGACTGTATCCAGACATTTAACTTTAAGGCGTTTGAGGTGTGCAATGAATGAAAGTTTGTCATCAAGCACAACCCCAAGGAACTTGTGCTCCTTTTTTACTGCTATGGGTGTTTCATCGAGTTTAATAACAGGATCTGGGCGGATACCACGCTGCCTAGAGAAGACCACACACGTGCTTTTTTCTGGGTTAAAGCAGAAGCCATTCTCATCTGCCCATTTTGTAAGTTTGTTTGCAGTTAGTTGGATTTGCCTCTCACAAATGGACATATTACATGATTTAAACGCAATGTGCACATCATCAACATATAGCGAGTAGGATATGGAGCGAGGCAGTGCAGTTCCTAAGGAATTCATTTTAACAATAAAAAGGGTGCAGCTGAGCACACCACCATGCGGCACTCCATTTTCTTGGACGAACATAGAGGACATATCCAACCCTAACCTGAAAGGTGCGCTCCGAAAGGTAATCTTTCAAACTGTTCAGCATGTTTCCACAAACTCCAAGGCGGCGCAGATCACAAAGAATACCGTAACGCCAGGCTGTGTCGTAAGCTTTCTGGAGGTCAAACAAAACTGACAAACAATGCTGCTTATGAACAAATGCGTCCCTGATGTAGGATTCAATAGCCACTAGGTGGTCTGCTGTAGATCTACCAGAGCGAAAACCCGCCTGGCGATTGTCTATAATACCATGGTACTCAAGAAAATAGATAAGGCGACGGTTAATCATTTTTTCGAAGACCTTGCATAAGCAACTGGTTAAAGCGACCGGTCTGAAACTAGTTGCAAGTGATGGATCTTTCCCCTCCTTTAGAATGGGCACCACAATAGCTTCTTTCCACACTTTTGGAAATTGCCCTGCACGCCAGATCTTGTTAAACAACAGTAAGAGCGCTTCTAGCGTGTCGTCGTGCAGGTGCTTAATCCTGGTGTATGTTATTCGGCCTCGACCTGGTGATGATTTACCACAAGTAGTGAGCGCCACTTTAAGCTCCTGCATAGTGAAGGGGCAATTATACCCTACCTCAGACTGCCGTTTGTCACGTACAATCTTCCGTTCCTCTGCCTTCTTGTGTCTCAGGAAGTTATTTGAATAGTGAGCTGAGCTTGATACATACTCAAAATGCTTGCCTAGGGCATTCGCTTGGTCTTGTAAAGTGTCTCCACTTATGCTGACCAAAGGTTGCGTAAGAGTGTTACTTCCTCGGAGTGCTTTAATTCTCCTCCATACTTTCCGCGTGTCAGTATATGATGTGATTGATGACACAAAACGATTCCAGCTTTCTTTTTTCGCAATACGCCGAATCCGTCTGCCATTGGCCTTTGCCCGCTTGAAAAGTACCAAGTTTTCAGTCGTTGGGCACCTACGCAAAACACCCCATGCCTTATTCTGTTCCTTACGGGCCTGCCTGCAATCATCATTCCACCAAGGTTTTGGCTTAGCAACCCTACTAGAAGAAGTCTGGGGGATGGACTTCAGCGCAGCTTCAATTATATGGGTGGTCAGAGTCTCAGCAGCTTCATCAATACCAAGGTTGTCTATAAGTGTATAAAGACACTCAGAGAGCTCTTTGAATTTTTTCCAGTCTGCTGCCTCTTCCTTGAACTTTTGTGGGCATGGAGTGTCGTCTTGTTTATTGTCTAAAAGCTTCAGGCTTACTGGAAAGTGGTCACTTCCGTACAGGTTATTAATGGCCTTCCACTGGAGTGCTGGAAACAGAACTGGAGAGGCTATGGCGAGATCTATGCAGGAGTACGTGGCATGTGTTGTGTTATAATATGTTGGGTCTTTCTTGTTAAGTATGCACGCTCCAGATGATAGCAGAAACTTTTCAAAGAGGCGTCCTCTAACATCCGTGCGTGCAGAACCCCAGAGTGGGTGGTGAGCATTACAATCCCCAACTACCAGATACGGCTCTGGCAGCTGATCAACTAATGTTTCAAACTCCATACTGGAGAGCCCGTGGTCTGGAGGTATGTACAGTGAGCATACTGTTACCAGTTTATTAAAGATAATGGCTTGTATGGCTATAGCCTCTAAACTGGTCTGTAGTGGTAAGAACTGGCACGCCACTGATTCTTGCACGATAATCGCAACTCCTCCAGAGGGATGCATGCAGTCATCCCTGTCTTTCCTAAATACAGAGTAGTTCTTTAAGAAGTTTGTTTGGTTCGTCCTCAAGTGTGTCTCCTGGAGACACACAATACTTATTTGGTGTTGTGACAGCAATTCATAGATATCGTCCAAATTTTTCAGGAGGCCTCTGCAGTTCCATTGGACTACATTATCAGCTACCATCAGCTTATGCTGAACAAGGATTAAGGTAGTGCCATGCTGTCACCCTCCCAGGCTCAAGACACCTTCCCAGGAGTCGTGACCCTAGGTGGCTTTTGCTTTGAACGGTCAAGCGACTTGCCACGCCCTATCGGCGTACTGTGCAACGGAGAGCTTGGCGTTGTGTCCATGGCTTCTTGCGAAGCCTCGACAGCAGGGCTAGGCTGGCTGGTTGCGGCAGCCTGCCTCTCGGCAGGGACCGGCACTGCAGTGCCAGCAAGGGGCCTAGCGTTGGCATCAAGGGGTGCTGGGGCAGCCCTTGACGCTTCTTTTGTGGCATGTGCAGTGGCCTTAGCCACCGGCACTGAGGGGGCTTGGGGTGTCCCTTTGGGCCTCGCTGGGAAGGTTCCAAGGGGAACTCGAACCGAGTGTAGCGCCGCCCCCCGTCGCGCTACATCGGCAAAGCTAGTGTGCGTCAGGAACAGTCTCTGTCGTGCTTCCCTAAAGGTAATGTTTTCCTTATACTTCAGAGCAATTATTTTTTTCTTTCTTCCATTGCGGGCACAAGCGCGAGTACGCGGCATGCTCTCCCATGCAGTTTACACATGGAGTGGAGCTTCACAGGTGTCAGACGAGTGGTCGGGGAGGCTACACTTTGGACATGCTGCCTTGCCTCGGCAGCTCAATGAACCATGGCCAAATCTTTGGCATTTATAGCAGCGTCGGGGGTTTGGAATATACAAACGCACAGGGATTTTAACGTAGCCTTCCTCGACAGACTCGGGCAGTACACTGGTCGAGGATGTGAGGATTACATGCTTGGTCGAAATTTCCTTCCCATCTCTACGTATTTTGATTCGTTGAACATTCACAACATTCTGGCCCTCGAACCCTTCCAGGAGTTCTTGCTCAGACAAGTTCAGAAAGTCTTCATCAGAGATAACACCTCTGGTAGTGTTCATGGATCGGTGGGGACTGATGCTCACAGGATTGTCGCCAACAGTGTTATTTTCGTCAACTTGGCACACTGAGCTGCATCTTGTACTTCTAGGAGAAGGTCGCCGCTTCCCAACTTGCTTACTTTATAAACGCCGCCTAGCTCATTGGTTAGAACTTTGGCTACCAAGAATGGTGACAGACGTCTCATTGACAAGCCTTTTTCACAGTGCATGACGTGGAACTTCAGGAAATTTTCTGACTTTTTAGGAGTGAAAAACTGCTGAACTGCTTCGTTGCGTCCCCGTTTTGGAGGACGATCATGGGATGCAGAAAATCTTGTTGCCATAACAAGTGAAATCAATTCAGCAGCTATGCTGGCCGCCCACCACCGAGCCCAACCTGGGAACGCGCTAGATGCGCGTTAGCCATACATAGCTGCTATAACCCTGTTTAAGTCCTCAAGGTTGGTTCCTTACCCAGGGTTAACCCTCGCCGCCTGGAAATGTGTGGAAATGAGGAAAAGCAGAGATGGCAGGATAGGGGTAGAAAAGAAGACAGGAAGGTGAAAGAGCTGAGAGGGAGGCAGGAAAAGGCGACTGGCTGGTTCCCCCCGGGCGGGTCAGACCGGGGGCACCGTCTGCGAGAAGCAGGGGCCAAAGTGGCGTGTTGCCTCTACCAGGGGGCCATGAAGGTCCAAAACAAGCCCAGCTTTGGCTCAGCCACCAGGATTCCCTTTTCCCCGGACACGGCTCAGCCACGCACAGCCGGGGCGTGGGTGGGTTCAACCCACATGTGCTCGGGTCCGTGGTGTTGCAAGTCACCAAGTGCCTACGGCAGTAGGCACCCCTGCGGAGCTCGGGACCGTGGTGGCGCTACTCACCTAAACACCTTGAGTACACAAGGTGCCCCCTGCGGGGCCCTACTTGCGCCGCGCGGAGAAACATCCGGCTACGGTGATAAGACACAGCGGCAACTTCCGGTGCCGTTCTTAAGTTGTCACCGAGTATAGCGTCAGCACGCCCTAAGTGTGTGCGGAAGCAGCGAAACGTCCCAAGCAGGACTTCACGCGACAGCAACGAAGTGCTACTAGACCCAAGGCCGACTACGACCCACACTTTGGTTAAGCGACGAATGCTCCCTGAAGGCGGAACTAAATTTAGTGGTTTTTTCGCAGGTGGCAGTCGTTATTGTGTCGTGGCTGCGGCGATTTGGTTTGCACTGATTCCGACAACACCCTCGAACGACGCGTGACTTGAAGCATTCAGGCGGTGTTGACGTTGTACGAAGAATTGAAATGTTCTCGGCGAAAGGAGCAAGCCAGTTAATAAAATACCTAAGGGCCTCGAGGACCGCCAACGAGAGTCAAGGCCTGAATTTAGAACCCGAAGGACAGGGTAAAGTTTTGTAATGGTATTTCAAATTGAAAAAAAAAACTAAAGGAGCTTTCAAATGACGTACAAATATGCGGTTGCCAAGCAAGCGAACTACATACAGAGAACCAGCTCACTAATAAAAAAAATCGACGAATTTTGGCAGCATTCCTCACCAACTACCTTAAAAATAAATGGAGTCCCTGACGGTGGAAACATCATTGAGACATTCGAAAGAATCGGAAGTCAGGAACACGAACCGATCGCGGCCTCCGATATAGAAGCACGTCCCTGTCACCCCACCGGCCGAAAAGGATGCAATTGACGGCTTCGTTCGGCAATGAAAGCGGCGATTTTCCCCGACAACGAGTAACGACGGAAGCCGTGACTGCGGCATTAACGACACGTTTGTCTGCCTTACTTAGCACTTTACCCAATGGAATAAACGGCTTCTAGGCGCAACGGTGGCTCGAAAAAAAAAGCTATCGGCGGTAAGTTTAGTTGGACAGCAGGTATCTTTGCTACAAAAGACGAGGCTATGGGTGTTCAGGATAACCCACACATGTGCAACGTTTAAAAGTAGCTCGGCAAGATTATGCAGTATCATGAAAATGCACTCTCCTCGCAATGGTCGTGGAGGAATTTTATTTTTATGATTTGTTTCTATTACGATCTTGAGGCTTTATACAAAAAAATAGCAGCAGTAGATGACACTTCCGGGCATTACATTTCAACATGGGGACTATTAAAAATAGACAGGACCTGTAAATGAATGAAATTCTCTAAGCAAGCCGCTTGATGCAGTTGTGCTCACTAGGACTTCGCTTAAAGATGTTGATCCGACGAAGGACGTCACATTACACAAATGTGACCATAAACCAAAAAATAAGGAGTTCAGTTCATGTTCACTAGGCGCAAAAAAACAAGACTGAGGTATAGGCACAAAACGGGCGCCACTCACAACAAATTTATTTTGACAACAAGAAACATATACATTCTAAGCGCATGTCACATTGATGCTATCCCTTGCGTCACATGTTATTTAAATACGCTACCTGCTCCGATAGCGCTAGGAAACGGATGGCTAACTCATGTGACGTCTCGTTTTCTGATTGCGTGAGCTTCGAGTATTTCCCTGGTTCTTTGATCTTTATGTTTGTACAAGCAGGTGGTAGAGGCAAACGTTGCCGTGCATCCACATTCGTACCAATGGGTTTCCAACTGTGAGTGGTTGTCTTATTGATGGTCCGTTCGTGTTCCTTTAGTCTTACCAGAGTCCTTCAATGCTTGTCTTACGTTGACTCATCTTCCCGTTCGCCCGATATAGCTCGCTCGACACGATAATCCAACGTAGTAAGCCACCCTGAGGCACATCTTAGATGCTGGGGCCGATTTTTTGTGTCACTTCCTTCCCTTGACATTGCACCCTATGGTGCGCATATGCCTCCCAACTTCCTTGCTGCCTTAAATACCACCCTTACCTTACATCTTGCTGCCACATTCTTCAGCCCGGTTGAAAGCGTGTGCATACGGAATCGACACGTGTGCCCATTTCATTTCTTTTTCCTCATTCGGGCTGGACGTTCCTGCTCCTGCTTTCACCCAGCTGGCTGTTTTTTCGCAGGCTCACGTGAGTGCGTGTTCTCGATAACCAGCACCACTCGAACGCGCCATCTGTAAGGCTAGCCAACAATGCGTGCCGGCATGACTTGGTCACCCCTGCCCTTACACACGACAGCACTATGCCATCTGATTATTTTTAATCAAAGATGGTCTTAATTCAGTGGATTTTTTTTTCTTTGGGTCCATGGAAAACTAAACAAACATACCCGCGTTGTTCGGCATCAGCGAAAAGTTATCTTGACCGAGTAGGTCTTAACGAGAGTTAACTATGTGTGTCTATATATAACGCTGCTTTATGATGCGGGCGGCAGTGCCGTCACGTGGTATTTTACATGGTGTCATGGGGTTTCTTTATGCTCCAGGCTTCGGTAAAATTTTTCGTCCTCTACGACGCCGGCGACACGCAAAGAGAACCTTGGGCTACGCGCGCCACGGTGTGGTTTCAACGAGAAATTACACCGGGTTTCTCGGCTATTACGCTCTCCGCGCGAATGGGACGGCCGGAGTGCATTGTACACCATAGCCGGTACAACGTACGGCGTGCCGCCAGCAGCTGATCGCAGAGGCAACGCCCGCTCACGCATGGTGCGGCGAGCGCCTCAAGGATGGCGCTACCTGCGCGCCAAAATCGACACAAGCCGTGGCAGGTATATATCGCTAACATGGCGATTACCGCAAAAACAAAGTTCCACATGCGAGATAGGGAATGGTGCTGTGGTGAAAGATTGCGTTACGGATTCTCATTCACAATTCTAGTTAAAGCGGCGGCGACCTGTCACGCTCCTATATAGCCTCGAGTTCCCAACAACGGAGCCACCCAAGGGGGCTGGGAGCTGTTGGGGAAGATCCCCCTCTAAATGCGTCGCTCACGAACGTTTGCGTTGTGATCTTCGTGACTCCTTGGAGGCCCCCAACGCTGGGTCCCTCGATTCTAAACGGCATAAATGTCACAATGTTTGGCTGCACGCTGACCAGCCACGCAGTGACCCGGCACCCGCACCTTCACGCGACGCAGCTACCGGCGGCCGCAGCGCTGCTGCCGCCTAGAATGAATCAACGCAGGCCGCGGCAGGCAGCATGTTGCCGCCTACCCGAATGTAAAAACAAAATTTTGCATGTGAGAAACGGTATGATGGGGATTGAGAACATGTGCTTGTAATTGTGATAACCGGACACGGTCGATTTCCTCATTACTTTCACCGTCTACAACTCACGCCAAACTGTCAGTGCTTCTGCGGTGCGCCTGCCACTTCGGTTGGGCACTATTAAACAGAATGCCCGAAAACGGCCAGCTACATTCAGAGACTTCGTAGGCTGTCGAGTTCACCGTTACAGCCGCCACAGCTTCGTCACCTTTTGGACAGTTCAACAGCCGTGAAGATTCTCATGGACCTCACCGATTTTATCTCCCGATCTATGCCCGAGGTGTGACGCCTACGTGTGTTCAGTGACTTTTTTTTCTCGGTGTTTCTTTTATACCTTCACCCCCGCTTGCCGCCTTTTTAGTTGAACTAACACCTAGATATGTGCCACCCATGGACTGCACCTCAGCGATACTGTGTGCCCTTGGGCTACGTTCACGCCTTTTTTTCCCCAGTCCTTGTTCTACAGCGTGTGACCTGGTGTCTGAGAGTTGATAAGGCCGCCTCATCTCTGACTCGGGCTTTCTTTGAGGGTGCTGCACACACTTGAGAGTGGAACTGCTGCGTTGTGCGATCTTTTGTGCCGAACTGACTTGAGAACGTTCTTCCTTATGCTTCGTTTGATGTTCCTTCGCGCTTAGTTATCCTTTTAAACTTTGCTTGGGCGTCCTGCTGTTACGTACGTCAGGGAATTTTTTTTAATCATCAAATTGGCTTTTTCTTAATATTTATTTGGCTTTTCTCCCTATTTGTTGATTTTATATTGGCTTTAAACCTGCCATAGCCTAGCTGGAGCAGGTCTCGTTCCCCACATTTTTTTTTCTTTTTCTTCTGACGGGGAAGGGGGGGAACATGGAATTGTAATTGTAATTGGAATTGGAATTGTGACGAGCGCTGATAGTAAACGCGACGATCCAACATAAGCACAAGTTTTCTCCATCACATAAACTGAAGACAGCCGCCAGTCGTTGGGGGAATACCCCGGCTGCGTGTATGTCCCCCTGAAGTTGCCCTATTTTAAGGAAATATTCTGTGAGTCTTCCATTCTCCTGGAAACTTTCTGGCCCGTACCTGAACGTGACCTAAATCTGCTCTTCAGGACTAGCGGTAAGCGCAACGCCGGGACTTCCGAATATAAAGTCATCTACCGCCGGCCAATCCCGAAAACCAGCCAGGCCTGATGATGATGATGATGTTAGGTTTTCTTGGCGCAAGGGCATCAAGGCCAAAGAGCGCCAGTACTATGGTGAGGATTATTCAAGTGAGAATATAAAGTACAGAATATATAATAAAAGGTATCTCAGATTTCTGTTGGTGTAGAGGGCCAAGAATTGGTGTAGAGGGCCAAGTAAAAACATTTGACACTATGCCAGGCATTTTCTACGTGCACCCCTTGCCCCCGTCTTTGCGGTAGCAATGAGTGGCCCTACCGGGTCCTAGCGTGCGATGGTGGCTCGGCTCACGGGTGATACGACACATACCTTAAAAAATCTACGTATGAGAGGTACTTAAAAACACGGTTAGTAGAGAAAAGTGGCTCGTCTGATAAAAACAGCAATGGGTGTTGAGGGATCATGCGTGTGTACAATTCTGGAAAATGAAGCTTTCTTTGCGGTTCAAGTAGTTTGCATTCTACCAGTACGTGAATGACTGACAGCGACCCTCCACACCTCAAGCAGCGTGGCTGTTCTGTTCCTTTCAATAGGTACGCATGTGTAGCATGGGTATGGCCTATGCGCAGTCTACAGAGAGTAACCTCTGTGATCCTGTCTCGTTTCTCACAGATCGATCTACCTAACTTGGGTTTTACCATGTGCAATTTGTTTGCTGTTTCCCCATTCCAATCTTCCTGCCATTGGTCTCGCAGCCTCTTACGTACGTACGCTTTAAGATCCTCGTACGGGACGCTTTGAATATCTAGATCATTCCGAAGAGCTGCAGTTACAGCATTCCTGTCTGCTTGCTCATTTCCGGCTATGCCGCAGTGACCTGGGACCCAACAGACAGTGATTTCAAGTTTTTGTTTGTGGGCTGAGCACAGTAGTTTTAGCAATTGATTAAAGACTGGATTTTTTTGTAACTTTCCTGACGCTAAAGCCTGCACAGCACTTTGAGAATCCGTGAATATCACTGACTTTGGGACATTGTTCTCAATAATATATTCTACAGCCAATACAAGGCCGCGTGTTTCAGCAGTGAATATAGATGTGGCTTCAGGCATAGTCTTTGACGTGGAAAAGTTGGGACCATGTGCAGCACATGATACTGCACCAGCTGACTTGGATGCATCTGTGTAGAACTCAGATGCTCTGTACTTGTTCTGCAAAAACAAAAAATGCTGCATAATTAATTCCTTTGGAGCGGTTCTTTTGTCAATCTTCATAAAAGAGAGATCATAAGAGATAGGGCAGAGATCCCATGGAGAGACAAAGTCATCAAAGCTGGTTTTCTGAGCGTCAGTGAAGGATATTCCCAGGCCTGCGGCCAGTGCCCTCACCGACAGATGGAATGGCTCAGCCATGGCAGGTCGCTTTTCAAAAAGCTTGATTGCCTGGTTACCTAGAGTGCTGTTCGGGTGTCCGGTCAAGGATGTCACTTTTAGAGCATAATTCAACCCAGTGTACTTCCGCTGTGTTTCAAGAGACCACTGATTGGCTTCCACATACAGGCTTAACACAGGGCTTGTTCGGAAAGCGCCTGTAGCCAGACGAAGGCCAAGATGGTAGACAGGGTCTAACATCTTTAGTGCTGTTCTCGCGGCAGATTGATAAACAAGACACCCGTAGTCGATGCGGGACCTCACAAGGCTATTGAATAAGGCCAATAGGCACTTTGTGTCAGTACCCCAAGACTGGTGTGAGAGGACTTTCAGGATCCTGACTGTATCCAAACATTTAACTTTAAGGCGTTTGAGGTGTGCAATGAATGAAAGTTTGTCATCAAGCACAACCCCAAGGAACTTGTGCTCCTTTTTTACTGCTATGGGTGTTTCATTGAGTTTAATAACAGGATCTGGGCGGATACCACGCTGCCTAGAGAAGACCACACACGTGCTTTTTTCTGGGTTAAAACAGAAGCCATTCTCATCTGCCCATTTTGTAAGTTTGTTTGCAGCTAGTTGGATTTGCCTCTCACAAATGGACATATTACATGATTTAAACGCAATGTGCACATCATCAACATATAGCGAGTAGGATATGGAGCGAGGCAGTGCAGTTCCTAAGGAATTCATTTTAATAATAAAAAGGGTGCAGCTGAGCACACCACCCTGCGGCACTCCATTTTCTTGGACGAACATCCTCGAGAGGACATTTCCAACCCTAACCTGAAAGGTGCGCTCCGAAAGGTAATCTTTCAAACTGTTCAGCATGTTTCCACAAACTCCAAGGCGGCGAAGATCGCAAAGAATACCGTAACGCCAGGCTGTGTCGTAAGCTTTCTGGAGGTCAAAGAAAACTGATAAACAATGCTGCTTATGAACAAATGCATCCCTGATGTAGGATTCAATAGCCACTAGGTGGTCTGCTGTCGATCTACCAGAGCGAAATCCCGCCTGGCGATTGTCTATAATACCATGGTACTCAAGAAAATAGATCAGGCGACGGTTAATCATTTTTTCGAAGACCTTGCATAAGCAACTGGTTAAAGCGACCGGTCTGAAACTAGTTGCAAGTGATGGATCTTTCCCCTCCTTTAGAATCGGCACCACAATAGCTTCTTTCCACACTTTTGGAAATTGCCCTGCACGCCAGATCTTGTTAAACAACAGTAAGAGCGCTTCTAGCGTGTCGTCGTGCAGGTGCTTAATCATGGTGTATGTTATTCGGTCTCGACCTGGTGATGATTTACCACAAGTAGTGAGCGCCACTTTAAGCTCCTGCATAGTGAAGGGGCAATTATACCCTACCTCAGACTGCCGTTTGTCACGTACAATCTTCCGTTCCTCTGCATTCTTGTGTCTCAGGAAGTTATTTGAATAGTGAGCTGAGCTTGATACATACTCAAAATGCTTGCCTAGAGCATTCGCTTGGTCTTGTAAAGTGTCTCCACTTGTGCTGACCAAAGGGTACGTAAGAGTGTTACTTCCTCGGAGTGCTTTAATTCTCCTCCATACTTTCCGCGTGTCAGTATATGATGTGATTGATGACACAAAACGATTCCAGCTTTCTTTTTTCGCAATACGCCGAATCCGTCTGCCATTGGCCTTTGCCCGCTTGAAAAGTACCAAATTTTCAGTCGTTGGGCACCTACGCAAGACACCCCATGCTTTATTCTGTTCCTTACGGGCCTGCCTACAATCATCATTCCACCAAGGTTTCGGCTTAGCAACCCTACTAGAAGAAGTCTGGGGGATCGACCTCAGCGCAGCTTCAATTATATGGGTGGTCAGAGTCTCAGCAGCTTCATCAATACCAAGGTTGTCTATAAGTGTATAGTGACACTCAGAGAGCTCTTTGAATTTTTTCCAGTCTGCGGCCTCCTCCTTGAACTTTTGTGGGCATGGAGTGTTGTCTTGTTTGTTGTCTACAAGCTTGAGGCTCACTGGAAAGTGGTCACTTCCGTACAGGTTATTAATGACCTTCCACTGGAGTGCTGGAAACAGAACTGGAGAGGCTATGGCGAGATCTATGCAGGAGTACGTGGCATGTGTTGTGTTATAATATGTTGGGTCTTTCTTGTTAAGTATGCATGCTCCAGATGATAGCAGAAACTTTTCAACGAGGCGTCCTCTAGCATCCGTGCGTGCAGAACCCCAGAGTGGGTGGTGAGCATTACAATCCCCAACTAGCAGATACGGCTCTGGCAGCTGATCAACTAATGTTTCAAACTCCATACTGGACAGCCCGTGGTCTGGAGGTATGTACAGTGAGCATACTGTTACCAGTCTATTAAAGATAATGGCTCGTATGGCTACAGCCTCTAAACTGGTCTGTAGCGGTAAGAACTGGCATGCCACTGATTTTTGCACGATAATCGCAACTCCTCCAGAGGGATGCATGCAGCCATCCCTGTCCTTCCTAAATACAGAGTAGTTCTTTAAGAAGTTAGTTTGGTTCGTCCTCAAGTGTGTCTCCTGGAGACACATAATACTTATTTGGTGTTGTGACAGCAATTCATAGATATCGTCCAAGTTTTTCAAGAGGCCTCTGCAGTTCCATTGGACTACATTATCAGTTACCATCAGCTTATGCTGAACAAGGATTAAGGAAGTGCCCTGCTGTCACCCTCCCAGGCTCAAGACACCTTCCCAGGAGCCGTGACCCTAGGTGTCTTTTGCTTTGAACGGTCGAGTGACGTGCCGCGCCCTATCGGCGTACCACGCAACGGAGGGCTTGGCGTTGTGTCCATGGCTTCTTGCGAAGCCTCGTCAGCAGGGCTAGGCTGGCTGGTTGCGGCAGCCTGCCTCTCAGCAGGGACCGGCAGTGCAGTGCCAGCAAGGGGCCTAGCGTTGGCATCAAGGGGTGCTGGGGCAGCCCTTGACGCTTCTGTTGTGGCATGTGCAGTGGCCTTAGCCACCGGCACTGAGGGGGCTTGGGGTGTCCCTTGGGGCCTCACTGGGAGGGTTCCAAGGGGAACTCGAACCGAGTGTAGCGCCGCCCCCCGTCGCGCTACATCGGCAAAGCTAGTGTGTGTCAGGAACAGTCTCTGTCGTGCTTCCCTAAAGGTAATGTTTTCCTTATACTTCAGAGCAATTATTTCTTTTTCTTTCTTCCATTGCGGGCACAAGCGCGAGTACGCGGCGTGCTCTCCCATGCAGTTTACACAGTGGAGTGGAGCTTCACAGGTGTCAGACGAGTGGTCGGGGAGGCTACACTTTGGACATGCTGCCTTGCCTCGGCAGCTCAGTGAACCATGGCCAAATCTTTGGCATTTATAGCAGCGACGGGGGTTTGGAATATACAAACGCACAGGGATTTTAACGTAGCCTGCCTCGACAGACTCGGGCAGTACACTGGTCGAGAATGTGAGGATTACATGCTTGGTCGGAATTTCCTTCCCATCTCTACGTATCTTGATTCGTTGAACATTCACAACATTCTGGCCCTCGAACCCTTCCAGGAGTTCTTGCTCAGACAAGTTCAGAAAGTCTTCATCAGAGATAACACCTCTGGTAGTGTTCATGGATCGGTGGGGACTGATGCTCACAGGATTGTCGCCAACAGTGGTTATTTTCGTCAACTTGGCACACTGAGCTGCATCTTGTACTTCTAGGAGAAGGTCACCGCTTCCCAGCTTGCTTACTTTATAACCGCCGCCTAGCTCATTCGTTAGAACTTTGGCTACCAAGAATGGTGACAGACGTCTCATTGACAAGCCTTCTTTTTCACAGTGCATGACGTGAAACTTTAGGAAATTTTCTGACTTTTTAGGAGTGAAAAACTGCTGGACTGCTTCGTTGCGTCCCCGTTTTGGAGGACGATCATGGGATGCAGAAAATCTTGTTGCCATAACAAGTGAAATCAATTCAGCAGCTATGCTGGCCGCCCACCACCGAGCCCAACCTGGGAACGCGCTAGATGCGCGTTAGCCATACATAGCTGCTATAACCCTGTTTAAGTCCTCAAGGTTGATTCCTTTCCCAGGGTTAACCCTCGCCGCCTGGAAATGTGTGGAAATGAGGAAAAGAAGAGATGACAGGATAGGGGCAGAAAAGAAGACAGGAAGGTGAAAGAGCTGAGAGGGAGGCAGGAAAAGGCGACTGGCTGGTTCCCCCCGGGCGGGTCAGACCGGGGGCACCGTCTGCGAGAAGCAGGGGCCAAAGTGGTGTGTTGCCTCTACCGGGGGGCCATGAAGGTCCAAAACAACCCCGGCTTTGGCTCAGCCACCAGGATTCCCTTTTCCCCGGACACGGCTCAGCCACGCACAGCCGGGGCGTGGGTGGGTCCAACCCACATGTGCTCGGGTCCGTGGTGTTGCAAGTCACCAAGTGCCTATGGCAGTAGGCACCCCTGCGGAGCTCGGGACCGTGGTGGCGCTACTCACCAAAACACCTTGAGTACACAAGGTGCCCCCTGCGGGGAAACCAGCCAGGCCTCCTCTCGTGCCCTCAGGCCGGGGTCGTTTGTTTTGGCGAAAAAAGGTGGCTT
This sequence comes from Haemaphysalis longicornis, assembly GCF_048455015.1. Taxonomy (NCBI): domain Eukaryota; kingdom Metazoa; phylum Arthropoda; class Arachnida; order Ixodida; family Ixodidae; genus Haemaphysalis; species Haemaphysalis longicornis. The sequence goes on along the minus strand of NW_027526203.1, from coordinate 84,015,580 downwards.
GCGTTTATGTACACATGAAGTAAACATGTTTTTTTGAACTCAGAGTTAAAAAAACTATGAAGTAATTCTCCCAACAGTTGCTTTTCCAAAAGCTCTTCAGCCGCCGTTTATTGTCACCAGCTGACAGCAATTCTCTGGTGACATTCGCCAGGCTCAACGTTGAATGAAACCACCATTTCATGCGCGCAGCATCGCAAAGTACTGCAGGATTGAACACTCTGTTTGCAGAAACAGGCGAAGTTCCGGGCTCTATGCATTATAATTTCTCTTTCCGCATATGCCAACGGATCAGCTGTACTTTTTTGTGCTACACATCCGCGCTGAAAACCTTTAAACTGCCAACTTATCCCCATTAAACATTCGCTACAACCTGATTGTAGGATTTAACGCGCTGACGCAACGCAGACGATCGGGCGCGCCGTAGTGGAGGGCTCCGGATTAATTTTGACCACCTGGGGATCTTTAACCTGTGCCGACATCTAGCACGCACCAGCGTTTTTGCTTTTCACCTCCATCAGAAAAGCCGCCGCCGCGGCCGGGAATGGAACCCGCGTCCTCGTGCTCAGCACACGACGGACCGAGTCCGCGGTCCGACCGGTCACGTGATGCCGCGTCACGGCCCGCCGCGGTCCGATGCAGCGCGGAGAGCATCCACATGGCGGACCGCCGTAGCAGACGACAGAGCGGTCCAACCAGCAACACTCTCCACCACAGTGCTTCCAACCAGACGAACTCGCGGACCCATACGAACGGCTCGCGCCCGCGCCACCGCGCCACCCGCGCCGCACATGTTTTGTGTATTTTGCGCTTGGTTTCGCGGTTCCGCGCGCATTTTGGAGCAGTCGAAATGGAAACAGGGCGCAAGCGTCGTTTGGCCGCTATGGCGTTAGCTTTGTACGTTGATGAAGACTGTCCTGCGCCGAAAAGGTCGTGCTGGGTTAAAAAGTGGATGTGTCGAAAAGAGCTGGGACTGCGGAACCAAGTTGTGGCGTGCGGAATCCAGAGCAGAGCGCATCCACACGGCGGGCCGGCTGAGCGGACCGGGAATGGCCGACCGTCTGAACACGCAAGCTGGAAGGTTGAACACAGGCGCCGTTTGGCCACGACAACATGTTGTAACGCACAGGACTGCACGAAACGTTTCATCCCCACAGTAACAGCCACCCGCGTGCCAGCCGGGTGGGCGCGCTCACGCAGCCGCCGGCGTCGTTCGCACGAAGGCGACACTACGAGCGGCGACGGCGGGGTGATGCGGGCTGCATACGGCTCGTCACCGCTCGCTGGAACCGAACGCTTCCCGTAAATTGAGGTCCACATGCGCGAAACAAAGTGATAATGATGGCTAGCATTGCACTAGTAAGAGTCGTAGGACTCGCTAGTAAAAGCGCGGATGAAGTATGCGTCGCGATAGCCCGCCGCCTATCCCAGCGGGGGTGATTGACAGGCTCCTTCGAGCGCTTCGAAACAGCCGCGCTGCCTGCGCCATTCTCTATTGGCGCAACTGGACCCGGCTCCGCCCACGCGGCGCGGGAGCTGTCAGACCACGCTGATTGATGTCGCGGTCCGCCGTGAGACCGCGGACCGAAAAGCCTCGGCGAATAGTTGGCCCGCGAAGACCGCGGACCTGCGCGGTCGAACGGCGGTCCGCGCGTACTGGTGACGTCCTGTCACGTGATGCGCGGACCGCGGTCCAAATAATCGTTTTGGTCCGCCGTGTGGATCGGCCTTTAGCGACGGAGCCGCGGCGGGCGGGTATTCGGTATACAACCACCTCGCGAGGCAAAAGGCCCTCAGAGCAATGCACGTCAAAAGGAAACCCTCCGCACTAACCAATCTGCACTGTCTTCCAGCGCGCCCAGTTGCGCTCCTTGTCGAAGCTGAGCAGGACTGCGTCCGACGTGGCTGGGAAGCAGGTTTTCTCCTTCCGTGCACCGGTCTTAGTGCGAGACGACAAAGTCAAGAAGTGCCGCTCCAGGGGGACGCGTGTGGCCAGCAGAGGCAGGAGGAGAATGCCCAGGGCGTCCATCGAGAATTTCGTTGAACCTGCGCCACCAAGAAATAAGCTGTTGCCCGCCTGATTTTCAGGGAACACGCGAGGACACAGCTGCAAAGAGAGATCTTTGAGGCGTTCTGTATTATCAAGGAAAATATCAAGAAAAGTGACAAATGCGTGAGCACACAAAAGAAAAACCCTATCTAGAGCTTCACTCACATTATCTGTGAAAGCTGCGCCTTCCGTATCCTTTTTAGCGTTTCTGCGCCCTTATATTTATGTTGCCTTTCCTGTCAGTAAAGCCTCAGTTGATATCTAGCGCTCGTCCCGTGTCACTCTCCTTCTGTCCCCGTCTAGTGCGCTTTTTACCACGTCGAAGTCGTATCACCAACTAGCACAAATCTGTGCGTTGAAAATAATCTCGATCCATGTCCGGTCTGCATACTTTGTCCTACGATTTTAAAAACGTGGGCCCAAAGAAAAGTATGTGTTCAGCTATAACCAGCTGTGATATCTTCGGATAATAATGCATCCGCCATGTTTGTAACGTACATACTTACTCCGTGCAATCGGCCAAGAATATTTCTGCGCTTCTTACTGAGCGCATATATCCCCTGATGGATTGGCCATGGTGTGAAGCAACACCCCCAAAAATGAACTGGCTGCAACCACACTTGGCTAAATATATGCTAATAAGCTAACGCGTCATAATTATCACCGTTGACGCATCTTTCTTTTCCATGTCATGTCTTAAACACGCCTGTTTGGCATTTCTCCAAGTAAACAAAAAGGCCAGCCTCCCAAGGCTGTGGTATAAAATTCTAAATACGTGAAATTCGAAAACGCTTGAAATGTGCAAATAAATTTGTTTTGGAACGTACCTTAGCAGTGATTTTTCCCCGCTTTGTACAAATGCTTCTCATTTAACGTAGGTTGGGCGACCGCGCCCCTTCCGCTCAATTCAGTTGCGAGACGCTCGTTTGGACCGCATTTGTTTCGTCTCAAGAGAAAGAGGGGTGGGGGGTTTCCTTGGCGTCATACTTTTTCTGGAAGTTAGGTCGTCTACAATAGCTGTTCAACGGACAGCCTAAATACAACAACTTTGGCCTTAATAAGCACATTTATGTCTCGAGGCGACATGTGAGAAAATCTCGTTAACACATTCTGTAGCAACATCTGCACATGGACGATCCACTGGAAATGTGGGCAGAGATTTCCTGGTCACAAACGCCCGATGGTACGGACCCATAATTACTGCCGCGTAACGCCCGTTGCTAGTGGTTTAATGTGAGTTCTGGGGCCTTCTTTGTTAACCCAGGCATTTTTGCTGTAAACCCTGTCCTACCAGTAACAAAATACACGCAACTCTGCTGAGAGCTTGAGCATATGATTATGTCGCGCGTTAACAGAAGTGGGGCCTGAACTCAATTTCCTATACAGTGTAGCGTATGAACTTATTCTCTCAGCGAGTGAGAGTTTTAGGCTCGCCGAGTAGGGGTGTCAAACTCCAGGAACCCTCTGCACAAAAAAAAAAAAACCCCGAAGGCCAGCTTCACAATACTGCTGCACGATTGCAAATCCCGTAATGAACAGCTCAGACTTCGAAATGTCGTCTGCATAGAGAAAAACTTAATGTGTGGTTCGCGGAATATCTGCGCTGACAGCATTTGGATGCAAAAGATTAATGCCTATGAGCGGAAACGCCAGCATCGGAAGCAACAGAACGGCTGCTAAGGCACTACTGCTGCTTCGCAAGCTATATCATGCACTTCGCATTAACAACATTGAGATGAGCAATGCTGGCAGGCAGCGCCTTCGACATGCGAAGAGCAGCGTGTAACAGGCAGCAGCGACAAGTCACCAAGCGGGCGTGCACTTGCCTCACCCTGCAGCGGAGCAACAGTTACCCGTACGCTCTCCGCGACACTGCAATGCTCAGCAGTATGGTCTCCACACTTCCGGACGATCTGAATGTCAACGCCCTCAGTAATGACCGACATCAACCTCACTCCAAAACTAAAAAACAACGGCCCAGCCCCAGTGCAGGTTTGCGCTAATACGACCTGTCTTGCCATAGAATATTCAAGCGCCAGTAATGGCTAACCACACCAATTTCCATAGCAAAGCTGTATATGGCTACCCTGGCAAATTTTCTGGGTTCGTGAGTAGGCGATCGCGCCGAAAACAAATTAGTGAAAGCGTCTAAGCGCTCATTCCGGCCGAAGGGGTGTGGTTACGGAGAGGAGGTAGGGGGGAAAGAGCAAGGACGCGTGCCATCAGAAAATGTGCGCGTTGACTGCGCGCTCTTGGGGTGAAACATTAACCAAAGCCGCCTGTCCGTGTTTCCTTCCTTTTACCCGTTTGTGTGCGCTATTCGCGAAGGTGCACCCACGGAGTAACATGGTGCAGCTGCAGTTCCAACTGGGCCGACACACGCGCGCACACGCACACCAGATGAAGAATCCCCATTGTCACATAAATAATCACCTTATCACGTACAGATTCACTTCCACTGGAATGTCTGCTGTCACGCTATTCTTGGCAACTTTCAAATCAGCCGTTCATCTGATGCAGCGCGGCCTATCAACGCAGCGTCCACGCCAACGGCGCTGCGGTAAACAGGTACAGTCTGTCAATATTTTGTGGGCCAAGCCGGAAACGCGCAGGCTGCAGAAAAGTCAATGTACAAGCTTACGTCACGAGCGAGGCTGAAACTTTTTATGCAGTAAAGCTAGAGAAAATACCTGTCATTATTACTGCCTTAAATTTTTGTTACATTTAAAGGTAAAGCCGAGTCTGAATTTTTTGTGGTCGATAAGGCTTAGGATTGGCCCACAAAATTTTGACAAAGTTCAAAAAACCCCTATTCTACCCTTTGGCTGAAGAGGCAGAATGGCGGAGCTCTTTTAGCAGGTGCATAAAACAATGGAAAGCGCGTTCGAGGCGAACCGGTTGGCCGACCGGTTCGCCTCGAACCGGTTAGGTGGCGGTGGGTGCCGGCGGGAAGTGAGAGGCTTGTACTTACAAGGGAACGGTATCTCGCTTACGGCTGCTATAGGCCAGGCTATCGACGTACATACACACGAACGGCCTTAGCGGCATCCTGCAGTAGCGCGCCCATTCTCGCAATTGTCATCCAGAATTCCGCCATTTTACAAGGGCACGAAATAGCCTCGCTGGTCGTACTTTATGGAGTGGAAAAGCTGATTTCGTTATCGAGATTTAAGGGTTTTACGTGGGGGGGGGGGGAGGGGGGGCGTCAAAAGCCAGAAAAAACTTGGCTTGTCGCGAAGAGAATTGGCGCTCATTCAAAAATTGTTGCCTTGTAAGTTCCGTCTGATTGTCAAAACGCTTGGCGCATAGCCACACGACGAAGGGAATTTAGAGCAATTAGTGCGTCGAAGACAGCATTTGTGTCAATCGCACACGAATCCTCTCGGAGGGCCGATGTGTCCGAAGCTGTGGTCCGAACGAATGCTCACCACCCTACAGCAAACAGCAAGGACGGCGTATTTGGCGATGTTCGGAAACGGAGTACGGCACCCGTGTCCGGGGGATAGTCACTGAGTACCTCTGAAACAATAGGCTTCAGGGCGGCAGAGAACATTTTTACGTCCCTCTGGCGTAGAACAAATTAGAATTTTAGTCCTTGTACGCTTCGAAGTTAGGCATGAGCTACGAGACGTGCCGTAATGAAGGCCTCCGGATTAATTGAGACAACCTCGGAATCAAATGGGAATCGAAACCTGGACACTGTAGCACATTTCCACTCAACCTCAGCACAACCACTCTCCTCAAAGCAGGTACAAATGATAGCTTTGCATCGTCACATGGCAGACTACATCCACGTGAATAAATAAGCACTAGCGAGTACCATACTGTTTGGGGACTTCTCAATAAATCAGCAATGCTGGCAGGAGCTTGTCAAAAGATATATGAAATATATCTTTTATCGTTTACGCATATGTCGCTTATGTAGGTTATGCATCTGTTCATACGATGACATATTGTTTAAGCCGGTTATGCATCTGTTTCCACGATGACAAATTTGTTTTATTAAAAGACTGCTTTGCGCCGAGAACAAAGATAGCTATTTTATCGCAAACTCGAAACTAATGACTGAGGTATTAAAGACAACATCTAAAGCAGTGACGACCCTCAGCTACATTCTGGGGATTTTTCAATGATACTACAAAATCTTGTTAAGGCTATTGTCGCCCGCCGATCTAAACCACCGACAATAAGCAAAGCCGGGCGATTTTATGGAGGTCTTCAGTTCCGTGGGATCTTGTTTGAATTCTAGCGTGCAGTAAACATGCTGAGCAAAATTATTAGTACTGGTCCATATTAGGTCACTACGGCCAATATTGCGCCACTCTAGCACGAAACTTGAAGGCTTTTTAATTTAAAAAAAAGTCTTTGGTAGCTTGATTTTATCTGTAGAGGGTACCAAATGCTGGCTCTTTCAAACTGAACAAAATTGTGTTTGGTCTTCATGGCCCCTTCAAGGCTTTGGCTGGAGTCTAACAAACGATACTTGAAAGCTCAAAAACATTGTAGGGGAGTTTGTATTTAACCATTTAAAGAGGTCGGAGTTAACGTAATAAGGAGTTTTTACAAATGTACACAACTGCACAAACATTTGGAAGTAATTGCCAGGAGCACTGCCACTACGTTTGGAGCGAAGGCGTACATTATTCAGAGTGCATGCGATACGTAAACAGCATTCTTCGACTAAAACAAACAATGCTCAGCAAACTGATATACCTCGATACGATGCCGTGGCAAGGAGGCGCTGGCATTGTTGCAGGAAGGACAGGAAGCCATGCTCTCCTCTGCGTCTCTTCTTGGGTCCAGCGGCCAGTGGTCTGGGAATGGCCAACTTGGGTGACACGCGGGCGTTGAAGGCAGCAAGCCTCCTACCAGCCTGGTAAAAACAAAACAATCATTCCGAAAATTACTGATATGCATCAATTTGATTAATTGATTGAGGTTTAAAGAGGTCGTGAGGAGATTTCGGCTTTCCTATCGAATAAGCCATTCCAAAGCTGTTTATCCGGCTCGTGCGCATATACTGCTGCCGACCATTCATTTTTTTCTTCAAACATCTAGAAACTGGAATGATCTGCCTTCTGACGCCGTGCACCACTCCTGCATCAACCATTTCAAAGAAGCCATCGCACAAATCATCCTTCAGTGACTTGTTTACCCCCTCATGTAACGCCCTTAACGGGGCCTTTGAGGTATGTTAAATAAATAAAACAAAAACATCGGGTTCTGTGCGTATAACTGTGGAACCTTGATAAACAATGCCGATATCGGGCAACTAAAGGAGTATGCAAATAGGGAAAAATATGCACTACGGTTTCCCCAAGGCTTTCCTCCTCAACTCGTGAAGCGACGTCTTGGTAAGAAGCCAATCACAGTTCGCCCTAGTCTGCAGAACATGCCGGCATAGAGCGGGCTCGCAAAGGGTCAGATAAAGCAACAACATCTGCAACTGAACGGATGTCTAATCTCTGATACGACTGATCAACACGGTCGAACGTTCAGTCAATAGTGCGGGCGAGTGGCGCTGCCAGAAGTAACCACGTTGAAAGTAAACTGGGTATTTTTAAACTCTTTACGCTATCTCGCACAAGTCTAAACTGTCGTTCTGTTAGCCGGTATTTTTGCACAAGCTTGAAATGCCTGTAAAGTGAGTTGCGCGGAAGTGACATTTCTGACTTGACGAGATAAGTGACCGAAAGCTCAAAATGAGAATTTAGTGCAGAAACACATTTATCAAAAAAACTTCCAGTAGTCGGAACTTCAAACCAACCCGTCATTTACTCATCAAGCGGAAAAATAACTAGCGAGAAGCAGTGGTACAGCGCCGTGTCGCCGAGCCCCACCACCTCGAGTTCGATTGCTTTCCTGTTTCCTCCAATAAACAAGGGCGTTATAGCTTCGTTGATTGGTTGAAGCTCTGGGTTGACTAGAATTCATGCACACACCAATGTGCTGGTTTACAGATGGGAAGCGGCTTTTATGGCGCTGTTTTCAGTTGCTGGCGCGTCTCACGTCGCTAGTGTAGTGGGTAAAGTGTAACTTCAATGCAAGCCCGCGGTACCGTGGAGCCAGTTCGAATCCACATGGGGTACTTTTTTTCTGCTTGAGTCATTTAGTGCCATTTAATGCAAAAAAGTCAGATTACAAAGAGACTTCGGCAAAACAACGTGAACTTCAGCAGGGAAACTGGCTACAAACCGTACAAACAGCCACTAAGTATGATTTCTGCTACAATGGTTGCCAAAGAACTAAAGCGGTCGCGACACCGGTCACGTCGATGGAAAATTGTTCATGGAAACGAATAAAGGGAGCATTCTTTTTAATTATCGGGTTTGTAGCTATACAGAATATAGACAAAAAACGTTTAACTCTCGAATTTTCTTAATGTGACGCACTGCTAGTTTCGCTGCCGACCGACGATGCGCGCATATTCTCTGGCGATGCGCCTCAAAGCAAAATTTAAAAGGAGTAGCCTAAATTTCAGAAACAATCAATAGTGAAACTTTTTGGTATTTATGTTCTTTAAAGGTAGTTCAAGCAGACAAAGGAGAGAAAAAGAGAGGGAGAAAGAAAAAAGACGCGAAAAAACAGAAAGAAGAAAAAAGCGAAGAAAAAGAGAAGAAAAAGACAAAGACGAAGAAGAAGAAAGATATTGAGAAAGAAGAACAGAGACAGAGAGCTCCTTATTGAAGAAGCAGACAGGTTTGCCGGCCTTTACAGTCGCCTACATGCTTCTCTGCCTACGTTTGGGGATGGAGTAAGAAAAGGCCCAAGAAACATCAGGGCTGGAAAGACAAAGACAGAAAAAATGGCGGACATGGCGCAATAACGGACGTACGCGCATTTCGTTTTTGTTCCGAGCTTGGGCAACAATTTTTAATTTTGCAATTAGTCCAATGCCATCCAAATAGGAGAACAAACTCCGTAAGCTTTGCGCTGCCTCGAGCGACAAGCCCATGGTCCTAAAATATTCTTGAATTATTGGTCTCTGTTCCAGAAGTTCGACGTTTTCCAGTAAGTATGATCGGTTCCATGTAGGCCGCACATTCTGATAAAATTTGTTCAACTGGGTCGATACAAGAACAATTATCGCAGTGCGGATTTGGCGTCGCTTTAAGGCCCCATAGGTAACTGTTCGCGTATGCACAATCCAGCCGTAGACGCTATAACGTTTCCAGATTGCGAGGGCCGCTGTCTCGGGAGTCGACTAATTCTGGGTCAATCCTGTGCAAAATGCAGCGGGTATTTTGCAGATTGTTCCAAAAACGGTTTCTTTCAGTCACCACAAAGGGGTGAGGTTGGCGGAAGCTCAACTTTTCGTAAAAACACCTTGCTATTTCCAATGCAGAAGGGATTACGGGCGTTACGTCGGCTTTGTTGTTGTTTTTGATGCCACTGTGTCCAGGTATCCACTGCAATTTATGGGTCCAGCAGAGCAGGCAAGGTGGCGAAGGTATGAGTTGTCACAGGCTGCGATATGGTGGGGGGGAAATCCACTTCTCGATAGAATTTCGGAGCTGCTTTGGAGTCCGTGAAGATGCTTCTCCGGTGCGGCACATGGCACAGGATGTAAACGATTGCCTCCATCTGAGCATAGAGCTCAGCCACTGTCAAAGGTGTTTTTCATTCCAGATAAAATGGAAGCATTCCACCAGTAAGTGGTATGTGTAGTCCAGAGGAAGAGCTTTGCATTTTTGAAGAACCATCGGTAAATATCGATATTCTTGTATGTTCTATGGATTTTCTTGCTTCATGCGCCCTATACATGTAGTCTAGAACGATGTCGAGGATTTCTAACTACGGCATCCTGGGATACCACATACAATTTTTAGGGGAGCGGCTTCACGGAAGGGAATGTAGTGGCATTTTTTAGAGGGCTGGGTGGGAATAAACTGCGGTATACCGCGGTTTATTCCGAACGACTCTGGATTGGCCCAAACGATTCAGAGCATATATGCTATGAATCGTTTGGACAAATCCAGAGCTACTGTGCTTGGAGGCGATACGACTTCGGAGGTGGTTTCTTGCGTGTAGACATTTCCAAGTACGGATTGTCAAATAATCTCTTCAACCGCCGTGCTAAGCAAGGCGGTTGAAGAGTTTATTTCCGGATCCCTTTTATTGTCGCCGTTCCCCTATATTGGCCATTGATTGGGGGGTTTAACAAGAAGAAGCTTCACCTGGGCTCTGAGGCGCGCCGTATTTAAAGGCTGCAGATTAACTTAGATCCCCTGGAGATCATTAGAGGAGTACTGACAAAATTTTGAAGGCGAGATAACATGAACAAGCGATTGTTGCGAGCACACATTCACCTGCCAAATATCAGCGGAAAATACAGCCTAGAACATATTTAAAATAATTTCTGAAGTGTACGTAACGCCACCGAGCAGCTGCAGCGGAGGTCCTCGCGAGATCGACACGTACTTGGATGTGGAGTCCGTAAACAATATTGCCGCGAACCATACATTGGGTTTGTTTATTTGTGTTTTGCTTTTACCGCCCGGCTGCGCCGGTCTGTGTTATCTCTGCGCCAAGGGAAGCGCGTGTTCCATTCTATCTTTCTGTGCCGCATGTGTTATCTGTTGTGATAGGGAGAGCATTCCGATCTAACGCGAACAGGCCAGAATAATCTTCTTGGATCTACTATGTTCTCGATGCGAATCGACGTTTCGAGAACCACGCGCGCCAAAAGATAAAAAGCCTGCAGTGCGGACGCCGGGGCATTCGATTCGACGACATTCGCCTGTGCAAGTCACTTTGTTGACCGCTGCTTCGCCGCCTGTGTATTCTTTTGAGTTGTTAGGGGAGCACAAGTTCGCTCCAATCACGGCCGGACTAAAGTAGCGGCGAGCGCGCACTTTCATGAAAGTGCGCGCTCGCCGCTCCTCCAGTCCGGCCGTGCTCCAATAAACGTGTTTCTCATTCAAGACAACTGCATCGTCCTTGTCTTCGTGACAATATCCAATCAAGTCACGAGTTTGTGTTGGCCGCTTCCGCACTGCCGGCGTTTCTCGCCGGCTCGCCGCTCCTACCGGAGTTCGGTGCTTTTGCTCTCGAGCTACAAACGATCCGATCATTGGCGGCGTAGGCCCCGGTATTTCATTGGCTCATCGGGCAGCTGACCGCGACCTAATTTCTTCCGTGATTTAGGGCACTCTTATTTGCTTTTTATTATACATGCCGCAAAAACGCGCCGGGAACATGACAGGCGCGTATACACCAACCAGCACGGTCGCTGTGCGGGCGGCGGCCGCGAAGTGGCGCAGGTAGCTAGAGTGATGGCTAGTTCCCACTTCTCTAAATGGCCCTCATGGCGCAAACAGGGCTGGATATACGAGAAATGAGGTATAGGATGTGATGTACAATTGAATTCAAAATCGTCATGGGCACCGCTTATGAGAGTGCCAATCGAATATCCGCCCCAATATTAAGCCTTACATCTGTAGGCCGACCTGTAGTCTGACCGGCCGGCTGCTCCCAGCGCGCGCCTCCCCACACACTACTTCGAGCGTTGCGCGTCGTTCTCTAGCCGGGACAGCAATCTGTACCGCAGCGCCTGAATCTCGTACACGGTCACTTTTTAATCAAGTGGCTGTCGACATCACTATCGTAGGGGCATTATCAGAAACTGCACCGACGCGGAATTGACAGTGCTACGGCAGCTCTGCTCTGTGATATCCACCCGACAGTCACGTGGGCAGCTTTTTTTATACCTAATTCAACCTTTAGCCGCACCCGCTGAAACCGAAACTGCGACTGGCCGCATTAAAAACTTCTTTATTTAAACCACCGTCACGCGGTAAAACAAACGAGGTTTCTACTCGTGATAAATAGGCGATTAGCTATTATCGCAACAACAACAAAAAAAAAGATGCGAAATTTTCTGTCAGTACCCCTTTAACTTAAATACGGTGAAGTGTGGATGCGGGCGTTTCCGTTTTCCGCATAGTTCAGAAAAGCAGCCACCGAAGCCGGGATCGAACCCGCGTCCTTGGGCTCAGCAGCAGAACGCCATAGCCACTGAGCCAACGCGGCGAGTAGAAACGTTAATGCCAACGCCACTTTTAAACACGCGTGCTCGTTGGAAGGCTCTTGAGAAGCCGTAAAGCAAGTCTGATATCGAAGTTAGACTGCAACCCTGTAAGGACTAAGAAGACCTACACACGGAGCTCTTTTAGCGCCGGCTTCGCTACAACGCACAAATGATTTGATCAGGAAACATTTTTCTAGGTGCATAATGAGACGACATATGGAAATTAGGATACCCTCATAACAGCCCAGGAGCCGTTGTGCACAGACCCCTTTAAGTTCAACTTCAATACGAACACAAGCGCAATGCTAGGAAGGTATACGTGGCGGGGTTTTTTTTTCGTTTTTATTTTATTTCGAAATAAGCCAGATGCAGAAAACGAAACTAAGTTGGATAAAACTGATGTGACAAGAAAAACTCGGCAACTTTCCTCTAAAAAAGGGGTTGCAATGAAATAATAGAGTTAACGCCCTGAAGACGTGTACGCAGATCGCAGATTCGTATAAAAAATGGGCCAGATCCTACTGTTTCACGAATCAAAATGAGCCAAATTCATTTACCCAATGGGAGTTTGCGTTTGGATTGACTGTTCAAGCTGTTTCGTGAGTGCTTTCAGAATTTTTTTTTTTTTTTTGCTTTTTCGAGCTGGCTTATACTGAATTCAGACGGCAATTAGGAGATGGGCGAGAAATCTGTCCCCAGATGTAAACGACGAGGTGCACTGAAGAAGAGAACGAAATGAAACAGATACGAAATAATTTCATTTCGTCTTTAATTGCCGCAGCTTCTCCCCAATGCGACGCACGCATCTGGAGTCAACCTTTAGACGCCTTAACCTTCCGCTATCTAGTTACGAGGTCCTTTCACTATGCGCTTCCGCCCTAGGTGTCTGCCACAGGGATGTTGTGTCTGCCCTCCATTCTTATGTGGTGGCGACAGGCAGGTTTTCCTGCTAGCCAGCTAAACATTCACACATACCTCATTTTTCTTCCTGAATCTACTTTCATATTATACATATTTAAAAAATTCTGTTGGGTATTCCCTTTTCTAAATTTTGGGATCTAAAATAATATAGGTCACATCCTCATTAGGCACAACACTTCTTGGCCAATCCCCCGCGTGGGTATGTGGCATGGTGGGAGGCAACCAACCAACCATAGAGTTTCATACCAGTGTATATTAGTATGAAACTCTATGCAACCAACCAACCATTTCGTCTCACCCGTCCCTACGAAAGGCTGAGGGAGCTCGCGAACCGTAAAGAATGCCCGGGAGGGAAAAGATGCAGAAGGCTTCCTGGGAAGCCATTGTTTGAATTGTCAATACTGTTCGCCATAATTACAATACACTTCCATCATTATAAAGTGCAAGTCACAGCCGTTACGGGAAATTGTAGAATCAATTTTTTTAACGCTGCAGGTGGAGGCATTCGCCAGCATGGCCTCTATCCCCTTGTCGGAGAACGAACTGAATCTTCTAGGCATGCGCAGATAAATCTTAGCTTGGACTGCTCTATTGTGCCTCTTTCCAAATAAAATCAGTTGATAGTTCAGCGCAGCCCTTGTCGTGCCTCTGTTTTTTGCGCTGTTTTGCCTAGATTACGAGAAGTATCACGCTCATCCCAATCTCGCGCGTAGCAAACGGCAATTGCTCATTAACAGCGGCATGCCGCACTATCCAGGGACCCTGTGTTATTTCTTTCACTTTTCGAAAGGATTTATTTCGCTATTACAGTATTCCTTTCACTACGAGACAGCATTTCTTTCGCTTAAAAGGTATTTATTTTGTTACCAAACAGTTTTAATCCGCGCTCGGTGCGAAAGAGCGCCTCTTCAAATTCACCGGGATTTCACGGATCAGGTCGTTCGTGAAACTTTTTGCTCTATTTTGGGGCGATGGTAGCGGCAGTTCGCGAGCTGTTATGTAAAAATCACGTGGCCTTTGCGCAGGCTGAGGTTTCTAATGCGTGACGTTCGCGCCAATTGTCTCTAAAGAAAAAGAATTTGGTTATTTGGAGCGGTCGTCGCGATAAGGTGTTCCAGTGTTAAGAAAGGTGCGTTGTCAACAGTGGGGTGTTTTGGTCGTGATAGTATGTCATTGGCTAGTGTGGGCACGTGGCGTGGTGGGGGAGGAGGATTCTGTGTATGTACAAGTAGTTACGTCTTTTCCAATAAATCGAGTTGAAAGTCAGCGCTAGTCCTGTCCACTCCTTTCTTATTGTGTCCCTGTTAGTTCGCGCTGTTCCCCAAGATGCAAGTACACCAACTAGCCCAACTCGCCACCCTGCTACAGTTTATAAAATCACCGAGAGGGCATTATCCACAATGTACAGTGTTGTTGAATAGGCCTACGCTGTCATGTCTGTTACATTTAGTGTAGTCTTTAATGCGAAGCTTTCTATGACTTGCCGATGGCGTCCGGCACGCGGCAAAACGCTTTACAGGAAAACAAACTTTACATAAGCGCTTCAAGAAAACAAAAGCGATTCTTGTGGCCGGAATAGAACCTGGGTCCCTCGCATTATGAACACAACGTCTATCTGATCACGCCGTTCCGACAATCTCACCCCAACCCCGCCACCCCACAATCAAGCAAATTTCTGAGCTTCTAAACACACAGATGATGTATGCAAATGCTTAATGATGATGATGGTTTGATTTTATTGGCGCAAGGCCGACACGGGCAAAGAGCGCCAAACACAAAGTTATTTGATGAAGAGAGAACACGAAATAAAATCAGTTAAAAAAACTATGAGTACGGATGGTGTAAAGGGTCAGGGTGAAGAACGAGAGTGGTTTAAGAATAAATAAGTTGGCTGGTGTATAGGACCAGGGGTAAAACTATGGGTGGTATGAGATGAGTTGTAAAAAGTGAACTTCTGATAGGAATTCAAAGGTGCGCTGAACAGAAAACATGGCATCGTCTCCTAAGAAGTATGACGGGTGGGGTGGAATATGTCGTGTGTGTAGTTGTGGAAAGTGTTTTCGTCGTGTAATGTCGAGTGCCTAACATTTTATGAGGACGTGGATCACGGATAGGGCCTCTCCGCACCTGCTGCACAGAGGTCTTGGAGATCCAGTGAGCAGGTGCGAGTGCGTTGCGTGAGTGTGCCCTATCCGTAATCTAGCCAAGGCGACTTCAGTGTATCTATTGCGTGTGTCGGTGGTGTATGGTCCCAAGTGTGGTTTTATTACGTGTAACTTGTTGTCGGTTTGTTCGCTCCAGTGTGTTTGCCATGTTTTGCGAAGTTGTTGTCTGATGTGTGGTTTCACGTCGGTGTAGGGTAATGTGGTTATGTCTGCTGCATTTAAAGAGTGTAGCAGCCGCTGTCATTCGATCCGCTGCTTCATTCCCGGCTATACCACAGTGGCCAGGGACCCAGCAAAGGACGAGTTCAAATTTGTGGACATACACCGACATAATACCTTTGATGATAAGATTTACAACGTGATTTTTTGAAGACTTTGTTGATGACAATGCCCGCACAACACTTAGGGAATCTGTATAGATAATGAATTGTGGGGTGTGGCTTTGGAGTATATGATTAACAACAAGAAGTACACCATAAGCCTCTGCCGTAAAGATGCTAGTATGACTATTCAGAGTTCTGGTGACATTAAGGCCGGGCCCATGCGCCGCGCAGGACACAGAGGTGGCAGTTCTAGAAGCGTCCGTATAAAATTCAGAACATTGGTACTTCTGCTGCAAATACAAGAAATGCTGCAGAATTGCACATGTGGGAGCTCGGTTTTTTATCGACATGTGTGAAAGATGTGTCGCATAAGACAGGGTGGAGATGCCATGGTGCTGTAAAATCTGAGAACTTTGTATGGTGGCTAAAAAGGAGACAGCAAGCTCTGACGCTTCCTCTCTAACTCTGTAAGAGAAGGGCGCAGAGAACGATGGTCGATTTAAAAGGAGTTCAGTCATGGAGGTATCTTGAAAAACTGATTTAAGAGGATGGTGAGGCATGGATGAAATTTTAAAAGCATAAAGGAGGGTGTGTATGCTCGCTGACGTAGGTTCCATTTGTTGCACTCTACATACAGGCTTTTAACTGGACTAGTTCGGAAGGCACCGCACGACAAGCGGAGCTCTAGATGAAGCACAGGGCCCAGCAATCTGAGGGATGTTTTAGTGGCTGACCCATAGACAACGCTACCATAGTCCAGTTGTGAACCTATTAGGCTGGTAAAAACACGTAAAAGAAGTTGTTTGTCAGCACCAAAAGAGATGTGCGACAGAACCTTCCGGATATTCATTGTTTTTAAGCATTTATGTTTTAGTTGTTTTATGTGTGGGATGAATGTGAGCTTTTCGTCAAAGATTATACCTAAACACTTGTGTTCCTTTTTGACAGGAATAGGGACACCGTGGAGTCGAATGTCTGGATCCGGCCGAATGCCACGTCTCTTGGAAAACAGAACACAAGTGCACTTTCCTGGATTAAATTTAAAACCGTTGCTATCTGCCCAGCCGGCTAGCTTGTTCACACCAAGCTGCACTTGGCGCTCGCAGATAGACAAGTTACACGATTTGAAGGACAGTTGAACATCGTCTACATAGATTGAACAGGAGTTCGATGGTGGCAGTGCCTTCTGAAGAGAATTCATTTTTACAATAAACAAAGCGCAACTGAAAACACCACCTAGCGGCACGCCGTTTACCTGCACATGAACCCTAGAGAGTGCAGCTCCAACTCGCACGCGAAACGTTCTTTCAGACAGGTAACTAACAAGCGTATTCATCATGTTACCCGACATGCCAAAGGACTTCAAATCGCTGAGGATGCCGTACCGCCAAGCAGTGTCGTACGCCTTTTCAAGATCAAAGAATACTGTCATACAGTACTGCTTATGGAGGAAAGCATCTTTAATATATGACTCTAATGCAACGAGTTGATCGTTCGTAGATCGCCCCGCCTTAAAGCCCGCCTGGCAGCTCTCGAGAAGACCGTTGTACTCTAAGAAGTACACGACCGGATTATAGGTCGACCCGGTATATAGGTCGACCCCCTACTTTGAGGTGGGAAAAGTTGACAAAAAAGATAATTAGGCACAGAAGCGCACTCACAATGTCTATATTTATTTTCGACGCCCGTCTGTCACTGCCACTCACTATGCCTGCCAAAGTCACTCGTCCGAGCTGTCAGAGTCATCCAAGGATGACTGCTTCGCACTGTCATCTTCCATGCCATCAGGCGCGTTGCTGATGGAGCACTTCCTGAACGCTCGTGTAACCATGTCGTCGGGCAGCGACTGCCCAGAGAAGGACACCCATCTTGACACGGTCGCAACCGGCCCGTATACGTCTTTTTGTTGTCGCCGGCTATCCACTCATTGTACAGTTCGCGGAGCCCGTCCGCGCATGGCCTCCGGAGCGATCGTGAGCGAAGTTGCCGGACGAAGTCCGCCACTTCGTTCTCCAACTCGGGGTGCACCGCTTGACGTCCACGGAACGATCGGTTTCGGGGGTTGCACGCGCACAGCTTAGCCTTCTGGCTCCGCCAGTACAGCACACTTTTCTCCGAAACGCCTAACTGGCGTTGCGCCGCCATATTCCCATTCTGCTCGGTGACTCAATCGCCGTCAGCTTGAACGCCGCGGTGAACTGGCGTCGACTGCCGCCACTCATCTCGGAACAGAGACGTACAGAAATGTATGCACGCACGCACAATAAACGAGTAAAAGACGAAAAACTAGAGAAAAGCGAAATCAAATAAAGGCCTGATAGTGCGAGAGAGCAGTCCGACACGAATGGCGATGGCGACGGACTGCGCTTGCACATTGTTGCCAGACAACGATTTACATTCTGCCAATGACCGCTTTATAAGACGAGGGGTGACTTTTGTGCGGATTTTTTTGGAAAAAAACTCGACCTATATTCCGGTTTATACGGTATGATTCTAAAGCAACGAGTTGATCGTTCGTAGATCGCCCCGCCTTAAAGCCCGCCTGGCAGCTCTCGAGAAGACCGTTGTACTCTAAGTAGTACACGAGTCTCCTGTTTATCATCTTTTCGAAGAGCTTACACAGGCAGCTTGTCAGGGATATGGGACGATAACTGGCGGGAGAGGAAGGGTCCTTGCCTTCCTTTAGGAAAGCCACTACTATGGCCTCCCTCCAAGAGCGTGGAATGTGCCCCGAAAGCCATATTTTATTGTATAGGTGTAAGTGTTTCAAGAGTGTCTGGGTGTAGGTGCTGTATCATGGTGTATGTAATCTTATCTGCGCCTGGAGCTGAAGGTTTGCACGTGCTCATGGCAGCCCTCAACTCAGAGAGTGAATTCACAGCTGTAAGAAGTTTTTGATTTGTCTTTGTCGTGTAAGGGCTTTTTTTCTGCAGATGTTTTGTGTTTCATGAAAGTGTTTGTGTAGTGTGCTGAACTAGACACGTCTTCGAAGTGTTGTGCAAGTGTATTAGCCTGGTCTTCCAGTGTGTCCCCTGTTGTGCTAACCAGGGGCAGGCTGTGTGTCTGTTGTCCTTTGAGCTTGCGTATACGTGTCCAGACTGTGTGTGTCTGTGTATGATTAATGAATGTCAAGAACGTGTGCCAACTCACTCGTTTTGCCTCACGGCGCACACGTTTTCCAAACGCCTTGGCCCGTTTGAACAAAATAAGGTTACCCGACGTGGGGTACCGACGAATGATACCCCACGCCTTGTTCTGGGCCTCTCGCGCCCGCCTACAGTCCTCATTCCACCACGGCATCCTCTGATTGCGCGGGGCACAAGAGGCGTGGGGAATGGACTTCTCGGCGGCGTCACGGATGTGCGCCGTGAGGAGTTGACTAGCTTCTTCAACGTGTAGGTGTTCCATGGATGTGTGGTGTAGTTTAGATGTCTCACATAAAGAGAATTTATTAAACACAGGTTACAGCTAGGACCCGCTGTAGTTAGCTACTACACGGGTCGACAGAGCACAGGATTTACGTAATGTGCCACAGAGGAAAAGGAAGTGAAGATCATGGAAGTTCACAAAACAACTAGTACACCGCACCGAAGGTCCTTTACAATAATGTCCGAGGCACGAGACTCAGACACCATAGCTCACGCGTGGGAGTGAACATAAAAACCACAACAGTTCACACACATCCGTTCTATGTCCGTACAGAGATGCATGCGCAGCCAGGCTGCCTAAACTGCGCCTTGGCCTCAAACATACAACTCCTTTCAGCACGCAAGTTTCACCTTATTAATAAGGCACGACACACCATTGCACGGTGTTATTGGCAACCTTGATGAAGCGAGTAGACCAACGCATGAGAAAAGATTCTTCACCCAGCGCCACCAGCTCATGCTGCAGATGCTCTATGGCCATTTTTCGAACACGCCACAACAGGGGATACATGGCACGCTGTGGTCGTGCCTGCAAGGCGGCTACACCTCGCTGGCGCCACACAACAAAGGCACCCACACACAGCAGAAAGCTGACAAATGGGTCTTTCGATTTCGTGTGGGCTCCCAGCCTAAGCTCAAACATTCTGCTGAGTAAAACCCAGAATGTGGCGGCCACACGACACTCAAAAAGAGCATGCTCTAGCGTCTCAGTGTGTCCGCATTGCGGGCACCGGGAAGAGCGAACCACACCAAATGCTGCAAGGCGGTCACACGTCGGCAGGGCCCTCCAGCCCCGCAGCCACCCGAAATCACGAACGTCTGCAGGAAGCACCGCTGACGTTAACTGTTGCCAGCGGGCCCCGCGAGACTTCTCTTTTTGCCGATCATTCAGTTGCCCAATAGCCAATTTCTCGCATATATCAGTCGCAGATGAAGCTCTAATATCCAAATCTGGGTTGGCCGACTGAAAGCCTCTAAGTGTTTTAGTAACGTACCTGTAGAAAGCTGGCGGCTGGACGGCTGTAGGCCCGGGAACGGGCTCATCATAAAACAACAAGCGAGCAGTACCCAAGAAGTAGCGAAGCAGAGCCTGCCCCGGGTACTCATCATCATCTACTAGTTCCCACACACCGCGTAACGCTAGAACACTTGACATCGTGTTCAGGCATGGCAAGCTAAAACCCCCCATGCTGCGGGGCAGACGCAGCAAAGCGCGCGCAACTGACTCGGTCTTGCTAGCCCAGAAAAATGACCCGAATTTTGTGGCCAGCCGACGAGTTATATCACGAGGTGGTCGAGCTACCCTCGCCACGTAAAAGAACGCCGCTGACACGCACGACTTAATGATATAGCTCCTCTCAGAGAGAGACAGCTTGAAAGTCGACGCTATGTTTATACGTTTGTCAGCCGTATCTAACAAACCCTTCCACGTCTCACGAGCAACTTCTCCAGAGCCATGGAAGACTACACCTAGTACCCGGACTTTCCTCACCCACTGTACGTCTCCAGCAAGGTCACTGGCAAGCGACCCAAATCGTAGCGCTCTGCTTTTGCCCTTATTCAGCCGGGATCCAGACAGCTCACCATACTCCAAAAAAAGCCGTGTAAACGCTCGGTAGCTGTCCTCATCCCGGAGAAAAAGGGACACATCGTCCGCATATGCAGAGACCTTAATCTGACCTTGACCGGGCAGCGGGAAGCCGCGGATGGAAGGACACGCTGCCACGCGACGCAGAAGGGGGTCCAGGCATAGGGCAAATAGCGAGGGGGACCAGGGACAACCCTGCCTGATCCCGCGCGTAACTGTGAAGCGCTCACTGAGGCGGCCATTGACAAGCAGCCGGGCGGTCACGTTCGAGTAAGCTAGCCGAAGGCAAGATATATACTCCGACGGGAAACCGTAGAGACCTAAGACACCGAGCATGTACCGGTGCTCCACTCTGTCGAAAGCTTTCGCCTGATCGACCGATATGAAACAACCGGAAATGCCGGTTCTCGATGCGAAGTCAAATAGGTCGCGGGTCAGGGCTAAAGATGAAAAAATTGACCGGCCCGGCACGCTGCACGTTTGCGCGCAGCTTAGTATGTACGGGAGTACATGGCTCATTCGGCGGGCTAAAATGGACGCAACAATCTTATAATCAGTGTTGAGGAGCGTGATAGGCCTGTAGGCACCTGGGTCCGAAGGGCTCCCTCCTGGCTTCGCTATCAGTACGACACGACCCTCGCGAAAGGATTCCGGCCGCTCTCCATGAAGAAGAAAGCCGTTCACCATGGCGAGAAGCGCGCCCCCAACAACGGAAAAAAAGGTCTTGTAGAACCTTGCAGGGATGCCGTCAGGGCCCGCCGCTGATGCGCCGTTTAGGCGTCTGACGCAATCGTGCAGCTCCTCTTGCGAAACCGGCGCACAAAGCCTGCTCGCCATGTCATGCGGTACCTGTGGCAGCGCTCCACAAAAAGACGCTAGGCGTTCCTCGAAGAATGCATCCCGCAACGTATTCTCTGAGGTGAGAAGGCGAGAAAAATGTGCCGTGAACACCTCACAAATGTCGTCGCTATTAGCACTTTTCGAGCCGTCCGGCAACATAACCTCTGGCACTTGAGCCAATCCTGGTCCGTCAAGGGAGCCTGATTTGACGTACCGTAACACGGATGGGTCTGAAACTGGCCGGCCTAGAAACTGGGCACGACTAGCAGCGCGAGAGGACTGCCGTAACAGATGTTCGTATCGCGCTCTCAATACATTGACGTAGTCACGCATGGTGAAGGTTAAAGCGCCACCTCTTTTGACGATCCGAAGCCTCCACAGTGTATCGTTGAGCGCGGCCGTGATGCGGCCTTTACGCGCTCTCCCCTCCCGGACCAACACCTCGCGCCAGCCGGACTTTAACTCATCCCACGGTAGTGGGTTCGTCGAGTCACGGCGCGGTGGACGAAGCGCATCCCTTAACGCGGCTACACTGACCTCATCTGTCAGCAAACTCTCGTCCATCCGCCACAACTGCTGACGTGGCATACAGTCGCCAAGGTTTAGAGTTGCTAAGACTGGCTTGTGATCGGAGATACGCGGAGTGCCCGCAGGAAAAGAAAGAACGTCACAGCGCTCAAGATAATGGCTGAGCTCCGGCGGGAAGTAGAACTTATCCAACCGGCTGCCAGATCGTCCCCTTTCCCACGTGGCGGCAAACCTTTCACCATGCAGCTGCACCCATGCGTCGCGGAGTTGGAACTGGCTTACAAGATCATTTAGTGCCCGCGCGCCGACATAAGGTTTACCCTGTCCAGGACCGCACACATCTCGCTGGGGATCGAGAACACAGTTAAAGTCCCCCACTAAAAAGGTGGGGTAGGGCTCCAACATGAATGCATCTAGAGATGCGAAAAACGCCGATGAATCGGAGTGTCGCGCCGGTGCATAAACAACCACGGCACGCACGCGACGATCTAGGAGCAGAAAATCTACTGCAAGCACGCGCCCGTCAAAGCCAAACGTGCAGTGAGCCTTGCGACGAAGGCTCTCGCGCAAGAAAACAACTCCTACCCCCGAAGCTACCCGATCATGCAATGCAAAAAACGCCTCCACTGAAAACCGCTCGCGAAAAGCCAACACATCGCGCGGCGAGCGGAAATTACATTCCTGCAGGAAGAGAACATCAACGTTTTGCGCACGTGCATAATGCATTATCTCTCTCTGTTTGTCAAAGCTTCGAAAACCTTGGGCATTCAGGGAAAGAAAATGTACCAGCATGATGGTATTAATGCGCTAGTTAATGTTGACGCTCCCTTTTACATTTCGCTGTCCTCAGAGGACACTTCAACACACAATTTCTTAGTGTCATCCGCGTCACCTGAGTCCGCGGAGGAAGGCAGGGTCCGCTTGGACGCGTCGGGCCAATCCAGGATGGATGGGGAGCGCAGTAGGTCAGCGACCTGGCTGACAGGATTGACTAGGCGGGGGTCCTTGATCTTGGGCGGAAACAGAACACTGGTGCTGGGCGTAAGAAGGCCCGCGGCAGAGGGCTTTGACGCGAGTGCTGTCTTGGCACTGGTTCCGGGCTTGTTTTTCTCCTTTCGTCGGCTGCTGCGCGAGCCGCTGGAGGTTCCAGAAAGAGCGGTGTTTTTGACCGGCGCATGCCCTTGCTCGCGCTGAGGCTGCTCTGCGGTGTCGCTGCTCTCGGTAGAGCTGAGACTCGTGAAGAGGGAAGTGTCCGCCGAAGACGATGACGTGGCCTCCCCAGCAGGTGCAATCGCCTCCTCCGAAGGCGACGTGTAGCCCTCGAGATCCATTTCTTGGCTGTCGCTCGTAGATTCCTCAATCGCCGTGCTGTCACCCAGAGCAGTGCTCCCGCTTGACGCCTCTGCCGGCTGGCCTGAGGAGGCCCGGGGTAGTTCGGGAAATTCGCTTGCGCTTCCGAGAGCCTCAATATTCCCGCTTGACCCCTCTTCTGGCTGGCCGGAGAGGGCGCAGGGTAGTTCAGGAAATTCACTTGCGCTCTCGAGAGCCTGCTGACTGGGGGACGCACTAGGCGTCGCGGAGAAATTGCTTGCAGCGTCCGCAAAAATGTGTTCGTTAGCTCGTGCTTCATTGAACCTATTATGGGAAGATGAACTGCTTCGGCCTTTACCAATACATGTTAGTGAAGTGGGGAAGTGGTCACTGCCATATGGGTCAGTGCCCACTCCCCACTCAAGACATGGAAAGAGAATTGCCGAAGCAATAGCCAAGTCAAGATTTACTACTATGTATATTTTATTGGCGCAAGGGCGTCGGAGGCCAAAGAGCGCCAAGACAATGTTTGTTTTGTCACATTTGTTAAAATGCCATGGCGATGATTGTGTTGTACTTTATAAAAATAGTGTATATATGGGTGTAAGGGGCCCTTATTCTATGAAGCGAAGATGAATAAGATGAGAGGTAACAGTGACGATGTTTATGTGTGTGCTGGGAGCGCCATAACATAACAGGGATGGCGGTGACGTCCCTGGCACGTTATGAAAACGCTCAGAACCACCCTCATTGGGTGGCCCTGATGTCACACATGGTATGAGATGAGTGCTAAAAATCCAATGTCAGCGAGATAGGCTAGAAGGCGTTCACTTCTAATCGGGGGTTGATCAGATAAAAGCAAGGATGGGTGTAAGGGTATCGTGTAGGTGTATAGTTCTGGGAAGTGTCGTTTCCTTGCTTCATGGTATGCCAAGCATTCAATCAATACATGGAGGACTGTAAGTCTTCGTCCGCATTTCTCACAAGATGGTGGTGGGGTTCCGTTTAAAAGATATGAGTGTGTAGCGTGTGTGTGACCTATTCTTAATCTGCATATTGATATTTCTGTAAACCTGTTCCGTTTCTCTGTGTTGTATTTCCCTATGTGTGGTTTTATAATGTGTAGTTTGTTTTCGATTTGTGTGTCCCACTGTACCTGCCACCGCCTCTGAAGCATTCTCCGAACTAGTGGTTTCATGTCTAGGTAGGGCGCATGTGGGATATCTACAACACTGCGGAGAGCCGCCACAGCAGCATTCTGGTCAGCAATTTCATTGCCCGAAATTCCGCTGTGCCCAGTGTTACGAATGGGCCAGCGCCGCAGTACTTCCCCGCATCACTCCTCGGCTGTGCAGCGAAGCCACTCGTGCGCCTTTGAAAACACGCGCAATCATGTCGGCAACACGGTGCGACAAAGCCGCGTCAGACGCTTTGCTCTCGGCAAAACTTCGGCGGCTGCCTGCACGGCTCGTCTCCACGCTCTTCAAGGACACAGAGGCCCCGTCGATCGCAACGGAGTCCTCCTCTCTCCCCTTTCTCGGACTCAATGTGCCCGAGGCTATGAACGGCTTACGAACTCTGGAAAGAGTGTTGTGCGTGTTCCAGCCTGTTGCGTTTGACCGTTATCGCTTTTGGGTATAAATAGAGCTGCCCAAGCGTTATAAACCATTCCTGTCAGAGCAGCGAATCGATGTTGTCGCTCTGCTCGAGTTCTGTATTGTAACCTCGCCCGTCGGGGCATTGTTCTTTGGCTTCGGCTCACCTCTCGCTATGAAGTAAACAGTTACGTTAGCCTACGGCTTCTGGACTTCTTCACGGCTGCAACAGCGGCTGGCCGCTCGCATCATACACGCTACCACTCGTATGTCGGAGGCCACGGAGCTTGGATCAGGTGCCCCCGCCCGGTCGCAACACCAGGTACCCAGCACACTACTACAGTCAATTTTAGAGCGTAAGCAGACATTATGGATTTGATAAGACGGTTTAAAATAATGTTTCTCGTTGGTTTTCCAGAATAGAGAGCTAATACTACACTCAGGGAGTCTGTAAAAATAATGGAACTGTGTATTCTGGTATCTGTAATGTGTTCCACAGTGGTTAAAATGCCGTGTGCCTCAGCTGTAAAAATACTGGTATTTTTGTTCATTGTCTTTGTGATAGCAAAGTTTGGGCCATGTGCAGCGCATGACACAGAATGGGCGGACTTGGAGGCATCTGTGTAAAACGTTGTGTAGGGATATTTGTGTCGTAGATGTAAGAAGTGCTACAAGATGAGTTCTCTTGGTGCAGTTCTTTTAATACTGGCTCTAAAAGATAAATCACAAGAAATCGGGGGCATTTCCCAGGGAGCAACAAGGTCTGTGATCGAAGTTTTCTAAGTCTCGCTAAAAGAAACCCCAAGCTCTTCAGCGTGCACTATCACTGTCAACGAAAAAGGCATAGATATAGAGGGCCGACTGAGAAACGAGTGCATGGCAGAGGTGTCATTGACAATAAACGAAGAAGGGTGATTTTTTATGGATGTTGTCTTCATGGCATACATTAGATCTGTGTACAAGCGCTGGTCTTCCAGGCACCACTGGTCACATTCCACATATAGGCTTTGTGCAGGACTCGTTCGGAAGGCTCCTGACGAAAGGCGAAGCCCAAGGTGCAAAACAGGGTCAAGCATTTTTAAAGCGGTTTTCGAAGCTGACCCGTATACTACGCTCCCATAGTCCAACCGCGACTTTACTAAACTGTTGTAGAGACGCAGCAGGCACATCTTATCTGCACCGTAGGAGTGGTGGGATAGGACTTTTAGGATATTCATTGCCTTTATACATTTTATTTTGAGTAGCTTTATATGTGGAATAAATGACAGCTTTTCATCTAGCACAATCCCTAAAAACTTGTGTTCCTTCTTCACAGGCACAGCCACTCCACTGAGCTGGACGGTGGGCTCAGGGTGAATACCACGCCTCTTGGAAAATAAGACACATGTGCTCTTTTGAGGATTTAGCTTAAAGCCATTTTCGTCGGCCCATTTTACAAGCCTGTTTGTGGCAAGTTGTAACTGCCGTTCACAGATAGACAGGTTACAGGACCGGAAACTAATATGAACATCATCCACGTAAATGGAGTTAAAAATGGTACGGGGCAGAGCTTTTCCAAGTATGTTCATCTTAGCTATAAAAAGTGTGCAACTAAGTACTCCACCCTGAGGAACGCCATTATCTTGCATATACAGCGCAGATACTGCATCCCCGACCCTCACTCTGAATGTTCGTTCAGACATATACCTTTCAAGGGCATTAAGCATATTCCCACAAATTCCAAAAGATTTCAGGTCTCCCAGGATGCCGTAGCGCCAGGCAGTGTCATATGCTTTTTCTAGATCAAAAAATATGGACATGCAAAACTGTTTGTTAACAAAGGCATTTTTCACATACGATTCAAAAGCGACAAGTTGGTCTGTTGTTGATTTGCCCGACCGAAAACCTGCCTGGCAGCTGTCCAGAATACCATTGTATTCCAGGAAATATAGTAACCTTCTGTTGATCATTTTTTCGAACAGCTTGCACAAGCAGCTGGTCAGGGCAATTGGACGATAACTTGAAACACAGGATGCATCCTTTTCCTCTTTCAGCAGTGGCACAACAATAGCCTGTTTCCATGCCTTAGGAAAGTGCCCAGCACGCCATATTCTGTTAAATAAAAACAGGAGAGTATTGATTGTGTCTGTATGAAGGTGTTTGATCATGCCGTACGTAATGTTATCTGCACCTGGCGCAGAAGGCTTGCAACCAGCCAACGCAGTCATGAGCTCGTGAAGGGAGAATGGAGAGTTATAGGACTCGTTTGATTGCTTGTGGTCACGTATGGACTTCCGCTCAGCTGACTTTTTGTAGTGTATAAATGTGCTTGTGTAATGTTAAGAGCTTGAGACGTGTTCGAAGTATTGTGCCAGCGCGTTTGCCTGGTCCTCTAGGGTGCCACCAGTGGTGTCAACAAGGGGTAAGCCATGTATGCTTTGTCCATTTTGTTTTCTTATCCTGTTCCAAACCTTTCTTGTATCGGTGAAAGAATTTATTGAAGTTAAGAAGGACCTCCAGCTATTGTTTTTGGCCTGACGGCGAATGCGCCTTCCCATGGCTTTGGTGCGCTTGAACGCTACAAGGTTGTCCGCAGTGGGGTACCTGCGAAGAATGCCCCACGCCTTGTGCTGTGCCTGGCGTGCTTGTCGACACTCTTCATTCTACCAGGGCCGCCTTAGGTTACTTGTGTTGCCAGAAGTCTGAGGAATGAAGTTCTCTGCAGCGTCAAGGATATGTTCTGTGATAAAGCTACAAGCTTCATCAATACCCAAGAGTTCTATGGAAGGGTGTGTGAGTTGAGATTTCAGCTTAAATTTCTCCCAGTCCGCAGCGGTTTCTTTAAACCTTTTAGTTGAAATGGGAGTGTAGGGGTGGTCTCTGTCTAGGCATCTCAGGAATACTGGGAAATGGTCACTTCCAAGCGGTTTTTTTCGACCTGCCACTCAACGAGTGGAAAAAGAACAACAGAACCGATTGCCAAGTTTATGTGTGAGTACGTGTTGTGTGTAATGTTATAATATGTGGGCTGTTTTTTGTTGAACAAACACGCACCAGATGATACTAGGAAATGTTTAATCAAGCGGCCGCGAGCGTCAGTTCGCCCAGAACCCCAGAGTTTGTTGTGTGCATTTAGGTCTCCAACTAAGATAACTGGTTCAGGAAGCTCATTTACGAACGGCTCAAATTCTGAGGTAGGCAATTGATGATCCGGCGGAATGTATAAGGAACATATTGTAATTACCCGACCAAAAATGATCACAAGGACAGCAACTGCCTCAAGGCTGGTGAGTAGTCTAATGGACAGGGATGGAATGGATTTTCGCGTCACAATGGCAACCCCACCAGATGAATGAGCAAAGGCATCTCTATCTTTCCTGAAGACAGTGTATTGTTTGCTTAGTTACTTTGCTTGGAATTGAGGTGTGTCTCTTGGAGGCAAACAATACTGGATTGATGTTTATAAAGGAGTTCATATACATCATCCAAGTTTTTTTATAAGACCCCTACAGTTCCATTGAACTATGTTTTCAACAGCTATTATGGATTAAAGATAATAAAGATGTAGTTGAGAAGTTTCCTATTTTGGTTCATGTCAGTGTGTCTTGTTTAGGGCCTGTTGTACGATGAGGTGGTTTTTTTCCCACGGCCAAAAGTGCTGCGGCGCTCATTTTGCGCCTGCTGGGCAGGTTGAGGGAGGCCGAGGTGCCTATGTCCTCGTCTGACAAATTAGGCGGCATCGACATGGTGTCCATCCGACATCCACCTCGCGGATTGGTTCCTGAGGTGGCCGCAGGCTTCTTGGTTGGAACCTGCGGTGCGGGAAGGGAAGGAGTGCGTGTGGGGCCACCTGAGTTCATGCTCTCAATGCCCTCGGGTGTGGTGCGGGCCAATGGAGCTGGACTGGAAGAGGCCGGACCAGTCCCAACAGCGCCCGTCACCACATTCTCCACGGGCTCCGCAGACGTAGTGGCGGGGTGCTCGGCTGTGGACGGCAGCCCAGCAGGAGGAGGAGCCACCAGGGCCTCTGCTGTAGAGGCAGGAGCTGGTGGTTGCTCGGAGGGAGTTAACGACAGCGGCACATCAGCTAAGCTGCATTGTGTCGCAGTACTAACCAAACGTCGCCCCAACCCCCGGCGGGCGGCGTCTGCATAGGATGCAGCCGAAAACATCTTGTGTTTTTGGCGTGCTTCAGGGAAACTGATATTTTCGGTTACTTTGATCTGAATGATCTATTTTTCTTTCTTGAAAGATGGGCAAGATCATGAGTATGCAGCGTGTGAACCACTGCAGTTCGGACATTTCATGATTGTGTTTTTGCAGTCATCAAAAGAGTGATCATTCTCGCCACATTTCGCACAGGTGAGCTTGCCACGGCAAGCTAGAGTTCCATGACCGTAGTGTTGACATTTAAAGCATCGCCTCGGGTTTGGAATGTAGGCGCGTACACGACAGCTAAGGAAAGCTGCCTTCACTGTCTCTGGCAGGGTAGAGCTAGCAAATGTTAGGATGATGTGTCGGGTCTTGATCTCTGCTCCATCTCTTCTCATAACAATTCTACGGACACCAACAACACCTGGGTCATGCAGTCCCTCAAGGAGATCATCTCTGTCTCATGGAGGAGTTCTTTGTCAGAGATAACACCTTGGACAGTGTTTAGCGTGTGGTGTGGCGTAACTGTGACAGTGAAGTTGGCAATTTGTTCTTGCTTCAGGAGGTTCTCACTTTGGTTTTTTCGCATAACTTCAACAAGAAGGTCTCCAGAGGGCATCTTTTTGGCATTGTAGTCTTTTCCAACAATGTTTTCAATACACTTGGCAATCAAGAAGACTGACAGGTCGGTGATAGGTTTTTCGTCGGTCGAGTGTTCAACAAGGTATTTGCTGAAAGCTGCCTGAGGTGGTTGGGTGCGGAGTGCTTCGGTGCGACCCCATTTTGGAGGTCGATCAGGGTGTTTTTGCGGGAGCTGAGAAGATAGCCATAGAAAATGGAATCAATTCGGTGGCAAGGCCAGTCGCCCACCACCGAGCCCAACAAGGGAACGTGGCTTTGAAGCGCACGTTAACTGTATCTCGCCACTATAACCCTATGCTCGGGGTCTAGGGTGAAGCCTTCGCACAGGGTTAACCCTCGCCGCCTGGAGAAAAAACGGAGAAATAAGGAAGAGAGAAGATGACAGGACAGGGTTAGGAAAGACGATAGGAAACTAAAAGAATGAAGAGGACAGGAAAAGGCGACTGCCTGATTCCCCCCAGGTCGGGTCAGACTGGGGGCACTGTCTACGGGAAGCGGGGGCCGAAGTGGTGTGTTGCCTCTGCCAGGGGTCCATGAAGGTCCAAAACAACCCTGACTTTGGCTCAACCACCAGGATGCCCTTTTCCCCGGACACGGCAAAGCCACGCACAGCCGGGACGTGGGTGCGTCCAACCCACATGTGCTCGGGTCCGTGGTGTTGCAAGACACCAAATGCCTACGACAGTAGGCACCCCTGCGGAGCTCGGGACCGTGGTGGCGCTACTCACCAAAACATCTTGAGTACACAAGGTGCCCCCTGCGGGGGCCAAGTCAAGATTTGAGTATGTATCGTGTCCTATGTTATTGTATGTAGGCTGTTTCTTGTTGAAAAGGCATGCTCCAGAGGATGTTAAGAACTTCTCTATCAGGCGACCTCGGGCATCCGTGCGAGAAGAGCCCCAAAGAGAATTGTGTGCATTGAAGTCGCCTGTTAAGATGTACGGTTCAGGAAGCTGGTCGACCAGCGCCTCAAAGTCAGAGCTCAGAAGTGCAAGATCAGGAGAGATGTAGATGGAGCATACCGTTATCAACCTATTAAAAATTATTGTGCGGACGGCTACAGCCTCAAGGACGGTGTTCAAGGTGACAGGGTGGCATGCTAAGGATTTGCGGGCGATTATGGCTGGGAGGAGATAGAATTTGACTTGTCAAGAGATTCAACAATCAAGAAGCGCGGATTGTAGGATGCAATTGTTGGCAAGGGTGGGAATGAAGCTTCGGTGCGGCGCCTTTTCGGGGGCCGATCACGTTTGGGGGGGGGAGGGTTGGAAAATGCCATATGATACATTGGAAAGCAGGGAGACGGGGGTACTTTCTCCTTTGACCTTACCCTGGTAGCCAAAGAGGTCCCGGAGCTCCCTGCCTGGTAGACCGGCAGGGAGCCCATCGGCCGGAGCTTGACCAAGGCTCCGACGGCCACCGTTCACGGCTTCTGACCATTCACCTTTCAACTTCTAGCCACGGTAGGTGACAGCTTAAGTATGGGGGGCTCGGGGTATGCGGTGTCGCCACTCACCGTCACCAAGATTACTCAAGGTGCCCCGTGCGGGAATGTAAATTATTAAAAGGATGTAAAAACTAAGGCACCTGACACAACAAAGTCAATCAACAGCCATTCGTTTGTCCATTACAGCCGGATTGCAGACAGCAGCAAGCTGCGGTTCCCGCAATGACCAAATCACACAATATACTACTTGCGTTGACGAAAACGTTCTGGTGTGTAGACAGTAAAGCTAGTCCTACCAATCTATCTTCGCCCATGGTGGACCGAATCCCCGTCTTCAGTCTACGAAGAGCTGAAAAGCATCTTTCTGCGGTCGCAACGCTGATCGGCAGCGCCACCAGGACCTGTAGGTGTGTGAGAACGGTCGGAAAGATGTCCGTGTCGCAAGCACCGAAGGCTACAATGGCTATTGACGGAATGCAGACACCACATTCCTACTCTCGGCCGCACTTTGCAAACCACTAGTCGTCCTCAACGCGGAACGCCTGTGCAGGAATAGTCGGTGACATGCGAGTAATTGAGCCGCACACCCGCCTAATTTTTTATCAGTATCCCGGGAGCGTCGATCGTTCTGTTGATACGCGCCGTATGACGGAGTGACCGGGCAAACTCGGTTCGCCGCATCCGCACTAAGCACTGGCTGTGGCGGCCGTCGTCTCCTAGGCTGTTCCATGAGCAGAACGCTGCCCCCGATTTTTTTCCTTTGCTTACCATACTGCCTACCGAGCAGCCGCTAACGGTGCAAAGAGGGCAAGTGAAAGTGTGATAGCAGCAAAACTCGAAATATGCGTTATTGGCGATTTACAAAGTATTGGCACAACGGGCCTTCTCGAGAACAAAGACGGCCAGTACACAAAGCTCACTGCGATAATCGAATGAAATGCTTCGGGGCTGCGCTCAGCTTTTGAAAAAGCCTAGCACACCAGGGCTGCCGCAACCAGTGCTTAGCGCGCATGCGGCAACCTCGTCGTGTTTTCCGTGTCACTCCGTCATGTGGCGCTGATCAACCGAATGGTCGACGCTCCCGTGGTATTAGAGAGTTTTAGCTGACCGTTTCTGACGGTCAGCTCCGCTCTGATAGCAAGCGGGAGCGCCATTGCGCATGCGTGGCACGCTAGCGCGCTATTGGCGATACCAGAGCGGGACCCCGCTCCGCTAACCGGGGCCTCTTAGCGGACCGTCGCGGCTCCGTGGTCGCGGCAGCTTACGCTACCGGGCGGAATTTTAACATGGCTGCCCGCGCAATGCGAGCGCGCTCCGGCGAACTTCGTTTGTTCAGTTGAAACACGACCGACGAAGCCGCGAAAGCGCTTCCGAATAGGCAATGGTGCCACACACCTCAAAGATCTTTAAAACGGAAGCGAAAAACGTCGACCGAAGCGCGGGGCTGCTTCTATGCAGCGCCGAGAAAGACAGCCTTGACAACGTGAGGGTTCGAGCTAGTTGGTACTAGTGAAAATATAAAGCGCAACAAATTTAGACACAAGACGAATGACACAGGGACAAGACAGCCTTGGCTTGGCTATTCCAAAGTCTATCGGCTTGTTTATTGTTATTTGCTTTAAGCTCTTGCTTTAAAGCTTTGCTTTAAAAAAGGTTAAATGACGCCAAGAAACACGGTATTCTGCTTTGTTTTGGCGACCAAATACAAATTCTGATGTTTTCTTTAGGTTGAAGTTTTGGTTTACAGGCGCACGCGACACGACCAGTCACGGGAATAATTCCCCGTCGAGGGAGATACGGTTATCGCTTAGCTAAAAGCCTTTGGCTGCTGACGCTCCGGTTGTGCTGAGCGGGACGTCGGTAGCATAGCGGAGCGTCAAAAACGGTCAGCTAAAACTCTCTATTGACGAAAAATTGGGCGAGCGTACACCCGGCGGCAAAATAAGCCGGGGCAAAACGCGAGGCAAAATGCATTGCCGCGCCATCTGACGTTGCACTTCTGGTGTTGAGACACCGATGTGCGAGTGCGCGTCCAATCCCTGTATACTGCCTTTTCCTTCCTTCAAGCGGCAAAGCTGTTCCCATTGAGCGCTTGGCGCTAGGGGTCACTTTTTATGCTCAACACGTCTCACTGGCACACGCTTCGGCGGCGAACGACGAGGGTGAAGCGCGATTTTACTCCATCTCTCCGGCTCTGATGAAGGACGCATTGCAACGAGATTTCGTTATCTTAGCTCTAAGGGCGATAGCGTTTGTTTTGCTTTCTAAAGGTGAAACTTTTGGTCTGTCTGTGTCAATCAATTCAACGCGTGTTGCAACCTATTACTAGTTTTGCTTATAGCCAAAAAGGGTGGCATGTTGGGCCACTACCACGCCGATCTCTGCTCGTGTTCTTTTCGTTAATACTTGCTTTAGCACTTGTACAAGGTGACTTATCACACTTTATTCAAATAATCTACTTCTCACCTGACTTCGTTTCCATTTCGGTGTGCTCATTTTTAGTTACCAACCAACTGCATCTTTTAGGCAAACAATACAAAAAAGACGCGAAGAGATATAAGTAGCACAACATCGTCACCCAGACGGGCGAGACATGTTGCCTGTTGGATCGGGGCAGATCATGGCAGACTTTCGCCGTTCGCAGCCGAAGCGTATGCAAGCGAAGCATGTTGGAAAGAAAGTGACCCTATGGCCAAACGCTGAATGTGATCAGCTTTGCCGCTTGAAATGGAAGAAAAGACAGGGCAGCGAGCGTGGTTAGACGCAAACGCGCACATCGATGTCTCGACACCAGAAGTGCAACGTCAGGTGTCGCGGCGATGCATTTTGCCACGCGCTCGCGTACCCCGGCTTATTTTGCTGCCGGGCGTACCTTCAGAGTAGCACATACTCGCACTGTGCGATGGCCCAACCAAAGAATCCATCACGAGAAAGCTTCGCGTTCCCCATCGTCGTAATTAGACGGAGGGATGCATGTTTTATTATTTGCGACATTTTAAAGCTACTGCACATATTCATTTTCTGGGGACGCCAATCTATATTTAGACCCACTTCGGCTCTGTCTTCAGTGTCCCTTTAAAGGGGTCATGGAGACAAAGTAAGAATTTGTTTTAATCGAAAGATTTCGTGTTTTGTGATGCCCCAGCGCTTGTCAGGAAGCAAACGATGGATGCTTTATACTCACTGACAAATTAACCAACTAAAATTAGAATTTCGATTCTCCCGCCAAATCGTGTGTTTTCGTTGTCTGCAGTGATGTCATGTGCTGGGGCAAACGCGCGCGGGGGAATCTCGGAGGCCGTGGCTGGGGCGTGGCCTCCGCGATCGGCTACCGGCGGCGCGTCCTTGATCCGGCCGTTCCAGTCGCCCGGGGAGAGCGTAAGTTGAAAAGGGGGATTGGCCGCGTTTTTCGCTGCACCACTGCGCGCGTAGCCCAAGGTCGCTTTCCCTGGCGCAGGCGGGCGCAGAGGACGAAAATTTGGCCTTCGCAGCCTGTTTTCGACGTTTAATAAAAAGAAGTTACCGCGCACCAATGCAGGAGAAAGGTATAGTTATTGGTGCCTTTGAATTTTCGACGAAGACTATGCCCGAGGTGACGCATAAGTGAATTCGTTGCGAGGAGTACTCCTTTTTGTACTCCCGCATGGTTCCAAAACAACACGTTTTCAGGTTTTATTTCTAAAAATCTCGTACATGTTGTTTGGAACGCACGGAACGCATTCTCCGTGCGTTCCGAGCAAGAGCCAGATTATGGGAATTCAAGCGACCGAAATCTAACCATTAGTAAACAAGAAAATACCACCTATGTCATTTCCTTTTTTCGCCTTCAAACGTGCGGTCTTTGACAGATTAAGTAAATGACATGGCAACACTACTTGAAACGTTTGGCACAACTTTTGCCGCGATACTATTTACAGGGACGTCGTATACTTCAGCATCAGAAGTGTATACTGTCCAAATGGCTATCAGTATATCTTCCACAATAGGCAAGGCAAATGTGCTGGTGCCGTTTATTGGCATGCATGCTTGCAATACTAACGCACAACGAGACTTCCAGTCTACTATAAATGGACGTGGTCTAAGTAATGTCATAAATCTTTAGCCGAGGTACGATTCCTAGTTCTCTACTTGGTGTGTTTATACTGATATCCCGAATAACTTACTTACGGCCAATGTTGTGCATACGTATATTAGTGAACACGTTAACTGCTCACCGAAAAAATAATACCGTTAATATGTCATGCCCATAAATTATGTGCAGAATATTACCTCAGCGAATCTAGAAATTCAGAAACATTCTTTCGACGAAATACACATGTAGAGTCGATAGCGGTGTGAAACGCATCGCTGAAAACCATAACCTTTTCACTGACGGCAAATAATTTGGTAGCGAGACAATTGAGACCCCTACAGATATTAAAATAAAACGCAAAAAAAGTCGCCTGCCTACAAACAATACACGATAGCTTATTGGTGTTACGAAACACACGCACATACACGCGCACACACACACGGATACCTAGAGCATTCGACACGCTGCGATATCGCGCGAAAATGTTGTAACCGCGGAAAAAGAATCCAGCACGCTGACGTTCACTCTGCCCGAGATGACCGAACCCTGGTAAGACATTAGGCTTTCAAACAAATGACCACTAACGCCGCATGCAAACACAATCGTGGGCGTTAAACAACGCAAGTTAAAGGAGCCCTGAAAGGCGTTTTGAGCACACTAAATGAACTAGCGCAATCGTTAGATTTGGTCGTCAACGTCATCTGTGCCAAGTATTACTCTTTTACGCGCAGCGGAAAGCTCACACTTTTGTTGCAAAGTTCGTCGCTTTTTTAAAGCAAAGCTTTTTACCTCTACCCCCCCCCCCCCCCCCAAGGGTTCTTTCGCGACCGTTGGTGTCACCAGAAAACTCCAGCGAACAAATAAAAGAATTTACTGGCACCGCCGGGAATCGAACTAATAGACTAACAAAGCGAGAGCCCGTTGTCTTACCGATTTAGCTACGAACCCACGCGAAGACAGACAAGACAGGTGGTGTACTCACCAAGCACATCTACGGGTTTACCCCCTGCATTCTCGCTGATTGCCACGTGAAAGCGCCACGCGACCACTCACGCCCGTCTAGCGGCCCTGTGCGCACCTTGCTCATGTGCTAAGAGTTAGAAAAATTAAAGGAAGCTCACACCAATGCATGGCATCTCACTTCTAGTACGCCATTGTGCTAAAGCGTGTGGCCTCCAGTGTTCACGTAAACAATCACAGCTCCTTGTCGTCCGCCCTCGCGCCAAACCAAGGAATACATTAAAATAATCCTTGATTGCCAGGCCATCACTCCAAGCACCAGCATCAAGATCCTGGGCCTACATCTCGAGGCTAACACCAAGAGTGACGTCTCCTTGCAGCGCCTCAAAAACAGCATTAATCAAATCATACACATGATGAGGCGAGCTGCCACCAAGAAGCGAGGCCTAAAGGGATCCGGTACCTTTCGATTAATTGTAGCTTTTGTCCTCTCGAGAGTTACTAACGTCTACCCCCTGTCTTCTTCTCGGAAAGGAAGACATAGAGATGCTTTATATAATCATTAGAAAGGTGGTCGAACAGGCCATTGATCTTCTCATAAGTGCGTCCACACAGAGGCTGCTTAGCACGGGGCTCCACAACACGGTGGAACAGTTCATAGAAGGCCATCTTTCTAACCAGAAGGTCCGACTCAGAACTGCGATGGGTAACCGCATGCTTCACCAGATTGGCTGGGCAACGCAGAATGTCACTCCGCTTGACGTACTCCCAGTCTCTTGGCGACTAAAACTAAAGATGCTCCCATTACTTTAAAATATGAACCCCTCCCATGACGAGGGTCACCGAAAAGCACGGGCTCAAGCGCTAAGCACCACCCTCGGTGGGGATTATGCAGTTATCTACACAGACGCCTCCAAACATCGAGGGCAGCAATACGCCATCATCGTGGCTACCTCCAGAACAAACCTCGTTGCGTGTACCTCGCTTAGGACCCAAGAAATGACGGAAGCAGAAGAGGCAGCCATCACCTTGGCTCTCGCTCAACCAGGGGTTCGGAGTGTAGCCATCGATTCCCAGCAAGCCTACTGGAATTACCAGTAGGGTTGGGTGTCCTGACCTGCACTGCGCGTGCTAAAAAACCACTCCCCAAACGGTTCTGTTCAGCTCATCTGGACACCCCCTCACGCTTCAATGGAAGGCAACAAATACGCCCACCCAACAAGCCTGCGCTTTTACCTCCCGTGCTATGGAGCTGCACGAGGACAGTCACCCGCTTGTCACGTTCAGGGAGATAACCCAGCAATATCGCCTTCTGAGACGGACCGTACCTTCGCCTTATCCTGAACTTTCCAGAGAACAACGAACTACCCTACAATCCGGGCTCCTTCCCACAGCCTACGCGTCTTCACTTAATGTATCCGAATCACTACGGCGCTGAATGTAAATTTTGCTCAGAAGTAGGAACACTCCGCCCCCTAATCCGGGTGTGCAACTTTAGCCCTGAGCACCCTCCTCTCTTTCCGTCAACTACCCAACAAGAGCAATGGGAGATGCTGCTTGCTGCTGTCCAGGCCATCTCTACCTACCCAGCTTCAGCGGGTGGACAGAACACAGGCCGCGCGGACTGCATATGGGCCCCACAGAAGAAGGAATCACTCCCCTGGGCTGCACTCTGGGCCGTTCAGAAATCTGAACAGAAGTATTTCTTCCTCCTCCTCCTCCTCTGCCGCAAATCTCGTCGCCTCTGTCCGCGGCGCAGAGACGGAGGAGACAGATCGTCTAACACCGGGTTGGAGCTTACTTTAATTTTATAAAAAAAGTTTCCACTTTTGTGATACACCAATACAACTCAACCAAACACCGTTCATGCTTCATGCATTGATTTAACCTTAACAAGAACAATACCTCTTTGAAGTAATAAATGGTGTGGTTAAGTGCATTTCACTTCTCTCTGGTTTAGCTATTTGTAGAGCGATGTGAGTGAATTTAAGTGACGTCGCATGGGTAATCGTTATGGGTGCCGTTTACAGCTTTGCTTTCCAGGAAATTCCAACCACATTCACGGGGTGAATTGGCGCGATTTTTTTCTCACCCTTGCCTTCGTGTTTTTGGACGCCACCATCTTCACATGTCTACATCATCGATTCCCAGATGTTCGTCATGAGCTAGACATCCTGCTACTGGGCGGCTTTTTCATGCACTTCCGGCAAAGAGATGAGTCGTCTGCTCAGCGTCGGCTCGCCGGCTGATCTGCCAGCGGTGTGCCGAGTGCTTGGACATTTTACGACAAACTAAACAAGTGTAAACAAACGCTTAACCGTTTGTATTGAATGCAACACGGCCATAACACGACATGGATATTCTCTTACCTGAGTACGTTCCATAAAGAAAGCGTTGAAGCCCCGTAACACTTCTTTCGAGCAGTCGCAGAGAACGCCCTGAGCCGGATGCCCGGGTTTGACGCATACATTTATTCAACTTCAAAACAATCCAGATATGCGTTTCGAACGAACACAACGTCACAACATGCGTTGCAAGTCAGAACCGCAATTGACAGACGATGGGTTGCCTCCTCCTGCCCGTCGTAAATTCGGCACTCACCTCGCGGGCGGTTTGCGGGGACGAACAGCAAGTCACTTAACTCTGGCGCACAAGCCGAGATGGCTTTTAGCCACGCTCACTGCACATACCCCATGCGAGGTTGAGTCGTGCGTCGCTCGAGAAAGATAATCCAGATCATGGGAAGCACTATCCACCCGCAGAAGCACAACGTCGCATTTCATCGCGAAACAAAGGCGTCCACAACACACACACCATCGCCTCCTGTAATGCCCAACGCATCTCGCCCTTCCCAATGGGAGTGAGTGGTACGCCTGGAGTGCCCAGATGTCGCGAGCACAAGGTCGTGGGTTCGATTCCCGGCCACGGCGGCCGCTCTTCTGATGGAGGCGAAAAGCAAAAACGCTGGTGTGTACGAGATTTCGGCGCACGTTAAAGATCCCCAGGTGGTCAAAATTGATCCGGAGCCCTCCACTACGGCGCGCCTCCTCGCCTGCGTTGCGTCGGCGCGTTAAACTGTACAATCAATCAATCAAACCCAGATGTCGCGAGGTGGGGCCCCGAGCTGAACCGGGATCATGCAACCGTAACTGACTTCTGGAGCGCTTTGTGCCTTGTTGCCAAGGCAACCGATGTTTGAGATTGTAAAAAAAAACGGCGCTCTCTCCAGCGCTAGAAAGCTCAGAGCCGCGGCGGAGCA
This sequence comes from Haemaphysalis longicornis, assembly GCF_048455015.1. NCBI lineage: Eukaryota > Metazoa > Arthropoda > Arachnida > Ixodida > Ixodidae > Haemaphysalis > Haemaphysalis longicornis. The sequence continues at coordinate 83,976,293 of NW_027526203.1, read as the reverse complement.
AGTTTGCCAACGTCGCCGCTCTCAACCACGCGTCGCCCCAAGCTGAACTGGTCACATGATTGAAGCGTTTTGTGCACGGGTTCTGTATCGGTTTAAAATGTCTTTCACATGCCGCCGGCAGGAATTACCACCGCCGCAAAATAAGACCCGTCACCAGCGGGGCCACATCCGATACGGCGCTTTTTGGATAAACAGTGAGCGGTGCATCAAAGGGAACGAGCGCACGATCCTCCCCGTGCGGCTGCGTGTTCGCCGCCGAGAAAAAGTCACGTGCCGGCGGCCGCCGATAGCAACTGCAGCAACGTACACCGCGAAAGGGCAAGGCCAGGCCGCCGCACACATGCGGCCAGATTTTTCGTTCGCTTTTCCAGCCTTGAGCGGAGTGCGGGATTCATGGTGTCAACAAACCTTGTCCGTAGCAGACGGCCGTCTAATGAGCGCATAAGCGGAAGTACGTCACCGCTGAGGAGCGCAGCATCATGGGAGGGAAGCACTGATCTCCACTTAGTTGCTGGATGGCGCTTCGCCGCTGTCGCGGCCGGGCGCGCGCACGGCCACCGGAAGTTCAACGGCTCGTCCCGGAAGTCGGGCGTCTGCTATGCTTTTCAACCGCTGATAAGCGTCCCCATTGGCGGATTTTGGAATTTTGTTCTCACTTTATTGCATTTTGGCTATACACATTGCGTTCAGATCACAACATATGCTATACCGAAATATGCGACGTTAATATGAAGCAGAATTTAATTGCAAAGGAGAACGAAAATGTCACTTGGGTCTTGGTTTGAGAGACGACGCAGCTCTAACGGGATTTATGCTAGAAATTTTGCTAGGGATTTATGCTAGAAAGAAAACAACGTGGGCACAGCGACAGGCTGTAGCCGAGTTCGTGCGCCCGTTCTATCAAAACAGTTGTCAGTAAAGTGGTCACTGCAGAGCCTGCTGCCTGGGGATGGAGAGCTAGTTACACGGGCACAGTTAACCACGGTTAAGCAAACCGCGGTTAGGCAATACCACAGTTTGCTGCGTTACACGACAGACGAAACTGCGGTTACGTCGCTAACCATGGTTAGCGCAAACTGAGCTTGGCACCTCAGTTCGGTCACGCTAACCGCACTTTCTGCAGCCGCAGTGCTCAAAATCGCACAATTCAGTTCGGACGCAAGTGGCGGCGCATCAGCGGAGGCGAAAACGAAAAATCACCTGGCGTTCGGAAGAGACAAAGGTTCTCAAATAGCGGGCGCCCAAAAGCTGTCCCCAAGACGCGCTTACGTTCTTTGCATCGCTCTCGCAATCAGCGCGACTGCCCGTCAGCAGCGGCTCGTTTCCCGATCCGCCGGATCAACTACGACAAACGCCGCGCTAAATTTGTAAATTCCGCGCGTCGTCCGCCAAAAATGGATATAGCAGGCAATCTTGAAGCGTTTTCAGCGCACGGAAACGATCGGCGCGCGCGTCGGCCGTGCCTGTAAACACGCCGGCGCGCTTGCCCGCACGGCACTGCTTGCGGCCTGAACCGCCCCAGACCACGGCAGCAACAGCTTATCGCATCGCCGCTCTTCGAAATCAATCTGATCGCGGAAAATAACTTCCGCATTCGAGAAAATGGATGTTTATGCGGTAACAAATTGCGCTATGGATTGTAATTCGCAGTTGTAGAGATAGCGGTGGTCAAATATCTACCGCGATGCTAAGATGAAAGTTCCCAACACCGAACAGACCTAAGCAAACCAAGCCGGTTGCGAGCTGTTGGGAAGCCCCTCTTCTCGCCGCGCACGAGTGCGTTGCGTTTGTGTCAGAAGCGAATGCTTTAACGATATTTCTTTTTGTCTACACTGCTTCTCTTTTTTTTATCGTGAAGTTAAAAGTGTGGTAACTTTTTTTGTAGCGCTCATAATCAAGTGACTGCGGTTACCAAACTTGCAATTTCGCGTGCAACATCCAAAACCGCAGTTGGCGATAACCGCGGTTAAAGTTTAGTAACCACGGTTAAACATAACTGCGGTTACTTTCGCCGTGTAACTAGGGTATAAGTTTGCCACCCAACGCCGGTATAAATCCGGCTTAGAGCGAGGGAATCTGCGTAACAAGAGCCCCAGCTTAAAAACGACACTGATATGACATTTGCGTTTCGCTGCGTATCACGCACGTCGTTCAGAATATTGTAATACTTCCAAGTAGAACGTCTTTCTAGACGACTTCTCTGGTCTGCTTGTGCAGTTGACGGCGCAACAAGCAGGCATTTTTGGCGGAATGCGTGCGAAACCAGCCCATGCGTAGCATGCGCTATGCTGGAACGGCCTGACTTCCGGGACGAGCGCTCAACTTCCGGCGGCCGTGCGCCGGACAGCTCGAAGCGCCATCCAGCAACTCTGGTGGAGATCAGTGGAGGGAAGGCTTGCGCGACGTCGACAGTGAAGAATCAGTTGAAAAGGAAACGCGGCACGACGATAATGCGCGGTTTTTGATTTATGATTTCACAGCTAATACTCATCGCTTTAACAAAATTCTTGCGGAAGGAGATCGCTAATACATTGCTTTATTTGGTTACATGTACAGGTCCGCGCAGAAGTAAACGGAGCACGGGAGCTGTGGCCGAACTGCATCGCTGCGCCGCGTATGGGCGCCGACGGGAACCATGGAGCGCTGGTCAAAGAGTGTGTTCGCAGTGCCCCCGCTGCCCTATCTGATATGTTTAATCGCCGCTCTGCTGACGTGTCATGCTCGGCGAGACTGTATTCAAAAGCAGCGCGGGGCTATAGAGCGGCGCTGCTTGCATTGCCGCTCGCAGGCATCTGCGGCGAACGCATCCGCTGCTTATGAGCTGGACGAAGCTGCGCGCGCCCAAAAACGTTCCTTGTTGCGCGCTCTAAAGGGCGGCATAAAATTGTAGGCCGCTGTGGTTTGGCATAGCATGTCATTGCGATATAATTAATTTTAAGCCGGCAATAAAATTGCAGAAACCTATTTTACTGCCTTCAAGCTTTCTTTCTAGTCTAGCCATGTACAGCATGAACAGCAATGGCGACAGAGGACAACCCTGCTTTAAACCTCTATTTGTGACTACCGGTTCCATGCACTTTTGGTCCTCCCAGGTAATTTGCACCTCGCTCTCATTGTAAATTCCCTGCAACAGCTGTATAAAGTCCTGGCCTAATCCCTCCCGCTCAAGTATGCTCCATAGAAGTTCTCTATCTACGTTGTCGTAGGCTCCCTTTATATCGAGAAATGCTATTCATAGTGGTCTCTCCTGAGCCATTGACGCCTCTATGCATTAGGGTAGGACAAATAAATTGTCCTGTAAGCGCCTGTCTCGTCTGAATCTATGTTGTAGTTCCCCCAGTATGCCGTTCCCTTCTATCCACGCCTGTAGTTCCTCTTATGGCTTGCATTGCCAGCCTGTATGCCACTGAGGTAACTGTAATACGCCTGCACGAATCGGCATCAGCCCTGTCTTCTTTACCTTTATATATCATCTTCATCCCACTCTTACGCCAATTGTCCGGTACTTGCTTAGTTTCTATCACTTTTTCAATTGTCCGAATCAGTTGTGCCCAATTGCTTTTTGTGCCCAGTAGGTTTACCAGCCGTATAGGAATTTCATCCGTCCCTGTTGCCGAATCAGCTGGAACATTTTCTTGGGATTTTTTCCAGTTTAGATTTTCCAGCTTTAGCTCTATCTGTATGGACCTCAGTTGCCCCACTCTCTAAATGCTGTAGTCCTCTCTCCGTTCTTCTGAACTTCTCTTGTATCATTGCGCGTATGTGAAATACCGCCTCTTCCCCTTTTAGTACCTGGCCTTCACCGTTTATGACATGACGTTGTACTTTTCTGGTCTTTTTCCTCCGTTCCTTTACACGGTTCTAAAACTTTCTCGGCATGCCTTTATCCTTTGCCCGTATATTCGAAACCCATCGCTCACTTTCTCGTTTAAGGTTTTGCTGTACAAGTTTTTTGTACTTCCAGCATATTTAGGACGTACCAATTCGACTTAGAAGTTATTTCCTCTGCTTTCATTCCCACTCGCTTGGCCTCCCTGTGCTATCTCGATGCTTGCTGTCTTTGTTTATAGCTTCCTTGATTTCTTTGTTCCACCAGCTTCTGGGTTTTCTTTTTCCTTTCCAGTAGTTGCGTTCTTTCGCGTTCCTCATCTTTCTTTGAATGCAACCAATCAGTTCGCTGTATTCCCAATCTGTCGTACGTTGTCTCTCTGTTTCCGTCTCCAGGCTTTTGACAATATTAGCCATTTACTGATCGTTTAATTTCAAGTCGTGCACCACCGTTTTCGGGTTTTGACCTTCCATTTTTCCAAAAGTCAAATTTATTCGTTTATGGTCACTTCCAAGCTGTGGGCACCTATTTCATCTATTTCCATTAGACTCAATTAACCTTTCATACACTCCTTCTGAAAGGAAGCTGTAGTGTATACTGGACTGCTTTTCCCCTCGTTCTTAAGTAATTTGTCGCTCACATTTATTCTCTGTTTACTACAATGAGATTATGTTCTTCACACATATCTAGTATGAGTTTGCCGTTGCGGTCTGTGTATCCGTCCAGGTTCTCAATGTGGGCATTCATGTCTCCCACTAGAATCACCTCTCCCGGCTGTCTTAACAGATCGAAGTCCCCCTTAATGCAGCCTACCAGTTTTTCATTCTTCTGTCTAACCTCACTATCATCCCCTGACCACAGATAATAGACTCGCAACAGCGTTTCTCTTCCCGCTATTGTGCCCTTAACCCACATATGTTCTTCGCAGTTTTCCTTTACTCTGTGCCAATTGGCTCCCTGATGAATAAGCATGCCGACCCCTCCCCCTTTCCTAGTACCTACGGTTCTGTTACAGCCTTGCCATATATATTCATGCATTGCGGCTCAGCCTTAGGCTAAGGCCGCCACCTCGCGGGAGGGAATAGGAGTTACCAAAATTACAACTCTCCGCCTGGCTCCGCGCCGAATGGGACAGCCGGAGCTCGCAACGGCACGCCGGCGGCAGCCGATCGCGGAGGCCATGGCGGGGCACGGCCGGGCTGGAGGAGCGGCGGGCGGGCACTTTCATACGGCCTGCGCTTCGGGTATAGTTCCCACCTTTCACCGCCGCTAGTTCGTAGCGCTGCGGACCAACCCTCGCCGGTTGACCTACAGCACGGGCGGGGTAGAGCGGCGGCGCGCGCGCATTTGCCACTGCCCTAGCCCTGCCGTGGCTACACGTGATACCTCTCCGTGTAAATTTACATGTGCGTCATTAAAATAGGTGACTCGTTCCCTCCTTCTCAATTTTTGTTCTAATAGGGTCAAACAGCCTAACATTCTCACTCGGAAGCGCCTAATCAAAAAATTGAAAGAAACATTTTAACTCGGGGCACATGAAGAAAAATATGCGAGGCCTTCATATCTTAGCGACTGTATTATATGAAAATGGTGAGGAAAGCAATAAATGCGGCATTTTCCGTGACGGAAATATCAGTTATTTTTTCCTTTTGGATGATGCCTTGGTTTGCACAAGCACATGGCACGACCAATGACGCGAATAATTTCCCGCCGAGGGAGATACGGTTATCCTTAGCTAAACGTGTTTCTGCTGCTCACGCTCCGGTCGGGCTGAACGGACCGCTGGCAGCAAGCGCACTGTCAAAAACATACAGCTAAAACTCTTAATCATGCAACTGAAGTGCACAACGAGTTTTCTTTTTGGTGAGATATAGCAGCGAAGGCATTCATTGGTACCGGTGATATTCGGCGGCAGATCCAAAACACGTGCGGCAAGCGTTGTCGGCTCGCTCGGCCAGAGGCGATGCGCCGACTAAGAAAAAAGAGGGTTGCGAGGGTAGAGGGTTGGTTTGAAGCGCCCTCGCTCTGTCAAGAATCTGGTGTATCGTTTCCTTGTTGGGTGTGCAGGCCGTATGAAAGTGCGCGCTCACCGCTCCTCCAGTCTGGCCGTGGGCGGGGGGGCTTGTTTACCGTTAGTCAACCTAGATGGCGCCACAATACCGCGGCGTGCCGTTTGCTGCCTTTTTTTTTTACTGTAGTTGCACGTGGTTTGTTTTTGTTAAGGTAGAAAACAATCGTTTCGTGTAACATGGTGTTCGCTCGACAAATATGGTTACGTGAGACACCGTCGCTTACGCCAATCGGCCAGTGTCGTCTGAGACAACCCCACAGCGCCGCAGTGCTGTGCAGCTAAAACAGCAGCGTGCGCAGTACCAACAGCTGTAGCACGTATCGGTACTTCTACAATTACGTGTACTCTCGCAACTTAAGCTGTTCCCCACTCTCCCCTGAATTCTTACTGCCACAAAAAGAATTTGCCCTAAATGTAAGCGCAAATAGCTCGTTCGGCGAGCCTATAACCCCTGTTTAATTTGCGTTGCATTTTGCCGGCCGCAGCCAATGGCACAGCTGCACATAATACATCATAGGTTCTATTGCGCGAAATGAGCTAGTGGGTCACATGGTCATTCCTTTTTTTCCCTAATTATAGCGTATTTGAGCGAAGTTTACGTTAAAAGTGGTGTCAGTATGATACTATGATTCTAACGAGGCAGTCTTTCGAATGAACAAAACTTGTGTTTTTTCTGCGCTGCCCCTTCAAGGGTACAGTCGCGTGCGACTTCAAGGTAATCGCGCGAACTTGGACCTATGAAGACGATAACACCCCCGCGCGGCATTTTCGGCGCGCCTGGGACCTAGTTTATTCATTCTTCTCTCCTTCAGTCGCTGTTTCTTCAAGCAGTCATCAATCCCGCGGCTAGTAAACCACCCTTTCAGCTTTGTGGTGATTTTATGCGGCTGCCATCCCGTGTGCGCTGTCTTTTTGGGTATTGTGAGTTGCGATGGCGGCCATTGTTATAAATGCCCAGTGTTTTCTGACGATGTGTTTGTGCACACCTTTCAAAAAGTGCTGTCACTTGTAACGCCTCTGTGCTATCTTTCACAGCTTTACATAAAATTTTAGTGCCATCTCGTTTTGTTGTAATTATGCACCAATTAAAATTTTCGCCTTGTTGCGTAAAGGAACGAATACTGCATTACAAATACCAGGACAAGTCAAGCTGAAAAAATGCCCCGATGAGTATACCTCGAAGAGCGACGAGAAATAATTACGCTTAGCCAAGTTTTGCCTCAGCGAGAAATTGCAAGGAAGATTAACTGCCCGCAGAAGACAGTAAACCGAATCTTACAGGCCAGGACAATCGTTAGGAGGATGCGCCGTATCAAAGGAGGCGAGGAAGACCACTCAAGTAGAGGCTGACGAAAATGAGAGCTCGGGCTGTGCATCAGCTTTTGCCCCATCAGGCGTCGTCTTAACGCCCCCGGGCTAAAAAGCTAGGTGGCAGCAAGAAAGCCGTCCTTGCCATCAACGCATCGGCAGAAGCGGCTAGAGTTTCCAAGCGACCACGAAAATTGGACCACGGATGAGTGGCAATAAGTAATCTTCAGCACTGAATCTACGTCCACATCATGCTGGTACCGGCGACCTCGTGTTTGTAGAGTCCCCTGTTCACGGTAAGGTCAGTGCACGTGTGCGTGGATGAATAAATAATAACTGTTTCATCGCCTTTGTTGCAGCTACGAGGTGGGCAACATTCCCAACGTAGCAGCAAGCGGTCGATTCTCCGTGAACGTCTGGAGAGCCGTAAGGCATGCGATGGTCCCCTCCATCGGAGTCCCGGACACCTAGCGGCGGTGAATAACATCGGGCCTCCTCGATTATCCCGGACGGCTCGTTTTATTTTCAATACGATGGTTTCCGTGTCCACACACCACCAGTGCAACATGACTCAAATACCACTGGGGTCACGCAGCTAAAGTGGCCCCAAAAAGCCCCGACATGACCATAATCGAGAATGTTCGGGGATTAATGGGGGCAAATTTGGCTCGGTGCAACGTCGACAACGTTAATGTAGACACTTTTGGCGGCAGTGGAAGCAGAAGGAAATCGTCCCCGACAGGACCCCGACTTGGTGCATTCATTATACGCTTCCCTGTCACGCAGAGTTGAGCAGCTGAAGCAAAACATGGTTGGTGCGACCACGTTTTAAGAGCGACACCTTATTGTTCTATGTTGTGAACCCTAAATTCTGCCCTCATAAAATTGCTTACCGAGCCCAAAAGAATCCCACAAACATTTTGTTAACATTTTATAAGATATTTCTATCGAGTTTCTATTACAAATTGGCCACCGCCTCTTATTAAAAGTCTATAGAGACAAGTCAATAGACCCTACCGGCTTTCAATGTACTTATGAGTTTGGAATTTTATTGACCTTTTATGAAATTTACCTTCATTAGCTTTCTTAAAAGTATTATTGAGTATGGTCGTAACATCTTGTTGCGTGTAAGCCAGGTTTCCATACAGTTTCTGACGGGTTTTTATGAAATTTAACTGAATTAAATTTCTATTATATTATTTTTGTGGCCAGTCATAACGTCCTGTTGCATATAAGCTAAGTTTGAATAGAGTTTCTGGTGAGGCTTTGGTTAAATTTATGTCAATTCGCTATATATAAAATTCCTATTGAGTATATAGTCGTAATATCATGTTGCCTGTGAGTCACGTTTTCAGAAAAGTTTAAGAGTGGAGCTTTTATGGGGTTCGGACTCTCCGGCAGTGATTTCCGTCACCCCAGGCGCCACCGCTCCCAACTGCTCCCAAGACGAAGTGACGGGACGTCCATCGCGCGATCTCGGTTCACGCGGCAGAGCACGCGGCGGAGCAGGCGCCGCAATAACACCCCACATATCTGCAACGATAAACTACCAGACCTCCGTGGGTTGTCTATAGAAACGCAATACAGAGTCTATTGAAACTTAACATAATTGAGCAGCGGGTTCCTGATAAGAAGTTTATTGCCTGTCTAATGACAACAGTCCACAAATTAGAACTTTGACCCCATAGAAAGGCAATACAGTGTTAAAACTGAGTATTTTGAAGGTAATAAAATGCTTGTTGCATTTTTGCAATAAAAAGTTCATTGATTTTATATTGGCCGCAATTTTTACGTTGGAGTTTTGGTGCACTCTATAGAACCGCAGTATGAAATATATAAAACTCAGTGTCTTGAAGGCAATAACACGTTGGTTGAGTTTGTGCAATGAAAAGTTTGTTGAATTTCTAACGGGCACAGTCGATAAGCAATGAGTTTTAATTGACTTTTTATCGACTCTAGGGAAACGCAATAGGGGGTCAATTAAAACTCAACGTGAAATTTCATGAGGGAAGCCTAATTCCTTACCGCATCAGTATTAGGCTACAAAAACAAATGTATTTGTTTTTGTTGTGTTCATTTTTTTTTCGCTTGTTATATTTCTCGGGCATGCTCGGCAAATCGCAATAAACAGTTGTGCCTTTTTACCTCCCCTTTGGGTTGGCTCGCCATGCGGTAAGCCACATGTGCGCACGCGTGCGATCGTCTGTTCTGATACCAGTAGGATGAAGGGATTACTTGTGTTGCCGCGGGAGTAATGGCTGCTTGAACACACAGCGACCGAAGGAGGGAAGGTGCAAACCTGGAACCAGGCGCACTAAAACAAGCCGCGCGAGGGCGTTGTCGTGGTCACTCGACGCTCACGCGATTACCTTCAAGTCGCACGCGACTGTAAAGCTGTGTACCGGGTGACTATCTAGATGGGTGCTGCGGCGGGAACCAAATCCCGGACGTCGTCGCTGGAACGGTTTGTATACAGTCAGGATCAATTTGAAGGCTATCGCTGGAGCACCGAGCAAGCAAGACCAGAACGCCGTTCTGTGGCACTTTTTTTCATTCGCGAAGATGAGATTATGTTGCCCTCCCTCACCCCTTGGCTGTTGCATAGAATTCTCTCACACCCTTCAGCAAAGGCCGACTGCCGCAGTTTTTTTTTTTTCATTCCTTTTGGAGACGTATCCGCGTTTTGTCCCTCGGCAACCTGATAACACCGAAGATACCTCGGCATTGCGGCAGTGCGGAAGCAAATTACAATTTCTTTTTGATACACAACAATGCCCCGGCATGCCGGCATAGTTACCCTGGGAAGGCTGCGTATCAGTGTGAAGTATGTCGATGACAAGAGAAAAGGATAAAGAAAAAAAAAACGAGCGTGTCCTTTATCGTTTTTGACGGCAGTGCGCCCACTGCCTGGAACAACCATTGGAGAAGCAAACCTAGCATAGGGCCCTATTCTCGACTGCACAAATTGCCGGCAATTCAGGCAATTTTCCGGAAGTCTTTTTTGATTGGCTTTCAATTGTGGTCACGTGCTTGCGGTTGACAAAGTGGTTGTGTGTGCTGTCGTCATTATGACGTTTCATGTCGTCTACGGACACCAGTTCTAAAGTTTGCCTTATTTCTCGTTACTAAAGGCGCATAATTCTTGGCCGGCAATGAAAAACCAGACTAAATGCAGCGGACATGACAACGTAAGCCTGTCTTTGCTATTCAACAACAATACTGCTTGTAATACACACCCCCTCTGTGATTGGCTGAGAAGGCGTGACGTAATTTAAACAGTTGGCGGGAACGATTACGTCATGCATTGGTAACTTCAGCCTGCGTAAAAGTTACGTAATGCTACGTAACAGCTTGAAAATGGCGGCTATTTTTGTTGCAAAATACAAGCAAAATAGGGCACAATATTGCCCCGGCTTACGGCACCGTGAAATGTGCGGCAATTTGCAGCAGGCGTAGTTTCGCATGCGCGCTGTTTATAGCATGTTTCCTACCGAAACAAATTATAGTTTCAACTGCTTCCAAGTCAGCGATCATGCAACATACATATAACATGCAGTATTTTGCTTTTATGTTTGGCAATGAAATACAAATTATTTGTTTGGCGTAACCGCAACATAAGAGGGCAGTACAAGCCTCTCCATGACAAAGAGAACCCAATGCATGGCATTTGTTCATACTTGTCCTAGTAAGCTGTTGGGTCACATGATCGAACTCAAGAGAAAAATAACAATGAAAAGTGACTATTTAGTTCATCACAGCGCCGATTGCAGTCGAGCTTGACGAATGAGTGAATCGGCGACATCGGTGCGCTCCGCGGTTATCAGGCGTAACGCTTCGCTGCTCTTATGTGTCATAGAAGCGATGGTCGCGGCCGTCTTTTTCTGTGATCACGCCATAAACTTGTAACAGCAGCAGACGATGGCGTGACGGCGGTGGCGGCAGGGAAGGTGATAACGCAACAAAGCTTGCATTGAAGCAGAGAGCTCAGCTATGTTAATAAAAGCGATTGAAATAAATAAATAGATACGGTAAAAAAAATTGTCATGTTCTTTAGCTCGACATCCGCCTTTCGCTCGCTTTTGGATCAACGTTACTCGATCGCCTTGTGGTGTGGCGCCAAATTTGACCTCCAGAAATGTGTTTTTCTTGTCAACCTCAGCTATCGTCTTAATTTTTATAGTACATGCCAAGTGTTTTTATATCTTTCTTGCACAATATTTGATACCTTGGTAGCGATCTTTATGAGTGACTCGTCAAATTACACTGCATGTCGTCATAGCTATAGGTGCAGCACGTCACTGATTGCTTACGTCGTGCTTACGCAAAAAAACATGGGCGAAATGCCGGCAATTTGTGCAGTCGAGAATAGGGCCCATAATCTCGTTGTGGCTGATGCTAAAAAGTCACGCGAAGGCGCTGTCGTCGCGATCGGTCGGCGCTCCCGCGATAACCTTCAAATTGATTACGTTCCGAGCACAGGAGAATTGGACAGAGTTTGCGGCGCTCGAGTGACTTGTACAGTGATGAGCAATTCAAAACGAACCCCGGAGTGCATGGGCAAAGATACCGCTGCCGTCACCTGGCAGCGGCCGTGGAAAACGCACGGACATGCGCAGTTGATTGATTGATTGTAGGTTTAACGCGCCGACGCAACGCAGGTGATGAGGCGCGCCGTAGTGAGGGCTCCGGATTAATTTGACCACCTGGGGATCTTTAACGTGCGCCGAAATCTCGTACACACGGGCGTTTTTGCTTTTCGCCTCCATCAGAAACGGACATGCGCAGTTGAGATGTCGGGTGCGAGGCTGCGTGTCCCACTGCGATATGTCGCTCTCTCCTCGCTCGCATGCTTGCCTTGTCGCCATGCCGCAAGGGCGCTGCAAGCACTGGAAGTACCAGCGCTGCTGCAGCTGAAGGTGTTGGTCACATTGAGAGCAATGCGGCGCGTATTTGCTTGCAGCGGCGGCCAGTGCTTGCGTGGGAAACGCGTGCACGCTCTCGTAAGGCATGCTGTTGAGCTCATCATGCTTTCTTGAAGAAAACAATCGCACAGATATGGAGCCAAAATAAATGCATGCCGCCTAACTTCTGATGGCGCTGCATTGTTTTGCGTTCGTGGTCCAGTGGCTCCACAATCCAACGATGAACTGGCCGCTATAGGAATGCGCCTTTGTTTAACGGAGTCATGGCTGAATCATTTCACTGCGTTGGTGCTAGTAGCAAACAATAGATATACCAACAGAATTCATCTCCGATGATATAAATTAACTGCAAGCATTGTGTGGTTTGGGAAAATTACTGGCAGAACTCTAATAGTAACAAAATTAGGAAGATAGGCAGGTCCAACCATTCTATAGGCCAGTTGCCCTTGCGCAACAATTTTGGTGGTCTGCTTTTTTCGTTTTTTTTTTGTTTTTTTTTTTTGCAGCCCCCTCAGTGCTTGTATAAATATGCGGAGCGGGCAGCACTGAGCTTGGTTTGGGAGTGACCCAGGTGTCCATCGTTACTTGCTCAAGTTACTGAACCCCGCATGCAAAGCTATGTCGGCAATGTGACGCCGGCACACACGGCGAGCAGGCGCTCATGTAAGCCGAGCACACAGTGACAGCAGACACTTACTTGCGCCGTACCGCTAACAATTCTTTCAGCGCTCTTGCGGCATGGCGAGAAGGCAAGGATGCGAGCGAGCAGAGGGCAACAACACGTCGCAGTGGGACACGCAGCCCCGCTCCCGGCATCACAACTGCGCATGTCCGTGCGTTTTTCACGGCCGCTGCCAGGTGACGGCACCGGTATCTTCGGCCATGCGCTCCGCGGTTCGTATTTGAATTGTTCATGACTGTATGCACTTCAAGCTGGCGTATTACTGCAGTTTGGAGTTTTTTTTTATTTGTTACTCATGCATCCAGTTGCTCTAATGTAAGGAGTTGTATATAAAGCCTTCGTTTCCCTTTATCAGATCCAAACGCCTCGAGTTCGTCAATCGCTGAAAACTTGAACACCATCGCCCTCCAGAGCCTTCTGACCAATCACCCCAGAAAGGGCGATTAGGCTCCTGACCGGCAGATGACTACGAGAAAATGAACACCGCATCCTTACTGCCCTCTCTACCACAGAAGAGTGCGCTCAGTTGCGGGGCTTTGCATGCCCGCCAAGTTGTCCCTATGCATGTTAACAAAGACGTGCCACGCTGATTGTGCAGCAAAGTTTTCTGCTTTTCACGGCAGCCAAAACCAAACCTCGCCACGATCTGACTGAACGCACTTCTTTCCAACTGCTACACGACGACATGAAGTAATAAGGGCGTACCTGTGCAGACAGCTGGCGAGGCCTAGCCACCTCTCGCTTTGATCGCTCCTCTCTTGCTGCCCCGAGTTGACGTTGGCTTGCTGGCGCGTTCTCCTGCCGAGACTCTTTCGGCTTGGCTCCGGCGTCGGATGGGCGGGCTGCGGTTGCCATCGATGCCACCGTCCGTTAACCCGGGCGTGGGCAAACAATGGGAGTGGATTTCAGAATGGGCGGGTCACCTTTCACTGTCACATGCACTGTGCACTATCACGTGGCATGTGGCGCGCGTGCGTAACATCTACTCAATATGTAGAGGCGGGGACTTAATATTGCAGACCACGCGAGCGCGTGGCAAAAGCCACCGATGCGCACTCTGGAGGTCCGGCGCCTGTTGTCAAGACGGGCGCGGCGCGCATGCGCGTCCTGTTTTGCTCGCAGGCACGCAGATTTTCTCGCTTCCTGCAGCGGTGCTGAGATCTTCACTGAAGCACCGCAGAGCGACGCCTTTGTAGCATTCCTTTCAATCCGATGGCACATTTGGGGCATAATGGGACGATTGAACCGGCTTTGGCGCAAGTGCTCCTCGCGTTCAGATAAACACTTGCGCGAAATGTTTCGTTTGTTTGTTTTGTGCTTTATGGTTTATAGACGATGAGTCTAGCGGCTTGCGAACGGCGTCACCGAATGAAGCGTGTACGAAGCACCATCACGGGGTGCCACGCTAGGGACAACGAATGCCAGTGATATGAATCGCGAACCTTTGTTCATCTTGTTTACTTTGTAAACTATTTGCCAAGTGAACTTATCTTTCAGCTCGCTTCCCGCTGCCGATAAAGTAGGCGATTTACAAGTTCCATAAAAGAAGTTATCTCGTTTTTTTTATTGTCTACTTCCTTACCTAAATAGCATAGAAAGACATCCCCATATAAATTGTCTGGTCTTTCTGCGCGTCGCCATTCGTCAAAATGGCACCTCGGGTTCCCATCAAAGAACGCCGTAACATTATTTCGTACTTTCGGCCGTAATATCAATCGCTACTTAGGGCCTTCCGAACTTTTTTGTCCCTAAGGAACGGGTGTTCAACCACTGGAAAACAATCACCTTGTCCTAGTCTTTCGTTGTTGACGTTGGCCTTCCGCTCCGCCGGACATCTGAAAGCCGGCCTTTTTTGATGAAGGCGAAAAGCGAAAACGCTCAAGTGTGCTGGGGATTTCGGCGGATGTTAAACAACCCCAGGTGGTCAAAATTAATCGAGGGCTTTCAACTACGGCGCGCCTCAACTCCTGTGTAGCGTCCGTGCGTTCAGCGGCAACCACACGGAACGTTTTGCTTTCGTCTGGCATCCGTCGGCGTCTCCTGGCGGCAACGTGAAACGGACGTTTGAGAAGACCTAATTCAAAAAAAAAAAAAAAAAAAAAGAAGAGAGCCAATATGACTAATTAGGATGTTCTTAGCTAACAAAGCAATCTGGCAGATGTTGGTGGGGTAAATAGCGCTCTCCAACGTTTTTCGCGTTGCCACCATGAGACGCCCACGGCCGACAGACGCGAGAAAAACGCTCCATGTGGTTGCCGCTTTAAAAACCTCACAATCAATCAATGCAAGCCGGCCTTCTGTATACCCGTAGGTCATGAGTCGCTCGGCTGACAGCCTCTCTTCGCCTATTTATAAGCCAGCAAATGTCCCTTTGAAGAATGGATTCTAAAAACTAGCGAATAATCTTACGGCGTTCTTCAATTGGAACCCGAGGTGCAATTTTACGGATGCCTACGGGCATAGCGAACACACAAGTTATATGGATATAGTGCGTGTTTCTATTATTTCTGAATAAGGAAGTAGACATTAAAAATTAAAAAAAAACTGTTTAATTTTTTGTATAAAACTTGCAGATCGCCTACTTTATCGGCAGCTGAAAGCGAGCTGAAAGATAAGTTCACTTGGCAAATCGTTTACAAAATAAACAAGATGAATAAAGGTTCGCGATTTATATCGCTGACATTTCGTTGTCCCTACCCACCCCGTGATGGTGCTTCCTACGCGCTTCATTCGGTTACGCCGTTCGCAAGCCGCTAGACTCATGGTCTATAAAAGATAAAGCAGAAAACAAACAAAACATTCCGCGCAAGTATTTATCAGGGCGCGAGAAGCACTTGCGTCAAAGCCGGCGCAAACGTCCCATTATGCCCCAAGTGTGCCATCGGGATGAAACGAATGCTACAAAGGCGTCGCTCTGCGGTGCTTCAGTGACCATCGCAGCACCGCTGCAGGAAGCGAGAAAATCAGCGTGCCAGCGAGAAAAAAAGGACACGACTGCTCGCCGCGCCGGTTTCGACAACAGGCGCCGGGCCTCCAGATTGTGCATCGGTTGCTTCGGTCGACCTTTTAAAGCAAAGCTTTTTACCTCCTCACCCCAGGGCTTCTTTCGCGACCGTTGGTGTCAACAGAAAACTCCCGCGAACAAATAAAAGAATTTACTGGCACCGGCAGGAATCGAACCTGGAACTAACAGAGTAACAAAGCCAGAGCCCGTTGTCTTACCGATTTAGCTACAAGGGCATGCGAGGACGAGGAAGACAAGTGGTGCACTAACCAAGCACATCTACGGGTTTAATCCCTGCTGCTGAATGCCACACGATGGCGATTAAAGAAAGCTCACATCAACTAATGGCATCTCACTTCTAGTACCACAATGTGCAAAAGCCTGTGGCTTCAAGTGTTCACGTAAAAAATTTCAGCTCCTTGTCGTCCACCCTCACGCCAAACGACAACCCAAGGAACACATTCAAATACTCCTTGATGGTAAGGCCATCACTCCAAGCCCCAGCATCAAGATCCTGGGCCTACATTTTCAGGCGAACCCCAAGAGTGATGAATCCTCGCAGCGCCTCAAACACAGCATCAAGAAAATCATACACATGATCAGGCGAGCTGCAACCAAGAAGCGGGACATCAAGGAATTCGATACCTTTCGATTAGTTCAAGCTTTTGTCCTCTAGAGAATCACCTACGTCAACCCCCTGTCTTCTTCTCGGAAAGTAGTAAATAAAGATGCTTTATATAATGATTAGAATGGCAGTTGAGCAAGCCACTGTTCTTCCCATGACTGAGTCCACAGAGAGGCTGCTTAGCACGGGGCTCTAAAATACGGTGGAAGAGCTGATAGAAGGCCATTTTTCTATCCAGAAGCTCCGAATGAGCGGAACTGCGGCGGGTCGCCACATTCTTCACCAGATTGGCTGGGCAGCCCAGAATGTCACCCCGCTTGATGTACTCCTGGAGCTTTGGCGACAAGAACTAAGGATGCTCCCTTTGCTTAGAAATATAAATCCCTCCCACGAGTAGGGTCGCTGACAAGCACGGGCTCAAGCGCTCAACACCACCCTCGGTGGGGATCATGCAGTTATCTACACAGACGCCCCGCAACATCAAGGGCAGCAGTACGCTATCATAATGGCCACCTCTAGAACCAACCTCCTTGATTGTATCTCACTCAAGAACGAAGACATGACGGCAGCAGAAGAGGCAGCCATCGCCTTCGCTCTCACTCAACCAGAAGTTCGTAAGGTACACTCTTAATCTGGATCCACATAAGATCCACTTAGTAACTGGAACTTTTTTGCAAAAAAGTTCCACTTATATATTTGGAACCGTGTTCCACATACCCTGAAAATGTAAGTGGAACAGTGCACCACATATTTTTGCAGCTAAATTATCTGGATCGGCGTTACAAATAAAAGTATACGGATCACTGTTCCAAATAAACGGGTAGTGTAAGTTACTGGAACACTGATCCACGTAAAATGATTATGGATTTATCCGGTGCGCCGTTCCAGGTACCTTCAGACCAGCTCTTTATATAAAACGGTGTTCCGAGAGACGTTGAGAAGCTGTCTATGGGACTCCACTTTTCCGATATATCTGCTTTCCTGTTGGTATAAACTGAGGTCATTTGCCAGGCTGGCGGATGCATTGGTATCAGAAGGAAACCGCAAGCACCATTCTAACGCAGCCTTGACATATGTCCCACAGTGATACCAACAATTGGAAAACAGAAACCGCCGCAGCAGTGTGGTCCCTGGCAGTTCCCAACAGTTGCCTATCGGAGCACAGTTCTATATAAAAGTTGGTCTGAGATACCTGGAGCGGCACACAGAGACTTTGGCTTCATCCGCCGCATCCTGTTCTGGGTTTTGGCTGCATGTAAAAGAAACAAGACTCGCATTAAAATACATACCAAACCAACTATTAGCACTGATACAATGCTTTTCAAAACACTAAGCACATTTTATTCGCTCGTATTATTGCGTACATTTGAGATACGGAGACCTATCTGTTTCCACGTGGGCAGAAAATGACCAGCGTACAGGATCAAATACTAAAACGATATCAAGTGGCCAAAACGATCTAAGTGGCATTTTCCTATTTTCGCTAATATTTACTATTCTTTTTTGTTAAAAAAACATGGGTAATAAAGATGGCTTTAAGAGCAACCGCGTCACAAACAGACTTGTACATCTACCCTCGCACTAACTAAAAAAGCATTACACAACAATGACCATAAAATATGCTGTTTCATCACATGAAATCAGGTACCGCAAATGTGGAAGTACCCACAGCGCTTGCCATACCATGTTTACGCATCCCGCTTCCAAAATATGCAGTTTGCTATTAAATTGTAGGGAAAAGCCAAAAATACAAGCCATACACGGTTGGATTATCACAAGACCTATAAGAGTGTAGGAAAAGAACACCGGAGCCAATACTAACAATATAACATTTGCACAGAAAAACTTACCGGAAGCATGTGGCACTATTGCACAACTAAAACATACACCATATATCAATATTAAGCTAACTGTAATATCGAGCTAACTGTAGCCAAAACCGACTATATACGCGCCCTGAAAAAGCCTTTCACTGATGCCGCGTTGCTTCCCCGACAATTTGTAGCTATTTAAAATAACTTATCCAAAAAAAAGCTCATAGCACCCAGTGTGAATCTTACAAAATTTTACAAACCATAGAACGGAGCATGTTACGCATTTTAAAATTTAACAAGCAGCCTAACTCTAAAGACGTTATTAATTCCCTCAAGAACAATTCAGACATCCCAAATAACCAAGCCAGGTAGCGTTGAAACATACAGGTGACCAATTTTACCAAGCGAACTTGGAAGCATTTTTCCAGCCGGAACATTTATCTGAGGTAAAATTCACAGTTGCGTGCTATACAAACCGTATACCATGACGACAGTATGCTTGTGACCAAAGCACTGCCTCTAACAAGCTAAAAATGCAACTTAGTCCAAAGTAAACAACTTTTTCAAGCCAAATATGTATATTTCGCATTCTTCTAGGGCTTAGGTATCAGCTAAGATACAGTACAAAAATTGATTAATAAAGCCCCAAACCGTCTGTGTAAATAATTACTCTCACGTTTGCATCCATCAACAGCAGCACTGCCATGGAAAAAAATTTCGAGCTGCATTTGAATAATAAAAACGTTACAGTGCAGTGTCATTAACTATATTAACATAGTAACAGAGTAGCTGCAAAGGCAGCCTGCGCTTTGTGCCAATAATGAAAAATTGCAAAGGAAAGCACGACTTCACTTTTGCAATTGACATGCCGCTTGCATCTACCAATCATTTGAACCACGACATATCTTTCCGAATAGGCTTCAATGTCTAACAATAATTTAAAACCCCAAGTAGAGTGACCACATCAAGTCTTTCAACAGAGCATTCAACTTAAATGACACCAGGCCACTGTTAAATGGCCAAGAACTCTCCAAAGTCGCTTAAGTTTCAGGAGATTAAGATGAAATATACGGCGAGGAGGATGACCACATCTTGATGTGACAACGCAGGCGGAAAATCCATGACGTGTTTCTTGCAGACAATATTTACGCTGCCATTTTCTTCTCTCAAAATAACTGGACCTCGAGAATAACTGGACCACGTCATGTACCTTTAAGGAAGGAACAAGAAAATTTTGTTAGACGATGGCTTTAAATGAGTTGCTTAGGATACTCCTTTTATAGCACAGTAATTGATTGAAATATCAGCGATTTCTCGGTTTCTTTTCTGGGAATGCTGCTAACAATGTACAAAAAATATTAGCACAGAGTGTCAATGGCCGTTCTCTAATTCTGGAAAGCAACCGCACTGGGCGTGGCCGTGGTGCCGTATTATCACAGCAGCAATTCTCAATGTGGAAGCAAAATGTTTGCAAAACTTGAATGCAAAATAATAGTTTTTTTGTCCACATGTTGAAGCATCCGAAACAGGCTGAATGTGAAGGTATTTCCCAATATTGGAGTTCACGATTTATGTTTAACAGTATTTTGCTACGAAGAAAACTACCACAAATTCAGTCCCGCAAAAATAAAATGCCAGCTTCAATAAACACTACCATAAATTGAGTCCCACAAAAATAAATTTCCAACTTACCCAACTAAAATTAAGATGCAGGCGTTCCTGGCAGGGCCTCCTCGGAGTGCATTTCCAGGAAAGTTTTGCCAACGTGTTCCCAAAAGCTCTTACTGTCGTTTTCACCTACAGGTCAAGTTGTCACTGAAATGGTGTTCCGAAGCCATTACGTATATTGCAACTACGTAAAAAGGGACCATCAAAGTTCCAGAACTGGGAGTGCGTACTTACTTGTAGAATGCAATGATTTCATCCCGTACAACGGCTTTCATGTGTTTCCTTTTTGTGAACACACGCCTTCAAGAACGGTGAACACACGCCTTCAAGACCCCGGAAAATGGCAGTATGCATTCCTTGTTCCATTGTTTTAAGTCCCGGTCCGCCCTATTTCCTAGAAAATAAAAACAGTATAAAAATATCGAAGCATAAATTTACGCTTCCCTCTAAGAAGGGAGTACTACAAGATCTCGTACAATGCCTGATTAGTTGTGCTAAAATTTATTTTGCAGCACGAGCCCTGGTAACGTTTTCAGGCGAAACATTTTTAAATATAAAAATATTTGAACATTTTTAGGCTCACCTGTCATTGCTCCATGCGGAGTGGTGAACGTCTGTATAATACGCAACACTCAAGAGGCACTCTTTCGTGGCTTTATGACTACCACAATGCATTCATAATCTGCCACACTTGTCATGACGACGCCTCGGCGTGCCGAAGATGTCTTCAGCCACAGTGAATGCCACAGCCATGATTTCAGAGGTTTATGTAAGGAATGGAAATAATTCGTTTTAATTTCTGTTCTTCAGACAAAGGAAAACAATTGTCGCAAACTACCAGTGTAGAGACAAATGTCTCCACAGTCAGCCATAGTGTGCATCTGGACAGGTTATTCAGATCGAATACAGAATGTAGCAATCTGCTTTCGCAGTATATTTTCTAAGTTCAAGGAAGCACAGAAATGGGTTAATGTTGGGTGCACATAGTGATGCAAGAACTTATCACCTCAGCGTTGTCGGAAATTATTTCGGCTCTCGGGTTACCACCGACATTGACGGCATAAAAATGCAAGAGTGGCTTATTTCTAACGCGGTTCGTGAAGTAGCAACCACTAATTATGGATATTGGATAATTATCCTGAAGTCTCAAGTTACCACTGACATTAACAGCATAGAAACGGCAGCACACTTTCTATATACCCGCTGCGTGTTGTGTTTCCACATTTCTTCCCCTCTACAAAAGAAACGTTTGTTACTGCGGTACTACTAAGACAACTGTCCCTTCCATTTCTCTACACTTCAGGCAATGTTATTTAAAATAGATCATCTCAATTGGTCAAAGGAATTGAAAGAAACATGGAACATAAACATGAAACATAGAACAGATAAACGTAAGATGGCGCCTTGAAAGCACACAACTCGAAATAGCGTCTACCTTGCGCGCAACGGGCAAGGTCGAAGACTCCTGGTCTGGTAAGCACAGTAAATGCATTCTACTCAGCAGACTAACATAACGCCGCATATTCCACGCAAGTTTTAAAAATACCAAGAAATCTAAGGACGGACGCTCCGACAAACTTGCTTGGAAGTTGTACACGTGTGCACGCGCGATTATCGCGAGCGACTAACCCGAGACGATTCGCTACCGCAGAGATACACAGCAACCGTCAATATACAACCAGAGTCCGTCAAAAGCATTGACGGACTCTGATACAACTAAGCAAAGCCACACAGTAAGGGAACATCCACTCATGAAACGCGCAAACCAGCAACTTCCTTAGAGCAATGGCTAACGAACGGAGTCAGAAATGTCCAGCCGACTCTGGCCCACGAACACGGAAGTTTTGGTAAATTACGGCTGCAAACGTTTCTCCAACACAAAATGTTAGACGCCGCGACCACAAGCATGGACGACACACGAACAACGGGCAGAGAAGCGGTATGTTTATCGGACGCAGTTAACAAGGATGTCACTGAACAACAACCATTACTAGCACATAAATAAGCAGCACTGACCTTTTTTGCGCCTCCTGGCAAAACTCCACTCCGTTGAACAGGAAATACAGCTCGGGGATATGAAAAAATTCGCAGTTGCACGCCGCAATCAACCCAATAAACTGCTAACGGCGCTAACGGTTCTCGCCAGCGTGACCGAGAATTTCTTTAGTAAATATCAGGCGCATCGCGCGAGCAATTGAGAAACTCGCTTGGGAATGCCACTGGTGGCGCTGCATGCGGAAGACCGTAAAATTAGCGGAGGGAATCCTGGAAGATGGGAGCGCTGCTGTCGTTTAAAGTGTTGACGCAGTCCCGATTTTTATCCGTCGTCGTCGTACCCGTTGCAGCCCCACTGTACCGTGAATCAACGCAAAAACAGCTCTGCCGTGCTGCTGCTGACGCATGCGCATGGAATGCGCTACTGGAGTGGCGGTCTTTTCCTCATAGCTTTGGCAAACTTTCGTTCTCGCGGAGGCTTTGGCGATGCGCCCGCATAAGAGCTCATACAAACTCGGCACTCGTGATGGCTTTTATTTTATTCGGAAAACGGGCATATGCGTCTAAGCGGACGTTTACGCCCGATGAGGCCGAAACAAAGCTCAGATAATAGCCGCGTTAGCGCGTTAGTACTGGCTAAAGTTGTTTCTCGCGGAGGGCCGTGAGTGCGTGCGATATCCGAGCTTAACTTTGGATGACAATTTCTGCGTTACTCTTTACAATGAACGCAAAAGGGCGTGGCTTCATTTACTGCTTTTCTTGAGAACAAGCCTTTCCGTAGTCAATAAAATATACTGCGACGCTCTTAGATACCCACGTTATATAAAGCTACTTACAGCTAATTAGCGAGTAATAATACATCGGCCCGCTTCGCAGCCCTTTTCCCTCCTGAACACCAATACTACAGGAAAACAGCAACTGGGGAAGCAGCTGGAGAAGGCGGGTCATTCAATGAACTTCAATTACTATGACAAGACACAACAACAGCAAGTTAACTCTGCGCATTTTTGCCGTTACTGCACAGGATAATTAGGAATTACAATGTCATTTCAGCATTAATACATACAAAATAATGCAGGTATCACGTGGTATATTTAGTTGTCCAAGTTTAGTTCCGTTCACCCAGTCAACCGCTCCCTGCACAGAGGCTTTTGTTTTTGTTTGTGGAAATTAAAGGGACTCACCTGTTAGCATTCCTATTGGACTTACTTCGTCATGACCAACGGACTTAAAAACCATCGTGCACCAATACGAATAGTTTTACAAATACATACCAATATTCACAACGGCCTAGTTTGCTTATTTTAGATATATGTCGCTTCTCTATGAAACAAAGAAATAAAACTCTCGCATGGTAGACCGCTAGCGCCTTCCAGTGAAGACTGGATAAACCAAAATGCGTTTCTTGTTTTGTTTTTTTTATCTCTGCAAAGAAATGATATACAGCAGTCTCCCGTTAAGACGAACCCGAAGGGACCGTAAAAATGTATTCGGATTATCCGAAATTCGTCTTAAGCGGAGGTGCATTGCAATGTGGACGTTACAAGAGAAAAATGTTGTGGTTCTTAATCAGTGTTCGTTTTAACCAAGTTCGTCTTAACGAGGGTCTACTGTATTTCTAGAAGAAGCAAACCGGGTCGTTAGTGTCATTTCTGTGAATTTGTAAAACTTCTTGCATCGGTACATGGTGCTTTTCAATTAGTAAGTCTCATGAATTTGCGTCATGAATTGTGAGTCCCATATGAATTGGATCAGGTGAGTCACCCTTAATAGCATGCACGAGACGAAAAATGCTAACGAACATCCAAGCATATATAACTGCATGCGTGACATGCTGCGTGCAGTGTAAAATGCGGCACAGTCGGTTAACACTATGTATATACCGCATCAGGGCATAAATAACGTGGACTAAGTACCTATTTTACAGCAGATTGTATCCATTTATACGTTCCTTTAAAGCACTTAAAATTGTGCACGTACTACAACACAGCGAGCTGATGGCTGAGCATTGAGCAAAAAACAATGTTTCTGCGACGCTTTGTGAACCAAATGCAGAGCATGCAATAGTCTCAACAACCATATATATTTCTTTATGAGGTATCCACAAAAGCCCAATGAATTCTTCAGCACTACCACGGCTCTGTCCCAAACGCAGAAGGAGAACCTGAGGACACCTGGTCCTTCTTAAATTCAAGTCATTGGTGATTTCAGACGTACTGCGCGTCTGCAATTAGCAAAAGACGATATTCAGTAAAGCGGTCTGAGCGCCGCGGACAACCTGAAAGGGGTTTGTGGAATTTCTATTTTCGCTAAGATACCCTTTTCTTGCACCTTTCATGCTTTGTACGGTGTTGTTATAGCAGTGGACATATTTTTTCTGTCAAATAACGTCACTAAAAATACGACTTAGCCGTCTTATATAAGTAAACTGCTATAAGACAGTTCCATAGATATCGACGAGGTTTATTAAACTTTATGTGGTGCGTGCGTGTGTGACTGCATGTATGTGTGTGTGTATGTGTGGGTGCTGCGCGGGTGTGCATTCGTGTCTGTATCTATGTTTGTGGGCGTTTGCGTGCAAGTGCTTGTGCGTGCGCTTGTGCGCCAAAGCGCGTCAAATATATATGTGGTTCATTGTTCCCGTGAATGCACGATTCAGTGCATACTTCACTGCAGAGCACAAGTTATGTGGAACAAGACACGAGCAAAAAATATACAAAAGCAGTGTCCAAACTTTTTACTGGGACATAAGTGGAACAGTAACTGGAACGGCCGACAGCGCATCCCCTCATTTATTCTGTTCCACATAATACCCACAAACCTAAAGAAAACAAATGGACAGTTCCAGGTAAGATCCACTTATATCTCTCGTTCCAGTTATTCTTCGTTTAGATCCAGATAAAAATATGTGGATCGCCCCGTTTAACTGGAACTTACATGGAACCAGATTAAGAGTGTAGTCACGGATTCCCAACAAGCTTACCAGAATTACCAGGCGGGTTTGTTGTCCCCACCTGCAATGCGTCTGCTAAAAATCCGCTCCCGAAATGGTTCCATTTACCTCATCTGGACACCCGCTTACACTTCCATGAAGGGCAACGAATAAGCCCAACAAGCATGCTCTTTTACACCCCGTGCTATGGAGCTGCGCTAGGACAGTCCCCCGCTTGTCTCGTTAAGGGACATAACACAGCATTACCGCCTTCTGAGATAGACCCTACCTTCGCCTTACCCCGACCTTTCAATAGAACAACAAACTACCCTACGGATCATACAATCCGGCTCCTTCTCACACCATACGCGTCTTCACCCAATGTACCCGAGTCGCTACAACGCTGAATGTAAATTTCCCTCACAGGTAGGAACACTCTGCCACATAATCGGGGTGTGCGACTCTAGCCCTGAGCACCCTCCTCTCTTTCCTTCCACTACTCAACAACAGCAATGGGAGATGCTGCTGTCCAGCCCCTCTTTGCCTACCCAGCTTCAGCTGGTGGATAGAGCCCAGGTGGCGCGGACTGAATATCAGCTACAGTGAAGAAGGAACCATTCCCCTGGGCCGCACACTGGGCTGTTCAGAAATCTGAATAGAAGTATTTCGTCCTCCTCTGTCCCTATCCTCCTCCTCACCTTTCTCCTCCTCCTTATCCTCTTCCGTCTCTGCCGCCCATCTCGCGCCTCCGTCCGCGGCGGCAGAGACGGAGAAGTGAGATCGTTTGACACCAGGTTTGAGCTTCTTCTAATTTTATAAAAAAATAGTTTCCACTCATTTGCTTCACCAACACAATTCAACGAACCAACGTTCACGCATCGTGCATTGACTTCACCTTACCAAGAATATCTCTTTTAAGTAATAAAGGGTGTGGTTAAGTGCATTACACTTCTCTCTGGTTTCACCATTTGTAGAGCGCCGTGAGTGAATTTAAGTGACGCCGTGTGGGTAATCGTTTCGGGTGCCGTTTACAGCTTTGCTTTCCAACCACATTCACAGGGTGAATTGGCACGAATTTTTTCTCTTCCTTTCTAAACCTCGCTGAGGTTTCTGAGCTCTTTACGTATTCGGAAGCGCTTTCGTGGTTTCGTCGCTCATGTTTCAACTGAAGAAACACGAGTTCCCAGTGGTGTGCTGGCCCGAAGGGGGAAGCCAGTTTGAAATTGATTGATTGATTGATTGATTGATTGATTGATTGTGATTTTTGTGATTTGTGATTATGATTGTGATTTGAACGATTGCCCTACGGCATAAGAAAATGTTTTCATAGGTACAACACTGCATCCGTAACGCGCAAAAATTCAGGAGACCGGCCCCCATATCCAGCGCTTGAGATGTGGGGGTCTGCCAGGATGGAGCCCTGTGCCTCCGAAGTGTTGCGTTCGGGCGTCCCTAAGGCCTCGACAATCCCACAGCAAATGTTCAACGTCAGCTTCAGACACAGGAAGCATACAGAAGGGGCAAGTGTCCGCCAATGGCGCGTGATAGCGGGAAGGCCAAGCGTGTGTAAAAGCGTGTGTAAAAGCGTGTGTAAAAGCGTGTATAACCCAACCCGAAGCCTCCGCAGCATGACCTACTCCCAACGAGCGAGCCCACTGGGGAGGTCAATGCACGCGTGGCGCGACGGAGCGTTTCCTTTTCCACCAGAAGTTCTTCTATCGTAGATATTGAAAGCTGTGGTAGTGGCCGTGGGAGGTCCCTGTGACAGGCGCGATCCGCCGCTGTGTGGGCAGGAAGCAAGCCCCGGCGAATCCATGAAACGCGGACAGGGCATGGATAAGTGTCCATCATCTCGTGAATGCGTGCGGCCAGGCTTGCAGAACGCGCGACGCTAATCCCGAATCGCTGCCGTTGAGTCCGTGTAAAGTTCCAGCTTGTCCCCAGTAGTCAGATTCAATGCAAGCGTCTGGAGGCCATCCCTAATGGCAATAAGTTCTGCTAGCAGGCGTGGGAGTGCACCGAGTGACTCGTACGCGCAGCTTTGATTTATGTCAGGGTTAGGAGGGACACGTCAAGGGCGTCGTGACGAAGCATTCGTATGCCCCGGCGTCCACAAAAGACTGGACAGCCAGCGGTTGCGTCGCAGGCGCCCAGTCAGGGACATGAAGAATGGCGTCTGGAGGCTGTTGAAGGCCCGAGGTACGAATGTGTAGCCTTGTCAGAGGCTTGTTGTCCGTCACCTGATGGAACAGCGAGTGCAGCCATGCGGCGGAAGGCTGGCATTGTCTCTAGCTTTGAGAACGATGTGCGGTCAACACTGGCAGTGCTCAAAGATTGCCTGAATCCGCTTCAGGTAACGCACGAAGTACCAGAAGGGGACGATCTGAAGTTCTTGGACATGAGACTCATGTTTTCGGACACCCAGGTTTGCTGGAGTTACGCACCCCGCAGCCAGAAGCACCTGTTGCCGTATAACTCCGCGCACACCCAACTGGTGAAACGCTCAGGAGCGATGATGTGCATCACCAATGCCCTCAAAAAGTCCTGTGTCCACCACGCGCAAAGCGCTGTGGAGGCACAGGTCTCTCCGCTCAGACGGTCAGGGTATCCTGAACACGCCATTGTTGCAGTCGTGGAGGCTGTCTGCAGGAGTGAGAAGCAGACAAACAAAGCGACGGAAACCAGTGCGCATGACGGGAGTGAGTGCCGTAAGACGGCTGTTATACCGTATTTTTACGGTATCGGACATCGGGTAAAGAAAATAGGGCTCACAGCTGGCGTTCGGATTGTCATGTCCGCTCCACGCAAGCTCGCAAGCTCGCGAGGCTTTGTAGAGACACATGTCATGTACAAAAATAAAATACTGGCTGTAGCAATGGGCATCAAAACAAGTACGTAGAATGCGATAGAGGGGTAGTATACCGTGTTCCGTTGGCCTGTGTAAGGGTATACGTAGGACAGACGGCACGATGTGTCAACTCCAGGTTACGCGAACATCAGAATAACGCACACAAAAGAAAGTATGGGAACCTGTCCACTCACTGCGGTGAATGCCCCAGTGTGAACCGTACTTTCAAAACTCTGTGCTATTGTTTCATGACTCTGATCAGCGCACGCGTGAGATAGTGGAGGCAGCTGAAATGCAACTAGGCGATTTCCAATGTGTCAGTACAACATCAGCAGTTTTTTCAGGTAAGGAGGCAGTGTTCTTAAAAGAGAAATGGTCGGTAATGACTGACACGTGTAGGACAGCGCAAAGTGATTCTGTTATTCTAATCTCTGTATAATGTTAACCTTTTCTGCACCTCTTGTCCTTTTGCTGGTATATATTTCACCCCGATTCAATTAAATTCATTTGGAAGTAGTGCTTGTCCTTGTCTTCTGTGTCCGTCTGTTATTTATGCGCTTAAGATGAACGTTATGGAATACCAACTAGCCCGAACGAAAGCCTTTCTTTAAGGTGGAGAATTTGTCCAGCTGTCTGTCGAGAAGATCAGAGCCACTGAGCCACTGAACCTGAAGCCGATACCTCCAATCCCAGAACCCGATGGTGTCAAACAGCGGGAACGGCGGACCCATTCAGCTTTTCGCCTCCATCAGAAAACGGCTTCCGCGGCCGGTAATCGAACCCATGTCCTCGAGCAGTTTGAAATCGCAGGCGGTAGCGTAACGGCCGCATGGCGGTCCTCTCAGCGAGCTCCGGCACCGGAGTGGTGCTCCGCTCCGGCAACGCTGCTTGCGCCGGAGCTTTCCTGCTTGTTATCGGAGCGAAGCAGACGGTCAAAAATTCCCTCGCACTTCCCCGAGGGGGAGAGTGTGTAAGTGCGAATGCACGGTTGTTGATTGGATATCGTGATCTTAATGAGTAGTCGAGAGATTACACACACGCACACAACTACAAAGAAAGATATTTCACTCGTTATTGCTGGTACCGTTGCCCGGTCCGCCATCATCGTTATCGAGATGCAGGACCAGCGACCGCTCTCGACGACGGCGCGCGCTCGAATAATACCCTCCCGCGCCACGCGGCCGCTACACGAGCGCCTTCACGCGTCGGAATGCGGAGCGCCCGCTACGCGAGCGAGAGCTCTCCCGCCCGAAGTGGAGAGGAGGCGCCCAACACCCGCAGTCACTGAGCGGAGAGAGGAGGAGGAGAGTAGCGCCCGCCGTTACGGCGAGGGCTACACGAGCGCCCTCACGCGTCGGAATGCGAAGCGCCCGGTACGCGAGCGAGAGCTCTCCCGCCCCAAGTGGAGAGGAGGCGCCCAACACCCGCAGTCACTGAGCGGAGAGAGGAGGAGGAGAGTAGCGCCCGCCGTTACGGCGAGGGCTACACGAGCACCCTCACGCGTCGGAATGCGGAGCGCCCGGTACGCGAGCGAGAGCTCTCCCACCCCAAGTGGAGAGGAGGCGCCCAACACCCGCAGTCACTGAGTGGAGAGAGGAGGAGCAGAGTAGCGCGCGCCCATCTCCCCCCGTTGCTAGGGAAGACGAGGAGCGCGCGCACCCGCAGCTGTTGCTATGCGGACGACGGCGGCGGACGATTCAGGCTCGCTTAAGAAGTGCATTC
This sequence comes from Haemaphysalis longicornis, assembly GCF_048455015.1. NCBI lineage: Eukaryota > Metazoa > Arthropoda > Arachnida > Ixodida > Ixodidae > Haemaphysalis > Haemaphysalis longicornis. Next base: position 83,946,873 of record NW_027526203.1, on the reverse strand, counting down.
GCACTTAAAACGGCCAGCTAAAATTTTGTTTGGCCCTCCTTACCAATTAAGGTGCTACTACTACTCAATCGATTTCTTATTGCATCGTTGCTTTCAGGGTGCATCGGGTTAAACCGGTACACGTTAACTGGCCGACATCGATATGGTGTACTGGGCATCTGTCAAGGGCGAATACGCTTGAAGTTCTTGAGCTATTCGTCAACTATCGGCTTGAACGCGCACCAATACTGTGTTGACGCAGCCATGCGAAACGATCCACAGCTTCAACAAAACGTGCTGTTGGGCTAGTCGGTACACACTGATTGGGGGGGGGGGGGGTAGTGTCTTTTTGCGCTAACTCCCGCCCCCCCCCATTCAACCCGCAGCTTTAAGTGCAGGAGAATTGATTAGAATACTTCTCATCAAGCACACAAAGCAAATCACCGACTCACAATAGAAGCTGTCCAGAAAATTCACCAGACCTTGACAAAATATACTGTCGAATCTCCACGAGAAAACAAAAAAATCCTTCTGTGAGCTGCTTTCTTGCGTAGTAATGCCTGGTATGTGTTTTTATCTTTTTATCTTCGTGTTGAAGTTTGCTAGAAGGAATGTTTGAAATGGAGCAGGTGTTATTCAATAAAAAGTATGCGGAACAATCGATTCGCATATTTTTCTTCATGTGCCCCACATTAAAATGTTTCTTTCAAATGTTTGTGATGCGGCGCTTTCCAAAAAAAATGTTACGCTGTTCGACTGTATTATGAAGAACATTGAGAAGGGAGGAAGGAATTGCCTATTTTAAGGACGCCCATGTAAATTATCACGGATGGGTATCACCTGTAGCCAGGCCGGGCTAGAGGAAATGCAAATGCGCGCGCGCCGCTCCTCTAGCACGCCCGTGCTGTAGCCACGTGACCAGGGTGGGGCCGCACACTACAAACTAGCGGCGCTGAAAGGTGGGAACTATACCCGAAACGCCGGTCGTTTGAAAGTGCGCGCCCGCCGCTCCTCCAGTCCGGCCGCGCATATCCCTCCCTGCCGCCCATCTCTCACCGCTGTCGGGCCGCTGCTTCATGCCGGGCGCTTGCAGAAGGGGGTGTGGTTTTACCTCTCGCTCTGAAGGTCAAAACTGGTCACCCCGCGAAGACTGCCCGAGGTAGCGTAGTGTAGCTTTCACTACAAAAAAAAAAGCGTATGCCGAGATTTCAGCGTCCGTCAAATATCTTCAGGTGGTGAATACTTCTCCGTATCCATCCAATACTAGGTGTAATTTCAGCGCGTAACCGCCCTCCACACCCCCCCTTTTTTTATTAACAAACATTTCCGGTTTTTGCTTGCTAATCTGGGGAGAAAATATCATACGAATTGTTAAAAAATTCTCGTACACAAATCCTTAAACGGGACTCTCGCCTATTTTTGCCCACAATCCTACACGCGGCATTCGTACATTCACTGCTGAGCATTTGCCTTCAGAGCTCACTGGGTGATAGAATTTTTAAGCCGCTATAAAAAATTAGCCCTTCCACCCCGTGAAGAGAGCAGTCCAGCAAAGTGGGTGCTCTGGTGGGATTGGCTTTGTTGTGCTTTAGCCGTATTGAACATTTGCTATTTTTACGTACGGGAAGGCGTCCCAGAACCGGGCTGCGTCGACTCTGTCATACGAGGTAGCGTGGCGGTCAAGCAGCCAGCAAAAGTTGGTGCCTTCGTGACGACTACAAGGAAGGAAGGAAAACTTAACTAATTTTATGCATGGTGAGAGATCAGCCGAAGCAATGCAGAAACAATACCCTTCCGGACGAGGTTACATTACAAGACTCGAGCAGAGCGACAGCATGAATTCGCTGCTCCAAAATGAATGCACTTCTTCGCTTGGGTTGGAACAAAGCGCTAACAGTCAAACAATGCTCCTCCTGCTTTTCCACATGGCGCGAACGTAGTGCAGACACACAACACACTTTCCAGAGTCCGTGAGCGGTCGGTAGTAGCGGCTCACGCTGAGTCTGAGGGGTGGAGAAAGGAGATCTCTGCTACGGCGTCCGCCAAGCCGGGTCAGGTCTCACCTTGCAGATACGTCGGCTGTCGCTGCAGGCTTGAGTCACCGACAGAGAGGCGCCCACGCGGAAGGCACACGTAGTGGTAGGCTCTGCCACCACGCACAAGAGCACTGCACGATGCTTGCAGCACAGCGGCTCGCTGAATGGTAACAGCATCTCCGCCGGGGGTCCGAGATCCCAATGGATGAGCGTCTTCAACCGTTGTCCGGAGGGATGCTCCCGAAGGTAAGTGCTCGGCAGACGCTCGACTCCAGGGCTGGGCTGTACGACACCACGTTGGAGCTTCACCGGGCCGGTCACTGGACGAATCCGGGAACGTCCCTTGGTTGGTCAGGCAAGCAACAGAATACAAGCAGACACAACCGCACCGCCGGTAAGTCTGAAGACCAATCCACACTGAAAACTCTACAGGCTTTTAGTTGCGACAAAAATACGTGATTAACTAACTGCACTAGTTGTATTTTGGCCCAGCAGTACTTTATCCAAGCGCACAAGTTTGAAAGGATGACATTTCGCGTAATCGAAAATGTACCACACAAAAAAACGTAGAAATGGCGAAACCGGCTCCAGGAAAAACAAAGCCATCGCGAAAGTCAGGCGCCTACAGGCCGTTTTTAAAGACGATAGTCTTTTTTGGGCTGCTTAAACCCAGAAATTTTGTCGGTCTGTATGTCTGTCTGTCCGTCTGTCTATCTGTGACTCGATTCAGACACCCGGCCAAAGCAGAACAACGCCTGCGCAATAGTCCTATATAGTTACAGCTAAATCTACCCGTCTATGTCCGGTGTTATGTTCATACTTATCAACATTGTTGAAGAACAACAAGACATTACGCAAATATGAGACAACAAATCAATACAGAAGTGATATTTGCAGTATTCCTTTATTAAAAAAATCAAACATACTTGACTTTTGCGAAATTAAATACTTCATCAACTGCAGAAAAAGAAGTCACTCCGCCGTCGCCTGCTGTCGCCCGCGCCACTATAGCTTCTGGCGCCATTTTAAGAAATCAACCGGCGACAGTTACGCAAAGTTCCACTAGATAGGTTCCACGTTCTGCTTGGAACGCACGTGGACTAGGGCAACGTGGTTCTATAAACGTTGAAGTAGGGCGCCTCGATTAACACGCGTCTTCATACGGCAGCGTTCGCATCGAGACACCCGGTTTGGAGCAGTGGAACGCGGGAAATTTAAAATGATTTAAGCAAACCTTTGGCGTCTTTATCTTGGGAGCAGCACGACGAGGCATTTAGCGAAGGGAGGAATTTACTTCGCAAAAGCCGATAAAGCGAAGTGAAGGGAGGCATTTACTTTGAAAAAGCCGATAAAGACTATCGTCTTTTGACGGAATTTGCAACAAAAGGAGCAGATACGCGGCCAATTTTTCGCGCTGAGGGCTGCGATTCGAGCCTCTTGGCATTGCCCTTGAGCTTTCCCCTTTTTGAATCACACCTTAGGTGCGCCCGTTCTCTGAAGGCGGCTGTGACCGTGTGAGAGGACACCGGTCGTTTTTTTCGACGAAGGTTGCGCGCGCGGAGGAGTGAGCGAGATTTTCCAGCGTTCAAATGAGAGGTGCGCACTTCTTGAGGCGGCGTTCCCTTCGCGCGATGGGAGCTTACCGCTTTGCCCCTCGGCGTGTACGCACTGACACACGAGCCGCAAGTACGCGCGGGAGTTTTTCCTCTCTCCTTGTTTCTCGCCTTTTCCCGAACGCCTTTGCGAACATCAAAACGCGTTCACGTTCCCTCTTCTAGGCTTCCGCTGGTCGGTTCCCGACTTCGGATCAGCCACAGGTGGTACCGGAATCTCAACTAGCTTAGTCGATATTGGTCTGTCGTCGGGATCATCAGCTGGGTGTGACAAGGACACGACGTACTCTTTAGACACCTCGTAACCTCCAACAGCCCCTACCTCGATCGCCGTCCTTCAATTTTCAGAAACAGCTTCAGTAGGCAAACACCGAAGGGTGTTATCTGCTGCTCTCCGACTCTCAGGACTACACTATATCCAAGTTTCCCGGTCTTAAAAAACGGCTCAACCGCCAGCGTCACCGGAATCTGAACGAGCTGCGTTGACCGTTGCTCGAGGTCGGGTACTTGAGCTGCTGGCATGACGGAATCGGCTTGCTCCGTCGTGAGATCGTCATCACTCCCAACTGAACCATTAAAACCGTTCGCTGCCTCGACTGCAGGTTTTGCCACAACGTCGGTCGTTTCTTAACTGCCGTCCGAACTGGTTCAGCGGACTCGCACGGCCTCTCGATAGCCTCACTGTTCACGCAATCCTGCGAAACGTTGCTATCGCGCGAAATGTTCACGTTCAGTTCCGTAGCCGTTCACAAGGCCTCCCGCGAATTCGATGCAAACACCGGCACATTATCGCACTCAGTTAGAGTTCCTGTATATAGCTGCCCGAGGGGAGCAGAGTTGCGCGCCCATTAGTCAAGTTGTGAAGTGAAGTAGTGCGGGAAAGCCACCCATCGCGCATGAAGGAGCCGCCGCCGCGCCAGTGGCAGCGACGCGGAGTCGGCGCATGCGCGTGACAGCAGCTGTGGAACAGTGCGACGAAGCGGATAGTCGGCTGCTTATCAACTAAGCGGTCGCCTCTGCCGCGGGCACTGCAACTATGGTGGCTAGAAGCCACCATAGCAACTACCATAACCACCATAGCAACTATGGTGGCATAGCAACTACCATAGCCACCATAGCAACTATTTATTTATTTATTTCAGATACTGTTAGCCCTTACGGGCTGTTACAGGAGTGGGCAAGGAAATCATAAACAACACTCACACGCACAAAAACTGCTCAAGTTACAGTGCAAACGAAGGACAAGAAAAGAACTCGTATTATTTTAGAAATATATCCAAGTGTTTCACAAAGCTATCAGTGGTATTTGTTTCCACAAACACTCGCGGGTCAAGGTTATTCCAGTCTAAAATAGTTTTGACAAGAAAGGAATGCTTAAAATATCAACCCTTGGAGAATAAGGCAAAACAGCATACGGATGGCTATGGTGGCTATGGTGGCTATGGTGGCACCTTCTAGCCACCATACCGCAACCGCGGCCGGGGCCGCATTCTGCTGTGCGCCGGAAGGCCACCGCAACTTCCGGAATAGATGCGGCGGCCTTCCAGCGGGAATTCATGACTTCGTGTAGCGCCAACAAAACGACAAAGACAAAGGGGGTTGATGATTGATTGTGAGGTTTAACGCGCCGACGCAACGCAGGCGATGAGGCGCGCCGTAGTGGAGGGCTCCGGATTAATTTTGACCACCTGGGGATCTTTATCGTGCGCCGAAATCTCGTACACACGGGCGTTTTTGCTTTTCGCCTCCATCAGAAAAGCGGCCGCCGCGGCCGGGAATCGAACCCGCGACCTCGTGCTCAGCAGCGCAAGACAAAGGGGGGGCGACGGGTACAAGCTTGTACCCGTCGCCCCCTTTGTCCTTGTCGTTTTGTTGGGGCTACAAGAAGTCATGGATTACCGCTACCAACTAGCCCAAACCCAAACTCTAATAAGCTTCCAGCGGGGTTGATCTCCGGTGAGGTCTCACGCGATTTGCTCGGAGCGAAAACGTCACCCGGCCTGTGTGACGCGCAATATTTTGGCTATATTTTGGTGACGTCACGTAGCCAAACTGCTTCCGCGAAGGAGGGTGAAATCCGCCGCGGTTGAGAGCACACCGGAAAACAAGACGGCTGAGCCTATGCCGCCTGTTTTTGCGATTTTAGCGTTGCCGACAGTTTCAGACGCATACGGGACCGCCCCGTGTGACCGCAAGTGTACGCGCTCTTTTCAATGCAGCAAGACCATCGTGCGTATTTTGTGAAGCGAATTGGAAGCCCTTATCGGCCATCGAGGTTCAGCGAAGTGTCAGCAGATACGAAGGTGCTGTGCGTGCTGTGCCTCTTCGCAGCTGACAGTTCTCAAAGTGTTTTCTATCACGATGAAACTGACGAAACACTGCCGCACCCCGCCGCCAGGGGCAGCGTTCACACTACGGAAGCAAAAAATGATGTAGCCCCATTGTTTTGCATCGAAGGAAAAGAAGCGCAATGTATGAAAAGAAGTCTTCATTGATAGTAGGGTTTAACGCGCCGACGCAACGCAGGCGATGAGGCGCGCCGTAGTGGAGGGCTCCGGATTAATTTTGACCTCCTGGGGATCTTTAACGTGCGCCGAAATCTCGTACACACGGGCTTTTCGCCTCCATCAGAAAAGCGGCCGCCGCGGCCGGGAATCGAACCCGCGACCTCGTGCTCAGCAGCGCAACGCCTTAGCCACTGAGCCACCGCGGCGGGTGTATGAAAAGAAGTCACACAAATGCGTTTGTTTTGAGCGGTGTCGTATGGTGGCCGTGATCTCCCATAAAAGTTCGCAATTGTGGATGATCAAATTGTGTGTATGTAACTTAGCAGATGCATATGTAAATAAGCTTTTAACACTCCAGCCTATGTTCGCTTAAATGAAATAATATCGAAAATATATGCCAGTACATGTAGCTGAAATGCAAAAACGTTCAGAGGTATCACGATTGGGTGGCGTCTTAAAGAAAGAAGCATATAAATATCGTGTTGGACGTGTAACTGACTTCATAACGAACCGTGTAATATATGCGCACCGTATATCTCCCTCGTACCCCCACCCCCCCCATCCCACCCCCATCATGTGTCAACTGCTTCGGCGCCTTGTCACTTCGGCTAACATGTTTTTACCTCCTTGACACATAGTGAAAAGGTGACAAGTTCACCTTGTCGGCTCGTTTTAGGGGATTATCTATACCGAAATGCGGAGTGAAGAGGGGGGCGGGACGTGTTCCGCAGCTGTACCGCATAGATGGGTGGGAGGGTTCTTATCCATAGTTGTAATTCCCCAATTTTCCTCTCAGGTTGCCTGTATTCTGTAATTCCCCTGCTACGCGAAACAATGAAGATTAAAGGAAAGGCACATGCAACACGGCGACGTCGTTCGTCGTTCCATGCAGTTGCGGAATGAATCAGTTCAAAGTAACTCAGTTCATTGTATTCTTGCTCGTGTTTATTACCTGTTCTTTTCTTGAAACTGTGTACTTGTTTAATGCTTTAGTACATATTTGTGTTCTCTATTTCTTTCAGGTGTGCGACGCCAATATGAAAGCCCTGGCCGTGACGGCCGACTACAGTGCCTTTGTGTGGCAGGCTGTTCACTGTTGTCCACCCTATTGTCGACGTGCAAAGCCTGGCGAGTTCTGGCGTTGATGGTGAGCACCTGCTCGAGCCGTGGCCCATGACACCCGCTGCTCGCCATCCAGGCCCCATACACCTGACGAAAAGTACGATGCCACCCATGCTTCGATGTGGAATGTCGTGAAGTGCAACACTGCTGTTCTCAAGAGCTGTTTTCCCTGGCCGCAGTAGCACCAGCTTTTCTTCACAGGCCTCTTCTGGTAGCCAACGTTGTCAGAGTGTGTTGTGTGGTTCCAACGTCTGCCAGTTGGAGGGACTGACGACAACAGCACCTGCTGCAGCAGCAAGTGGACAAGGGAAGTGATACAGACGACGTGGCTGAGGAGGTTCCTGCTCCCGACACGTTGATTCTTGCTCTGAAGGACACGCAAGTACAGAGCGGGGCAACAAACGCATCTTCAGGCAGCTTGGTGGCACTGAACATGTCATTTTTTACTCCAAAGCAGTATATGTCTTTCATTCCGGTGTCATCGGTTTACGCGGCGCCGCTCCGGAGCTCCTCCTCACCACCGCTGACACCTCTTCACAACTATTATCCCCCTGGCCTCCACCGATGCCCATTTGGCAAGTTCCGCAGTCGGCAGCTAACGGCGGGATGCGGTTATCAGATGATTGCGAAAAATAAATCGAAGCCCGGGTGGGCGTAAAAAATGCACTGACGATTACTACACTCCCTAATATAAAATTTGTGCACAGCGCGAGCTGCGGTCTTCTCGGTCACGGCGCATTTATGGTGCGTCTCATGAAGTATTCGCGGGATGAACGAACGTACGGCGGCGTACGCTACTTTGCTGCTACCTCGCAGTGCGCCGCCGCCGCCGGGCAACATGTTGCATATCGTGTTTGAATTTCCCGCGCAAACGTCACGTGGTTTGGATTAGCGGAGAATGGAACAGCGTCTGGGAAAGTGTCAGGGGGGCGCTTCTTGGTGGTGACATGAAACGTGGGAGGGAAAGGCAGTGAGAGAGATGACGCCGTAGCCGCACGTGTCGTACTCCACTTCACCGTTCGATAGTTCCTCTCCGTTTTCTTTCTTTCTTCGCTGCTGCGTTCGCTCACTCGGTTAAGCGGACAAAAACAGACGCCGCTCCCGCGAAGCCCAAGTAACAGCTGCGGGCTACCCTAAAACGACCGAAACCCGCCGTCACCGTTTCCACTCAAATTCACTTCACCAAGTAGCTGCGAATTCCTTGCGGTAGAAGAGAAACTTCCCCAGTTGGAACACCGGCTTGAACCCATATTTCTTTTTCAGCCTTCCGAGCAACATTTTCACTGGTGTCTTTCACGCCTAAGTATGCGCCATCCCAGCTTGCCATTTTATGCGGGCACTTCTTGCGGGCAGAAAAAGGGGAGCGTGCACGAACAGCTAGGCTTCATGCCGCTACCGATGAAATGCCGGTTGTGCTGGTGGGAGATTTAGATGTCGAAATTACGTGGCTCAGTGCGGTTATTCGGCTGTCCTCCTCAATCGAGTGGTTCGGGTGTGGGTTTATGTGTTACACAGACATCTTACACACTCAGTAAGATGCATACGAGGGGGAAAGAAAACGGACACCCATACGCGAGAATGGAGCTCAAGGGCTTCCAGGTTTTAAATTGTTATGGGACGGATGCATGCCGTTCGTTTGGACAAAGAACAAGAACCGAAGCGTTGACCCTAACAAAAGCCCGAATGGGTGCAAAACAACAAAAAGCTGCTGGAACCGCGGTTACCACCTCAAGTTCAGCTCGTGGAGTAGCAGCGAATCCCTTCCGCATGAACAGCAAATTGCCCGCTTGTAACGCCGGCGTGAGCCAATGTCACTTCTTCAGAGGGCTTTTAGGGGATATTTTCGACGGCGTCTCTCACTCCCAAGCACGCGCACATGACGGGTTGCCGGTTTGTGCGTGCGCAGGTTTGTAGTGGAGAATAGTGGTTGAGAGGAGGGGAGGCGTGCACGCGCAGCTATAGGTTTTATGCCCGTACGAAAGGATGGCATGTCCGTTGTGGTGGTACGAGATTTAAACGCGGACGTTAAACGGTCCAATGGGGCCTGTCCGGAGTCTTTAGTGGTATAGCGGATTGGGTTTTTGTTAGGCTATGTTCAGATTACCGACGCAAAACCCGTATCGTGATCTGTGGACGTAAAAAAATGTCATGTGACGCAGTTCGGTTGGCTGAGACGTTAGATGACGTCATTCTTTAAAGTTATTACGACAGTTGCGGCAACAGTCTGAACCCGGCCTTACACAAACAGTAAGATTCTTACGACGCGGGAGGGACACAGGCAGTTCCATGCTTATCTGCGAGAACAAAGCCTGGATCCGTCAGAGGTTCATAAAGCTAACTGGCTAGGAAATATGCTCCATCGCAAATGACGATAAACGTGTTTATTTTCGTGTACAACGTGTACTGCATCCAGCTTTGCAGGTCATCCTTCTTCACAGAATGGAAGGGCACTAATTTTTAACTTTCGTTTCTGACTGTGTGTGGTGTGCGGTGTTTGTTTCGCAGGGAGAATTGTTTTGTTGTTGTTTCAAGCTGCAGAAAAAGCTTCTTGTCATTTTGTGTTTGAAATGGTTGTGTGAGGATAACAGAGAAAGTTTCTTTGCTTTCGACCACTATATACTATGCTCTGACACTGCGTTGCATGATATGGGATAGCCAGTGACTGCTGTTTTCGTGGGTAGTCAGGCCTTGTTGTGAATACAGAGACCGCTCAAGATTCTTTTCAGAAAATTGTTTATTACACTGTAACCTTCATTCGGCTTTGAAGCAAAGAATGACGACGCATGTACCACACAAAAAATTAGCATACTGCGGGCTCTTTTGGACACATTTAGGTCACCACTGTCAAGAGTTACATTATGACTTAGCAGAACCATTGCACGGTGACTTTATTTGGCGTCCCTGACAGATAATTTTACTAAAAGAACACGGTATGCAAGTATGTATTTCTCCTGTTGATGGAAAACAATAAACCTGCTTAAAATGTGGGAGGCTGTTGTTATTAACACACAGTTTACTGTCAAGGAAGACTAATTTACTGTGACATTGTCATCATAAGTGGCAAAATGGTCACAAAAGTTTCATTTGCCCCAACATTGCCTGTATTCTTGCACGCAGTGCTTTGATGACTGCTTGTTAGATTTGTGCACAGTGATGTTGTTATTTTTTCCATCATGAAAGACACCTGCTTGTAAAAAATAATTATGATATGCCAACAGCAGCATCTACAAAGGTGTATTGAATTTTTCCTCAATAAATCAGAGTGCGACAAGTTACATTGGACTGTTTCATTTTCTCCCTGCATGCAGCAGCACCCTCCAAGTGTAGCCGACACTGAAAAAAAATAACCGTGACAAAATCAACAATAGCATTTCTGTAGTGATGGTGCGCAGCTTTATTTAAAGTTTACAGAAACCAAGGCTGTATTCATTGCAAAAATAAAGGTCACATTGCTGCTTGTGATGCAATGCCAAAACTGCTTTCTCTACTCCAGCTTGTTCTCATAGTCAGCCCATATTCTTGTTCAGGCCCACAATACTGCTTGTACCGGCCAGGATCAACGTTAAGGGCTTTCCAAGTACATCAGCTTTCAAGATCCAGTGCGTCTGAAAATGTGTGCATTATGAGCATAATGGCCAAAAGCAACAAAGAATTAAAAATGTGGTCTCTATCTTAGTTAGCGAAGCGTACTGCGATATAGTAATTTTTGCAGGATTCATCATACCTATAAAATGAAGTGCCCGACTGACTGACTGACTGACTTTGACTGACTTTGACCGACCGACCGACCGACCGACCGACCGACTGACTGACTGAGTCATCAACGCCCAGCGAAAACTGCTGCATCTAGAGACTTGAATCTTCGGGAGTACACTTGCGACATTTAACTATTTAACCCTCATTGATAGAGGCATTAAACAGGGAAGTGGAATTACACGATATGGTAACGTAAGAACACAGTGCAGGTGCTCAATTCCGAAAATTACACCTCATTGCAGAGTTTATCGCGGATGGAAATAATACCTGTGGGAAGGCAGTTTGATTCCCGGATGTTTTAAGAAAAGACTTAGCAAAGTACATCATGTTACATGATTAAATACCAAATTTGTGGGCGTGGTCAATGTGATGTGATACATGCTGAGGCTGTTAGAGCAGTGCGTCACGCAAAGTAGCATGTTAATATAGCTCATGAAACAAAGCTAGGCGTGCAATGTATCCTCGGGACGCTGAAGATTGGAGGTCAGTACTATTTTTCATTGACGTTACACTTGCAGTCCTGCTTTCACTGGAAAAATTAATACGAACTTGCCATGACATAAGTACGCAATCTGAGCGTGCGCAAAACACGCACACATACGTTTTGCAAAGCGGTTTCAAATCACTGTTCAAGGGAGAGTGGCCCAACAATGACATCGCGTTAGAAAATCGACGCAAACATTATACCCACGTCACAGTCCTCTCATATACAGGGTGATCAAAGTTAAGTCGACAGTTTCTTTTAAAAATAGGCGCTTAGATTTACGCGAAGACCACCTCTACAGTGCGGTTTTGCGCCAAGGGGGACACATAAAAAGAGGTAATTATAGATTTCGGAGGCTTAAATAACTGAAATTGATTTATTACCTTTTTAGTGGATACAGTAACCAGGTATGTTTGAATTGGAAAGTTAGACGCAATCATGTTGCTACGCCGTTTCAATTCGCAGAATTCCTCTAGCGTATCCGTAGTCCGATATATCAAACGGCGAAGTTTAATTGCGATTCACATGATTACGCATGCAAGACAGTCTGCACCGGCGCAAAGCTCCTTCCTTTTGTGACGTGCCTGCTGTGTATGGTGTTTGGCTCGACAAAGGGGTGGAGACACAGGAAAAAGTGATAACTGGCACCCATTAATTCTTGGCTGGCGTTATCGCAATCTGCAGTACTCTGAACTATTATCGAAACACAGAACAAAAGGGAGGAGCTATACGCTGGTCTTGAGTTCTAGCATGCGTAGTCATGCGAACGGCAAGTAAACTTCGCCGTTTGATATCTGGGAATACGGATGCGTTAGAAGAATTTTGCCAATTGAAACTGCGTAGAAACATGATTGCGTCTAACTTTCCAATACAAACATGTCTGGTTAATGTAGCCACGAAAAGTTTATTATCAATTTTATTTAATTAAGCCTCCGAAATCAATAATTACCTCCTATTTATGTGTCCCCCTGGACGCATAACCTCACTGTAGAGGTGGTCTTCGCGTAAATATAAGCGCCTATTTTTAAAAAAACCTGTCTACTTAACTTTGATCACTCTGTATAACTGCCGCTTTGGCAACAGTTTATTCTCCCACTCTGGAATGGGCACTGAAGTCTCGAAAAACGATGGAATGGTCCTCTTCAAGCTGCGCGAGAAAGTTCACCACCATTTACGTCGCTCTTCGTCCCCAGAGAACACCCTTTTGAGACGACATTCTTGTGCAGCAACTGTACTCAGCGGTAAATATCCCTCCTTTAAAAACCGATGATGATAATTATGATGATAATGATTATTATTATTATTATTATTATTATTATTATTATTATTATTATTATTATGAGTGCCAGGTTTGAGTGCCAGTGCTTTTAATGCTGAACTTCTTTCAAAGTTGAAACTTCCGAACATTTTCTTATAAAACCTTCGTGTTATGCGTATAACTTATCGCTGTCATGTTCAGTGAGTATTTCCTGTTTTTCACGTGCCTTGAACATTTCGCTGTCCGAGTGTCATGGCTTGCAACGCTAGGTCTCCTGCTTCTTTTCTTTTCTTTTTTTTTTTTTTGCTGTTTTGCTTTCTGAGATTACTGTAACTATCTTTACTTTATTGTTTCTTTCATGCATACTGTTTTGTGTGTTGTGTTGTCTTGATTTTAGTTTGTTTTTATGTACGATTTGTATATGGTGTACCAGTACCAAGACCCTAGGGTTGTTCCTGGGCACCGAAAATAAAGGTTGATTGATTGATTGATTGATTGATTGATTATTATTATTATTTTCAAGATGGCGCCTAGCAAGGATTGTTGTGTTCTTTGCTCTTGCGTTTTTTATGGCAAACAAAAGTTTTTCCGCTGCATTGCCTGTAAAAAAAGCGTGCACGCGAAGTGTGTTGTGTGGCCGGACGCTGAGCTTCAACTCCTGAGATCTGGCGCTCGGCCGTTCAAATGCAACATCTGTCAAACGGTTGAGGTGGCGGCTAGGCCTAGTGGAGCCAGCGACGACTTCGGCGCGCCCGCAAGCAGGGCTTCTTCCCCCTGCTCCCTTCGTCAAGGCTCACCGACAGTCGTCAAGAAGGCCCCGGCGCCCCCGCTCCAACCGGGTGACCTTGGTGCCGAACCTGCCGGTCTTCGCGCGCTCCTCGCTGACGTGCTGGAGGGAATTTCCTTTCTCAGCGACCAAGTGGCCGGGCTGCGCGAGGACAACGACCTTCTGCGCCGGGAAAACGCGCGGGCTTTTGCCTGCCTCCGTCAGTAGAGGGAGGGAGACCGCGCCCATTATGCGAAGTTGGTCACTTCCCTGCGTGCAGAGGTTTGCTCCTTGCGAGCTGAATTGCTTCGCCGTCCCGCTGCTTTGCAGAATGGAATGCGAGGCAGCTCGGGGAAGCCTTCTTTCACCCAAGCTGTCAACAATGAAGTGCCATCCTCGTCGGCTACGTCGGCTCCGCTGCAGGCGGTGTCTCCGGCGTCTCCTACACTGCAACTCCGTCCACCCGTCCACCCAACTCCGTCCACCTCTTTCCCAGTGCTTTCCGTGTCTGTGCCTGACTGCCACCCTCCCAGTTTTGAGAAGAAGCGCCGAAGCCGGGCATGTGTGGGTGCGTCAGACACATCTGGACTGGTCGTCGTTTCGCAGCCGAAGCGCCCCAAAGCTATGTTTGTTTCCAAGCTTTCTCCGACCACCACCCCTGCCAGTCTCAATGCTCATCTGTCAACTTTAGGTGTCTCGCCCTTGAGCTGCCGACGACTGAAGACTAAATTCGACACCTATGCATCCTTTTATATTTCCTTGAATGAAGAGTGTTTCGAGCGCCTAAATGACCCCGCTGTTTGGCCGAAAGACTGCCTCTTTAAGGAGTTTCGAGGCATGTTTCGCGAAGGCATGCTTCACAGCTCTGAGCACATCACGTAAGAAAAACAACCATGACTAGTTTAGGTGTTTTTTATCAGAATGTGCGAGGTCTTCGAACTAAGGCGACTGAATTTTTTGGTAACGTTCTGGCTTCTTGCTTTCCGTTAATAGCTATATCTGAAACTTGGTTGTGCCCTGATATCCTATCCAGTGATTATTTTCCTCAAAATTACCATGTATATCGTAATGATCGTGCTTTAACGGGATGCAAACAAAAAGGGGGCGGGGTCCTTCTCGCCGTTGACAAATCTCTCCCGTGTGTGCTACGTAGCGATATTGATAACGCAGATGAGTCTTTATGGGTCGAAATTCATTTCTCTAAAACTGAAAAACTTCTAGTTGGTGTTTTTTACATTCCTCCTGATGTAGCTCCTGAGGCGTTCAATAAGTTAATCTCCTCCATTGAACAGGTGCTTATCACTCATGGCAACCGCAAAGTCCTCCTGCTTGGAGATTTTAATGCTCCTGGCGTGGAGTGGAGCCAGCTAACTTGTTCCCACTACAACAACCACATTGAACAGAAGGGTAATAGGTTGCTAGATTTTTTGGCTTTCACTTCTATGGCACAGTGTAATCGCATAAAAAATTGCAGTGGAAATATTCTTGACCTGTGCTTTTCGAACTTTGATGGTGTTAGTGTGTTGCACTCTGATTGTTCTTTAGTAATACCGGACAGATTTCATCCTCCTCTTTCAATTCCTGTTGCCTCCCTTCATTGCTCCACCGTTCCGGAAATTCCAACAACACGCAACCTCATTACGCTTTCGCCAGGGGAGATTATGCTGGGCTGTATGGCTATTTTTCCGCTGCCCCTTGGTCGACCGTCATTGACCACACTGATGTCAATGAACAAGTCGACCGTTTCACAGAGATTGTGCTTTCGGGTATGAAGGCATACATCCCGCAATATTTACCGAGGAGGTTCAAGTTTCCACACTGGTTTTCTTCTGAATTGCGGGATGCCCTGAAACTCAAGGAACGTGCGCACAGAAAGATGAAGCGCTCTGGTGCCAACCAGTTTGCTCAGGAATTCCGGCGCCTACGTGCCCTATGTAAAATATTGCACAAACGTGATCATACTTCGTACCTGGCGTCGGTAGAAACTAAAGCAACTCACCAATCGGGAGCCTTCTGGAAATACATTCACTCTAGATCTAGTACAACTAAAGATTCTATTCGTCTTCTAGACTCCAACGGCGATGAGGTTGTCAAGGTGGCCGACTGCTTTGCTCGTCAATTTTCTTCTTTTTTTGGGATTAGCGGTGGTAGTGACAACAGCAGCGCCCCTTGTCACCAGGGCGAGGACTCCGGTTGTTTACAACTGGACGAGAACATCATTCGGACCAGCATCAAGCGGCTCAAGCCCTCGCTTTCTTGTGGGCCAGATGGTATTCCTGCTGCAATCCTAAAAACATATGCAAATATATTCGTTCCTGTGTTCACTTCAATATTTAATAACTGTCTCCGGTCGGGAACGTTTCCTCGCTCATGGAAAATCTCTCGCGTATTCCCTGTTTTCAAGTCAGGCCTAAAAACTGATGCTATAAACTATAGGCCTGTCTCGCTGCTTTGTTCTGCCTCTAAAATTTTCGAGTTATCTCTTCATACGGTCTTGTCTTTCTCATTTAAACATGTCCTCATTCCTAATCAACATGGATTTATGCGTGGTCGTTCAACTTCCACGAACCTTGTATGCTTCATGGAGAAGGCTGTCCCAGCAATCGTTGGTAGAAGCCAACTGGATGTGGTCTACTGTGACATGAGCAAAGCCTTTGATGTTGTCAACCACTCGTTATTGCTTGCAAAGCTCACTCTGTTAGATGTACACGCTTCTTTGGTGGGTCTTATACGTTGTTATCTCAAGGAGCTATATTGCTATGTAAGTGTTAACGGTCAAACATCATTTAGGTACAAAGCAACCAGTGGTGTACCCCAAGGCTCCGTTCTGGGTCCCCTTCTTTTTTCCATTTTCATTAACGATGTTGCTTCTGCCATTCAAAATTCTTCTTTTTTGTTGTACGCTGATGATATAAAAATCTTTAGAGAAGTGCGTAGTGTTTAGGACTGTAATTCTCTTCAGGTTGATATTGTGTCATTCCATCGTTGGTGCACCAAAAACGACCTTATTTTGAACCCTTCAAAAACTAAAGTTGTCTCCTATAGTAGAAAAACTCAACAACTGCAATACCCTTATGAAATTGCAGGCACCACACTGCCGAGGGTGACCGAAATTCGGGACTTGGGAGTACTTTTTGATTCGCCTCTGACTTTCTCTTCCCACATTGCACAAATTACCCGTCGGTCTCTTCGTTGTCTGGGTGCTGTTTGCAGGTATTCTAGAAAGTTTAAAGGTCCGCTTCCTTTCTTAAAGTTGTATTCGGCTCTCTGCTTACCTCTTCTTGAATACGGGTCTGTTGTCTGGAATGGAACTTGCAAGTCCAATAGTGACCGTATCGAAAGGGTTCAAAATAAGTTCCTTTCTATCTTTAAGCACCGCTTCCGTCATGTGCAAGACGACGCAAACGGCATCATGTCTCTTCTGAAAAGCATTCCTTCCCTTCGGTGTCGACGAATGCGAGCTGATATTATCTTTCTCCATAAACTTTTTCATGGTAATATTTTGTGTGACGATTTGGTTACACTTATCAATGTCAATTTGCCAAATAAACTTTTCAGAAAATTTCCAGCTTTCAGACCAGTTGCTTTAAATAGCCGACGCTCGTCCATCTGCCGAATACAATGTGCATATAATGAATATTCCTTTCGGCTTGATATATTCCAGAGCTCCTTTACTTTGTTCTCTAATGAGTTGAAAACTGTTGTAGCTTAAGTCCTTTATGTCATTCCAAATTTATGTACCCTATGTATTATGTGCAAACTGTTCTTGCTTGCTTTTCACTTTTTCTTGTTTTGTGTTGCTTGAATATTTGTACGTTTTTAGTGTCAATGTTGGTAATGCTGAAGCTTTTCCCCCTTTTTTTTTTGGAACTTCCTAATACGTTGTTAGAAAACCTTGGCTATATACGTATATTCTATGTCATGTTGATTCAATATTTGCTTGTATAGTTCCTATTTTTCACATCTACTGAACGTTTCGCTGGCCGAGTGGCATGGCTTGCAACACTAAGCCTGCCTTTTCTTTTTTGACTTTCTGTTCTTTTTTTTTCCTTTTTTGCTTTCTAAGATTTCTGTAACTATTTTTACTTTATTGTTTATGTCATACATATAGTTTGTGTATGTTGTCTTGTCTTAATTGTAGTGTTTTTTTTTGTATGGTGTACCAGTACCAAGACCCTAGGGTTGTTCCTGGGCACCAAAAATAAAGGTTGATTGATTGATTGATTGATTGATTGATTGATTGATTGATTGATTGATTGATTGATTGATTGATTGATTGATTGATTGATTGATTGATTGATTGATTATTATTGCTATTGGTTTCCCCTTTGAAGCGGGATGATGACATGTCATCTTACCAAAAAAGACTAATATAACCATGGTTTACACTATTGGTTTAATACTAGCGCTGCTTAGGTCAGGCACTAAAGCTTATTAGGCAGGAAATACTTTTTTTCACCTGTTACAGGTGGTAACTGTCCTAGGCAATATTCCCCTCTCTGCTTTTCGTGCACCAGCATTCTAATCTTCTTTTCGTCCCCTCGCCAGCCTTGAAGTTAACTTCCCCTGTGATACCCTTAAATCGTAGGGCTTCTGGAAGCCCAATATTCCGTTCATGTAGATTTGGATGGATACCCTCACATTCTAACACTATTTGCCGCATAGTTTCTGTTTCTTTTCCGCAGACCTCGCATACCCCATCATTTTGTGAATACTTCCCCACAAAACTCTTAGTTCGCAGGCAACCTGCTCTAGCCTCAAAAATCAAAGCACTGCCCTGGGAATTATCGTAGAAATTTTCCTTTCTGATGTTTTATTTCTCAGCCCTGTACATCTCTAACGGCGTTTGAGCTTCCATTTTTTCCCTCCATTTATTCGTTTCAATCTGCCTTGCCTCTTTTTTGGTTACCTTGGCTGTTTTGGATTCTCCACTGTTCTTTCCGTATTTCATAGTTAGCCTTCTAGTCTTTCTTAGCCACTGCGTGTCCACGCTTTTCAAGTATAGGTACCTAAAAACCTTAGCTGCCCACCTTCGTTGATCCATTGCCCTCAATCTCATCTCAAAGCATATTTTACTCTGAGCTTCTCTAACTTCAAACGACGCCCAGCCCATATCTCCCTGAACTGCTTCGTTAGTTGTTTTTCCATGCGCGCCTAAGGCCAAACGTCCTACCGTTCTCTGGTTTACTTCACTTCACCGCTGTACCGCGCGCAGCGCTCCCTGGCGCCTCATAACTGAACAAAGTAGAAAAATAAGTCCGTGTAAACACGTTCAACTAGCATTAACAGCGACGGCACTGCCCGTGGAAATACATACACAGAAAAGGTTTTGTTCTATCAAGGCGATTTTATTAATTTCGCTCTAGCCGGCCGCATTTAAAAGTTATGGGATTGTCCCCGAAGGCGTTTGACACGCACTTCCGGGATGAGAGCCGTTTCCTTTTGTCTGGTTTTTCCTTGGCGTTCTACCCGCGACATACCCGCGATCTCCGAGGGCGGGGCGGTGGCGATTTTTCACGTCATTTTGACATCACGATCATCCCAAGCGCTTCGGATCAGCACAATACGGCCCCGGGTTGCCCGATTGGGCGAGAAGGCGCGAAATTGGGCGACTTCTGCTTCCGTTTGCCTAGAAAAAAATATTTTTTTGGCGGTTGGGCCAGTTTTGGGCGAGTTTTAGGTTTGGGCACGAACCCAAAACTCCAAAATCGCATGTACCAAATTCATGCAATATTTCAAGCGCAAGCCATTTATCTGTTCGCGTCCTAGGCGTCCCTACTGATATTTGGTGCACCGATTCAGCATTGATATCTTGGATCATTGCAACTGGGAAGTATAATCTGAAAACAGCAGCTCGGTCGGTGGTGTCTGTAGGCATGAAGCCTACTTTACGACACTGGCTTTGTTGATTGTGTGTCATTTTGTGTGGGTCATGTTAGGCATACCAAAGCACGTGCGATGATTTTGCTGTATTTCTGTCACAATTCCATCGAGTGGTCATCTTTTTAAAAAGACGACAAAACTGCACCCTTTGAAAGGTGCCGCCGATTCCAAGTTGTTGTGTCAGACTTTGTTAAAGCAACTTCCAACGAACCGGGAGATTTTAAGCAATCTGTACCTGCCAGACGCCAAAAACATACAACATTTTATTTTAACACCTTTTCTCGGTCGTTTGAAATTTTTATAGAGTAAGCATCCACTCCTGTGCCCTAGTGTGAATATCTCCTTCTGAAAGCAACTGTTGATAGCCTGTTGGACATATGCGTGATAAATTTCTAGAAAAACGTTAAAAATGCCAGAAACAACGCAGAAAATTTGATGTTTACTCTCCTCTCTGAGCTTGCCGCCTCTCTTTTATCTGTGCCGATATCCAATGCCACCATGGAACGTGTTTCCAGTCAAGTTTCTTTGACAAGAAATGACCTGAGAAACCCTCTGTCTAACAAAACACTAGAAAGCATTGTTCATGTAAGTTTGCTTTGGCAAGAATCCGAGAGTGTTGTGAAAGCTTTGAACCAAGTGAAAAAAAAATTTCTTTTTAAGTTGAAATCTTGAATTCTGTGTGTACCAGGTGGTGTGGCTGGGGATGTACTTACCTTGATCGGTACTGTTTTAGGGCTCGGGCTGTTGGCGTCTCCTGTCGTTGACGTTATCGTCGTCTCGTGTAGTCACGGTACTAAAACACCGGGACACTCGTTTACGACTCGCGCTGGAACGGTTCGTAACGCTTACTGAAAAATACCGTGACACTCGCCTATTCAATTCAATTCAATTCAAATTTATTTCCAACAAGAAGTTGGGGGTCCCCCAGGCGAGAAGTGGCCGTAAAGACCACTTGAAAGGTGCCTGAGGGCCCGCACTCGCAATGTAGACAGTTACAGTGTTCTGTTTCCCTTTTTGTCTCCATTATACAGAGTTGTTCGACTTCAAGAGTAGGTTAGGAACAATATATACACTGTCATGCGTAGATGAACAATGAAGCATAGCGATTGCAGTGACACAGGAGCAAAAAAAAAGAAAAACAGTCGTAAAAATCGCAATATTTCCATACAAAGACTTCATATACACGAAAAGGCAAAAAGCAAAAAAAAAAAAGATAGTAAACAAACGACAGTTTTGATCAACATATATCAAAAAGAACGGTGTGTGTTAACAACTTTATAAAAACAATTCCCTCATTTCTTTTCGGGTGTAGCCACTTAAATTTGTGTTAACAATATTCCATTTGTTTAGCAGGGAAGGGACAGTACATCTTAAGGACTGCAGAAGATAGTGAGTTTGTCGAAGCGGAACTAGCCACCTGTCACAACCTCGAGTGCGCGAATCACTCTGTTGCATTTTTAAATCGCCCATGCGTTCCAAAAAAACTCGGTACCTTTCATTTGAAAAGAAAAGCGAATACAATAGACGGAATTCATAAATGTTCTTGACAGACATGAATTTATAATGAGAGAAGAAAGACTGAGTTGAGTGCGAGTAGGGTACATTGGCGATGTAGCGTAGGGCCCTTTTTTGTAGAAGAAAGAGTCTTTCAATATTTCAAATGGTAGTGGTGCCCCATATAAGAGTGCAGTAATGTAAATGTGCAGCGAACAGGGCATGGTAAATCTGAATTTTAGCTTTCACCGGAAAATAATGTCTACATCGCGCTAGTGCACCCGCCGCTGACGACAGTGATATAGTCAAGGCTTGTATGTGGCCCGTCCATGTCAAATCAGAAGAAAATGTTACTCCCAGGATTTTGTGCTTGTTCACTATCTCTATAGGTACGCTGCCTAAAGTTATCATTTGATGCATCGTTGTGTCCTTGTTTTTAGCTCCAAATAAGATGGCTTTTGTTTTGCTGGCGTTAATTTTGAAGCTGTTGAAATGTGACCAGTGGTAAATGATCGACAGGGCCTCCTGAGCCTTTTCCGCAATTTCGTTTGTGTTTTGGCCTGAAATAAACAAACTGGTGTCGTCTGCATAAAGAAAGAACGTGACGTCTTTTGTGGTTGTAACGATATCATTAACGTAGATATTAAACAGCAGCGGCCCTAATACGCTGCCTTGAGGTACTCCATGATGTATAGTTTAATGGGATGAAATAAAGCCTCCAACATCAACGCACTGTTTCCGTTCTGAAAGGTAAGACTGTAGAAGAGAATGCGCTATACCGCAGACGCCATAGCGTTGTAACTTTGTCAGCAGAATACCATGGTTCAGGTAGTCGAAAGCTTTGCTATAGTCTATGAATATACCGAGTGTAAGTTTCCTATCCCCAATATTTTTAATTATGAGTTCTTTTTGTGCCTGTAGTGGCGTTTCTGTTGATTTGCCTCGTTGGAAACCATGCTGGCAGTTTGTAATTATATCGTGCTTCAGGAAAAAAGTGGTAATGCGGGAAAATATAACTTTTTCTAATCCTTTAGAGAATATTGGGAGTATGGATATGGGCCTGGAGTTGTTTGCGTCATTCGTATCACCGTTCTTGAATATAACAGACACTCTGGCTATCTTCATAGAATGCGGAAACTGACCAAATTCCAGAACAAGATTATATATGTAGGCTAGACACGGTGCTATGATGTCTATCACGTACTTGTTGGTTGAAGTTGAATGCCGTGAATGTTTTTTGCTTTACTGTTTCTTAAACTAATGAACGTTTGACAAATTTCTCTTTCATCTGTTGGCGCCAGAAATATAGTATCAGAGTTTTGATATTCTATTGTGGCCCCTGCCCGGTATTCGGTTGGCTGCACAATATTAATAAAGTGGTCAATAAAATGCTCTGCCGGAGCTACCGCTGAAATTTTCCTATTTTGCACAGTTATCTCAGATACTGTAGGTTTCGCACAATTCCGGCTTAAGGTATCATTTATTACTTTTCATACCTGATGAGGATTCTGTCTGGAGGCATCTGAGAGACGGTAATCAAAATAAGATGACTTTGCTTTTTTTAATTATGCATTTAGCTTATTTCTGTACTTCTTAAATACCGCTAACTTGCAAGGATCCCGCGTTTTTATAAATTTTTTGAACAGCTGATTGTTCTTGTTAATCATTTTTACATGCCCAGGGCCAATCCAGGGTTTCCGTATTTTCTTTTTTTCTTTCCCATGGACATATGGAAAGCAGTCGTCATAATGACGGGAAAAAATTGACAGAAATTGTGTATAGCTCTCATTAACGTCATTGTAGTGTAAACTGCCGACCAGTCTTGGTTCAGTATACGCCCTCGGAAGGAGTCCATATTTATACTCGAAAACAGTCTGTATTTTGTGCGAAGCGGACAATCGTTGCGTGTAATGGCATTCATGTACGCAATAAAAATATGGCAATGGTCACTTATATCATTACCTATTGTGCCGGCGGAATGTATTTCAATGCCTTGATTAATTATCAAGAGATCAAGAGTGGTCTGGCCAGTGGGTGTCACACGCGTGGGTGTTGTAATTATATTCTTAAAACCAAAAGCAGCTATTTTGGAACTGAGCTCCCTAGAATGAATATTGTCATCCAGCATGTTCACATAAAGTCACCACCAAGTAACATGTTATAACCGTGAATTGAAGAATAGTCAAAAAGTTTGTCCAAGAATTCGGAAAAAGCCGTGAAATTGCTAAAAGGGGGGCGGTGAAGCACAGCGTACAAGTTGTTTTCAATTTTCACGCACAGAATTTCATAATCTGCAGTTATACACGTGTATTTCTGCGCCAATTCACAAGAGATGTTTTGTTTTACATGCATTGCGACTCCCATGCATTGCGACTACATGCATTGCGACTCGTAACGCTTACTGAAAATACCATGACACTCGTCTACGATCGCGCTGCAGTCAAATGCCGTTATTGCGAACCCCAGATTAACCATTTTTTCAAAATAACGACGATTTTGAGAATCCCTTACCAAAGCCTCATTAATTTCTATATAAAATTATTTTACTACTACGAATTTCAGAACACCGATTATTTTAGAATAACGTATCGAATTTTATCATCCTTATATAAAACAACACTTCAAAATAACGAATTCCGAGTGTACGAACTTACTCGTGTTGCTGTGAACGGCGACTAATGGTGGGCATGTACAGCTATCATCAGGCACGTAGGCAGGGGGGGGGGCCCAGGGGGGCCCGGGCCCCCCCCGAAATTCGTCCAGTCGGCCTTTAACGCCAGAGAATAGAGGCACAAGTACAAGTAGTGGTGTGCACATTTAAACAAACGAAAAACAAACAATAGTCAAGGAGCTCACCAAGAACAGCTACCCAAGAACCTTTATTCGGAAAGCACTTCAATTACGAAAGCACAGCAACGCTCGCCGAGAAATTCAGCGTACGGCCACCCCAATCGGGTGGTGCACGAAAGCCCACGATTTCAAAAGCCCCGCGCCGGAAGACCCCCTCTTAAGTCCCTTACTCATGATTTAAGCCCACAGCTGTCTACATTTTTCTTCTTCGCAATTTTAACGCTAAAATGCTATATTTTTGGAAGCTCGCTTCCATGTTTTCAAACGATTTGAGTCGTAGTGACTCATGATATCCTGAAGACGCCTGTCGCAGTCCGCGGATATTTTTTTTACACTCTCCATAATGCCGTGCAGACCCCTGCTGGTGCGGGCTTCTCTTCCATAAGTGATTGCTTCCATTTTTTGCGCCTAAAGAGGTACAGGTGGTAGAGAACTGCAGATGACGTTGGTCTCGGTTAAGTATAACCAATTTATGACCAGTACGCTTTGCAGCAGAACGCCGAAAATCCCAAATGAGCACTGCTTTCAACAAAATATATGCATGTTGCAGAGAACACTAAAAAGGAGGCTTTCCAACTTTCAAAATAGTAAGGCGGGGTAACGCAGGGGTCACCACACAGCAATGCACATGAACGCAGAACGCCAAAATCTTACAAGTTCTTCGTAATTACTTTAGAAAGCGACAGGTTCCTTTCCCCAAGCAATTGCGGGCAATCACACAGCTGTTTCGCATGCGCAGGAAAATGGAAAAAAATAGTGTTACTTTCGCTGATTTTTCAAATAAAGATACTAATGATGCTAATGCAGGGTACCATGAATTGTTTCTGATATATTTATTGCCTGTGTTCCCTTTCGTACTCGTTTCATTCCTATGTTTGGTATAAGCCCCTCCTGCTTGAATCAAAGTTTTGACCTGCAGTATCTGTAAATAATAATAATAATAATAATAATAATAATAATAATAATAATAATGATGATGATGATGATGATGATGATGATGATGATGATCAAAAGTCGTCAGAGATAAAAATAAATAATCAACCATAGTATTATTTAAAAGCTACGCTTATGCCGGCTATTATCCCACAACTAAATAGGACTTTATTTTGTAAGGCCGCATAACTTTCCACAAACTTAAAATAACGCGGAATTAAGAGCAAGAGCATGTTGTTGCGACTGCGGGGTATCGTGATCGAAGTGGACGAGGTTGGTGTCATGCCGGGGCAGTCATCAGGACCAAGTCGATCAAGAAAGAAAGCTTTATACTAGTATTTACATGTTCAGGGTCTGAGTGAACAGGCATTGCGTTCCTGGTGGCGCGAGAATAAATAGACTTTGTTTGGTCCATCCCTGTTCTTCCTGTCTCCACGCTGTGGTTGGGAGGCACCCATCAGGAAAAATTCCGAAGAGTTCAAAATGCACGCATGTGCGCACACACACACTGAGAGGGCATCTTTCCCCTTCTCGTAGCTGAAAGTCTGTCGCCTCCGGTGGCACTTTCTGCCGAAGGTCGACGTCCCTGGGACCACCAATATCGAAGTCCCGGAAAAGCATCTCCTGCATTCCCACGCTCTGGGACTCGTTGAACAACAGCGTCCCGGGCATCGGCCACATGCCGCCATTGAGGGAAACCGTCAGCACGCAGCACGCCGACGAAAGTGAGATGCCGCCCAGGGCTTCTGTCATCACCTACGGTTGTTAGGGCCGCATTCGGCCCGCCGAGGATATGGGTGCTCGAAGTCGCCGACAAGCGGATTAGCCACCGCAGCACGGATCACCGCCGTGCAGTGGCGGCAACTTGGGGAGTATTCAAGTGCTTTGTTTGACTGATAGCTGCGCGGCGTGGGAACACGCACGCGTACGGCTTTGCTTTGCCGCAGACGCAGAGTTTTTCCGCGACCTGACGGCGGAAGCTAACCGAAAGCTAGGAAAAGGGGACTTCTGTATGGAAAGCGACGTCTTGACGACCCATTAACCCGTTCGACCCCGCTGGCGCCCCTGCGAACCCCACCACCTTTTGTCCGCTGCCTGTGTCGTCGGGCAAGCGCCCGCGTGGCGGAAGAAGTAAACAGGAATGAGCGGATATGAAGTGTACACGGGCGGCGTCGTCTGCTCTTACTTTGGGCATGCGGCCGCCTCAGCACGGCGGTGACTTCGCGGCTGATTGCATCTTTAGTGGATGCGCAACATGCGAAAGGAAGCAAAGTGTGGGATTAGTTCTCAGCTGAGTGACTCCGTTGAATGCCGCGCCGCTGGGACACGCCTTCGGCGCCCGGAGGTCCGGTTCAGCCGTGAGTCGACGCGAGCAGTTCATATCTCTCCAAGTAGGACTCTCCGCTGTCCTCAGTTTGAATTCGACGAACGGACTTGCTGGGGTCCGCCGAAGAGGGAGAAGGGAGGGCGACTCCTCGGCGCTCCTTCCCAGGTCATGTTCGCCGCGGGCTGGCACAGCGAGGCATGATTCAGCCGATTCGGCACCTCTGTTCGGCGCTCCTTCAGACCAAGCAAATTTGTGTCGGGGCGCTCTGGCGCAACAGGACGCAGCCATGGTGCCACGCAGCCAGAAGGTGCCAGCCAGGGTTCAACTTCAGCGGCCAGGACAAACGATAAAATTAACAAGCTTCTTCGCTAAAGTTCCGAAGGTGGGTCCTGTGTTTCTTATTGCCTCTGCTTGTTACGCCCGCTTTAGCGAAGGGGCAACTTAGTAATTCCCAGCTTGTGAGCTTCTGAGCAATACTATGATACTGGTTTTGCCATAAATGTCTATTTAGATAGTTAACTCACTTGAAGAGTTCATGGACACCTCCCCTGATAAAGCAACAGTGTCCACCGCTCATTGCCTCCGTCAGCGAATCTGTTCACTCAACTTTCTTTTATGCCTCGCTGTTAGTGAGACATTCCTAGGCCTCACACACCACTTGTCTGTGTATCTGCAGAGCCCAGCTATGGATATGAGCGTCGCCTTCAAACAGGTTGACCTGGTGCTGACTAAACTCGAAGAGATGGGCACTAACGCGGAGGAAGAATTCCACAAAATATTTTCTCTATGTCAAGATAGAGCGGTGGAGTTCGGAGTGAAGTGCGAGATTCCACGGGTGGTAGGAACACAGAGATACCAGGCAAACTACCGTTGTAGTTTTGCGGAAGATTACTACAGGCGAGCCACCTTCATTCCATACGTAGATGACATGAAAGCTTCCCTTAAACGGCGCTTTGCAAACCATCGGAAAACACTGCAAATTTTGCAATTTGTATTGCCAAAGCACGCCTCCAAGGGCAAATTTGAACCTGTGCAGCCGGCCTTCGATTTTTACCTCGGAGATATGACAACAACGCATATCCTTCCACTAAAAGGTGAATGGGAAATCAGGAAAACTAAATGGCAAGCCATGCAAGAGGAAGAACTTCCCCGCTTTGCGACGGACGCTTTAGCTGAATGCGACAAAGACCTCTTGCCGAACGTTCACGCACTCCTCAAGATATTGGCAACGCTCCCAGTGACTACAGCTGCTGCAGAACGCAGCTTCTCGACACTCAAAAGAGTGAAAACGTATTTGACGAACCGGACGGCGGAAGAGCGGCTTAATGGCCTGGCCCTTATGCCCATTCATCGGATGCAAGTCAGTGTCGACGAAGTTATCGCTGTGTTTATGGAGAAACCACGACGTTTGAAAATTGCAGCGTGAGCCGCTCTTTTCGGCCAAGCTACATGTTCGTTTTTTTTTCTTTTGCATTGACTTTTACTATACAGTAAAACAATCGCAATGCCATTCTTTAAAATTGCTTGCTGTAGAAACGAATGTTAGCATTTTGCATCTTTTGTGATTATGAAAGCATCCATGTTTTCGTTCTTTGTGTTCAATAAAACTGATTTCCAAAATATATGTCTGTTTTTTGTTTAGAATTGCTGTCATAAAATGGCTCACGTTCTTCTCGCCGGCCTGTTGTTGAGACAGAGAGTGAGAAGTTGGGTAGCGAAAGCGTCTGACAATTTTTTTTTATATGCCGCACATCTCCCTGATTGAGCGCCTGATTCCTTTGCATCCCCCCTTATTTTGTCACTCCTCTTTTTGTCACTGGCTCTGTACGGCCCTTCTTGGTGGAGATTGGGTGGAAAGTGCACACGCACTTGCTTTACTGCAGTGTCAAAAACGCTTGCCATCTCGGATTAACTCGCCCCTTGCACTGCATTCCCCTTTGTTGTCGTTCTCTTCTAATAATTAGGCGCCTTCTATATTTCTGGGCAATTATTTTCTTTTTTTTTGCCATGGAAAGAGTTTGTTTCGAACAATTAGGCCTGGGGCCCCCCCCCCCGAAAAAAAATCCTGGCTACGTGCCTGGCTATCATCATCAGCATACTAAATGCGCGTTAGCTCTATCGTCGTCATAGAGTTTCTTAGTAAGTATACTAGAGAGGAAACTGCGCCTCGTAAGCCATGTCGTCATGAGGATTCATGGGAAGACTCCCTTTTTGGCTTGGGCTTGGCATGACAATTGGATTTTTAAGCGTTTTTTGGGGATTTGCTTTCTTCACTATGCATTAACACGTTTACGAGCTACAAGGAATCCGAAATCCTCCGGTTTTTGTGGTAGCCGTGTTCAGTGAAACAGCAGGCAATGCGTGATTGCACCTGAGGTTGCTCATGCCGCAGTCGGAGGACGTATGAAATTTGTAGGCGACGAAAAGAAGAAACAAAACGTACTTCGACGAAGACGAGATACGGCAGATACGGGCGCTTGTATGCGTCCTATCTTGTCATCGTCCACGACTGTTTAACGCCACGTTTTCTTTTTTCTTGTTAAACTAGCTGGCGGGCGAGGTGCACCGGTTCACCCCGAAGGCAACGTTTTCATAGGCACGATCAAAAAACTTTTGAAACTCTTCAAAGAACTTATTATTTGACATAATGGTAAAATTAATAAAATCACAGTCTCTAATGAGTTACCCCCACATATTAACATTGTTCCTAACTACAACCTTGGCCTGCGGAATAGCAGGCGCAACCATTCCGGCAAAAATACGCTTTACTTCTTTTTTCTTAGTTTTAAAACAGCCTGTTTTTATTTTACACTTACATAATTGCCCACGATACTTCGCGTTTTTGTAGCACTTTGTTTAAATTTGCGATCACTAAAACATTTCAATCCGAGCCAATGATGAAAATAAGGCGAGCGCGATCTATAATGGCGGCCCATGACGACACAGACGACCTTGATGTGAGCCGCATAGACGCTAGCGCCAGATTCTTCTCTAGTGTATGCTGTAAGAAACTCTATGATCGTCGTCGCCTGCGCTTGGGGGTCTCGCCGTCATGTTAGCCTCTGTCGCCGCCTTTGTTCCGTCATCCAGCTACGCAGCTACATCCGCTCGGTAGACATACGGCTGCTTTTGTTTCTACGTGAGCGATGAGATCCGGAAGCAGCACGAAAAAGAAACGGAGGCAGTTACCGGAGGCGTCTCGTTCAGCTAGTCCTGATAAACCTTCGAAGGTCGCTACCGCAATCAATGTGCGACAGGCCGCGGGAAATGATTACTGGAGCCTGATAGAGCGCGACAGCGACCACCATCGAGAACTGCTGGAGGAAGGCCGGCATACTTGAGACGCCACCTGAAGCTGAAATCATGGTGCCAGACAGTGAAGAATGCAATGCATGGTGTTATGACTCACTGGCGCCATGTTTGCGCGGGTCAGTCGCCCGGCGGTCGACCACCCCACCGCTTGTCGACGGAAACGAAAGGAGGCCGACACGACGCCGCGGCGGCCACTGATTGACAGCGGCTTTTGAGCGGCGTTGAGTGTTCTTGCCCCAAAAGGGATTAAGGAGCCGCCGGTCTTCCCCCGGCCTGAGCAACTCAAGGCGTGTGCGCGTGAAATCCCAGACGGCGACGACCGGACAATGGGACCCAGTGGCGGCGGCAGCGCAGCGAAGAAGGCAGTGGCAATGGTCAAGCCATTAACCCTTCCCGGAGTTATTCCACGAACCTTGTTAATCTGTGCTGTTAGGCTCCCTGGGAACGCAGCTCGCGGCAGACACCAAAAGGATACGCGGCGCCCGCGCGTCTTCCGTTCTTCCCCTCTACTACAGGCTCCTGACGAGTGGCAAGGGTGTGTGTGTGTGCGTGTGCTGTGCATCTGCCGACATACCTGAAAGGCGTGTCCCTACCCGAGGGCGGTGCTTCACAGCGAGGAACGTACACATCACCATTGGTCCGCATTGTTTTGTATGGGGATCCCTAACCTAGGGAACTAGGGATCGGGGGTCAACAAAAAGGGCGTGCTGCGGCCCGCCAAGATCTGTCCTCTGTCTTCATCTCGACAACTCACTGTAAAAATGTAAATAAACCCGTTGAGTTTGCTCTAAGCTCTCCCCTAGTCCTGGCTCGACGAAGCGACGGCGACCGGCCCCGCTACCAGCAGACTGCACTCGCTACAAGACGCTACAACTGGATGGCAAGCGGTTGGATCTGAGCCTGGAGGACGGAGAATGATCAACACGCCGAGATCACGGAGACTGACAGCTGTGAACTGGTGAGTGCTGGCTTTGGTTTTTTTGGTTGCCAGGCTGATAAGATAAAAGTGCAATCTTTTCGCTGGTAGAGGCTACCACAGAAGCAGTTGTTTCTGGAACTTCTGGGTAGAGAGTGAGCCGCACCACACTAGTTCTCTGTCATGGATTGGAAGCGTTTGTTGAAGAATCAGCTGCTGATTCTGGGGGAGGAGCTGGGAGCAGAAGTAGATTCGGGGATGAAGAAGGACGAAATTGTTCGCGCTATCGAGCGCTTGAATCTCACCAGTGAAGATATTACAGAAACGTGGAATGAGATTCAAAAGCAACAGGAACAGGAGCGCGAGCAAAAGCGGGAACAACAGGAGTGCCAGCTAAAGCAACAGGAGTGCCAGCTAAAGCAAAAAGAACTGGAAGTAGAACAGCTGCGCCTGGAAGTGGAAGTGAGGAAGATGGCTGAGGTTCAAGGAGTAGAGGTAGCAGGAAGACAAAATCTTTGTGATTTATCTAAGCTAATGCAACCCTTCAAAGTAGGGCAAGATGTGGGCCTCTTTCTTGTGAACTTCGAGAGAACCTGTGAAAAAGCGAAGCTTGGCCGTAGTACATGGGCTCGAAATTTGTTAAGTTTGCTGCCATGTGAAGCAGCGGATGTGATCGCGCGGCTTCCGGTGGAGGATGCGGACAATTACGACAAAGTGAAGGATAGCCTTCTAAAGAGGTTCCGACTTTCGTCAGATGCGTTCCGGCAGCGGTTTCGCAATCTGACAAAGAAGCAGGGCAGCACGTATTCAGAGTTTGCCTACGATTTGAAGGTCAACTTGGTAGAATGGATGAAGGGAGCCAGCGCTTTTGGCAACTTCGAAAAGGCTCTTGAAGTAGTGGCTCTCGAACAGTTCTTTTCTAAGCTTTCCGAGCCAATGAAGCTCTGGATCCAAGATAGGGCCGGAGTAGTAACAGTGCAGGCAGCTGCCGACTTGGCTGATGAGTACGCGTCACGCCGGGGAGAAAGGGACGAGGTTCCTCCAGCAAAAGCGGGAGATAGAGGAAAACCTTGGACGGGAAAGCAGGGGGCTGGCACAGGTATGACGGCACAGAAAAAGGCGGACTTCGCTGAAAGTAGTCAAGGATCGCAAAACAAACAGGAGGGAAAGGCTTCGGAGACTTCTTCCAAAAAGAGTCCTTTTGACGCGCGGCAACCACCTACCTGCTACAAATGCAAGGAGGTCGGTCACATTGCCATAGGCTGTCGTAGGCCCAGGCCAGCCCTTTCGTACACTTGTGACTCTGCTAGTAGTGAGGAGCTACTTAGTCCTTACCTTTTTAACCTAACAGTGAACGGAAAGCCATGCCGCGTCTTACGAGACAGTGGGGCAACCATTGATCTGGTGCACCCTGACTACGTGGCACAAGCAGACTACAACGGCAAGTGCGCATGGATTAAGCCGGTTTTGGAAGATGGAAGCATTTCTCTCCCGGTAGCTCGAATAGACATCACTGGGCCGTTCGGAGAAGTAGAGACGGAAGCGGCGGTGTCAGACAAGCTGCCCTCGCAATACCCCTACTTGTTCTCGAATCGGACCGACCGTCTGCTTAGAGAGCAAGGGAAAAGTTTTCACGAGGGAACAGTCCAAGCCTTGACTAGAGCTAAAGCGCGCGCATTAGCAGCCGAACTAGAGCGGTAAGAACCGAGTCTCACCGGACGTACAGCAACACCAGCTGGAGTCAGCACAGCGGAGCCTACAATCCCGTCACCTACTGAAAAAAAGAGAGAGGGGTAAGAGGAGGAGACTAGCGCTGATATAGCTGAAGGAGAAACGGAAGAGGGGCTGCTCGTGTTGCCTGTATCAAAACCACTAGGCAATGTACTGGGGAAAGTGACCAGAGACGAGCTTATCGAGCAGCAAAACAGCAATCCCAGCCTTAAGGAGATTTGGAACACCGTCAGGGAAGGAGTGGCGAGGAAGAATGTCAGTTTTCCCGTCAAAAATGGCATCTTGTACCGCCACTACCGGAATGCAAAAGGTCGCACGTTTGACCAGATTGTAGTGCCGGCTAAGTATCGGCATGACATTGTTGATCTCTGTCACGGAGTTGGTTGGTCGGGGCATTTAGGAGCTCGAAAGACCAAAGATAGGCTCCTAACGTAGTTTTATTGGCCAGGATGCTTCAAAGAAGTTGAGGACCACGTAAGAGCGTGTGACACCTGTCAGAGAGTGGGAAAACCGCATGAGAAGGGAAAGGCACCACTTAAGCTTGTTCCGCTCATTTCGAAGCCCTTTCGCTGGCTGGTAATAGACGTTGTGGGACCACTCCCAGCGACAAAGTCAGGCTACCGGTATTTGCTTACCGCCGTTTGTCCAGCAACCAAATTTCCAGAGGCGATCCCAATGAAGGAGCAAAGCTCAGTAGAAGTAGTCAACGCACTACTGTCTATTTTTCGAGAGTGGGCTTTCCTCAGGAGATACAGTGCGACCAGGGTTCAGTATTCACCAGCGTTCTGACTACGGGCTTCCTCGAGAAGTGTGGGATGAAAATAATCCACAGCTCAGTTTACCACCCACAGTCCAACAGTGTAGAGCGGTGTCATTCCGTGATGAAGCGAATCCTGCGAGCCCTTATCTTCGAAAAGAAGTGTCAGTGGGATGCCTGTCTCCCAGCAATGCTGTTTGCGCTGAGATCGGTCACTCATGAAGCGACGGGTTTCAGCCCCGCGGAGCTGGTTTACGGAAGGACGCTCAGGTCTCCACTGCGACTTTTGCCCGAAACCTGGGAGTCCAAAGGTACCGACCCTACGGTGGTCGAGTACATTCTCGAATTGTTGGAAAGGTTGAGTTGCGCTCGCGACATTGCTGAGGCGAACATGAGAGAGGCGCAAAGTAGATCCAAGAGCTACTACGATCGAAACGCGAAACTGAGAGCTTATCAAGAAGGGGATCTGGTAATGGTCTTGCGCCCATCGCGAGCAAATAGGCTGGAAGTTCAATGGGAAGGGCCCTTTCGGGTTGTGAAAAAGCTCTCGGACACAAATTATGCACTGGAACGGAAAGGAAGGCGCCGAGAGGTTGTCATTTATCACCACAATCTAATGAAGCGCTACGTGGGAGAAGTGCAGAAGGTGAACTTGGCTCTTAATAGCCCGGAGGAGCTAACGCCTGAAATTCCAGGCTGGGTTGAGGCTGAAAGATCAATGAAGGTTACCGACGTCATGAAAGCCGTGGCACCTACTGAGGGCTTGACTGAGACGCAGCAAGTCGACTTACGTAACTTGTTGTCAGAACACATCACAGTTTTCTCGGAAAGGCCAGGGAGAACTACGGTTATCACTCATGACATTGAACTAACTTCTGACACCACCGTGAAGTCGAGGCCGTACAGGTTAGCCCCGCGGCAGCAGGAGATCTTGAAAAAAGAAGTAGATCGAATGCTGGAGCTTAAGCTTATTGAACCATGCGAAAGCACCTGCACGTCCCCCATGATACTAGTAGAGGTTCCTGGAAAGGATCCACGACCTTGCGTGGATTACCGCAAACTTAACGCGATAACGAAGGACCAGACCTATCCTATACCGAACGTAGAGGAGCTGGTCGAAAAAGTGAGTGCTGCAAAATACGTCTCGACTTTGGACTTAGTAAGAGGCTATTGGCAAGTTCCAATGTCTGGACGAGCTAGTGAGTATGCAGCCTTTGTGGCACTGACGGGCACATTCCGGCCCCTAGTTTTGAGTTTTGGTCTTCAGAACGCCCCATTTTGCTTTTCAAGGCTAATGAACCGAGTTCTGCAGTGGGCTGAAGGGTACGCTGTTCCCTACTTAGACGACATTGCTATTTACTCTAATACATGGGAAGACCACCTGTGCCATCTTAGCGATGTCCTTAGACGTTTGACGCACGCTGGACTGACAGCGCAGCCGGCTAAGTGCCAGCTAGCTCGCGCCGAAGTACGGTACCTAGGGCACGTGGTAGGGCAGGGCAGGAGGCGACCTGACGAGCTGAAAGTAGAGGCGGTTAGCGAATTCCCGCAGCCAGAAACCAAGACTGCTATCCGCTCCTTTTTGGGTTTGACGGGGTAT
This sequence comes from Haemaphysalis longicornis, assembly GCF_048455015.1. Taxonomy (NCBI): domain Eukaryota; kingdom Metazoa; phylum Arthropoda; class Arachnida; order Ixodida; family Ixodidae; genus Haemaphysalis; species Haemaphysalis longicornis. The sequence continues at coordinate 83,912,549 of NW_027526203.1, read as the reverse complement.
TATCAGCGCTACGTTCCTCAGTACTCGGAAGTAGCCGCTCCGTTAACGGATGCACTGCGCAAGAAGGCTCCAGAAAAGGTAGTTTGGAGCCTGGAAATGGAGGGGGCCTTCCAAGGCCTCAAAGCGGCTCTTGTTAGCTCACCCGTACTGCATGCACCGAAGTATGATCGTCCCTTTATTGTGCAATGCGATGCCAGCAACAGAGGCTTAGGAGTAATACTGTGCCAGGAGGATGAGAACGGGAACGAGCACCCTGTGCTGTACGCCAGCAGGAAACTCTCGGTTCGCGAGGAGGCCTACAGTGCGTCAGAAAAAGAATGTGCCTGCATTGTGTGGGCCACCCAAAAATTAGCCTGCTACCTCTATGGAACTTCTTTTGTCTTCGTCACTGACCACTGCCCACTGACGTGGCTGTCGCAAATGTCGGGAAAGAATCCGCGACTACTACGCTGGAGCCTTGCGCTTCAGGAGCTTGACTTCACTGTGAAGTATAAGAAGGGTTCCGCCAACACCAATGTCGACACATTAAGCAGAGCCTTTTAGCTTTTTAGCTTTTGCTTTCTTTTGTTTTCAGTTGAGGAACGTTTTTCTGTAGTGATTTTGAGTAGTGTTTTAAGTAATTCAGTCTAAGTTTTTAGCTGTGAGCAAGAGTATTAGTGTGGTTTACATATGAAAAAAAAAAGCGTAGGTGCACTGTAGCACCTTTGAAAGAGCAGCCTGGTTGCCGAAAACTCATTGCCGGCGCTTGCTGGTTCGGGGAGGTTGGTCTTTGTGGTTTCAGTGGTGCTGTAAGAATGCTGCTACTGTGATCTCTCCCGTCGAGCAGCTGATACTACACGACGTCCGAGATCTTCCCGTCGGCGGAGGAGCTGTTATGACTCACTGGCGCCATGTTTGCGCGGGTCAGTCGCCCGCCGGTCGACCACCCTACCGCTTGTCGACGGAAACGAAAGGAGGCCGACACGACGCCGCGGCGGCCACTGATTGACAGCGGCTTTTGAGCGGCGTTGAGTGTTGTTGCCCCAAAAGGGATTAAGGAGCCGCCGGTCTTCCCCCGGCCTGAGCAACTGAACGCGTGTGCGCGTGAAATCCCAGACGGCGACGACCGGACAATGGGACCCAGTGGCGGCGGCAGCGCAGCGAAGAAGGCAGTGGCAATGGTCAAGCCATTAGCCCTTCCCGGAGTGATTCCACGAACCTTGTTAATCTGTGCTGTTAGGCTCCCTGGGAACGCAGCGCGCGGCAGACACCAAAAGGATACGCGGCGCCCGCGCGTCTTCCGTTCTTCCCCTCTACTACAGGCTCCTGACGAGTGGCAAGGGTGTGTGTGTGCGTGTGCTGTGCATCTGCCGACATACCTGAAAGGCGTGTCCCTACCCGAGGGCGGTGCTTCACAGCGAGGAACGTACACATCACCATTGGTCCGCATTGTTTTGTATGGGGATCCCTAACCTAGGGAACTAGGGATCGGGGGTCAACAAAAAGGGCGTGCTGCGGCCCGCCAAGATCTGTCTTATGTCTTCATCTCGACAACTCACTGTAAAAATGTAAATAAACCCGTTGAGTTTGCTCTACGCTCTCCCCTAGTCCTGGCTCGACGAAGCGATGGCGACCGGCCCCGCTACCAGCAGACTGCACTCGCTACAAGACGCTACAATGGGTTGAAGTCGCGGAAAAGCTCGCCGTGGACGCTGCAGTCACCCTTGAAGATTACGTGCACTGCGACGATGAAGCATGCACGTCTGCTGAACTGATGATTCAAGACATCGTCAACACCGTTCGTCGCGATGGCGGAACCAGCGACGAGGACGCCGGGAGCGACGTCGACGACGCTGAGAGAGGGTCCGCAAGCTAAGGCGAAGAATCCGTGTCTAGCGCCGATGTTTTGCAGTGCGTAGCAAAAATGCACACTTTTCTTAGCAGATGCATCAGTGCCACCGAAGCAGTTCGCAAGAACGTGGACACCTTCGATTCGTTCGCCTTGCAGCAGTTGAGTGGCACACGTCAGGCAAACATCACCGATTTCTTCAAATAAACGGGCATCCAGACCTGCGTTAAGGCTAACACGATTGTGCACGTGTTCCCAGTAAAGGTAGGTGGATGCTTTTGTTACGTTCACAATTTTTACTGCGCATTTTTTTAATTTTTTTTCACTATAACGATTATCCAAAATAACGAACTATTTTTATCGGTGCCTTGAAATTCGTTGCATCGAGATCTGACTGTATAATGCTTTGTGCTTCAAAGACACGAGACTTTTACACCAAAGCTGTACTTCTACCCCCAACGATTTTATCTCCGTGGGCAAAAACGCCAAGCCGCAAATAATACACTTATACACTGCTTGCTTGGCCCCTCCCCAGGTTTCACGTTAATGGAGATGGCCCGGGATATTTTTGATCTTGGCCGTTTTTGCCCTCTTCTGTCTACTGTGTTTTGTGAAGACTCATGGTGAAGATGTGTCCGATCACACCTGCGGCTGTTTTTTTATAGAGGGGAAATATTAAAATGTCCATGTAGCGTGTACGAGCCCTCCACTAGGGCGTGCCACATAGCCCAGGTGTTTTCGCTTTCTGGATCGTTGCCTGTTGCGTATCTACCAGGTGATTTTCCTTCAGTTTTAAAACTTTTAAGCTTAAATGTTCTTTTTAATGGTTTCTGAAAATTTGGGCGACTCTTCGTACAATTTTGGCGGGATGTCCTTTTGTGTTGGGCGAGATTTGGGCGAGTTTGACTTGGCGATTGAGTGGTTTTTGGTTGGAGCATCTGGTAACCCTGTCACTTGAGCAGACCTGACTGGCAATGGTGTATTGTGCGCATCACTTAGAGCGGGCATCGCTGTCGTAAGGTGGAAGCCGCGGCATGTGGAAAACAGACGCGCAACACTTGCGCTATGCGGAATCCATTAATTCTACACTCAATTAGAGTTACTCTATATACCGCTATCTTGTTAACCGGAATGCCGCGGGAAAGCCGACCGTCGAGTGCGTAGGAGCCTCGCCGCCACGCTTCCGACAGCGGCCGACGCGCGGGGTGGGGGGGTCTTCGGTCGGTGGCGCCTTACGGTGGCTACGCTGGATTCCTGCGATGTCGCTGACGCTGCTGCTCCTGCAGCTGTTCATTGGCGGGGCGTGGTGCCACCCGCATCGGCGGCCAGTGGGGGCTTCTCTGCGCAGCATGGATAACCGGAGTGGCGTCATCACGGCGGCGCGTGGAAAAGGGTCTCGCAACTCTTTGCTCTTTTTTCGGGAGCTATATATAGGAGTTCTACACTCAATGGACGTGTACTGCCCTCTGTCGAAAGCCTGAGGTAATGCGTCTTGATTATCTCTCTCAGCCGGCTTGTCGCTCTGCTGGGCCGCAATGGTCGCCTCCAACTAGCGCACCCAAGCGTCTGCTCCTGACAGCGCTGGCAAGGTGCTTTCCTCGAAAACGAAGTCCTTTTTGAGATACAATTGAGATACAAAGGCCTGAGTTCTCAGGCTTTTCCAACTTCACTTTTTAAATGCAGAGCATTTCAGTAGCTCACAATGTCACCCGCGTTGGCGTCCGTAGTCCTCGTCTGCATCGCTCCCCCTACACTATATAAAAAAATAATACTTGCCGGCGCCAGGTTTCGATCCTACGACTCTGCGGGCGGAACGCAAGGTGCACGGTACTCTACCAACTGAGCCACAAAGCCGACACAGAACGGAAGGTTACGAACGTGCCTTATATCCTTGACTCATTCAACCGTCGGCCAGAGGTGCGCCCTCTCCCCCGCGTCCTCCTCGCCTTCTCTCCGCTCGCAACGCCCTCTCTCGCCGCGTTCGGTTCGGGCGCACAACAGATGGGGACGTGCGCAACACCCTCTCTCGCCGCGTTAGGTTCGCGCGCAAGAACAGGTGGGGCGCTCGCACCGCGCTCTCTCGCCGCGGTCGGTTCGCGCTTAAACCACATATGTCGTTCGCGCGCGCTGCGGTCGCTAACATCTGTGGCGTGATCGTGACGTCAGCATCACGCGTTCGCGTGGTGGCGATTTCGGCGCTATAACACTCTCTCGCGAGGGGCATTGGATTGGATTGGCTTGGATTGGCTTGGATTTGGATTGGATTGGATTAAAGTGGATTGTGTTGGATTGTGTTGCGTCATAGCCGCGCCACGTTGCTTCATAGCCGCTCCACGTTGCGTCATAGCCGAGGCAGGGGGTTCACGGCACGTTTCACCATCGACTTCATCGACAATGTCTACGCTGGAAGACAACAATTACAACAACAACAACCAATACGTAATCCATACGACTTGCAGGCGCGCCCCCCCGCAGAAATGCTCTGCATTTGATCGTGCCCCTCGCGAGGGGGGTGTTTTTTTATATAGTAGGGACAACGACGGTGCGGACTACGGACGCCAACGGTGGTGACATCGTGAGTTACTGAAATGCTCTGCATTTAAAACGCGGTTTCACATTTTCCTGCAAAAGCTGAATCTTCTGCTCCAGTTTCTTGTTCTCCCGTTGGAGTCTCTTTAGATCGAGCTTTCTTCTTTACCGTCGAAGTTGCTTGAGTACAAGGTAATACCCTGGCATCCTTTCGTCGTGCTCTCGTTTTTATTGCTCGAATTTGAGCCCGTGTTCCTGTTCTTGTTTTTGCCTCTCGAGCTCCTGTTCTCGCTTTCTTCCCTCGCGTTGGAGTCCCTCACGCAGGCTCTCAGCATCTGCAGCCGGAAGTTTCGCGGTCTTCCTGTCATTGAACCGCTCACTGCATTCCGAGAGCTCGTCATCGTCAGCCCCAACAGCGAGTATCAGCTCTGGCTTTCTCAGCGCGTCCGAAAAACCCAAGCGCAACTCTTTTACAAGCCCCAACAACTGCGTTTTTTCAACACTTTTAAATTTATGGCCGGTCCAGAGTGGCTTTTCCACTGCTCCAAAATTGTTTTGTGCGAAAAACCCACGCGAAAAAAACACCCGCTCTACCAGTTATCCTCAGAAGCCTGGTAAAACTTAGTAAAGAAAAGTCCCGCACTTACATTGCCCGCCATGAATTCTGAAAAGTCCGACACCGCCTTGACGTCCGTGGTGTTGGATCTCGCACCGCCGGCTCCAGTTGTTAAGAAGTTGCCATCCCACCGCTCGTAACTAGGTGTTACATGCGGGGAGGCGTCCCAGCACCGGGCTCCATCGTCTCCATCATGCGAGGTAGTGTGGTGGTCAAGCGGCCAGAAAAGGTTGCTGCCTCGGTAGCTACAACAAAAAGCCGAAGGCAGAATTAACTGGTTTACTGCATGGCGAGCGATGAGCCGAAGCAATTCAGAAACAATACCTTTCTGGGTGAGGTTACATCACAAGACGCGAGCAGAGCGACGGCATGGATTCGCTGCTCAAAAATGAATGCACGACTCCACACGGGCAAAACCAAACCCAGGGCCGGACAGCCCTATCAGTAAAGCTGAGGTGTATGCGGCAATCACCAATCTCACTACAGGATCCGCGCCCGTGAGTGACGGCAATGTTACGGCATCAATAATAAGCTCATTGCAAACATCGACTGATCCATAGCCGTGCTCGCCGACCATATGAACAGGGTGTGGAATAGAGGTCAGCTCCCTAATGCATGGAAATATGCCGTGGTCACCTCCACCCCGAAGACAGGAAGCGAGCTCAATTTGGATAATCTCAGGTCAATCTCACTAACATCAAGGCTTGGCAAGTTACTTGAGCATGTAGTTCTCAGTTGACTGCACCGCCCCGTGGAAGAACGACAGTTATTTCCTCACACCATGGTAGGATTCAGGCCCGTCTTATCTACTCAGGATGGGATGCTGTAGCTGCAGCATCTGATAATTGACAATACTGAAGCACCCCCTTTCGACGCGCTGGTAATCATTGGGCTGGATATTACTAAGGCGCGAGCCATGCGCGAGCCATGCGGCCATACTTTTTTTGCGAGAGTTTGCCTTACGCCATAACAGTTATATATACAACATCACACTGGTTTCACGCAGAAACGTCAGCAGAGACCGGTATTGAGGGCCCCATATCCACCGCTGTAGATCAGGGGGTCTCCCAGGATGGAGCCCTGTGCCCCGGAGGTGTTGCAGGAGAGAGGTTGTAAGGGCAGGGCAGGTCTATAGAAGGTGGCTCGTGTCGGCTTCGGACGCAGGGACCGTCCCAATCTGAACGACCTGAGCTTTGGGATTCAGGCAAATATTGCGGGCTTCCTTTCGCAATGTACCACTCAACTAAACATACATGGTCTCAAATCAGGCTCCATAAGCCTGGGCAACAGGAGGACACCACAAGGTACCATGCTCTCTTGCTTCCTTTTCAATGTGGCCATGCTTGGGCTGCCTCCTTTGCTCAACCGGATCTCCAACGTTCGCCACAGCTTGTGCGCCGATGATGATGATGATAATTATTTCGCCAAAACAGGCTGAAAGGAGCAAGGGTAAGAGGGAGTCTTCTTGAATTCCTCCCCCTCAGATAGCAGCCTGCAGGTCTTACGAGCGAGTGGCATCTTCGGCCAGTTGGACGACCTTGATTGGCACTTCGGGGTCGGAAATAAGCAAAAAATGGCTGTGCCTTAGCTCAGCTAACCTTCGACATGCAAAGCAAAAGCTCACAAAAGGAGGCCCGGCCTCCCTTTATTCACGGCGAACGCGGCGCACGATGAGTCACGTAGCCCGAGACGACCCAGCGGCACATGCGTGGGACGCTGCGGGGGTGGTTGGCTGCCGATCAGCTAATCGGCCGCAACCGCCCGGGCCGCCGCCGCTAATGGTTGGGTAGAATGACTGAAAATGGGGCCTTGTGCGCGGCGCCGAAGGCGGGCCCGGCCAATCGCGTGATGTGCTTCGAGAAGTGTGTCTGCGTTCAAAAAGCGAACTTGCCCATCCGCGACAAAATCGATGGAAGAAAGTAGTGATGCTTTGCTTTAAAAGGTCTCCCGCTGCTCCGCACTGGTAATGCGTAAGCGCGCTCGTAGAGTTCGTGGGTGAGCATACCAGCCCAAATCATGTGAGTGAGTGTGGCTCGCTGGGTGCACCACTTGCATTGATAATTGTAAAGTTTGTGATAGATGTGGCTGAATGTTGCAAGATTGGGTGATGCTTTAGCGTGTAGCTGACGCCAGGCTACAGATTAAAGAGTTTTAGCATACTGGGTACCGTGCGCTAACGCTACGGCGGCGGGTAGCGGGTCCGATTGGGAAGGATGGATGGATGGCAAAACGTTTATTGAGCTTAAAGGGAAGGGGTATAAGGGCGTGGTTAGCCTCCTAAGTCCAGGAGGCCTCTTGTCCGAGCTGCCTCCAGTGCGCGACGCACCAGGGCGACCTGGCGCTCCGGTGCGGAGCTGGTCAGCTTGGACTCCCACTGCTCAAGCGAAGGCAAGGGGTGGGAATGTGGGTGTTGGGGGCAGGAGAAGACGAGGTGGTAGGTGTTGAGAGAGATGTGACAATGGGGGCAGTCGGGTGGAAAGAGAGAAGGGGAAATGTGGGATAGATTAAATGTGGTTAAAGTATGTTTCGGTCTGTATTCGGCGGAGGATGTAGGCCTGTTGGGCGGGTATCGCCGTCGGGTGTTTGTGTGGCGGGAGAAGATGAAGTTGTACGTGGGGTCGAGAGGTGTCAGGGCTGCTGGGTCTGGGGGTGGGGGAGTTATTTGGCCGAGGCTAGGCGAGGGAAGTGCCCGGGTAATGAGTGCGCGGGCTGCGGCGTGGGCCGCTTCATTCCCTGCCAGGCCGGAGTGGCTGGGGGTCCAGACAATGGAGAGGTCAATGTCTTCAGGGAGGCGTTGAAGGAGGTGAATGGCTGCTGGCGGGGCGAGGCAGGCTTGGTAGAGGCGGCACGCTTGCTGCGAGTCGGTTATTATGGTCAGATAGGGTTGGTGGCAGTGGGCCAGGGCAGCGTGGGCGATGGCGAGGGACTCGGCGGTGAGCGTGGGGATGTGGCGGTAGGAGGCCACGGTGGGGAAGCGGCCCTCGTTGTTAAGGGCTGCGATGTTGGTGCTGTGGCGGGTTGAGGACTGTGCTATGTCGGTATAGCGTGTGTTGGGATCCGAGCCGTAGCGTTTTTCGAGGAATCGGACGCGGGCGTTGCGGCGGCCTTGGTTGTAGATGGGGTGGATATGCTTGGGGACGGGAGGGACGTGCATGCGCTGACGAATGGAGAGGGGAATACGTTGGGGCGCGTGTGGGGTGGCAGGGGCCGTGCGTCCGATGACCTGAAGTACCCGTCGACCAGCCGGTGTGAGGGAGAGTCGGTGCAGGTGGGAAGTGCGTTGGGCTTCCAAGATTTCTGTGAGGGTGTTGTGGAGGCCAAGCTGGAGGAGGCGTGTGTTGGAAGTGTAGGTAGATTGGCCTAAGGCTGCTTTGTAGGTCTTGCGGATCAGAGCGTCCAGCTTGCGAGCTTCCTGTGTCTTGAGGTTGACGAAAGGGCAGCTGTATGTAAGGCGACTGATGAGGAGGGCTTGAACGAGTTTGCAGGTGTCGGATTCTTTGAGGCCGTAGGTAGAGCCGCGGATGCGCCGAATGAGGTGCGTAAGTTGCGTGATTGTTTTGTGGAGCTGTGGGAGAAGAATTGCGCCGGAGCCGTCGTAGTGAAAAGGAACTCCGAGTACCCGAAGGGAGGTGACTTAGGGAATGGGAGAGCCGTGGATGGTCACTTGTGGGTCCGGGGTGGGTTGTGGGGGCGGCCGCGGGTGCGGGCTCGGAGAACGAGGAGGGCAGACTTGCTTGGTTCGACCGTTAGGCCTCTGGGGTGGAGGTAGGCGACAGTGGTGTCGATGGCTTGCTGGATGGCGTCTTGTTGCGCGCCACTGGAGCCACTGGTAGTCCATATAGTGAGGTCATCAGCATAAAGCGCATGGTAGATACCGGGGATGGCATTCAGGAGACTGGGGAGGTGGAGGAGGGCGATGTTAAAGAGTAAGGGGGAAACAACGGAGCCTTGCGGTGTGCTTTTGGCAGGGGTGTGGAAGGTAGGGGACTGGAGAGGGCCGAGCCGGAGGGTGGCAGTGCGGTCCGGCAGGAACGCGGAGACGAATTGGTAGGCGCGGTGGCCGCAACCGGTGTGATTGAGGTTATCGAGGATGGCTTGGTGCGTGACGTTGTCGAAGGCCCCTTTGGCATCAAGGGTGAGGAGTGTTTTGGGTGTGTCACGGCTGAGGTGGTCGAGGAGCTGCTCTTTTATTTGTATAAGGACGTGTTGGGTGGAGAGATGTTGGTGGAAACCGAACATGGTAAGGGGGTACAGGTTACGGTCTTCGAGGTAAGTGGAGAGGCGCTGGTGAACTAGGTGTCCATAGATCTTGCCGAGGCAGGAGGTGAGGGCGATGGGTCGGAGGGCGGTGGCGGAGACAGGTTTGTTGGGCTTGGGGATAAGGGTGATGTCTGAGTGGCGCCACTGTGAGGGGTACGTGCCGGCTTCCCAGTTGCTGTTGTAATAGGTGAGGAGGTCTTCAAGGGTGTCGCCGGGAGGTTGCGGATAGTTTTGTAGGTGATGTGGTCTCTGCCCGGGGTGGTGTTGCGGGTGAGGCGGGCAAGAATGGCGTGGAGTTCGGTCATGGTGAAGGGGAGGTCCATGTCGGCGTTGGGGCGTCCGGTGTATTGAAGGTTCGGGGCAGGGGGATGAGTGACCGGATCACCAAAGAGATGCTGCCTGATGGTGCGGAGAAGCTCGCGAGGGGGTTGTGAATGGTTGCGGATGAGTTGATGGATGCGGTGCATTGATTGACATTGAGTAGAGTGGTTGTACAGGAGGGAGCGGAGGAGGTGCCAGGTCTTGCGGGTGTGGAGGGTACCTTGCAGGCGGGCGCAGAAGTCCCGCCAGTTTTGGTTGTGAAGCTGGCTGGAGTACGTTTGGATCTCTTGGTTCAGGCGGGCTATACGTTTCCTGAGGGTGTGGTTGTGGCGCTGGCGCTTCCATCTTTTAGAAAGGCCCCGACGGGCATCCCACATGTGAAGGAAGTGTGGATCGGCTGCCGGCGTGGCGTCTGTGAGGGCTATAGATTGAGTGTGGGCGCAAACCCTCTGTTCTAGGGCTTGTGATCAGTCATCCAGGTTGTCGCCAATGGGTGGTAAGGGAATGGGATCCTTGCCAAAGTTGGGCCAATTTGTGAGGCGTGCGGTGCCTCTGTGGAGGGGTTTGTGAACGAAGGTACGCGGACAGTTATGAGGTAGTGATCGCTGCCGAGGTTTTCGTCAAGCCGGTGCCACTGGGCTGTGGGGCAGTGTCTGGTGAAGGTCAGATCGGGTATGGTGTCACGGCTAACGCTATTGCCGGTTCTAGTCGGGATGGTTAGGTCGTTTTGGAGGACGAGATGATGATTTTGGCTGGCCCGGAGCAGCGCGGTACCCTTCTTCGAGGTGTAGCGGTAGCCCCAAGTCACGTGAGGGGCATTGAGGTCACCAAGGGCAAGAAGGGGGTGGGATCCAGCTATCTGTACCGCTTCTTGAAAGAGGGGTTCTATGGTCTTGAGGTGGTCGTTGGGGGAGCTGTAGATGTTGAGGATATATACGCTCGGGCGTGTGGGGCGAGTCGAGATGATTTCGACGAAGATGTGGGGGATGGTTTGGATGAGGCGGTGCGATTGTGCTGGGTGGGAGTTATGAACGAGGATGGCCGTGCGTGATTGGGGATCTTGCGTGAAGGCGTTGTATGTGATAGGCAGGGGGTGGAGGTGTTGGTTTCCTGCAGGGCGATGGCATCGGGGGGTCGTTTTGGGTGAAGAGGGAGAGTTGATGACGTTTGCTGTTGAACGAGCGGCAGTTCCATTGATAGACAGTTATGGTGTTGTCGCGACGGCGACAGAGAGATGCGAAGACACACGTCTGCACGCTACAGCGCCGTGGACCCAAACTGGGGTCCCCGCTTTATTCCACGCTCGTGCCCAGCGCGCACCGCAAGCGCGTAGTCAGCACTCGCCACTCGTGGCTCAGCCCCAGCGTCATCGTTCCTGGAGCGTGCCCGTTTGCGGCAGCAGACGACGCAAGCTGCTGGGGCGCCGCCACATAGCCCCCCCCCCTCTTCAGACGAAGTGTCGGCAAAACGGACAGTCTTTGCGCTGGGATGTTCACGGGTGGGGCTGCGAACGGAGGGGAGAGTGGTGGTGTTCAGGGTGGAGTGGTGGATGGTGGTGTCGAAGGCAGGCGGTTCGGCCTCGGTGAAAGCGGGCTTGAGGCGATCAATGGAAACGACGGTGTCGCGGCCGTTAACGCGAACTGTAAACGTCTTTTCGCCGCGTGAAATGACGAGATGAGGGCCGGTGTAGGGCGGTTGAAGTGGCCGGCGGGCACTGTCGACACGGATGAAAACGCATTGGCTGACAGAAAGACTTGGGTGAATAAAAGTGGGTTTTGTGGAACACGGCCGTGGCGGTTGGGGACGGATATAGCTGAAAAACCGGGTTAAATCCTTGACGTAGGATGGGCCAGGAGAGGAGGGGTTATCTTGAGGCTGTGGAGGGACCAGGAAGTCTGCCGGTAATCGCAAAGACGTGCCGTAGACCATTTGGGATGCGGCACAACCAAGATCATCTTTGATGACGGTGCGTGATCCTAGCAGCACAAGAGGAAGGTGAACTGCCCACTGCTCAGGTGATTCGTGAGCATTCAGCGAGGCCTTGAGCTGACGATGAAACCTCTCGACCATGCCGTTGGCTTGAGGATGATAGGCCGTTGTTTTTAGGTGAGTAACACCGAGTAGGCATGTCAAGTGGCGAAAGAGTGTGGACTCAAATTGGCGGCCACGGTCTGTGATAATCTCCGACGGCACGCCAAAACGGGCGATCCACGTCGACATAAGCGTGGAAGCAACAGTCTCAGCCGTAATATCGTCGATTGGAAAAGCCTCCGGCCAGCGGGTAAAACGGTCGATCACTGTCAAGATGTAGCGGCAGCCCTTAGATGGTGGTAGTGGGCCAACACGGTCCACGTGAATTGTGGAGAACCTTGAGTCCGGTAGTGGGAAAGTAGCCAGAGGCGATGTGGTATGCCGAGAGACCTTGCATTGTTGGCAGGCGAGGCAGGAACGGGCCCAGGTGCGTACGTCAGTATTCATGCCCAGCCAGACGTACCTCTCGGCAATCAAACGCCGTGAGGCACGAACTCCAGGATGAGAGAGACGGTGAATAGAGTTGAAGGCAATGCGCCTGAGAGACGCAGGAAGGTATGGACGTCTGCGGCCTGAGACCGGGTCAATGTCGCAAACGATGTTGATTCCGGAATCAGGGCATAGAATGTCCTCAAGTTGCAGAGAGGAGCTGTTTGAAGAACGTAGAGTTCGGAGCTCCTCGTCATCGCTTTGGGCTTGGGCCAACTCCTGAGAACTGAAACCGGAGCGCTGTATGGCGTAAATACGGCTAAGGGCGTCGGCTGGAATGTTGTTAACTCCCTTGACATGCCGAATGTCCGTCGTAAACTCTGCAAGATAAGCCAAATATCGCGTCTCTCGGGGAGAATATGTAGTCTTCGATGACTTGAAGGCGTTCTTAAGAGGCTTGTGATCGGTGAAGATCACGAAGCTGCGGCCTTCGAGGAAAAGCGGAAATGCTTCACAGCGAGGTATGCCGCCAGGGGTTCCCGTCCGAAAGTGCTGTACCGTTGCTCAGTGGTAGAAAGCTTCTTCGAAAAGAAACCGAGCGGGTGCCAGCTGCCGCGGATGTGCTGCTGAAGTACACCTCCAATCGCACAGTGGGAAGCATCTACCATCAGGCTTGTGGGAGCGTTGTGGCGCGGGTGCACGAGGAGGGTAGAAGAGGCCAGGCGCTCCTTGGTGGTAGTGAATGCGCGATCAGCAGCTTCAGACCATTCAAGACTGCACTCGGGAGACTTGGAAGTTTGAAGGAAAGTTTCGAGAGGTTGAACAATGGCCGCACATTCCGGGATGAACCGTCGGTAATCATTTACCAGCCCTAGGAAACGGCGCAGTTGGCACAAGGACTCAGGTCGGGGAAAGTCGATTATGGCCTTCACTTTGTCTGGCAGAGGGCGAATTCCATTGCAGTCAACGAAATGACCGAGAAACTCCAACGACGGCAACCCAAACGCACACTTTTCGCTATTAAGGATGAGGCCATGCTCTGCTAGGCGTTCGAAAACTATCCGCAGATGGTGAAGGTGCTCAGATAGCGATGAACTGGCGACAAGAACGTCATCTATGTAGGCGAAAACAAAAGGTAGACCACGGAGGACGACGTCGATGAAGCGCTGAAAAGTCTGAGCTGCATTGCGTAACCCGAAAGGCATCCGAGTGAATTCGAAGAGGCCAAACGGTGTAATGATGGCAGTTTTCTTGACGTCATCCGGGGCTACGGGGATTTGGTGGTAGGCTTTTTGGAGGTCAAGCTTTGAAAAGATGGTACATCCACTGAGGTTATTGGTGAAGTCCTGTATATTAGGTAGGGGGTACCTGTCGGGTACCGTGGCCACGTTCAAGGAGCGGTAATCACCACAGGCTCGCCAGTCTCCTGATTTCTTCGGGACCATGTGTAAGGACGAGGACCAGTTGCTCGATGACGGGCGAGCAATGCCGATTTCAACCATGTGGTGAAATTCCTGTTCCGCGATTTTATGTTTCTCTGGAGCCAGTCGACGCGCCACGGCGTGCGTAGGTGGACCGGTGGTGATGATCTGATGAACGACGTCATGCTTCACTGGCTTTGTCCAGTCTGGAGGGGCAGTCAGGGAAGGAAACTCGTTCAGCAATTCCCGGTACGGAGAAGGTAGGTCGCAAAGAAGCGTAAATGCGAACGGATGGAGTGGAGACGATTTGCCAATGACAGAAAGGCCGGTTTTGGCGTCCAGGATTCTTTTTCGGGCCATGTCAACCAGGAGGCCGAAGTGCGAAAGGAAATCGGCTCCTAGAATGGCGTGACTCACGTTGGCCACGAGGAAAATCCAGCGGAACGCACGGCGTAGGCCGATGTTTACCGTCAGGGATTTTTTTCGGTACACGGGAATGCTGGACTTGTTAATAGCTTGGAGATGGCACAGTGGTGCTTGAGTGCGGTCACAGGAATTAGCGGGGAGCGCACTCACTTCAGCACCAGTGTCAACTAGGAAACGTTGACCACTGGTTGCATCTGTGATGTAGAAGAGGCGACTGTCGCTGGCTTGGGAATCGGTCGCCGCCGCTAACGATCCCTCGTCCCGTTTCCCGGCCAGCCGCAAGGACGGGTGCAACGTTGCGCCGCTGCACCGAAGCGGCGATGGTACCAGCAAAATGAATCGGGGTGTTGAGGTGGCTGGCGCGTTGTGCCTTCCTGGCGAAATACTTGCGGACACGGGGTACGGCGAGAAGGGCCAAACCGGCGAGCTCGAGGGTTGCGAGGCGGCGGCGAGCTGTAACCAGCCGAGGCGACAAGCTCCTCCAAGTTTTGCATGCGCTCTCGGAGAGCGGCGAGGTCGTCGGATAGCGGTGAGGGCAAAGGAGTAGCAGGCGCCGCCACGGTGGTATGGTCGGAAGATTGAGCGGATGCCACCGTGGACAAAGGCGGATGCAACGTGGCGACTTCCATTATCTTGTCAGCATGCGCGGCCAACGCGGATAAGGGAAGGTCAGAAGCAGTCGCGAGGATCATCTGCACAGAAGAGGGGAGCCGCCGCAGGAAAAGTTCCTTCAACAAACGAGAGTCCGTGGCAGAAGGTGCGTCGCCGAGCAGGGTTTGCAGTTCGTGAAGGAGCTGCGAAGGTCGACGGTCACCCAACTCCTCTGCAGAAAGCAGCCCCTAGAAACGCTGCCGTTCCGAAGGGCTCGTGCGGCTCAAGATGGCAGCCTTCAACCTGTCGTAAGGGTTCGTGGTAGGCGGGTTGGCAAGGATGTCACGAACCTCAACCGCGATCTCAATAGGCAGTGACTGTTGTAGATGGTTGAAGCGGGTCTCTTGCGACGTGATGTGACTCACTCGGAAGCTTGCCTCGGCTTGCAGGAACCACACGTCGGGGTGCTTAGCGCTGAAGGGGGGCAAACGGCAAGCGACGGCGGAGATGCCAGGTGAAGAGGCAGCGGAGGACACAGAAGGACCGCTGGCGTCGCGGGGAGGGTCCATTCTGAGTACGTGGCTCCGCTGCAACGTCCGGGTCACCAATGTCGCGACGGCGACAGAGAGATGCGAAGACACACGTCTGCACGCTACAGCGCCGTGGACCCAAACTGCGGTCCCCGCTTTATTCCACGCTCGTGCCCAGCGCGCACCGCAAGCGCGTGGTCAGCACTCGCCACTCGTGGCTCAGCCCCAGCGTCATCGTTCCTGGAGCGTGCCCGTTTGCGGCAGCAGACGACGCAAGCCGCTGGGGCGCCGCCACAGTGTCAATGGGGATGTTAGGCATGATACGGGTGGTGCTTGGGTTTCTTGGGGGGACTATCAGTGGAAAGGGAGAGGCTGTCTGGGTTGCGTTGGAGGGCGAGTTCGAATTTGGCTTGGCGTTCTGTGGGACGTTGGAAGCTCTTGATGAGAGGAGCATGGGTTTAGGCTTGGGCGTTTAAAACTTTTGCTATGGCATCTTCAATTTGGGCGGTCATGCGTGCACTGACAATTTCAGTTACACGTTCGATGATGCGGTCCTCGGAGAGGGGGGGGAGGGATGGGCTGGGGAGGGGGGAGTCGCAGGAGGGTGTCAACTTGTTTTGTAAGTTTGTCAAGTTGTTTTTGGAAGTGTTGTTGGAATTTTTCGAGGGCGGTGGTGAGTGGGTCGGGGGAGGAAGAGGGGTGAGACTGGTCAGGGGGTGGTGGTGTAGGTGCAGTGGGAGGCGCGAGTAATTTAGCTGACCAGCTCACCTGTGGTAGGGAGGCGGTGTAGGGTGTTGGTTGAGCGATGCCTGCGGTGACGGGAGCGGCGGGAATTCGTGGGCATCGGTGGTCGGTCGGCTGGAGGTCTTGGTCAAGTCAAGCGGGCGCTGCTTAGATGGTGGAGGAGTGGGTCGGTAGCGCTTGGGGCAGTCGCGGTGGGCCGTTGGGTGGGGTCCGTCGCACATCTTGCAGCGAGGAGTGCAGGTGTGTTGCGGTGTCGGATCGGGAGTGCCGCAGCTGTGGCACCGTGGCTTGTCGGGATGCGGGCAGACATCTTGGCGGTGCCCGATATCGCCGCAACAAGAGCAGGTTTGGAGGGCTCGGCGGTATGGTCGGCAGCGGATCATTTCGCAGTCAAACTTAATATAGTAAGGAATGCGGGTTCCGGCGAAGGTGAGGAGAGCGGACCTGGTTTTGCCCATGATGCGGGCATGGATGGGGTACGGGCGGTTCGTAGCCGTGAGTTCTATAAGTTGCTCCTGAGTGAGACCCTCAGGGACTCCGTGAATTATGCCACGTGCAGTGCCTGGCGGGAGCTTCATGTAGGCGGTGACAGCGTAGGTGGTCTGGCGGAGAGTTAGTTCGGTTATTCTGGAGAGTCGGTCGGCCAGGTTGGGGTCGGAAGTACCAGCCACGATGAGGTTCCCGTTGGGTTGCGCTTGGATGGTGACGAGGGTGCGGAAGGTCGAGTCGGGTATGTTACTTGCGGCGGCGAGACCTCGCGCTAGGTCGCTGCTCGACCAGCCGACACGAAGGCCGTCATGTGGGCGGACGACAGTGAGGCAGTGGGTCGGCGGGAAGCGCGGTGGTAGTATGGCACGCACCGCTTTTGGAGGCGTCACGGTGCCAGGGGGTGACGTAGGCGTAGATGTTGGCGGCTTCTTTCGGCGTGCGTAGATGACCCTCATCCAGGGGTTCGGGCGGGGGCACGTTCGGCCGCTGAGGTGGTCATAGTCCATTTGTTGAGCGGCGTCTTCTTCGGTTGAGGTGGCGGGCGGCGGGTCGGTGCTTGGCGGCGGGAGATCGACGCCGGCGTCGGCAGGCGTAGGTTCACTATGGGAGTCGGAGCCCTTTTCCATCTCAGTGGAGGCGGCGGGTGGCATGTGTTGCACGTGCTGCGGTGGCGTGGCGGAGGGCGCGAGCAGGTGTTCTTGCTGCGGCATGGCTGGAGAGCGGCCGCTCGCGCTAGGCCTGAATGTAGGCCCAGCAGCGGCGGTGACGCTGGCAGACTTCGCGGTTGGCTTGTGTCGCTGCTGATGGTCGGAGTGGGCCAAGCGTGGTGTCCGTCGGTTCCTGAGATGCTTAAAGGAGCCATGAAGAGAAAATACAACTTAGTTTAATTTGAGAGAACTAGTATTCAGTATCTCACTCAGCTCCATTACAGCCACAAAAGATGTTTTTAACAAAAAAGAGCAAGAAGTATTTAAAAACTTTCAAATTTTGCGCCACAGTGACGTGTATGAGCAACAATGACGTCATACGGGCCAACAATAAAACATAATTTTCAGTGCGTTAACTGCACCTTAGCATTCAAGTGATGCGGTCAGATGGGACTAGAGGCCCCATTACAGACGCCCAGTCATGTGTCGTCGCGACAAGTCAGTTAGGTGGCCGCCAATCGCACAAACAAGGTTCCGTGACGTCATAGAAAAGATGCGGGAAATTGGCTAGGGGGTCGCGACTGCTTCACACGTTTTCTTTAATATCTCCGTCATTTGTTCGAAGATTTTTATGATATTGGTATCATTGTTATCGGGACTAAGCAGTCTTCCTAATAAACCCAACTTGTATTTTGTCTTCATGGCTCCTTTAAGAATCGATCGATGGTGGGGGCTAGCGCGTGCACGTCAAGTGATCGCGTATAGAAGGCGAAAAGCGGGAGTCGAAACGAGGCGCGGACGCCTGTGTCGGCCCCCTGGCGGCGATCCTCTGGGAAGGTGAAAATTCGTTCCGGTGATGGGATTAGTTCCGCCGGCCAGCCTTCGCCATGCCCGCGCCTTCTCTCCACTGAGGGGCAACCTCCTCGCCCTCCCCGCGCGCGCATGCACGATCGGGTCCCGGTAACCCGCCACTATAGCGTGAGCCTCCGCTAGCCGCTATGCTAAAACTCTATTGACGTCTGTTGAGCGCAAGATGCGCTGCGGGATACTTCTGGCTCTCCATGCGATAGTGTTGAGTGGTGGTCACCAGCCTGTCCCTGGTTCCCTGGTCCGAGCCAGCCATGTCGTCAGGGCAATCCCGAGAGCTGAAACCTCGGGCTGCCTCATGTGCTAGCTGGTTGCCTGGGAAAGATGCATTCGCCGGTGTACATTGCGCCTACGGGTGGCCTGGACCGAACCTGGGCTGTATTAGAGGTCCTACCAAATTCTTAATTCCGGAGAGCTGTTCTGGAGTCGCTCGCGATAGTTTTAGCTGTTGTGGAGGTGACGACAAGCGCGATAGCGTCCTCTTCTCCTTCCTCAGTGTGATTAGTGTAAATAGAGGCCAATGCCAGAGATTTGCCATTAGCATCTATTGCCAACATGGACATGGCGTGTACGCCAATTACATTACGATGGGGAAATAGGTTGTATAGAGTGACGGGGAGATACAAGAACGCCTGCAAGCAGCCGCTGATGTTGTACATACATACGTACACACTAGAGGTTTGGCCTGTTCCCCACGGAAACCGGAGATCCTTGACCAGTCAGGCGAACATCATCTGCTCCAGACACACAGGTGTTCATCCAAGGAAATGCCATCCCCAAAACTGACTGCATTCGCATTCTGGGTCTAGGGATCCAGGAGCAGCCACTGCAGCATTACAAAATGCTACAAAATACAAGATTAGCAGAATAATCACTAGGATCCCAAGCAGCATGGCATCAAGGAGCCCAACCTTCTCCGTCTTGTGCAGACCTTTATCATCAACAGAATTACGTACCTCATCCCGTATCTCAAGCTCAGGAGAGCAGAAATCGAAAAAAATGGAATTCGCAACCAAGGCAGCAAACGGCATACCGATAAGCGCTGCCACAGACCGGCTGCTAGAGATGTACATTTATAACACCTCGGACGAGCTCACAGAAGCCCAACGTACTGCCAAATACAATCGATTAGCAGCTATCATCACGGGGATAACCATCCTAGAATCCCTGCGCATTCCTCATGCCAATCAACATCGACGAAAGACCACCTCACATAGGGAAACCCGGGAGCACATCAGAGTGGCACCGATCCACCGCAATATGCATCCATCACATCACCAGGAGCGCAGAAAAGCAATGGCCATGGCACAACACGAGCAGTACCACTCTAATCAGAGGCCTACTGCGTAGACACGGCGAGCTACTATGGCCGAAGCACGGTAACGGCAGTGGTGGCTGACCACCAAGGTAATGCGATATCCTCGTGTTCAGTCGCCGCGTCCCGCCCAGGCACAGGCGAAGACGTGGCCTTTGTACTCGCCATCACGGGTACACGGACCAACATCATCCTATCGGATTCTAAGACCGCCCTGCGCAACTACGCAAGAGGGAGAGTTTCTTCTGCAGCGGTACATATACTACGGACCCGCTCTGAGACAACAGCAGGACAAGTCCGTCTGATTTGGATACCAGCGCACTCGTCCGTCCCGGGAAACGACATAGCGCACGAGGCAGCCCGAGGATTCTGCAACCAGGCTGAACTCGAGTCCGAATAGGTGCCGTTTGACACAGGGGGAGGGATATGCTCAGGACACATTCGGAAATTACACAGCACTATTGGCGGTGAGATGTTTGAGTGGCGCCCCCTGGCTCTGACGTCGGCTTAGGGACTCGCGCCGCTGTCGTCTGCTACACTCCGCTTGTGAGGGGCAGCAGCGTATTTCTTGATTGATTGATTGTGGGGTTTAACGCGCCGACGCAACGCAGGCGATGAGGCGCGCCGTAGTGGAGGGCTCCGGATTAATTTTGACCACCTGGGGATCTTTATCGTGCGCCGAAATCTCGTACACACGGGCGTTTTTGCTTTTCGCCTCCATCAGAAAAGCGGCCGCCGCGGCCGGGAATCGAACCCGCGACCTCGTGCTCAGCAGCGCAACGCCTTAGCCACTGAGCCACCGCGGCGGGTTTCTAGCGTATTTCTAGCGACTAAGTTATTTTGCCAGCTTCTGACGCATCTGAATAATTTGAAGCTGTATTCCCCACAAGTTTGCAACACACGAAGAGATAGAGAACATATTTCTTCAGAGTATCGGCCAGAAGATCGTGTGTAACTCGTCCTTTCTTGCTTATTCGCGAGGATCAGTGGTCAGAGCTTCTCGATAAGTATTCAAAATGCGTAGGCTTCCCTGCAGTATTTTTGAGATGCTCCTATGAAGACTCAACAGTTTAATGCTACGTACCAAGCAGCGGCATCTACACGCGCATCGCACAGCAGGAAATAAAGTGGCTTTCTTCTGTTTCTTCCGTTGTTGTCTTGTATCAGATTAATGTTTCTTGCTTTTTTTCTGCCCAACGCATTAATTTTTCTGCGCCGTCACCAACTTCTTATTAGGAGGTTTCGGGATGTTTGGGAGGCTCACAAAGGTCGTGTGGATACTTCCTTCATGTTGTATGTCATACATTTCCTTCTTCACAAATTAGCTTTCATTACGGCTGCGTGCAAGAAGGTGTATATCCGCAACGTGCTTTGTTTATTCACATGCAAATACAATGAGAAGGTTTGTGCTACGCCCCCGCGATCGCGCCCTAAACGACGTGGTCTACAGTACTCGAAGGCGGGCTTTTGTGCTCCGAATTTCTATCGTGATTATATCGTTATCATAACGAACTGACTCTCAACTCGAACAATGATGACATGATTACAGTGTTTAAGGCATGATATACTCGCTAACTAACGTAATAAATAGTATACCTGCATATATTACAAGAATCGAAACCGAAGAAGAATTCGAAGTAGCTCTTTATTGCTTTTCAACCCTTCCAGGCGCGAAGAACAAATCCTATTCTACTCGGGATGGCGTTCTATGATTTGAAGAAAATTACTTTTACTCTCTTGTCCTGGCCTGAGGACCCGTCCCACTAACCAGATCGATTTAATTGTTAAATAAAGTTTTCCCCTCCTCCCCTTACTCCTCCTCCTCCTCTTGAGTGCAGTTTTCCTATAACGCATATCCGAATATCGGGAAGATATGGCTGTGCAAAATGTTCCTCCAGGTCTTAACAAACATATATCTTTTACTATAAATTTAACGAAGACGTGACTCGTTATGTTCAATAAACCTCCATACTGGTTAGATGCCTGGTATAGAATCAGCACGCGCGTATATACACACTGGGTTATTTGGAACTCAACCTACAGTTTATCCAGTCTATAGTGCATGTCGGCAAATTTTCATGCCTTGACAACGTAAAGTGATGTGACAAAACACGTTCGAGCGTTCGGCAAGGTTGCAAAAACTGTTTTACCTTACATATGATTACCGGGAATCGTGATGCCTTCTGCCAAAGCCGACAGCCCTGAAGGCCTAGAATTTGTTTTGGTCTTTCATTTTCGCTGTTGTCGGTTATTAGCAGCTGACTGTTCCTTTTGTTCGAATGCTTACTTGAGAAGCTGACGCCTAGCGCGGACTCTTCGCGTTCCGCTCAGGACCGGCTTCGCAAGGAATGGGGTGGCGCCGGCAATGTTTCTCCCGTCGCGGTATCCAAAACTATACTTTAATTGACACCATGAGTTAGTGTATGCGATTTTAAGCCTATTATTATGATAGAAAGTTACCCACACGCCAATTCTGGTGCGGACAAGCATCAGACGTTGACCGAGCGCAAAGAAACAGCAGGGAGAGCGAGCCTGAGTGAAGCAGACGACAAATGCGAGAATCCCTAAGCTGACGTCACGGAGGCGGGCTTCGCAGCGCCGCCTGTGTTCGCGCTCACCGCCAATAGGCTGAGCCGACTGAAACTTCCGGCAGCTCACACAAATCTTCCGAAAGGACAATCAGTAGCTTGGCGTAGGCTGCAAACATACACTTTCCCACACTCGCCATATGCCATCGACTGGACCCAGAAAGATACCAACCCGCCGCGGTGGCTCAGTCGCAAGTTCGATTCCCGGCCGCGGCGGCCGCTTTTATGACGGAGGCAAAAAGCAAAAGTGCCCGTGTGTACGAGATTTCGACGCACGTTAAAGATCCCTAGGTGGTCAAACTTAATCCGAAGCCCTCCACTAGGGCGCGCCTCATCGTCTGCGTTGCGTCGGCGCGTTAAATCCTACAATCAAATCAAGCAGAAAGATACCAGGACACACGAAAATGGTGTGGACTATCAGCCGCTTTACTCACACACATGGTTTGGGCCAGGCATCTCAAGACCAGCCCGCAACCTCGGATTCCAAATAAGATATTGCGAGCAGTGGGAGGCCGCGCTGCTCAGCTGAATGCCCGAAATACAGGTTGCAGTCGTCGAACTGGTGGAAGACGCCGCCAAATACCTCGAGCTCCTGGCGTCGTCTGACGAAGCGCCCTCCCGGAGCCTCCCTTTCGGGTGGTTACGCTCAGCAGAGGTGACGAATGATGTTCTCTCTCGCTCTCTCTTTCTCTGTGAAACCTCTGAAGGCGGCTCGTATCGCACTTGCGGAAGCAGCAGCCAACCCTCCCATGGTGCTGTTTCCCTTTCCCGGCTTGCGCTGCGCCGCCCTTTTCAGAGCTCTCCTCCGACTCTCCTCCCGCACTGGTGTTTCTCTCTCCTGGCGTGCGACCTGGGCTCGCGCTCCCCGGCAGCTAGCTTCTTTCTTTATCTGTGCAGCTAAGCTTGGAAGTAGATAGATACAACGTCATTTGAGCCATTGAGGTCACCGCTGAGGCGGCCGCCGACGGGGTGGTCCTTTATTCACAGGGCCCATATACGGCCAGCACCTCCGCGCCCCGGGCCACTAGGGCCGCGTGGGTCGTTGCGGCGGGGCTAGACCGTAGGATCTCCCACCGCTCTTTAGGGGAAGGAGGGAGGGGGTGTTTATTGGGGATGGGATTTGCGGGATGGGGGCTTTGAGTGACGTACACTCTGCAATAACGTGTGGCAAGGTGCCTTTTTCTTGGCGACAGAAGGGGCATGTGTCTTCATATTGTTGTGGGAACATGGTGTGTAGCAATGTTGAGTGTTCCAGCGACCCCACTTGAATTCTTCATAATATTGACTGCTCTTTCTGTGTTACTGTACAATGGGGTGCCCGGCAGTGCGCGCCTGTCCTCCCTGCACATTTCTGTTATGTCTTTGAAGCTAGTGACGGGAGTCGGGTCGTCTTCTCCACTCGCCTTCCCGTGTGCCCGGCGTGGCATCTCTCAGGCGTAGTAGTAGGCAATTGTGTTGCCGACTAGTGAGCAGTGAGCGGGTGTCCATACGACCTCGACTACCCTTTCTGGTGGCTCTCTCTTGTTCATGATGTTCGCTGCCAAGGAGGAGATCGTGCCTTTACGGTAGCTGCTGTAGGCCTTCTTGCTGTCAGTGACCATGACCTCGACTTCGACGCCGGGTTGAAGCAGTGCTAGTGCCATGGCCACTTCTTCCGCTGTGGTTGGGTCTCGTGTCCTCGGGGATGCCGTGGTGATTCGCCTGTTTCTAGACGTTACGGCCACTGGTGCTCTGTAACTTCCCTGTAGGAGGGATGCGTCCGTGTACAAGACGTGAGGGTTGTCGCCGAATCTCCTCTCCAGAGCTGCTGTTCGCGCCTTCTTCCCTGGTCCTCTCCCGGCGTCATATTACGTGGAAGGGGCTTCGACATGATTTTTGCTCACCAGTGTTGTGGTATGAGGCTCGGTGTTGGCATCGGCTCAATCTTCCATTCTATCTTCTGGAGGGCCCTCCTGCCGTGTTCGGTGCAGCTGAGTCGCATCCTCTGGTTGGACAGGTGGGCTTTCACAAGCTCGTCTACGGTGTTGTGAACTCCCATTTCATTCAGCCGTTTGGTTGACGTGTAGATGGGGAGAGGCTTGCTTCGTTGCCTTTCTTATAAGAATGTCTAGTCCTTCCCTTTGTGTCTCCGTGGCTGCTGCTGCTTTCTGGCACCGTGCGCCGCTGGGCCTTACCTCACACCCGGCAACGCAAGTTAGCCTCCGCTTTTCGCGTTCCCATGGAACCTGGTAGGCGAGTCGCATTGAGGAGGGTGTATTGCGGACAGTTTTTGTAGCATGCATTCCCACCGTCGCTATGGCTCCAGATCACTGAACGTGTATATAGTGAATCGTTGTGGCTTCCAAGTTTTATGTGCTAAGAGAGAGAGAGAGAGAGAGCTTTAATGAATACTGAAGACTTTAGTCCCACTAACGGCGGGGCTTGCTACTTCAGATGTGAATAACCGAAAAGGGTTCAACTTAACTTCACGACGACTCAGCGAGCAATGAAACGTAAGCTGATCAGTGTAACATTAAGGGGCAAGAAGAGAGCGGAGTGGATCAGGGAATAAGCTTGTGTTAAGGACATATCAGTAGAAATTAAGAAGAATAAATGAGTGTGGCCAGTGCATGTAACGCGAAGGCAAGATAACGTTGGTCATTACGGGTAACAGAGTGGATCCCAAGAGATGGCAAGCGTGGCAGATGAGACCAAGAAGTTCGCGGGAATAAGTATGTCGCAGTTATCACAGGACCGGGATAATTGGAGGTCTATGGAGAGGCCTTTGCCCTGCAGTGGGTGTAGGATGATGATGATGAAACATAGCGCGAAAGTAAAGGAAGCGGAGAAAAGTTCCAAGAACAAGGAGTGAGAGGAACAATAAAATGACACAACTAACGACCATAAAAAAGGCAGGATCAGGACACGTGCCGAGGCCTACGTGATAAATTTCAGCTTGCTAGTTACGAAATAGCAATTAAGCGAGCAGTAAAGTTCATCGCCCCGTAAATGTCTTTCCCAGGCAATGCGACCACAAGTATGTGGCGATTTATCCAAGTAGCGCCATCATGCGGCATTCACAGGAACACACGATCATACGGCGCTGAACAAACTGATGCAAGGCTAATTTTGCGCTTTGTCATCATCCGGTGCCCATACGCCACACTAAGCTTATGGCCCTAACAAGGGCGATATTGGCCGAAGCTTTGTCATACTAACCATAAATGAGAAGACACCTTTAGCGATCGAACTTACGGAGATTAAATTTTTTCTTGATTTTTTTTTGCCATGCGACATATCAAACACGAATGAAGACCTTCGCCTAACGTTTAAGGCAATGACATCTGGTAAGTTGCCTTGGGCGGGCGAACAAGGGTCCCATTGTTGGAGTTACGGCAGGATTATGGCGACCTGACGCGGTATAATTCCGTTGGTGCACTATACTGAACGTTTACCGAATATCTGGGGCACAATCCCTTCAAGCGAGATTCAGTGCAGGAAGTGGCAAGATTGCCTTCACGACTAAAACTGGTGGACAAAAATTCAATCACTGCTACGTATACGACAGGCAACAATTGGGTGCTCCAGTGTTTGCAAAAAAGACAGAGACTAGACAACGCGGAGTCACTACGTTCTTTTTATTTGCTCACCACAAGGCGGGGTTAGCAGATCAATATAGGTGTACTGTTTTCCCAAAAGATAAATAAACTGCTACGAATGGCAGTCACACAAAGTCAAGTGCGATAAAAAGATTGGGAGAATGGGCAAGGAGGCAAAAAATGCTTCTGCAGTGAAATGAATGCTTACGACTGAATTAAAAATATGAAGATTTAAACATAAACGAAAATTACGCCCACCTCCATTCGCGGGAGAGAGAGAGAGAAACAACTTTATTGAATCGATCCGGCAGTTCAGGGGAGGGGGTGTGGGAGGGGAGACTCTTGCGTGCCCGCTTGCCCCACGGAGGCGGCGGCCGTGCTGCGAGCCCGAAGGCGAGCACCGGTCGTCTCAGGCTCCTAGGGGAACGTGGCACGTGCTGGACCTTGTCTCTGTGGGTAGTCTTGCTGCTTCTTCATTGTGGTGTTCCATGTCTTCGTCCTAGCCCCGCGTTCACCCTATCCGTTGTCTCGCAAGCGAGACGACGTCCCGGGTTTCTGCCGGTCCAGGAGCTCGAGGACGTGCTGGACGACGGCCCGTTGATTACCGAGTTCTGTGCTGATGAGCTTGCTGCAGATCTCGTCTGGCAACTCGTTGTCTTGGGTGTTGGGTGCAGGGGGCGAGCATTCCCAGAGTATGTGGCTCTGGGTGGCTCGCGCCTTCTGGCACCGTTGGCACGTGTCTGTGTGATATATCTCCGGACAGACGTGTTTCGCCCATACCGGAGTCCATATCGCTCTTGCCTGTAGTTGTCGTAGGGTGGTCGCTTCTTTGCGTGTTAGGTCCCGATGAGGCGGTGGGTATCTGTTACGGTTCGCTCTGTACCATTGCAGAACTTCCCCGTACGTTGTGATGGCATACTCTTCGCTGTTCTCGTTCTCGGCAGCGGCTTCTGTCGGGTTTGCCTCGCGTATTGCGGGGAGCGATGACGGGAGCCCGCGTCTTGTTAGCGCGTGCGCCTCCCTGTCTGCTTCCTCGTTGCGATTCGGGCCAGCCGACTCGTCCAGCTCGCCAGCATGCGCCGGGAACCACTTGATGGTGACGTTGGTTGCCAGTCTTCTGTTCTGTGTGATTGGTGCTAGTGCTCTTGCCGTAGTGGGGTACACGTTATTCTGCGAAAAGTTGGAGACCGCCGTTTTCGAGTCGCTAATTATCGTGCGGCAATCCGGTGCGTGCAGCGCCAGCACGATGGCGTATTCTTCTGCCTGCGCTGGCGTCCTGCACCGTATGCTGCCTGAGGTGACGAGTTCTCCGGTGCTTGCGTTGATGACCACCGCCGCGTAAGCGTTCCGTATATTGTGATATTTGGCCACATCCACATAGTAAGCATGTGGATCGTTGGCGTGGCTTTTGGTTAGAGCCACAGCCCTTGCTGTTCTTCGCTCTTGATCGTTCTGTGGATGCATGTGTCTCGGTACAGGTGGTATCCGGATCTTGCGCAGTACGTCTCGGGGTAGAGCGGCCGCTTCTTTTGGCGAGGTATGTGGGATTTCCATGCCGATCCGCTTCAGGATGGCTCGCCCCGTTCTGGTTTGAGCCAGGCGTTGGTATTGCGCTGTTCGTTGTGCTTCCATGATTTCTTCGAGCGTATTGTGTACGCCCAAAGCGAGCATGTGTTCTGTGCTCGTGTGGTGATATAATCCGAGGGCGCTCTTGTATGCCCTACGGATGGCGGCGTCGATTGTTTTCTTCTCGTCCGCCCGCCAGTTGTGGTAGGACGCTACGTATGCGACGTGACTGATTGCAAATAACTGTGTTAGTCTCAGCAGGCTGTCCTCCTTCATGCCTTGCTTTCTTGTGGCCTCCTTGTTGATGAGTTGAACGGCTCGAAATATCTTTGTTTGTAGTTCATTTACCAGGGTCTTTTCGTTGCTGCCCTTGTCTCTGAGCCTTAGACCCAAGACTTTGAGTGTTTTGACCTTGGGAATTTCTCCCCCGTCGCCCGTCTTGATTGTGATGTCCACTGGTCTCTCCTTGAAGCGTTTGCCTCGTGGAGTGATTAGCATCAGCTCTGATTTTGCCGGTGAGCACTTTAGCCCCGTGGGCTGTTGGTAATCTTCCACCGCTGACACCGCCTCTTGCAACGCCGCCTCGATCTGTCCGTCGCTGCCTTGCGTTGTCCAAATCGTGATGTCATCTGCGTATATCGTATATTTAACTTTCTGGATGGTGTTTAGCCTGTTGGCAACTCCAATCATCACGAGGTTAAAGAGCAGTGGGGAAATCACCGACCCTTGCGGCGTGCCCGTGCTTCCCAATTGTTTGGGCGGGAGCTGTAGGTCCCCTGCTACTACATGTGCGGTGCGTCCGGTCAAAAAGTCTTTGATGTATGTGAAGGATCTTCTTCCCATGTTGAGGTGTGATACTTGCTTGAGGATGGCCGAATGGTGCACGTTGTCAAACGCGCCCTGTAGGTCCAGCCCCAGTACCGCTGTGTTGTCTTTGGTCTTTCCGTCCATCACTTCGTGTTTTAGCAGTAACATGGCGTCCTGCGTGCAGAGTTTGGCCCGGAAGCCGAGCATGGTGTCCGGGTATATGTTGGTTTCCTCCAGGTATTGCTGCCAGCGGTTCAGCAGGACGTGTTCGAGTAGTTTCCCGGCGCATGACGTGAGGGATATGGGCCTCAAGTTTTCGATGCCCGGTGGCTTGTTTGGCTTTGGTATAAGGACCGTCTTGGCGGTCTTCCATTGCTGTGGTAATTTTCCGTGCTTGGTGGTTACCTTGATCCTTTTTAGCTGTGCTATTCATTATGGTTGGGTTAGGTTCAGCGCTTGTTGTGGTATAATGCCTGCTGCAACGAGTGCTTGGATGATTACGTCTATCTTGCGATCGAGTGCGTCGACTTTCTGCTCGAGTGCTCCGACTGTCTGGTCTAGGCGGTCTATTTTCGTCTCCAGTTGGTCCTGGCGTTCTTCGAGTCTATCCAGCCTCATGTTGACCCGTCTTTCCCGTGCGACTTGGAGCGCCCTCCGTTTTGGTGCTGGTCCGTACGGTCTGTCTGTCTCTCCCGTTTCGGTTTCGGCGTTGTCGTTGTTCTCCGTGCTAGGTTGTGCTTCCATCTCGATGTTATCTTTTTCCTCCTCCGGTGCCGGGGGTTGCGGGGCTGTTTCTTGTACTCTTGGCTGGGGCGAGTGCTCCCTCAGCTTCAACGCTTGATTGTTCTGCGCATCAAGGAATGAGTTCAGCCTTGCAGTTAGCTCGGCTAGGCTCCTCTTCAGCTGCTCATTTTCTTGTCGCAACGCTCTGTCAATTTGGTCTAGCGCTGCATTGGTGTGTACCCTTTCTTGGGTTTTGGCGGCTTGGGCCCAGTTGAGCTGTCGCGCCGGTTGTTGTCTTCCTTGGTTGCAGTACATCTTCTCTTGCGAGGTAATTCCCCGGCTCGTGGAGCGGCCTCTGCTTTTATCGCGTTTCCTCGAACGGCTGCGCCCTCTTCGGGTTCCAGGCGTCTCGTCTTGCTTTTGTTGCTGTTGTTTCCATTGTCCTCGCGAGGGCGGGGGCAATTCTGGGAAATCCACTTGCGATAGTGATGACCTTTCATTGATCTTCTTTGCCCATCTGCGCTGAGTGACGACAAAGGGCACTTTGTATTTGCGTGTGCAGCCTTCCGTCCCCGTGGCGTGAGCTCCGTTGCACAGCTTGCAACGTGGCTTGCATTGCCCGTCGTGGTCGGGTGCCGGGTTCGGTGCGCCGCACGCGAAGCAAATTTTGGTCTCCGGCGTGGGACACACGTCGGCGCGATGTCCGATCCTCCCACATGTTCTGCATACGTCGTAGTGTTGCTTGTAGATTCCGCACGGAACTCTGCACGGGCCGTACTTGACACTCCTCGGAACCTTCGTCCCTTGAAATAAAATGACCACCGATGTTGTATTGCCAATTCTGTGTGCTTCCAGCGCTAATGGGTTGGCCGGGTGCACAATGTCGTTCTGTATGTCTTCGTCCGTGGCGTCCAGCGCTATGCCTCTGATGACTCCCTTCGCCGTACCGTGAGGGGCAGTACGGTAAGCGTATGTTTCGTAGTTCTTGCCCCCGATGTACAGGGAGCGTACGTTTGCATATTTGTTTGCTCGATCTTCATCTGGTGTGCTTACCACGATGATGTTTTGCGTCGGGTTTGTGCAAATGGTGTCCGCCATGGCCACGGTTTTGGCAACGCTCGCTGCTGTGATAACTGCCGATAGGACTACGTCAACCTCGAGCCTTGCGAGGCAGAGTCCTCCCCTTGGTCTCATGATGACTTTCAACTCCTCCTTCGGTAGATTTACCGGTAGGCGCGATGCTTTGGTAACCCGTGCTACGATTCGCTTTGCTTGACTCTCACTGAATTGCGAGGTTGACTTGCTGTTTTGAGTGTCCTTGCTAGCCTGGGGCTGAAGTTGGACTTGACTTACTTGCTTCGTTGCGGTGAATTTCCAACCTGCGGTGTCTCTCGGGTTCAGGTCGCTGCCTTGGACCGCGATAGCGGTGCGGCCGGCGTTGTTGAGTACCTCCGTCGTCCTCGACGGCGTGGTGGTGTTGTTGCTCTCGTCGGCGCCAAGTTCCATGTCCTCCATGGCGAGGGCCGCAAAACGGTTGTGGGTGACAGCAGCGTTGGGTTGAGATGATGTCGAGGCCATCTTCGGAGTCGAGGAGCCGAACGCGGCGAGCGCCGGGGTTACCGGCGTCTCCGGGCGGCCGGCGCAGCTGTGCGCCGCGGCCGAACTCGAGCTAAGCCTAGGCGAGGCCAGTTAGGCTTAGTTCCGCACTCACCGGTAATCGGCGAAAATTCGGAACTCACACGGTAAACCGGGCCAAAAATGGTGTCAGTAGAGTCCAGAGATGTTCACGGACACAAAGGAGTTGAAATCCGGTCGCTCAAAGTCAATTAACTCGGCGCAATTAGTGAGATCTGCGGAGCTCATGTGGAGCACGTCTGCTCTCCACGGCGACCGCAGCGCCCCCTCCCATTCGCGGGAACGCTGGTGTGATGCGACGCTGAGGGAGGTTCAAGCGCAACGGAGAGCAACCGTCGACCGAAAGGCCGCCGGAGAGCGGCACACCGGTTATATGCGCAGCGCGCCCGAAGGAGAGGAGACCGCGGAGAGAGAGAGTGCCGCGGCTATGACGCAACACAATCCAACACAATCCACTTTAATCCAATCCAATCCAAATCCAATCCAATCCAATCCAAGTCAAGTCAAGTCAAGTCAAGCCAAGCCAATCCAATCAAATTCAATCCAATGCCCCTCGCGAGAGAGTGTTCGCTATCGGAGAAGAGAGGGGGAGTGTGGCTGCGGACAACAACGGACGCACGCAGGAAGGACAGGGCCGCCGGCAAGAGATGCTCTGAGCGTCGCATCTAAAAATATGCAATTAAAATATGACAAGTAATTAGCATTAATGTCAGTACGCAATGCACACTAACTGCTCCACGATCTCCACGATCTGAAGTTTCCTGGAAAGAGAAGAAAACGACGTACATTACAGTGGTGTGATCTCGGGTGGGATACAATGGCAGCATATACTCCAAGGGCAGAACTAAAATGAAGCAAAGTTCTTCTGTTACTTGCAGCTGTTTGCTCTATGCATCGCATGCCACGCCCAACCCTAGTTTCTACAGATTTGGCCTCGAGAGGACTTCACACGGCATTACCACCACTTGTGCGGCCATGCCACTCCTTTCTTTGTCCCGGGTGAAAAGGGCAGGCTTTCCAACGTCGAGAAGGACACACGAGGCACAACATTACCGCGCACATATCAGCCTGCGTGTACTACTGTCATTAAACCCAAGCATCTGCAATGTTACACCCTCGCAGTGTCAAATCTAAAAAATGTATTA
Organism: Haemaphysalis longicornis; assembly: GCF_048455015.1. Classification (NCBI taxonomy): domain Eukaryota; kingdom Metazoa; phylum Arthropoda; class Arachnida; order Ixodida; family Ixodidae; genus Haemaphysalis; species Haemaphysalis longicornis. The sequence continues at coordinate 83,881,463 of NW_027526203.1, read as the reverse complement.
ACTTTGGGGGTTTCACACGCCGAAGCTATAAAACCTCTGGGTTATGACTTATGAGGGGCACTGTAGTGCAGGGCTACAGACGTAGACCTCCCGGGGGTCTTCGACATGTACTGGATTATTGACACACGAACGTGTTCGTTTTTACCCTAGATCAGGAAAAATTGGTCCGGATTGAACCCGCGCCCCTGGGCTGAGCAACACGACCCCAACCCTTACGATTTCAGCTCAGTGTACTTCACTTGTTCATCCACACTAGCGTCACTAAATAAAGGCTTTTAGAGTATCGGCACTCTTTTCTCTCATTGTTATGTGCCGCCATGATTTTCATTGGTTGGTCGGCAGCACGTGATATTTGTTTACATATGGGCGCAGCCATATTGTTTCAGAGCGCCTCTCCCACCTCTCCTCTCCTCTCCTCTCTCTCTCTCTCTCTCTCTCTCTCTGCTGCGCGGACGCTGGAGCGGCTGGTCACGAGCGAGTTCCTGATTCGGTGTGTGTTTTTCTGCTTTCTCCGCCGCCTGATGAGCCTCTCGCGATGCCGCCTTGTTGCGTCATCGACTGCTTCATCAAGCTCGGCGACGGAAAGCGACTCATGCGCTTTCCCTTGGGGAAAAAGGACGGCGAGAGACTCCGCGCGTGGGTCCAGCTCGTCGGTCGCGTCGATTTTAAGCCTACTCTTTCGTCGAGGATCTGTGAGGTGAGTTTGTTTGAAGCGGAATCCTGTCGCTTTCGCTCGCTTTCGTCCAAAGTACGCAAGGGCCTTACGGCTACACGTTCGGAGTCGGTGAAGCACTACCGTTGTAGTTGTCCTTTCGAGCTTATTTGAGAGGTTCAGTGCTCAGAGCTTCTCGATAAATGTTCACAATGCGTAGGCTTCCCTAAAGTGTTTTTGAGATGCTCTTAATAAGAAGACTTAAAAGTCTAATGATTGTGGGCCTCCTCTCTACGGCATGCCAAAAAGTGAGGCACACTGCGGTTATGTGAAAACAAATCTTTACTTACATCGCTGAGGCGACATGAAATCTTCCGGATGCCACTAACGACCTGTCCTCGACAACTCACCGATGCTCACTGTCTCAGAGTCTGAAACCATCGAGTCTGCCCTCCTGCCTCCACATTCCACCACGCACGGCCGACCAGCGCACCTGGAGCCATTTCTCGGACGACGGCGTCCCTTTGTCACCCGGTCAGTTGGCCGCCCGGCAGGCGAGAAGCGCGAGGGGGAGAGAGTGCGCTGCGAGGGGCGCCGAGGCGTACTTCACGTGTTATGCACCAGCAGCGGGACCCTACACGCGCATCCCACAGCAGTAAATAAAACGGCTGTATTCAATTTCTTTCGTTGTTGTCGACTTGTTTCAGGTAAATAGTTGTCCAGTGTCCAACGCATTTATTTTCTTTCAGCCTCACAAACGTCTTATTAGGAGGTCTGGGGATGTTTTGGAGGTTCACAAAGTTCGTGTGGATATTTTGTTCAGGCTGTACGGCTTGCATTCCCTTCTTCGAAAATTGGCTTTCATTATGGTTGCGTGCAAGAAGGTGCATATCCCGCAGAGTGCGTTGTTTATTCGCATGCAAATAGAATCAGAAGGTTTGTGCTACGTGGTCCAGATTACTGGAAGGCGGCCTTTGTGCTCCGAATTTCTATCGTAGCCATCGTTATCATAACGAACTGACTCCTAACCCGAGCGGGTGTGACATGATTACGGTGTTGAAGGCTTTGTCCCGACCGGCGCAGTGACAACCAGCCACGACAGCGTTTGGGCTCGAACTGATTTTTTATTCCTCCAGCACGAGCGCACGTGAGCGTGCGCCTCGTGGTTCCGCCTTCGTCGTCGTCTTCGTCTGGGCGCGGTGGACACGCGCCGCTACAGGGCTCCCCCCCGTAGAGCCGGAGGCCGTTGTTGAAGACCATGTGACAGCTTTGGACGGTTGATGGTGCAAAGTTCTGGGCATGGTTGTTGAGACGGGGAAGGTCTGGCTGGGTCGGAGAGAGGCGAGGTATGCAGGCTTTACCCGGTCAGCGGCGATGACGTCTTGGCGGCCGTTGATGTCGAGGGTGAACGTCTTCGGGTGCCGCTCGATGACGCGGTACGGGCCATCGAAAGCGGGAGTGAGGGGTCGACGGGCAGCGTCGTGGCGCACGAACACGTGAGTGCAGGAAGAAAGGTCCTGGCTCACGAAGACGGAGTGGTCGCTGCGTTGTCGAGGAAGGACAGGCCGGATTTGCTCGAAAAGGCGACGAAGGTCAGCCACGTAACCGGCGGGGTCCGAAGGGCCATCGGCAGGCGGAGGTGTGAGGAGGTCGCCCGGGAGACGAAGAGGGCAGCCATACACCAGCTCGGCAGATGTGCAATGCAGGTCTGCCTTAAAAGCCGAGCGTAGTCTGAGCAAGACGAGGGGAAGGTGGTCGGCCCAGGGTTCCCTTGGCTCGTAGGTGGTGAGAGCTGCCTTGAGTTGGCGGTGTTAACGTTCCACCATCCCGTTGGCAGACGGATGGTAGGAGGTGGTGTGTATGTGGCGTACTCCCAAGATGGCAGCGAGAGCGTTGAACAGGGCTGATTGGAATTGACGCCCGCGATCAGTGGTGACAACAGCAGGGCAGCCGAAACGGGACACCCAACCACCAACAAATGCTTTGGCGACTGTTTCCGCCGTAATATCAGGTATCGGGATTGCCTCTGGCCAGCGCGCGAGGTGCCGCATCGCGACGGTGGTAGGGGGCCGACCAGGTCAATGTGCACGTGCGCGAAACGGCTGTCCGGTGGATGGAATGGCGAGGCAGGAGTGACCGTGTGCCTGGTTACTTTGACACGTTGGCACTGGAGGCAGGTGCGTGCCCACCGGCGGACATCTGCATTCATGGAGGGCCAGAACCACCGAGCTGTGACGAGGTGTTGAGTTGCTCGGATGCCGGGGTGACTCTTGCCGTGCAGGGTGTCAAAAACGGCTCGACGAAACGCCGGTGGAACATAAGGTCGGGAGACGCCGGCTGATGTCTCACATGTGATTGTGCCTTCGGTAAACGGCAACGGCACATCCGTGAAAGTCAGCGTGGAGGTGTCAGAGCGGCGTTGCTGGAGCTCAGGGTCGTGTCGCTGTGCAGAAGCAAGCTCTTCCATGGAAATTGGTTGGGGTGTAGACGAAAGTGCTTCGACGCGAGACAGCGCGTCAGCAGCAGTGTTGATCGGGCCGCTGACATGGCGGAGATCGACAGTAAACTCCGAGACGAAGGAGAGGTGACGGATCTCACGCGACGAGTACGAGCTGTGGTTGCGCTGGAAAACGAACGTGAGGGGCTTGTGATCCGTAAGGACGTAGAAGTCCCTGCCTTCCAGGAAATGCCGGAAATGTTTGATGGCAAGGTAGACAGCCCGTAGCTCGCGCCCGAAGGTGCTGTACCTCGTCTCGGCAGGTTTCAGCCTCTGGGAGTAGAAACCAAGTGGCTGCCAACCGGAGACGAACTGCTCAACCACAGCACCGACAGCCACGCTGGAGGCGTCGGTTATAAGACGAAGTTGAGCATCAGTAAAGGGGTGTATAAGCATGGCAGCGTCGGAGAGGGCCTTCTTCGCAGCAGAAAAGGCGGACGCTGCTTGCTCGCTCCACTCGAAGTGCTCTGCAGGGCCTGTCTTGGTGGCCAGCAGATCAGTGAGGGGCTGGACTAGTTCGGCACAGTTGGGAATGAACCGCCGATAGAAGTTCAGCAGGCCCAAGAACTCTCTAAGCTTCTTAATTGAGGTGGGCTGTGGAAAGTCCTGGATGGCCTTCACCTTGGTGTCGAGAGGTCTGATGCCCTGTGGAGTGACCAAGTGGCCCAGGAACTCGATGATCTGCACGCCGAAGACACACTTTTTGGGGTTGATGACGAAGCCATATTCGTCAAGCCGAGTGAAAAGGGCTCGCAAGTGCACTTCGTGCTCGGATGGTGATGAGCTTGCGATCAAGAGGTCGTCGAGGTAGGCAAAGACAAAGTCTAAACCGCGGGTAACCTCGTCGATGGCACGTTGAAAGGTCTGGGCGGCGTTACGCAGGCCGAAGGGCATGCGGACATATTCGAAGAGACCAAATGGTGTAATGATGGCAGTCTTCGGTATGTCTGCTGGCTCCACAGGTATCTGGTGATAAGCTTTGACCAAGTCCACCTTGCTGAATATCTTGCAGCCTGCCAGATTCGCGGTGAAGTCCTGCAAATGAGGGAGCGGGTACCGGTCCGGCACGGTGATCGCATTGAGGGCACGGTAGTCACCGCATGGTCTCCAGTCACAGGGGGCCTTTTTGGGTACCATATGCAGGGCTGACGCGTAGTTGCTCGAGGATGGACGGACAATGCCCAGTTCCAGCATGTGCTCGAGCTCCCGGCGAGCAATGGCATAACGTGATCCGGCGAGACGACGCGCTCGAGCGAAGACAGGGGGTCTCTTCGTGACGATATGGTGGGTGATGGTGTGCTTCACCGGGGACTATCCCGTGTGGGGTCTTGTGATCGCGGGAAAATCTGCAAGTATCTTCTCGTACACGGAAGATGGCACAAAGGCTCGAAGTCCGGTCGCTGTGGCAGAGGAGAGAATGCCATGTACTGAAAGGCTCGTCGTCATGTCCACGAGGCGTCGAGAGTGCACGTCCACGGCCAGGTAGTAGAAAGCCAGGAAATCAGCACCGAGAATGGGCTGCTTGATGTCAGCAATTGTGAAAAGCCACCGGAAGGTGCGACGTAGGCCAAAATTGACTGTGAGCGACCGCTGGCCGTAGGTGTTGATCGGCGAGTTGTTGACGGCGATTAACGGGGAGGTCATTTCTCGGCGTCGTCGGTCTAGCGAAGAGGCCGGTATGACGCTGACCTCTGCTCCCGTATCGACCAAGAAGCGGTGGCCGGCAACCTTGTCGGTGACGTAGAAGAGGCGGCTGACTGCATGACCGGGTTCACTTGCCGCCGCCAGTGTCCGGTCTCCTAGTTTCCCGTCCATGAGCAAGGCTGGCTGCACTTGCGGGCGGCAGTGCCGAAGGTACGATGATACCAACAGACGCCCGAAGGGCCAGGCTCACCGCGTTTTGCGGAGGAGCCATGTTGAGAACGGGACGGGGATGGGGAGTACCGTCGGTCGCGGGATGCACGTCCGCGTCGGTGCAAGAGGGGTGCGAGGGATGACAGCTGATGGCTGAGTTCATCAATGCGGCTCTCAAGTCGACCAAGCCTGGAGTCGTCCCTTGAGGTGGAGGGCGTATCGACGACTGCGGCGATGCTTGGGGACCGGGAATAGTCCGCGATGCGGTCAGCCAGTTCCGCGAGTTGGTCGAGTGGCATGTCAGCGGCTGCCGCAAGTACCAATACCATGTTCTGGGGGAGGCGTTGAAGGAAGAGCTCCCGAAGAAGTGGATTGTTGAGGACCTGGCCATGATCGCCCAATAGCTGCCGCATGCGATGTAGCAACTGTGAGGGTCGCCTGTCACCGAGCTCCTCGGTGTTCAGAAGCTGCTGCAGCCTGCTGCGCTCCGACTCCGACTTGCGTTGGATGATCGCTGCCTTTAGGTGGTCGTACGGCGCTTCAGGATGTGGGGCGTCGAGGATGTCGGCTAGCTCGTCCGCGATGCTGCCTGGCAAGGAGGTCACGACGCTGTTATATTTCGTCTCCTGGCTGGTGATGCGATGCAGACGGAAGCAAGCTTCGACTTGCGTGAACCATGTCCGCGGGTTCCGAGTCCAAAACGGGGGTAGAGTAGCGCTGTGCACAGCGGCGGTTGTAGCGTGAGCAGGCGGAGCTGCTTCGTGGGCGGGCGTAGCTGCGCCGGGTTGTAGTTGGCCCGCAGAATCCGGCAAAGCCGAAGGGTCCGACATGGCGCGGTCAGAAGAGGCGAGTTCGGTCCACGTCACCAAATCATGTCGCGACCGGCGCAGTGACAACCAGCCACGACAGCGTTTGGGCTCGAACTGATTTTTTTATTTTTCCAGCACGAGCGCACGTGAGCGTGTGCCTCGTGGTTCCGCCTTCGTCGTCGACGTCGTCTGGGCCCGGTGGACACGCCCCGCTACAGCTTCATATACTCGCTAGCGAACGCAATAAATAGTATACGTGCCGGTTTCCAGCACAACAAGAATCGAAACCGATGAATATGTACAAGCAGCTCTTCATTGTTTTCCAACCCTTTCAGGCGTACAGAACAAATCCTGGCCTACTCGCGATGGCGTTTCATGAATTGAAGAAAATTACTCTAGTTTTCTTGTTCTTGACTGAGGACCGCCTGAACTAACCAGCAAGATTTTACTGTTCAATAAATTTTTCTCGTCATCCTCCTCTTCAGTGCAGTTTTACTATAACGCATATTTGAATATTGCTAAGATATAGCTGCGAGAAATGTATTTCAAATATCCCTCCAGGTCTGAACAAACGTTGTGTTGCTCTATTTTTACCGTACACGTACCCGCCGCGGTGGCTCAGTGGCTAAGGCGTTGCGCTGCTTAGGACGAGGTCGCGGGTTCGATTCCCGGCCGCGGCGGCCGCTTTTCTGATGGAGGCGAAAAGCAAAGACGCCCGTGTGTACTAGATTTCGGCGCACCTTAAAGATCTTCAGGTGGTCAAAATTAATCCGGAGCCCTCCACTACGGCGCGCCTCATCGCCGGCGTTGCGTCGGTGCGTTAAACCCTACAATCAATCAAATCAATTTTACTGTGCACGTAACTAGCCTGCGCGCATACGTGTGTGTGTGTGTGTGTGTGTGTGTGTGCGTGCGTGCGTGTGCGCCTGTGCGTATTTGTGTGAAGCAGGATGTGGGCTTAGACAGCAAACGGTGCGACACTGCACCGTGAAATTTTGTTGCGTGCGTGCATGTGCGTGTGCACCTCCTTAATTTCATCCCAGGCTACGTTAGGTAGACAACGGAAAGTAAAGACGTCAGTAGCACAGCCAGAAGACGAAGAAGAACATAAAGCAGTCGTGAACGTCGTTTTGCAGCAATAGAAAGTTTGGTTAAGTAAATTCACGTGTCTCTGGTTTCCCTCTTTGGTCCCTTGTGAGAATTCAAGTGACGTCACATTAGTATTTGCGATGGGTGTCGTTTGCAGCTTCGCCGTCGAACTGCATTCAGAGCGCGGACTGGAGCAACAATTTTTTGTATTTTGCCTAATTAGAAATTAGTGAAGATTATTAACCCACTTCTAAAGGAGCAAAGCTAGGCAAAAAATTCCAAATAGAAAGTTGCATAGCGGTTTGCAACACTTCAAAAAAAGCTTCCGTAGTATTTTTCAGCTTACTCATGCACGATATACAAAAACACTACGGGGCATGCCCGCTTGCGCGTCGCGATTGAAGTGTTCCCAAACTTTCGGTGCACGAGCAGCCACCGGCGTGCGCCGCTTAAAAACGACAGGTCAGCGACGCAGGGGATAACCGTTGCCTGTGCTTATCGCTATAATGGACTGTCGCGAGATGAGCACATCACTGGCGTAAATGGCACAGCCAACACCTACATCGCCGAACTGTCGCCTTTCAAGCGGCAGCACGCCGATGGCTGCTTGTGCGCGAAACTTTTGTGACGCGGTGTTTTTTTTTTTTTGTTTTCTTCAGTAAGCAGAAAAACACTATAATACTGAATTATATAGAAAGACGGAACCTGTTTGTTCGGACATTCTGCAAACCGCTCCGCAACTTTCAAATTGAACTTTTTTGCCTAGCTCCGTTGCTTCAGAAATTGGCCAATTAAGCGTGACTGATTATCTGATTAGGCAAGGTGCAAAAAATAGTGTGACACACCACATTCAAAATAGAGCAACCTGCATTTGCTCGCGTAGTCTTAGATTGCATCGGCATACTTTTAAACTTCGGCTGAAGTTAGCTTAAACACCCTTATATAGTACTGGGTTCAACAATGAGATTGATTTGAGGACTGAATAGAATACTGGGACTGACTGGCGGACTGGTTGGATTTGCCTTTCACAATCACACCTTAAGCCCCATAACCGCAGAGGGCATCTGTCTGTCGTCGGATGCGGTGATTAAAAATCCCGTGCCACCTCCACTAACGTGAAACCTGGTGAGGGTCGAAGCATGCAGAGTATAAGTGTATTCTTGGCGCCTTGGCGTTTTTTCCAACGGAGATGAAACCATTGGGGGGTAGAGGTATACAGCTTTTCTGTAAAGGTCTCTTGCCCCAGAAGCGCGAAGCTGTATAGCGCGAGACGTAAACGAGTGTCCCGCTGTTTTTTTCAGTACGCGTTACGTTCTGGCGCAAGGCATGAACGAGTTTCCCGGTGTTTTAGTACCGTGACTACATGAGACGACGATTAAAACGCCGACAGGAGACGGCAGCAGCCCAAGCCCCTACGAGGCTTCGCCCCTAAGCCCTTGCTGCTAGCGTTTCTCTCTCTAGTGACTCGGTGATCGTGAAGCGCAAGTCTTAAATGTAGCAATAACTACGTTCCAGAACGCATCCTGGGCGTCAATACAACGCTATCGCGTCATCGATCTCAAGAAGCAAAATGTCCTCTGCCACTCTTCCTTGATATCTTACACAAAGCCTTCGCAGCATTGGCGTCTTCATTGGTAAGGCTTAATTATCGCATGAGCGTTACACATTCATTTAATAATACGGTCACAGACCTGCAGGACGACACAATTACGTTACAACACTCGTCAAAAGTTTCTGATAATAAAAAATTCGGCTGTTTCATTACAACTAGATTTAGGCTTTCACCGTTAGATGCACAAAGCGGGTATGCCGACTGCTCGCTACTACTTTCTAACAGCGGAGCTGTAGAAGCTTCCTTCTGTCCGTGCGGATGTGGCGAGGAGGCAAGAAGCCCACGAGCAAGTGTTGAGAGTGTGCGCTTCAAGAAAAAAAGTGCGGTTTTGGAGATCCGGGGAATCGAACCCGGGACCTTGGCACCCTCAAACCGGCAACCTTTCCGCTGGGCCATTCGAGAGGTTTTTTTTTTCTTTACTGCATGGAAAACTGCACTTATTACAGCCTACAAAAGTTATCAGTCATACGAGAAGATGCACATCACTGCGGATAAAATAAGCCGTCCGTAAAAATTCCGGCAAGCAGACGCACGCGTCAAACAGATGCAGCCATTCTGGTGGGTCACTTAGCGCCGCATAAATGCTCCGCACCAACGCAGCTTGCTCCCGAAAAATGGACTTCATTGGGCGAGGGAGTTCCGCGTGCCTGTCCGTCATTCGGCACTTCCACAAGCTATACAATCCCATCACAACAAATATATCATAGGGCACTCCAGTAACATCGCGAAAAGGCAAGAACCGAATTGTATAACGGGTAATGTCCATGTCCTTTTTAAGAGTTCGTTGCAACACATACCAGAAAAACACCGCAACCCTGCACAAAACAAAACAATGATCAATGGTTTCAGGTTGATTGCATAAACGGTAATTGTCACACCAAGGAATAGACATTCCTTTCTCGCACAACCATGTTTTCAATGGGAATGGGAGTGTTGATGTATGCAGCTTAAACAAAAACGTTTTTGCATTTGGAGGAGAACACATACGTGTGACACGCTTCAAAACACTGTCCTTGTGGTGGCCAATGTAAGGCTGGCGATAAACCGGCACTGGGAACAGTCTCTTTAATAAAGTGTTCGTCAAAGCCTTCCTAGAAAAGGTATACAGATATTCAGGGAAAACCTCGCAGTAAGGAAATGAAAGGTGTCGACCACCTCCTTTAAAAAGCCCCATGGTGGCTTCGTACGTACTAACTTCACCCGTGGATACAAGAAAAACCGAGATACAACGTGGTGTACGAACAAATGTGTCAGCCCAGCACACCCAGACACTAATGGAAGAAACAATTGTCCCTGCGCATAGGTTCCCATTGAGGCCGCCACACAAATGTTGCAGAAACTCTATGTAGAGCTACTACTTTAAAACGCGCACAATGAAGTACTTGCGGCACATAAACAAGCTTTGCGACAACGAAGACATTACAAACCTGCGCACGCGCAAACACAGAAATTTCTCACCCCATCCATGCCTGCGAGGCTCGCCTGACTTTTTGGAGTGCCAATGACCAATGCGGCCCGGTGTTTCTTATTTGGTGCAAAGGTACACCGAAGTATTGAAGTGCGTCCTTATCCCAAGTAATGCCAGCAAATAATGAGGGTTTCGCACCCCATTCACCAAACCAAAATCCCTTTTTGTTTTTCCTATTCACAGCCGCTCCAGACGCGTCACGAAACTGCCTGGTCAGAGTAAGGGCTTCTTGAACCCTTTTTTAATCAACAAAAAAATAGGCAATGTCATCCGCGTAAGCAAGAACCTTAACCTCGCAGGATAGTGAGGAAAAATCCCGCACTTTTTGACTCTGCTGAATACTAAGTCACAGAGGTTCGAAGTATATAAAGCAAACAACAAGGGGGAAAGGTGGCAGCCCTGTCTAACAGACGACTTAATTGAAACTGGTTTAGACAGAACGCGGTTGACGACCAGTTGTGTGGTGCACTGGTTATAACAAAGCTTAATGACGTTGAACAATATATCCTCTTAATTTGTCGCTGCCAATAGTGCAAATAGAAAATCATGAGAAACTCGATCAAATACCTTGGAAAGGTCAATTTGAATAAGGGCCACCTGCTCTGCCGAATCAGACACACACTCCAATATTGAACGAGCAACATGTATCCGAGGGGCACGCGGTTACTATCGGCACGGAAGAATAACATGTGCAGGCAATTGGAAAAAGAAAGGAGGAGGAGGAATGCCCTTATTATCAGAGGGGGCATGAATGCCCTGTTGGGGAAGGAAAGGGACATGAAGGAAGGGAGGGGATAATCGAAAAAAGAACAATGTTCAAGGTTCAATCACCTTAAATGGTGGATAGCATTGTAAAGTCCGTGAACATATAGTTCGCAGAAACCGTGAAGAGATAGGTGCGACGATTTTTAGAGGTGTCGGTCCAGGTTATTACACCAGCTTGTAAAGACCACTGGTCAGTGCGTCTTCAATAACTTTCTCAAGCACTGAGGAGTCCTCTCGAACGCGTCGCAGGTGCGCTTCTTCATCTCCGGGTGGGTAACCGAGGTCCAATAGCGGCTCGCGATCGGTCTTGAAGTGCTCACAGTGCCATATCAAATGGTACAGGTTAGGGATACACTTCTCGTCACAATACGGGCAGCGTTGGATGTGCGAGCTGGCTCCGTGGGTCCATTTATGTAGTACATGAGGGGTTAGGGCCGTGTTAGCGTAACTCGTAGTAGCTACCACCTCGCCCGAGCGTGTGAGCGTCTTTAGCGGGCCCAGCACACCCACCGGGGTGGTATCTTGAAGCCTCTTGCGAGTCTCTCCTTGAATTTCCGCAGGTGAAGTTGCCAGTCTGGTCGTGGTAGGTGTTGCAATGGGGCACTGGAAACCACTGGAGGTGTCTCAAGTCTCTCCCGGGCGGCGGTGTGAGACGCGTGGTTGCAATGTGCCCCAGGCGTGTGTCCCGGGGACCAGATGATGCGGATGGTGATGCCTTCCAGTTGAAGGTCTCGGATGGCATGTAGTATATTCGTGGCCGTATAATTAGGTGAAAGTGTTTGGTTCAATTCTTTAAGGGCGACGTGAGAATCTGTAATGATGCGTAATTTCCGGGGTGAGAGTAAGTCACAATGGTCGCGGATGGAATGGACAGCCCCCAGGACACCCGTAAGTTCAGCTTCTTCAGCTAGGCCATATGTATTGGGGATCTTCCGGGAACCTTTTAGCAAGGGGGCGTCCGAAGATGTCCATGCAATCGCAGCCTCATTGCCGCGCACGGCGGCGTCCGTGAAGATGTCGACTTCGTTCTCCATCTTGTCGTTCTGGATAGTGCGAACGTATAACTCGCGTGCTCTCACCTGCCGCCGAGGGATGCCAATCGCAGGGCGCTCCCAGGGCGGGAGGGACAGTGGGTAACAAGTGGGGTCGAATTCACTGTTCATAAAGTCCCATGATCCGATAGCCTTGCCTTGGGTGGACTGCTCAAGATGTTCCTTAAGACGTAGCTTGGTGTCTTGGATGAGGGTATCAAGGTTGGGAAGGGGTACAATTTTGTGAAGAATCTTTACGGGGGTGAATTGAGGAAGACCACTAATTGTACGGAGAAGGTGCCCATTTAATATATGAAGATCCTTTACGTGGGCTGGACGAAGATCATATACTGGAAAGCCGTAAGTGAGGCGCCCGTGTGCTATTGCACGGCCAAGCATTGTACAGGCCTGCTGACGGGCACCACCAAATTTATTGGAGAGGCGGAGGATGGCGTGCAAGGTGTTGCGCCAAGTGGCTTTCAGAAGAAGGATCCATTTACGGGGGCTATTGCAACTGCTAATGGGAAGGCCGAGGAGACGAATGGGGCCGTTATGAGAATCCAGCTGCATATCCCCGATCTGGATGGAAATGATTTGATCTGAATTTGTGCGATTTTTGCCGTCAACGCTGAGTAGCTCTGTTTTAGTGGGTGATAGCCGTAGTTGAAACTGGGAAAAGGAGCGTTCAAGGCTCAATACGGCAGCCTTCAGTTCTGTTTGCATGGGATCTTTAGAGGGATAGTCTTTAGCTTCTGTCCAGATCACTACGTCGTCCGCATAAAAGGCAAACCGAGCAGCAGTGTCTTGTTCAAGTGTTCGTGCCACCCAATTCATGGCTAGGGTAAACAAAATTGGAGCTAAGATGGAGCCTTGTGAAACACCGCGATCTAAATAGAAAGTGGTCGGCTGGTGTATGGAAGCATTTAGTCGAATGGGTCGATGCTGAAGGAAATTTCGTACTCAATTTTGAGCGTTTCGACTGGGGAACGCACTAGCCAATTCTGGCAATATGCCCGATTGACTAACATTATCGAAAACTTTGTGAATGTCCAGTGCAATCACATAATCTGGCAAATCCTTGCGAGCAGTTCTGTTAATGACGCGACGTAGTAGCCATAGGTAGTCATGAGTGCTCAGATGGGGTCGGAAGCCTGTGAGAGCGGGGTGGAATCATCCTGAGCACTCAAGGTGGTGCATTAGTCTATTGTTTATCATTCTCTCAATCAGTTTACATAGGACCGGAGTTAATGCTCCTGGGCGCAAGTTCTGGGGGGTATTTGGGTCCTTACCAGGCTTAGGTATTGGATGAATGATGGTAATTTTAAGATGGTCAGGGACCGTCCCTGAGGTCCAATGAACGTTCACAAGGTTAAGTAGAACGTCCAGGGTGTGTGGGGGAAGATTTCGTAGATCCTGCCATTTGACATGATCATGCCCTGGTGCTGATTTTGAGCGGCCTTGTGAGATGGCTGTCTGAAGCTCTCCCATAGTGAAGAGAGAATCTAGCTCTGGAAGGGGATCAATAACGTCAATAACGGGAAGGTCCGGGAGAACCGATGGATCCTTTACAGCATGAGGGAAGAATGCGTGAATGAGATTATCTTCTACTTGAGAGTAATCTTGCGTTAGGCACATGTCATCAATGATGGGCAGCTTTTTCTTGGCGCGGCCATTCAGGCTACGGAAAACCCGCCATAGACGGGAGAGACCCGATTCATGGCCGAGTTGCTGACAGAGATCGTGCCAATTTTCGCATTGAAGGTTGACCTGATATTGTCTAATGATGTTATAATGGTGTTTGAGCTGCATTACATGATGATGTTGCTTACCACCCGTGCGATAACGATGGGTAAGGCGCTCTGCTTTTTTGAGAAGACGAAACATGTGCGCGTCAGGTTGCCCGACATCCACCGTACACGTGATGGACTCGATCGCAGTGTTGCGAGCTGATGTAATGGATCTAACAAAATCAGCAAAGTCATAGCAGGAATCAGCAGAAAAATGATCTCTAAATGAAGTCCAATTTACGTGATTCACAGTGTGACGGGTACGAAGTTTCTTATTGTTGATATAGAGAAGGATGGGATAGTGATCACTACCCCAGGTGCAGTTAAGCGTCTTCCACGTTCGGATGGTGCTAGGAGTGGTGAGAGTTAAATCCGGAGTAGTGTCACTTTGTTTAGGATGAAGGCCTATGCGGGTATAGACGCCAGGTTCATTTCGTAGGTGTAAGGGGCTAAATTCAAGTGCCTGTTCGAGGAGCCTGCCACGCGGATGAGTGCACGAGTAGCCCCAAAGAGCGTTCGGGGCGTTGAAGTCTCCTCCCACAAGGATAGGTCCTGTAAAATTTAGTGAACTAAGATATGGAATCCAATCGTAAGCATTCGAAGGTACAGAACCTTTACAAGGGGGATAGTATACGGACACCAGAAGCATTGGCTTTCCCCCAGGTGGAACCACTCTAACAATGACAACTTCGCGATGAATTGTACTGGCCTTATCCCACTTGTGCTGCACTGCCTGACATGAATTATGGACAAGAACAGCCGCTAAGCCCGGAAAATGTGGTTGTCCAGCACAATTGCGGGTGTACGTTGGAATAGTCGGATCTACAAACGTGTTTTAATTCGAGATCTTACAAGGTGCGCGGGTTTCCTGCAAAATAAGAGCGAGAGGTTTTAAGGTGGCTACGCCGCTTTCATAACACGAGAGACCCTGGTTCGATTCCGGCTACGGGGGGCGTTTTTTTGTTTTCTTTTTCCGCTTTTAAAATCTCGGAAAAAGAAAAAAAACGCCCCCCGTAGCCGGAACCGAACCAGTGTCTCTCGTGTTATGAAAGCGGCGTCTAATCCGATTGCGCTACCATTTTTTTTTATTCATTGCCTGTCTTTGACAATTCACAACAGATTACATCTCAACATTGAAAACATGTACACATAGAAGAGGTGGAGTTGCCAGCCACTACAGGGCTGACTTTGTTCATTTAAAATGCCCTCATATTGATTAGTTGCTCTATTAGCGGCAGCCAATCAGGTAGTTCCTGGCAGAACTTAATAACTTCAACAAATCGCCCAATGCTCTCTTTGAAATACTCCCTTGCACATCGCGCATCAACATCATTGTACAACCTTGCTGTACGAGAGCGCCATATACTATGGAGACCCAGTGCCATGACTAAATCGTAAGGCACTCCATCCTCATTGTCTATTGCAAGGAAACGTATACCGTGAGGATCTAGTGGAAAATCTTTGTGTAATGTCCTCTGTAGCACATCCCAAAAATATACTCCCTCCCAACCACTGATCTCCACTTAGTTGCTGGATGGCGCTTCGCCGCTGTCGCGGCCGGGCGCGCGCACGGCCACCGGAAGTTCAACGGCTCGTCCCGGAAGTGGGGCGTCTGCTATGCTTTTCAACCGCTGATAAGCGTCCCGATTGGCGGATTTTGGCATTTTGTTCTCACTTTATTGCATTTTGGCTATACACATTGCGTTCAGATCGCAACATATGCTATACCGAAATATGCGACGTTAATATCAAGCAGAATTTAATTGCAAAGGAGAACGAAAATGTCACTTGGGTCTTGGTTTGAGAGACGACGCAGCTGTAACGGGATTTATGCTAGAAATTTATGCTAGGGATTTATGCTAGAAAGAAAACAACGTGAGCACGGCGACAGGCTGTAGCCGAGTTCGTGCGCCCGTTCTGTCAAAACAGTTCTCAGTAAAGTGGTCACTGCAGAGCCTGCTGCCTGGGGATGGAGAGCTAGTTACACGGGCACAGTTAACCACGGTTAAGCAAACCGCGGTTAGGCAATACCACAGTTTGCTGCGTTACACGACAGACGAAACTGCGGTTACGTCGCTAACCATGGTTAGCGCAAACTGAGCTTGGCACCTCAGTTCGGTCACGCTAACCGCACTTTCTGCAGCCGCAGTGCTCAAAATAGCACAATTCAGTTCGGACGCAAGTGGCGGCGCATCAGCGGAGGCGAAAACGAAAAATCACCTGGCGTTCGGAAGAGACAAAGGTTCTCAAATAGCGGGCGCCCAAAAGCTGTCCCCAAGACGCGCTTACGTTCTTTGCATCGCTCTCGCAATCAGCGCGACTGCCCGTCAGCAGCGGCTCGTTTCCCGATCCGCCGGATCAACTACGACAAACGCCGCGCTAAATTTGTAAATTCCGCGCGTCGTCCGCCAAAAATGGATATAGCAGGCAATCTTGAAGCGTTTTCAGCACACGGAAACGATCGGCGCGCGCGTCGGCCGTGCCTGTAAACACGCCGGTGCGCCTGCCCGCACGGCACTGCTTGCGGCCCGAACCGTCCCAGACCACGACAGCAACAGCTTATCGCATCGCCGCTCTTCGAAATCAATCTGATCGCGGAAAAGAACTTCCGCATTCGAGAAAATGGATGTTAGTGCGGTGAAAGATTGTGCTATGGATTGTAATTCGCAGTTGTAGAGATAGCGGTGGTCAAATATCTACCGCGATGCTAAGATGAAAGTTCCCAACACCGAACAGACCTAAGCAAACCAAGCTGGTTGCGAGCTGTTGGGGAAGCCCCTCTTCTCGCCGCGCTCGAGTGCGTTGCGTTGGTGTCAGAAGCGAATGCTTTAACGATATTTCTTTTTGTCTACACTGCTTCTCTTTTTTTTATCGTGAAGTTAAAAGTGTGGTAATTTATTTTTGTTGCGCTCATAATCAAGTGACTGCGGTTACCAAACTTGCAATTTCGCGTGCAACATCCAAAACCGCAGTTGGCGATAAGCGCGGTTAAAGTTTAGTAACCACGGTTAAACTTAACTGCGGTTACTTTCGCCGTGTAACTAGGGTATACGTTTGCCACCCAATGCCGGTATAAATCCGGCTTAGAGCGAGGGAATCTGCGTAACAAGAGCTCCAGCTTAAAAACGACACTGATATGACATTTGCGTTTCGCTGCGTATCACGCACGTCGTTCAGAATATTGTAACACTTCCAAGTAGAACGTCTTCCCAGACGACTTCTCTGGTCTGCTTGTGCAGTTTACGGCGCAACAAGCAGGCATTTTTGGCGGAATGCGTGCGAAACCAGCCCATGCGTAGCATGCGCTATGCTGGAACGGCCCGACTTCCGGGACGAGCGCTCGAACTTCCTGCGGCCGTGCGCCAAAGAGCTCGAAGCGCCATCCAGCAACTCTGGTGGAGATCAGTGCTCCCAACAATGCAAAAATACATGATCTATTGTCTCGGGGGATTTACAACTAAACCAATCTGACCCCCATGGTACGAATAACCCCCTTTCTTCTATAAATTTTCGTGCTAATAATGTTCCTGTATGTAACCGAAACATAAAGGATGACCCCTGGTTGAATCTGCATTCTTTTAACCTTCTTAAGCACATCGCTACCCGGCCTTCCAAAGTACATAGCCCTGTACATGGGAACAGGGAACACAACATCGACAATATCATGGTACAATTTCTTACGCGCAATTAACCGTACTTAAATACTGTTTTGAAAATGTTGCGTTTAAAAACTTTACGCTGGCCACGACCTCCTTAAAATATCCAAAGATACCTCCCGCCATGTATTTAGTCGCAATCACAAAATCGGGGAGAACCCTGCCTAGCCTTAATTGGCACACTGTACGAAGAAAAGGGTCCCTTACTTCTCTAAAAAAAAAATCTATTTACTAGTTGTCGCACAAATAAATGCGCTAGCCCCATTCCTCCATCTTTCACACGCCTAAAAAGGTTGTTACGACTGCACCTCTCCCAATTCGAGGCCCAAACAAAAACAGCGAACACTCTATGCAACTTTTGCACGTTTGTGCGTGAGCAGTGCAACACCTGCATCAGATACCACAGTTTGAATACTAAGAACAAATTACACACGGTCGCCCTAGCAAACGTGGACAAATAAGCCCCTTTCCATTTGTCCGCTTCCGCGCGAGTTTCTTTTGTCTGTTCTCGCCAATATGGTTCGCTATCCCTATAAAACTGTAGGGGGGGCTCCCAGATAACTAACTGGGGTTGTTGTCCAGGCTACATTGGCAAAAACGCTGGGGGTGGATTGCCATTCGCCATGCCAAAAACCAAGACATTTTCCCCAATTTACTAGGCTTCCGGTTGTGGTACTGAACCGTTTTGTGACCTGGACTACTCTATAAATGCTCTCTTTGTTTTCACAGACGCTCGCACTTCCTTCGCGGCTATAGCGCATGCGTTGGCTCGGGATTTTGGCGTAGTTGAAGGGGACTTTGGCTTCGGACTTTTACAGTTTGTATTTTGGAATTTAAGATGGTGGATTCTGGATTGTGAAAGCGCGTCTATATTTGTTTGAAGAGCTGATCATACAGGGGCGTTGAGGTTGGGTACCTAGCTTGTTTCTAGAATGGTACTCTGGTTACAGCTGTGCTTGCGGAAAACGTGGAGAGGCCTTTGTGAGCAAGCGATGGTGCGACCTGCGCATTTGTTTGATACTTCTAAAGGTGGCTGAATCAGTGTATCATTGTTTGTTGCTCTGACTTATTGCGCGTTATTGAGATGTTGTTGCAACTTAGTGCTGACTCCGACAAAAACCCTGATCCTAACACTAAGCTGGGAGAGATACTCTTAGTTGTCACCAATCAAATCTTCACAACAAACTCTACAGACTGGTCTACAGAGTTCAGACCAAAATTGCGTCCATAGAGGTCACTCTTGCCACACTTAAACAGTACCACTAGAATGTTGTTGATGACTGTGTCGAAGCAACAACTGCGCTTCATTGTGAAGTCAAGGAGATGAATTTAAAAAATCGATGATTTAGATAATCGTAGTCGTCAGAAACACCTAGTTGTGTATTTGTGCTGTGGAGCACCAAGACGCGGGTTCTATTCCTGGCCGCCGAATCACACGTTTTCTGATGGAGGCGAGAAACAAAAACACCCGTGTGTTCGAGATTTCGGTGCAGGTGGTCAAAATTTATCCGGAGCCCCCTACTACGCCGCGCCCCCTCCCCTGTGTAGCGTTGGCACGTTAAACTATACAATCAATCAGTCATCCTAGTTGTGTATGGCGTAAACGAAGAGGAGGATGCCTATGGCTCTTTTATGCGAAGTGTCGTGACAAACATCTTTGCGGGCGGGCTAAGGGTAAATGTGACGTCGGTCGAGCGCATACACTACGTTGGCAAGAAAAATTCCACGCGAGAGCGACCCCTTATAATTCGATTTTATAACTTCACAGAAAAATGGCAGTGCTACGGAACTGTTTCAAGCTGATGGGATCAACTATATCTGTTTAGGAGGATATTTCACTGGCTGTCCATGAAACGGGTCCGAAGCTGTGGCAGTTGCCAAAAGTTAACCCCGACATCAGCGATAAAGGTACTGTGGTGTATGACCACCTAAAATTTTAAAAAAGCTCGTATGTTTGGAACCACGCATAGAATAAGCGAGTGGTAATAAAACAATCCCATGACGGTTTGCCTGCAGATGCCAGGAATTCCGATGCGGGACGCATCAGAAATAGTACACCGCTTTCATTGCTGTGTTTTAATGCGAGAAGTATTGTCAACAGATAAATTAGAAGAGTTGTTGTTGCTGTACTCCCCTGATATCGTACTTATAACAGAAACGTGGCTAAATACTGGCATACATAATTTTGAAGTAAATCTTGTGTCCTATACCCTGCGACGTACAGGTAGTGACAGTCGAGGAGGGGTCGTAGCTAGTGCCCTAAAAAACAATCCTTCATTTTTCTCCATCAAGGCATCCCTAATCACAAAAGTACTTGGTGCATTATTAAGGTTAATAATACTTCGATTCTTACAGGCGGAATCTATAGAAACCCAAACGACGAGTGAAGATTACCTCAATCGAATGCGCGATTTCCTTTACCAGAATGTAACTGAGCACACTAAAGTTTTCATAACTGGGAATTTCAACCTCGGCGACATTGACTGGGATCAGCTTACAACTGGTAGTCACGACGTGAAAAGCTCTGAGAGGCTTTTAAATACAATGTATAGATTTTAGCTATCTCGGTTGGTAAAAGAACCCACGTGCATAAATGTTAGCGCTCATTCAGTACTTATCTGGCGTTTATATCCCGACGGTTAACCCCTGAAGTAAGTGTAGAAGAAGGCATTTCCGATTTCCAAATGCTTTTACTATTTATTTGGTAACCAAAATCAGAATTCCAGTAGCAACAATATTTTTTAAAGGGTTCCAGTCAAGCAGTATGACAGGGCAAACGACGAAAGCATTATCGATCATCTAGAAATAGTGTCTGAGGAATTTGCATGTGATTCTGAGACAAGATTAATTAGTTATTTTTGAAGTTTAAACAAGCAATGGTGTTTTGCGAAGCAAACTTCATTCCTGCTAAACGGAATCCTACATAGCAGAAAACGCCTTGGAGAACATGTGCTATCATGGATATTAAAAGAAAGTTAGAAAGAATACGAAAAAAGACAAATTATTCAGCAAAGAAAATTCAGCTCGCATTAACAACAAATGCCCAAATTAAAAAGCCAGAGATAATTTCCTGATAATAAGCAGCACCACGCCTTAGCCACTGAGCCTCCGCGGCGGATCAGAGATAATTCCTTTTTAACAACGCTACCAAGTTACATGATAAATAAGCCACTGAAGCCTTGGCGATATATTTCTAAGCCAGTTGACCCCATCGCCACATTGGAAGTAGCAGGCGCCGTTTTTAAGCGGCGCAAAATCAATTTCAGACTCCCACCGTGACCTCCGCGATCGGCTGCCGGCGGCGCGCCGTTGCTCCGGCCGTCCCAATCGCCCGGAGAGAGCGTAATTCCGGAGAGGCCGTTTCGCCGTTTTCCGCCGCACCGCGGCGCGCGTAGCCTAAGGTCGCTTTCCGTGGCGCGGGCGGGCGCACGGGAGGAAAACTCGGCCTTCGCAGCCTGTGTGAGACGTATAATAAAAAATTAGAACCGCTCATCAATGCAGTAGATAGAAGTAGTTACAGGTGCCATTAATTATTAGCCGTTTAGTTTTTGACGTGGACTAGTGCCGTTGTGAAGCGTAAAGGAATTCATTGCACATCAGTAATTTTTATTTTTGTGGCCACGCATATTTAAAAAGATAAGGCGTCTTGTTTTATTTCTGGAAAACTTGTATTTGTTTTTTTAGTACGTGAAAGAGCACGTGATACAAAGAAAGAGCGCAGTGCATTGATTTTTTTTGTGTGTGTACCAACGATATCACTTTTTTGTTTGCATTCATTCAAGAGAAAAATAGTTGAGTGAAGTGTAATCTTTCACGGTGCATAGGTGTCTTACAAAGCGTTGTTCCAATCCAGCGTTGGGTAAGACAAACTTCCTGCAATGCTTTCGTTGAAGTTGCCTGGCTGGAACTGGGTCAATTTTTTATTGATTATGAGGTTTAACGCGTCGACGCTACATAGGCGATGAGGCGCGCCGTAGTAGAGGGCTCCGGATTAATTGTGACCACCTGGTTATGGGCGTCGGCAGGATTTTGCCTTGAGGGGGCAAATCTATTGTTGCGCGAAGGAAGAGGGAGAGGGCTTGGGGTAAAGTGTTAGAATGGTTTGGGTGAGGGGGGGAGCAAGTGCCTTTTTTGCACCCCCTCCTCCCTCCCGCCGACGCCCATACGCGTGGGGATTTTAACGAGCGCCGAAATCTGGGACACACGGGCGCTTTCAGAGGCACATAATATGCACCATGTTTTTCATGCGTTGCACAATTTTACACACGGAGCACTTGCCGGTACAGTGGCTTTGAGGCGGCGAAGCTTAAGTTTTGTTTGAGGCGGTGAAGCTTTGTGGACCCCAAAGTGTAGTCTGAATCCGCAAAATGAAGGCTGCAGAAGACACTGCTTGATGATTTGTCATTTGGGACAAAATCTTTTCTTGATATCGCCTTCAGCTACGCTTGTCGACGGTCATCGTTCGCAGGAAATTCATTTAAACTTATTCCAAGCTTTCTTTTCCTGTCCGACTTGCAGAAAGGCACGCTGCAATACATTGTTCTGAAAAAAATACAGAAACGGGGCGGATAGCGGTGTGTAATGCACGCCAGAAAAATTTTTAATTTTCACTCACAGCAAATAATGAGGCAGCGATATCGCGGTAGCTACGTAAGACCACTAAGCACACCTGGAACATCTACGTCATAGTAAACCAAGACTAAAAAAAAATTGTCGCTTCGTACACGCGGTCGCTTCGTTCATGCGGAAGACTAGCTCAGAGCTCTCGACTATTGCAATCACCTGCCTATAAAAAAAACTCGAGTGCTTATCAGTACTACGTACGCTGCTCTCTCTCTCTCTCTCTCTCTCACATACACGCGCACGCACGCGCACGCACGCGCACACACATTCACACGCGCGCGCGCACGTGCGAACCTGCACGCACACACTCATTAACACGCGCCGCCAACCCATCCACATACGCACGCACGCACACGCGCGCGCCTACAAACACACACATGAACACGCGCCGCCAACCCACCCACATACGCACGCGCGCACACGCACGTGCGAACCTACACACACGCATTAACACGCGCCGCGAACCCACCCACATACGCACGCACACGCGCACGCACGTGCGAACCTACACACACACACACATTGGCACGCACACGCGCGCGCACGTGCGAACCTAGACACACACACACATTGACACGCACCGCGAACACACCCACATACGCATGCACACACCCGCACGCCACACACGCGCACTAACCCCCACGCACACACACACGTAACATGCACGGTGCGCACGCGACCGCACACGCAAGCACACGCGCCGTGAAACAACACGCGCGCACTGTGGCCAAGTACTTTCGAAACAGCCTGCAAGGCATAAAAAGGTAAAGCGCCGTGAAAGCTTGCGAAAAGGCCGTAAAAGTGACAAAAGAATTCAGCACACTGGCATTCAATCTGCACGAAATACGAAAAGAGTTTGGGCTGCCTCATTCGACTTACACGTAACCAAACCGGCTGCATGCAAAACGAACATGTGCCTTTTAAATAACGTACGTACCTTAACTTTGTACTGCTTGCAGGAACAAGTGAAAACACATCGAGCGCATACTCAAGGTTTGTCTGCAGTGAAAACTCGACAACGAAGACTGACGAACACCTGAAATCGCAGGCAGTGTCGGTCAGATGAGCCTCGCTTCAACCTTAGGCTAACGGCGCCGCCTCGCGGCGTGTGTCGGAGTTAGCCAATTTACAGGTTTTTGCTGGGGGACGCGCCGAATGGGACGGCCGGAGCAACGGCGCGCCGCCGGCAGCCGATCGCGGAGGCCACGCTCCCACAATAAGTATTTCCAATTGTTTTCACACGTGTTACTGTCGCAGTAGCCCCGCTGACAATGTCTCCCTCAGCAATGCCGGAGATAGAGATAACAGAGTCGGGCATTTGAAACTTGCTTTTGGAGATTGACGTTGAAAAAGTGCCGGCCCTGATATATCAAGCGTTTTCTTTAGCCAATACTTTGAACAGCTAGTTCCATTCTTTTATGAAATCTTTACAACGTCCCTCAGGACGGCCACCCTGCCCGAAGATTGGCTTTGTGCAAAAATCACTGCCGTCCATACAGGCGGCAACAAACTGCACGCAGGCCCATCTCACTAACAAGTTGTTGCTGCACATTGGTGGAACATATTCTCAACAAAGCAACAATATATTACTTAAAAGAAAACAATCTGCTATACCCAAAACTACACGGCTTTCGCAGGGGTTTGTCCCCGGTGTCTGAGCTTGGAAGCATACGGGAAGGCGTACCCGAGCCGATCCCCGTCGCCTCCGTCATGCCTGTGGTAGCATGGTGAAGCGAGCGGCCAGCCAATGTTGCTGCCTTGAAGAAGACCAGAAGCCGAAGGCAAACTTAACTTGTTTACTGCATGGCGAGAGACGAGCCGAAGCCCGATGAAAACAATCCCCGACGGGTGAGGTTACGCTACAGAACTCGAGCAGAGTGAGAGCATTAATTCACTGCTCAAACACGAATGAACTACAGCGCTTGGGGGGTCTTATTTATACCGAAAGCGCCGACGGTCAAACAAGCGTTCCCTCTAGATTGTGCACAAAACAAGAACGGTGCAGACACACACAATGCTCTTTCCAGAGTTCGTGAGCAGCCGGTAGTAGCGGCGCACGTTGAGTCCCAGAAAGGGGAGAAAGGAGGTCTCCGAAACGGCTTCTGCGTCATTTGGACAAGTCTCTGCATGTGTCGCCTGCCACCGCCGAAATTTGAATCAAGGAGAGAGAGAGGCGACAGCGCTCCGAATTTTCCCAGACATGTAGCGGCGAGTTTGGATCCGTCGGCTGCAAGCGTGAGTCACCGACAGAGATGCCTGCTCGAAAGGCGCACGTAGTGGAGGCTTCGCCACACAGCCGAGGAGTGCGGCACAAAGCCCGAAGCGCTGCGGCCCGCTAATTCGTAACAGCTTCTCCACCGGGGGCCCTAGTTCCCGATGGATAAGGGTCTTCAACCGTTGTTATGCTTTCGAAGAGAAGTGCTTGGCAGACGCTCGACTCCAGGGCTGGGCTGTACGACACCGCGTTGGAGCTTCACCGGGCCGGTCACTGGACGAATAGTGCCTCCCCAAAAACGTCTCTGGCTTGGTCAGGCAAGCAACAGAGCAACACAAGAAGACACAACCGCATCGCCGGCATGTGCGAAACAAATCCACAGGCTTTTAGTTGCGATAAAATACGCTAATAACTAACTACACTAGTTATATTTTATCCCAGCAGTAGTTTAGCCAAGCACACAAACTTGAAAGGTGATATTTCGCGTGATTGGAAATGTCCCACAAAAAGAAACAGGCGTCTACAGGCCACTTCTCGCACTGAGAGCTGCAATTTGAGCTTTTGTCATTGCCCTGAGCTTTCCCCTTTTTGAATCGCACCTGAGGTACGCCTGTTCTGTGAAAGCTGCAGCGACCAGTCAAGAGGACATCGGCCTTCTTCCGAGACGTATCTCGAACGCGCAGAGAAAAGTGCTCTTATTTTCACCGCTTGAGCAAGGCGTGCGCTTTCGTTCTCGGCCGCTCCGAGGTCCGCTGAGACCCGGCGCAAAGCGTGCGTCCTGCGCTGCCACACGGCAGGCGCGCACTGGAACTCTTGTGGCACATTTTTGTGACACCGTCGGTAAGTGAACACCGATGGGTGGTTTTGCTCTCTTTGCCGGCTGCCAAGGCTATACTAGGTAAGGTCGGCCCGGTCTCAGAAGACGGCTCACCCCCAGGCGACATCCGAATCGCTACGTGCTCGGCTGGCCGTTGCTCGACATCGAGTATCTGCATTGGGGGTGGAACGCTAGCAACTCGTTCAGTGGTGGCGTCGTCGTTAAGCTTACTGCACCATTAAAACCATTCAGTGTCTCGACTGCCGGCTCTGCCCCAGCGTAGGTCGGTTCTGAACTCGCTTCCGGAGAAACACCATTCGTTTCAACGGTGTCGTGTTGCCTCCTTTCCCTAACGTCATGGTTTAGGCTTTCCCGCAGAACGTCTTTAGCTTGCGAACTGCGCGCGTTTGGGACGGCAGCCATTTCAATGCCTCCCGTGAATCTGAGCACTCCGCACACGACGCTAACACATCTCCGCTCACAGTATGCGCCTTACACAAAGTGGACTTACGCTGCCCTCTGTCGTGAGCCTCCGGAAATTCACTATCTTCGCTATCTTTCTGAGTCTCACCGTTACTCTCAGAGATGGCGACACTATCCTTACTTGAGCCTTTCGCAGCGAGCTCAGCTAATTCTGTCCTCGGAAGTTTCTCGAAATCGTACCCCTTGTCACATAACAGCTGATCCGACCTGTTCGAGAATAGGTACCTGTATTCCGGAAGATTTTTGTGGATACTGCCACCTGCGTGACAAGTTCACCAAACGGACCTACAATGCTGACTTTAGCAATCGGCAGGCGCACGTTTCGTGCTGCTACGGCCTGCTTCACCCAAACACACTGTCCCGTCAGCTGACCCGGTTCAATGTACGAAGGATGGATCATGCCCACCGTCACCGCGGAGTCGCGAACTCGGCACAGTTTACCGTTGACGATGAGCTCACGTACTTACGGGTCCAAAAACTGGCTGCTGTCCTCACTCTGGTCTAGCACGTGAAAATCAAGCTTGCTTTTTTTTGTAACTCGCAGCGAAATGCCCCGTTTCGCCGCAATTGTAACACGCAGGCTGTTTGCGCGCTTCAAAAGTTTTTTTTCGGCGCTGATCCTCGGCGTCGGCGCTCTTTTCGTTTTCCCGGTCTGTTTCACTACCCGATAAAGCGACTAAGCTAGCTCCACAATCTTCCTGTGGAGCTCTGCCTTTCGACCCTGACTTATCAGGCCTCGGCCTGAACTCTTTTTGGCAGTCTTTCAGCCCCTGCGCACCTCGACGTGCGACGAACTGGTTGACTAGCTGAGCTGCATGATCCACAGTATTTACCCCTGGCCTTTCTTACACCCAAAGTCTCAGGTTTTCTGGTAGACGGCGGTAAAACTACTTGATACCGAAGCACTCAACTACCTTGTCGTGCTCCCCGAAAGCCTTTGCCTCTTTCAATCATTGGTTTATTTCAAGCATAGGTACATATTATTTGCAAACAGTGCTTGGACCCTTATCCAAAGGCTAGTCGTGGGTCCAAATTCGGAAATGCATAGTTATAAGCAGTCTCATTGTTATCAATCAGTGTATAAACATACTTTCAGATTACAGTAACTACCAATACAACGTCATACGTAACACTTGATGACTATTTGAAAAGAAAAAAAAAGACGAAGAATAAAGGCCGCGAACTTTGCGACTGTACGCAAGTGATCGTGCTGCCATCAAAAAGAGAAAAAAACAAGTACGTTTCTAGTGTTGGGGACCCTCATGGGCATATAACAACAAAAAATGATTTTTCAGTTTTTTACAGAAGTTATGATCATTCCTCAGGTCAACAGGGATTTTATTCCACACTTTCGCACCAACGTACTGTACAAGTCGCTCACCATAAACATTATGAGTAACGGGAAGTTTGAAATTGTTAGGCTGAAATTTCTTGTGTGCCGTAATGGACTATTAAATAAGGAGACAGGAAATGGATGATTGTTCCTTACTATGCTGTATGTGATTCGAGCCGTTTTGTCCTCACGCATGTGATCAAAAAATTCCCCGCATTTTCCCGAGGGGAAGAATGTGAAAGTGCGAATGCACGAGTTGAATTTGCGCGGTTCGGTAATGTTCGCGAAAGAGAGATCACACACACACACACAACTACAAAGAAAGAAAGATGCATTTATTCACAGACACCTATTTGTGTTGTCGTCGTACTTGATTGCTAGAGCGGATCTCAGCTTTGAAATTTCGTGTCATTACTCCTTTAAGCGGGTGCATTAGCCCTTCTCACGCCCGATTCCTGGCCAATCCCCCACGTGGGTATGTGCCATGTCAGCGGCCAGGCAGCGCGCGCCCATCTCCCCCCGTTGCCAAGGAAGACGAGGAGATTCCTGGCCAATCCCCCACGTGGGTATGCTATGCGGACATCGCCGGTGGACGCAGGTTCAGGGTCGCTTAAGAAGTGCATCGCACTTAAAAGGTAATACTCGAAGCTGAGTAAACAAAGGCTTACTGTGTTAATTGTATTTGGCGAAATTCATAATTCTAATCACACGTTTTAGCAATCGTCTGATGGGGTTAAGGTACGTAGTGAACGTCCAGCCCCAGGACTCTAAACAATATGTCAGGTGACTGCTGATAAAGGCATGGTAAAGTATAAGCAGGATGTTTGCGTTAAAACAATCACGAGCTTGCAAAAGGGCGTAGCATCCGGATGCTATCTTAGAACAAACATGCGTAATTTGGTTATTCCAATTTAACTTGCTGTCAAAGATAATACCTAGATATTTAAAGGAATTCGTTTGTTGAAGTGCATTATCGTTAATAATCGGTTTAATTATGCTGTAATTTACAAGCCACTCTTCCATGTTAGCCCTCACCTTATAGGCGAACTCCGAATACGGCTCCCCCTTAGCTTTCTTGGCTTCACGGAATTTCTGGCGAAACGCCTCTGCCGACAGCCTGTACATACGCAGGAGGCTCGACTTGACTTTCTCGTAGTCCTCCGCCTCCTCCTTTGGCAAGCGGGCCATCACGTCGGATGCCTCACCTGGCAAAAGCGCAAGCAGCTTTTGCGGCCATGAGTCTCGGCTAAACTGGGCCCTCTCGCACGTACGGTCGAAATTGCCCAAAAAAAGACCCATGTATTCCCCTACCTTGTAGGGTCGCATTAAGTAACTCATTCGCAACGTAGGTCACTCAGTCGCCGCAGAATGCCCTCTTGGCGCGCTGCTGTTACTCTCAAACCTAGATCGAGCTGCCTCGATGTCAAGACGCTTTATTTCCAGCTCATGCTGTCGCTCGAGTTGACGTTTTCTTTCCTCGCGTTGAAACTCCTGCTCTCGTTCTTGTTTCTGCCTGTCGCTCAGCTTCTGCCTCTGCAGCCTGACGTTCTGCGGTCTCCCTGCCATTGATCAGCTCAATGCACTCAGACAGTTCGTCATCATCAGCCCCAACAGCGAGTATAGCCTGTATCAGCTCTGGCTTTCTCAGTGCGTCCGAAACTTCCAAGCGCAACTCTTTTGCAAGCTCCAGCAACTGCGGTTTTTTCAACGCTTTCAAATTCATTACCGGTCTAGAGTACTGCTTTCCCACTGCTCCAAAATTGTTTGGCGCGAATAACCCACGCGACAAAACACACGCCCTACCAGCTATCCTCAGAAGCCTGGTAAAATTCAGTGAAGAGAGGTCCCGGACTCACCATTGATAGGCCGTGAATTCTGCGAAGTCTGAAGCCGCCTTGACATTCGTGGTGTTAGTTCTCGCACTACTGACTCCGGGTATTACGAAGTTGCCATCCGACCGCTACCAACCAGTTGTTGCGACGTTGCCATCCCACCGCTGGAAACCAGTTCTTGCATAAGGGAAGGCGTACCCGAGCCGATCTCCATCGCATCCATCATGCGTGTGGTAGTGTGGTGAAGCGAGCGGCCAGCCAATGTGGCTGCCTTGAAGAAGACCAGAAGCCGAAGGCAAACTTAACTTGTTTATTGCATGGCGAGAGACGAACCGAAGCCCGATAAGAGCAATGCCCCGACGGGCGAGGTTACAGTACAGGACTCGAGCAGAGTGACAGCATTGATTCACTGCTCAAACAGTAGTGAACTACAGCGCTTGGGGGGGTCTCATTTATACCCAAAGCACCGACGGTCAAACAAGCGTTCCCTAGATTTTGCACACGACATGAACGGTGCAGACACACACAACGCTCTTTCCAGAGTTCGTGAGCGGCCGGTAGTAGCGGCGCACGCTGAGTCCCAGAGAGGGGAGAGAGGAGGTCTCCGCAAAGGCTTCCGCGCCATTTGGGCAAGTTTCTGCGTGTGTCGTCTGCCACCGCCGAACTTTGAATCACGGAGAGAGAGTGGCGACAGCTAGCGTCACTAAATAAGCTACGCTTAAGACTACTGCCACTTCGTGCACCCGGAAGCGCCTGGGGGCCATTTTGTTTCTGGCTTGCAGTGTTGCCATCTCTACAAACAAAACCACCGCCGGTTGTGACGGCCAGAGTGTGACCGGCCGCTCTAGCGCCCGGCAGCAGAGAGAGAGGAGAGGCGCCCAGAAACAAAATGGATGCGCCCATATGTAAAGAAATATCACGCGGTTCCGACCGACCAATGAAAATCCTGGCGGCACATAACAATGAGAGAAAAGAGTGCCGATACTCTAAAAGCCTTTATTTAGTGACGCTAGCGACAGCCATATGGACTTTCCCAGACCTTTTTATTTACTTACAGGTGCCCTCAGGGCCGACGCATTATAGAGGGGAGTGGGTTTTAAGATTCACGAACAAGTACAGCTTATAGTGTATGTCAAGCAAACATACAAAAAGGAGGAATTACGCGAGAACACATTATAAAAAAGTTCACAAGTTCTGTGCACAAAGGGTCAATAACTGCCAGGAGAAGCCAACATTGCTTTTACGCGAAAGATCAAGCCAACACAAGATGAAATTAGTAATCATTCATGGTTATTAGAGTGCATTTGATTACTAATAACTGATCGGAAAGCATCATTCTGTACGATGTCGCAGTTGCTGCCGGAAAGCCGTTCCAGTCGCGAGATGTTCGTGGAATAAATGAACATGCATACGAACGCGTGTGGCTCATAGGGATGGCAACTTTGTGGACATGATCACAATGTGATGATACGTAGTTTGGTAGAGAAATGAGGTTGTTGCTTAATGTGCGATTATAAAATATTTTGTGGAATAAGCAAAGTCGTGTTATTTTGCAACGTTAAACTAAATTAGGTAGATTGAGGATAGCTTTCATAGACTATATACTGGCGGTGCGATGAAAGTTGGAGAGAATGAAACGAGCAGAGTAATTTTGAACCATTTCAAGTCTATTGATTAAGTATGCTACTTCGGGTTCCCATATCGCGGCTCCGTATTCAGGTTTGGTTCTAACTTGTGTTTTAAAACGAAGTAACTTCAGGGAGAAGGGGGCCAGAGGAATGTTTCGCCTAATGTATCCTAAGGTCCGGTTAGCGTTATTAATAATGTGATCAATGTCGACTTTCCAAGTTAAATTGTGGGATATGTGGACCCCAAGACATCTATGTTTATTTACTACTCCAAATTGTAGTCCTCTAATGAAGTCGGAAGGTATGGTGCTCGATGTACGTGTTATCCTGATTGCCTTACATTTCGCGATATTTAAATTCATGAGCCAATTTTCTAGGTTATCTAGGTCTGATTTTAGTGCATGCATGTCGTTGTTATTGGTAATTTCTCGAAAAAGAATGCAGCCATCAGCGTACGAGTGGATGTTGGATTTAACGCAGTTGGGCGTGTATGGATCCGTCCGCTGCAAGCGTGAGTCCCCGACAGGGAGGCCTGCTCAAAAGGCACACGTAGTGGAGGCTTCGCCACACAGCCGAGGAGTGCGGCACAAAGCCCGAAGCGCGGCGGCCCGCTGATTCGTAACAGCCTCTTGAAATAACTCATGATTTTGCAGCACCAACAGATTCCAATCTACAAGCTGATAGAATATTTATTGACTTCATTAAAGCCTTTCACCGTGTACGGCATAGCAAATTTTTGAAAATTTAAGTCAATAAGTGTAAATTCTCAAATAATACCGTGGGAAACAGCGCATTTATCCAGCCCCAGTGAGTACGTAGCCACAAACAAATCGGCAGGTGACCGTGTTGACGTTTTTTAATGGGTCCCAGAGGTTTCCGCCTTGGACCCCTTAATTTTCCTTGTATGTTTAATGACGTTGCTTACAGCTTTGGAGATGGAGTTACCCAGTGCCACTCTATAAAATACAGCTACCGTCACTGAGGCACACAAGTGAGCAAAGACAGCCATTTCGGTGTTTACCAGTGTCGCCAAAGTGCCGCTTCTCCGGCCTCACCGCTAACACTTACAAGGTCATTTGCAAACAACACCGCCGAAGACGCAGCAACACTGCGTCTTCGGACACACTTATGCAGCTCAAATGCTGCTAAGTGCGTTATCTTTGATTCGCTTCGCAACGAGGCCAGTCGCGCGTAGCCACGGAGCAGGCAGAAAAAGCTGGGACTACCTCAGTTGACCGAAAGAAACCGCATAAGCAACAAAATGGCCGTGCGCATGAACCGTCGCAGTGTAAACAAAGGTGACGTGATGCGAACTGACCAATGATCATAGCGGCGGCATGGAGCAATAGGAGAAAAGAGTGCCGATACTCTGTGACCTTATCTAGTGACACTAGGGTTACAGTTCTACTGTTTGCTGACGATTGCGTTGTTTATTCAGTCGTGCGTGATACCTCGGAATAAGTAACACTAAATTCTTTGCTCTGTTATACATCTCGTTGGTGTGACACCTGGAACTTAAAGTTAACACTAGTAAAACAAACTCTGTGAACATAACTCAGAAAAGGTCACCCCTAAAATTTACCTACAAATTGAATGGCTCCGAAGTGTCGCGAACAAATTGTATAAAATATTTAGGCCTACCTGTCACGCATATGTTGAAATGGGATGCTCATATTGAAAACATGTGAACCAAAGCATTCAGACAATAGTGCTTCCTCCGTAGATCGCAATGACTGGATACGCTGCGCCGTTGACTATTAAGATGAAGTAAACGCGCACACTGCAAATTCCCGGCCTCACGTACAAAACAAACGTTAAGATGTAATTAACGGTCCTCTGTGCACTGTGCATACACGGAAGAAAGGGCGAACAGCCGTTGCGGTGCAAATATGCATTTCAAGTGCCCATTGAAACGTGCGCGAATTCAAAATGCGCGAATAACAAAACTTTTGAATCAAACGTGTGTCAACGGCGCGGTCACTAGATTAGCTGGCCATAAATTGTTTTACCTAGCCGAAATTTTTTTTCTCTTTACAGCCTGTTTGCGCCCCACCGACAGTTGGTGCCGCCAGATGGCGCCGAGCACGGATGCGGGCTCCCTGTGCTCGAAGAGTTTTTACTGGAAATAAAAGTTTCTTCGATGTGCCGACTGTGAAAGTCGAGTGCATGTAAAGTGTGTGACCTGGCCAGGTGAAGAGCTGGCCATGCTGGTGTCTGGACTGCGGCGTTTTACCTGCAACAAGTGTGAGTGTGCCGCCGCTTCCCTTAAGCCTACCCACGACATCGGCTCTACCGACGGAGCCGACGGAGCTTCGGCGCATTCCACAACCCCACCGGGCGCGGCGACGGCGGTGCCCACTCCGTCCCCTCCGTCAGGGTCAGTGACCCAACCGGTCGAGCAGGCTCCCCCGCGCGGCCTTCCCGTCCGCGCGCTCGGCGGGACCTCCTCCGACGCCCAGCGCCCTGCGGAAATGGAAACTGAGCACGGAAATTCTGATCCTCATATTTTATCCGATGACCCCGCTGGTATTGAAGATCGGCCGGCACGTATAGCTCCCACGTGGACCGAAGTCGTAAGCCGTAACAGCCAGAGGCGCCTCCGACAACAGCAGTCTCATATTGTTGGTCAACCCTCCCACCAGCAACACGGATCCTTACCGAATTGTACCACTCCGCAGCATCATTCCCGAACGGACAAGCGCCTACCCCACCAACCGCGACTGCCACCTCTCCCGCTTGAGGATTACAAAGTGGTCATTCGACCCCGTACTGGCCTCATCCTTGCCCAGTGGCTCATTCAGTGTGTCACCAACGCAATAAGTGCCGCAGCGCAAATATCCGACGCAACACAAGACCGCATCACTTTTCGCATCCGAAGGGACCAAAACCTGGTCGTAGTGACTACCCCGGACCTGGACATCGCTAAGAAAATCCAGCAAATCACCACCCTTAACATGGAGAGCAAGCAGTATGAAGTTACCGCTTACATTGCTGTCCCAGACAACTCAAGCAAAGGCATAATCACGGGAATTGCGGCCAACACCACCACCGACGAACTTGTAGAGCATCTGCGGTCACCAAACGCTGAAATCATCCACGCCAGGATGATGGGAAAATCTACCACCGCCCTTCTCACCTTCGCGGGTCTTCGTGTGCCTCATTACGTCAACTATTACGGGGGAGAATACCGTTGCCGCGTATTTCAACCTCGCCACCAAGTATGCCGGATATGCCTTAAGCTCGGCCACCGAGCTGACGTCTGCCCGAGTCCGGACACGCACAGGTGCAGCGCTTGTGGGACGGTGAACCCAGTGCCAAATCACGTGTGCGTTCCCCGCTGCGCCAACTGCCATGCAGACCACCCGGCCACGGATCCCCGCTGCCCGGTCCGCCAACGACGCCCATACAACAAGACGCATGTTCTTCGATCCTTGGCATCGACAAACCACTCGCCACCATTTTTCCCTCCCGCCACTACCCAACAGTGTAACACCACTAACTGTACCGGTGAAACTGTTGCCCATCAAACCCAGGGATCCCTGCAGTCCTGTGCAACCACCGAGCGCCCGCTTGCCGATTCGGAGCTACCGTCCACGGAGTCCCGTTCGTGCGGCCGCAGCAACAGCCACGACCGGAGACGCGGGGACCGAGGCCGGTCAGCGAGCCGTGGCCAATCCTGGGTACCAGGGTGCAGCCGGGAGGCCAGCGACAGCCGCGGAAACCAAGCTCCACCTAACTTCCGGCCGCAGAGCACCAACCTCAAGGTGAGCTGGACAGGGCAGTTTCCTCCCCTCCCTTCTAACAACACCTCCTCGTCCCACCCCATCACAACACCGTGCCCCACACCCACACACGCACCCCCAATACCCGATGCGCTCCAGGCGATGCGAACCGATCTCCAAGCCCAATTCGCGGCCACCATACAAAAACTGCAGGCAGACGTCGACGAGCTCCGTCAACAACACACACGAGCCTTACAGCACTACACCGCCACCATTGATGAAATCCGGAGCCAGCTGCGGACGCATCACGAGTCCCTTCAGAACAAACTCCGAACCCTCGTAACTGATGCCGTCCGCGAGGTGCTCAAACAAGTTCAACCCCAGCCGATTCTCCCACTTACTCTGCCCGCAGACACGCATGGAGGAGACAGAGATCACCGAGACTTACGCCGCGTCCACCCCTGCCTCACACCCACGACGGATCGTCCCGGCAATGCTCTAAACTACGCCCAGCCACCCCCTCAACACGGCTAGCAAGTCGAGACCACCAAAGCCACACACCCGTCATACGCCCGAACCCCTGCGCATTTGGCAATGGAATTGTAGAGGCTACCGCCGCAAGAAAGGGGCACTTTTGCAATATATAGCCACGCACTCAAATTCGCCGGACGTAATTGCTCTTCAAGAAGTCAGATGCGATCCCACCCTACCAGGCTACTCTCCGTACTCGAACTCCAGAAATGACGACCAGGCGCCTCTAGTGACGACATTTGTAGACAAGAGTATTGCAGTCATTGATCACTCTCCAAGCAGTCCCCATCACATCCCGCACGTATTACTAGAAATCATCCCGAATACCTCCAAGCAAACAAGTGTATACGTCCTTAACATTTACAGTACGCCCCAGGCCAGACGAGACACATTTGACCACCTCTTCGACAGCACCCTCTCTTTAGCAAAACGGACCAACAGCCCCGTGCTTATAGTGGGCGACTTCAACACGGCACACCCTACTTGGGGCTACATGACAGAAACTCCCAAGGGACGAAAGCTAGCCCTGACAATAGCCAGGTGCCACCTTACGGTTCTTACAGAACCTGGCCAGCCCACTCGCATGGGTAACAGCGTTACACGGGATACATGTCCGGACCTCACTCTAACCCGTGGCCTCAGCAACCACAGGTGGTCTAACCTTGGGGAGACACTCGGCAGTGATCACTGCATCCTCTTCACTGAGATAGCGGACTTCGGCGCCAAGGTTTCCAACCGATCGGTCGCAATCACCGACTGGGTCGCCTTCCGCAAGCGTCGTGCCCAACCGAGTGGCGATAGCTCACCCGACACTGACCCTACGTCAACTACTGGAGACCCCGAGCAATCGCCTCTTCCTTCCCTCCCAGAGTGGATTAAACAAATTCAAAGTGATCTGGCAGACACTACTAGAACCGTACAAACAACAGCTCACATGCCAGACGTGGACAGCCACCTTCTTCATATTTTGGATGCCCGCCGTAGCCTCAGCAAACGATGGCGAGGGCAAAGGCACAATCGGAAACTTCGTAAACGGATCGCCTTGCTCACCGCCGAAGCCGAACGCTACGCAGCAGAGTTGGCACGGGCCAACTGGCAAAATTTCTGCAACCAGCTACAAGGAACACTTGGAACAGCAAACACATGGTCGCTGCTACGCAGTCTCCTCGACCCCAAGCAGACCAAAACAGAAACCACCAAAGCCATCCGTACATTACTCCACAGGGAAAACCTTCACAAAGATACCCTTCTCGCTACACTGAAACAGCGCTATATCAGCGTCGGTCCCCGCCCCCAGTATCGGCCTTACCCAGACACCTCTGACACGAATGTCCTGCTCGATGCTGACATCACAGAGGCAGAAGTGAAAGCGGCCCTTCAACACCTCTCAAAAAGCACCGCACCGGGAGCGGGCGGCATCCAATATAAGTTACTTCGCAACCTGGACGACCACGCCATAACCCAGTTGACGGCTTACTACAACGATGCGTGGCGCAAGGGCACTCTACCACAGCACGCGGACATCATCCTGATACCCAAACCGGGCAAACCTCTTTCATTTGGCAACCTCCGCCCCATCTCACTTACTTCGTGTCTGGGAAAGCTTCTCGAACATATAATTCTTGCTAGGCTGCAACCACATCTCGAAGCCACCCACTTTTTCCCCGACACAATGTTCGGTTTTCGCTCCCACCTGGCCACACAGGATGTGCTCCTCCAACTCAAGCACGACATCCTGGATCATCCCAACAGAGCCCAAACACGCGCCGTCCTGACACTCGACCTAAAAGGTGCGTTTGATAACGTCGCACACGACCTCATTCTTGACAATCTGGCATCATCAAATTGTGGAGAACGCACATACAATTACGTCAGAGCCTTTCTGGCCGATAGGACAGCCACCATAGGGTTAGGTGAGCACCGCTCACCACCCTTTCACCTGACTGGAAGAGGAACGCCCCAGGGCTCAGTTCTATCCCCGATACTCTTCAATGTGGCCATGGCTAAGCTGCCTCCTCTACTCAACGCAATTCCGGGGCTTCGCCACGCGCTGTACGCGGACGATGTGACCATGTGGGCAACACGCGGATCGGACGGCCAAATACAGGACGCCCTGCAAGAGGCAGCAGATGTAGTTCTGAACTATGCCTCTCTGGGGGGCCTGTCTTGCGCAGCGGAGAAGTCCGGCCTTCTTGTGTTGCCTCCCCGCATGCGACCAGTAACCAAGCCAGAAATATCCGTTTACCTTACCAGTAATTTGATCCCGTGCGTCACCCGAGTCCGAGTCCTAGGACTCCATCTACAGTCTAACGACCGCGCCACGCACACAGTTCACCTCCTCAAAACTCAAATCACGCAAATCACGCACATGATCCGTCGCATCTCCAACAGACGCGCCGGCCTCAAGGAAGCAGACACCCTCCGCATAGTTCATTCCTTACTCATCAGCCGCCTTGCCTACCACGTCCCCTTTCACAATTTGCTGCGCTCCGAACTCCAGCGCCTCAACACTGCCTTACGGACGGGAATCAAAGCAGCCCTGGAACTTCCCCCCTACACTTCTACACAGCGTCTCCTTCAATTGGCTGTCCACAACACGATAGAGGAAATTATTGAGGCACAACGAGCTGGTCAGCTTATCCGCCTTAGCACCACCCGCACCGGTCGTCACGTGCTCGCCAGCCTGGGATACCCCGAGCCGTCGTCACCTCTCCCACCAAACCCTGTGGCTCTCGCCCCTGTCCTTCGTGCACGTTTACAAGTTGCCCCGCTCCCCAAGAACATGCACGCGGAAACCAACCAGGGCCGACGCCGCGCCCGAGTCGAAGCGCTAGCCCGCCGGTACGGTCAGGACCCACATGTGATTTACACCGACGCAGCCAGTTATCCAGCCAACCCCAACGCTAAAGTGGCAGTGGCCTCTGCAGTTGCTGGCAATGCGCAAACAACTTGCTCTCTACGCACCGATTCCATCAGGGTGGCCGAGGAAACAGCCATAGCATTGGCTGTGTCCCACATCACCACCGCTCGACCCGCGGAAGCTGACGACGACGAAACCTGGGCAATTATAACAGACTCGCATGCCGCCTGCCGGGCATATTCTTCTGGAATCCTCTCCATCCAAGCAAACAACATTCTTCGACACTCCGATCCATCCAAGCTTCCCTTCATTCGTATCGTCTGGACCCCTGGCCATGCCTCCCTTCCTGGAAATGAGCACGCCCACGCGCTCGCCCGAGAAATGACCCACCGGGCGTCAGAGGAAGCGGACAGACAGATCCGGGGTGGCTCCAAGACATCAGCTTCCATCATCCCATCCCACGAACCTCTCAACTATACACTCACACTCGCCTACTACCGCACACAAAGAAAAACACTACCTCCACTCCACCACTCCCTGTCCCGCGCCGACGCCACGTCATGGCGGCAGCTCCAGACACACACGTTCCCAAACTTACACCACAAACACCTCTTCTACCCCACCCAATACGCTGGCAACTGCCCGGCTTGCCAGAGCCCCACTCCCACCCGTCCACCAGACGGGCTCACCCCTATACGCATCCCCACCCTCTCCTCTTGGGAGGCTGCTCTGTCCAGCACTGCCCCGCAAGACCAACAACGGCTGATCGAGCGGGCCCGCCGGATAGCGTCCGCCATTGGAGTCCTGGACTGAGGACCCACTCATAGAGGCTGCTCTTCGGCTAACAAATGATCAATAAATGTTTTCACCACCACCACCACCCCACCGACCAAGCACATATTACGCAGCAAATCGCTCTAATGTCATAGCAACGGGATTATAATATTACCCGGGTCGCTTACACACAGAACATGACTTCACGCCATAAAGATCTTACGCGCACTCGGAACGCACCACGTTACATGGTCAGACGCAAGCTGCCGTCGGCCAAAACAAGCGCGAATTCAGGTGGACAATTCTTGTGTCACGGAAACCTTACGACAACCGACTGAACGTGCTACGCCGCTGATAATTATGCTGGGAGCTAAGCGCGCACATCACAAATACAATGCCTGTTATCCAAAGCAAAGCTTACGACGGGACGAACTCGCCGCTGCGCGCAATGTCTACTCAGAACAAAAGGTGGACGACGGTCGCGGAGGCAATACGCATTTCTTCGTAAGTCACCGCTCAAGCTTGCGCAGAATTTAACAAAGCGAGAGCAAGCGTTCAGAAAATTACCTCGCAAAAGTGTGATGGCCAAGTCGGCTTAAAGTATGGCCGTTCAAATCTATGCAACCAAACTTTTCTGCTTTCTTTGTCGCATTTCCCGGACGGAATGACAAAGTCTTTTGCCATCTCTTACCCTATTCGCGCTGCCTAAGGCACAGCACATCGGCACTGCGAAGCAACATAAAGCGAAACCGATGCGACATTTGTTCGGAACGAGCAGCTAATTCTTACTTTGCTATTCACTGGCGCCTACGATAAAGCCGGCACTAAAGCTGCGCAGCTATTCACTGGCGCCTACGATAAAGCCGGCACTAAAGCTGCGCAGCCAAACATGGCGCCGCACCGGCGGTGTTGCACAATGCCCCAGCCCGCGACCTGACCCGACCGCGGAGGCAGAAGAAAAAAACGGCAGAGCGACCACGTGACTTTTTGTTGGCCAACGGCGGGCGGCGCTGGCCGTAGAAAACGAAAATAGCAAAACACCGAGGAGGGAAGGAGCGCGGGTGAGGGCTAAAGGCGGCGAGATCATAGACTGGCGCTACGTAGTAATTTTAGGGGCCTTCATGATGATGGGGGGCTGAGCGAACGCACCACGATAAGCTGAACAAGCGATTTATGTGTACATTGTGATCCCTTCGTGAATTTTAGACCTATGCTTTGTATAATACATGAGAAATGTAGTAATGACTTTGCTTTGTGCTATTTCTCTATTACGATTGTGCTATCATGCTTAAATTTGTGAACAGACGTGTTCTTATGTACGCTGTAAATCAGGTGGCTGAGGCCTCTGTCAGGCCACGTTCGCCTTTAGTCTCAGCCTCCCCTTGGTTTTTGCCAAAAAATAAAAAATCAAATAAAAAAAGATAAAAATGGTGCTGTTTCATGGGGCCAGCTCACGGGGTGGCCCCACAGCTAGACAGCTGCCCCCAATGAGGCGCATTCGTGGGAATTCTTAATTTGGGACCTCCGACCCAGCTATGGGGCGGCTGGTCGACGCGCTTCTTGCGCTGGTGGTTGTACGTCCTCATCACGTGCTACCACCACGAGGTGAGCTTGACGAAGTTGTCCTTGTCGCGCGCGGGCAGCCGGGACACCTCACTGCCGGCCGGAGGCCACCGACTGAACCACAAGAGCCGGTACGGGGGAGCCGCGCTGACGGGCTTGGCATCGTCACGCTTGGACAAGCGCTGGTGCGGCCGGACTTCCGGCGAGGCTGCCTGAACACCCAGCTGGGCGGCCCGAGCGCCAGCAGGCCTGCAGGCTCGCTCAGGTGCCGGCGCTGCGACGTGCGGCCGCCACCGCCGGCGTCGTCATGGAACTCGCGCCAGTGGCTCCCGTTGCGAGGACCAGGGAGTTGCGGTGGCGGAAAAAGCCCCACGAGGCCAGGAACTCGTCCACGGGGGGTCGCGTCCGAGCAGTGGTCTCCTGCTCGACGGGACACCACTTGGCTTCCTCCTTCTTTGCTTTGGTCCTGCGCAAAGTACTGGCGCGGGTCTTGCGACTCGTCCCTCGGGCCGTGGTGCGCCTGCACGTCGTATTGGACTTGGACGACTTAATCCTGGTCGTGCGCATCGTCGGCCTTGCCATCGTCTTCCGGGTGGCCCTGTTCGGCGTCGCAGCGGTGGGGAACACGTAGACGGCGCACTCACCCACCGTGGGGACATTCTGGGTGCGGTGGGCGCTTCGGGTGGTGCGGGACGTCCTGCGGCTGGCCCTCAAGGTGGTTCGCGTTTTGCGCGCTCTTGTCCTGGCGCTACTGGTCCTCGGCGTGCGGCGTCGGCTGCTCGTCTTCGAGCTCGAGTGGTGCTTTCGGCCAGTCGTTCGCTTCTCGGCCGCCTGCAGCCTGCTCGACGCGGCCGTCGTGGTCGTGGCGGCCCAGTTGCCGACCGGGGTGGTGGACCAGGTCTTCTTGGGCCTGCGCGAGGATGGGAGGCAGGTCACCTCGGGTGCCTCGGACGCAGGGTGTCGAACCGGAACCGGAACCGAACCGAAAACCGGAACCGAACCCGAATTTTTACCCGGAACCGGAGATGAAGCGGAACCGTATTTTTTTCGCCATTTTGGAACTGAATCCGAACCGGAACGAATTGAAGGAACCGTTCCGAACCGGTTACGGGGCTTCAAAACTGTAATTTCTAGTTTTCGATTATGGCGCCACCTTTTCTTTGAAGGTATTTTTACAACTGGCCCGACAGCACCACAACATATTTTGCATAGTCTGCAGTAGCACAATAACCCACCACGTTCTCTGCTTATTATTACCCTAATTTAATGTAAAGTTGACCGTATATGATATCAGTTTGCGTTAGATACTCCTTATCACTCTCAGTTTGCTTTTTCATTCAGAAAAAGTTAAGCTACAACGTATATTCCGAAGGAGCACATCATGGATTGTTCCTCATGATTTCTATCGGCATGGTGTTTAATATAGTGTAAACTTGTTAATGTGTTGCTAATTTGAGTGAATTCCTGTCCTTTTGTGAAGGCATTCAGCGACATAATCAACAATAAATCCATGTCTTGCACTCATTTTAGTTTGAATAGGCAGTTATATAAAAACAGCGGTGAGACACAAACACTCCCAGTTCTCCAAGTCATCGGTACCTTTTCTTGTAGAGTGCCGTTGTGTACCTTCTGCTCTCAGAGAGCATGAGAACTGAAAAAAAAATTGGAGGGCTTTTTAATTTTCACTTTCAAAGTAGATGCGACCGAATTTTTGTATTACTTGAGTTTTCTCTACCTTAAAGTTAAGGGTAGCGTGAAAAAAAAAGTCGAATAATGCGGATTAGCAGGTAGACTGGAGTGGATTTGTGAGATGAGTGGATGAGCTAGTGAGAATTAGTGGGATTGGTGTGTTGATTAATTTGTATTAGAAGAATTGGAGGGTCGGTTAAGATGAACCAGAGGGTCGTACCAACCACGATACCTTTGTGGTGCTTGATATTGTAAATATTGCGGCGGTCTCCTTCTCGACCAATCAGAAAATTTAGTTTCGCAGAAAATAGCCGGAAAGTTATGTGACGATCACCTGAATGCTATAAAATGCCTTTCTGTAAGCACGTTTTGGGATGCTACATTGTTTCTAGTGTAAGAGTGACATCTCGAACTGAAGTTAGTAAATAATTACCTAACGCATATTTTATACTCATCTAAGGGTTTTCAAAACAAATATACAGGGTGTTACGACGACAATTGGAAAGTTCAAAAACGTTTTGTGAGCGAACCGCTGCTTGGTTCGTGCTCAAACTTCACACAAAGGTCGCATTTTGTGGTCTATTTTGTTTGACACTGCTGGGAACAACGACGGCACTTGCCTGCTTATTGTGAAAATAACAATTTTTGCCTATGGGAAAATGGCAGCCGAGGAAAATGGCGGTCTCAGGGTCCCAAGCTGTGTCGAGTGCCTGGGACCCAGAGGCACCTAGTGGGCGGCTGCATCAAATCTTCCCTAGAATCCCCCCCACACCCCCTTAAAACCTCCACCTTTCTACGGAGCTTTGGGAGAGACCTCCAGCCAGCTCAGGCCTCGAAGGTCAGCTCCACCTGATCGAAAGGGCGGTAGACTCGGCCCGAGATCAAGGCGTCCTTGAATGAGTACGCCTCTCTGAAACTTTTCCTCGATTTATTTACAGTTCATTCTCTCTCTCTCTCTCTCTCTCTCTCTCTCTCTCTCTCTCTCTCTCTCTACAAGCGACCATTACCACTGCTTGAGACCTCACTAAGTTACTATCTTTCCTAGAACCCAATCGCTGCCACCTGTGACTGAAGTGTCATTAGCAAGTTGTAATCGCTGCTCAGTGAGCCCTTGTCCTTCCTTCTAACCAGCATGTTAGCAGATGGAAGGTGTGGAGAATGGCATTCCTTTAAAAGCCACCTGCAACGGTTAACTGTGGAGGCTGACGCCGACGCGGGACATTTTTGGACTTCTAGCATTGCTAATGATCTCGTGTTAAAGCTAAAACGCCGTTGAAACTATGGGTAAGTAAAAAGCGTAATAGACAAACCAATTTATTTTAAATGTGAATTTTTTTTCGCACTGGATCATTTGGCCTTCACCATTGCAAACCCGCCACCTCCACGCATCCGCATTCTCACAGACTCTCACCAAGCCCTCCAAGAGCTGCGCAAACCCTTCACCGATCATCCAACAGTGCACCGAATCCAACATATGACCGCCATTCTGTCGCGTAATGGGATCACTACCCGTTTGGCATGGGTTCCGGGTCACACAGATCCGGATGGGGGCAACCAGGCTGCACATGATGCAGCACGGGAGCGCCTTGATAGTACACCTCCCCTGGTTGACAACGCGTCGCCCTCCTTCCTCTGCCCTCGCCTTCAACTTGATCACGCACGCCAGGCACGGAAGTGCCGTCTTTCTTCCGTTACCCCTCCTGGCTACCTGGCTCTGGCTCCCCCGATGCCTCGCTCTGCGGAAGTATTCGTCAACAAAGCCAGAGCCAACGCAGCTCTTACACCCCACATCACAAGAAAATGGATTTACCCAACGGGGTCTCCACCTCCTTACTGTCCCCACTGCCGAATGACCGTATTCGCCACCCTTGACCACCTAATCTGGCGCTGCTCCGCGTTTTTGCTGTACCGGCCTATCCTCACCAATGCTATGCCTCCCGATGCCTCAGAAGATGATCCTCCATTTGAAGATCCGAACTTTATCAGAGCCCTTGGGCTGTTCGGCGTAGGGAGTGGTCTCTCAAGATTAGTGTAGAATCGGGCCTACTCCGGTCGTGAAAATCTCCTAATGGTAGATCTACACCTTAGCCTGACCTCCGCGGTCTGAAGGGAACCCCTGTGTCGTCTTCATGGACGCATCATCTTTTTAACTGGGCTACTCCTCCCTTCCCCTCCTTCCCCTACCCCTATTTTGGCCGCATGGCCTTCCCTCGCCTAATAAAGGACTACAACAACAACAACAACCACGCCGTGCGAAAATACGTGGGCGCGCGCGCGTGCATGCGTCGACATCTGATGTTAGCAAAATAAACAGCGGGCGCACAGCCTCTCTGCTACCCAGATAAGTTTCCTGCCCCAAAAAGAGGCTTCCCTCTTGCCAGTAAACTACTTGTCTGCCTGCCTGCCATCCAGCCAGAAGATTCCGGCGAGGTTGGGGGATTTGGAGACGAGGGGCGGCCCGCCGGCTAGTAAGGTGGGGGGGCGGGGGCAGGAAGGGTGCGAAGCCGCTCCACGGAGACACTCGAGGGTACCAAAAAACGATGCTGGACGGACGGGTCGTCTGCTTAGTGGACGGACGGGGCAATGGACATCCTGCCGGGAGGCTGACCATTGCCAGAAGGTTCTGCCGAGAATGCCACACCAAGGAAGATGAGGAGGAGGAGTCGGAGGCACCGTGGCGCTGCCAACTGATAAGGAGCTCACACGCTTACCTTCCAGAAGACTAAGGCAAATATACATCATTTGGAAACGAGGTGCAACCTGTCACTCGTCGGCGCGGGGAGTGGATCTCAAGGCGGTACAGCGACAGCTAAGTAAAGCCGCATTTTAGAGCGCAGCTTTTAAGCGCCCGCTCCTGTGGTTTCGCGTGCTCCCTTAGCGTCGCCCTCGTTGTAACCGAGAGAACGAAAAGGCCACCGAAGGTAGAATAAGCAGGAAAGCGGAGGATGAAAGTACGGCGAAAGTGTGAGGG
The DNA here is from genome assembly GCF_048455015.1 of Haemaphysalis longicornis. Classification (NCBI taxonomy): domain Eukaryota; kingdom Metazoa; phylum Arthropoda; class Arachnida; order Ixodida; family Ixodidae; genus Haemaphysalis; species Haemaphysalis longicornis. The sequence continues at coordinate 83,837,202 of NW_027526203.1, read as the reverse complement.
GAAGGTACATGCTCGCCGGTGGCGACGCGCAACGAGATAACGGCAGAGTATAGCGTGAGCAGTCGTGCGTTCGCTGATGACGCGATAGGCTTCCTGAGACGCAGCAGCTATGTGCCGTCTCCGTTGAAGCTGCAGTTCGCGCCGCACTGAAATTTCGCATTAGCGAGTATCGTAATTGTCAGCCTTTTTTTTTCTTTCCTCAAGAAAACTACAGGATATGAAACTGTGGGTTTCTGAGCCAAGAATAAAGTTAAAATAAGTTCTACAAATAAGTGAACCCAAATAAATAAAAATAGACTTGCGGCCATAAAGACTACTGATTTCACCAGCACACATATATGCAGCCTTAAGTGTCCCAGAGAACCGTTTATTTCGTTTCAGTTAGTATTGTAATCGATGACCTATCATAGAAAACAATTTGCAGTGGATTGTACAGTTAACAGGACTCTTCAACGCTTTCTATAAACGTTATCACTCTGTACGTCGTTTTCGGAAGCGCTGAGAAATCTATAGCCATGGCCAGCATGGGGCGGCACTGCGTAATTTGTAAGTACGTCGCAGCGGATACGCCTTCGTTTCTGCTTTGAGTTTGCGACCTTCATATTAAATTGGCTATCAAGTGCGTTCTTTGCTGTAATTTAGGGAAAGCCGTCAAATATCCTCTACACCCCTGTAATGACGTAATTCCGGCGGTCGAAGAACGCCGAGACTGGGAAGAAGAGATAAGTATTTTGAGCAAGTTTCTAAGTTCTCTGATGGGCATAGAGCAGTAATTTTTGGCTGAGGTACTTCGCGACCCCGTAACATAAGTAGAGGATGTGTTGGTTGTCTACGTTCTGCAAGTATTCAAGATTTAGAAAAAAAGTTGACAAACGTGTTTCGGGTCCCTTTAAGTTAGCCAAAGCAAAACATTTTCACAAACAAACCTACATTATGACTTCGTTTTTATACCGACGTCATAGAGAAACGAAAACCGAGCGCATAAAAAATAGCAAAAAAACTCATGCCTTTTTTCCCGAACCCGTTTGAACCGGTTCGAACCGGTTCGAACCGGAACGGAATGGTGCTCCGGAACAGAACCCGAACCGAACCCGAAAGGCTTGAACCCGAACCCGAACCGAACTCGAAAAAATACTGGTTCGACACCCTGCTCCGACTTGGTGCGGGGCTTGGGCTTGACCGTGATGCAGTACAGCGTGGTCCGCTCATCCTCGTCGTCATCCTCCAGGTGCGCCCTCGGGAAGAAGCTGCACAGCAGGATGCTCGGAGGTGTGCGGCCGTAGTCGTAAGGTGCCTCGCCGCCCGCACGTCGTCCTTCTTGAGCCGCCTCAGGCGCCCGTACAGCGCCGGCTGGCCCACAGCCAGGGCCGAGGCCCACAATGTCAGGAACAGCACGCAGCGCATCGGGCCAGCAGAGCTGCAGGCACCCCGGCAAGCTGTTCTTGTTTTGTTGTCGTTCCTTTGTTTGTGGCGCATACCCACTTGGCGTATTGGCCAGGATCGGGAGCTTTATTGGGGCTAATGAGCCAGATTTAGGAAACTAAGTTTTGGAGAAAAAAAAGGTGATTAGAACAATCGCACAACAAATACAGGAATTAGTAGAAGAAAAGTTCGCACTATGCAGGAATTTGTAAGAAAGGGCTGTGCGGGAATTTGCACGAAAGGCTCTTCTTTTGTCTGTGTGCAAGAAGAGTGGCTAACAAGGTGGGTGGGTGAGTGGGTAAGTGAGTGAGTGAGTGAGTGAGTGAGTGAGTGAGTGAGGGAGTGAGTGAGTGAGTGAGTGAGTCGGTAGGTAGGTAGGTAGGTAGGTATGTATGTATGTATGTATGTATGTATGTATGTATGTATGTATGTATGTATGTATGTATGTATGTATGTAGGTAGGTAGGTAGGTAGGTAGGTAGGTAGGTAGGTAGGTAGGTAGGTAGGTAGGTAGGTAGGTAGGTAGGTAGGTAGGCAGGCAGGCAGGTAGGTAGGTAGCCAGGTAAGGTAAGGTTAGGTTAGGTTAGGTTAGGTTAGGTTAGGTTAGGTTAGGTTAGGTTAGGTAGGTAGGTAGGTAGGTAGGTAGGTAGGTAGGTAGGTAGGTAGGTAGGTAGGTAGGCAGAAACTTGGAGAATCAGCCGCCTCGGTAGAAGCAGCCGCTGAGGTCCCTGATGATGAAGCAATGACAAATACAAGGGCGGTCACCCCAACCGAAACGAGACGGCGGACGCCGCCGCGCGCGCGCTCACCAACCGCGCGGCTGCCCCTCCCACCACCCCCGTCTCTCCAGTGGAGCGGCGGCGACCGAGCGAACACAGCATTCACCAGGAACCTCTTGTCGAATACACCGAGATCCTGAGATGGTACTGGCAATGCCGTCGGACCAGGTCACCACCACACCCGAAGCTATCAAGAAAGGAGGCAGTGCTCTACCGCCAGATCCAGACCAACTCGGTGATCACGCCGGCGCTGGCGCGACACGTGTGCCCGGACGCTTATGATAGCGCCTTGTGCAGTGTGTGCGCGGTTACGAACGCAACTTTGACTCACATTCTGTGGGACTGTACTCGCAATCCGGTGGAGGCGGCCGCACAGGAGCGGCTGATGGACAATATTGCAAACGCGATTGCATCGCCGGACTACGCGGTGCAGTTACAAGCCGTCCAGCAGCTCGAGGCAGCCCTTGCCAGGCAGAAGCGTGGGGAGGCGAGTGCGGAGGGCCCGAGGGGACTTCTCCGGAGACCCGCCGCGCGCCGAACCGGCGGACGCCGTCAGGGCACAGCCTTGAAGACGTGAGCGGCCGCGTCGGGGAGTAGGCTGGCTCCACGCAGCCCTTGCTTGCTCTCTCTGCAGGAGACTGCCCAATAAAGTTTTCTCTCTCTCTCTCTCTCTCTGGACCCCCAGTTACCGTTGCTTTGGCCTCGCCTCGCCCGGCACATTGCCCACGTGCGGGGCCCTGACACCTGCGGAATTCCCACCTGAACGTCTTCCAGGCCCACCAGAACCACATTTTCGGCAGCCCGGACATGGGCCGCTTTAAATAAAGTTTGATCTCTCTCTCTCTCTTAGAGACTCGCCACAACAGCTAGCCACTTTCTGGTGTAATTGTGTGGTTGGGTACGGTTGTAGGGGCACTCCCACAAAATGTGGTCCTGGGTAGGGGGAATAAGGCATTAGAGACAGAGTGGGACAGGGGTATCTGGCGTGCGTTGGAACAGATGGAGCCGAGTAGGTGTGTGCAGTGTATATGTTTGCGTCTGCCGAATGACTACTTGCTCGCGACGAGTAAGCCCAGAACGGAGGGAGAGAAGGTGGGGCGTATGCTTAGAAGGTCTGAGGTTTGCTAAGGTGGGGAGCGGAGGGGGAGGACAAGGATTTGTGTCGCGAGCGTCGACAGGGGCCCAGAGGAAAGCTTCACGGGCAAGCTGATGAGCGCGTTCGTTCCCTGCAACGCCTGCGTGACTAAGGATCCAGTGCACGTAAAAGGCCCTTTAACGTTGTTGAAGAAAGATATGAGGAGGGGAAGGCAAGACCATGAGCCAGGTGTAGCATGCATGCTACACCTGGCTCATGGTTGCTACACCTGGCATGCATGCTACACCTGGCATGCTACACCTGGCTCATGCTACACCTGGCTCAAAGTCAGCATGCTGACTTTGAATCGGCGTACATATTGGTCGAGCGGACAGGGGATGTGTCGTCAGCTGCGGCAAAAGCGATAGCGAGAAGTTCGGCTTCTTCTGTAGAGGTGCAGCGTCGAGTGATGGAGTGGTGAGTACCCCCTGAAGTGATGAAGGCGACCGCGCCGAGGTTATCTTCAAATTCTCCATCTGTGAATACGTGGCGGCTGTCTGTATCACGGTTTACTTTCTTGGCGTAGTATGCGGCACGAATAAGACAGCGTTTGGAATTGCGTTCCTTGCCCATGAGGCCGGGAATAGGTGCTACGGTTATATGTTGGAGTATTTTGCTGTCTAGAGGAGTTGTTGAGGTCGGGGAGGACGGGACGGGTATCCTAATGTGCGTAAGATATGAAGACCTGTGGCAGTTTCGGAGAGGCGTTGACGTTGGTAGCTGTGATTGATGTCAATTGTCAGTAACTGTCGGGAGAACACCAAGTTGCGCAAGTCGGGTGGTGCTAGTGGTAATAGGAAGACCCAGAGACATTTTTGTCGCTTTGCGGATAAGAGCGTCAAGCTTCCCTTCCGAGGTGCGCGTTAGGACGACGTACGGCGCTTGATAGCGAATGCGGGAGATGACAAGAGCATCGCGGAGTTGAAGAAGGTCCTGTTCTTTGAGTGCCCTGGAGCGTGTAGTGACATGCGCCTCATGTTAAGGATGGGTTCGGCCTGACGGAGAATGTGCTGCACGGCCAAACCTTCTCTTCGATCAGATTGCATGTGAAGGCCAAGGACTTTCAAAGTTTTTTGTGGGTGGATGGTGTTGTCATGATGATGACGGACAACTTGAGGTGGTTTCCAATTACGGGAGTGCACAAGCAGCAAGGAAGTTTTCTCAGCCGAGCAAGCTAGACCTATAGTGTCAGCTGCTTGATCAACAGCTCTGAGGGTGGCTTGAAGGGTGTCTTGAATGAATCCCGGACTGCCGCGTTTGATCCAGATCGTAATTTCGTCGGCATACAGTGAGTACTGAATTTCTGGGAAAGATTGTAGAGCGCGGTTGATACGGCGCATGGCGAGGTTAAATAATGTAGGAGAGAGGACCGCGCCCTGAGGAATGCCTCTCTGAGGGTGAGGTACCACGTCAAGCTTGTGGTCGCCAATTTGTGTGCTCAGGGTACGACATTGAAGAAATTACCGGGCGTAACTGTACATATTTGAGCCGCAATTTGTATCTGCTAGTTGTGAGAGCATAGCGTCGTGATCCACATAGTCAAATGCCTTCATTAGGTCTATACGAGGATGTCTTTTAGCTGGGCTGAGCTGGGAGACTGAAGGACGTCCTCGTATATGCGAAGCAGTGTGCCTTGGGTTGATAGCTGTGAGCGATATCCAATCACAGAGTGAGGTAGTGCTTGGGTATCCTCTAGATGTTGCTGAAGGCGATTCAGGGCCATGTGCTCCATAACTTTGCCAACGTGAGAGGTCAGTATTATGGGACAGAGATTATGGAGATCTAGAGGTTTGCCGGGCTTCGGGATAAAGATCATGTGGCAATTCTTCCATAAGTTACAGAGTGGTACTTGTCCTATCCAAACGAGGTTGATGGCATGTAAGGCGCCTAGTCTCTGAGGCGTAGGTGTGGACGGCTGTAACCAAAATCCTGTGAGTAAACCCAAGCGAAATGACACCAAACGAAAGTAAGACCCGCCTTGAAAGGGTAAGTCCAAGGCGGTGAATTGGCTCCACGAGGTATTTTCTTCTCATTAAAGACAAACCGCGGCAATGTAAGAAAAAATGCTCTATGGTTTCAGGTTCATCACAAAGAGCACAATGACGAGAGGAGGTTAGCCCAGCGCGGTGCGTATAGAAGTTGAGCTGTGGATTCAGAGCAGACTGGCAGCCGCTCCGGCACGACTGCTAATCCCTGCTTCTACGCACTGCAGGCACGGCTACACAGGGTACCGGATCCAGGCCTGATATCTCCGCCGGGAAGGCGGATTCTACGGTCGTCTGTGCGCAGTCGCATCGCGGCCGTCTCTCGAGCACGTGCTGCTATCGACTAATCGCCTTGACGGAACGTGGCGTCAACTTCCCCGGCGACTCGTCTGGTGGCTTCCGCGTCGCTTACAAATACGGCCCCAACTGGACTGTCGGCATTCAGAGCAGACTGGCAGCCGTTCCGGCACGACTGCTAATCCCTGCTTCTACGCACTGCAGGTGGGTAATTTGAGCTTGATGCGCCCTCTACCTACTTTGCAAATGGTTGTCGGTCTGATCTGAGTGCTTACCCGTTTGTATTATACTGCTGTGGAGTTTGCTTGAAATTTCTTGCTGTTCAACTGGCTTACCTCGATGGAGGCCCTCGCTGACATCACCAAAGCTCTGGGTGACAAAACGCCCAGTTTTATCAAGGAACTTACGAAGGTCTTGATCGAAATGTTCAGTACCATCATGGGGGCTATGAAAGAGATCAAGACTAGCGTCAGTGGTTTCGAGGCGTCTATGAAGTTCCATACTGAGAGCTTTGACGAGTTCAAAGCTGAGCTCAAGTCGGTCCGGCAAGAGTTGAGTGAACTAAAAAAGCGCAGTGTTGAAGGTGAAAAGGAACGTCAGCGTTTGAATAAGGAACTAAGAGATGCAAAGAAAGAAATGGTGGACCTAAAACAGTACTCCCGGTGGAATAACCTTGAACTCAAAGGAATACCGCTAACGAAAAGGAAGACCTTGATCTAACATTGCAAAAGGTGGCCAAGTGGCTGAACGTCGAGCTATCGGAAAATGATGTTGATGTGGTGCATCGTGTCCCCACAAAAGGTGGCGGACTGCCTAACGTAATTGTTAAATTTAACTCGCGAACTACCCGTGACAAGATTCTGCTTGCTGCAAAAAAAAAAGGCTGAACGCGTCACTGCTGGGTTGTCAAGCAGATAGCCAAGTATACGTGAACGACCACTTGTGCCCAGAAAACAAAATCCTGCTCGGAAAGGCTATTCAGTACAAACGGGAAAAAAATTGGAAGTTTGCGTGGGTGGCCAACGGCAAAATTTTAATGACGAAATCTGAAAGCTCGAAGGTTCTGCACGTCCCCTGTGATGACGATCTGGTCAAAGTAGTATAAAAGCTGTACTGCAGCCCTTGTTACATCTCAACCTAACACAATGACGCTCTCAGTTACCAAAATTGATAGCGTTTCCAAACACAAGATTGTTTCTGTCTTTCACACGAACATACGCAGTTTGAACAAAACCCAGAACTTGCTCCTTGCATCGCTTTCTGCACATGTTCAACCTATCGAGATTATAGCGCTTACAGAAACGTGGTTAAAAAAGGGTGAAAATGCCAACATCGAGGGGTACTCATTTATATCTAATTCTCGAGACTCACGCAGGCGTGGTGGTGGTGTGTCCCTTTTTGCTAAATCCGGATACTCGTTTTCTAAACTAGATACCGTTACATACAGCTGCCCAGACATGGAATCCCTGTTTATCAACTTAATGTGCTCCCTTGTATTGGGGGTTATCTAGCGACCTCCAAACTCATCTTATGTTGCGTTTTTAGACAAGCTTGAAAACGTTTTATTTGCTCTCTCGGCTAGCTACAACGTCCCGATTGTTATTACGGGAGACTTTAATATTGACACTCAGATGTCAACGTTTTCAGACTACGAATGTTTGCTCGCTTCATTCAATCTTCGCAACTTGATTTCTACACCCACCCGTTTAACCAGCACTTCAGCAACGATCATAGACCATGTGTTAACAAACATGGTCTCCCCGGTAACCGCGAATGTGTTAGACGAACCAATCTCTGACCACCTACCCATTTTCATTTCCATCCAGGGCCTGCCAAAAAGCGTACCCAAAAATAACGCTCCTTTTAGAAAAATTGATTACACCCTATTAAGGAACGAACTTCTGTCTATCAATCCAAGTAGTCTGTTTCATGACGATGCAAATACTGAGGTCGCCAATCTGATTGTAACACTTAAGACAGCTATCAGTAACTCAAGCGTTACCATATCTTCTCGCTCTTACAAAGCTCCTATCTGTCCTTGGATGACTAATGACATCCTTGCAACCCTAAAGAAAAAGCAATTCTGGTATAACAAATGGAAGCAACATAAAGAAAATGAATACTATTTACGACAGTTTAAACGATTACGGAATGACTCAGTGGCGATAATCCGCTCACGCAAAAGGGACTATTACTCCGGTTTGATTAAACGTGCGAATGGTGATACAAAAAAATATGGAAAATTGTACAAGGTGTTACAGGCAATTCCCGTGCGCGACGCATTCTCCCCTTGGCCATAGATAACAGCACGGTTGAAAGCTTCAATTCCTACTTTACCAGTATTGGCCCGTCCTTGGTGTCAAGTCATCAAGATTATAACGACGACACATGCTTACCCAATCCCATATGCAATACCTTCGTTATTCACGACATTGACTTCGGCGAATTGCTATCCACTGTAGCAAAACTGTGCAGTAACAAAACTCCCGGGCTGGGTGGAATCACGGCGCGTCTGATCAAAGACAACATAGACATATTAGGCCCGATATTGTGCCACATCTTCAACCATTCGCTAGCCACTTCATCCTACCCCTCTCCTCTAAAAACCGCTAAAGTATTTCCCGCATTCAAAGACGGTGATCGATCCGACCCTTCGTGCTACCGCCCGATATCCGTGCTCAGTATAATCAACAACATTTTCGAAAAAATACTTTCCTCCCGAATCACCCACTTCCTGGAAAAATATATAATACTATGTCCGCAACAGCATGGTTTCCGGCCGGGATTTTCAACTTCCATCGCAGTTCAAGCACTGACCCAAAAACTCAACACGGCTCTAAATAATAATATGCTAATTTCCGTCGTGTTTCTTGACCTGCAAAAGGCATTCGACACTATCGACCACTGCATTCTCCAAAAAAATTTAAAAAACTATGGTTTTCGAGATAAGAGCTTTGAATTCTTCTCTAGTTACATCAGCAACCGTAGTCAGGTTGTTGCCATTGGCGACATCACTTCTTCCGAAAGAACGTTACGGACAGGGGTCCCGCAGGGATCTGTCCTTGGTCCTTTGTTTTTTTATTTTATACGTAAATGACTTACCGCTGGCTATCAATTCTGCTGAGATTCTAATGTATGCGGATGATGCAGCATTGATAGTTACTGGGGAAAGTATGCAAGAAATCGAGATATAAACAAATGCTGAACTAGCAAATATATCGAATTGGTTCATGTCAAATAAACTCACTGTAAACGTGAAAAAAACGAAATACATGATAATACAGAGAGATCTGCAGAGAGATCCCAAGCTCTCTCCCTCTGGGAAACAGTGTTCTCTCAAATTTACCGGTCCCATAGTTTTTGTTTACCTCGTTTAAATCTTTTCCCTGGGAGAAATAACGGAGGAGGAGGTAGCCTTTATTGTGGCAGGAAGACTCTACGTCAAGTGGGGGAAGGGGAAGTAGAAGGGGGGGGGGGGTTGTAACTTCGGACATCTTAAATGCGTACAGTTCGACTCAAAACAGGTGGGCTCCTTGAGAATGCTGAAGAGGCCGCGTGGGGTGAGGAGAGCAGGCTCACGACTCTAGACTGCTCGCGCTAGACCGCTCTTTATGGAAAAGTGTGCAATTAAAGCCAGCATGGAGGGTTCCAGTGTACGAGGGTCGATGTAAAGAGAGGCTGTATTTGGAGGAGGCTTGAAGGTTCTGTAGCGCACGAACTTCGGGCAATGCCAAATTAGGTGCTGGAGATTGGCGGGAGTGGGGGAGGCGCAGAAAGGACATCGAGGTGGTAGAGACGGGGTGTACCATTTCCGGAAGGTCTCAGGGGTAAGGCTAGCATTAGCAAAATATTTGTTTATGAAAATTTCGGCTGATCTTGGGAGCGGGGGCAGGGCGGATAAAAAGCCGGTTGGAGTCAGGGCCTTGAGGCGGTCTTTTTTTTCCTTTTTGTAACGTAGAAGCTGTATCGCTGGTGGCAATGTCTCAGTAGGTGGAGGAGCCAAGTCGGGTAGCAGTGGAGGACTAGAGGTTATACACTCCCGCGCAGCCGAGTCGGCTGCCTGGTTCCCCGGTGATGACCCCTCATGTCCAGGTGACCAGTCGATGCGAACATGAATGCCGCTAGATTTCAGGATAGAGATCTGATGAATGATTTTGTTGGCGATGGTATTGGTCGACGTAGGACATTTTAGAGTCTGTAGGGCTTCGAAACAGTCTGTCAGGATGCGTATCTGGGAAGGCACGGAGGAGTCAAAGTCAAACATGAGGTAGTCTATGGCTTGAACAATAGCATGGAGTTCCGCTTCGAGGATGGTAGCACATGGAATATTAAGGGATCGTTTGCCTTGGATGGAAGGGAGGTCAGGAGAAGCCCATGCGGTGCCAACTAGCGGAGGAGAAATGCTCGCGTCGGTGTAAATGTCGATTTCGTTGGAGAGAGAGAGATGAAACTTTATTAGGCAGCTCAAGTCCGAGCCGCGGAGTTATCAGTCCACGGAGGAAGGGAGTGTTCCACGGTCCTCCGACGATGGTGGGCTTGGCGGAGGTGCACAAAGAGTTTCAATGTGGGCAGCCAAGAGGGACCACAGGGCTGCCCGTAGGTTTTCAGGGGGAGCGGCCCAGCTAGACCACGAGTAGGGAATATCAGGGGGGAAGGGGTTGGTCGAAAGAAATGTGGCAGACGAGGTCGCCCGTACACAGCGCCAATATGTATGTTCATTGTCCGGATAGCCACCGCATACCTGACAGTGCGGACGGCCTGGTGACTTTTGTATGTAGTGGAGGAACAGATCACAGGGGAGGGACAATGTCTGCGCCTGTCTAATATATGTAGCGTGTCTCCGTGACATAAATTTAGATGGGGAGGGAAGTACCATTCTTGCTTTGCGGAGGTTGCCGAGATGTTCGCGGCGCCTTTTATGGTGTATTGCTCTATCCTCTTTTGGATTGTATTCCTCAGGCCACGGCTGAGGGCTGCCCGGGAAATGAGCGTCGCGGGCCAGAGCGTGAGCTCGTTCATTACCCTCTATGCCTTGGTGGCCAGGGATCCTTTCGAGGAAAACGTGTAGGTGGGGATGAGCGTGCATGTATGTTGTCAGGCTACTGTGGACAGGGGATGGAATGTCATTCGAGACGAAGCTTCGAAGTGCTCCCTGACTGTCCGTGCGGACTGTAATGTGGGCGGTCCGATGCTGGTGAAGTGTAATGGCTTCTGCGATGGCTTGAGTCTCTGCAGCTGTGGGCGAGGGGACGTTGACGTGATGCCGTACGTGAGCTGTGCAGGGGCCAACCGATGCCGTAGTCGTTGTATGGTCCACAAAACGGACGTCCGTGTAGTAGGTGTCATGGATTGGTTCGGGCAGATGTTGAGCGCGAGATGCTCTACGTTCTTGATCTGTGGCTTGACTCATGTGTTTTGGTATGGGTAGCACAGTGATTCTTGGTATGCTTTCCCAGGGTGGCGGCGAGGGAGTGATGGGTGGGAGGTGGTCGGTGGGATACCCGAGGGCGCGAAGAATCTCCCGCCCTTGCATTGAAGTTGTTAGTCGGTGGTGCTGAGCTTCATGATAAACTGAGGCTTTTTCTTCAAGCGTGTTGTGGAGGGAAGCGTCATTAATTAATGCTGTGGGAGCGTAGAGAGGCACTCCCATTTCTATGCGGATGCATTTTCTGATGGCTGTTTCGATTTTGTTGGCTTGTGTCTTGGTAAGGCGCTGAAAAGGGTATGCATACATGACGCGTGAGAACACGAGGGCTTCCACTACTTTGCGTAATTCGTGTTCTTGGAGGCCTTGATGGTGTCGCGTCACGCGGCGGAGCATTTGGTGAATTTGGTTAATTTGAGCAATGATGGATTTGACCCATTCTGTACTTTTACCGTCTTGTTGGAGGGTGAAGCCCAGGACCTTGATGTGGCTACGGCGAGGGATGGGCAAGTTGTTTACTGTCAGATTAATTAGGTTGCGATATTGGTTATTTTTCTTGGTTCTGTTGTCCAATACCACTACATATTCTGATTTCTCGTTTGAGCAGGTGAGTCCTACGTCATGGGCGTGCCCGCTGATGATATCGAGACCCTGTTGTAACGTGTATTCCTGCTCGCCGGGGCTACCCTTTGTACACCAGAGTGTGACGTCGTCAGCGTATATGGCGTGTTGAAGATTTGGGATAGCGTTCAGTTTGTCGGGGAGATTTTTCATCACTAGATTGAAGAGCGTTGGTGATAATATAGACCCTTGTGGTGTGCCTCTGTGAAGTGGGTAAGGCCGAGATGGTTTCCCATCGGGTCCCAAGATGCAGATGGTTCGGTGGGGAGTTTACTGTTTCGGAGAGCGTTGATGCGGGCAGCGCAGACGGGGCGGACGTTGCGCGGGACGGGATGGGTGGCCGTAGAGTCCGCGACAGAAGGGCGGCTCCACGGAGCGAGAGGCGATGGGATGTCGGGGGGTTCAGGCGGCTTGAGATTATCCCAGGCGATGATAGAGACACCTTGATGAGTTAATGTGCGCTTATGAAGGGATTGATTCACTTGCTCTTTAATTATATTTTCCAGTGGGGGAAGAGCAACTGCAGCTTGCAAGTTCTCCAGACGAGTATGTTTTGGTAGTCCGCTGATGGTGCGAAGGGTGGCTCGGTGCAGGTGTTGAAGCGTTCTCATGGCCGTTTTGTTGAGGTCGTAGGTTTGGGCTGCGTAAGTTATGGTACCAATTGCGACGGCGTGGGCTAAAGTTTGGGTTGCTTTCTGGCTTGCTCCACCAAATTTGTTCGAGAGGCGATGTATGGCATGTTGAATTGTTTTCCATTTAGCTTTCAGCTGCTGTAACCATATTGACGGGCTGTTTTTGTGTCCGATTGGGATTCCTAATAGTCGTATGGGTTGAAAACTAGCTGTTATAGGAGTACCGGCGAGAAGAAGAGTTGGAAGGTTATTGTGTGGAGGGGGTTTGTGGCCAAATACAGGTAACAATTCGGTTTTTTCGGGGGCTAATTCCAAACCAAGAGAGGCCAAGGAGCATTCAAGGCTATTTGCGGCGGCTTGGAGTTTGGTTTGCATGTCTTCGTAGCATGAAAAGTCGGCTGATTCAGTCCATATGGTTACATCGCCTGCATATATTGTGAATCGTGCAGCAGAGTCACGTTCGAGATTTCGAGCGACCCTCACTATGGCGAGAATAAATAGTATCGGGGAAAGTATGGATATCTGAGGTACCCCGCGGTCAAGGTAGTAAGTGCGAGGAGTCCAGCCTGGGTGAGATCCTTGAAGTCGTATTGGCCAAGCGTTCAAAAAATTGCGGATCCAGATTTGTGCCCGGGTGCTTGGGTAGGCGTGCGCCAGTTCCTCTAGTATGGCAGATTGGTTAACGCGATCAAAAGCCTTGCGTAGGTCAACTGCTAGGATCAAGTCGGGAGGAGAGTGGTTGTGATGGGAGCGATTGATCACTCGACGTAATAGCCAAAGGCTATCGTGAGTGCTCAGGTTAGGGCGGAAGCCAGTCTGTGCAGGGTGAAAGTATGGTTTGACATATTCGAGGTAATGGGTGATACGGTTATTGATTAGCCTTTCTATGAGTTTGCAGAAAACAGGAGTAAGAGAGATGGGTCGGAGGTTGGTGAGGTCAGTTGGGCCGGTACCAGGCTTCTTGAGTTTGGGAATAGGGAAGATGAGAGTGAGCTTAAGATGCTCAGTAACTTCACCATTTTCCCAGCAGCGGGTAACATGGCCAAGTGAGGCAACAAGGGCAGGTTTTGGCAAGTTGCGGAGGTGTTTCCAGGTCACACCGTCATGTCCAGGGGCAGATTTGGGTTTACCTTGGTGAATGGCCGTGTAAAGTTCATTGAAGGTGAAGTGAAGGTACGCCCATATAACGGAATTATGAATGTTCAAAGTATCACAAGTACTGCCCAAGTTCAACAAACAATTTATTGTTCACCAGTTATCGCTCAGCTGCCGAAATTAAAATTATCGGCCAGTTTGGAAGTCCAAGTCGTTCATACAATTTTTTTTAGAACAACGTTCCTTTCTTCGTGGCGCATGCCCGCTTCGGCGATTGACCAGAAATCGGGGGCTAATGTGCCGGCCTCCCGAAATTCACGAAACTGTGAACTGGAAACGTACAAGTTGTTGAATAGTGCGCGCCGCGTAGCACCTGGACGTGATGGCATACGCGTAAAGCAGGTGAATATCAGCCGCGCAGAGCCCTGATTCCGGGGAAGCTTCGACCTGCGCCTTGCCGTCTGCTTGCTGACCTAAATAGCGCCGTAAGGCAAACAAACTAAAGCAAAGACGCCCAAACACGGCGTAGCAGAGAAAAAGCCGGTCGAAGGAATTCGCGCCAAAAGACAGTTCTACGAAATCCACGGAAGGCGCAATTACGATGTAGCAGTGAAGAATAACTATCGTCAGGCTTTCGCCTTCAAAGCATGTAAGCAGGCTGTCCCGAGGGCATCCCTAGGGCGTCTTCTCCGAAGGCGTATTTCCAAACGCTTCGCTGCACAGAGCACCCACGTGATGATGTGTGTTGTCACTGTGCGCGCTATTCTTTTGATTGCCTGCTAAAACGAGCCCACCGTCCGGTCTCTGTGGCCACGATTTAGAGTTAGAGTACTAGTACTGGCGCTGACGGCTTGTGATCGAGCCTCAGCAGGTCTAGCCGTTTTTTTTTTTTTTGCCTTTTTTTTTCTGAAATTATTTTTGTAACTCAAACCAACTCGTTCATTTTGTTAACGGTGACTTGGTATGTTTTAGGTCCATTTAGGTTTGTGACGCCGCCAATGACCGCGTTTAATCACCTTTCTACATCGCGCGAACAGACATGTCACGTGGGTGCTCTCTGCACCGAAGCGTTTGGAAATACGCGTCCTGAGGAATTTACTACTTACAGCGGCATCCATTGTCTTCACCCGACAACTACGACGATGGGAACGTATACGCTGCGCAGCTTAAGTTTTGTCTGGACACGGACTTGTCAACAGCATTTACGACTGTAGGCACCCGGTTGTCGTATTTCAGGCCATGCGTACTGTTGTCCGGAGGCCGACTTTATGCCAATGAGTGTTCAGGCATTTAGAAATGCCGTTTGCATCTACGTTTCGCGTCACATGCAATTTTTATGGCAATCTAAGCACATGGCCTTGCACCACTGGCACAGTGAACTGTTTTGAAACCAAAATCCTGCCGCGAGACAAAGACAAAAGTTCCAGAAGTTTATTTAACGCCGGTACACGTGCTCCGAACGGGTTTGCGGTCATCATAAAAAGTGCCGCTTTCCTCGAAGCGCCCTTCTTGCTGTTTACTTTCGGTTGGTGTCCCGGGAAAAACAAGTCAAGCCCCTCCCTTCCCCCCTACCCCTTGTCCCTCCCACCCAAACCCCTTGAAGTCCTACACACACGTCCTTAGAAAAAAAGAAAAACTCCTCAACATCTTTTCTAGACCTTTTCTCCTCCGTGGCCTCTGTACGCCGCTCAGCTTCTCCGGTCACCGACTACGGAAGGGTGAGACGGCCCAATCTGTCAAAGCCGGCACGCTGGCTGCCATTGGTGACGCTGAATCCGTCGGCTGATCCGCTGAGCCGCTTTTTGCCCGTCCTGACGAAGAAGTACTTGTTGGGGTCACAGGTGACCGAGCACTTGATGAAGGGCGTCATCACGAACATGTTGCCGGCTGAGGGAGAGCTGGTGATCACCCGGCGCCCCGAGTCGCAGGCCACCTCCACGTCACCCCAACGCGACTGCTTGATGTTCACGCAGCCGACGACCCAGATGGTGTCCCCGTTGCGAGTGTGGCGCCGCTTCGCCTGGCTGATGAGCTCGAAGCAATCTTCAAAGATATCCATTCCCCGGCCTGAGTTGTAGTAGAACACGCACAGGGGCACGTCGTAGCTGAGGTTCAGGAACCGCTCAGTCGTAGACTTGGTACCGGAAGCATCGACCAGGTACACGAGGCCGTGGTTCAAGGCTGTGAATGTGACTCCACGCCGTGAGATCTTCGCCAGCCGCGTCCCCGTGGCCATGCTCACATTCATGCGTTCCTGGAACACTCGGCCACACGGGTGGCAGATGCAGCTCTTGTCACCGAAGCAATTGATGGCCGCCGTGCAATGCTTCTCGAAGTTCACCAGTCGGATGGCGCCCTCGACCGTGATGTCCACGCGCATGTTGCTCCGCAAGATGACAGAAATGGTGCCGTAGTTGGTGACGACGGGGCCATTGTACATTTCTTGGAGGCTCTGCCACACGCTGCGCTCGAAAGTGACCGGGTCCATCAGGTTGGCTCCGAACGTGTCATCTTTCGGCAGGCGCTGGTGTGGCTCGCCTCCACCTTGCCCGGCTGTGTAGAGCGGATCACGGACCCGCAGCGGGGAGCGCGAGTAGGCCGCCGCGTCGGCGCGCTCGCCCCGCGCGGTCTCCTCGTGAGGAACGCTGACGACCTTCTTGAAGAAGAACGGGTTGAAGCCTCCACGGCCGTCGATAATGGGTCCGTACGGGCCGCTCTGGAACGGCCGTTCGGGCAGGCCGGCCAAGCGGGGCGGGAAGAAAAAGAAAGGCGACACCATCGCGGGTGTCGAGCCTTCGTGCCCATCGTCGTCTTCCTCGAAGAATTCACCCCGCAGCCGCACTGGCTGCTGGTTCAGCTGAACGGGAGTGTGGCGCTTCCGGGCACCCATCATTAAGGTCGCACCTGCGAACAGTCGACATGTTCTCAACTTGATCCACGGGGATCATGCTGGGCATAGTCACCAACTATCCATACGCCATTCTGTTTTTGCGCACGCGCCATTGATTTTTTGAGTCCCCTGCTTCTGAGTGCCCGTTTGCTGCTGCTGGATTTGAAGCCTTTCTGTTACGTTCTTTTAGGCGCAAGAGTAAGTGCACGCCTGATTCACGAGTCGAGCAGCTGAAGCAAAACACTGCGTCCGCTATGGGGCGCAGTGCACCAGCATATACAGTCGGCAAAAGGCTTGTCTATAACGCTCGATCGGCGTGCTTTGGACTGCGCGGGAGACCCCTAGTGATAACACTTGATTTGAGATAGGTAGAATGGGAGCATGCGCGGTCCGTATCAGCGCGATGGCTGTACCTCCTCGCTGCGCCCGTCGCCTTGGATTCCACACCTTCGACCGTAGTAAGCGCTGCATGCCTGCGCTGCCGGGCCGGGAAACAAAAGCGGAGATGACCCGCCTTAGCGCGCGCTGTGCGAGTTTTCCGTTTGCATTAGCTTTGGCGCACAGCTGTTCATTGCGTCATCGCTCTGTCAATACGCTGCATGAGTACCGCGGGCACCACTATCCGGTTTCTGCGCTCGGCTTTGCACGTCACTGCTGACAGGCTAACGCCCCAAACACTTAATGTATTGTGAAAGCGATCGCGGACCGATATTTAGTCACTCTAGAACACAGGCAGCGATGCGTTATGTGCGATTGTCGTTTGTTTTCTCGCATACAAAAAAAACTGCTGTTTAAATTGCGTAGGGCACCGCGAAAATTAAGCGTTGCACGTCATCAAACGCGGTTAACGCGGTACTAACAATCGCTAATCTCCACTATTCTTTCCCGGCCCGGCCGAGCATGCAGGCAGCGCTTCTCACGGCGGAAGAAGGTACGGAAGCCAAGGCGACGGGCACAGCGACAAGGGAAACAGCCATCGCGCTGATGCGGGTCGCGCATGCTCACATGCTCACCGGTCTCAAACCAGGCGTTATCACTAACGTCTCCCGCGCAGTCCGCAGCACGCTGCTCGAACGTTATATACAAGCGTTTTGCCTACTGCATATGGCTTGCGTTTTACTCTCACCGCGCTGTCGAGACAAAATATCGAAAACGTCATGTTTACAGTACCGCCCGACGTCACCATAAGCGCTCCACTAAAATAACGCCTGGCTGCATAACGTAACGCTGCATAACGTAACCTAAATCAGGAAACATGTCCAAACAGTAAAAGTGTAAAAGCCGCGCAAGTGCCCGACTCGAACTTCTGGCTTTTGGATCCCGAAAGCTAAGAAGCAACCATTACGGTATTGTGCTTTTTTTTTTCGTTTATTACATTACACTATTTTGCCGCCCCTTCTAAACGGTGCCAGCCGAGCTTAACAGCCCGAATGCCGTCGGATTGCAAGCCATGGGGCCGAGATGCAGCGCAGTTGGACGCCACTGCGTAATAATAAAAGAAAACCATGGCGCGTAGTACAATGCTCTTGACCCACGTTGAAGGGGCCATGCACACAAAACGGAAGCTTGGTTCATTCGTCGTTATAATCATGTTGACATTACTTTTAACGTAAACTTCGCTGAAATAATCTCTTTAATTACAAAAGAGGGAATGTTAATGCGACCCACTAGCTCATTTCCCGCAACAGAACCTATGATGTCGTATGCCCAGCTTTGCGATTGGCTGAGGCCGGCAAAAGCAAACGCAAGTTAGGCAGGGCATATAAGCCTGCAGAACAAGCTATCTGCGCTTAAATTTAGGGCAAATTCTTTTTATAGCAGTAGCTATGGTGGAGTACGAAAGTACACCTAAACGTAGAAGTACCTATGCGTACTGCGGTTGGCACTGCGCGCAATATATGCTTGTTTTAGCTGCCCATCAGCGCGGCGCTTTGGTGTTGTCCGATACGACACTGGCCGTTGGCGTAAGGAACGTTGTCCTACGTGACCATATTTGTCGAGCGAACAACATGTTTCACGAAAGGATTATTTTCTACTCTAACAAAAACAAGCCAGTTACAAATACGGTCACAATTAAAGCAAAGGCAGAAAACGGCCCGGTGCAGTATGGGAGCGCCAGTCGGCAGCAGAGCCTAATGGCGCACTTGGTTTCGCTTGAAAACCTGGTCTTGCACGTCCTTGCAGACGACACGAAAACTCGATTTGGCGGGAAAATCAAAATTCTAACTTAAATCTATTACTTTCTCAGTGAATAAAGACATCGCTTGCTTGCGGACAAGCGCTGGGGGCACTATAAAAACAAAATCTTTCGAATAAAACGTATGTCTGCATGGCCCGTTTAAGGAACTAACTTCGGTCGAATTACTCCGCAGCATTAGCCTTCGAGATATCCCATCGCAGTGGTTTCCGCCCATTGTCCAAATTTGGAAATGAGTGAAATGTTCGAGCGCACAGCGACGAACTTAAAGTGGATAATTTTTCCGGCAGCCCGCACTTCAGGCTTTAGCGAGTTTTATGCGGGCAGTCGGGTATTTTCCGCCCTGCTGCACTGTTTTTATGCATGCTTTATCCGTACCCATCTAAAGTAAGACATAACATAACCCAACCAAACCCATAAAGGCAGGTCCCGAATGAACAATGGACCCCAGATGCAATGCCGCTACGGAAACGAGCTTACCCAGTACCGAGTCTCTGAAAAAACCTGAAAACACGAGGAAGAAAACACGTAAGGACGAAGTTAAGCAAAGAGAAAAATCTGCAGGAGGCCAAATTGAACCATCGAATTTCCGATAAGTAACAGGCTACCCCACCCAACGATGCTATGCTCAGCCACGATGAATAACAGTCACAATGAAGCCAGCCCGAAGTGTCAGGAGGCAAGTTGCGGCAAAATATCCCTACAGACCAGACTTAAAGTGCCGGCTACCGGCAGTATATCACTTCAAAGAAAAAAAAAGGCTATTTTGCGTCACGTTAGGGGCTACCATTCCGAAGGACCATGTGGTTTACGACGCGCATCGCAGTGGACGCTGCTAATTTGCGCCCCACGGAGTTAACTGGCGGTAAAATATCGTACACACGAGGTTCTTGCTTTTCGCCTCCACCGGCGAAATAATTGCACCGCAGCAGCGCACCGAACCTACGACCTAGCGCTGAGCCACAGAACGGCGCGCAACCCGCCGCGGTGGCTCAGTGGCTAATCGCTGAGCTGCTTAGCACGAGGTGGAGGATTCGATTCCCGGCAGCGGCGGCCGCTTTTCTGATGGAGGCGAAAAGCAAAAACACCCGCGTGTTCGAGATTTCGCCGCACGTTAAATATCACCAGGTGGCCAAACTTGATTAATCCGGAGCCCTCCCCTACAACGCGCCTCATCGCCTGCGTGGCGTCGGCGCGTTAAACCTCCTAATCATCAATCAGAACGGCTCGGAAATCACCGAGCCCCAGAGGCTTCACCCACGTAGCCTATCGAACGTCTCCCCCAAGAACCGAACACTAATCGTTCGAAGCCGCGCCCGTACAAAGCCCTTTGAGAAAGCTTTTAAGACAAGCGCTCGGCGCCAGGCGCGGTCCCGTGGCCGGTTAATGAACAGTGCTGCCAACACGGAGGCAACGGCTCGCTCCTCCTCGCCCGAGTTCCCGCCGCCCCGGTCCCCGCACGAGAAAGAAGGAACCCTGGCACCCAGTGAGCTATGCGCAGGTCGCTCCCGGTGGCGGGCGTCAGAGGACGCCTATCCGGCCGCGTTGGAGACGAGAGGGGCGGCGCAGGGCCGCAGGGTACTCACGGGGGCGAGGAGGCCGGGCAGACAGCAGCGAGGGCCTGTTCTCTGCGCGACCGAACGTGCCGAGGCGCAAGCCAACACTGACCGCTTCCTTCTCGTCGGCTCGAGTGCACGGGCCCGTGGCGCGAGACCCGAAGCGCGAGAGCCACGCGTCTCTCGTCTTCTTTTCCTTCGCCGCTCTGAGAAGAAGAGGAAGAGGTCCCGCTTTGGGGCGCCGATTTATACGCTAAATGCGACTGCGCATTCTTAAGCTTGTTTCTCTTTAAGTGACTCTGCCGTGCATATCTGCCCCATTCTGGCATGCATAACTGCGGTACGCTTATAACGCCAATTCCTGCTCAGTGGCCCATCCAACGCTCTCCTGGACAGAATGGAGCACGCGTGCCTAAACTTTAAACGGAACTCACACGTTCTGCCTTTACCGCCGAGGTGAAGCGTATTTCGTGACCCTGAGATGCGGCATTCCCAAATTCAAGTGTGTGTTTAAGCAGGCCTGGTTTGGCACACACAGGCGCTTACATGACTAGAATCCCTATATGAGGAGGAGGAATAACCGTCTATTGCTCCCATAGAAATGGTGGCTGGCGCCCCAGTACGGCATTCCATGGCGAGCTGCAGCTCCACTGGCCCTGGTCAACAGGCCGCGCTGGTTTCCCAGGACGTCGCTGGTCACCAGGACCTCCCACTGCTCAACTTAGAATCTCTGCAGCATTATTTTTCGTGGATGTAGCCGCTTCTCTGAGCAGAGAAACAACGATCTCACTGCCGTACTTGGCTGGTTGGACCATTAAATCATGGCGCATACCCACACGGGGGATTGGCCAAGAAGCTGCCTGTAATGATTAGACTGTGACCCGGTTTATTTTAGAGATAGAGGAAAAAAGAGTGAAGCAAGAGAAAAAGATTGAAGGAAGAAAAAGAAATCGTTGGATATAACAGGATTGTCAGGAAAAAAATCACGAATGGAGACATAGCTGTCTAGCAGGGCATCCGGCCTGTCGCCGCAACAAAGGAGTGAAAGGCGATCACAGCATCTCTGTGGCAAACTCCTAGGACTATCGCAATGCGATGGTAGACATTTATTTACACAACATTTTTCCCTCCAATGCCAAATGCTTGCCGGAGAGGACGATATCTGGCCTTTTAGCAAACCACCTAGAAGAGTTCCCGACACAAGTGGTTATAGCCACAGATGCTTCTGTTCGTGACAAAAAAGCTGACGAAGGAATATTTTCACCTGCGCTTGACTGGACATTTCATCTGCGTCTTCCAAATTTCCCGTCAGTACATTTGGTAGAATTTTTGGGAATAGCGCTCCCTCTTCGAAAGCTCAGCGAAGAGCATTCCCAGGTGATCATTGTGACGGATTCTTTTTCGGTCTGCTCAGCTTTATCTTCACCACCCGTTTCTCCACTTCGCCGATCGCTGTCGATGCTTATACCGGCACATGTCAGGGAAATCCGTCTTGTCTGGGTCCCAGGGCCAGAGGTATTGAACTTAACGAAACCACTGATTATCTGGCAGGAGTAGCATTGAATGGTCCTCTGGTTGATACTGTGCCCCCGATTGCCTACGTTGTTGCAACCAGGTTTCGAAGGTATAGTTCACTGGACAGCTTCCCACCAGACAGTATCGCTGGCTGCCCTGACATTAAGCACCTTCGGTACTCTTGGAAGTGTGACTTTGCACAGTCCGACTGCGCGAGGTCACACTGACTTGCTTTCGCTGCCGAACGCCTAATTTGAATTTTTATCTACACCGCGCACGCGTAGCGCCATCGGCAATGTGCGGCTTCTGTCAAGAGGAGGAAACAATTGAGCATTTCCTGTTGTCTTGTCGGCGGTTCTCCTCCCTCCGAAATCGTTACCTGGAGGTTGCCCTCCAGCGCCCGGGGTTCGCCTTGTCGGTGCCTAATTTACTGTCATTTGGGGCAGTCGTACTTGGTTGGTGCAACGGGCATGTTTGTCGCGCTCTTCACTCTTTTATTGCCGAATCAGGTCGCTTACCTTGTTCATCAATCGCATCAACCAATTTTAATCGTTTATTAAAATTTCTGTTGTTACAGCAGTATTGAATTTTTTGTTCTCAAATTGTTAGCATCACTGTACCCCTATATTTCACCTTTATTATTCTTTTTTAAACTAATTCCTAATCTTCTTCAATAATGAAACCACAATCACACTTGGCCAATCCCCCAGAGTGGGTACGCGCAATTCTTGTTCTGGCTCTAAACAACCAACCAATCCTAGCACGGAAGCACCCAGGGAAAGAACAACGGTGGAAGATAACGGTAAATTAAGCCGATTAAACGCGTATTCAAGGTGCGTGTGTCGCATCGAGGAAAAGCTGCGGCAGTTTAAAAGAAAGTGTTTTATAGTTTCGGGGGCGTTGCAGGAAGGACATTGAGGAGATAAAGCCTGATCAGCTTTGTGTAGATAGAAAGTTAAAGGGGGAATTCTGCATCGAAACTATGTGATTGCCACCTCGCATTTACGAGATTCGCAGAATTTAGGCTTCCATGAGTGAGAGAGGTGAATATAGTCAGAGCATGAACGAAGGGCATCCTGCCGATTAAATTGTAAAACTTCAAGTTGCCTTAACCTCGCCCCCAACAGAAAACTCTCACTTGGACAATTCACGACGGCTGGACCCCCAAGAGCAAAAGTGGCTAATTGGTCTGCCAGTTCATTGAACATCATCCCTGCGTGACCAGGGACCCACACAAACCGGATCTCACGAAGCTGGTAAGGAACGAATGAATGAAATGACCGGAGAAGGGAAGAATCTTTGTCATTTGTTAGAACGCCCCGACCTAGAGCTAAAAGCTACTGCGTGCTACTTTCATTCGGCGTCAGCAGCCTCGGACATCTCCCAAAAGAAATTTACTCCCTGCTTCATGATTTTATCTCCGCTACTGGAAGACTCCACCGCAGAAACGATTGGATCCGGAACAAGAATGGGGATTGGCCAAGTCATATTGTGGTTTCACTGTTGAAGAAGCTTAGTAATTAGTTTCAAATGAAGGGAAAATAGGGTACAGTGATGCTTACAATTTTGGAACCAAAAAAAGTCCAATACTGCTGTACCACAGGTATTTCAATAAACGATTAAAAATTGGTTGATGCGATTGATTAACAAGGCAAGCGACCTGTTTCGGCAATAAATGAGTGAAGAGCGCAACAAACATCCCCGTTGCACCAACCAAGCTCGACTGCCCCAAATGACAATAAATTGGGCACCGACAAGGCGAGACCCAGGCGCCGGAACGGAACCTCCAGGTAACGATTTCGGAGGGTGAAGAACCACCAGCAAGACAACAGGAAGCGGTCAATTGTTACCTCCTCTTGACAGAAGCCGCACATGGCCGATAGCGCTATGCGTGCGCGGTCGCCCCCGCCACTACGGAGCGAATCTGGTGATTTGTTTATCTTTCACTCCTATTCTCATCAATTCAGTACTTGACTAATTAGCCGTTCTGGAAACCTGGCCAAATGGCGCTCTGTGGGTATGGTCACTAATTTAAGAAGAAGAAGATGGAGGTGACATACGTCTTTTCGGTTCGTCTGGTGGATTATATCCCTATATTCTATGCGGAATTCTTGGCAATTGTCTTGGCACTACGTAAGCTTGACATATGGGTGTCGTCTCCACTTATAATTACAGATTCCCTATCCGTAGGCTTAGCCCTTTGTTCTCCTAAAGACTCACCTCTTCTACGGACATTTCGATCCCTTCTTCCACCTCATATTACTGAAGTTGACCTTCTTTGGGTCCCTGGGCATGCGGGAATCACCTTTAATGAGACCGCAGATTCACTGGCAAGGGTAGCACTCTCCGGGCCTGTTGTCGATGTCATTGAGACAACGCCTTTATTAGCCGCTGTAAGATTCCGCAGATTGTTGAAGCTGCAAGGGCAGCACGAATCAGTCTTATTGTCATTGCAAGATTTCTCTCATCTAAAATTTTCCTGGAATCCGAATTGGTGCCCCTCACGCGACCTGGAGGCGATTGTAATGAGCCTTCGATGTCGTGTGCCCCAGTTGAATAGATACCTCCACAGGACTCGTCTGGCGCAGTGTGCCATGTGCAGTTACTGTAATGAAGAAGAGTCTGTCGACCATTGCCTTTTGTCATGTCGATGATTTTCAAGCCTCAGACGTCAGCTCCTTGAAGTGCCGCATCATCGCCTGGGGTTGGCATTATCAGTGCGGCTCTCTTATCATTTGGGGCTTCAGAAACGGGATATTGCCGCCGGGATGTTTGTTCTGCTCTTCTGCGCTTAATAGAAAATTCCAAAAGATTTACAACCTAATTCGCATCTTATTCTGGCACCTCACCTGAGCCCTCCAAAAGCATCCATTTCTGATTTTTATTATTATTATTATTATTATTCTCCTCCTCCTCTCCCTTTCTTCTTCTTCTTCTCCTTGTTCTTCTTCTTATTTTTCTTTATTTAGTTTATTTATTTATTTCCTGTTTTTTTGTTTCAATATTGACCAAATTCCAAACTCAATTACTCCAACACAAGAAAAAAAAAAGCTTCCAAATTTTTCTAATTTTCTTTGAATCATCCACCTAGGCAGTAATCTCATTCGAATTAACGACTGATGTTTGGCCGATCCCCTGATTGGGTATGCGCCAATAATTGCAAGGAACAACAACAACAACAACAACAACGTCTATGCCGACGATCCGAAAAAGATTCTTCAATTATCCGCACATTCCGGTCATTTGTTCCTCATCAGCTTTGTGGGGTTAGGCTAGTGTGGATTCCAGGACATGCAGGAATCTCTTACAATGAAGTGGCTGATCAATTAGCCAGTATGTCCCTGGTGGCCCTGTGGTCGTGCAATGTCCAAATGATAGCTTTCTATTGGGGGCGAGATTGAGACGTTTACGACTACTCCAGACTTATCGGAAAGACGCCCTTCCCTCTTCTCGAGATTATAAGCACCTTCGCCATGCATGGAAGCCGATGTTTTGTGAATCAAGGCTACGCGAGGTAGCAACCACTAAACTTTGGTGCAAAATTCCTCCATTAAATTTTTATCTTTATAAATCTGGTCTAGCCCCAAATGCCCTTTCTGCGAAGAACTGGGAAATATAGAACATTTCCTGTTTAATTACCGCAGCTGTTCCCCAATGCGACGCACGCAACTGCAGTCAACCTTCAGGCGCCTCCACCTTCCGCTATCTACTAACTTGGCACTTCCGACCTAGGAGTCTGCCACAGGGATGTTGTGTCCGCCCTTCCCTCTTATGTTGCGGCGACAGGCCAGTTTTCTGCTAGCCAGCTAAGCATTCACATTTATTTAATTTTTCTTCCTGACTCTACTTTCATATTATATATATATATATATATATATATATATATATATATATATATATATATATTGAATACATTGTTCTGTATTTTTTTTTCTAAATTTTGAGATCTAAAATAAGTTAGGTCACATCCTGATTAGGTACAAAGCTTCTTGGCCAATCCCCCGCGTGGGTATATGCCATGGTATGAGGCAACCAACCAACCGACCCTATTTTCCCTTGGCTTGAAACTACTTCATAAGATTCTTCAACAGTGAAACCACAGTAAGATTTGGCCAATCCCCCAGAGTGGGTACGCGCTATTCTTGTTCCGGCTCCAACCAACCAACAATATCGCGTTTTTCGCGTCCGCTTCTGACATACACTAACAGTATGTATTAATGCAGTCCTATCTGAATACTTTACATTCCTGGTTAGACAGTATCTCTCTCACAATTAATGCCAGCACATGCTCTGTTCCAGCTTTTCAGTCCCCTTTTTCCTTTAATATCACTTTCTGTTACCTTCAGCACATCATACCCCAGGTTGATTCTTTAATACCTTGGGGTATTATACACCAGCCAACTTGACTGGAGTCCACATATAGAGCGCATAGCTAATATTGGAGCACGTGCTGTTGGCATGTTGAGGTGCCTCAGGCATAGAAAGATGGGAATGTGCGTGATTCTCTTCTGATGGCATACCGTATGTACGTGCGCCCTATTTTAGAGTTCGGGTGTGTTTTATTCTCGGACTCTGCAACGTATAAGTTCCATCGCCTAGTTCTTCTGGAACGCCAGGCCCTTCGCTGCTGTTTAGGGCTACCTAAAAATGCATCTAATGCGTTACTTTATTTGGAAGCCCGAGTTCCCCCCCTGTAACGCCGATTTCGAATACTCACTGTGGATATTTTTCTGAGAGCTTTTGGCGCGGGGGTTAACAGAGCACAATTTATCTTTGTGGCTGAGCCAGCTGTGTTTCTGGCGGTCCAGTGTCCCAGGCCCTATCGGCCGCAAGTTACTCTAGCACCAAGCTTGCTGTCTCCATTAGGGGTTGCGCTCAATAACGTACTTCCATCTCTCGATAGGGGTAATACGTTAACGGTCGACTTCCGGAACATCTTTCCCCAAAATGCTAAAATGCTACCTACCCGACTACTCAATGGTATCCTACAAGATCATTTGGCCTCAATTCAGCAAGGTATTATAATATGTACAGATGCTTCTCAGCGAGATGAAAAATCCGGAATAGGTATAGATTCCCCTTCCCTAAATTGGTCCTTTTCGGTTAGTCTGGTGGATTTTATCCCTATATTTTATGCGGAATTCTTGGCAATTGTCTTGGCACTACGAAAACTTGACATACCGATATCGTCTCCAGTCATAATTACAGATTCCATCCTAAGGCTTAGCCCTTTCTTCTCCTAAAGACTCACCTCTTCTACGGACGTTTCGATCACTTCTGCCACCTCACATTCCTGAAGTTTACCGTCTTTGGGTCCCTGGGCATGCGGGAATCACCTTTAATGAAACCGCAGATTCACTAAGGGTAGCACTCTCCGGGCCTGTTGTCGATGTCATTGAGACAACGCCTTTATTAACCACCGCAAGGTTCCATAGATTGTTGAAGCTGCAAGGGCAGCACGAATCAGTCTTATTGTCGTTGAGAGATTTTTGTCAACTAAAATTCTCCTGGAAACCGAATTGGTGCCCCTCACGCGACCTGGAGGTGATTGTAACGAGCCTTCTATGTCGTGTGCTCCAGTTGAATAGATACCTCCACAAATCTCGTCTGGCGCAGTCTGCTATGTGCAGTTACTGTAATGAAGAAGAGCCTGTCGACCATTTCCTTTACTCCTGTCGATGATTTTCCAGCCTGAGACGTCAGCTCCTTGAGGTGCCGCTTCATAGCCTGAAAATGGCATTATCATGCAGTGCCGGCTATATTATCATTTGGGGCTTCAAAAACGCGATATTGCCGCCGAGATGTTTGTTCTGCTCTTATGCGCTTCATAGAAAATTCCATAATATTCACAACGTAATTCGATTCTTATTCTGACACCTCACCAAAGCCCTCCAGAAGTCTTCATTTCTGAAGATGATGATGATGATGCTCCTTGATATTATTGGCGCATACCCAATCAGGGGATCGGCCAAACATCAGTCGTTAATTTGAATGAGATTACTGCCTAGGTGGATGATTCAAAGAAAATTAGAAAAATTTGGAAGCTTTTTTTTTTCTTGTGTTGGAGTAATTGAGTTTGGAATTTGGTCAATATTGAAACAAAAAAACAGGAAATAAATAAATAAACTAAATAAAGAAAAATAAGAAGAAGAACAAGGAGAAGAAGAAGAAGAAAGGGAGAGGAGTCGGAGAATAATAATAATAATAATAATAATAATAATAATAATAATAATAATAATAATAATAATAAAAATCAGAAATGGATGCTTTTGGAGGGCTCAGGTGAGGTGGCAGAATAAGATGCGAATTAGGTTGTAAACCTTTTGGAATTTTCTATGAAGCGTAGAAGAGCAGAACAAACATCCTGGCGGCAATATCCCGTTTCTGAAGACCCAAATGATAAGAGCCGGCACTGATAATGCCAACCCCGGGCGATGAAGCGGCACTTCAAGGAGCTGACGTCTGAGGCTTGAAAATCGTCGACATGACAAAAGGCAATGGTCGACAGACTCTTCTTCATTACAGTAACTGCACATGGCACACTGCGCCAGACGAGTCCTGTGGAGGTATCTATTCAACTGGGGCACACGACATCGAAGGCTCGTTACAATCGCCTCCAGGTGGCGTGAGGGGCACCAATTCGGATTCCAGGAAAATTTTAGATGAGAGAAATCTTGCAATGACAATAAGACTGATTCGTGCTGTCCTTGCAGCTTCAACAATCTGCGGAATCTTACAGCGGCTAATAAAGGCGTTGTCTCAATGACATCGACAACAGGCCCGGAGAGTGCTACCCTTGCCAGTGAATCTGCGGTCTCATTAAAGGTGATTCCCGCATGCCCAGGGACCCAAAGAAGGTCAACTTCAGTAATATGAGGTGGAAGAAGGGATCGAAATGTCCGTAGAAGAGGTGAGTCTTTAGGAGAAGAAAGGGCTAAGCCTACGGATAGGGAATCTGTAATTATAAGTGGAGACGACACCGATATGTCAAGCTTACGTAGTGCCAAGGCAATTGCCAAGAATTCCGCATAGAATATAGGGATATAATCCATCAGACGAACCGAAAAGTACCAATTTAGGGAAGGGGAAACTATACCTATTCCGGATTTTTCATCTCGTTGAGAAGCATCTGTATATATGATAGTACCTTGCTGAATTGAGGCCAAATGATCTTGTAGGATACTATTGAGCAATCGGGCAGGTAGCATTTTAGCATTTTGGGGAAAGATGTTCCGGAAGTTGACCGTTATCGTATGACCCCTATCAAGAGATGGAAGTATGCTATTGAGCGCAACCCCTAATGGAGACACCTTTGTGCTAGAGTAACTTGCGGTCGATAGGACCTGGGCCACTGGGCCGCCAAAAACATAGCTGGCTCAGCTACAAAGATAAATTGTGCCCTGTTCACCCCCGCGCCATAGGCTCTCAGGAAAGTATCCACAGTGAGTATTCGAAATCGGTGTATCAGAGGGGGAACTCGGGCTTCCAAATAAAGTAACGCATTAGATGCGTTTTTAGGTAGCCCTAAACATCAGCGAAGAGCCTGGCGTCCCAGAAGAACTAGGCGATGGATCTTATACGTAGAAGCACCCGAGAATAGAACACACCCGAACTCTAAAATAGGCCGCACGTACATACGGTATATCATCAGAAGAGATTCACAGCGCATTCCCCTCTTTCTATGGCTGAGGCGCCTCAACATGCCCACAGCACATGCTCCTTTAGTAGCTATACGCTCTATATGTGGACTCCAGTCAAGCTGGCTGGTGTATACTACCCCAAGGTATTTTAAAGAATCAACCTGGGGTATGATGTGCTGACGGTAACAGAGAGTGGTGGTGGTGGTGGTGCCAAAAGAGATGGCTCATACCCACTCAGGGGGATTGGCCAGGAAAGGGGCGCTCACAGAGAGAAATTACAAGGTAATTAAAGAAAGACATTTAAGGAGGTAAATAAAATATGAGGGAAATATATACAGAAAAAAACAACTGCTCAAACATGAGACGTAGCAACAGGAAGTGTTGAAACCAACATGAAATAAAAAATAAAAAATAAAGGAAAGAAAACATGAAAAGTACGTAGAGAAATTAAACAAGAAGGGAAGCTGGCGAAGGAGAGGCAGTGGGCGGGAAGGCACTGATAGTAGCGATCATACACGCAGGGATCTTTTTGAGGGAAGCCCGGCATGGCCTGGGGCTAGCACGGGAGACGGCCAGATTCCGAAATGAACAAGTGCACGGCGGAGCAAAGATCTGCGCGGCTAAAACCCAGTGCCTTCGCCCCAAACGATAAGATCAGAGGAACAGACAGTGGGAAGGCCAATTTGTTAAAGCTGTTTACCAAGTATCTTTTTCGTATGGAGGAGTACCGTCGGCAGGAGAGGAAAAAATGTTCAGCTGTTTCTAATTCGTTACAAAATGCACAGAGTGGTGAAGGGGCCAGATTGCAGCGATACAAGTAATAATTTAAGTTTGGGACACCACACCGAAAGCTGGTGAGGGTAACTTCACAAGCTCGTGACTGACTAATCCGGCACTTCCATGAGTGCCGAAGGTGCTCGAGGTCATAACTTGCGTACGCAGATTCCTCCATGCTTTGTAGCAGGCCTAATCTTCGAAAGCGTGCCGAGGTGACAAAATTTATGGGTGGTAGAACCTCCATCACTGGGCCATCCACTGCAATGCCCGCCAGAGTGTCGGCCGCTTCGTTGAGCCAGATACCTGCGTGTCCAGGCACCCATACCAAACGAAGTTTTTGTAAAGACGGAGGCAGTAAATACCCAAGGGCCCGACGTAGGGGAGAAGACTTTGAGCACGATAGGGCAGTGCAAACAGAAAGAGAATCTGTAAGCACAATTGCGTGATTTGTATCCGAATGTAGCTTTCTAAGGGCCAGAACAATCGCTAGATATTCAGCATGAAAAGATGTAGTGAAGTCAGGCAATCGGAGGGAAAACGCCCAATCCAAACCGGGAGAAAAAATTCCCACTCCTGCCTTCTCATTCCGCACAGAGGCGTCGGTTGCAATGATAACAGAGAGTGATATTAAATATTTTCCTTCTTCTTCTTCTTCTTCTATTGCTTTTTTTTCTTTTTCTTCTTCTTCTTTTCCTTTTTTTTTTCTTTTTCTTCTTCTTGTTCTTATTTGTTTATTTATTTCCCTTTTTTGTTTTATTTTAATAATGACTAATTTTCAAACTCGATTCCTCAAACACAAGAAGAAAAAAGTTTCCAATTTTTTTTAATTGTCCTCGAGTAATGTACCTAGTCAGTAATCTATTTCGGTTTAACGACTGATGTTTGGACGATCCCCTGATTGGGTATGCGCCATTAATATAAGGAACAACAACAACGTCATTCAATTCGGTTCGTCAAGAAATATGCATTCTTTGCTCCAGTACCTGCAGCTGTATCTCTCGACCTTAGGATCGTGGCTAGACGGGCTCTGCCTATCCTTAAATGTCGGAAAGTGTGCCCTCTTGGCATTCCAGTTGCAAGACCCAGTTTCAATTTGTCTGACATACCGACAGAAACTAATATCAGAGGTTACTTCCCTGAAATAGCTAGGAGTGATGTATGAGAGCAATCTAAATTGGCGTCCTCATATTGATTATACCGCAGCCAAAGCGGGGAGAGTGGTTTCACTGCTAAAAAGATTTTGCAACAAGAAGTTGGGAATGCGTAGAGACATTCTCATCATGCTCTACCGCCTGTACGTTCGACCTGTTCTAGAATTCGGCTCCATCCTTTTTTTCAAGTTATCCGTTTTATAAGCTACGTTCATTGATTACACTAGAACGACAAGCTTTGCGCTTGTGTTTGGGTTTACCGAAGTACGTCAAGGTTCGGGTATTCTACTGGGAGGCTCGCATCCTTCCTCTGATTACCCGATTCAAGGTGTTAACAGTAGAGGCATACCTTCGTGTAATGAAATTGTTTATTTCAAGGTCGCAAATGGTCTTCGTTCACTCCCCGTCGTCTTTTTTCGCTCAGCCATGGCCCAGGTACAAACGCCCGCAGGTGGTGTTTGTAGTCTTTACTGGCCCCATTAAACGTCAACATTCTCTCGATTCATTTCTTTGAACCTGGAAATGCGATGGTGGAAATTGATTTTAATAATGTTTTTCCCTACAATTCCAAATATTTGCCGGAGAAGACGTATCTGGTCTTCTAATCACCCATTTAGCGAAGCTTCCCACCCACGTGTTTGTGGCCACAGATGCGTCCGTTCAGAAAAAAAAAAGGCTGATATTGGTATCTTTTCACCTGCACTTGACTGGGCATTTTCTTTGCGCCTACCCAATTTCCCAACAATATTATTGGCAGAATTTTCAGCAATTGCACTTGCTATAAGAAAACTCAATGAAGACCATTCGAAAGTGCTTATTGTGACGGACTCGCTTTCAGTCTGCTCCACATACCCCAAGCTTTACCCCTCTTCGCCGAACACCCTCGATGCTCGCACCACCCTATGTATAAGAAATCCGCCTCGAGCTGGGTTCTAGGGCACAGGTGGATCCAACTTAATGAAACTGTTGATTATCTGGCAGGTGTGGCATTGAATGGACCGCTGGTTGTAATGATGCTGTGCCCCCCATATCCCAAGTTGTTGCATCCCGGTTTCGCAGCTATAGTTCGCTGGACAGCTTGCCACCGGACAGTATCTCTGGCTGCCCCGAAATTGAGCCCCTCCGGTACTCGTGGCAGTGTGGCGTTGTGGCGTCTTGATTGTGCGATGTCACATTGACCAGCTTTTGCTGCCGAGTGCCCAATTTGAATTTCTACCTTCACTACGCACGGATAGCGCCTTCGGCAATATGCGATTTTTGTCAAGAGGAAGAGACAATTGAACATTTCCTGCTCTCTTGTCGGTGGTTCTTCTCCAAAATCGATTCCTGGAGGTTCCCCTCTGGCACCCGGGTCTTTCCTTGTCTGTTTCGACTTTACTGTCTTTTGGGGCATCAGGTTTAGCTTTCTGCCACGGGGATGTTTATCGCGCCCTTCACGCCTTTATTTCAGAATCAGGTCGTCTACCCTGTTAAAACACATCTCGTACTTTCTTTTTCTGGTACGTGTGGTATCGGTTTTTGCATCAGTATTTTATAGTTATTTCGATTTTCTGGGGTTCTCAAAATTGTTAACATCACGCCCCTCACATTCTCCACAGTTCTATTTTACCGTTATTTTGAATTCTCAGGGAGAGAAAAAGAAAGAGAGAGAACGAGAGAGAGAGAGAGAGAGAGAGAGAGAGAGAGAGAGAGAGAGAGAGAGAGAGAGAGAAATAAACGTTCATTGTCTGAAAAGACTAGCTACCAAATATGACTTGGCCAATCCCCCAGAGTGGGTACGCGCCATCGATTTTGGTACCAACCACCCAACCATCCCCCTGAGTGGGTATGCGCCACTTTATGGGCCACCACTACCACCACCAACCAACCAACCATTTCTCTCACGAGTGTGACCCACACTGCTCTTTCAATAAGAAGGGGGTTACCGGCAAAACAGCTGGTCCAGCACAAATTCCCAATGACACGCGAGAAAAAAAAGACCAGAAGACATATATAGCCGAAGGTTACATGCGAGGTGCGAAACACACAATGGCTTCGTCCTGCCCACGCCAGTCGCGCTTACCGTTTGCATGCTTTCGTGCAATAGGGCTATAGGTCTAAACCAGCCCACGCGAGTCCCCTCATTGCACCGCCCCTGCGTACGTCTCGCGCACCCAGATCATTAAAATTTCTCACGATTGTAAAACAACAGACGGCCAAACACGGTGCAATGTCTTTATGTTTGTGGATTACGAGTCCTATTCTTTTATATTAAAACTGCACTTACTGCTACAATACATACATTACAGAGTTTCCTTTTCCCCATAACTCTGCGTAGTGAACGTCGTTCTACAGCTGCGATTAAACGCATGTTCAACGCGACAGACCCACCGAAATCGCAAAGGAGTTATAGAATAGTAAAAATGGTCAAAAGGTGACGTAATTGTTATTTCACAATGCGCGTCACGATTACATTCACAGCTCTCCACCGCAGCAGTGTCTAAGCATGGTGGTGGTGGTGGTGGTGGTGGCCCGAAAAATGGCGAATACCCACTTAGGGGGATTGGCCAAGAAGAGTTATGTTTTCATTACAAAAAATCATGCGAGGCAAAGTAATGGAGCAGAAGAAAGAATTTGGTCTAGGTTAATGAGAGAGAGAGAGAGAAAACACGAGAAAAAAACCATAGAAAGAAGAATAGGAAAGCTATAGTAAAAGTCAGCCTAATCGGAATGTTTTTAACACTGCAGACGAGCTGTCTCCGAAATGAAGGAGTGGATGGCGTTGCACACGTCCCTATGGCATCGGCCCAGACTAGTCCCCCCAAACGACAAAAGCACAGGTACAGTTAAAGGCAGTCCAAGACGTAGCAGGGGAATCTCCAGCAGCCTTCTCCGATGGTTGGAAAATCGGCGGCAAAAAAGAAAGAAATGCTCTTCGGATTCAATTTCTTGGCAAAAGTGGCACAAAGGGGTGGTTATCAGATTTGCCCTGAATAAATACCGATTAAGTGGTGGCACACCACAACGAAAAGAAGTTATCAATACTTCGCACAAGCGAGTTTGGCATAAACTTCTCTTCCAGCGATACCTGAGGTGTTCAAGTTCGGGAGAAGTGTTCAGTCTATGATAGAAGGCATCTTGATTGAACAGGTATTGGCGATAACGTGCCAACAACACGCAAGAAAGCGGGGGAAGGACCTCTACGATGGGTAAAGGCAAAGCTGTTTTAGCTAATATGTCAGCGGTTTCATTGAGGGTTAACTCACAGTGGCCGGGCAGCCAAACGAACCGAATCTCCCGCACGTGAGTGGGGACGCAGGAATAAAAAGGCTTGAGAATAGGATGTAAAGTTTCTGAGGAGAGAAGCATGCACACGGACAAGGAGTCGGTGAGTAACATCACGGAAGAATTCGCCGAATCAAGTTTCGGGATTGCAAGGTGTAGAGCAAGAAATTCTGCATAATAAATGGGGAATAAATCTGGTAATCGCAATGAAAAAGACAATTTCAATGCCGGAGAGAAAATACCCACCCCAACCTTCTCGTCCTTTTTCGAGGCGTCAGTTGCAATGACCACGTGGGATGGGTATTCGGTCTGGTGAGCCAGGAGAATGTTATGTTAGTCGGGAGAAACTTGGCATTTTTCGGGAAAATATTATCAAATGAAATCCTTAATACTGTGGATGGTAACTGCAAGGCGGGAACTGAAAGAAGGGTGGTGTTTAATGGAGTAAGCAACGAATTGGCAAAAATGACCTGTGGGCGCCGGAGACGAGACCAATATATACCAAAAAAGGACCTTGCATGCTGGAGGAAAACAGCCTGTAGTCTGGCCAGCGGGGACTCAAAGAACTTTACGAATGCATTAACGGTTAAGTATTTGAACCTGGAGTTCAGCGTTAGGACTCCGGCTTCTAAGTACAACACTCTAATCGGGACGTAAGCGGGCAGGCCTAAGCAGCAGCGCAATGCTTCGCGTTCAAGCTTCACCAAAGGCAAGAGCTTATAGGCTGCAGAGCCAGAGAACAAAACGCACCCAAATTCTAAGACTGGGCGAACATACATGCGGTAGATCATCAAGAGCTAGTGTATCTGCTCTCAGACCTGATCGCTTGTGGCTGAGGCCCCTCAAAAGAGCGACAGCGCGGGAGCCTTTCACTGCAATGTGCTCAATGTGGAGACGCCAATTCAATTTACTGTCATATATAACTCCAAGGTATTCTTGTGAATCAACCTGCCGAATGGATTGTTGACGATAGGATAACGAAATAGATATTGGGTCCGTAAGGGGGAACACGAGAATGGCACACTTATTAATATTTAACGAAAATTTCAGAGTGTCCAGCCATAGTTCTAGAGCGTTCAGATACGACTGAAGAGAATGAAACAGGGAATGAATATCCTGCGAAGAAGAGAAAAAGGCAATGTCATCTGCATAAACATATGTTTGTACATCAGGCTGACTAGGTATGGAGCTCAAGAGCACATTAAATAGCACTGAGGAGATGACAGACCCCTGGGGGACTCCACGCGTCTCCTTATAACGAGAAGAGGCGTAGCCATGTTGGTAACAAAAGAACTCTGCTTTCTAGAAAAGCCGCTATACACCCAGTGATGTACTCCGGGAATAAAAAATAAGCCAGGAGATCTAGGAGGATGCCGTATTCCACGCTGTCGTAAGCTTTTGAAATATCCAGAGTGACCAATGCTGCAACCTGCTTATTCCGTCGTGCCCACTGAATGCGACTTTCTAAGTCTATATGTGCCCACCAAATGGAACATCCTTCTCTAAAGCCAATTTGTCTGCAGTTTAGGATATTCTTATCAGTCAGAAACTTGTTAATCCGGGGAAGCAAAACGCGCTCAATCACTGTAACTAGAGTAGATGTTAGAGCATGGCGGGTAGTTGTTGTTGTTGTTGTTGTTCCTTGCAATTATTGGCGCATACCCAATCAGGGGATTGGCCAAACATCAGTCGTTAATTCGAATGAGATTACTGCCTAGGTGGATGATTCAAAGAAAATTCGAAAAATTTGGAAGCTTTTTTTTTCTTGTGTTACAGTAATTGAGTTTGGAATTTGGTCAATATTGAAACAAAAAAAAAGGAAATAAATAAATAAATAACTAAATAAAAAAAATAAGAAGAACAAGGAGAAGAAGAAGATGAAGAAAGGGAGAGGAGGAGGAGAATAATAACAATAATAAAAAAATCAGAAATGGATGCTTTTGGAGGGCTCAGGTGAGGTGCCAGAACAAGATGCGAATTAGGTTGTAAATCTTTTGGAATTTTCTATGAAGCGTAGAAGAGCAGTACAAACATCCCGGCGGCAATATCCCGTTTCTGAAGCCCCAAATGATAAGAGAGCCGGCACTGATAATGCCAACCCCGGGCGATGAAGCGGCACTTCAAGGAGCTGACGTCTGAGGCTTGAAAATCGTCGACATGACAAAAGGAAATGGTCGACAGACTCTTCTTCATTACAGTAACTGCACATGGCAGGCTGCGCCACACGAGACCTGTGGAGGTATCTATTCAACTGGGGCACACGACATCGAAGGCTCGTTACAATCGCCTCCAGGTCGCGTGAGGGGCACCAATTCGGATTCCAGGAGAATTTTAGATGAGAGAAATCTTGCAATGGCATTAAGACTGATTCGTGCTGCCTTTGCAGCTTCAACAATCTGCGGAATTTTACGGTGGCTAATAAAGGCGTTGTCTCAATGACATCGACAACAGGCCCGGAGAGTGCTACCCTTGCCAGTGAATCTGCGGTCTCATTAAAGGGGATTCCCGCATGCCCAGGGACCCAAAGAAGGTCAACTTCAGTAATATGAGGTGGCAGAAGGGATCGAAATGTCCGTAGAAGAGGTGAGTCTTTAGGAGATGAAAGGGCTAAGCCTACGGATAGGGAATCTGTAATTATAAGTGGAGACGACACCGATATGTCAAGCTTACGTAGTGCCAAGACAATTACCAAGAAATCTGCATAGAATATAGGCATATAATCCACCAGACGAACCGAAAAGTACCAATTTAGGGAAGGGGAAACTATACCTATTCCGGATTTTTCATCTCGTTGAGAAGCATCTGTATATATGATAGTACCTTGCTGAATTGAGGCCAAATGATCTTGTAAAATACTATTGAGCAATCGGGCAGGTAGCATTTTAGCATTTTGGGGAAAGATGTTCCGGAAGTTGACCGTTATCGTATGACCCCTATCAAGAGATGGAAGTATGCTATTGAGCGCAACCCCTAATGGAGACACCAAGCTTTGTGCTAGAGTAACTTGCGGTCGATAGGACCTGGGCCACTGGGCCGCCAAAAACACAGCTGGCTCAGCTACAAAGATAAATTGTGCCCTGTTCACCCCCGCGCCATAGGCTCTCAGGAAAGTATCCACAGTTAGTATTCGAAATCGGTGTATCAGAGGGGGAACTCGGGCTTCCAAATAAAGTAACGCATTAGATGCGTTTTTAGGTAGCCCTAAACAGCAGCGAAGAGCCTGGCGTTCCAGAAGAACTAGGCGATGGATCTTATACGTAGCAGCACCCGAGAATAGAACACACCCGAACTTTAAAATAGGCCACACGTACATACGGTATATCATCCCATACAAAAATATTGTATGGTCGGCTATAGAAAATCCTTTTTATGGTCGTCTTTAGCTATTTGGCCCAATAATCTTTAGACTTTTCTATGGCTGTCTTTAGCGATTCGTATCGCCATTCCTATGGGTGTCTTTAGCTTCTTCTATAACCGGTTCTACGGCTGTCTTTAGCTATTCTTATCGACATTCCTATGGGTGTCTTTAGGTTCTTCTATAGCCGGTTGTAAGGTTGTCTTTAGCTATTCGTATTGAAATCCCTATGGGTGTCCTTAGCTGCTTCTATAGCCGGTTCTATGGCTGTCTTAGGTCTTCTTTGGATATCGCTACGGCTATAGAAGAATCTAAAGACACCCATAGGAATGTCGATAGGAATGGCTAAAGACAGCCATAGAAATGTCTAAAGATAATTGGGCCAAATAGCTAAAGACAACCATAAGAAGGTTTGTCAATAGCCGACCATACAATATTTTTGCGTGAGCTGCAGCCAGAAGAGAATCACCACTACTTGAAACACAGCGACAGCAGCAGCCGCTGATAAATTATTAGCACGCTGCCATGCCGGCATAGAGCCTTGCAGATCT
This sequence comes from Haemaphysalis longicornis, assembly GCF_048455015.1. Classification (NCBI taxonomy): domain Eukaryota; kingdom Metazoa; phylum Arthropoda; class Arachnida; order Ixodida; family Ixodidae; genus Haemaphysalis; species Haemaphysalis longicornis. The sequence goes on along the minus strand of NW_027526203.1, from coordinate 83,798,915 downwards.
CTAGAACTTGTCCTTTGGCACTTAGGTGCATTCTGTAATATATGCTCCGTGAACACTTCAGCGATATAGGGGGAGTGCGAGGTTGCGATTGCAATCACTTCGCCAGTTTTCATTCACAAAAGGCTTAAACACAGGCATTCAAGGAAAGCAAAATCAAGGGGTTTATTCATTCCATTCATCACATAAATGGCTACTATCTACGCTACTTCACCACCAGTAAACAGTTGTTCACATACGCCGATCGAAAAACACAGCACACGCATTCCAACACCCTGGCTCACGCTTAAATGACTCGCTCGACAGCCACACTACGCGGCACATTCCCCGCGAACGTCCGCCGAGACACAAATACCTACAGGTGCTGGGTAGTCCATAGAAAAGAAAGCACTCAGAAGTCGTTCATTACAATCAGTACTCAACGCACACAGCTGCAAGTTCGGTGGCTAAAATGGAAATGCACTCTCAATAAAACAATGAAGATGGTCGCACACAATGCAATGATAAAAAAAACGTTTTTCCAAGTTCACTCAATTAGTTCCTTGTAAGTTTTCTCAGTTCGCGAAAACATTATTTTTGTCACATCACCGCGGCCAAATCTTCACTTCTGTCTACGTTGCAGTGCCCATGTGGTGCAGGGTAGTTTAGAAAAGTATTCGTGAACACCAAAAAAAGTCCTGCATTTCTCGCACTATAGAGTCTCTTCAGTTCGTAAGATCACTCACCCTAGAGTTTTGCGTACGATGAAACTCCTGTCACAGTATCGCAGGTATCCATTTTCGCATGACTTGAAGTTGTTGAATTAATCATAACACTGTCACCGTAAACACAGAAATTCACGACACCAAAAAGCGACACATTTGCTTGGCGTCACACCATCTACACGAGCACATTGCCGTCGAGTCGAAATTCCCAGCACCAGGCAACACGTGCCATGCCCGCGCACATGAACAAGGAGACGAAATGTGGCTGACTGAGTACATCCAGGTATAAGCAGGTCCATCGCGATAGCAAATAGTGCGGAGATACATGCCCATCTTTCGATCTTTTTCTAACTTGTTTGCTGGTAATTTTTTTTTGTAAGTACAAGATCGCTTAACGTTTTGTTTTCTTCATCCGAAAAAGTTGTATCTGTTCTCAGTACTCAGGGAACATTGTCTGTCACTAGCATTGCTGCGCACAGGAATACTAACACAGCGCGGGCCGCACGGCCGTGTCCTTCGGTACCCATCGCCAAAACCAGTATGTCAAACAAACAAAAGAAAATAAAACAGGAAGCAGGGGTGTCCCCTCTACCCTTTCATCGCTTCCCAGAATTTCTTCACCGCGCCTCCTTCGCCCGGCGTGGGTCGCTCTCCCCCTTTCTCAATGACTAATCTGAAAGTGGGGTCCGCGGGAGAAAGAATGCGGTTGTTCGCAGCTTCCACCATATTTCTGAGAGAGCGTACCCTGGGCCGCCAAAGGTATTTCCAATCTGCTTCGACGCTGTGAGGGCCGTTTTCAGAGAAGCCCGCTTTTTCACTTGACCGCGGCAGCGAAGGGCCACAGAGGAATAATTCTACGAAATTATACGTCTTTCGGTCAACGTTCATTTGCAAGCTTTGCGGACGCGCAGTATCCAAAGTTGCAACCTGAATTTGAGCGTTAATCAGTAGCTTCTTTTAATTGTACTTTTCCCATATTGTTGGTATAATAAGTACCTAACCTTATTGAACAAATACGTTCATATAACCGGCCGATCAACCTCATCACCGTTATCCAATCTGTGTTGTAGATGTAGCTAGGTAAATCATGAGTATATGAATTTCGCGTCATAAGTCATATTGACCAGCAGAATAGGATTTAAAGGTTGCTCGAATTATACCATTATAGGCTAACACTTTTCGATTAGCGACTGGAAACTTGGAGCCTTATGTTACTGTGTAGTTAGCTAAAGAAGCCTTTATGAATGCAGGCTTGTAAGTTCTGCGCCAAACGCTTTCTTAATGCCGGCAAAATGTTGCTTAATTATCACACATCCAAAGGTTTACAGTTATATATTGTACTGTACCCAGCCGCAGAAGCTTTTATGGCTGCCTCACTTTAGCTTTAAAGCAAATTCTCTCCAATAGCTGGCAGAAGACATCCGTATGGTTCCAAGTTTGTAGACTTAGAGCTAAACAACGGCCCATAGCCAGCCAAATGAGCTTTTATGGCTTTCTCTCTATAGCTTTAGGACGAACTCTTTTCAATAGCTGGCAAAAGACAGCTGAATGGTTTTGAGTCTGTTAACTTCAAGCTAAAAAATGGTCTATAGCCAGCCAAAAGAGCTTTGCCGCGGCTGGTCTATAGAACTAAAGCCATTCATATTTCTTTAGCTGGCTATAGTTACCTGAATAGCTGTGACTCTATAGACTAAACACATTAGGATGTTCTATAATCGTCTAAAGAGAATTGTATGGTTTACAGTCTTTAGTGTAGGATCTATCAAAACTTCAATAGCTGGCTATAGCCTAATTTATGCCTTTTTATGTTTTACCATAGAGACCCATAGGCGGCCATAGCTCACCATACATTTTTCAATAGACGCCCATAAGGCATTTTTGTATGGGATCAGAAGAGATTCACGGCGCATTCCCCTCTTTCTATGGCTGAGGCGCCTCAACATGCCTACAGTACGTGCTCCTTTAGTAGCTATACGCTCTATATGTGGACTCCAGTCAAGCTGGCTGGTGTATACTACCCCAAGGTATTTTAAAGAATCAACCTGGGGTATGATGTGCTGACGGTAACAGAGAGTGATATTAAAGGAAAAAGTGGACTGAAAAGCTAGCACAGAGCATTTCCTGGCATTTAAAGTGAGAGAGATGCTGTCTAGCCAGGAATCGAAAGTATGCAGATACGACTGCATTAATACATACAGTTCGTGTATGTCAGAAGCAGACGCGAGAAACGCGATATCGTCGGCATAAACATAAGTCTTGACACCCGAAACCAAAGGGACCGAGCTTAACAGGATATTAAAAAGAACCAGCGAAAGGACAGCTCCCTGTGGTACACCTCTTTTCTGCCAGTGCCGAGAGGAACAAATGTTACCCCTCACACACCAGAACTGCCTGTCCTTTAGGAATTCACACAGCCATGCTATAATGTATCTAGGGAAATTTAATTTCTCTAAGCGGCGGGTAGCGGTGAGATTCTTCTTATTCGTCTTTCTTCTTTTTCTTTTCCTTCTTATTAATATTAAGAAAAAAAAGAAAAATTATTATTATTATTATTATTATTATTATTATTATTATTATTATTATTATTATTATTATTCCAAATTTCCCCATTGGTTCTCTAAAGAACTTCGAAGTTCGCTTAAACTTAAGGACAGCGCCCACAAAAAGGCCAAGCGTTCTGGGCTCGACAAGTGGAAAGCGGAGTTTAGTCGGTATCGCTCACTTTGTAAAAGCCTCTACCGGCGTGACCACCAGCTCTATATAGAGTCGTTAGAGGCTTCTGCGTCTCAGAAACCGGCTGACTTCTGGAGGTATGTACGCGGCCGTTCTAAGGAGTCTAAAGAACACATTAGCCTGCTTAATTCCGATGGGGAACAGGTTGAGGATGTCGCCACTAGCTTTGCTCAGTACTTTCATTCTGTCTTTCAATTGCCAGATGGTCACGACGAACGCCTGTCGTTTAATAAAATGTCTAATTTTAGTACACTTATGTTCGATGAAAAACTTGTCAATGATAGCCTTAAACGGATGAAACCGTCATTTTCCTGTGGTGCAGACGGAATTCCAGCAGCCCTCATGAAGGTTTACGGCAACATTTTTGTGCCTGTCTTAACTTCCATTTATAATAACTGTTTACTTTTCGGCAAATTTCCTCGTGCATGGAAGATTGCTCGAATTTTTCCAATATTTAAGTCTGGTGATAAGTCAGCCGTTACCAACTATCGCCCAATCTCACTCCTTTGTGTCGCTTCAAAACTCTTTGAGTCAGCTCTGCACAACGTTCTTGCTGCCTGCGTCAAGAACGTTGTGATACCAAATCAGCACGGCTTTTTCTCGGGTCGATCGACGGTTACAAATCTTGCAAGCTTCATGACTCAGGCTTCGGCTGCAGTTTGTGAAAACGGCCAGTTGGATGTTATTTATTTTGACCTCAGTAAGGCGTTTGATGTAGTGAACCATAAATTATTAATTAACAAGCTTACTATGTCCGGTGTTGATGCAAGTCTTGTTGCCTTGTTGTCCAACTATCTCCTTGACCGGTCCTTTTACGTAGATGTAAACTTCAAAAGGTCTAGTGTTTACACTGCAACGAGTGGTGTACCTCAGGGTTCTGTGCTGGGTCCACTATTGTTTTCTATCTTTATCAATGATGTGTCAACAGTGTTAACAAAATCTTCATTTCTTCTCTATGCTGATGATGTCAAGCTATTTAGGCACATTAGCAGTTTTCAGGACTGCTGTGCCTTGCAGAGGGATGTGTCGGAATTATCGGTCTGGTGCAGCAAGAACTGTCTAATTTTAAATCCAGCTAAAACAAAGGTTGTCACGTACAGCCGGAAAACCCATCGTCTACTGTTTTCCTACAGTATAGCGGGAGCTCCTTTGCAAAGGGTTGAGGAGATTAGGGACCTCGGGATTCTTTTCGACAGTACCCTCTCTTTTTCTTCTCATATTAGGCTCATCACCCGGCGAGCGCTCCGAAGTCTTGGAAATGTGTGTCGGATTACAAAGGAATTCTCTTCTCCAGATGCATTTCTAATGCTATACAATGCAATATGTATCCCCCAGTTAGAATATGCTTCTGTTGCCTGGAACGGCATCTCCAAATCTAGTAGTGAATTAATAGAACGTGTGCAGAAGAAGTTTTTATCCATATTTAAGCACCGTCATCACAATCACAGTTTTCATCCTGATTCTGACTTACCCATAGTTACTTCCATCCCTTCGTTGACCTGCAGACGTATGCGTGCAGACCTTACATTTCTTCACAAAATTCTTCATGGTGACCTTTCTTGCGCAGACCTGCTTAACTGTTTAGAGTTTAGTGTTCCACAGAGGCCCACCAGGTCGCATCGCCCTTTCTTGACCGCTGCGCGCAACTCCAATCATTCTCCAGTGCGCAGAATACAGAATTGCTACAACCGCTTCTCTGAACGCCTTGACATCTTTCAAAGCTCCTTTACGATTTACCGTAGTGCGCTGTTGAACACAGTATGTTAAACATCTATGATATCTCTGTCGTTCGTTTTTCTTTTTATTATTGCTGAAATTTGGTTTCTCTGTGGTTCTGTTTAACCAATATAGTTGCCTGTTTTTGAAACTGTTTACTTATCATGCTTGTCTTATCATTTGTCTCTATACTCTTGTCATTGTTTTTGTCGTCTTACTGTTAAACTTTGTTCTCTGCTTGTTGTGTATTCATTACAATAAGCTGAGCCACAAAGGCATCTTCTTTTTCTTTTTTACCTGTACCCAGGCTCCGCCTGTACTTTATTTCTGTAATTTTCGCTACTTCAATTTGTGTTTCTTGTCGCTTGATTGTTTCTTCCAATATGTTTCTTGTATTTTGTTTTTATGTAACTATCCGTGCGCCAGCACTCAGGCCTCTGGCTGTTCCTGGGCACGTAAATAAACATGATTGATTGATTGATTGATTATTATTATTATGATTATTATTATTATTATTATTATTATTCAGAAGGGGTGACTGATGGTCTCGTCAGCGATAGGGAAGGCGCTAAAGGAGGTGAGTGCGTCTGCATCCTCTTATCCTCTTGTACTTGCGAAAGCCCACGTGGAGATGACAGTCTCTTTTGGGTGCGCCCGGCCCAGAGGAGGCGATGCCCACTCCTGGAGGCTCTTGACGTTCTGCGGAAGATGGGCCCTTCTCTCCGCCGCAAGCCCCGAGCACTCCGATCCCCGAGCACACAGCATGTGCTGCATTGTGGGCCTCGTTTGCACGCGACACAGGGAGCAGGTATCGATGGTCGTCTCCCTGCAGTTCTCCGGGGGGTTCTCTCAGGTGTCTTGAGCGGCGGGGAACTTATGCCCGTCACTCTGCGAGCATGTCTTCTGTGAGAGCAGCCCCAGCTCTTATTTTGTGTACCAGGACTTGCTCCCTCTCCCCCCCCCCCCCCCCCCTGGGAAGTCCTCCTCGCAGTGGTCGTCATACAAGAAGTGCAGGCCGCATTCGAAATCATTAAAATCTCCTTTAACGCAAAACAATTAGCCACGACGCCCGTTCAGTCATATCGGACAAACGTGAGATAATTTGAATTTGCGTTTCAATGACTGCAGTTCTTTCTCGCTAAATATCCGTATATTCGAAAATCTTTAGCTACTGCAAATCAACCCGAATTAAATTGCCACCTCCTCATCCCAAGTTGTAAAAACACTGGACAAAAACGGCACTCCGCTTAATCCAAGCGAACACCTTCACCCACCTCTCCCGACGGCACAAACTTTACCCAACCCACTACCCGAAGCTGCGCCCCAGGTGCGACCAACTGGCCACCCTCTGCTGCCGTACGGTGGCAGGGTGCGACAAGAATTCCCACACCTCCTCTAACAGAGAAGCAGTCAAGTGAGGCTAGAAGGAATTTTTATTTTTCTCCTGTTACAAAAGCAGGTACAAACCACTCGTGGTTACACTTTTCCGCGCACACATACTCGGTCTGTCTGTTACATTCCAGGACGACATCGCTCCTTGCTGTTAACAAAGCAGATACTTTCCACGAAATGAGGCAAGAAGTATAACGGTATGAACACAAATACAAGTGGTGTAGACTTCTTAGTGCATGAATTTTGCACTGAGGACAGCCAGTGTCCGGGGGGGGGGGGGGGGGGGGACCATTTCTTTATCCTAGGCACCCGTTCCCTTTACACAAGATGTTTCATTTACACAGGGTCCACCTTGCTCCATACACAAATACAAAGCATTCAAATACAAAGGCAAAAGCAAAATACAAAGGCACTGTCTAGCGCTGGCTACGACGAGCAGTGCTGCACAAGCACCGGAACAGCCACCGGCGCCCTGGAGACGGCATCCTTAGAGTTGAGGGAGGAAAGGTGGCCCACCACGTGTCGTAACAATTAACGGATATATAAAAGTTATTTCTCTCTCTCTCTCTCTCTCTCTCTCTCTCTCTCTCTCTCTCTCTCTCTCTCTCTCTCTCTCTCTCTCTCTCTCTATCTCTCTCTCTCTCCTGTGGAAACGCCTGCGTTCGCAAGCACGTTTTATCCTTGTGTTTCAAGCATGCAATCGTTATTCAATTATGTAACCTAGCGAAATAAAAGCACTGACGATTACTATTCACCCCGAGATCGAACGCAGTCGGCCCCTGGCGGCGGCGAGACGAACCGCTCCTAATGTGGATGGCGCTCTCGCGTCGTCTGCTCGTTCACGTTGCGCGCGGCGAAGACTCGTGCTGTACACGATAAAACAACCAATATGTGTACGTGTTTGGCAGTAAGCAATGACATAGTTACCTCTGCTTGCGCATTTCCTCTAGAGACGCAATAATCAGCGGCCGTTGCGGGTTAATGCGCTGGTTTAATTCCACGAAACATCTCCGCCGTGATGCAACGTGTTATACGCTTGTAACGTTCTATAAACCTTGCTTCGATTCGTTGCAATTTTCTTATTGATGAGTGCAGTCGTCTGCCCTTTCGGAACCGTCAAAGGGTGATTTTTGAAGGTGGCCTGGTTGTTATTTAAAGGATAAAAGTTCACTACACGAAACAAGTACACATACCCTTCTAAAATTACGCTGTTGCCTTATAGAAAGAAGAAACAAAGAAAAACAATTACACTGCTGACGACCCGTGCGCTATCGGCCATACATCGCCGGGGACGTATTTTACACCCGCAAGCGCCTGTGTGATCGAATTCTTCCCGTACCTTTTCTAAAATAAATACCATTTTTGGACAGTCGTTGTTTATACTGAGTTGATAATTTTGCGTATTATTTAAAATACGTTTCTATGGATGCGCAAGAGTATTTAGGGGGATTTCTCGGTAAAATTAACAGTTGTGAGTTTGCGTCTGTCATGTGGCATTTCGTGCGTCATTTTCATATATAACATTTTCAAATCCCGACATGAATTACCTTGTCCAGAAGTGTGTCTCACTCAGCATAACCAAATGCCTAATATGGTCACGTCTTAACCTCTTAAGGTGGACCTAAGTTTAAAGAAAGAGGAAAAATCGCGTAATATGATGCAGGTTGTTGCCCACATGTGTGAGGGGTGTGTGCCATGACGCGCTATTTTTTTTTTTAATTTTTCCCACAATGCTTGCTTTTAGTACAATTTTGAAAAAAGGCGTCCCACAATTCCTGGACAATCTCGGACCAAAAGGGGGTTAATCAGTTTTGAAAATACGTGTTGAAGTACTGCTTTTTCACCGCTGCAGAACACGACGCCTAGCGTACTTTCGATTGTAAGTAATATTGATAACCAACGTTTGGTTTTTCGCGTTAGATGCTTTCTCTTCTTGCTGCTCTTGCAACGTTGGCACCCCCTCCACCCCCCCCCCCCCCAAAAAAAAAATGCACAGAAAACTTTTATCTTTGCATTTTTTTAACCAATCCTCAAGAATTAAATGCCAAGACAAAGGCGATGTTCAGTTTACAAAACACAGTAGTTACCGGGAACCCGTTGCGCGGATTCGCAACGAGAAATGAAAATGAAACGTTTTACTACATCGGCAACAGCGCAACTTCATTTGCCATCCTTAGGGTTTGTAAGCGACCTTATACGCAAGAATGCAAACATAACTCGCTGTTGCAGGCACCTGTTAGATTTTAAAAAGAACGCAAATGGTCAGCAGAGCAGCCGTAACAGAATATTTGTGCTCACTGTGAGGTCCCAGAAGCTTGGTTTGCACACTGTAAACCTGCTTGTCACTTTGCGAAAACCTAGCTAAACATGATATGTTGCTTGTACTGCGTGGGTTGACAATTCAATTCGCAATTTCACTTCCGACGAAAGCCGTAAATAAGTGATCCGAAACCGTTATTTATCAAACCTTCCTTCAGAGTCGCTAAAATTTCATTTAACTAAAGCTGCGCGCAAAAGATCTCTCCGCTGGTTGGAATTCAGTTACTTTATGTTGCCCTACACAGAAACAATATGGCAAGCTCTTAGAAAAAATGTCCGGGCAGCTGCAGTGGTGTTACAAATCCCACGCATCCCACAAATGCAAGAATGCGTCATGCTACTAGTGAAAGCGATTTAAACTGCTATTGTAAACTGAATTCCAGAGATTGAGGCTTCCTGGTTTGTTTTTATTTATGCTTTTATTGAAAGCTAAACGCCAGAGTCTGGAAAGATCGAGCTTGCTACGAGCCGCGGCGTACAAGTTCATCGTCATTATTGCGGCCGTTCTGAGAATCCCGATGGGTCGCCGCTTTTTTGTCACAATAATGAAAACTTATTGCCGCTTACATGCTATACATTCACCGTTGAGGAACCGTACTACAGCGTGCCAGTCTTGTCTGCCCCTTTTCGTGCGCACATACGGTGCGAGAAAGGTACGAAGCGCGCCCACAGTGTGCATTCTCCCTAGCCGCTCAGCGGAGCATCCACACTAGCAGCGCGACGCTGTCGCCACCTACATGTCGATCTCGCGGCGAATACTCCCTAAGGAGAAATTTGCGCGCAGCGCGAGCTGCTGTCTTCTCAGTCACGGCGCTTATCTTGTATAGTTCATATCACAAGCTAGCTGCAGCACTGTGGAGGCGACATTGTTATCAATAGTGCGCCCACTGAGGGCGCCTAATCCGCCGTGAAGGGGGTCCTGAAAGGACACTCCCTTCTCCCCTCTCGGAAAGTGGCACCGCACGGCCCCGGTGCCTTTTGTCGCTTCCTTCGCGGTGAGTTAGGCGCCCTGAGGGGGACAACAATGTAGCCTCCACAGTGCTGCAGCTAGCTTGTGATATGAACTATAGGAAGTTATCGCGTGATCGGCGAACGCACGGCGAGCAGCGTGTCGCCGTGCAGCATGTTGTGGCAAATCATGCTTGAACCTTCAGCGCAAATGTCACGTGCTTTGGAACGTGTAGTACACTCTAGCACCATGTGGCGAAAGTGTGAGGGGAAGGCAGTGAGAGAGATGACGCCATAGCAGCGCGTGCCGCCATTCCCTTGCATATTTTCGCCAGACGCCCCGACGAGCGTGTCTCGTGCGGACTCGACATACCGCCCTCCCCATCACATTTTCGCCACTCTTTCCTCCGCGTCTTCTTTCTGTCTTCGCTGGCTCAGTTACAAACTTGGTTGCACACAAAAACTTGTCAGAATATTATTAAAGCGAAAGCTCCCGGTGCACCCAGGAAAGTCCCCGTTCGGTCGACGCCTCGTAACGTCAATCTAATCTTCAAGATCAGCCAAGGTCCAGCCAGGGCCTCGGGCGGTTGCAAAGTGAAAGCGTCTGATCATTCGTTAATTCCAGGAGTTCCCTGGTCAGCATAGATGATGATCGTTGTGGCCAGAAACATTTTGTATCGGGCGGACACCAAAATGTCCAAGCCAGGTGAAAAGTTAAAATACGTATGAAGAAAAGAATAAAGAAAAAACAAACAAACAAAAAAACGAAAAAAGAAAAAAACGGCTGAATGCCTAAAGTCATTGCACCATCCCGACCAGCGAGAAAACTAAAGGTAGCAGTTTTCCTGCAGTCTTGTCATATGGTACACTGCATGCGTATGTACGTCCACTGCACTGTCACCATTCACTGCAGTTCACTCGTGCGTTCACTGCACCGTCACCAGAGCCGCACCCAGCCGAACCGATCGCTGCCAGAGTTGCAGTCGTTCTTTCGTCGTGTGTACGTCCATGGCATTGTCGACGCCGTCCTCGAACCCTAGCGCCTGTTGTACAGTGGCGTTGACTCTGGCCGGTGGACGCAGCTTGTGGCAGTGCAGCACCAGGTGCTCCATGCTTTCCTCGTGCTCGCCGCATGCCCTGCACTTTGCTGCTTGTACCTCTGGTGTGCTGTCGTAGCGCCGGCAGTACAGCAGCGTGCGCAGTGCCCCCGCACGGGCCTCGAAGAGGAGTGTGCTGCCGCTGCTGTTGTCGTAGACACGCATCCGGCCTATATCTTGTCTGTGGCTGCGGTATAGTTCCAGGGTAGACTTTTGGTGCATTGCGGTCCGCCAGTGAGTGCGTTCCTCCTCTTTCACTCTGGAGCGCACCTTCTCCGTGATCTTGTGCGGCGGGCCCACCTCGATCGGGTTGGTAGTGAAGCCGAATTTTCGACAGAGGTTGTAGAGGCGGTTGCACCACTGCGTGCGTACACCCTTAAATGCCATGTAGCGGAACAGTCGCCGCGCCCAGCGTTCATCGTTCATGACTCGGAGTCGCTCTTCGAATGCAATCTTGCTGGTGGCCTCACGAGCCTCGTATGGCCTCCACAGCCACTCGGCCATGGCAGCCCAAGGCAAGGCGGCCCACCTCTCGCTGACCACGCTCGAGCCACCCACCCCCGTGTTGGCGCCGACACACACACCACAGCGTTTACTAAGGTTAGACATGGGACGTGCACCGACTTCCACAGGTCACGGACCAACAGGTATCGGTTGCACTCCCTTAAGCACCGTCTGCGCAGGATACAGCTGGCGCGTCTCGACTTTTATTTCAGTAGTGCCTCGTGTGTAGCATACTTGTCGCCAGTGGTGCTGAAAGTGATGCCAAGGTAACAATAGCTGGGTGTCGATGGAACCTCTTCACCGCTAGGCAGCAGCACAATGCGAGCCTTGTCCTCTGGGTCGGAGAAGCACAGGACCGCTGACTTGCGCGTGTTGAAGGCCAGTCCTAGTGTTGACAGATGTTCAGCCGAGGCGGTGACAAGTCCCTGTAGCTCAGCCACACTTCCAGCGAGCAGGACAAGGTCATCAGGACATAGCCAAGTCACACCTGGCGCCATCTAGGGGAACGTACGTTTCAATATGTATCCATATCCACGGCCGGGCTGGAGCCTGGAGGAGCGGAGGGCGCGCACTTTCATACGGCCTGCGCTTCGGGTATAGTTCCCCCCTTTCACCGCCGCTAGTTCGTGGAGCTGCGGACCAACCCTCGCCGGATGACCTACAGCACGGGCGGGGTAGAGCGGCGGTGCGTGCGCATTTGCCACTGCCCTAGCCCTGCCGTGGCTACACGTGATACCTGTCCGTGTAAATTTACATGTACACCATTAAAATAGGCGACTCCTTCCCCCCTTCTGAATTTTCGGTCTAATAGGGTCAAACAGCTTGACATTATCACTCGGAAGCGCCTAATCAAAAAATTGAAAGAAACATTCTAACTCGGGGCACATGAAGAAAAATATGCGAGGCCTTCATATCTTATCAGCGACTGTATTATATGAAAATGGCGAGGCAGCAATAAACGCGGCATTTTTCGTGACTGAAATAGTATCAGTTCTTATTTTCCCTTTCGGATTATTGTGATTTTGATTCTAGGGTTTAACGCGCCGACGCAACGCAGGCGATGAGGCGCGCCGTAGTGGAGGGCTCCGAATTAATGCGCCGAAATCTCGTACACACTGGCGTTTTTGCTTTTCACCTCCATCAGAAAAGCGGCCGCCGCAGCCGGGAATCGAACCCGCGACCTCGTGCTCAGCAGCGCAACGCCTTAGCCACTGAGCCACCGCGGCGGGTCTTTCGGATTATGCCTTGGTTTGCACGCGCACAGGAAACGAGCAGTGACGCGAATGATTTCCCGCCGAGGGAGATTACGGTTATCGTGTAGCTAAACGTGTTTCTGCTACTCACGCTCCGGTCGGGCTGAGCGGACCGCTGGCAGCGAGCGCACTGTCAAAAACATACAGCTGAAGCTCTTAATCATGCAACTGAAGTGCACAACGAGTCCTCTTTTTGGTGAGATATAGCAGCGAAGGCATTCATTGGTACCGGTGATATTCCGCGGCAGATCCAAAACACGTGGGGCAAGCGTTGTCGGCTCGCTCGGTCAGAGGCGATGCCACTGGTCGGCGACTTTGGCTAGTTCCGGTTTCCGAAATTGTGGCGATCCTAGCGGCACGGTGCTGCGGCGTGGCCCTTCCCTTTCCCTCGGTGTTTCTTTCTTTCCACACCGTCAACGCTTCCGCGCCTCCTCACGCATGCGCAACAGCTCACCGGCGCCAATATTTTTTTTTCTTTCTCTCGGCGCGCACGGCGGGCCAGTTCGGTACGTGCGTGAGCGAGCCGGCGTGCGAAGGGTTGCGCGGGTTGCCTAAACGCTTCCACGGGCGGAAAGTTTCGCTGCATTATAAAATACATTCGAATGTATTCTAAATATGGGGCAGCGGAGGAAGGAGTGTTACCACTCCTGCGTAGCTCTGTGGTGCAGCAACACAGGGCGGTACAGTTCGACCAAGTTTCTCGCCTTCTCCAAAGACGACAGGTAAGCAAATTAGCTTTGTACAAGTTATAGTGAATTCCTTAAAAGCCGACTGATTGCACTCTTCTGTTTTCAAAATAATTCGCGCATGTAACGTGAAGTTAATGAGACATGTCACTCGTCTTGGAGTGGAAACTAATGTGCAAATATATCCCAGCTGTGCAGCTACGCAAAGTTTTAGTAGAAGTAAACGCGTCTTTGGCACGCACACACTTGCTCGCAAGATCAATTTGTGGTGGCATTGCAGCTTTTTGATGATTGCCTTAGTAACTGCTGGAACGTCGATTCAGTATACTTATCAAGGTATTTTTTGTTGTTTCGTGCAGCAGGTATGAGTCTAGGTTTGGGCCCCAAGTCGAGGATGGTTTGCGACTTCATTGGACGTTTCCTCCGGTGACTCTTCTCAATCCACCCAATGTCATCACGACGCACCTGCTCACAAAGAAGGCAAGCTCAACTGTACGCGCTTCTTGCCTTTCATGGCGTACATACTACCACATCGATTGATGGCGTGGAGGTGCTGCGCCCTTAGCATCCCCCCCCCCCCCCCCCCCCCGTCTTGCTCCAAAACGTATATTTGCGGCGAAACTACTGCCAAGCGTTGCTTCAGAGCTCCGAAAAATCTGACGTAACTCCGCGGTGTTCAATGCAAGTCGATTTTCACATGAAGCAGTGGAAGGCCAAACCGAAATACATGCGTTGTCTGCAGCCGCCATTGCAAGCGTTTCGCTCATTAAAAAATAAATAAAACCAAGTAGCATTGCCAGCTTTGCTGTTCAATCTAAACTGCGCGCCCGCGCCTTGTCATCTTATCGCGAATGGGTTTGGTGTTCCATAGTTTTGAAGTTAGAATGGTCATGCCGTATCGGACAGGATGAGATAAGAGGCGCTGCCCAGACGCGAGTTAGAGGGTAGCTTGTAACAACCTGGCCGATATCTGCGGCTTAAAATACAGGAAAGCTTCTTTTTTTTCTGGGTGTCTTCTCCCCTCCCGCCTTCCCTCCCACCCCCGGTAAGCAGACTGTTAATTCACGCGCCATTAAAAGAAAAGACGGGTGCGTTCGATTTGTGTTCTGTGTTCTACGACGTGCATATGGTTGGGCATTGTTTTTGTACGTAGATAAAATCCAGCAAAGAGTGTCTACAGTGCGGTCATTGTGTTGCAACAGTTTTGTATGGCTGCATTTTGTTGGTGTGAACATGATTTCTCGGAAGTGTATGCAGGTTAATGGGCGGGTCAACGCTTTCTTTCAGAGTTTGCGTTAACTCGCCCGAAAGGCAGGGCTTGAAGCATACGTGTGCGTGCTTTCTTTTAACATATAGATTCCCAATTATTGTGTCTCTGAACTGAAACGAATTTTTTAAATGTCTAAAGAACATTCCTGTCTCGAGGTGAGCCCAAGAAATAAGTATACATTGAGTGGAACTTTCAAGTTCTTTTCTTCTCCCGCCGAGGTGTGCGCGAAAAAAAAATCTGTGTAGGGACTAGAACTTTCGAAGTTCTTCTTCCGTAATCAAGTATTGTGTACCTAAATGTGTATTCATGGCTGTAACTTTTGCGAAACTTTAGATGGAGACCAATACAAAAAGGGACTCGAAGACCTGTACCTGTCACCGTGTAAAGTTGCGCAAAAGTTACAGCCATGAATTCAGAATACCAACTATCCCGCCTAACCGTGTTATTGTAAATGTGTGTGTAGCACGTTTTTTTTCCCTATTGTACAATATTGTATGCCTAAATTTGCATATGTCATATTTTTGCTTAGTCCAATACTGTGTACATAAAATGTATGTGCAATATATTGGTGTAGTACATGTGTTTTCATGACTTCGAATCAAAGACGTCCACATATGAATTTTGAATAAATGCATAGCAAAAATAATGTTTGTGTAACACTCCAATTATTATCGCCACAAAGACAACAATTCGACACCAGAAAACGTACTATTACCTACATGTTTTCTTCGTTCAATTATTAAACACGTTACTGCACACATAACAAACGACGGGCGGCGGCCATTTCGAGTCATCGGCGCCGCTCGTCCAACTTTCGCGCCTGGTGCCATTGCCGAGCGGCCCATGAGGCAGCGACCGGCGGCAGACGCGAAAGTTGGACGAGCGTCGGTTTCCGGGGCCGGCGCGCGGCGGCACGGCCTGGCTGCGCGGGATAAATGACGTCAGCAGCGTCCGCGACGTCAGCAAACACCCTTTCCCCCCTTGCCACTCGTTGCCATGGCGATTAATGCAACGTTTCTCAGAGGCCACGTACTACTAGGGGAGGATTTGGCGCTGCTGGCGCGAATTACGTGGGACCACGGTGGATGCGAGAGAGGCCGCCCCGTGGCGATGCGTCGACTAAAAAAAAGAGGGTTGGGAGGGTAGAAGGTTGGTTCGAAGCGCCCTCACTCTGTCAAGAATCTGCTGTATCGTTTCCTTGTTGGGTGCGCAGGCCGTATGTGCGCGTTCGCCGCTCCTCGATCCAGTCCGGCCGTGCCATATCATGGCCTCCGGGATCACCCCGCGCGCGTTTTGCTCCGACCGTCCCAATCGGCCGGAGAGAGCGTAAGTTGAAAAGTGGGCGTGGTCGCGTCTTTCGCCGCACCGTGGCGAAAGACGCGGTGCGGCGCCACCTATGCATCACTCGCCACCTCGCCACCTATGCTCGCTAAAGGCCCTCTATGCTCGCCACCTATGCATCAACTATTCCGCGGCAGCTTGGCGCACGCGAGGAAACGCGCGTTTTCGCAGCTCGCGGTCAAACTGAGTCGAACAACCAGTTTTGTAATGACAGGTACAAGACAATAACCAACAAATTTATTTTGGTTAGCCTAATAATATGAGGCGAGCAAGTACAAAGATTAAACAACAATGACCCGAACGAAGCACAGTCGGTTCTGGCGCTCTATGCCGTGGTTTTGCGTCCTTATTATTATTTTTTTAGATTTGTTGATCACCCCTCACGTCCTCACCCAGCATTATTTACAAGAGTGGCGACTTGCATAAGCATCTGTCGCATAAATGCAATATTAAGATTGTTTCTGATTCGTATGCATGTCACGATAGATTTGTTGCCGCGACATTTTAAGGCAGGCTTAAAAAATCGTAAGCATGCTAGTCCGACACAAACCAACCGTGATACATTTTTCAGACACCACCGTCCACTGCATATTGATCAGTGCCAGTGAGTATTTCAGAGGTTTTAGTAAGCGCTGTGAACTAATATAGCGCATTTGCCCGGCAGTTAAGAAGCACTAATCGTGGTCTGTAAAAACTACACGATACACCGCAGCATACAAAAATGCATAATTATCGCGGTATGTGCGGCTTATAATTTGCCTGTGTTTGCAATTGAGAATGTTTTTTTGCTGTATACCTGTGCGCGCAGATGGCTCAGCTAGATATATAGATAGGTTCCATATAA
This sequence comes from Haemaphysalis longicornis, assembly GCF_048455015.1. Classification (NCBI taxonomy): domain Eukaryota; kingdom Metazoa; phylum Arthropoda; class Arachnida; order Ixodida; family Ixodidae; genus Haemaphysalis; species Haemaphysalis longicornis. The sequence continues at coordinate 83,782,111 of NW_027526203.1, read as the reverse complement.
ATTCAACGATTAAATGTGCAAACTTCGCTATTTTTTATTTTGCAAGATCCCTTTTGAAATTTATTTTATTTTTGTTGTCTTTTCTGTTTTCAAGTTCCATTCAATTAATCAGCGCCATTTACGCTATTTTGAAGTGGTCGTTTTCACGATATGAGTACGTGTTTGCGTAGCTCTTTTCAGCTCTTTTTTGCCTTCCTTTTTTGGAGGAGGCGTATGAATGCGCATTTTTTTTTATTTTGTAAGCTAGCCTTTATGATTCATTTTCTGCTTTTGGTTCTTTTAAGATTGCGTACGACCAATCGTCTCCGTTCACACAATTATAACGATTAATTACACATTTTAACTTTGCCGATTATACATTTTGCGCACATGCAGGGCGTTACACTTTGGTCTGTTTTCATGATTCTTTTATTCTTGTTTCCGTCGTTATTTTTGTCAGAGCTTTTTATTATTTTCTTCGCTTTGCGCGGGAGATGTATAGAACTCATATTTTCGAATTCGTAAGTTCACTTTTATAATTTCTTTCTAGGTTTTTTTTTTGTTCGTTTTTAAGATTCCGTTCGATCAATTATCTCTTTTTTGCGCTAGTATCCATTTTTGTGCAAATGCAGGGCGTTACAAGGTTCGTGTGTTCGCGCGATTTTTTATTCATGTTTTTGTCATTAGTTTCGCTTCCTTTATTTTTGTCTCGTTCGTGGAGGAGATTTACATTTTTGAATTTGTTACCATATTTCTTATTTTTCTTTCTGTATTTCTGTTTTTTTAATTACGGTCGACTAATTATCTTTATCCATGCTTTCTAGCGATCAGTTATATTAACTCCGCCAATTTTCATTTCTGTAGAAATGCAGGGCTGCACATTTGGTGCCGAACGTGCGGTACTCGACGGTTGTGTATACGTTCGCTCTAGAATTAGCAAACAACGATAGGCTGCTGTTTTTCTAAATACGATTGTATGCCTGATGGCAAAAAACGTATACAGTCAAACCCGGCTATAACGAACCCGGATAGAGCGAATTATGCTATATATCGAACAAAAATAATTCAGTTACGGAAATACATGGGAAACATATTCCCTATAACGAAGTTCACATCCGATATATCGAACTCTGGGCGCCTAGAATGGCCGCCGAAATGCATGATCTCAAGCGGCGATTGAGAGAGAGAGAGAGAGAGAGAGAGAGAGAGAGAGAGAGAGAGAGAGAGAGAGAGAGAGAGAAAATTTTATTTGCCCTTTAGGCTAAGGCCTCCTCGTTCCAGGGGGCCACTGGAATTCCTCGTTAGTTGGTCTTCCAGGGGTCTAGCCGGGAAGGCGGGGTGCCTATGGTCTTTTGGACAAAGCTTGCCAACGATAGCTGCTGCTCTAGCGTGGCCGGTTGAGTCAGCCACTCCCTGCGGATACTGCTTCTATCTACCTTGGAGCATAACCATAACATGTGCTCTTGATTGATCGGTACGTGGCATTCATCACACTCTGGCGGGGAAGTGTTCATACAGCCTTTGTACATGTATACTTTGTCGGGTGTGAGCAGCGTTTGCGTTTGCGTCAGCCTTATAGTGGTTTGCTGTTGCCTGGACAATTTCTTGTGCGGAGGAGTGAATTTGCGTTTGCTGTCTGCGTATTCTTTCAGCTGCAGTTTTGGCGGTGTCACGGGCTTTTGGGTTTGACCACAGTTGGCAGGTGCCCGGAGAAGCGCTTCGCGGGCGAGCAGGTTTGCTCTTTCGTTTCCTGCCAAACCTGTGTGTCCCGGTACCCAGTGTACCCTTATCGTGTCTTTAAGGTGTTTAAGCTCTTCGAAAGCCGGTTTGGGAATGAAGCCTTGTGTTAAAAGGGTGCAGACTTTCTTGCAGTCAGTGTATATGTTGGTAAGAGTGTGCTGTGTCGCAGTGCAGGCGGCTGCCCAAGCTATTGCAGTGGCCTCGGCTTCTTCGACGGAATAGCCATTGCCTTGGTTTGTCCCTTCCTGGCCTGAACTGCTCGTGAATGCAATGCCATAGCTATATCCTTGCACTGCCGCGTCGGTGTAAACATGGATCTGATGGGCGTCTCTGGTGGCTTTCTTTGCGTAAAATTTGGCCCGGATGAGTAGTCTTGCTGGGTTGCGTTCCTTGTCCATATTTCTCGGGATAGGCGCTGTCTGAATGAGGTTCGACAGTTCTGGTGGCAGTATAGCCAGTTCTCCGGTAGGGGTTCGCAAGGGGTTGTAGCCCGCAGCGCGGAGAATGTCCTGGCCTTGCGGGGATTTTCGCAGTCGATCCAGTTGGTTATGTCTGTGGACTGCCAATACTTCTTGGAGTGTATTAATGGTACCTGTGTCGAGTAGCAGCTTGGTACTGGCGCACAAAGGTATGCCGAGGGCGATTTTCGTGGCCTTCCGCAAAAGCGTGTTAAGTTTGTTCTCTTGAGTCCTATTGAGATTGACGTACGGTATTTGATATCTTATTTTGGACGTGATGAGAGCATCTCTCAGACGAAGGAGGTCGTCTTCTAGGAGTCCTCTGTTTTTGTTAGAGATTCTCCGAAACATGTGCAGAATCTGTTCTCCCTGTCTGATAATGTTATTCACCGCCATGTGTCCTCCTCCGTCACTCTGTAGTGGCAGTCCTAGTACCTTGATGTGCTTTCCCGGGACGACGGTGTGCCCGTTCAATAACAAGCGAAGTTCTGGAGGTTTCCATCGATGACTATGGACTGCCAGAAGCTCTGTTTTTTTCCACGGAGCAGTTTAGTCCTATCCTTACGGCGGCAGCTTCTGTGGCGTCGAGAGCTTGTTGTAGCAGGTCTTGTATGTGCCCAGGACTACCTGTGTTAACGCATACGGTAACGTCGTCCGCGTACAGGGTGTGACGGATGTCTGGTACCGATTCCAAGGCCCTGTGAACCTTCAGCATAGCCAGGTTAAATAAAGTCGGAGATAGTACAGAACCTTGTGGGATTCCTCGCTGCGGGTGTGGAAATTCTTCTGATGTGTGCTCGCCAATTCCAACCGTGAGTACCCTGTCTCGTAAAAAGTCTCTGACATAATTATAGAGACGTGCCCCACAGTCAGTCTTGGCGAGCTCCTCGAACATTGAATCATGATCCACATTGTCAAAAGCTTTCTTTAGATCTATTGCTAGTATTGCTTTGAGTTGCGAATTGCTGGGTTCCTTAGTGATATCTTCGTAGATCTGAAGTAGTGCATCCTGTGTGGAAACGTTTGCTCGGTACCCCACCATGTTGTATGGCAGAGCTCCTTTCTTTTCAAGGTGATCTTGAAGGCGGTATAAGGCCATACGTTCCATGATTTTGCCGGCGTTTGAGGTTAATGTAATCGGTCGTAGGTTTGCAAGTCGGATTGGCTTCCCTGGCTTGGGTATAAAAATCATGTTCCCAATCTTCCATTGCTTTGCCAGGGGTTGTTGCCCCAGCCACATACTGTTAATTTCTCTCAGAAGTGCCGACAAGTCTTCTTCCGCTAGGTTCCTTAGATGCACCGAGGTTATGGCATCTGGACCCGGTGCCTTGTTTCCTTTGCAGTGGCTGAGAGCGCGTTTCAGTTCTGTCATGTCGAATTTTTCATCGATGTCTTTATTTGGGGCGCCCGTATACTCAGCGTATTGTGGTTGTCTAGGTGCTGGGATGTATGTGTCTTTGATGGATTCGATGAGCTTGTCCGGATCGTTTTCGTGTTCTTTCATGAGTGCCTGTAGCTTGTGCTGCGTCATGGTTTTCGTCGCGTCCGGGTTGATGAGCGCTCTGAGTATCCTCCACGTTTTCCCAGTTCTAAGCGTGCCTTGTAGCTGTTCACACGTTTCCATCCACTGCTCATGGCGTAGTTGCGCTGAATAGGTTTGTATGTGCTTGTTCAGCTGATTTATCCGCTTTCTAAGTTTACGGTTGGTCTTATTCTTTTTCCAGCGTTTGACCAGCGCCGTTCTTGCTTCCCAGCAATGCGAGATGTGTTTATCCGCTGCTGGTTGGTCCTCCGTTTGAGAGTATGCTTTAGTGTGCTTATTCTTTGCTTGCTTGATTTCTTCAGTCCAGGCGTCTATAGTAGTTGGGTCGCAGCCTTGCCTGTCTAGTCTGTATTTGTGCCAATCTGTGATGTGCTGTTTCTTCCACTTTAGACGCTTCGGCGTAGCATGGATGATCACTTGTATGATAGCATGGTCGCTGCCAAAGTATTCTTGTGTGTGTGACCATTGGATGTTAAGCTGTCTTGTGGAGACAGTGAGGTCCGGGTTGGTGTCTCTCTCGACAGAATTTCCCAATCTCGTATATTCACTGAAGTCGTTATGTACCGTGTATTCGGCTTCGTGTAGCAGACGAAGTAATCTGCTGCCCTTAGTAGTGTTTCTGTGGTAGCCCCAAGCTGTGTGGGGAGCGTTGAAGTCGCCTGCCAAGAGGTGTTCATATCCTGCACATGAGTCGTTGGGTTTGAGGAGTTCTTTTATTTCCTGTAGCTTGTCTTTTGGCGGACTGTAAACATTGGTAACGTGAAGAGGGCCTTGCTGTGTAGACACAGATATTGTGAGGCTTGCATCCGTGTCATGTTCAATGTTGGCGGGTATACGCTTGCTGACCAGAGTGGCGATATTGTGGCGTCTTTGATACGTCGTGTAGCCTGGAATTTTCGGGTTTTTGCCTGCTTCTTGTAAAAGGATGATGTCCGGAGAGTGGGATAAGGATGTGATCCAGTAAAAGAATGCTGCCTGTTTCCCTTTGAAACCACGGTAGTTCCACTGTAGGATCCTAATATCGTTATTGCTGTGTGTTTTCATCGTAGCTGGGGATGGGGGGGAGCTGAAGGTGGCGTGCTATTTGTTCTACCCTGGTAAAGAGAGGGCTTATCGCCTTCAGGACACGTGCCTCAAATGTTTGTTCTTGCTGAGTAATCAGGTTGGTTAGTGCAGCAATTGACTGTGCTTGAGCTTCGAAATTTCGCTGCAAAGTCAAGCAGACGGCTTGTAAGGCGTTGGCCTGTTCGCACATTTTTGTGTTGTTCTCTAGCAGGAGCTCCACTTGTTTTTCATTTTCGGCGATTTGCTTTTCGAGAGCCTCCATCCTTTTGCTGAGTTCGTGTGATCGGGTGGACGATGGCCTGCTTGGGGTTTGGGATCTGCTTCTCTTGGCGAGAGGCGCTTGTTCAGTGTCGTGCGCATTGTTCTCACTCTCCGCGTCCATGTTGGCAGATTCTGAGGTCGGGTCTTCCTGAGTACCTTCCTCGAGATTCATTGGGATGTGTTCTGGCGTGTTGTCCTGAGTGTGCTTGCCTTTTAGTGCATGTGCAAACGATGCGTACCTGGCGTTAGTTTCTCTACGATTTTTTACAGCAGGGAGTGGCTGACTCACCTGACCAGTTCGGTGCTCCTGAGGGGGCTTCGACACTTGCATGAGCCCCGTGCTCGTGGACGCTCGATGTTGGTGCGACGCCCGCTCTGTTGATGCTTTGGCATTCTTGAGTGGGGGTTCTTGTGACGCCTGCTCTGTTGATGCCTTGTCATTCTTGGTCGGTGGTTCTCGTTGGGACATGGATCCTTTCGGTGATTCCGTCGCCTTCCGAATGGCAAGCCTCTTTTGGTAGGCTTGAAGCCTTGTGACGGCGTCTGCTTCACGTCGGACCTTGCATTCTTTGTCTTCGGATGGGTGCGGGCCGCCACAAAGGGCGCACTTGGTGATGCATTCATGTTCTTCATCTTTCTTTGCTGATCCGCATTTAGGGCAAAGAGGGTGAGATACTTGCGTGCAGACGTCAGCTCGATGCCCGAGCTTAAGGCACTTAGTGCAGTATTGAGCGCGTGGTTTGTGTGGCGTACACCTATGTAGGCCGCCGTCGTAGTCTACTTCCACAGGCACGTATGCACCGGAGAACGTGATGATCGCAGTTTGGGTACAGCCCATCATGCGGGCGGCGAGGATTTCGTATTCAACAGCTTTAAGGTGTTTAAGCAGAAATCCCGGAGACGTGTTGGCGGCCACACCGTGGATCACTCCTTTGCATGATTCCCGGTTGGCAGCTTCATAGACACTGATGCGTTGTTGTTTTCCGTTGAGCGTGACGAAGGAACAGTTTTTAAGTTTGGAGATTGCGGATGGCTCTTGAGCAAGCAAGACGGCAATGTTTTTGCCGGGTAAGAGGCTTACTTTGAGCTCGGCAGCTTCGTTCGCGGTGAGTTGGGCTTGAAGACATAGTTCGTGACGAAGGTCTCGGGGTAAGAAGGACTGAATCGGGAAACCGTCCTGGGAGCGAAGTATCAGTTTACGAAATGTAGGATCACTCACCCTCGTTTTGGAAGTTTTGCGGAACCAGCCGTCTTGTTCAGGAGTGAATCCCTTCATCGTGCCAGGTTGTGAGGCTCTCGTAGCGGTGTTGATCGGCGAAGCCGTCCTGGTGCAGACGGGGTGGTCGCCAGGCCTAACGGTCTAGGCCTACTCCCAACGTGGTCCACACAAAGAACGCCGTAACTTCACCTATGTTCGCAGGAGAGTCCTAAAACTTGCTGAGGAGGTCCCGGTTCCGAAACACGTCCTGGTAATGATATGCACCAACACAGCAGGAAAACCGCACTAAAACGGAATACATGCGGACCTCGGAGCGCACACGGGCGTCTGGGCTAGACCAGTGGCGCCATCCAAGCGGCGATTGAGGTGTGGATTGGCCGCGACCATGGAGCAAGAGCCGCGACTGAGACATTGCGCCTCGCACGAAGCGACGTGACGCCCAGTACTTTCCGTAACTGTTTCCGATGCACGGGACTCGCGACGGAACCCGCCCGGTCAGCGAGTCTGGGCCAAGACAGCAGCATCGGTGAACTCGCCAACGTTCCCGATGATGTCGCGAGTGAAATCCGTCCGACGCTTATAATAAAGCGCTTTCGGCGGTCGATGTGCTCCGCCAATGCTTTTAAATGCAGAGCATTTCAGTAACTCACGATGTCACCCGCGTTGGCGTCCGTAGTCCGCATCGCTCCCCCTACACTATATAAAAAAAATAATACTTACCGGCGCCAGGTTTCGAACCAACGACTCTGCGGGCGGAACGCAAGGTACATGGTACTCTGCCCACTGCACCACAAAGCCGACACAGAATGGAAGGATACGAACACGCCTTATATCCTTGACTCATTCAACCGTCGGCCACAGGTGCGCCCTCTACCCCGCGTCCTCCTCGCCTTCTCTCCGCTCGCAACGCCCTGTCTCGCCGCGTTCGGTTCGGGCGCACAGCAGGTGGGGACGTGCGCAACACCCTCTCTCGCCGCGTTGGGTTCGCGCATGGCCTCCGCGATCGGGTGCCGGCGGCGCGCCGTTGCTCCGGCCGTCCCAATCGCCCGGAACGTAATTCCGAAGAAGCCGTTTCGCCGTTTTCCGCCGCCCCGCGGCGCGCGGAGCCGATGGTTGAAACGAAAGCCGGGTATGCTGCAACGCTTCTCGAAATGGCATTTCGTCAACTTTCGCGCTTCGTATCGCAATCAAAAGAAAGCATAGCTGATGTTATGGATGCAAAGCGACTTATAGAACCTGATAATAATGAATATATTTTACCTACGATTGCAGCTGTGCGACTTCTTTAACATGTGCCGCATGACGCCTTAACACACGGACAATATTCCCTACTACCAATGGAAAATTTCTGGTGCTTAAATAACGTTCGGTTCGATAAAAGGTGATTATTTTTCAGGTGTTTCTTATACAGGCTTACGTACTTTATATAATCTGCATGGTCAATGCAGTTCAGTTGAGCGCGGGGCGCGATCGCGTCATACGCACGACGGATGGCCGCGCTCTTATCTGGCCTTCGAATTAATGCCTGTTGGGTGGAAGCACCCGTCATATTTTTAGGATTAACTTGTTTAAAGATTATTACGTTGAGCGATAGCCTCAAATATATGGCAATCTATTTTACATGTGCGTTAAAGGGAAGCTGAAGCGCTTTCCAAAAAATTTGAGTTAGATTAACAGTGATATAGTTTCTTGCGCGCCGATTCCGAATATCACATTGAAATTTGTCGTACATGAGTCCAAATGGCATTTATCTTGCAAAAAGCGCGGCCCCGTTTGAAAGACGCGCGCTTTTCGTCTTTTGACGCCCCTGATTGGTTGCGCCCGTCATGACGTCAAAGGAGGACACCCTTCGGCCGCGCGGGTTGTCGGAAGCATTGCGAACGGTCGCACGGTTGCCTTTGCGGCAATTTAGCTTGCAGTTTAATTTTCGCACATGACTGGAAGTTTGTTTTATAATTTCCCGTGCTGTTGGTTCAATTATCTTGGAGCTTAAATTTGCTTTACACGGCAGAGAACCCCAAAGCAGTGACTGTGACGTCGACTAGTGGGTTCCATCAAAATATTTTTGAATTAGGCAACCAGCATGGGGGGATTTTATACCTTATGTTAATATTAGGTACTGCCTTAACTGTTTCTTATTATACACAAAACCATTTATGCCGAAGCTTAATGGGCGTTTTATCTACCAGCGAAAAGCACGTACGTGCACTGCGCGAAAAAATAGCGTTCATGCGCTGTAAACGTATATGCGAGAAACATCTTGCCGGTACACGCATAAACCAACAAGCAGACTCTGCTTCCGCATTTCCTTTGTTCGTTGTCGACCACCCCAGCCCCGTTACTCATCCCCGTACACAGACCCACACGCGCGCGCCATTTCGGCAGCGGCTCTACGGCCTCCGCGATTGCTAGCTGCACTTCGATGAGTGTCGTCTTACTGCTTCCCATGCATTTATTCTGAAAACACTGTAGCATACTGGTACCTGCTCAGCATTATTGGCTGTAGTAGAGCTTGATTTTCGCTTGTGCGTTGCGCATTCTGCTACAATATTACGGCCACCTCATTATAATTAACAGACCAGTCGGACAAGGCAGTTACGTTGTAGTTACGTTACTTTAGGTAACAATCACCAAACGTTTGTGATAATGATTCGTTGGCCTGTTCCAGCATTTCTAGATTTAAGCATTTACCGCGCTAGTCGGACAGAGGCCGTATATGTACTCTTCGCTCCTAATTTTTTTAGTATCATCATTATATATATCACCGACTATCACTGGAGCACACTTGAGGTTCAGTGACAACAAGTGCTTGCCAGGTTATAATATGCAGCCGCACGGAATCTTGGGCAAAAAATTAGGCCCCCGCAGTCAACACAGATTATGGCACGGTGGTGGTTCGGAGTGGTGTTTTTTTTTTTAATTCCAGACAGACATCACCTTATCGTGACATGTATACTTGCAAAATGAGTAGTCTGGTTGTCTTGGTTCTTTTACTTTGTAGGAATACTGTTTACCTCTTAGCCGGGAGAGAACTTCTATCAGGATTGGCACCTTGTTTTAGTTTCGCCAAAAAATTGTTTTTTTGAACACTGTCCTGAGCCCATAGGGAAAGAAAACCGACGCGTTTAACGAAACAAGTATTTCCTGAACAAATGTGACTTGGTTTCTGGACTGGAACGAAACATCCCCGGCCAAAGTACAGCAGTATTCCCCATCCTTCCTAAATCTAGAATCTAATGTGAACATTCGCGTCCGTCGCATCAAAAAAAAAAAACGCATTGGAGCGGTTTACACAGTATTTAACGTAGTGTACTATATTCTCTGTCATCGAGCACAGCCACCTCGGCTGTCGCTTCCGTATGTTATCAAGCATCCCGGCGTGGCATTATTCTGCTTAGGAATATGCCATGATAACGTATGCCTCGTTTGGCGTTCGTGCATACTTTTTGAACACGAAAATTGTACAAATGAGTGCTATCAACCACAACAACAACAAGTATCATTCACAAGGAAACACGGCGAAAAGAGCATGGCCGAGGCGGCCGATCCGGCCGGAAGTCCAGGTATGACGTTTTTCAGCCGGTTTTCGCCCGCGCTCTTCGGTCTTCCGGCATCGCGCGGCGAGATGGGGGCGGGGCATCGGGCCACTTTTGTTTGCTCATTGCGCCGCTTCTATTGCATGTATTGCGAAAATATTTCGTACACATGAACTATTCGATGTGTACTTGCTGCTAGTCAACTTTTCTTTTAATTCCAAAACCGCTTCACCTTCCCTTTAAGCAAGTGACAGTTTCAATTTCAGTCGCAACAAATAAAACAACTTGAAGTCAGATGCACCCCGATTTCATTGTATTCTTAAATGTAATTCGGTGACCACAGGCAAGCCCAATTTTTCCTATTTTGGACCCGAGACTGAAGACATTTAAATTTTCAATTACTGATATCGAAGCCATTCATGTGCAAAGCAATGATGACAGGTTTCATGTTTGCTTTGGACATGTACACACTGCAGCTGTTTTCAGAGGCCCGTTCTTCCACGCGAAAATATGCCAGACTTGTCCGTATGAAAAAAAAAAAAGGTGGAGACAACAGTGTTTGCAAAATCATTTTAGTGTGACACCGCACAACCTGCATAAAACTCCTCGTAAGATTTTCTGCGTTTTGGGGGGCAACCGAATGCTTGTAATGCTGCTTTCTTTAGATAGTGACAGTGTGTCTTTCGTTTAGAGAAAACTGCATAAAGAAGGAATCACACCATCGTAAACGGCGGCTAATTGTTAGCTGAGTTGCACGCCGCAAAAAGCGACTATCAATTGAAATCTTGTAAATTAAAAAAAAAAGGCATGTGTGTAAGAATATAATCAATAGGCTGCATAACAGGTGTTCCTTGGACGAGGTATCAAGCAAAAATATACAAATGTTCAACTTCTAAAAATAATTGGCAAAATCAAACACCGCGCCAATATAAAAATGCAACCACTGCGCTCGATTGTTGTCCATAACCACCCTATGCGGAAATAAAAATATAACTGCTGTTCCAACAAGCAAGCACCTGATAATTATGTAGCCGAGAAGTTTTCGCACCCAAATATCCGCGCACCTGAATGTCCGCACGGAAATGTCCTGCACCGATCAAGCGCAGCAATCACAGCGCGATTAACTTTTCAGTGCTGTTCCTCGAAGCTTCTGAGACAAGCGGACTTCATGACCCGGTAGTTCGGTTTGTCAGCTCAACAAAAATAAAGCTGCAACACAGTTACGCGAATTCCGGCCGTGAAAACACGCAGCAACTCAGGCCCCACAAAGCCGGCCAGGGGAGTCGGTGCAAGCTGCCGAACCATCGGCTAACACCGCCGCCTCGCGGCGCGTTGCGGAGTTAGCCAAATTACATGTTTTTGCTGGGAGACGCGCCGAATGGGACGGCCGGAGCAACGGCGCGCCGCCGGCAGCCGATCGCGGAGCATCCGACTAAAACCCGCCCGCGACCGCCGCCAAATCGGCCTAAACGCACCAAACTATGCTGGCAACGCTGTCGTTTTTGCCTCAAAACGTCTCCAACTTTGGTCTGAAAAATCGAGGGCCTTTGGCCGTGCTGACAACATTGATTTGCGCATTTCTTGCTTGTCCGTCCGCGCGGGCCGTGCTCTCCCTGCTTCTCCGGCACCGTTTCGACTTAGCGGCCGGACGGCCTGTGCGCCTTCGTGGTTTGGAATCGCAGCTTTTACTCCAACTGAAGTTCCCAGGGTCCTACCGAGCCTCACGTCAGTCTGCGCCTCAGCTTCGACGGCGCAAAGTCGGAGACTTCGCTAGCTCGGTTTCGTGGCCGTCAACGTCGGTGGTAGCAACAAGGTCGTGAGGAGGTAAGTGTTTAGACTCGTCACATCCCCCTTTTCATACGGAGAAGAAAACACACAAGGTGATGTTGCCTTTAGTGTTCGTGGTAGAAGTGCAGGCTAATTTCAAAGTGGATAAGCTACGTGCCATTTCTTGCGAAAGCACACCCGAAATACACGCTAGTGTCGTAATGTTTTTCTTTTTTAACTTACAGGCTCATATGCGTAACTGTCGGCTAGAATCTTCTGTGGTGTCACTATGCTTACCACTAGTGACAGTTATTACATGGAGGCTTACTACGTTAACAGCCGTAGTAAGCAGAACAGGGGTTTTAGATTGCACGCACGAATGTAAAGCAAGCAATGTTTCGGAGATATTTATTTCGTATCATGTGTCATCGAGACGCCGCTCACTGCGCTTTCGTTACAGGGGCTGATAAATTTCCACCACAGTCCCAGCATGTGTACGAGTCGCTGATCGGTGACCTGCTCCGTTTCTAAGAGCCAGACCTACCTCAACAGACTGCTTGTCCAAGCCTTGGCATACAGGGTGCCACTGTTCTCATTGCGGATGTAAGTGTTTCGCCGAATCTGCGCTCCCGATCCTGTTTTTCGTAGACAGTGCAGTGCAAGTATATTTCTGTTGCGGAGCCACATATATTTGTGGCGCGCGTGCGTGCGTGTGTATGTGTGTGTGTGTGTGTGTGTGTGTGTGTGTGTGTGTGTGTGTGTGTGTGTGTGTATGTGTCGATACAATTTGCACCTGTCCTCACAATTTCTGTTCTAATTTTTTTTTAAACAGAATGGAGAATTTTCAGCGTTTGTATGCAGGAGTTGGAAGAGGGAATTTATTTCACGGAATGCATGTCATGACTTATTCTGTTGGAGGGAAAGCGCAATAGAGATACTTGATGCTTTCAATGAACAAATACTGTATAGCATGTGGTGGGCCCACTTAACACACTCACGTTTGATTCCCGACAGTTGGTGTTGAGTGTACGTAATGCAGCTGCTTCTCTTTTTCAATTGCTATATTCGCACTACAAGGGTTGCTGAGCATGGTCGTTTTATAGGTTATTGAATTGCTAAAGATTGCAATTTACTAACGTAATTGCCCTTCAGTAGAAATTTTCTCAAGCAATTCAAGTGTGGTTTCGAAATTCCAGGAGTCTCGTAGGTAATCAAAGAATAGGTAGCAATCGCTACTTTTCGCTAGCACGGGGCACTTCTTGGCCGGTCTCACATCACTAGACGAGAATTTTTCTCGCATTGCTCATGCTATAGTCATTGTCCTGAGCCTATTTGTGTACACTGTAGAACAAGAACTAAGGCCTGCCTGCTGCATTTCCGATTGCTGCTATCTTGCTTTGTCCATATCCATTTATTGCCCCTGGGTTTTCTTCTTTCACACCCCCCCACTGAGTGGTGTCTTCTTCAGGCCTCTCGTTCCTTGGTGGCATTGTCATAGGTGTGAGCAAGCTTTCATGCGACAAAAGGTGCTTTCGAACGAGTGGGTCATGCCAAATTCTTTGATGAAAAATTAATCCTGAAAGCAATGTTTGACTTCGATCTTTATGTACAGGTGCCGTCATAAGTGGAGCACGGGAGCTGCGGCCGAATTGTATCGGAGCGCCGTGTAGCTGCACCGGCGGTAAATGAAAGCACGAGAACACGCATGCGCACCTGCCGACGGCGATAGCCTATCTGTACTTCTCAAACCACTTTTTTTAACCTGGCTTCAAGCATTGTTCGCAGCATACTGGTCTCGGCGATGGCGTTGATAGCGTACACACGTAAAAATATTTGAACGAAAAACTCGCTACAAATTCCCGTGACAGCGCGCCGTTTCTCCGGCAGCTGGAAGTGCGGCAGAGATGCTGCCAGAATCGTCTCTGCTATCAGCGCCGTCGCTGACAGCGGCACTGTGCTGCGAGCAATGCTCGAAGCCAAATTTAAAAAGGGGTTTGAAAGGTATAGATGGACCATCGCTGTCGGCAGGCGCGCATGCGTGTTTTCGTCCTTTCATTTACCGCCGGTGCAGCTGCACGCCGCTCCAATACAGTTCGGCCACAGCTCCTGTGCTCCAATTACTTATGACGGCACCTGTACACAGTCGCAGTCTGATTTTTTAGATTGTCCAATCATTCAGACACATCAGTGGCGCTGCCGTCCACCCTATTGTGTCACTGTATAACGACATCTGAAACTTAATATGCTGAAGCCATTCATCATCTGATTTTTCTGACTTTTTGTTTGCCGTGACGAGAGGTTAAAATGGCAATAACCGCAGGATCCCTATTGCTGTTCGCTTTATCCTACAGCTTTCAACTAGAATTTTCATGTACTACCCTCTGCTAACCTCTTTTTTTTTACTTCATATTTTGGCCATGCAGCGTATGAAGAAAAGATAAGACGGTAGAAGAGAGAGAAGGGGTACAAAATCACAGGTAGTCAGGAAATTGATGCCCACAACGGAGAAACTTGTGATGCTTCCATGTGAAGGAGGAGAAAGAGCAGGCTCAGAAGAAGTTGTCCAGTGCCAACCTCCTCTGAGCCTGCTCTTTCTCTTCCTTCACATGGAAGCATCACAAGTTACTTCGTTGTGGGCATTTACTGTGCATTAGATATCTGCTTTTGGCATTTTTTTTTTGCTCCGACCCTGGTTTCTACACACGATTATTACCAGTGAGATTTCGTTCTCTGTGTACATTCGTTTTTTCAACTGCTCTCACATTCCCTAGAAAGTTTGAACAATTGGTCAGCTTATTCATTCATTTAATCTTGCACAACATATTAACTAGACATGTGCAAACAGGAAATTTCGAACTGTGCATAAAATACAAATAGCAAAAACTGACTGGATTGAATGAATCAAATATATTCGAATACAGATATCTTTTTCATTGTTTATAGAGTTTTTAAAACAAAGTGACAAAAAAGATAACTTAGGCAGTCGTCAGGACCTGAGGCATTAGAATATTTATGTATCGATAGGAAAATGGTACAAAAAATGGCAAGTAAACGGCAACCACATGCAGCGACGGCAAAACGTAACTCAATGGGTACAGCAAACTGGTAGTGTGGATGACGGTGGCAAGCGAAAATGTTTATAATCAGGTTGCTAAGGGAGTCGACAGCAGAAGGCGACGGGCTGACGCCGCCGCTTGCTTTTTGCTGTACAGAAGCAGCCCACAAGTGAGCAGCAGCGACGAACGACGACAACGCAGGGCATTGGCGGCAGTTTGATAATTTTTTTCACTTGTTGCTGTCACTCGTGCTATCTGTTTGGTGTACCCATTGAGTTGCAGTTTTCACGTCGCTTCTCGCTGTTGCTGCGTGTGGTTGCCCCTTAAAAGATTAAGACAGTATGGCAAGGCAGCCGAATGAAATTTGGCACACCCTGCCGTGGAAAATGCGGTTTCCTCAACATGTTGTGACCAGAGAAATTATACAGTTGGCTACCATTAGTACAAAGTCCGCAACAAAAAAAACAGAAGGCACAATAGCGCATTGCTATTGGTCCGCGACAATCTTATCTTCTTGGTTTTGTTTTGTTGCCTATTCGAATGTGACACAGCTTGCCGTGATAGTTCAGACTTGTGGTGAAAATCGAAGCCTGAAGCTTTCACCACGCAAACTGTTGCACGGAGCTGTGCGCAACAAAGAAGGTTGAGGGCCTCAAAAGAGAGATGCTTACACTGGCACAAGTCTCAAGTGACTAGCTGCTTTATCAGCTATGCGCTGCCTCGGTTGTGATGGTGCCAACATTGCAGGACACGGCGGTGTTTTGACGCTTTAAAATTTCCAATTTTATCAAGATGTGAAGTTCACCTTGATGCTTTTTATTCGAAATAACTTTCAATTAATCGAAAAATTGGGTTTCAGCTTTAAATTACCAAGCAATTTCTTCTACTGAATTGAATGTAACATTGGTGGGACCAGAGCATTGCTTCCAATTACCCGAAAATTCCAATTAGGTGATGATCAAGAGTCGACTGCATTTGAATGGCTTGCTCCAGGCATTGAAAAGAGGTTAGGTACGTTAGTGGTTGGTATGACCTTTAGTTTAATGCAAGCATTTCCAGCAAGTAATAAACCTTGATTTCTCACTCATACCACCATATTGATGGGAAACTTCTTTCCAGTTTATAAATTTTGCCCAGGTAGCGTTGCACCTCAGCCAACATTGGCTGCCAGAGTTCCACTCTTGTGCAAGGCTATTGTGGTAGGCTTTCTTGCATGGCTTCGGCGTCGTGCCAAAAAAGCTAACACTAAAGAAAATGCCATGCAGTGAAGCTTGGAAGTTTGCAAGTTATGTGGCAGAGCCAACTTTTATTTCTGTATTAATGAGCTTCAAACTTTATCTGCTCCATGAGGATAAATATTTAGTGTTATAAGCAGTGAAGAGCCACTATATTCCCCGGGTACACATGGAGCATGGCTTACAGAAGAAATAACATACAAAACGAAAGCAAGTCCTTGGTGGCTCCACAACACTGCAGGGCTCCATAGCCTCACAGCTGAAGCCATTAGATTGCGTGGTATTCATCGGAGCTGTCTGGGGACCTCATGACTCGTGCCTCGACAGTGCACCAGGCGAACCTATCAGTTTACGTGGTGTTTGTCGAAGGTATTATAGTTACTAGCACCATGTCTCGGTATGGAATGTGGTTCGACATCGGGTGTACTGCTAGATTCTGCGCCAGCTAATACAACATATAAATAGACATCTCATTTTTTTAAATGTTTATACCCGTGGTGGACTTACTTCTTTTACCCATTTTTTAACTGTAAAACTGTTGCTTCACTTAATTATTCTACTACTTCGAGTAAAGTAGATCAGGAAATTTGTAATGCAAGTGAAAGGTGTCGTGACCACACCACTTTTTACATTCTGTCTTGCATGCTCATGCTCCCAGCGCTGCTGCAGCAGGAAAAAAGAAATGTAAGGAAAAACAGGGAAAAACACTTTTTAAAAATGAAGAAGGGCTGGAGTTATACAGCTGTATATCATACTCTTCCTGACTGGGATAGATTGAAGAAACTTCAGAACCAACCAAATTTCAGAACTGTTCAGCTACAGAAATATTTTCTTTGCAACGCAGCTTGCTAAGGCAATCTGCTTGCCATTTCTTTTTTAGAGTGCACCTCTTAAGTGGCCAACTGCACTCAAATTTCACCTCGACCAAATTTATTTTAATGTCTAGTAAGTACCCTCACATCAGCTGGGACACGAGTGGTAGCCCCGTGAACTGCCTCGTTAATCAGTCAGAAGCGTTTAAAAAAGCTCCACCGTAGACCACGCTGCACCTGCCGGCAGATTGTGTAAACAGCCATGACACGCCTGTGACGCTCCAGCTGACGGTGGCTTCTTCCTCTGGCCAGCCATGCAGCTAGAGAACCGGTCAAGCTCTGCTGCGAACACTTCACCCGTTTGCTGCCCCGTACACCGTCCGGCCGCTCGCTGGATGGCTGCAATGTCATTTTAATGGCCGCGCTCTCCTCGATTTCGGTTTCAAAATCGCCGTTTTTTGCTGACCGCTTGCGGCGTCCACACACATATTTCAGCCGTTGTATTTTGCATCTTGCTTTCTTTTTCAGCAGACTATACGGAAATGGTGTTTTCAAGAGTTCGAAATTTTGAATGCAGTTGGCTTTAAGTGCCCGCTTGACTCCTGTGGTTTCGTGTGGCCGTCGACTTTGTTGTAACCGAACGAAGAAGAGGGCACTGGAGATAAATGAGATAGAACAAGCAGGAACGCGGAGAAGGAAAGTAAAATGAAAGTGTGAAAGGGAGGGCAGTACGCAGAGGCCACGCGAGACATGCTCAGTGGCACCGAGGCGCTGTGAGAAAACGCCAGAGTAGCGTCTGCGTCGTGTGTTCACTGATGACACGATCACTTCCTGAGACACAGCAGCTACACGCTGTCACCGAGAAGACTGCAGTTTGCACTGCGCTCCAATTTTGCATTAGGGAGTATCGTATTCTTGAGCCGTCTTTTTTTCTTTGATGATTATTCCTAGCGCAGTGTTCAGAAAAGTTTGCAGTATCTTAGTTTTGTATCATGTTTACTTTTAGCGCACCCAATTCAGATATGCTGCTACCAATAATCTCAAAATCACACACCGTAAACAGCTCACTGCAATTGAAGAACAAAACACACTTGGTCTTCCGACAGTATTCAGCACATTTATTTCGCATTCCGAGTTTTCGAATGATACTTCAGCTTTATGTGCACAGAGGGAAAAGGTATCATCAGGCTGGACTCCAGTGTGCCAGTGTATTTTTCCAACAATGCTCCAACCATACACAAGAAATCGCTGTTTCTGAACCAAAAGAAAAGAAAAACAAGCTATTCTTGGTTGCCCGCTGCTTTTCTTGTTTTTTTTTGTCAGATTCATAGCTTGTTCTATTTCACCCGTTTGGAGAATGCAGAAATTTGTGGAAGCTTACCTCAGGTGTCACATACACCTGATGGAACATAGCTTGCACCACATGAAAAAGACAGTGAAAACGTGTCTGTTACCAATGGCTGGTCACACAGAAAGGAACGTATAAATGCGGGGCTTTGTTGAAAGAAAACTAGCAGCAAGCCACAGTCAGCAGCAGCGGCATGACAGAAAAAAGCGCGCTTACCCACCGAAAGACAGCGTACCTAATTAACAATATGTTGCCACCAATACTTAACAAGAGTTTAGGTCGAACACTGTATACAAATCTGCTTGTATGCATTTAAAATTTGTCGCCAATCTACCATGCTGTTGCTTCTGCTACAAGCACATTCATGCACCACGATTTGCTACAGCGGATTTCGCGTTTTTGTGGATTAATACCATGCTATTTTGGCTTTCTCTATTACCATTTCATATTTGCTTTCTTTCGAAGCTTAACGAGTACTCAGATCGCAATAATTGTAAGTGGCCGCTAAATTTAGTGAAATGTCGATGCTGGTCTGGTAACATTGATGTAAACAAACATTCAAGATGGCGGCGCCCATGTATGCTTACGGCAATTGAGTTATCGAACTCAAATACCGCTTATTCATTAGTTACGGTCTATATTACGCTGTTTTTAAGCTTACGTGACGCACCCGAAGCCGGAAAAGCTTCGGAGCCTAGCGGTTCTGTACAGTTAACCTGTGTAAAGTACTAATATTAGCCAGTGGAAGAGGCCGAACTGCTTACCGGCGTTGTCGCACGTCCCGTGGCTGTAGCTTGGTTGCTTCGTTGGGGCTCTTAGATTTACAGTCTCGGAGTCACCGTAGGTAGTCCGAGGATTCCCTGAAGTCATAGGGATACATGGGAAAATCGAATGCCGGACTGCTTCTCGGGGAGTCCGCGGCGAGTCCGAGACTGGAAATCAAAGAGCCCTACTGTTTGCGGTTGCGCCGTTGTTTTTATAGTACTCCTTGGATGTTCAGGCATGATTTGCAGTCAGTGTAACTTGCCTTGTGGCATCGATTTCGTTAAAAACTACGTAGAATGACCGTTACGATGTGCCTATATTCGGATCAAGAACTTGCAGTGACGATGCGATGACGATTGGATGTCTTGCGAGTAACGATTGTGCGAATCAGTCAGTGATCGAATATTATTCTCTAAACATTTAAATTTGATTAAACCTGATTTTTATGGGGTTACAATTTACGAGTAAATTAGTGTTAACGTATGATCCTATTGGACCGCGGTAAGGCGAGGGAGACACTCGCAAAAATTGCTCACAGCATCGGTGGCGCAGCTGGTTGTGGTGCGGACGTTCAATGGGCGTGTGTAGCGAAATTAAGCAGTTCATTAAACACTGAAAGCGTGCATAATAGCCGACATAATAGACAGGACGAGATTGCAATAGACGTTTGCATGTTTTGGAACATGCAGTGAGCACCTTGCTTACACATTGGTTGACTTCCACGACCAAACGAATATGGAGCTTTTTGCTTAAGCTATCACGTATAACTTCACATGGAATAACCTGGAATGCTATACTCATACACTGCAGGGTTTCATTACGTTCCAATGTCCATGCAATTCATCCAGTACCAGCACCCCACTGTCGCTCAGCTGAATGCTGGGGAGTGCCACATTTTATCAGAAAATGTGATGTGTACCTGACTCTATCAAAATTTTCCTGTATCCACAGTACAAACGTCAGCAGTTCCTCCACCACAATTTCATCTGGCTAGTCTTACCTTCAGGTGGTGTTGTAGTTACCAAGGCCAAAATGCATTGGCTAGGAAGCTATACACAAGTTTATGTATCTTGCCTATGCCACTAGTGCATATGTATACAACATATGCTGGCACACATATATACATGCACCAGCATATATGCTTACAGAATGCAATGCATGCCAGATGAGAAAAATTTGTTTACCTAATGTGAATCGATGTGGTAGCGCTTGAACAGTCACTAAGCAGTGCTTAGTGACTGTTACTTATCTTGTTTTGTGCGACTAGTTGAGCCACTATTCTGGGTTCAACACTTCATGATGACCTTGGCATTGTTTGCTCTGCGAAGTTCTAAAAGCGTGATAATGAGCACTAATATCAGCTGAATTACATGGCCTCTCTCCCTGAAACTATTGGAAGGTGATATACGCTGCCCTACCACCAGACGATAAGGCCATGTGAGCTGGATCCTGACTATATATACCCTAGCCTCCTCCTCTTACTGCCGTCTCTGTGCAGTTACTGCACTCTCCATTGGTTCTTGCAGCAAGTGCTGTACCTAGCATACCCGACGCCCCTGGGCATTGCCTAGAAAAGCTCGTTTGCTCACTTAACATTCTTTCGCTCTGTGAACTTTTGTTATGCCCTGGATGCGGTCTAACAGAAGGGAAAATGTTTGGGCGTGTTGGTTCATACTCTCACGAGAAACATAGCGCAGTAAAAACAGAATAAGTCGAGGACGGGACAAGTGCAAGGTTTTAACAAATGCTTTATTGCAGGGCCAGCACATATAAAGACATCTGGCTCGTAAGAGGAGAAAATAAAAAATAAATAAACAACAAAAGATGAGACGAAACCCGCCACATGCCGCCTACACCAGGAAATCAAGCTCTGGCTTTGATAAAGCCACAGACAGTCTACGGACACACTGATCACCAGAACATGCTATCTCACTTGCTTCCACAAGTTTCTCGTCAGCCCAGAGCAGTGTTAATGCAAAACAATTGTCTGGTCGTACATGGGATAATAAAGGTTTCCCGATACACACATTTTACAATGGGCAGCCAGGTGGCTGTTAGTGGGATCAATGTCTTGTTCACAGCCCCGAACAGGCTTTTGGGCTTGTGCAGGTTAACCTGCCTAACGCGTGCACAGAAACCTGTCTGCTCTAAGCTGGTACGCTGTGGGCATCATGCTGTCTACAAAATTTCACTCTCATGTGGCAAGTACTATACTGGCCAAACAAGCAGATATTTGAATGTCCATTTAAGAGTACAAGAATAAAGTAAGCAGCGTTGCCACTGACGGCCAGCGGGCTGCCCATTGCAAAAAGTGCGTATCGGGATACCCGTGTTATCCCCTGCACGACGAGATGATTGCTTTGCATTACCACCAGTCTGGACTGACGAAAGAACTTGTGGAAGCAGCTGAGATGGCATGTTCCGGTGATCAACACATCAATAGACCATCTATGGCTTTATGAAAGCTAGAGATTTATTTCTTGGCGTAGGCGGCGTGTGGTGGTTTTTGTCTCATCTTTCGTTGTTCGTTTTGATGTTTTCCTTTCTTTCTCTCCCATTATGAGCCAGATGTTTTTATAAGCGCAGGTCCTGCAATAAAGTATTTGTTGAAAGTTAGCTCTTGCCCCAGCCTCACCTTGTCCTTTGTTTCTACTGCACTGTGTTTTCTGTGTGGTCTAACATTGTTACTCTCTTTTTTTCTGTCTTGCACGTCACTTTTTTGTTCCATGCCCATTGACTCCACAGTTTGACAAAATAACAGATGCGATTCGATAAGGTAGGGCACCTACCAAGCTTGGGCTAAAATTTATCCGTACTACTTGCATCACTACACACCCTCAAAGCCGCCACTGACTCGGGGGAAGAGCCGCACCCCGCTAAGGAAAGGGTGGGGAACAATGGGCGGGATCACGACTGTGCTCACAAGAAGATGTGGACCTCACTAATGTAAGAGTCATGAAGTGGTGCAGCTTCTTATGTGCGACAGTTACGAATAAGTAGAATGCCGCTGTTTCTGTTCCACATCATCATTCCTTCCCTCAGGTCTTGCCATCCTTGTCATGCTGGCCATGCCATCCAGCAAGATGAAGAGAACACACCTCCCTTCCAAAGGGGCAATGTTATGTCACCCATGCCTCATTGACATGAAGCCTCCATTAAGGAGTGCATGTGTGTTTGCTAATGCATACGTGAAATCGCAGTGTGTCCGGCAATCCTTTAAAAGGAGAAATTGATTTTTTTCCCCTGCAATCCCTTGTCTAACTCTCACTGCACATTTTTTTTCTTTTGCCAGCAGGGAGCCACAAGCCAGGTAGCAACAAACTTGGTGCAGATTGGTACCACTGGTGTTGTGTCCCTGGAGCGAGCCAAGAACTTCTGTTCGTGGTCAGCGGGGTAGAGTGTCTCATCTGTTTGAGCAGTGGACTGGAGCCATGGCACTTGCAGAGCAACAAGAAGAAAGCGATTGTTGTGGAGCAATTCAGTGACATTTTGTTGCTGATGCCCTGCCAAAGGGCACAAAGAAAAGTTTTACGAAGAGTTACTGACACTGCTAAACTTTTTTCTTTGCGTGTACATATGGCAGTACTTCGTGGTGCCTTGCATCATTCAGCACTGCATTTTATCATTTTAGCTCTGAAAGAATTTCTAGCTCTGTTATAAGGAATTTTAAGTTTACATTGCTGTCAGCACATATATTTAATGAAGCTTGCTTTCTTTTCCGTACAGCAGTTAAAATTTGTAGGTTAATGCACGGAAGCCATACTTGAGCTGTAATGCATACCATAGTTGCAGACTATCAGCTAATTAAACCAGTTGGTGCATTAATGTTGTCTAAGACTTTGCGCACGAAGGCAATTTTGTTTGCCTTCATAAGAAAAACGGCTGCTCTAGAAATGCACACCTCGTGCAACTGTTTTAATGGCAGCGGCGGAGTGAGGAATGAGTTTAAAAAAAATTGAGAGGGGGTTTATGAAAAACAGTTTTGCTCCGACCGACTTTATATACAGTGACCTCCCATGCTCGCCGATGCCAAATGTTTTTTTTCTCCTTGTTTGGCCTTTTTTAGTTCTTTCCTATGCCAGTGCACCAGCTTGTGCTGCTTGTGATCCCCATTGAAGCATTGTGAGCTATTTGTCCGGCCTGTTGTCAATGGTATTTCGCCTCCTCCTCAGTTTGTTGCACTTATTATAGGCTCATTGACACTGCACCAAGTACATCTGTGGGCTCGACAGTGTGCTTCAGTGAATCGCTTTCTAAATGCGAAAATATTACTTGCTATGTTGCGAAACGCTTGCACCCGGTCGGTGTCCACAGAATGCACATTCGGATATTGTCTGCAAAAAGCGTCCACAACAGCTGACAATTTCCTAATGCATTCCTAACATTCCACGTCACAGAATGGTGCGCACATCCATGGAATTCCATGGATGGTTGTTCCATGGCGTGGACCAGGAAGAAATAAACAAGAAGCACTTGGTGTGCACTGGTGCATATACTGCTGCAGAAAAAGAAACATTTGGCACTTGGTCAATTCCGATTTCCTTGCAACACGCTCCGTAAGACGTGCAACACAATAATAAATGTGCATTCAAATAAATTGCTCCCGCAGTCTTTGTTGGCCCTCTGCTTCAGTCGAGGCAGTGCCGCAGCAGCATGGATAGTGATTCTGTAATGAGTGGCTGCACCGAGTGCACTGTCAGGATTGTAGGCTATAGGCGGCATTGGCGGAACGCTCGACAACAAACCGAGCCATAAAAGACGCTGTCGCGCTCTCATCCTGTTAGAATATGATGAGATCCTGTGCAATTTTCTTGCGTTGCACTTTGAGTCAACCGAATGGTTTACTGTTGCATACAGCTGAGCAAGGCCAGCAGCGGCATGGCAAAAGCATTTTCTTTTTGTTTGGTTCTTATCGCTTTGGTATACGGGCATGGCTCAAAAAGATATCATGAAGATAACTATGTGTACGGTTCTCATCGCTGGCCCTGACCAGGGCCAACTCGTATACCCAACTTTGCCATTTGTAGGGCTGGCGAGCCACCTTGAGGACTGTGCTACATGAGTGGCACAGTTTATGTGAAAGACCCGCAGCCCCTGAAGAAGTTAGGATCAACTAGTGCTCCTGCAGCTGGAAAATTGCTATGCTCCCGCGCAAGAATGACGGCATTTCCCTGCTTTAAATGGCCAATTTGGAAATGGTTTGCACAAACTCAAGCGTTTCCTGTCAAATTTCACATGTGCGCAAATGACCGTCACGCCAAAAGAAAGCTTCTCCATGTAGAGCCAAGGTTAGTAAAGGTTATGAATGTTTGAATGAATGGGAATGCTCAAAAATTAATAATGGTAGTCGAGCCAGAAAGTCTGGTACCCGTGTGGTTTAGTTGTATACGTTGACTTTTTCATTGGTGAGAGTCAGGTCTGGACGAGCCATTGTATTCTAGGTGCTAACCGGTGATATACATACTAACTAGAACGGTCGGTTGTTATTGGTACAGGCACTGCATTTCGTGCCAACAGTCACTCTGTGAGCAAAGTGAAGCTGGTGAGGTTGGAGATTATTTAGCACCACCTGATGGAGTGCGCCGTCCCTACCCAGCAATTTTCAGCACGCTGGCCGTCATTGTCGCCGGCTGCCATGGGAAGGTCGCTATCTATGAAGCCAACCTGGTTTTAGCCGCAGCGCAGTAAAAAAAAAAAAGTGCAGAAGGAAAGATCCTTTCATTCATCCTCTTCACCTGACCATACACATAATCCACATGGATTATATGTGTATTGTTGTTGAAGTGCAGTTGCAGCATGCCAGGATATAATTTTGAATGGGTACATGTTTACCTCTCATGGCCATTGCTATTCTTTCTGGTGCCTATAGTTTTGTTTTGTACACCTCATTGTAACCACACAAATGGCGTGTACAGTGCATTTGTGTAAATAAAATTTATTTACAAGTGCGATTCCTTTTCTTGTGTTGCACCTTTTCAATATAGTTTGTATCTACTTGTCCAAGTGTCAGTCCTACGAGTAACCTTCATCGCCAGGTCCTGCCTAACAGATTAAAATGAAAATATGGCAGCAAAGCAAGTCATCAAACCTACTTTATTTTTCACTAAGTGCATACAGAAAATTTTCACCGAAGAACTATCTATTGGTCTGTACACTAGCTGGCCGGAAAGGCCTCCATGGAAGTATTACAAATTGAAGGAGCTCCCATTCGTAACATGACTGGGACAACAACTCGACCGAAATGTTACAGAGGTGGCACAACTTTGCACTGCTAGCAAGAGCGTTGCCTACCTGTCTGCTATTTTTGTCTGAAAAGGCAATATCTGGTGTACACCATGGTTTGCTCACTGTTGAAAACAATACCCCGAATTCTGAAAGGCTGCAATAAAATAACACTGGCCTTTCAAAGCAGCACTAAATTTTTGAGTCTTAATATTATAAAATCTGAAAGTAAAGGTCCTATATTGGTCTATGTAATTGAGCAACCCCGACAGCTGAAACTTATACCCTTTTTGTGTGTGTGGGTGGGGGGGGAGAGGCTTTGTTCAACTTGTGTGCCGAAGCTGCACATGCACCTCGAAGCACACCATATTGGGGGCTATGGATCAATTTTGACTACTTGGGGACCTTGAAATGTGCAGCAAAATCTCTACACAACGGTTTTCTTTTTTGCCTCTACCAGAAAAATGGCTGCCATGGCTGGGATTGAACCCACATCTTCGATCATGGCAGTGAAACATCCTAGCCGCTGGGCCGTTACAGTGGGTAGTACATAATGGTTTTAATTTAAACTGGATCTATTTCTTTTTAGCAGAAACGTAATTTAAAACAGAACAAAAAGTGCTTTTGGTAATTTTTGCTTGCATCAAAATACCTGCTAAGGTTCCCTACAGAACGCACAGCTCCTTAAGTTGTATCAAGCGATAGAACACATGGCAGATCCTGAAGACGTTGTTCAGAAGATCGCAAAATAGAGACCCACGATTAAGGCAAATGTGTTATCCAAACTTATATGGACCGAGCTTTCAAAATGTAAGTAGTGAGAAAATGCGATACCCTGGAACACATGAACGCAATAGCCTAGAAACTTCTAACAGCACCTCTAAAGTGAGTGACCTAGCGTTAATTATGCTGTGTTTTTCCTATTTTGATTATGCCTCAGGCAGGGCCACATTTAGTCAGGAAAGCCAGCTTGCAACTGTGACGTCCGGCTGGATATCACAGGTGCCACGCATGTATACCTCAGTTAACGCTATTTTGCTACTATAGAGAGCAAATGGCAGATTTATGCTGTACGCTTCTATCCGAAGTGCAATTTTTACCGTTCTAGGTATTCAAAATTTACGAACAGAGCTATAAAAGTTTGCTCTGCCATACAACATGCAATCCTTCAAGCTTCACCACAACGAACGCCTGTTCGTTGTGGTTTTGTGGCTTTTCTGCACGACAACTAAGCCTTGCAAGAAAGCCTAATGCAAGCAACACCTTGAGCAAAGCCAGAGTGGTAACTCTGCTGTACAGTAACTGAAGTGGAATGTTAACTGTGCAAAGTTAATAAGCCGGAAAGAAGTGTCCGGCCAATTGGATGGCATGAACGAGAAAATGAGTTATTACTTGTTGGCTATGCCTCGGTAGCATACTGGTCCTAGTAGGCATGCATAGCAAGGGCCTTATTTCAATGACTGGAGGGGCTGCAGCCCGTCAAATATACTTCTATTCAGAGCATGTTGAAGAACCCACATGTCTCCAAGAAAATGTGTGCCAAACTTTTTTCACTGCTCCAGTCTCTTATTCACCTTTTTTTTTCTCTACCATTTCTAAATCAGTGCACAAACTCTACATGTCAGGTTGTGATTAACCGATTTATCTTTTCTCTCTCTTTGAGCTCTGCTTTCAAAGCTGTAAACACGCTAAATCAATGATATTCAGTCGAACATATTTTATTCCATCTGCAGTCACTTTTTGTATTTGTGTGTGATTTGCGGCACAAAATTTGATATTTGTACACCCCTGCAAAAAGGCGTATCGCAGGAGTAGTAAATCTAATTTCTTTGAAGGAAGAGGAAGTTTTTTTTTCCCCAATCTGAAGCAGCGCACACAGCATGCTTTTTCTGTAAATTACATACCCTCCATTATAGAAAAAAAGAATTTGGCAGTCGTTTGACTTCAGTGTGTGAGTAGTAGCGCTTGAGCGGGGGAAGCACAGTTTGATTATCGTTCTGATTTTTTTTTTTTTTGTTCAGACTGACGAGTGTGACACTGAGCATTGATATCAGTTGAAATACTTTGCCTGTCCACCCGTGAGACTATTTCGCTTGCAGAGCCAATGCACTGCACGAGTACGAGGCAATAAAGCCGCAAAGGCCGGAACCCGGATATATATATATTGTAAGAAAACTAAGCTTGAGCTCCCCGCTTCTCACAGTCGGCGGCTGTCCTCTTTGCTGTCTTAGTAAATTGACCACTGGTTGTGCTCAGCTCTCTTTTCCCAAACCTTCACGCCTCTACTCCAGTTAAGACGAACTCCATGAATAGGATGAACAACACTTTTGCTTGTTTGCAACATCCACAACGCAAAAACCTCAGCTTAAAACAAATTTCTGGTAATACATATTTTTACGGTTTCTTCGAGTTTGTCTTAACGAGCGTCTACTGTATATATGCTCTACCCTGCTCTCCTTACTGTCGTTCTCTGTGTATCCTGTGCAGCTACAGCCCTTACTAAGTGGGCCCAGATGGAACCCGCTTGTCTTTAGCGTGTGAATGAGACGCAGCATAAGTTGCTCTTCCTTTGTTTTTTTTTTTTCTTTAAATGGCCAATTTGGAAATGCTTTGCACAAACTCAAGCGTTTACGTCGGAGGGGTTCGGCTTTTGAGGCACCAGACACTTGCATGAATATCTCGTGGTCAGCCTCCCTAGTGCGTGTGCACTAATAATACCCTGCCCTTGCCAATCCTCGAGTGGGCACGTGCCATTCTTCAGCACACTTGCACACAGTTTGTCGTAAGAAGCATGCTAAGCTCGTTGTTAAGTGTGTGATGAGACACCCTTGACTTGACAAGTTTACATCAGCCAAATGACCTAAAGTATTAGAGACCATTTGAAAACGTGCACTTTCGGTAGAAAATTACCCAGGCTGTTTCATTGCAAAGGCTGTAATTGTGTACCCAAATTGATAAACAAAAATAGCAGAAGGAAGCTATGGTGTAATGGCACATTAAGTTTGTATCAAATGAAGGAGAATAATATGTGAGAACCCTCTTTATCAATCTACTCTAAAGAATGTGCCTTCTTAGATAAGTTCTTTTTGTGTGTGCTCTGGTCGAATGCTTGTGGCCTTTTGTTATTGCTTCTCTCATACATGATGGACATACCCTAAATAAATCAGTTGCAAGTAGCGTACGTCCTGTTAGTTCAATCCTGGGTGATTTGGTATAAAACAGCGCCTCATCCTAACGCCAAATACAAGCATAAAACAGCGCGGCACTTTTCTGCTGTGTATGTCTTTGTACCTACCTTGCTTAAATTAATAAGCTATGCAGGCATCATAGTGGGTAGCACAAGCCACATGCAGTAACTAGAGCTTCTATGTACAGTTAAAATGCCTTGTCCGTTTCCTTGTTCACCCTTCGCACTAACTTAAGATTACATGCTTTTTTAGATTCTTCTAAACGGAACACAGATGCTGGCACACGTCAAATTATGCAACGACTAAAGATCCCACAGGCTAGAATACACTACACATTCAAACAGACTTGACAAGCTGATACACTCCAAACATACCGAAGCGGAGCTTGCAGGCTCTATTAGAATGAGGTTATTCATAGAAGTCCTGAGTAATTAGTCACTAGGCATATTCCATCACAACTACGAGATAAAAGTGACGGCCGGAAGCACGCCGGCTAATACACGAAGAAGCACAGGCACCAATGTCGAAAGCTTGCAGGGAGCGTAAAGCTCGCCTTCCACTCTCCGATTCCTTGGCACAAACGGGTGGCGGTGCTGCACCAAATGCACCAAGGTGAGCCAACTTCACACAAGGATCGCACGGAGAACACTCAGCAGCAGTTTGATGAAAGCAACCAGCAAGATGGGCACATTTCCGGCGCTGCACAGTGGAGATCGGCTTCTTCTGTAGATCGGCTGATGCGCGATACCCGCTTCTAGGTTCTGTAAAGCTGGGCCGTGCTAGGCAGCATCACAGCAGACCGCAGCGACTAAAACCCACGACCGGAGCCGGTCGTGCTAAAACCCGCCCGCAACACGGTCGTTGTTCCGGGCGCGTTGCAAGTGTTGCCAGCATAGCCATGAGGGGCAGCGTCCAGCGTCGGTCGCGGTCGGAACAAATCAGTGTTGCCAGCACGCGTTTCTCGAGTATGCTGGCAACAACGTCCGGTCGGCGGGCGGGTTTTAGTCGCTTCGATCGCGGAGGCCGTGGTTCGCGGTGATCAACAGCCGGTTCGCGCGCAAGAACAGGTGGGGGCGCTCGCATCGCGCTCTCTCGCCGCGGTCATATGTCGTTCGCGCGTGCTCCGGTCGCTAACATCTGTGGCGTGATCGTGACGGCAACATCACGCGTTCTTGTGGTGGCGCTATTTTGGCGCTATAACACTCTCTCGCGAGGGGCATTGGATTGGATTCGATTGGATTGGCTTAGATTGGCTTGACTTGACTTGGCTTGGCTTGGATTGGTTTGGACTGGATTGGATTAAAGTGGATTGTGTTGGATTGTGTTGCGTCATAGCCGCGCCATGTTGCGTCATAGCCACTCCACGTTGCGTCATAGCCGCGGCAGGGGGTTCACGGCACGTTTCACGTTTCACCAGCGACTTCATCGACAATGTCTACGCTGGAAGGCAACAATTACAACAACAACCAATACATAATCCATACGACTTGCAGGCGCGCCCCCCGCGGAAATGCTCTGCATTTGATCGTGCCCCTCGCGAGGGGGATGTTTTTTTCTTTTAATATCACGTTTCATAGTTATACAGACGGTTGCGTGAGTTGGTGGGTGTTCATGCTGAAGTGGTACAGCGCAAACAGACGAAAAGCAGAGGAAGAAAGCGCAGGACAGGCGTCCGTCCTGTGCTTCCTTCACCTGTCCTTCGTCTACTTGCGCTGTACCACTTCGACATGAACACGTTTATATCGCCGTGAAAGGGAAGAATACTATTTTGAGGACGGGGACTCGAACAGGTGCAAACAATGTTTCGTGTAGAGAATGCTATGTTAGTTGAAACCGCCAAAACGAAAGTGAAAACAAAAATCACCGTTTTTTTTGGGCAACGTGGGCAGTTAAGCGGAAAGTTGCTTTATTACTTGCAATAAATCGATTATTTTGCTATGGTAATGGCTACTGTTCTGTGTTCGTTTCTGCATACGCGGATGGCGGAGTTGCGGAGGGGGCGGGGGGCTCCTGCGGATTGCGAACTCGTAACAATAAGCTCGTTATAGGCGGGTTCGGGTATATCGAACTATTGGATATATCGAACTAATCGCGGTGCATATTGCAGTTCGCTATAAACGGGTTTGACTGTATTACAGTGATATGTTGGCTTTGGCTCCGCGGAAGAGCGCAAGGGAGCAGTGGTGGGGTCCCTTTATAAATCAATAATTATCGGGGGGCTCGACCTGCAAGGGCGGAGGCCTGTGCCTCGAAAGTGTCGAGTTCTCGCCTGTTCCAATGAAGGACATATCCATTACAGGTGTTCTGTGTCATAATCTTCGGCAGGAGCTGAGCAGAAATTCCGCCAATAAACTCGCAAATACCCTCGTGTCAAGACCAGAAAAACAGCAGCGTTGACATGCCGCGAAATGCCGCATCAACGGCGGCCCAACGGGCTGAGCGATGCATTCGATGCATAGGTGCGCACTGCCGCCTGGCGGAGCGCGGGGGAACCAGCCCGTTTACAAAGTTTGGGTGGGGTGCGCGGCGATTGGGACGGCCGGAGCAAAACGCGCGCGGGGGAATCTCGGAGTCCATATGCTTCGATCAGGGGTTTATGCAGAATTTTGATTTAGGGGGGGGGGGGGGGTGTCGGTGGGATGTTTGGGGGTGTGTTGTGTAAATCCCTAGGCAGGGTGCTTGTGGTTGCGGAATCTTTTTTTTTTTTTTTGGGGGGGGGGGGGGGGGGGTGTCGAAGTTCTTCTGGGGGGGTGTTGGGGGGGTTACTGGGGTGTGTATAAATCCCTGGCTTCGATAATCTATATCACCGAATAACCGAAAGAAAATCTAAAATTATCACCGGATGCAGAATTGATGTGTCTGACTTTCGTTGAGCTGAGACAAGTGACAAAAGACATGATCAGCATAAAATATTGGGATAAAATCACCGAGGTGAACCCAAAAAGACCAGTTAAGGGAGGTGGAAAATATAAATATTCCGGATTTTTTATCAGGCTGAGAGCCATCTCTATAAATTACAGCACCTGGCTGAATAGAGGACAAATAGTGTAGGAGGAGAGGGGAGAGGCAACAAACATTTTTAATGGCGAGCTCATTGGTGCAAGGAGAGCACCGGCCATTTGAGGACCGTCCTCGAGTCCGGGAGCCCTGGTCCTTGCTGGATGCTCGTGCGCTCTCTATTGGCATGCGCTGGATCGAGAGGTCCAAGCTGGACAGCCGGTCCACCCACTGCTCGTGCTGAGACGGGGATTGGGTGCGAGGAATAGGGATTTATGTATGTATTATCATACTCTTAAGGACCGGAGGCATTACCGAGAGGAGTGGTGATTATTACAAATAAATTCGTTGACAACATCCTTGAAGTTAGTGGCGTCGGTTGTAGCAGTGATGGAAGCTGAGAGATGGTTCGAGTCATTCGTTATTCGTGGTAAAAACGAATCAAAATGACAATTGGTGCCACATGCGGGAACTTCAACCTTGAAACGATGATCTGTGCGCGATGATATGTATGAGGGTGGGAAGATTAGCTCATTCCTGAGGGTCTCATTAGAGTAATAAATCCTTTGAAAAAGACACAAGAGAAAGTATTTACGACATAACTCTAGGTTCGGCAAGGGTTAGTTTCATCGACGATATAAACACTTGAATGACGAGAAAAATTACAAAGAATAAAATTTACACCATCTTCCCGCGAGGGGAACCATGGGGTAGATGCAACGCATCGGGGGTTGCCGTTGCGTTTCCGTTATGTTAGCGATGTCAGCGTGTGGATTGCTGTCGTTGTGTATCCTATTTACGCAGCATGTTCACCCCCGATGAGTCGCATCTACCCCATGGTTCCCCTCGTGGGAAGATGGTGTAAATTTTTAACCGATCGCAAGCTGCGCGCTAACGCACAGCAAGCACGGCGACGGGAGCGAGCGCAGCCGAGCGCAAGCTCCGCGCTGACCGCGCTGACACACAGATGGCACTGCGGTGAGCGCGGCGGAGCGCGCAGCTGCTGCGGCGAGGAGAATGGGGGAGGGATGCGGGCTACGCCGCGACAACGACGCGGGACAAGGCCAGTTAAAGAGATGCGTTGCATCTAAAACGAGAAGCTCGATTTTGGATAGGTTTAAAAGTTTTTGATACATACAGTAGAAGGGTCCAACGTAGAGCATGCATATTCAAGTTTAGGCCTTACAAAGATTTGTACAAAAGCACCTTGACAGCTGGAGCTGCCGATGAAAAATTACGCTGCTAGAATCCGAGCATGCGGCTGGCATTAGTGTAAATGTAGTTTATGTGCCTTCCAGGCAAGGTTATCATATCACATCAATTGCCATGATACATGGTAGATGGGAGTGCGGCGGGAAAAAAGCTGCTCGTAGGCAGCTTGACCAGCCATCATCCTCCGATTTATTCGTAAAATGTAAATGCCAAGATACTTGTACGTGGAGACACTTTCTATGGCTATATCGATGCTGTACTTAGGAGGAGCGGTCTTCTTACGGCACGTGAAACACGCATTGTCTTGCACTTACTAATACTGAGCTTCATTTGTGATTTAGAGCACCATGATGTTACTACTTTAATATATGATTCAAGAGTATCGCAGTCACCGGGATTCGAAATAACGCGATATAGAATACAATCATCGGCGAAGAGCCTAATTGACGATTTAATTTGGCCCGGGAGATCATTAATATAAATTAAAAACAATAGAGGTTCTAAGACAAATCGCTGAGGTGCTCCAGAGGTTACACGAGCAGTACGGTGAAGCAGGTGAAGCAGAGCGGTGAAGCAGAGCCTGGCTCTGCGGTGAAGGAGAGAGTAGCGGCACCTGATTGACGTGTCTGCACAGTGAAATGCCGATCGCGGCGGCCGCAGTTTCTTCACCCGCGGCAGATGCCGACCTAAAGCCCCTCCATCACGGACGAGAGCACTATGGAGGGGCTTTGCCGCTAGCTTAACCTATGACGAGCGCTTGTGACATTATCTGGCCACGCTAGCAAGCCGCGTTTCCCCTTCTGTATTGTTCTTTCTCAGTGGCCACGGCGGCTAAAGCATTAAAAACACTGAAGTGAATTTGTCAAACTACTATTATCGTTTCCATTGCATAGACTGGCTCAAATAAACACACTTTTCATCGTTTATGCGGTCGATAAAGCAGTATGGTTAGTTTATAAAGGCTGAAAGAAGAAAAATACCACGAGACATTTGCGGCGGCCGCAAGAACTAACAACAGGGACGCGCATTCAAGTTGCGATGTGATTGGACGATGTACAAGATTAGAATTTAAACCAGTTTCGGTTTCGGTTCTGTGCAACAACATGCTTGGTATGGTGGCTAAAGGCCACCATATGCTTGGCATCCGACGTTTCGGTCGGATGCCAAGCGTTCAAGATATCTCAGGATCGATATCGGCATACCGCGCTTCTGCCCTGTTCTCGGCTGTAGAATGCGCCAGATAAGCCTGCCAGCAACGCTTAGAATTGTAACGTTTACTAGCCGAGGGGTATGCAGCCGCTAACCATGTACACCTAACCTGCGAAGTAAAAGGCGTGCTCGCATCACGTCGGCAGTCGGCTTATTCAACATTGTGCCCTCAAGCTATCGGTGTTTATGTCAACACCATACCAACGAGAACTCCGTGCCCCATACGGGCACCTTGTGTATTGTTGGTGGCGGTATTGGCAATACCGCGACACCGAGCCCCACCAACCGTGGCGATATGTTGAGAGGTAGTGGGTAGAAGTTTCGAAAGGTGGCCGTTGAGTCTTGGTCAAGCTACGGCCGATAGGCTCCCTGTCTGCATGTCTACGTAAACCAGGCAGGGAGCTCTGGGACCTCACTGGCCATCAGGGTAAAGTCCGTGAAGAAAGTACCCCGGTCCCCCACTTTTAACAGCAGAGCTAGAGCTTTTCGTTCCGCCGTCCAGACTTACTGGAAAAAATACCAAGAAAAAAATTGCCTGGCTTAACTCCGCTCATCCTGGATATGCAAAGCGAAAGCTTGGCTTCTTTAATTTAGCTGAAATTATTATACTATTCATTCAAAGCCTGCCTTTGTTTATTGTTGTGGTCCGGCCCAGCCCGCTTCCAGCGTTCAGCTAGAACGCTGGATGGTCAGACGCCGGGTGGTCAGACGGCTGGTCAGCTCGGGATGGTCAGACGCCGCTTACCGTCGACGGCTCAAAGCCTCCACCAGCGACGCGCTCGAAAATGACGGTCCGGGCTCGCTCATTCATGGCTAAGCCCGCATGCACACGGCAAGTCAAGCACGAAGTGCGAACCCGCTGCAGACAGCGCATGCGCCAAGCCAGCAGCGGTGGCGGAAGCGGCGAATCAGCGCCTCTGCGGAGTATGGCCCAGTGAGTCACGTTATGCGTATAGCTGCGGTCAAATGAAGGTCTAATCTGCCGCGACGACGAAACCGCTTGACAAGATTAGTGTAACGGTTTGCTTTCAAATGCTGAGCGAACGTGAGCGTGTGCCTCGTGAGGAGCGCCTGGCGTCGGTCATTTCAACCTTCGAGAACACTCTGCCCAGCGTTTGTCGCGTGATCTTTCACGTGCTGTTCTTCTCGCCAGTTCACATGTGTTCTTGCCTGAAGTGGGCAGCACAGACGCCGAGTTTGTGTTACATATGCCGAGCATGCACTAGAACGTTTCAGCTAGTCCTACATATGCCGCGGGTTCTAGTGCATGCTAGCACAGTCCACTTTGGGAGAGATGTGAAAGCCTGCGAACAAAGCGATCCAGGCCTGCGAACAAAGCAATCCAGGCCTGCCAGTCACAAAGAACTTTCAGCGGCAAGTTCACAAATCCACGTGAGGTGCAACAGCCGGGTCTCCAACGAAGGGAAAGGGGCCGCCAGCTCTGCTGTTTCTTCAGTGCAAGCTGGGCCAATTTTCGTTCAGACTGCATTAGTGTAAAAACAGAAAACACTGTTGCCAGCAGGTTTGGTTACTGATCTCGCTCCGCCAGACGCCGCTGCACCACCGTGGTAAGCTGCATTGGCGGGTCGAGGT
Source organism: Haemaphysalis longicornis (assembly GCF_048455015.1). Classification (NCBI taxonomy): domain Eukaryota; kingdom Metazoa; phylum Arthropoda; class Arachnida; order Ixodida; family Ixodidae; genus Haemaphysalis; species Haemaphysalis longicornis. The sequence continues at coordinate 83,746,906 of NW_027526203.1, read as the reverse complement.
TTTTGCACTTGATCTCACCCCCACTCATTGGCGGATCCAGAGGGTGGGTCCGGATGTCCTGACCCCTCCCTTAATTTTCGAATTTAAACCTCCAAGACGACCACTCAGGTCGCAGAAAAAGGTGAATTGATGTCTTGTTGTATTCCTTGTGTTTTGCTTTCCCGAAATTTCATTGAATAAATAAAGCTCCTCCTCCTGCTCCTCCTCCTCCTTCTCATCATCATCATCATCATCACTGATAGGAGCTGACCCCCCTCTCAGAAAAATCCTGGATCCGCCCCTGCCCCCACTGCTTACTGCACACCCACCGCGTTGCTATAGCAATGGAGGAGTGACTGTGGGAGCGTTGTCTGCTGTGACAAACCGGCCACAAGTAATGCCCACAGTGGGTGCAGGTCCGATATACGCTTCAGCGCCGCCGTAAGCTTCTTGCTGAAACGCTTCAACCGTGCATCTGCAAGGCCGAAGTAGTGGGCAGAACCTTGGACAAGAAGAAAGCTGGACCCCTGCAGGTCGTCTGCCAGCCGTACCACTGCATCTTCAAAAGCAAGCTGTGCCTGTGCTAACAAATCGCAACAAGCGGGGCCCAGTCTCACACACAATTTCAGCAGGATGCTGCACAATGACATTTATAGAGACAAGAGCAACACGTGGGACCACAGCATTCTGGATCTGCAAGCTAAAAAAAAAATTGGCCGCGTATCTGCTCCTTTCGTTGCAAATGTTGACACAAGACGATAGTCAACTGGCGCCCCTGGCAAGTGAATGAATGCATCCTTTCTCTTTCCCGCGCACCTCTCATGCTGTTCCTCTCCTGGCTCGTTCCTTCCACGATAACACGCTAAAGGTTCGCTCAAGTAAATTTAAATTTACCACGTCCCACTGCTCCAAGTCGGGTGCCTCGATGCCAGCGCTGCCGTACTGTGGAGACATGCGTGAATCGAGGCGCCATACTACGTTTATAGAACCACGTTGCCCTACTGCACGAGCATTCCAAGCGGAACGCGAAACCTATCTAGAGGAACCTTTCGTTGCTGTTGTCGTTTGATTTTTTTAGAATTCCACCAGGTAGCGGGGGCAACAGCAGGCAACAGTTATCTGCAGTTGATGTAGTATTTTATTTGCTCTCGCAAAAAGAAGCATCTGTAAATTATGAATAAAGGAACACTGCAAATACCACTCGTATTGATTTTCGGCCTTATATTTGCGTAATGTCCTGCTCTTGTTCAACAATGTTGACAAGTACGAACATTTAGATTGTTCAGCAATGTTGACAAGTATGAACATTTAGAACACAGCATTTGCTTCCGGCTGGCTGAATCGAGTGACAGACAGAGAGCGAGCGAGAGAGAGAGAGAGAGAGAGAGAGAGAGAGAGAGAGAGAGAGAGAGAGAGAGAGAGAGAGAGAGAAAGGCTTTATTGGTGTCCTGCGAACAAGGAGAGGTAAGGGCCATGCAGGGCCTTCCTCCCCCCGCGACTTAGGTCGTCCTCAAAGCAAGGGCCCGCTGGCTTCCGCGCGGTCGGTTCCCGCGGGCTCTCGGGGTGGAAGCCCCAAGAGCGCGCGCCGGGACCTCCCTGCGCCTCTGCCGAGCAAGGGCGGCCTTGAGCCGCTGGATCTCTTGTGCTTGCACGTCGGGGTCATAAGTGTTCATGGCACTAGTGGTTCGAGCGGGCAAGTCCTTCGAGGCACTCGCCTCCACCGGGTTGAGTTCACAGTCCCACAGTAGGTGGGCCAAAGTCGCACATGACACGTTGCACACACTGCACAACTCCGACTCGTACACTTCCGGGCACACGTGCCGCGCCAGCATCGGCGTCAGCACCGAGTTCGTCTGGAGCTGCCGGTACAGTACCGCGTCTTCCCTGCTGAGGCGGGGACGTGGGGGCGGCCGAAGCCGGCGCCCCGCACGGTACCACTGCAGGATGTCTCCGTAAGCCACCAAGGGTTCCATCTCTAGTTCCTCTGGCCGTCCCTCTGCCGCCTGCGAGTCGCGGGGAGGCGCCGCGCGGCCCGTGAGTTCGCGCGCGACGGCGTCCGCAGTCTGGTTGCGGTTTGGGAAGCCGCTTCCGCTCGCCTCCGCACCCGCGTGTGCCGGGAACCAGCGAACTGTCGTGACGGTCTTCGGGGCCGAGGACCCCGCACTGCACTGTAACATTCTCACTGCACTCGCGCACACTGAGTCCTTGAGGAAGTTCGTGATGGCCGTGCGCGAATCGCTGAGGATCGTCGTGCAGCCGGCACCCGTGAGCGCCAGGGCGATCGCCGTCTCTTCGGCTTGGCAGGTCCTCTTCGCTCGCACGCTGCAGGCGCTTCACAGTTCTCCCGTGGTGGCCTTCACCGCCACGGCTACGTAGGTGTCCTTTCTGTCGGGGTACTGGGCCGCATCCACGTAGAGCGCCCCCGTGTCGTTCGCGTGCGTCTCGGGCAGCGCGCGCGCCCTGGCCTCCCTCCCACCACGGTTGTGGTCCGGGTGGATGTTGCGGGGAAGCGGCAGGATACGCAGGCGCTCCCGCACCGGTTGCGGCAGCCGCGGCGTCTTCGATGACTCCTGCTCTTCTCGTAGGTTGTAGCCGACTCTCGCGAGGATCTCCCTCCCCGCCACCGTCGTTGACAGACGTTCGAGTTGCGCCGTCCTCTGGGCCTCGCTGACCTCCTCCAAGGTGTTATGGAGGCCCAGCTCCAGCAATCTCTCCGTGCTGGTGCTGGCCAGCAGGCCCAGCGCCGTCTTGTATGTTTTCCTGATGGCCGCATTGATCTTGTCACGCTCCGGCCGCTTCCAGGGGCGGAAGGCTCCGGTGTACGCCACGTGGCACATTGCAAACGACTGTATGAGCCTCAGGAGGCTGGCCTCCTTCATGCCGCTGTGCTTGGTGGCGAGGCGCTTGATGAGCCTCGTGGCAATGCCGAGTTTCGTAACTATACGGTCGGCCGACGTGCCGTTGCAACGACTGGCCTCCAGATACATCCCCAGCACCCGCAGGGTGGTGACTCTCGGAATGACGGTGCCGTCCCGCGTGCGCACCGTAATCACTCGAGAATCCTCCTCTCCTTTCTTGCGATACCTTCCCGGGGGCGGGACTAGCAGGAGTTCCGACTTCTGCGGTGATCACCTCAGGCCGGTGTCCGTCAGGTAGTCTTCGATGGCATATACCGCCGTTTGCAGCACTTCCTCGATGTGGCCGTTACTTCCCCCGGGGACCCACAGGGTAATGTCGTCTGCGTATATCGTGTAACACACCCGCGGGTCCGCCGAGAGTCGCCGGGCCACCCCGATCATCACCAAATTAAAGAGCACCAGCGAGATCACCGAGCCCTGAGGGGTGCCTACGCTGCCCAGTCTCTTCGGGTCCAGGCAGAGGTCCCCCGCCTGTATTTCCACCGTCCTGCCCGTCAGGAAGTCTCGAATGTACTCGTACGTCCTCTTCCCCATGTTGAGGTTGGAGACCTGTCTCACTATGGCCGAGTGGCGGACCTTATCAAATGCGCTCTGCAGGTCGAGGCCCAGCACCGCCTTGTTGTCCTGCGTCGGTATCGACGTGTCGAGGATGTCGTGTTGTAACAGCAACATTGCGTCTTGCGTGCTGAGCCTCTCCCTGAAACCGAGCATGGTGTTCGGATAAAGGCCCTCCTCTTCCAAGTACCGCTGCCACCGGCTGTTGATCACGTGCTCCAGGACAGACAGACAGACAGACATACAGACAGGCAGACCAAAATTTTCCCGTTCAAGTAGCCCAAGAAAGACTATCGTCTTTAAAAAGTGGACAACGTCACATTAGGTATTTTCCTATGTGGCGTCATTTTAATCGAACAATCTGGGTGTCGCGCCTTCTATCCCGATATACTTGTATGTTTCGTGGCTTGCTGATAGATGGGTCGTAAGTGCAGTGCACATGTTATATATACACACACGCATGTGTATATATGTGACGCGTATGTGTGTATTTGTATGTCTATACGTATAGGACACTTTTCGGACCAGTGTTGTTCCTTTGGTTTTTATGTGCCTGGTTTTCAGTTCTAGATCGCTGATGTGCTTAATTTATTTTATGCATAAGGCTAGGACAGTTCTTTATCATCCACCCATCTCAAAGGGAGAAGCCCCATAATCATCATCATCATTGCGATAAAGATTGATGCATGGTTACTAAAAGAACGTTGCAGCATTCATATCGGATGCACAAAAATACCTCGGTAGCATGACCACGCCTGCGTTAGAACAAACTTTGATGAACTTGTTTGACCTCACTTGCCTCTTGCCGCGTGGCCCTCGCACCAATTTTCTCGCAAACCGGTGGCCTTTTTATTATCTTAAGTGTAAGTGGGGCGCCCGCCACCTCAATGGTATGTGCCAAGTTGACCTACCTGCATTGGGCAGCCGCATTGTTCGCACTCAAGTAGTGGAGCTTGTTGAGTGGAGACAAGTGCGGTGGACGTTGCGGGGTGATGAAGGGGCACGGGAGGTCAGCACATCCGATTTTCAGATGCGTCCGGCTGGGCCGGTGGCCATCTGCTTCGATTTGGGAGCCTTCGAAACCCATTCTGCGGACCCTCCCCGCAGTCGTTTTGCGCTAATGTGGGAAAACCGAAAACCAAGGCTAATCCCCAATATTGCGAGGGAGGTGGACAGAACTCTTTTGCTGACAACTCGCAGGCAGGTCAACCATGAGAGGTGACAGGAGATGCACAGGCAGAACAATGGTAAAGAAGGTGTTGGTAGTACGGGCTTGGTGAAAACCATGCAGATAATGATTGGTCGCCACCAACGGACATAATAAAAATAGCGGGCCAGTTGGTACATAACTGAGTCACAAACAGCGCAGGAACGAGATGAAAGGAAGATCACACAAACACGGCGCTGACTAACAACTGAAGTTTATTGTCGCGTACAGGCAATAAATAGGAAAAGACAGAAAACACGTGATATACAAATCTAGGAATGACAAATACAAAAGGTGCAAAAAATATACAAAGACGACAGTACCTGCTGTGGTACAATGATCTGTACTACTGCTATACTTGCAGCAACCAGCAAAATTTATATCGCAGCTTCCACACAATTTCTCCTAGCTACCAAGAAATTCGATTTCTTTCCCAGTAAGGGCGACGGAGGGTGTGCTGATGCAATCCTTTTTACGGTTGTATATTTCCCATGCTTCTCTGATCTCCCGCCGTAGCCTGTCCTGATACCCGGCAACCACGTGGCACTGCTCAAACGAAGCACGCGTGCGATGTAAAAAATGCAAAAAAAGCAAAAGATGCAACAGGGAGCACGCTCGCTGCGCACATTGTAAACTGCTCAGGTTGCTCGCCTTCGTTTGAGCAGTGCCACGTGGTTGCCGGGTATCAGGACAGGCTACGGCGGGAGATCAGAGAAGCATGGGAAATATACAACCGTAAAAAAGATTGCATCAGCACACCTTCCGTCGCCCTCACTGGGAAAGAAATCGAATTTCTTGGTAGCTAGGAGAGATTGTGTGGAAGCTGCGATATAAATTTTGCTGGTTGCTGCAAGTATAGCAGTAGTACAGATCACTGTACCACAGCAGATATTGTCGTCTGTATATTTTTTGCATCTTTTGTATTTGCCATTCCTAGATTTGTTTACCACGTGTTTTCTGTCTTTTCCTATTTATTGCCTGTACGCCACCATAAACTTCAGTTGTTAGTCAGCGCCGTGTTTGTGATCTTCCTTTCGTCTCGTTCCTGCGCTGTTTGTGACTCAATAATAAAAACCTTTTCGGCCTTTATAATGAGGGAAACCTAGGGGACTGTAGAAGTGGCTGGCCGAGAAATCTTGGAAGAAATTTTTGGGGGTTATAATTGGCATCACACCACAAGGTGATCAGGAACGTTGATCCAAAAGCAATCCAAAGGCGGGTGAAAGAAGACACAGGTGATGTTGGATGTGGATGCAGCCAGTTGCATGCAATCGCAATGAAATGCTTTTGGTATGAGCACGAGTTTTATTTGAGATCAAGTAACGGGGGAAAAGGCTGCAAGCTATCACACAAGCCAGCAGTTTGGTGAAAAGTCTTCTTTGCACTTGCCTCAAGTATAACAATACGAAAAATATTTTGCTTAGATAAAGCAATAGTGCACTGCAAAGGAAACAACAAATCAGTCACAAAACAAGATAAATGCTTATAATAATCTTGAAACCATCAGTTTCTCAAGTCCGTACTTTTGCTTTATATCAAGTTGACACGGTAAACTGAAGCAACAAACAATTGCTCCTTTGCAAAAAATTAGAATAAAAAAATTACGGCCACCTAGCACTGCACAACTCAATAAATTTGAGCCTTAGCTAAAACTTTCATGGTGGTGAAGGTTGAAACGTGAGCAATTTCAGCAAGTAACAGAAGCGTTGCAAAAAAAGCAAGTGCAATACAATACGGAACTGTCCGTGCAGTTTCAAGAAATTTTGACCTGACAATGCATGTCACACGTAGACCTTTGCATCCACTTGATGTGGATAGCGCCGGATTTTCGACACGAGCCATACAAGGCATGTAAGGCATGTCCTGTCTATTTGAATAGATTACCATGGCATCAGATGCATGGGAAAAGAGGATTATTTCGAGCAAGGCCAACCCTTTTCTACAGACTGCAAACCACGTTTGCCAATACTCAATCACAGCTGCTCAGGTTGGACGAATCCTTCGCCAGTGTGCAGTACAGTTAGGGATGACGCCCACTTCCTCTTGGGCAGCGTGCAACACACCCCTCAATGATGAAATCTTGTGGACATCAGGTCAAGTTTCCTTTTCGCTTCATGCACTGCGTACTCCATGTTCTATCATTGTGGCTGAAAGTATAAATTGGATGGTGGGTGTGTTAGGTTACTGTTCAGTATATTCACGACAACGGCTACAGAAACCAATGTAACATGATCTGCCAAGTTGTGAGGATACTGAGGCAGAGAAAGTGCTGACAACTCTGCAAGGCTAGTCGATGGACGCTACTAAGCAACAAAACCAGTAAAAAATATATTTATTACAGAGATCAGTAATGCAGAAGACCTCAATAAAGTATTTTTTTGTCCATCTACAAGACATGCTTCTCGCTCTCAGTGGTTAACCAACTCAGATGTATTCCTCTGTTGTGTATTTATGCAAAATTTGCTCACTCAATTTGAGCAATCCTATCAGCCAGAGCCAACGTTTTTAGATTAGGTCAGTTGGCAAAGAGCGCGGCCTTCCAGTACCGCGGCGCGGGCCGGTGCTGCCGCCGACCAGGCGGTGGCGCTGCGCTAGCGTTGAGATTAAAGTTCCTCTATATAGCTCTATAACTCTAGTTGAGATCGGCCTCGGCGCGTCGTCTGCTACTTCTTGCTTGGAAAGGCGCCGGTGAACAACCACCGCACACCGTTAATGTTCTTCTTTGACATGCGAAATCCAACTTTAGCTTTACAAGACAAGAGCTTTACATTTTTATCGACATTATAACGAGAAACAAGCTGTACTTAAGGGCACACGTGGGTCGAAAAAACGCGTTTAAAAATGTGCCGATTTTTTGTTTTCCCTTGCATTATCATCTTTGATTATCCTTTTTTCATGGGTAAAAACATGAAAACGAAATACGAACGAGAACTTAGTGAAACATGTGTCTGAATGACTCGCGGTGACGCAAGAAATTGCGCAATCAAGCCGAATTTCGGCCATGTTTGAGAATTTATTCCGCACACACAAGGAATGGGACTACAACTTTAACTCTAAGAAAGGAGGAAACATTTTAACCGCAGCAGAATACTACGACTTTATATACATCAATGAAATCGAAACCCCAACGCGTAACGGTAACTGCCGCTCCAGGGACACATGTCCCGACCTAACCTTCACTAGAGGATGGGACAAATGTACTACATGGATAAATACCAAAGAAAACCTGGGAAGTGACCATGATATCATTCGCATCACTACCAAAACCAGTTGGTGCAAAAATAAATGCAGGAAACAGAAAATTACTGACTGGGACAAATTCAGAACAGCCCTCAGCAGCGAGTGCCCAGACGACTACATTCATGACATAGACGAATGGAGCAGTAAAATCTTAGATGAACACAACAAAGCAACCAAAGCCGTCTCAAAAGATCAAACCTTCGCCTGCATTGACAGATACCTAGCGATAAAAGAGCCAAACTAGTTAAAAGATGGAAAAGACAGAAAAGCAACAAGGTTCTGAAAAGACGGATCAAGAACATAACAAAGGCAGCTAGAGAACACGCAGAGAGACTCTCCAGACAAAACTGGAACGATTTCTGTGACACCCTGAAGAACACTCTTAGCACATCCAAAACATGGAACATCATCAAAAGTCTGCTACACCCAGAGGGCACAAAACGGGAGAGTAAACACAACCTGAAAAGAGTTGCCCACCTGTTCAAGGGTGCAAACGAGCAACTCATCCATGCCGTGAAGGAAAAATTTGGATTTAATAGTCCAATTGAGGCAACAAACAAAAGGTACGAAGGTCCGGCGAACGAGACTCTAGATCGCCCCATTACTAAACAAGAAGTCTTCGCAGCCATAATGGGAACAAAAATAAAAGGAGCAGCCGGCAGAGACGGAATAATCAACTGTATAATAAGAAACTTAGGTGACCGACAATTAGAACAGCTCACCAAATACTTCAATAAAAAAATCTGGATACCCGGTACAATACCACCATCCTGGAAACACTCCGAAATAATAACCATACCGAAGTCAGGCAAGCCCCCTGACATTGGTAACTTGAGGCCAATCTCACTAACCTCATGTCTGGGGAAACTTTTGGAAAAAATCATAACCAATAGGCTTTCCAAACATCTCGAAACGAAAAACTCATTCCCCCACTGCATGATAGGCTGCCGGAAAGGCCTAGCTACACAGGACGCTTTTATCCAACTCCAGCACGATATCTTCAAAAAGAAGGAAGAAGAGGAACTATTTATCCTGGCACTAGACCTCAAAGGAGTTTTCGATAACGTAGCACACGACTCCATATTGACAGCTCTAGAGAGGCTAGAATGCGGGGATTGAACATTCCGCTACGTGAAAGCATTTCTGTCTGACAGAACGGCTACCATTTGCATTGGAGTCTCACGAAGTCAGATCTCTTTGACATGCCCAACAAAGGCACACCACAGGGATCTATCATCTCACCGCTTCTCTTTAACATCACTATGATATGAGATAGCAAAAAGAATCACAAAATACGACCAACTCGGGGCTGCAATTCACGCGGACGATATCACCCTATTGACAAAAAAAGGCAACAGAAATAAAAAAATACAAACGCTGCAAAACGCAATCAATTAAATCAGAACTTGCGGCCAACAACGGGTTGCAATGCGCCCCTGAAAAATCAGAGCCAGTCATAGTATTCCCCTTAGGCCATGAAAAGCAAACGTTACTCTACATCGACTCGAAACCAATCCCTGAGAGAAGCCAAATCTTGGGCATGGTAATCCAACGCAACAACGGAGCCGACGAAACTCTAAAAAGAGTCGCCAAAACCACCCAACAATTAGCCAAGATTATAAGATGAATCACCAGAACCCGAAACGGAATGAGAGAAGAGGACACGCTGAAGATTACCCAAGCCCTAATAATTAGCAGAGTAGCTTACAGCCTACCTTTCCACATTCTAAAGGGTAACCACCTCAATAAGATCAATGCGACAATTATAGAACAGCCTATAAAACAGCACTCGGCCTCCCCATCTACACAGCTAATCAAAAGCTTTACGATCTCGGAGTGTGCAACACATTCGAAGAAATAAGGGATGCAGTGCTCGCTAACGAAAAAGAACGACTGCTCAAAACTCGCACAGGCCGCGCAATCCTATCCAACATTGGCTCTCCGGCAGAAAAAGAATTCTTGAATAGAACAATAGAACTATCACCAGACCAAAGGAAGGGAATAAAAACCCTACCTATACCCAAACACATGGACAAAACCTTCAACAAGGAAAGGAGAATAGCAAGGACTAATTTTCTAAGAAGAAAGTTCGGAAATCATGTAAACACTGTCTACACTGACGCAAGTAAGGGACCACACGGCTCTTCCATTGCAGCAGTTGTCGACTTCAAAGGCTCCCCCATAGACTACGCCACCCTTAGAAAACAGGACACTGATGAAGCCGAAACCAGTGCTGTTCTGATGGCTATCAGATGGGGAGAAGCAAATGACAGGAGCTTAAAGGGACACTGAAGTGATATGTAAACATTGCGGGATTACTAGCGCAAATTGTAGTCCGGAGTCCCCAGGCCATGTTTCGACCACTCTAGGCGCGTTTACGCGATTTTATTTAGTAGAAAAACTAATTCGAAAACGCTGTCCTCCTCTCTTTACGCTCGCCCATTTTCTGTGGCGTTTTCGTGTGACGTCAGGAGGGGCTGAGCTGGCAATTGGCTGCGCCACGGCTGCGCTACTGCACGCCTCCCCGGCCGACAGAGTCAGTCGGCCCAGCGTTTCGTCCGCCGGCCACCGGCGGGTCGTCGCAATCAAGGAGGTTAAAAAAAAATTGCTTGGTCGCAATTCGTTCGCTTAGTTGAAACGAAGCCAGGACACGTTTGTGAATGGAAGAATGTGCCTTTCTTTACTTGGTTTGTTTGTACACTGTATCTAGCTCCAAGTCAAGGTCGCTTCACACAAGCGCTGCACATGCGACGCTTCGCTAACTGGTACGCCAGTAGGAAAATATAAGGCCTCTTGAAGGCGGGAGAAGAGTCAGCGAAGTCAATATAGGTACTAAGCAAATAAAATCAACTGATATTTTTACCGTACAGCGTAAAACTAGGGCGCGGGAAGCACTTTTTTGCGCTGGGCGGACAAGCACAGCGGTCAGCAGCACGACTACGCATCTGCGAACGCTTTTCCGTCTACGAAATGCAATTGCTAGACGTGAGCTACTGTGGAAACTCGGGCGGCGCTTACTGCACGATCGCAGTACAACAAATAGTCACCTAAGCGGCTTGAAATGCCAAAACTAAATAAAAGTGTAAACCGGTTGTACAATATATACCCTATATTAGCAAGGCCTTCGCGTCCCGCTCCGTAGTCTAGCAGTCTGAGGCGCTAGGAATTTATTGCAAATGTTTTGCGAGTCACGAGTTCGAATCCCCGCGGGTACGTGCTTTTTTTTTTGTAAGTTAACTTTTTTGTTTTCCGCCGATGTTTTCTATATTGAGTTCACCTTTTTTGGGGCCGCAACGTTCATGGCTACACGAACTAGTTGACAAAACGCGCGCAGGCTGGCACTGGCGCGCTAGCGAGTTCTCGTTGGCGTGCTGTTGCCATAAGCACCGACTGCTTGCAGGCAGTGGGCCCAGGCCAGAATGAACAGACCCTTGGCCTGGTGCGAACACGCTTTTTACGATACAGGCATGAGGGTGGCAAGCTCCAAATATGGGGGAAAAGCGCATGACATTTGGGCGTCTGCGGGTACGCGGAGGGCGTTCATGCACTGCGTAGGTCTCGGCTAGTGAATGCTACGACTACAAGCCGTCCTGGGAGGCTTATCTTGTGCATTTTACAGCCGACAACATGGCAGAAGCGCGGTACGATGATTACTGAGATATTGAGAATGCCCATCCAACAAAGCCATTGGTTATGTTTTACAGAACCGAAACCGAAACCGAAACTTGTGTGATTGCTAACCTTGGGCATCGTCCAATCACGGCGCCCCTCCTCTCAACGTCACAGCCTTAGTTGGTGCGGCCGCCGCAAACCGCGCATGGTAGTTTTTCTTCTTTCGCGCTTTGTAAAATAATTACCGATTTGTCAACCGGATAAACGATGAAAAGTGTGCTAATTTGAGCCAGTCTACGCAGTGCAAGCAAAAACGGGAGCTTGACAAATTCACTTCAGTGTCCCTTTAATTTAAACATCATCACGGACTCGACAAGAGCCATCAAAAACATCACTGCCGGAGTAATACCCATTGGCTCTAACCATATCATCCCAAGGGAGCTGAACCATGTACACAACATTACATGGTGCCCTGCGCACGAAGGCTTGGAAGGAAACGAGAGCGCTGACTAGCTTGCGAGAAGTCTTACGAACCGCAGCGACGAGGACCACTCCTACGCCCTTCCACCATACGAATCCTACGGAGAACGTCTTAAAAGAAAAGGACTTGAAAGGAGAACGCTACCCGCTCCTCACATGGCCCTAAACGCACACGATGCCCAAACACTGAGAAGAATACAAACTAACACATTCCCACACAAATCAAGGCTGGCGCTTATGTTCCCAGACAGATTTAGTGAGGACTGTTATCAATGCAATGAAAAAGCCACCCTTTTCCACGCCATATGGAATTGCCCAGTTATATGGCAAACAGGGAACAATACACCTGATTCACTAGAAACGTGGGAGGCGACTCTGGCCAGCGAGGCCTTGGAAGACCAGCGCCAGCTGATCGACAGGGCCTGGGCCGGGGCACAAGCTTCTGGGGCCCTGGAAAGAGGACTCCACCCAAGTTTCTCCTTTTAATCCCTTCCCCTACCTCAATAAAGTTTTACCGAACTGAACTGTGGCTCGGCGCCATTTCGGTCACTTGGGAGAGGTAGATCAAGCCTCGTTCTCTCGATTGAGCCACTCGCCAGCTTCGCATCTCCGCATAAAAAAAAATTCATCCCGCTTGTTTTTCGAGCTTCTACTGGGCATTTAAATAACCTGACGCGAAATCGGGACCGCCATTGGCTCTTGCCTCTTCTGAGCCGCCATCGCCTGCATCGTTCCATTCGCTACTTCGCGCTATCTTTTCTATTTCCTTGTCGTGTGTTTTTAATCGTGAACGGTGAGGAGAAGCGTGACTTTTGTTGCCGGAAGTAGCGTACTTCATGCCGGTACAAAGGAAAGCGCAAGCGGCGCAGGCCTAACCGTGAGGCCTAACGGCGCCGGGCCTTTAAGCGTTGCAAGCGCGGCTCAACCAGGCGGGGCTGATTTTATCAGCGACGATACCGGCTTTATAAGCGCATTGGAGAAGAAGTTGGCAGCCTTCCAAGGTGAGGAGACAGCCAGCAACGGGAGCGGTGCAGGTGCATTTATCTGTGAAGTCGGCGCTCTGACTGACCTTGAGAGTGACGCCGTGTGCGCGACGTGTGCGAAGTGCGAACTCGTCGTAGTTTACGTTGCGAACAAGCGGAAGCTCGCATCGGTACTGGAACTCAAGTTCAAAAACGAGAAGTGCCCTGCGGGTGTGATTTCTTCTGTTTACTCGTCGCGGTCTGTTTAATCAGTCGCGGAGGCCGCGACCCGGAACTCTGCAGGGGATAGTTTCGCCGTCAATGTGAAAGCGGTACTCGCTGCCTGCTCGATTGGCATCGGACACGATCAACTGTGCAGGTTTTGTGCCATTATTGGTCTACCGAAACCACTGCACCAAAAGACGTTCCACGACATTGCCAAGAAAGTTGATGTTGCGGCCACAAAAGTCGTCTCCGACATCCTTGCGGAAGCAAGGCAAGTAACCGTTGCAAGCTGGTCAGACTGACGTCAGTGTAATGTTTGATGGTACTTGGAAGAAGCAAAGACACAAGAGCCACGCAACAGTGTTGCCACTGCCATTTCTCTAGACACTGGTCTCTGCCTGGATTTTGAGGTGCTATCAAACTACTTGCAGCTGCCACCAAAAGCTTGATGAGCAAGAGGAGGAAGTGTGGCAAGCCTTTCATGCCTCTGTGTGTGAAAAAAAAATTCCCGCGCCTTCCCGCGAGGGGAACACGAGTAAATGCAGAGCATTGGGGCCTCAGTACTGGTTGAAGGCAGTGTTGCTTCCATCGCTTCTTCCGTGATGCTGGAGTAGCAGACACGAGTAAACGGGGGAGCGAGCGTCAACCAAGGAACGAAGGAGCAACGCAGTGACTGAAGCACGAGCGACCGCTCGCCGCTTTATATTTGCAGCGCGCGCAGTAGAGGGAGAGCAGTACGGGAGGGAGAGCGCGCATGCGCAAGCAGCGCGCGCCCTTCCACGCCCCACCGCGCTGCTATCACGCACCTGTTACGCCGAGACCGCGACGGAGCGAACGGGCTGACTACGACGCATGCGCGCGCGAGCTGCTGTTGAGAGAGAGGAGGGAAGGAGGAGAGGCGCACCTGCTGCGAACGCGGAGCTGTTCTGATTCTGATTGTAGGGTTTAACGCGCCGACGCAACGCAGGCGATGAGGCGCGCCGTAGTGGAGGGCTCCGGATTAATTTCGACCACCTGGGGATCTTTACGTGCGCCGAAATCTCGTACACACGGGTGTTTTTGCTTTTCGCCTCCATCAGAAAAGCGGCCGCCGCGGCCGGGAATCGAACCCGCGACCTCGTGCTCAGCAGCGCAACGCCTTAGCCACTGAGCCACCGCGGCGGGTACGCGGAGCTGTGGACGCCGTCCGACGCAGGAAGAGGCGAGGCTAATAAATGCTCTGCATTTAAAATGTCGAGTGCTCATCCCATGCCATGGAGACGGAAGCAGCACTGCGCATCTGGCACAGGACGGTATCGTACAACCTGCAGTTCACTGTAGTGGAGACAGCCACCGCCCTTGCAGTGTTGTGGTTCAACAGGGCCGCACTAGCTTTAAGCAAGTTCTCCAAGAACTGGGAATCTTCCCTTCAGAAGAACTGGTCAGACTAGGCAGTGCAAGTGACCAGCGGAGGATCAGGCAGATAAGCTCACTGCTGAGGCTAGGTCCCATCGCCGCTGCGTGGGGAAACGGGCCCGTACCGAGGACTCCACCCGCAAGAACCGTGAGGGTGAAACCTATGCAGCAGGAGCGTTCTAGTTTTAGTACCTCAGTGTGGACATTTCAGACTATATCCCCATCAAGTTTCATGTTGCTTGAGCAGGAATTTCTGAATCTGCCAAAGAAATAAACTTTCCATTGCGTTTTTCTCAGCTTGTTGTTTTTGTCCGTTTTCTCAGTTTGTGCACACTTATTTTCCCACGATGAAATTTTGCACAGATGCTCATTATAACACGCAGAGTGCACAAATCTTGTTCATTAGGCAATTTGTGTCCTTAGATATTTCTGACGATCATAAAACAAGAATATACAGAACAACAAAAGGCACACTGCCAGTCTTTTTTTTTTCGTGGTGAGGGAAATGAATATGAGGCTTTTTCATGTAGATTTGTGCACTCTGCAGTTCATAAGGAACCACCTAGGCTATTAAAAGTTTCAGGAAAAAATTTTACTATAAAAAAAGTGTGCACAAAAAAGCTGTTTTTCTGCAAGTCATGCTGCGTAACATTTTATCCGGAGCAGCTATTCGAAATCTGATTGCATATATGACCAGACGAGCTCAATCTTTACAAACTGTGAAAATTTCAGCCTCCTAACTTCATTATTAAAAAAAAGTTGTTTCCAGGAGCACGTCCCCTTAAAGGAGCCATGAAGAGAAAACACAAGTTTGGTTCATTCGAAAGATTGCCTCGTTAGAACCATAACGACACCACTTATAACGCAAACTTCGCTCAAATAAGCTACATAATTAGGAAAAAAGGAAATGACCATGCGACTCACCAGCTCATTTTCCGCAACAGAACCTATGATGTCACTTGAGAATGCTCTGCGATTGGCGGAGGCCGGCAAAAGCAAACGCATGTTAGGCAGGGCTTACAGTTTGCATAGCGAGCTAAATGCCCGTGAAACATACTGCACATTCTTTTTATGACAAAGAACGGTGGAGTAAACGGTTGAAGTTCCGAACGAACACGCAAGCGTGTATGCCAATGCGTACGAAACTACCGTTGGCCGAGCTCGACATCTCGCCGTTGCCACCGTAGCGCAGACGAATTTTCGGGTTCAAGGCTCTTCGGGGCCAACGAACCGTCCCAGCACGCACAGGCGCGACCTTGCTTGGTATCGTAATCCCTTCACAGTTCACAGGAGATTGGCCGTCATATCGCCAACCAGCAAAGGTAAAAATAGAAACAAGGGGAGTAAGGAACACACAGCAGCAACGAGATAGTGCCACTCGTCGCACAGGTTTCGGTATGGAGGTCGTGTTGGCTTGCTGCTATCGTTACGAGCTCGTTTACAGTTTACAACCACTGAAAACTTCAGTTTGTTCGAGTACTTTACAATGAAATTTCGTTGCTGTGTTTTGAAATGCCCATGTAGTACGGGCAAATCGTCGAGGGAGTGCGAAATCCCCGCCTGTGAGATCTCCTTTCATGTGCTGCCCAACGACGAACCTCGGCAAAGCAAGTGGCTACGTTTTGTGAACTTTGCAAACGGAGGAGAAAGAGAGCTAAAGGAAGTACGAGTGTGCTCGCTTCATTTCCGAGGAAGTGATTACGGCAGGGACCCGGACATGCTGGCGCTCGTCGCCGACTTCGTCAAAGCGCTCTGACCTTGGGGGAAAAAATTGCCGTACACACCGCGCATTGACGCTCGAATCTTTCTGGTCGGAGCAGAGAGCTCGAGCGAACGGCTTTCCATACACGACACCGGCCAACTGGCATAAGCGATACTGCTACTGAAATTGAAAATACGGCACATACGTACCAGTCTGTATTCGTCCGTCGCGACGGGGCTGACGAGGCAGCGGTGCCGACGGCTGGGCGTTCGTCTGTTGTGGCTATCGCGGAATGGTCGCTTTCCCGTCCACCGCGTATCCCACAACTCTTGCCGCTCGTGCACTTGGAAGCATTGAGCGTTCAAGTGGTGTGAGGTTGTTAAATGCAAGCCCGAGCTCTGCGAGAGTTTTGTTCTCCGGATCAGGCGATTCCATGACTAGGGCTGCGGGTGCACTAGGTTTTACTAGTATTTTTAAAATGGCCGCCGTCTCGGTCGACTCCCGCGTGTGGGTGCTATATGGAGTCGACATACTAAGTATCTGTTTCATGGACCGGCTCATGTGACGCCATTGTTCACGTGACGAAATGTGCAATTTTAGCGGGAGATTTAAAATTTTGGCTTAAATTGCCTTATTTCTCAGTGAATAAAGCATCATTTGCTTCCGGGAAAGCGCTTGGGGTACTATGAAACACCTAATCTTTCGAATAAAACAAACTTTTGTTTTCTCTTCATGGCTCCTTTAGAGGGGCCATGAGATGGATTTCAAAGTGTTTTTGTTTGTGTCAGAAAACTACTCTATAGTCATTGTAGAAACAAGTCCAAAAATAGTAAGCATATTCGCTCACGCTAACAAAAGTTATTACCCCGACGAGACAGAACTATTTGTTTGCTCGGCCGCTTGCGATGACGACATAGTCCGACCTCGTCCGAGGCGAAGCACTCATTTCATGGTTGGCCGCCGGAATGCCCGCGATTTTTGACGGCGGTGGTCGTTGGTTTACAGCGTCGTCGTTACCATGGTTACTTCAGCGAGTGGGTCGCACATGAGACGACGACGCCCTTTTAAAGCAAAGCTTTTTACCTCTACCCCCCAAGGGTTCTTTCGCGACCGTTGGTGTCACCAGAAAACTCCAGCGAACAAATAAAAGAATTTACTGGCACCGCCGGGAATCGAACCTGGTACTAATAAACTAACAAAGCGAGAGCCCGTTGTCTTACAGATTTAGCTACGAGCCCACACGAAGACGGGGAAGACAGGTGGTGTACTAACCAAGCAGATCTACAGGTTTACCCGCTGCGTTCCCGCTGAATGCAACGTGAAAGCGTCACGTGACCACTCGCGCCCGTCCAGCGGCCCTGTGCGCACCTTGCTGATGTGCTAAGAGTTACAAAAATTAAAGGAAGCTCACACTAATGCATGGCATCTTACTGATAGTACGCCAATGTGCTAACGTCTGTGGCCTCCAGTATTCACGTAAAAAATCACAGCTCCTTCAGACAACACCAAACATCCTAAGGACATCCCAAAAAAGGACCTAAATCCCATGTCCCAAACAGCACAGCTTATGGGCATCCCTGGGACTTCCGCACTAGGAGAGTCCTAAAAATGTCCAAGAATGGCTGTGATTGGGATGTATGCTGAAGCGCATACGTGCTTTTATGTTGATTATGTCAGCCCAATGTTTTATTTTTGAATAGAAGAATAAAATGCATAGGCGCGCATAATGCGCGTGAAGGAGCTCTAGGTGGCCGTACAGCAAATGCCTCGCGCGTCGACCTATAAAATAAAGCACACCCGTTGGTAGCGCGTGATTCTTACAGGAACTGCTTTAGAGAAAGTCGGTTACACTGATTAAACCAACTGAAAACGCTGCTTTTGAGCACCGCAGGGAGGAAAGAACCGTCCCGCTCAGATGGCCTGCTGCTTGGTTCTGGGTCTACCTTGCTGGGTCTGCCTTGTTGACATTTTATTTCGCATTTATGTAAAATATTTAACACTATAAGTTACAAATTAAAATTTTTATTTTCTTTTAATTATATATCTATACATTTTTAAAGCTTCATTGCTATTCTACACCATTAGAGACGTCTGTGTACTTTTTACGAAACTGATTCAGCCGATTCAGCCATCGCAGTTTTATAAACATGGCCGCCCGCGGATGGAAATGTTGCGCCGTGCTGCTGGAACGTCATTTCACAAGGTAACTATTGCAAGTCGTTTATATGTACCACTCAGTGTTTAAACCCTTCCAATGCCCTTCTTGTGTTTTATGCATGATTTCTTGCTCTGTGGTCGAAAGTGGGTGCTCAGTGCGGGAACAGTCAAAAGGCTTCTCCCGGGCTGGCGGGAAAAGTTGCAACGTTTGCTGCACTTTTTCACGTCGCTAACCTTGTTTTGTACCTCTAGCTGTTGATTATTTTACATGAATTTATAATACAACTAGTGTAGAAGGGTCATCACTGCGACAGATTAAAAAAAACGCCGCAGGTGCCGGAAAGCCGAGCAAGGACAACTCTAGACAAAGAGACATTATTGAGCCTCAATAGTGTCACTAACTAAAACTTTTAGCGTAGCTTAGTTCTTGGTTCTAGGCCTCAATCATCAGTACCGCGCTACCCGGAACAAAATCACTCATTTCTCGCATGTATTTAGATGAGACCCCGTCTCGGGTTTTGTCAACACGTGCGACAGTCCAGTGACAGTCCTCGGTACTGAATGCGTTTTTTCTTTTTCTTTTTCAGAAATGGTACAGCGGCATAGCGCAGGCATTATGCGTTATAATTTACGCGTTTAACAGTTTTCACTGAGTGGCATGTCAGTGTGTGATGTGCTCAATTTACTCAGCTCGCGTGATCGCCTGCCCGTGTATGTACTAATGACTGTGCTGCAATCTAATACCCCTGCTACACTAGCGTCCGAATGTCATTTGAACCAAATGCCACATGACTCAAATGCCAAGTTGTGCTGCTATACTCGGTGACAACTTAAGAACGGCACCGGAAGTTGCCGCTGTGCCTTATCACCGTAGCCGGATCTTTCCCGCCGGCGCAAGTAGGGCGTTACTAGGAATATTTTGAACATGGCGTGAGCCGTTCCCGTGATTTTTTGGACTTGATATGCTTATAAACGACTTCAGTGACGACAAACAAACTGCGTGAGACAAGGCAGACGATATCACGCATTCATAGCAAACCTCTTTCAAAACGCGCGCACACTGACGTCACGGGTCCGGCACTTTGGCGGAGTGATACACTACATGAGGTGGTGCCGTTCTTGAGTTGTAACCGAGTATACACTAGGTTTTGAAATGCCATTCGGCTCAAATGACATTCGGCTCAAATGACAGTGCTCGAGCCAACATTCGAGCACTGTTCATTGAGACATTTGGGATTTCAAATGCCATTTCTAGCACCCTCGCACGCAGCGTGTTCGATCGGCAATAAAACATATAATACTTCCGTACGTAAAACAAACAAAATATTTTTGTTTGTGGAACTTTGTTCACTGTTCATTTACTTAAAATATGAAGTCAACAAATTTAATTTTCATACTCTCAAAACCAGTGGGCCAGTTGCAGAAAAAAAACTAAAACTACGCGAACAGCCACCACATTAGAGTCAAAACTGGTGTCTCTTCTAATTTGATATCATTTTACTGCCTTAGACTTCTCCTAAATTTGATTGTTGTGTTATTGAACGAAAACGAATTGAACGAACGGGGCGACAAGTGCCACTACAGCACGGCAAGCAATTGTGAAAGCTTTCAAATGTCATCGGGATTGTAGTGTAGCACGGCGGATTCTGAATGGCATTCGAAGCACCCCATTTGAGTCAAATGACATTCGGACCCTAGTGTAGCCGGGGTATAAATGTGGCTTGCTGCTGCAACTTTGCGGCCGTTTGTGAATGGGATGTTGGTGACTACACAACCTCTACAGCAAAGAGAATTCCGGCAAACTATGCAACAAATGGCAACGCGATCTGGGCTGCTTTGGCGACTGTTTTAAAGAATTGGGCACTGTTGGGGTAGTTGTGCATGATGTTTAAAAAGCTGCGAAGACTTGCTTCATGGTGCGGTTACTCTTAAAAAGCCATAATTTTTCGTGAGCAGTAAAAACAACCTTTCACTCATTTTGTTTGCAATCTTTCTCAAATTTCGCGATATGCTCTGAATATAGGTATTGCTGTCAGTCTTTAACTGCCAAGCAGCGTTCTTTTTTTTTTGCCACTTTTTTGTAGTCTCTTGTCGGCAAGCAGAGACTCAGAGATGCAGTTAGCAGTTTTTACAGGGTGCTTTAAACCTGGTGGGCATTACCGGAAAACTGCGACTCCCGTGTTTAGTGATCGTCCTTGTTATTGTTACTCTGTTATATTCCATTGTGCTTTGCACCATTGGATCCAAGGGAAGACTAATGTAATGGCGCATTTGACAAATATTTAATGGTAAATGGCTGCAGTCCCAAGAGAAAATATTTGAACTGGTTTTAGCTGGTCTCTGCTGGTTTCTGCTGGTCCCAGTTGGGCTGCTGCTGGTCCCAGCTGGGCCGCTGCTGGTTTCTGCTGGTCCCAGCTGGGCCGTTGCTGGTCCCAGATAGGGTGCTGCTGGTCCCAGCTAGGCTACTGTTGGTCCCAACAGGGCTTCAGTTGGGACCAGCAAAGCTCCAGTTGGTCGGTCCCAACTGGGCTGCTATTGGGACCAGCAAGGCTTCAGTTGGGACCAGTTGGGCTGCTGTTGGGACCAACAAGGCTGCAGTTGGGCCCATAATGGCTGCATTTGGGACCAACAGTTGCTCCCAGGACTTCTTGGTACCCAGATGGTCTCTGCTAAAGGACCTACTGGAATCAGCAAATCATTAGCCGAAGGTCGTCTAGGACGTCTACAGCTCAACTTTGTGCTCTTAAAACGAATAAATATAAGCCTGGTCCCGAAACAATTGGAGAGCTGCAGTGTATGTGCCCACTTCAGTCCTTGAGTCCTGGTTTTATAGCTATTTCTAGGCATAATATACTCGCCGAATGTTCTATTTTCTAGCCAAAGAGAAAGATAAAGAGAAAGAAAAACGGACCCTCGCCCACCAACAATGCAAAAATCGGCCATGCCCTAACCCATGAAGGAAAGTCCATGCTCTAACCCACACTTAAAGGGGGCCTGAGATGGATTTCAAATTGTTTTTGTTTGTGTCAGAAATCTACTCTATAGTTCTTGTAGAAACAAGTCCAAAAATAGTAAGCATATTCGCTCACGCTAACAAAAGTTATTACCCCGACGAGACAGAACTATTTGTTGGCTCGGCGGCTTGCGATGACGACATAGTCCGACCTCGTCCGAGGGGAAGCACTCATTTCATGGTTGGCCGCCGGAATGTCCGCGATTTTTGACGGCGGCGGTTTGGTTTAGAGCGTCGTCGTTACCATGGTTACTTCAGCGAGTGGGTCGCACATGAGACGACGAAGTCCTTTTTTTTTTAAGCTACGTTTTCAGTCTACGGACTTTGAGCAGGAGATACTGGTGATTGCGGAAGTCGACCTTGCATGCGCGAGAGTTTCCGTGAACGGTAACTTATTTTTACCGTCGCTACATAGCGATACAGAGGCTAGAATTTCTACCGACTGTAGTAGCGAGCCCCCTGCGCCGGCGAAATGTACGCTCGCGTTTTGATTAGATTACCGGAAAGTTCCGAGTGAACGCCCTCCCCCGAAACATCGCCCACCCCCTTTTACAAGTGAAATATTCAATTTACTGAAAGACGCGCGCCCACCCCGTAAAATCCATGGCTTTAGCGCCGATGAGTGAACAAAACAAACCCGAATCATCTCTTTATGTGTAGATGCGGTCACTTATTCGTCCTTTCCGCGCTTGACCCGAAATTTCGCCCATCTCGTATTTTTCACTTGATATCACTGTACTTAAATTTGGATGGGCGTTCTTCCGGAACTTTACGGCAGAGCAAATGCGCTGTGCTCTGCGCTTCATGCAAGCAATCTTAGTTGATGTTGTTTACTACATTCTTGCTAAATGATGATCAGGAGCACGATAAATGACCATTTTTTTTTAGAATGAGCGAGCAAAATTTCCGCCCCTACTCCAGCTTCCCACGCTTCCAATGGTTCAGATGCCTTTATGAACTAGCATAGCTCTTTTATGCTTTCAAAATCGTCTTGGGCAAGGTAATATAGGTAACTGCGGAATCATTACAATATATCTTACTCATTTTATATCGAAATATTTAGCGGTGGCGTGAATTCTGGTTAATGCAATACTTGGTCCTAATTCTTCCCACTAGATGGCGGCGTCAACGTCATGTTTTCGATTTTTTAAGCTCCATAGTAGAAGTATACGGCTCTTTTAAAAAAAAATATTGTATTGTGAGAGTTCAATCTAAGACGTCTAAGATTCAAGCCATTTCAAGCGTAAGCGAACAGTTCTGGACAACAAACGTTTGTGTCATTTGCTTTGCGACAAATTCGCCAGATGTCTCTACTCGGCAGAGCCGGTAAGCCGGAATGCAGAAACCGCAGAGTGCAATCCTTTCGTTTTCAGCGGTAAACGTATCTGTATCTGTTTGTTTTATGGCGCAAGGGCAACGATGGCCAAAGAGCGCCAATGCAATGGTTGATCATTTTGAATGATGTTTTAATAAAATGGTGCTGTAAATGTGACGATTTTAAAAGTGGTTAGTGTGGGGGGGGTGTATACGGCCCCTCATTTAAAACAACAATAAAATTGGGGAAATGGGAGTGGCAGGGTAAGAATGTAAAAAATAAATAGACACTCATAGCGTCCTCCCACTTTGAGGGGCCCCGAGGTTACACGTGGTATGATATGCGGTTTAAAAAGCCAATGTCTCCCAGGTAAGCAAAAAGGCGTTTACTTGGAATTAAGGGTTGATCAGCTAAAAACATCGAGGGATGAAGAGGAATCATGTGAGTGTAGAGTTCCCGGAAGTGCTTTTTCCTTGCCTTGTGGAAGTACCCACACTCAACTAAGACATGGCTGACGGATAGGCGATGTCCGCACCTGTCGCATTGTGGCGGTGGTTTGCCGTGCAGAAGGTGCGAGTGAGTAGCGTATGTATGACCTATTCGTAATCTGCACATGTATACTTCCGTTGTTCTGTTGTGTTTTTCTGTGTAGTAGCTGCCTAATTGGGGTTTTATAGTGTGGAGTTTGTTATCTGTCTGAGTGTCCCAGTGTTGCTGCCAGCGTTGTCGGATTGCCTTTCGAATGAATGGTTTCCAGTCAAGATAGGGAAGCTGCTGAACGTCGACGCTGCAGCGAAGTGCTGCCGCAGCGGCGCTCTGGTCTGCGAGTTCATTACCAGGAATGCCACTGTGTCCAGGCACCCAACACACGACTATGACCTGTTTTAAAGCGTAGGCTGCCATTATCTCTTTAACTAACCTGTTCAGCACAATGTTCCTACTAGGTTTTCCATAATGCAGTGCTGTCACAACACTCAATGAGTCTGTGTATATAATGGATTGTTGTGTCTGTTTGTATTATGTGTTCTAGCGTAATTAATATAGCATGTGCCTCAGCCGTAAATATACTTGTGTTTCTGTTTAGTGTCCTTGTGCTGGCAAAGTTGGGACCGTGTGCAGCACATGCCACAGCAGTGGCAGTTTTGGAGGCATCTGTGTAAAAGGCAGTGTACGGGAATTTGTTTTGCAAGTGCAGGAAGTGTTGTCGGATGAGTTCTGCGGGTGAATGTTTTTTGTAAATTTCCTTGAACGAGATGTCACAGGTGACAGGGCGCAGTTGCCAAGGCGGCATGAACTCAACGAAGTCAGCTTTGTAAGATTCTGATAAAATAACCTCAAGTTCCTCCGCATACACCTTCACTCGGATAGAGAAAGGCAGAGGAAGCGACGGACGGCTCAAAAACAGCCTTTCGGACGCTTTGTTTTCAAGAATAGCATTTAGCGGATGACTATTTAAGGATGTTGCCCTTACGCAGTACAAAAGTGCCATGTATGTACGCTGGTGCTCTAAGCACCACTGATCCGTTTCTGCATAGAGGCTTTCAATAGGACTCGTCCGAAAAGCCCCGGACGCCAGGCGGAGCCCCAAGTGCAGCACTGCGTCCAGCATTTTTAGAGCTGTTTTTGAGGCAGACCCATACACTACACTTCCATAGTCTATACGGGACCTGACAAGACTGTTAAAAACACGTAAAAGGCATGTTGTATCTGCACCGTATGACTGGCGGGAAAGGACTTTTAAGATGTTCATAGTCTTCATGCATTTCATTTTAAGTTGTTTAATGTGTGGGATGAATGTAAGTTTATCATCTAAAACTACTCCAAGAAACTTGTGTTCTCTTTTTACGGGTATGTCAACTCCCTTAAGTTGTATGGTTGGTTGCAGATGGATCCCACGCTTCCTGGAAAAGAGAACACAAGTGCTTTTCTGCGGATTTAGGATAAAACCATTTTTGTCTGCCCACTTGGCTAGTCTGTTCACAGCAACTTGGATCTGCCGTTCACAGATAGAGGAGTTGCATGACCTGAAGCTGATGTGAACATCGTCTACATAGATTGAATAAAAAATGGTGGGTGGCAGTGCTCTCCCTAACGTATTCATTTTTACAATGAAAAGTGTGCAGCTAAGTACTCCACCCTGGGGAACGCCATTTTCTTGTGTATACGTCCTGGATAATGCTGCACCAACTCGTACCCGGAATGTTCTATCTGATAAGTAGCTTTCCAGTGTGTTTAACATGTTTCCACAAATGCCGAAAGATTTAAGGTCATGCAGGATGCCATACCACCAAGTGGTGTCATAGGCCTTTTCGATGTCAAAAAATACAGATATACAGTGTTGCTTATGGGCAAAAGCTTCTTTAACATAAGATTCAACAGCTATAAGATTGTCAGTTGTTGACCTGCCCAAGCGAAAGCCTGCCTGGCAGCTATCAAGGACACCATGATATTCCAAGAAATAGATAAGCCGTCTATTGATCATCTTTTCAAAGAGCTTGCTCAAGCAGCTTGTCAAAGCAATAGGGCGATAGCTTGTCACAGAAGAGGCATCTTTCCCCTCTTTCAATATAGCCAACACAATTGCCTCTTTCCAAGCATGAGGAAAGTACCCAGCACACCATATCTTGTTGTACAAGAAGAGAAGAGTATTGAGGGTATCTATGTGCAGGTGCTGAATCATTGTGTATGTTATTTTATCAGCTCCTGGCGCCGAAGCACGGCATGTGTTGAGGGCTACCATAAGTTCCTGCAGCGAAAAAGGAGAGTTATACCCATCATTAGATTTCTTGTGGTCACGAATACGCTTTCTTTCAATAGATTCTTTGTATCGCAGGAATGTCTCAGTGTAGTGGGAGGAGCTGGAAATATGTTCAAAGTGTTCCCAGGGTGTTTGCTTGGTCTTCAAGTGTATCGCCAGTGGTGCTGACAAGAGGTGTGACATATGTTTTCTTCCCCTGCAGTTTCCGTATCCTGTTCCAAACTTTGCGCGCATCTGTATAGGAATTTATTGATGGTAGAAAAGACCTCCAACTATCTGTTTTTGCCTGACGTCGGATTCGCCGTCCCATGGCTTTTGCGCGCTTGAAGGAAATTAGGTTTTCTGTAGTAGGATACCTGCGGAGGACCCCCCAGGCCTTATTCTGAGCATTTCTGGCCTTCTTGCAATCGTCATTCCACCAGGGCCTCTGAAGATTACGTGTGGTACCGGAGGTCTGGGGAATAGAAGCGCTAGCAGCATCAAGTATATGTGCTGTGATGAAGAAGCACGCTTCATCAATACCTAAGTGTGTTATTGATGTGTAAGTAAGTTTCGACATCTCTTTAAACGTTTCCCAGTCGGCACCAGCTGCTTTAAACTTTTCATGTGAAGTGTAACTGTAGGGGCATTTTTCTAAATATCTGAGGGTGACTGGGAAGTGGTCGCTCCCGTAGGGATTCGTACCCACTTCCCATTCGATGGATGGAAAAAGAACGGGGGAGCCTATAGCAAGATCAATGTGTGAATATGTGTGGTGTGCTATATTGTAGTATGTCGGCTGCTTTTTGTTAAAGAGACAAGCTCCGGATGACAAGAGAAAGTTTTCTATCAACCGGCCCCGGGAATCTGTGCGTTCCGATCCCCATAGTGGGCTGTGCGCATTAAGGTCACCAACTAGTAAAAACGGTTCTGGCAGTTGATCTATAATGGACTCAAATTCGTAACTGGACAGACGATATTCAGGGGGAATGTACAGTGAGCAAATTGTTGTTAACTTATTGAAGATAATTGCCCGAACAGCAACCGCTTATAGGCCGGTGCGCAAATGGATAGATTGACAAGGGACAGCTTTTTGTATAACTATTGCCACACCACCAGAGCAGTGCGAGCAGCTGTCTCTGTCTTTTCTAAATACTTAGTATTGGTTTAGGAAGTTGGTATGCTTAGAGTTCAAGTGAGTCTCTTGTAAACACAGGACAGTTGTTTGAGTTTTGTGTAGGATTTCATATATATCGTCTAGGTTTTTAATTAATCCTCTACAGTTCTACTGCGTAACTATTTGTGATACCATAAATGTTTAAAGAAGATTTTGGCTGGTGAAGACTAGGGATGGATGTATCACCTACCACACTCAGGTATGATCTGGGCCAGTGACACGGGGGGCTGCTGGCTTTTTTCCCCGCCCCGCCATGGAGCGCTGTTCTTTCACCGCCTTTGGTGCTGGCCGAGACGGTGTCATGTCCATGTCCTCGTCTGAGTGCTGGGACAGCGACGAGATGGAGTCCTTGCGGCCTCCGACACGGAATATGTTCGAAGTGGTGGAAGGATTTCCTCCCACCATCGTTTGTTGCGTGTTGAACGCAGAGGCGGTCGAAGGACCCGCCACATCTACATCCATGGCCACCTGAGGTCTGGTAGCCGGAAGAAGGGGACCAACGGCAGAGCCGTCACTCCTGGCGTTCGTGGCCGACGCAACACTTGCGGGTGCCACAGGTGTTGTGTCAGCTGGTTGGGCTGCCTTAGGCAGCACCTTGGGGGGCTGGGGCGGCACCAAGTCTGCTTCGCAGTACTGGGTGGCCGCAGTGACAAGACGCCGCTCCGCCCCCCGGCGAGCTGCGTCGGCATACTTCGCAGAAGCAAAGGCGCTGAGCCTTTTACGCGCTTCTAGGTAAGAGATGTTCTCGCTGACTTTAAGATTGAGTATTTTCTTCTCAAGTTTGAATATTTCACACGTCCTTGAGTAAGCTGTGTGCGGGCCACTGCAGTTCGGACACTTAATCAAAGTGCTGTTGCAATTCTCTTTGGCGTGGTCGTGCTCTGAGCACTTTGCACACGTTAAACGCCCACGGCAGTTGTTAGTACTGTGCCCATAACGTTGGCACTTAAAGCACCGACGCGGGTTGGGGATATATGGTCGGACGGTACATCGAAGAAAGCCTGCATTCACAAATTCGGGTAAGGTACTGCGGTCAAAGGTGAGGACAACATGTTTGGTTTTGATTTCCTGATTTTCTCGACGCATAGTGATCCTCCTTACTGCAATGACGCCCTGGTCGCGCAGGCCCTCGAGGATGTCAGAGTCAGTTTCATTGCAGAGATCAGATTCGGATATCACACCTTGGGATGTATTTAGTGTTCGGTGGGGAGTGACTTTGACTTTCAGGTCGCCAATGAGGGTTTGTTCAAGAAGCTTTTTTGATTGTGCCGGGTTGTTTACTTCTACAAGGATCTCTCCAGAGGTCAGTTTCTTGGCTTTGTAGTGTTTTCCCACAACACGTTCAATGCACTTAGCTATTAAGAAAACGGATGTAGATGTCACTGGCTTTGTATTGTCTTCGGATGCAATGATCAAGAACCGGGGAAAGTTGTCAGGTATTTGGAACGATAGGGCAGGCAATGGGGGAAAGTTCGCTTCGGTGCGGCCCCTTTTGGGGGGCCGATCAGTGGGTTTAGAAAATTTTGAAAGAACCATGCAGCATGGAAAAAAAGCAGGGAACGGGGGTACTTCCTTCGCTCGGTTTACCCTGATGCCGAGAGAGGTCTCGGAGCTCCCTGCCTGGTAAACAGACAGGGAGCCCATCCGCCGGAGCCCGACCACGGCCCCGACAGCCACCGTTTGTGGTTTCTACCCTTCACCTTAAAACTCCTAGCCACGGTAGGATACAGCGTGAGTATGGGGGCTCGGGGTCCGCGGTATCGCCAGTACCGTCACCAAGATTGCTCAAGGTGCCCCGTGCGGGGAGCGGTAAACGGCTACTCTTGCTTCATTTAATACGGTAAACGGTAAAGCGCGCTAAGGACACTAGGCAACAGGTTCATTCAGAAGGCCGGTGCAGCGAACCACACTTTCCTGCGATCATGACTTGATGGGAAGCAATGAAATTAAACTCTTTGGCAGTTGTCGTTACGGGATGAGCATGCTCTTGCCCTTGTCGCGACCGCCGCAGAGAATCAGCTGCGACAGCGTTTGGGCTTGAACTGATTTATTCAGCCCGCGTGAGCGCACTTGAGCGTGCGCCTCGTGATCACGAGCAGTGCCCGGCGTCGTCCAAGCGCTGCGTGCGGAGCTCCTCCTCCGTCGTCGGCGCGGCGCTCCCTTGGCGCGCCATTCGTTACCACCTCTGAAACAACGTCGAGGCTACGCTCGAAACACAGATGGTGCAAAGAATCTATTCGGGTACAGCGTCCAAGAAAGCAAATGCAAAGAAAACTGATGATACTCTTACACCAGACACGGAGCGCTGAGCGATCACGCTGGCTGCAATCGTCGTTGCTCCTGCGCTCACTGTATCCTTCCGCCGAGAACGGAGGAGCGTCAAGCCCGGTTTGGCCCGGTGTGTAAGTGCTTTACACTCCGGTATAAAACAAATATGTGAGACTGTTGTGGGCTAACGTACGGGATAGCAGAGGACCCCGGCTAGCTTTGCTAGAGAACGCTACGCGCCGTACACTAGCCCTGCGGAATCCGAAGACTCACGCACGGGTTCGAGTACTCACATGCGGTAGACAGGCTCCGGCAATCCAAAGTGAGGCTTTATTGCCTGGCAGATACAGTGCATACACCAGACAACACGACTATCGCTCGCGGGGAGACAGTGGCTCCTGTCGCTCGCTCAAGCCGCTGGGCTCAGACCTCGATATCTGTCATCACGGCCGCGGGAGCAGGGGAGGCATCCCGAGGCGACCGATCAGGGCAGAATCTCTCGGCAGAGTCCGTGGAGCCAACTGGGTTCACCGTCATCGGGGCATTCGGCGTAGGCACAGCCGAGCCAACCGACTCCGACCAAATCGCCCAGTCGACTCCCCGCCGGAGCGCTCGTTCGCCCCGCAGGTCAGCTCGGAGGGGAGAGGAGGTCTTCCCCAGGTCGGGGAGAGGGTGGCGCTAAGGAAGGTGACAAACTGGTCCTCCTTCCCTCGCGCCCTCGCGCACACGTTCGCGGCAAGCCGGTTCGGCGCGTCGCGCGGGGTCATGAAGAGGACACGACCTACGTGACGCGCCGGCTACCCAAAATGGCGGCTCCCAACTCGCGGAAACATGTGCAGGCGAGGCGTAGGGGAACACGGGCCCCCACACTGTGTAAAAGCACCCACACACAAAAGATGTTTTTTGTAGCTTTCTGATGTTTTTACGCTCGTAAAAAATTGATTAAATCAAGAGCGCACAAACACGTCACGATTAGTTCAAGAAATAGCCGTTGCGCTCCGATACCATCGACCCCCCCAAAAAACCCCATCTCAGGGGCCCTTTAAGCCCTTCATAAAGCAGCCAAGTCGGAGCGGACCTAAAAGCTGACAATTGTGCAAGGAACCTGAATTTGCAGCTTCAAGGTATAAATGTGTTTTTGCCTCTGAATGTTCGTTAACGTACCGGCAACGTTTTTTTAACAAGCCGGCCGCGAAGCCAACTTGGCCAACTGAAGCCATGCCAAGCTAGTTGTTTCCTAGCCAACATGGCGACGATTACGAAGTCATGGAGGAAAGAAAAGAAAAAAAAGATTTTTCTTCCTCCATGTACGAAGTGCGGTGTGGTGGTGTGATCGTGTGTTTGCGCGGGACGAATACGGCGCCAACTGAGCATCTTGTAGCGAAATGCGACATCAAAACAGTCGGCGTCATGTCATCGAGTGTTGCCGAAGACGTTTTTTTTGCCCACCGAACTTTTGTGAGCGTGAACACGGCCGCATGTCGCGGCGTCATGGTGTGGTACGTAGGACTCGCCGCTTCGTGTGTCTTTGTTAGAGGTCGTGTGTCCTGTGTACTAAATCCCTGATGACGACGAAAAGACGCTACCTGGACCGCTTGCTGTGCAAAGGTGAATGCCGTTCTGATATAAATTCATAATAGGAATGCTGTTCATTATCCATTGTATAAGTTGTCCAGAGGAGTTCAAGACGCCAGGAAATTAATTCGCTGTAAAAACGACAAGGGAAGTGTGCATGGCAGTTGCAACATTTGCTGGTAAATAAAATGCATCTGGATGCATCATGTGTAATGTGTACATCATGCTGTTCTAGCTGGAGGCACATGCCACTGGCGATATATATATTTTGCCCACCAAGTGACTAATTCTAACTGGCAGCAGCAAGCCTGTGGGTCCCAACGGGGACCAACAGCTTGCTGGTCCCAGCGGGGACCAACAGCCTGCTGGGACCAACAGCTTGCTGGTCCCAATGGGGACCAACAGCCTGCTGGTCCCAGCTGCTTGCTGGTCCCAACTGGGACCAGCAGCCTTTTGGTCCCAGCTGGGAATTTGGCCATAAACCACCTCAACGGGGACCAGCAGAAGCCAGCAGAATATTTTCTCTTGGGGTAGCTTGCGTGTGTGTGATGCGTAGTGCCAACAAGCATGATTGTAAGAGCCAGTTCAAAATCTCTTGACTGAAAATTATATAGGAAAACTGTTTCATTTCCATCTCAAGCTGGTGAAATGTTTGAGTAATCACGGAATGTAGAGGTCATGTCGATGACACAGAACTAAAGTGATCGTTCACAAATCCAAATAGAAAAATTTCTATCACACACCAGATTTCTGCGCAAAACAACCCGCAAGCTCCTCAAGGTTTCACGTGGCAGCGGGCTGCTGGAGTGTTGTGAGAGTTCTGGCCGCGAGGTTTATTTTTACTGTAGCGCAATCACGAGAGCATGTATCAGGATGGCCATTGTGAGAGATCAGCGAAGCTCAGCTTTTGCTCGTAAGCATGCCGTTTTACCCATGGTGTGAAATCACCGCATTAACATTGTGTTTGTTGTTGCTGTGCCTGCTACATGTTCTTGACATTATGGTAAGTAAAGCCTCACTAAGCGTGCCTTGTTATCTGTACACTTCGGCTCGAGTTGTATTTCCTTACTGGCAGTGTTCAAGCTAGCCAGTGTCTGCACTGTTCATTGAATTCATTACAATTTGTTTTCTAAATTATGTGCAGGCAGCTTCATGGACCATGGAAAGCCTCCCCAGCCACAGGGAACTCCGAAGGATAAGAAGACAGCAACACGGTTCTTACGTGCTACGGAAAGAGCTGCGGCATATAGAAAACCTTTGGAGCTGCAATGTAGTCACTGCCGAGGAATAATATGAAAGTCGTTTAATCTCATTTTCTTGATTGCTCATGTGTGTTTTCCTTACCACTAATCTAAACTATGTTTTTTTGTGTGTGGTAAGCTACTATGTGGTAAAAAAAAAAACTACGGAATTCAGGGCATCATCCCAGAATAAGGTGCATGGCACCAGTACTCCCTCAGGGTGTGGTTGACCATTTGGACGTTTGTATGGCCTCTGCTGTGCGGCAGTTAGCACCACATATATGGCTAATGTACTATTACAAAGTGCAGCCTGTCTAGTTTTGAGTGATATCAATATTAGTTATCGTATTGCGTGAGAGACAAATCCAAATTTCAAACTCGAGAAATGTATTTTGCTTTACTTGCCTCTGTATTTTCTAAAAGTTATAGAAAACAATTCAACAGAAATTGGATAGTTTGCTGTGCATTCATAATACATACCGATTAGTGGCTGCATGATGAAATTCAATTGGCTTCAAAAATTTCTTCATATTTCTGCTAAAAAAGTCTAAAAAGGGAAATTCTCTACCTGATATTCACATGACTGAGTGCAGAGCAGTGATAGTTTTTGTACACGTTGGCTGTAGACTGAATTTTTTGCCGTCAAAATTTGGCTGCATTTATTTGGATTTTTTTTTATTGCGAAGGTTAAAATATCTCGATATACATCCTTACACGGTCCCACATTTTCAGCACTAACTTTTCAATGCACATATATTTCCACACTTAGACCTCAGTACGTAAAATGATAACAAAATGCAGCCAAATTTTAAAGGGAGGAAAATATGCGTACAGCCAACACGTGCAAACTGTTATTCTTCTGCTATAAGCCGTGTAATGTTACCTGTTCATCAATTTTCTTCTGTCAGCTTTTATTTGCCTTTTAGCAGACAAGTGAAAACCTATTTGGCTGAGAACAATTTTATCATCATGTGCCCAATTGGCATGTCTTCTAAGCACACAGCAAATGTCCTCCTTTTACGTTGAATAGTTTTACATAATTCTTTTCGAATGTAGGTACACGTGATCCAAAATTAAATTTGATTTTACAAGTTTAAAATTATGAGCTTTTTTTTTCATTTCCAGTAGATTTTAAAAATAGTATTTTATATCAATCAGAACTAGATCAGCTGGCCTTTCAAATGGTTTCTGTGTGTGTGGTGCAAAGCAATGCCTCACGGTAGCCCCATATTGTTCAAAAGTGGCCGCACAGCCTGAGGGAGTGTGACTGCCACATTAAAGAGGCCATGCAGACAAAATACAAGTTTGTCTTATTCAAAAGATTTGGGGTTTTTTAGTGCCCTTAGCGCGTGTCAGGCAGCAAATGATGCTTTATTCGCCAAGAAATTCATCAATTCAAGTTAATATTTTGATTCTCCCGCTTAATCGCGTGTTTTGTGCCATCTGCCATGACAACACAAGGAAGGGTCTTCTAGCGAATTTCAAGTGCGCCGTCCCATCTGCAGCGGACTGCGGAGCGTTGTTTACCATCAATCCTAGGTGTCGCCACCGTACTGCTCCGCACCGCTCTTCACCTTTGCTTTGTTTTTGACTGTATTTGCACCTGGCTTGGTTTATTATGGTAGGTACTAATTGTTTAGTGAAACATGGGGTACGTCGACAACTGAAGTCGATTGATTGTGGGGTTTAACGCGCCGACGCAACGCAGGCGATGAGGCGCGCCGTAGTGGAGGGCTCCGGATTAATTTTGACCACCTGGGGATCTTTAACGTGCGCCGAAATCTCGTACACACGGGCGTTTTTGCTTTTCGCCTCCATCAGAAAAGCGGCCGCCGCGGCCGGGAATCGAACCCGCGACCTCGTGCTCAGCAGCGCAACGCCTTAGCCACTGAACCACCGCGGCGGGTCGACAACTGAAGTCACATAAGACAATGTCGCTTACACCGATCGGCCAGTGTCGTCTGAGACAATCGCAATGTGCCGCACTGCTGTGCTGCTATTGCAAGCATAGTGCGCGCAGTACCAACAACAGTATGCACTGGTTCTTCTTTCGTAACTTCCATTGTTTCACCCCACCATTCTTACTGCTATAAAATGAATATGCATTACACATAAGCGAAAATAGCTCATATTGCAAGCTTATAAGCCCTGCCTAATTTGCGTCTGCTTTTGCTGGCCTCAGCCAATCGCACGGCTGTGCGTATGGTTTCATATGTCCTAGTGCGGGAAGTGAGCTAGTGAGTTGCATGGCAATTCCCTTTTTTCCTAATTGTGTAGCTTATTTGAGCGAAGTTTACATTTTCAAAAGATAGCCTCGTTAGAATCATGCAGACACCACTTTTAACGTAAACTTCACTCAAATATGCTATATAATTGGAGAAAAAAAGAATGGCCATGCGACCCACTAGCTCATTTCCCGCAACAGAACTGATGATGTCATACCAGCCAGCTGTGATATTGGCAGAGGCCGGCAAAAGCAAACTCAAATTAGGCAGAACTTATCAGCTTGCTGAACGAGCTATTCCAGCTTAAATTTAGGGCACATTCTTTTTATATCAGTAAGAATGGTGAAACAAACGATGGAAGTAAAGAAAGCACACGTAAACATAGAAGTACCGATGCGCTCTGCTGTCGGTACTGCGCGCAGTATGCTTGGTTTAGATGCACAGCACTGCGGGGCTTTGGTGTGTCTGACTATACTGGCCGATTGACGCAAGCGATGTCTTGCGTGACCATATTTGTCGAGCGAGCACACTGTTTCATGAAAGAATTATTTTCTCCATGAACAAAAACAAGCCAGGTTTTAAAATGGCCACAAACAAACCAAAAACAGAAAACTGCTTGCCGCGGTGTGGTGGCGCCATCTAGGTCGACTAACAGTAAACAAGTCTCCGCTCCCACGGCCTCCGCGATCGGCTGCCGGCGGCGCGCCGCAGCCGATCGCGGAGGCCCTGCCGCTCCACACCAAGTTTAGCTGAAAGACCTGTTCTTATGATATCACTGCAGACGTCATTCAAACACACGTTTTGGCATGAGAATCAAAATTTTAGCTTACATTGATTAATTTCACAGGGAATAAAGCATCGTTTGCTTCTGGACAAGCACTGGGGCACTATAGAACACGAAATCTTTCGAATAAAACAAATTTGTATTTTGTCTTCGTGGCCCCTTTAAAGTCGTGTCAGTATGATTCTATCGAGGCAATCTTTCCAATGAACCAAACGTGTTTTGTCTGCATGGCCCTTTTAATGGTTTTCAGTAACTTTCTGTGCACTAATGTGCTTTTCCTGTGTCGTGTAACATGTTTCACCTTTTCGTATTTCAGAAAGTACAGCACTTTCAGACCTCAATCTTTATGCCATAAATTGGTTAGAGATTGGGCTGATCCTATTTTGTAAATGAATTATTCAGGTGCATGGCGCATTTGTGATGTAGAAGAGAAGGGACGATTCTTATCTTTCTGTACATAACTCGTGCTACCTTTAGAAATTGTTCATGTGAAATTTCACTTCTGCTTCAGCTAGTCGAATTTATTGTCAGAAACAGAAGCAAAGTCAAGCATGAAGCTATAAAGAACTAGGTATTAGAAGAGTATAGTCTACCTTTAAAGGCCAACTGCACTCAAATTTTCGACAACGTAAAAATAATTTCACCTAATAGTACACATAAAAAGAGTGCGAAATGCAAAATACTATGTTTCATACATGAACCCGAGCGACGCAAACGGCTCGCGACATTGGCGTTTTCGGAACCGAAACTGAATAGAAAAGGCGGCCATTACCGGCCGGACGTGACGTACGTGACGGAACGGAAGCGGCCCCGCTAGAACCGGCGGCCGCTCGGATCCGCTTTCAAATTTGCGTGGTAGCGTCGCGTTTCGCGCTGTGATTTCCACAGAAGAACTCCCACTAACGTTTGCCCAGGATAATGGAGTTAGGCGCGATTCCGACATAGCGTTGCTATCAATAAAAACGAAGTAGACCGTACAACAGTTATTTTTCCATCAGAATAATTGCCGTTGTAGCAATCGTGGGAATTGTGAGTAAAAAAGCGGGCCCTGATTTACAAAGCCATGTGCTCGTACGATATCGAAAAGCAGCTTTGCTTAGCCGGCGCCTCGGCTGTGACATCGCTTCTCTTTGAAGGGAATAAACCGCACGCGGGCGCATATCAACCACTATTTTTACTCTACATTACGCGCAAACAACTTCGTGCATATATATATCAACCTATAGTATTTTTCGCCTTGCTTCACATCGAGAATCAAACTATAAAAGGAATCTAAAGTGAGGTGTTCGCGAGTCGGGGTCCGAGGCAAAACTGTTTATTGGAGCCAAGCGTACAGTATACGTTGAGAGCGAGTGGGTCTCGAGAGAAGAGAGAGAAGCGAGAACATAAAGAGGGCAAAGACCCGAGCGTGCCAGCGGCGGGCTGTAACACGAGACGTGGCGTCGAGGCGCCCGTAGAGTTCACGCAAACGGAGTGGCAGTATGCAGGTTCGGGGCTGCAGTCTGCGGGTACATAACACCCCTCCCCCATTGCTAGATAGACACACTACACGTAGTCCTGAAGATGCGAGGGGAACCTACGCTCGCGAGTGGAGCGGCGGGGAATGTCCGGCACTGAGCATCCGGAGAAGTGTCTGGAGATCCGTTGGTGTTATCCGTTTCGGAGCGGCCGTACGCGCTTGCAGGTGCATCGATGGGTCTGCGTTGGCTGTTGTGTCTGATTAACTGAAGAAATCTGGGAGATGTGCCGCAGGATTGGAATTCGGGTAGGTTGTGGTTTCGCTTTCGAAGGTGGTCCACATGTCTTCGCCAAAGCACACCATCTGAAAGGCGGACTTCATAGGAAAGAGGTCCTTTTCTTGAACAAACGATAGCGGGAAGCCATCGTGGTGCGGAGGAAAAGTTTCTGGCGAACACGGAGTCACTCGGTGAAAAAGTGCGAGTTGTTCGGACGGAGCTCTTCTGTCTGGGTCGATCCTGATCGGTATTGATGCCTTCCTGGGAATCAGGGTGCAAGCAATCGAGAGCGGACTTGAGCTGGCGACAGAAAAGTAACTCGGCTGGGCTCTTTCCTGTAGCTGTGCATGGTAGCATGTGCTGTTGAAACAGGAAGCGAGTGAGAGAGAGTTCAACGTCCTTTCCCTTCAA
Organism: Haemaphysalis longicornis; assembly: GCF_048455015.1. NCBI lineage: Eukaryota > Metazoa > Arthropoda > Arachnida > Ixodida > Ixodidae > Haemaphysalis > Haemaphysalis longicornis. Next base: position 83,709,992 of record NW_027526203.1, on the reverse strand, counting down.
CTTCTTCAGAGATTTCTTGGTCTCTTGAACAAAACGTTCCGCTTGTCCGTTTGAAGAAGGGTGGTACGGGGCTACCAAAGCTTGGCGTATCCTGTTTCTTGCTAGGAACTGTCGAAATTCGGCAGATGTAAATGCAGAACCATTGTCAGAGACGACAACGTCTGGAAGTCCATGCGTAGCGAACAGCTTCCTTAGCTCACGGATTACATTGGCTGCTGAAGTATTCGATACAATGATGACTTCGAGCCATTTCGAGTACGAGTCGACGACTATGAGGAATAGCTTGCCTTGAAACGGTCCGGCGAAATCGACATGAAGCCTGGACCATGGCCTCGTAGCTTGTTCCCAAGGGTGGATTTCAGCGCGGGGCGGAGCATTTCTCGACTCTTGGCATACTTGACAGGAGCGAACTAGGCACTCAATGGCGCTGTCAAGCTTAGGCCACCAAACGTAGCCTCGTGCGAGTCCTTTCATGCGTACAATTCCTGGGTGCGATGAATGCAGCAGCTGGAGTACTTCGGCGCGAAGTGCAGGTGGAATCACCACACGACAGCCCCACAATATGCAATCGCGGTAGCTGGACAATTCGTCGCGGCGCACGAAGTAGGGTCGAAACTGGTCGTCGACTTTCTCTGGCCACCCAGTGCGGATCCATTTGAGCACTCGAGAGAGCACAGGATCTTTCTTCGTCAACTGAGCGATCTTCGCTGCGTCTGCGAAAGCCTCTGGTGGGTTTTCGAGCAGCAGGACGTCTCCCATAACCGGACTCTCAGCATCCGTTGACGGAAGCGGCAGGCGGCTGAACAAATCCGCATTGCCCATTTGTCGTCCTGGTCTGTAAATGAGCTCATAGTCGTACTGAGCAAGCAGAAGGTTCCAACGAAGCATTCGGTGAAAGCACGTTAGGCATTGGGCGGCTGTGGTGCAGAAGACCTAGGAGCGGCTTGTGATCTGTGTACACCTTGAAATGTCTCCCATAGAGAAAGTGGTGGAACTTCTTGATCCCAGAAATGACGGCCAAAGCCTCTCGATCCGTTTGGGAGTAGTTCCGTTCCGGCGTAGTCAGAGTACGGGAACCAAATGCAATAGGTGCTTCTTGTCCAGATGAGTCTTCATGGCTAAGGACAAATCCTATTCCATAGGGAGATGCATCGCAGGCAAGCGTGAGCGGCTTGTGCAAGTCGTAGTGCACCAAAACATTCGATGCCTGTACGAGCTCTTTGGCGCGCTTAAAAGCGTTGGTTTCTTCTTGGCGCCATCTCCACGGTTGATTCTTTTCAAGGAGACGATGAAGTGGTTCAAGAATATGCGCAGCACCACGCAGGAACCTGTTTTAAAAATTCAACAGTCCGAGGAAAGACTGTAGTTGCTGTTTGTTCTCAGGCTGCGGTGCATTCTTGAGAGCCTCAACCTTCTCTTCCGTTGGGTGAATACCAGTTGCGTCTATGCGATATCCAAGGAAGGTCACTTCCGACGTCCCAAAAGTGCATTTATCTTGGTTGAGACGTATGTTGTCATCCTTGATGCGTTTCAGCACGGATCGCAGGCGTTCGTTGTGCTCTTTAGTATCTCGTAATGATATCGTCGAGGTAGACGTGAAGTCCTGGAAGCCCAACAAGGAGTTCTTCCATGTAGCGCTGGAATATGGCTACCGCAGTTGACACTCCGAATGGTAGGCGAGTGACTCGGAACAGTCCTCGGTGAGTGTTCACTGTGAGAAGGTCAGCTGTTTCGTCGTCTACAGCGAGCTGCTGGTATGCTTGGTTTAGGTCAAGCTGTGAGAAGACTGTGCTGCCAGCAAGGTTTGAGAAAAGCTGGTCTGCTGTTGGAAGCGGATAAGTCTCAGACTTGATCGCTTGATTCACAGTGCTCTTGTAGTCTCCACACATTCTGATCTGGCCATTCTTCTTGACGACTCCAAGCACGGGAGTAGCCCAGCGTGATGAACGCACCGGCTGGTAGACACCTTCCTGAACGAGGGCGTCAATGGCATCGTCTGCTCGCGATTGGAGAGCCACGGGGATTTGTCGAGCTTTTCGGAACACTGGAGTAGCTCCCGCGTTGACCTCTATGCGCACAGGAGGCCCCTTGCTCTTTCCCAGTCCTTCAGCGAAAACCTCGGGGAATTCAGAGATTGCTGTTGACCTGGTAAGTGGAGCTTCGCTTCCGGGAACGTAGTTTATTCCGCAGAGTGAGATCCCCAAAGCAGGAAACCAGTCTCTTCCCAGCAGGCTAGTGCCAGATCCACGCACAACAAAGAGGCGAAGGCGGGCGCACTTTGCTTTGTGCGAGACTGTCACTTCCAGGAATCATAGAATCGCTAGGTGCTCTTTTGTGTAAGAACGAAGTTGCAGAGAACTGGGGTGAATCTCTTGCCTTGGTAGACCAAGCTTATCCATGGTTCTCTCACTGATGATGCTGCAGGCAGCTCCGGAATCGACTTCCATGGACAGTGGCATATTGTTGATGCGCACGTCCACACAGAAGGCAGGCGAAGTTCGGTTCACCATGGCGGACTTGGGCGTTCCATTCGTAGGCTCGTCGGAGTACGAATCAGCAGCAGTGACAGGGTTGACGTCCTCAACTGGGTCACAGGACTCCGAAACGTGGTGGTTGCGTCCACGATGTTGCGACTTTTTCTTGTGTCCCTTGCGATGACCGGATTTTGAAGCTTGCTTTTCTTTTGCTGCTTTCTTCCGACACGCTTTCTCGAGATGCCCCTCGTTGCCGCAGAAGTGGCAGACAGCTGAACGGTATGAGCAAGTTTGTGCGTCATGCTCACCCGTACAACGCCAACACGGTTGCTTAGGAGAAGCGGGTCCTTTTGCACCGTGGCGCTTACCGCTGTTTTGTAGTTGGTTGGCATCAACCACAGAGTTAGCCTTTGAGCGTCGCAGTTCTTCAGTCTTGGCGGCTGCTTCCTCCGCTGCACGAGCCAGTAAGATGGCCTTGGTCAGCTTAAGGTCTGGTTCGGCGAGGAGACGCCTCTGAAATAATTGTCTCGTCGCGAAGGCCACAAACCAGGCGATCACACAGAAGACGATCCAACCAGTTCTCAAAGTCACAGTAGCGAGCCAACAGTCGAAGCGCTGCAAGGAAATCTTGCACGGATTCACCAGGGAGCTGGTCGCGCTTGTTGAACCTGAAGCGTTCCATCGTGACATTCGGCTTTCCGATGAAATGTCCGTTTAGCTTCGCGATGATGTCCTTGAACGGCGTTTCTGACGGTGCCTCAGGTGCGCAAAGCGAGCGCAGCAGAGCATACGCGTCGACACCGCATACACTGCACAGCAAAGCGCGCTTCTTGTCGTCCGACGTAATGTCGTGCGCTTGGAAGAAGAATTCCAGGCGTTCCAGGTAGACAGGCCAGGAAGAAGGCTCGGCCGGAGAGAATTCGCCGATGGTGGCTGGAGGCAGCATGGTTGCCATTGTCGACGGCTGGTGGTTGAAGAGCGGGGCTCTTGAGCGCTGGAGCGGATCCAGGGAGTTTTGCTAACGCAGTCAGAGCGGGCTGAAGCTGCGCGATTGGGACCGCGGCGATCCCATCCTCGTCGCCAGTGAGGTGTTCGCGAGTCGGGGTCCGAGGCAAAACTGTTTATTGGAGCCAAGCGTACAGTATACGTTGAGAGCGAGTGGGTCTCGAGAGAAGAGAGAGAAGCGAGAACATAAAGAGGGCAAAGACCCGAGCGTGCCAGCGGCGGGCTGTAACACGAGACGTGGCGTCGAGGCGCCCGTAGAGTTCACGCAAACGGAGTGGCAGTATGCAGGTTCGGGGCTGCAGTCTGCGGGTACATAACAATAATCCAGCTTCCACAGCTAAATGATGCGCTAAAACACGAAAAAAATTGCCTATCTTCCGCTGTCTTCTACTTTCACCAGAGTCATATATGTGCTGTTGAAAACATTTGACTTTCAAGTAATTCTAGTGCTCTACAAAAGTAAATACTTAGAATTGAAAAAAAAAAAACGAGTTTATTGTTTATGAGAGGAGCAGTTTCGTTAGCTTTCACACTTCGCAAAGACGACGGCTGATATTTGTGCGGATATATTTGTTACCACGAGCAAGGTTCACTTAGAGAGTGAGGCAAAACTCGCACAAATGTTTATACCCGCGTGTACAAAACCCTAGTTAGGTCGCAAAACTTTGGACAGGTCTAAGGGAAGGAGGTGGCACTGGCCCAGCCCAAATATTGCAAATATTGGACGCGGAAGGTCAAGTGCTCAAAACTTTATGAAAGATTATTTTTTCTGTGGTAGATGCAATAGGAATGCGAAATGTAAGGCAAATGTGCGTGTCGCGCTATTTCTTTTTTAGTAGAAATAATATTTCCAAGTATTATAAGAAGAGTTTTGCTAGCTCCAGAACGTTCGCAAGCGCGCGTATATTTTGTAGGCTTCTAACATATTTTATAGCACTGAAAAAAAAAGGCGGATATTGCTACCTATACAGTTAGTTTGAAGCATGTGATGGCGACGGCGGTACAGCGCGGTGGTGTAGCAGAGAAACCCCGGGCGAACGCGTCCCTGCGCCCGGCGGAGTGCCGTGCAAGTCGCCGGAGAAGCGCGAGCTCCACGGGACAAGTTCCCCAACCTCCGTCACACGCCGCTCGGAACTTGTTTCGGCGACTCTCCGCCATCTCCGCCAGGTGCAAACGTCGTCTGCACGGAGCTACTTTGAACGACAGTACCTAGTGTGCTGTGTGCTTACCTTAGGATTTCGCCAAGGTGATTTTAACAGCTTAGACTGCTTATTTGGATCAAATTTGGACAAAGAAAAATTTGAGTGCAGTTGGCCTTTAAGACTTGAATGCTGCTTGATTTTGCCACTGATCGCTGTTATGTACGAAATTCGTCCAATAAAATGGTTTTGCAAGGTTTTGCAGAGTTTTAATTGTGTACCTGAGTGGAGAAAAAGCTCCATTGCAATGGATCGAATGTTGAGCTATAACCGCAAGCAGCACCTTTTTGGAACATCCCAAAAATTTCCTTTCTTTGTTCTACATGGGATGTCATATCTCCCAGCAAAGTCCTAGTCTGGGACATCCCAGCGAGGTCTTTTTTTGTATCACTTGGGATGTTTTTGGAACTTAAGTGGGATGTCCCTGGGAGTTCCCAAAGTCCCAGGTGGGACATCCCTAGCACTTACCTAGGATGTATGTGCGTTGTATGGGGCGCCGGCGAAATGTATACGCTCGCGTCTTGATTAGATTACCGGAAAGTTCCGAGTGAACGCCCACCCCGTAAAATCCATGGCTTTAGCGCCGATGAGTGAACAAAACAAACCCGAATCATCTCTTCATGTGTGGATGCGGTCACTTAATTATTCGTCCTTTCCGCGCTTGACCCGAAAGATCGCCCATCTCGTATTTTTCGCTTGATATCACTGTACTTAAATTTGGGTGGGCGTTCTTCCGGAACTTTACGGCACAGCAAATGCGCTGCGCTCGGCGTTTCATGCACGCAATTTAGTTGATGTTGTTTACTACACTCTCACTAAATGATGATCAGGAGCACGATAAATGACAATTTTTTTCAGAATGAGCGAGCGAAATCTCCGCCCCTACCCCAGCCTCCCACGCTTGCAATGGTTCAGATGCCTTTATAAACTAGCATAGCTCTTTTATGCTTTTAAAATCGTCTTGGGCAAGGTAATATAGGTAACTGCGGAATCATTACAATATATCTTACTCATTTTATATCGAAATATTTAGCGGTGGCATGAATTCTGGTTCATGCAATACTTGGTCCTAATTGTTCCCACTAGATGGCGGCGTCAACGTCATGTTTTCTATTTTTTAAGCTCTACAGCAGAAGTATACGGCTCTTTTAAAAGAAAATTATTGTATTGTCAGAGTTCAATCTAAAACGTCCAAGATTCCAGCTATTTCAAGCGTAAGCGAGCAGTTCTGGGCAACAAACTTTTGTGTCATTTGCTTTGAGATAAATTCGCCAGATGTCGCTACTTGGCAGCCGGTAAGCCGGAATGCAGAAACCGCAGAGGGCAATCCTTTCGTTTTCAGCGGCAGACGGCTACTCTTGCTTCATTTAGCAGGGTAAACAGTAAAGCGCGCTAAGGACACTAGGCAACAGGTTCATTCAGAAGGCCGCTGCAGCAAACCACACTTTCTTGCGATCATGACTAGATGGGAAGCAATGAAATGAAACTCTGGCAGGAGTTGTCGTTACTTACGTGATTCGCATGCTCTTGCTCTTGCCGCGACCGCCGCAGAGAATCAGCTGCGGCAGCGTTTGGGGTTGAACTGATTTATTCAGCCCGCGTGAGCGCACTTGAGCGTGCGCCTCGTGATCACGAGCAGTGCCCGGCGTCGTCCAAGCGCTGCGTGTGGAGCACCGCATTCGTCGTCGGCGCGGCGCTCCCTTGGCGCGCCGTTCGTTACCACCTCATAACTGAAACGTCGATGGTCGAGGCTACGCTCGAAACACAGATTGTGCAAAGAATCCTTTCGGGTACATCGTCCAAGAAAGCAAATCCAAAGAAAACTGATGATACCACGGAGCTAGGGTGGCTAGAATTCTAGCCACCCTAACGGAGCGCTGAGCGATCACGCTGGCTGCAAGCAAGGAAAGAGGAGCGTCACGTGACTATCGTGAAGCCTAGTCATAAAAAATAAAAAGGAAAGACTGATGGGAGATGCCCTGCCTCACGTGATAGGCAAGCGGTAGTTCTTTGCGCCTCACGCGGCCGTCCGCCTGCCCGCGCTATAGCCCCAACCACATGGAGCGATTTTGCGAGCGACTTGGGGCGCGACGCGACTAGCGACGAACTACTTTTCGCCGCGCACCAAGTCGCTCATCGAATCGCTCGGTTCTGGGCCGCCAGAAACAGTCGCTCACCTCCCGGAAGTGCCCTCAGCGACTAGCCAATAGGAGAGCCCCTACGTAAGCACGCAACCTCCGGTTTTGAAAGAGAACGGGGGGAAGATTTTGCAAATCCACGCAGACGTCGTTTGCGGTGCAGCGGCAAAGAAAGCTTTGCGTGGCAAAGCTGTGTACACGCTGGAGCAGAAGCAAGAAGGCTCCCGCTCACACTGGGTGAGACCAGTGTGGGAAAAACGACGTCAAGAAAGCGAATTCTTCACGGCGTTCATGTTGGAGCCGAGAAACGAGGCGCAGAAGGAAAAGCGTGCGCTATCGCTAACCCAAACCAGTTTTAGAGATGCAATGAAGTGCAAAAAGCAAGGTAGAAAGGCGTAATACTTTTTAGTCATGCTTTTTATGACAAATGAACACAAAAAAAATTTTTGCAAACATCCAGCGTACCAAGCGCGTTACTATGCGCAGTGCGGAAACATTGAAATCGCCATCCTCAGTCGCTCGAGCCCAACGCCGTCGCTGTCATGTGGTTGCCTCGGCGAGCGACTTCGGTTCGGCGACTGCGGATCCTAGTCGCGTCGCTCGTCGCGTCGCTGGAAAAATCGCTCCATGTGGTTAGCGCTTATGCCAGCTATGCTGCGTCGTTCCGTTTGGTTGCCGGGCCGTCCGGGTATTCGGGTTTCGGCGACGAGTCCCCGTCCGGGCGTTGCGCGCAGCGCTGCCTGCAACCCTAAACGCGCAGCGGGCTGATCGTGCAGGCAAAGTGTTCGGACGGGAGAGACAGAAAACATCCGTCGAAGTGCGCCGCAGTTGAAGTGTCGTGTTCCGCCGCAGTGCAAAAGCGGAGATGTCAGAGTAAGACATCCGTGCCTCACATTTTATTTCACAAACACACCTCACTTCCTTGATTCTGGTAATTTTATATTTTCACCTCCCAGGCGTAATTTAGCGTTCGTTACCCATATACCTATCGCACGGATTGAGCAGTACTCGGACAACCAGCCCGCGTTCTGCCTGCGACGCGAGGCCGAAAATGATTTGTTCTTCCCGCGCCCGCACCCAACGTCAGTGGTTTTGCACCTTTTCTTTTCTAATGCACTGAAGGAGACAGCAACGCAAAACAGACATAGTCACGACAATTGTGGCATGTACAACGTGCCACCATGCCGGAGCACCGATAAGGCGAATGTATGCAAATGCGCACGCGAGCGAAACCAAAGCTTCTCGCACAACCTCTCAGCTGATGGGACACTCGATCGTTACAGCGCTATGATGTAAAGGAAAGATGGCGCGATAACTCCCCGCAAAATTGGAAACGCAATCGTCAAAGGACACCTACCACGCACCGGCCGCTCCGTGCTTGTGATTAGAGAGTTTTAGCAGTCCGTGCGTTACGTTCGTTCGTTACGTTTACAGCGGCGCGTTCGAGCAAAGCCGGTCGTGGTTCCAGCGGTAAGCGTCAAATTCGGCTCGCAGCTCGTGAAGGTGCTCCGTGAGCATGGGATCTACGTATCGTGTTGCTTTGAACAGCGACAGTAATTCCACGATACGAGGGTGGGAGCGCAACGCTGGCGAAAAATCGCGTACGGCGCCTTCGGCAACGCCACTCGCCTCCTCCTCCACCGGCAGCCAGCCGGAGCCACTAAATGGTACCGCGGGCCTGAGATTGGTGCTTTTTCCATAATGCATTGCGCGGGAGGAGCCCGAGGAGAGGAGAATGCGGCGTCAGAGGAGGTTGGCTTGCCAAAGCTGTGCCGCCTGACGTCATGCTCCCTCCTAACATTTTTCTTCCTCCATGGCGTCAAGCCGGTCAAGCCCGGTTTGGCCCAGTGTGTAAGTGCTTTACACTCCGGTATAAAACAAATCTGTGCGACTGTGTAAATGCACACACACACACACAAGATGTTTTTTGTAGCTTTCTGATGTTTTTACGCTCGTAAAAAATTGATTAAATCAAGAGCTATTACGTCACGATTAGTTCAAGAAATAGCCGTTGTGCTCCGATACCATCGACCCCCCAAAAACCCCATCTCACGGGCCCTTTAAGACGAAAAAAAAGGTAAGGCAAACACTGCACAGTCCGCTTGTCTTGCTTCCCGTTACATTTATTTATTTTTCCATTTATTTTTCCCCAGTACGGGACCCCTTATAGCTCAATAATGGGCATCATCGATTTACCAGTCCTGGACGGTCCGCGGGCAGTCCGAGGACTGCGTTCGGACCGGAAGCCCCATAGGAATACATGAAAAAATCGAGCGCCGGACCCCGTCTCGGGCAGTCTGCGGACGATCCGGGACTGATCTGGGAACGATCCGGGACTGAACACGTCTTACGCTACTGAAACTGCGGGAAAGCCTACAATAGTCAGCCATCTACTTGGAATCAAGAAAAGACACCTCGACACTTTTTTATATGCTGTGGAAGCAATTGCAGTAGGTACACTTTCACAAGAACATATTTACAACCCCAACAAAACTGATCAAGTGAGCCGATTGGAAACGAAGTGCTGACGTGCGCTCTCATGCGCACGCGCTCTCCAAATTCTTGGTATTTTAACTGCGGACACGAAAAACTACGATTTGCTAAATAGCTTCGCTGTTAACAAAGAACATTGAACTAGACCAATGTTTTTTTTTATTTTTTTGACAGGAAGAAATGTGGTTTTTAAAAGAAATTAACGTTGTTCTCGGATGAGAATGTTTGTCGTACTGCTATTCTTTTTTGTTGGTTTGTAAATCTGATGGACTATCTGTTAGGGTCACACAGACTTTCATTTACCTTCTTGTAGCCCGGATATGCCCATTTTTTAAAGCGTTTAGTCTGGTAGTTTTCCCGTTGACCCATCGCTTATGCTCTCTTCCTAACTTTTTCTGCGTAGATTTTTCCTGCTCGTTTCTTTTTGCAATCTACAGATGGGCAACACTTCTCAGTTTTGACTAGTCAGATTGATTTATAAGAGGTTTAACGCACCGTAGTGGAGGGCTCCGGATTAATTTTGACCACGTAGGGGATCTTTAACGTGCGCTGAAATCTCGGAACACACGGGTGTTTTCGCTTTCCGCCTCTATCAGAATACCGGCCGCCGTGGCCGGGAATCGAACCCGAGTCTTTGCACCTCACAGCATGGCGCCTTAGCCACCGCGCCGGGTAGGGATCTATCTGATCTGACAGCACCATGAATATGTTGTGCCACATGCACTGCATGCCCTTTCACGGCAGTTGTTGCAGATGAAACGCCTGGAAACAGGTAACAAATTTGTTCCAAAAGCTATCTTTACGGCAACCATGTAGCGAAGAAATGTTGCTACATTCTTCTGGCTTGTCAGCTGAGGGTGAATATTCCCATTTTTATCACTGCAGCTGCATGGCGGGACAAGCACACCTCTCGAACTAACTTCAACCGACAAGTTTTCCCCGACTACTACACCCTTCTCAATCAGCACAATTGCACCCAGAATCTTCGAGCTTGTAGAAGATAAGATAACCTGGGTGGGCGAAGTCTTCACATTCTACGATTGAAATGTCGGACATTTGCTGAATTCCTCCACAACCGCAAACCATAGCACAGTTCCCAATGCACGTGTTGACTTCGGCGCTTTCTACACCACTCATACCGTCACTTGCGCCAGTTCCACCGCGCAAAGGCCCATCATTTTGGCAGGACGCAACATGGGTGGGAACCACTGTCATTCATTTGGGTGGTTTTCGGCATGACTTTGACGTCTTTGGTGCCGACAGATGCTCAGGTATGTCAGGAAAAATATGGGGCGCCGCGCCGTCCCTCAGATTACATCTGCCTTACGGTATCCTTACAGTTCGACCGTTCACGACGTGTTCGTAACAGTTGACGATGTCTGAAGGCTCACAATGAATGTCACAAACGTATGTTTATGGCGTAACCTTGAAGTTTTTCCGCGGAATCGCGCTTTCCCACGCCTTCAATCCGTCAGGACCCTTCGGCGCTCTGAAGAAATGCCGCTGCACGGACTTTGCCGCTTCCGAAGCATACCCCGAACGACAGTCCAGCGCGCAGCACGTCAACAAACCGCACCGACACTTCAGAGATCCACTAAAATATGTATGCACGATGACAGCACAGAGCTAATACGTTAATACAGACGTGACGAACAGTCGAGCACCAACAGCACAGCAAAAACACATGGCCAGGGCGAGCCTCACTCCCCAAACTAGATCTCAACGCAACGCCAGCGCCACCTCTCGGAATTGCGACAAAATGGTGCCACCTCTCGAGGCGCAGTTTGCAAACTGAGCTAATCTAAAAACGTTGGCCAGAGTGAGCATGCCTTAGTTAGTGCTCATTGCAATAATTTTCTCCAAGCCCAATAGTGGTAAGCTGTTCATCAGCAGCAGCATTACTCGGTGCAGGAAAAGCGAGAAAATATAGGTGCACCCACTGATCTCCACTTAGTTGCTGGATGGCGCTTCGCCGCTGTCGCGGCCGGGCGCGCGCACGGCCACCGGAAGTTCAACAGCTCGTCCCGGAAGTCGGGCGTCTGCTATGCTTTTCAACCGCTGATAAGCGTCCCGATTGGCGGATTTTGGCATTTTGTTCTCACTTTATTGCATTTTGGCTATACACATTGCGTTCAGATCGCAACATATGCTATACCGAAATATGCGACGTTAATATGAAGCAGAATTTAATTACAAAGGAGAACGAAAATGTCACTTGGGTCTTGGTTTGAGAGACGAAGCAGCTCTAACAGGATTTATGCTAGAAATGTATGCTAGGGATTTATGCTAGAAAGAAAACAACGTGGGCACGGCGACAGGCTGTAGCCGAGTCGTGCGCCCGTTCTGTCAAAACAGTTGTCAGTAAAGTGGTCAGAGCCTGCTGCCTGGGGATGGAGAGGTACACGGGCACAGTTAACCACGGTTAAGCAAACCGCGGTTAGACAAAACCGCAGTTTGCTGCGTTACACGACAGACGAAACTGCGGTTGCGTCGCTAACCATGGTTAGCGCTAACTGAGCTTGGCACCTCAGTTCGGTCACGCTAACCGCACTTTCTGCAGCCGCAGTGCTCAAAATCGCACAATTCAGTTCGGACCCAAGTGGCGGCGCATCAGCGGAGGCGAAAAAAAAAATCACCTGGCGTTCGGAAGAGACAAAGGTTCTCAAATAGCGGGCGCCCAAAAGCTGTCCCCAAGACGCGCTTACGTTCTTTGCATCGCTCTCGCAATCAGCGCGACTGCCCGTCAGCAGGGGCTCGTTTCCCGATCCGCCGGATCAACTACGACAAACGCCGTGCTAAATTTGTAAATTCCGCGCGTCGTCCGCCAGAAATGGATATAGCAGGCAATCTTGAAGCGTTTTCAGCACACGGAAACGATCGGCGCGCGCGTCGGCCGTGCCTGTAAACACGCCGGCGCGCCTGCCCGCACGGCAGTGCTTGCGGCCCGAACCGTCCCAGACCACGGCAGCAACAGCTTATCGCATCGCCGCTCTTCGAAATCAATCTGATCGCGGGAAAGAACTTCCGCATTCGAGAAAATGGATAGTGCGGTGAAAAATTGGGCTATGGATTGTAATTCGCAGTTGTAGAGATAGCGGTGGTCAAATATCTACCGCGATGCTAAGATGAAAGTTCCCAACACCGAACAGACCTAAGCAAACCAAGCCGGTTGCGAGCTGTTGGGGAAGCCCCTCTTCTCGCCGCGCACGAGTGCGTTGCGTTTGTGTCAGAAGCGAATGCTTTAACGATATTTATTTTTGTCTACACTGCTTCTCTTTTTTTATCGTGAAGTTAAAAGTGTGGTAATTTATTTTTGTTGCGCTCATAATCAAGTGACTGCGGTTGCCAAACTTGCAATTTCGCGTGCAACATCCAAAACCGCAGTTGGCGATAACCGCGGTTCAAGTTTAGTAACCACGGTTAAACTTAACTGCGGTTACTTTCGCCGTGTAACTAGGGTATAAGTTTGCCACCCAACGCCGGTATAAATCCGGCTTAGAGCGAGGGAATCTGCGTAACAAGAGCCCCAGCTTAAAAACGACACTGATATGACATTTGCGTTTCGTGCGTATCACGCACGTGGTTCAGAATATTGTAATAATTCCAAGTAGAACGTCTTCCCAGACGACTTCTCTGGTCTGCTTGTGCAGTTTACAGCGCAACAAGCAGGAATTTGTGGCAGAATGCGTGCGAAACCGGCCCATGCGTAGCATGCGCTATGCTGGAACGGCCCGACTTCCGGGACGAGCGCTCGAACTTCCGGCGGCCGTGCGCCGGAGAGCTCGAAGCGCCATCCAGCAACTCTGGTGGAGATCAGTGGGTGCACCTCACAGTCCCAGATGCTACATGAGTGGGTTCTGGTAAACACCAGAAACACACTGCTTGGAGGAGCATTACTGCACTTTTCTCCTTTGGAAAGTTACACCAAGAGACATTGGGCGACTGACTGCTTTAATAATTTTCAGTAAGAGATGATGCACCGTGCATGTCTCCATGTGGCTTCATAGCAAGCGACTAAAGTGACAGGTGGTTCCAAGTATGCATAAAGTTACTTACTTTTCCTGAACCACTAAGTTTTACAACTTGAATAAAAAGCATACTTCTACTTCATTCAGAATTACAAAGTACCTCTACCAGTAAGAAAGCCGAAACAGGTGAAACCAAGGTTCTGTAATTCACAGTGCAAAAAATTGTATGGGGTAGCAACCATAGTTTACACTCTCATGAAATTCTTTCAAGTGCAATTACCAAAGGTGTTATATTGGCCTTCTTGGCACTGTAATCTGTTGGCACATGGACACCTCCTTTTATACCGCAGGGTCTTAAGCTAAGCATGGAAGTTCTGCCCAAATTAGCACAATGTGTGCTGTACGTAACACAGCAGCAACTGGGACATGCTAAGTGAATACCAAACAAGGTTTGACTCTTGGTTGCTTTTGGACGTGGTAACAAATAGAAGAGCATGCACTTAGCATTTTTGTGTTAACAACCTTCTCCCCCTTCCAATTTAAAGTGGGGACCGGCAACTTTTGTTGCAGCAGTGTAGCAGGACGAATTAATAATAAAAAAAATGCTCACTCGAGGAAATATAAAAGAAAAGAAGAAAGAATTTTTTATTCAATGAAAAAGTTCAAGGCAAAGGCAAAGCAAAACAAGAAACGGTTTTACACAATTCTGCTAACTTTCAGCATGGTACCGTTGAGAACACAGCCTGCTATTTTCATACCAACCACATACAGCCTAAAGTGATGCAACAAGTAACCAATCATGTGTTGATTCATTGATTGATTGTAGGGTTTAACGCGCCAACGCAACGCAGGCGATAAGGCGCACCGAAGTGGAGGGCAATGGATTAATTTTGACCACCTGGGGATCTTCAACGTTCACGAAAATCTCGTACACAACACGCGTTTTTGCTTTTCGCCTCCATCAGAAAAGCAGCTGCAGCGGCTAAGAATCGAACGCGCGACCTCGTGCTCAGCAGCGCAACGCCTTAGCCGCTGAGCCACCGCGGCGGGTATGTGTTGATTCATCTTTGCAATAAAATTACAACTGTGCATACAAATACAAAAATGGGAATACACACGGGTACACATTCAAACATTTAGATAGTATTTCCAACAACATAATAAACAGATGCCAATTCTTGGCACAAGCACAAAGATGGTGCTCTTGCCACACTAACAAATAAAAGCACTCACCTACAGAAAGTAAAAAGGTTATTTCTTTCAGAAACCACGAAAATTGCTGTAACCAAACGTTAGCTAAAAACCACCCAAGGGACTGAACATAAATTTAAAAAGCCGTGACCTTGGCTGCTTTGTTTTCACTTTGAACACCACTGCTGCTTACAAGTACACACTCCACAAGCCTGCTGGGTTTATGCTTTTGTAATGCACATAGCAGTGAGCAAACATTCAGGTACATAAAGAGCTCCGTAACGCCTAGATTTTTATTTTACCAACCAGTCATTGGTGCCATTTTTGAGTAAAGTGAATCTGAACAACAAAATTTTGGTAATGTGTAATCTGTGATTGGAAGATCAGCACAAATGATGATTTTCCATTTCCTGCAAGCTCAGTACTGGAGCCTTAAAGAGGTATAGTCAAAGGAATCATGCCCAATGCCAGTTCTACTGCATCAACTAACAACAAAAGGTGAACTTGAAAAACCTTGAACAAGCTACCAAAAATTACCAAACACTTTGATCAGTTAAACTGCTTACTTTGCTTCTACAGTAAGACCTCGTTACAAGAGACACTGTTACTAGAGACACTTGGTTATAAGAGACATTTAAATGAAGACGGTTTGTTCAGTTTTCTTATGTTCCTTATGTTAGCAACATTGCTTACAAGAGACCTTGGTTAGAAGAGACACATTTCCTGGGTCCCTTGAGTGTCTCTTGTAGCGAGGTTTTACTGCATTTATTGCCTACGAAGCCTTGAAAGGGACACTGAAGTGAATTTGTCAAGCTCCCGTTTTTGCTTGCACTGCGTAGACTGGCTCAAATTAGCGGACTTTTCATCGTTTATGAGGTTGACAAGTCGGTAATTATTTTACAAAGCGCGAAACAAGAAAAACTACCATGCGCGGTTTGCGGCGGCCGCACCAACTAAAGGCTGTGACGACGGGAGGAGATGCACCGTGATTGGTTAGCGTTCAAACAAGTTTCGGTTTCGGTTCTGTAAAACCACGATTGACATCTGACGGCATCGTTGGATGGGCATTCTTGATATCTCAGTGACCGTCGTACCGCACTTCTGCCATGTTGTCGGTTGTAAAATGCATAAGATAAGCCTCCCAGGACGGCTTGCAATCGTAGCAATCACTAGCCGAGGCCTGCGCAGTGGATGAACGCCCTCCGTGTCCCCGCAGACGCTCAAATGCCATGCGCTTTTCCCCAAATTTGGAGCTTGCCTCACTCATGCCTGTATCGTAAAACGCATGTTCGTGGTCTGTGGATTCTGGCCTGTGGATTCTGGCCTGTGCCCACTGCCCGCAAGCAGTCGGTGCTTATGGCAACAGCACGCCAACAAGAACTCGGTAGCGCATCAGTGTCAGCCTGCGCGCGTTCTGTGAACTAGTTCGTGGAGCAGTGAACGTTACGGCCCAAAAAAAGGTGAACTCAGTATAGAAAACATCGGCTCAACACGAAAAAGTCAACTTATAAAGCAAAAAAGAATGTACCCCCGGGGATTCGAACTGGTGACTTGCAAAACATTCGCAATAACATACGTAGAGCTCCAGACTACTCGGCCACGGGCGAGCGCTGCTGACTTCGGAAATATAAGGTATATAATGTATAACCATTTTACAATTATATTTAGTTTTAGCATTTCAAGCAGCTTAGGTGACTATTTGCTGTATTGCGCTCGTGCAGTGAGCGTTCCCCAAGTTTCCACAATATCTCACGTCTAGCAATTGCATTTCTTAGACAGAAAAGCGTTCGTAGATGCGTAGTCGTGCTGCTGACCGCTGTGCTTGTTCACCGAGCGCAAAAAAAGTGCTTCCCGCACCCTAGTTTTACGCTGTACGGTAAAATTTTCAGTTTATTTTATTTCCTTAGTACCTATATTGACTTCGCTGACTCTCATCCCGCCTTCAAGTGGCCTTATATTTTCCTACTGGCGCACCAGTCAGCGAAGCGTCGCATGTGCGCTGGTGCAGCGCTTGTGTGAAGCGACCTTGACTTGGAGCTAGATACAGTGTACAAACTAACGATGTAAATAAAGGCACATTCTTCCATTCACAAACGTGTCCAGGCTTCATTTCAACTGAGTGAACGAATTGCGACGACCCGTCGGCGGCCGGCGGACGAAACGCTGGGCTGACTGACTCTGTAGGAAGGTCGGCGAGCCGTGCAGTAGCACAGCCAATTGTCAGATCCTATCCTCCCGACGTCACACAAAAACACCACAGAAAATGGGCGAGGGTGCAGAGAGGAGGACAGCATTGTCGAATTGATTTTTCTACTAAATAAATTCGCAAAAACGCACTCAGAGTGGTCGAAACAGGGACTAGGCACTCTGGACTACAATTTGCGCTCGTAGTCCCGCAATGTTTACAAATCACTTCAGTGTCCCTTTAAGAATTTCATTGGTATCAATTTTCATAGAAACGGTTGGCCACCTGAACAAATTCTGGGAAGCGTAAAAGTAATGCTGGGACAACAGCAAGAGAGAAATAACAAATTTACCAGGAATTTCGACAAATAACAATCATGATTTTTTCTGTATTTTGCAAAGAAGCAACAGGGCTTGTGCTGCACAATTTATGCATGCTAAATTAAAAATGAAGACAGTAAGGCTATTTAATTGAAATATTCCTGACCATATTGCTAGGTGTCATGGATGCTGACTGGCATTAAAACAGATGAAACATCCACGATGTAAAAAAAAAAAAAAAAAAAACGGGCACAAGTGCCAAACCAAGACATCTTTAAACAAGATCATAGCACAACATTAACGCAACATCCTCAACTTCTACGAGGCCCTGAGGTTAGAAACAGTGAAGTCTGTGGCAGTGTCTCTCAGGGTGACAGAGAACAATTTTTGTTCCAAGTGAAATACAATTTCCAAGCACAATTGCTGAAGCCAATGGGTATTGCAAAAGACGAAAAAATTTTGGCTTCAGGCAAGCACTGCACGTTACTCTTGTCTTCTTCTCATCCTGTCTCACCTAGCAGAAAAGTAAGCTTTGGGTGCCTTTCTTTTCTCATAAAACTGGAAGGATCGAAGTGAGGACTGTAGGTGTTCATGGTTTAGTCTCCCCATTCCCCCCCTCTTCTTGTGGGCTGTAAGCGTTATTTTGAGGTTTGCAGTTTCGTCTCATGTGCAAAGCTGGTGTGGCCACAGCCAGGTGTCCATGATCGCTGGAATGGCAGGAGACTCACTGGCCGTCATCCTTGAGCTGCAGAAAGCTCTGCAGTGGGCACAGGATGTCGCAGACTACTGGAACGCTACACACCTTTTCCAGCAGCTTCCTGCGCTTGCCGAGGGTGATGTTACTCGCATCTGTGTATTGCCTTGGGAAGCCAAACACCCTGCACAGAGGAGACCTCGCAATCATCCATGGAGCAGCCACGGTCTCGCCATTACGTGGCCTCATCAGCGTATTGCAGTGAAGCTAGGCCTGACTTAAGAAAAGTACCAGAGTTCTCTCCCGGCAGCAGCTCAGCAGATGGTTGTTTTTAACAAGACCTGGAAATCAGTTCCATGACGGTGTTTTTGCTTTCCACGTGCATCCAAATACAAGTTCCACGGTAGGCAATTACAGCGGCAACATATGGTGTCATGGTTCAGGGGGAAATACCGAATAGAGATAGACACGACCAGGCACCTCGGAAACGATGAACAAGAAAGAAGAAGGGAAGTAAATTTTAATTTGCCACCAATAAATGGGCTAACCAGGGGAAGCCCTAATGTACATATGAGAGATGGCAGCAAATGGCGCAATGAACTGTCGGGTTGAAACAGAACAGCCAATCCAATAATGCCACCACCACCGGGAAAAAGAAATTAAGCCCAGGAAATGCAGGCAGAGGGGAGGAGCACAAGGTCACAGCAGGAGCAGGCAGCAAGGCAGATTGTGTTAAAAAAACGAGCCAGGGGGACGCGGCACCCCGCAAACTTAGGTGGCAGCGAGCCATTGGTTTCCCAGTGGCACTGCTAATGTATGCATCGGCAGCCCCAGGTCTCTGCTCACCAACCTATGCTTTGATGGTCCCCATGTGGCGACACTTGCAGATCCTCCTCCTGCCGCCACAGCAAGGGTACCCAAGCCAGGGGCTGCCTCCTGGTGCATGGGCTACCACAGAGGTAGCCCCACAGGACCCTTGCCGGGACGTGTGGCCCTCCCAACTCCTGCATGCAGCAACACCAGCACCACATCAGACGGCTGTGGTTATCACCACATCACAGTTACGCCGCTGCACCGCACGGCAACGCCGGCAACAGGGGTACGCCCGTCCAGCAGGGACACGTAGTTGTAGGGCATTAGTTAGAGGTAAGACTTGGTAGACATTGCAGTGGTGTGAGTTGTATGTTGCTGTTTGCTTTGTTTAGAGTTCTTTGTGTTTGGTTTTGTGTTGTTTGGTTGTTAGTATGCCTAGGGGTTTTTCTTCATGTAAAACAAATGCATGATTTGTTCGACCCGCCAACGGTGACTTTTTCTCTGAGCCGGGCGAGACCATGTGGCACGTGGCATACACTAATACATACCGTATTTACACGATTGTAGGTCGACCCTTTTTTTCAAATTTGACAATCCAATGTTGGGGGGTCGATTTAGAATCGAAGTCGAACCGTCTACCGCTAGTAGCGGCAAGAGAAACGAGAAATCGGGGGTGCTACGAGGTGGGGACAGCTTTGCACCCTCGTTCCCGTGGTTATGGTCTACAGTGTGAACCGCATGGGGCGTTTTCTGCTCGCGGAAATGTGCCGCGCTGACGCTGCCGCGAATTTCACCCGCATGCTGCGCGCTACGCGATCGGCGGCGGCAACATGGCGGCGCCACCAGCCGCGAAGAGGTGCGCGTAGCTCCAGCGACCGCTTTTAACCGCTCTTTAAGATATCACTGAAGGCACAAACGAAGACGTTTGTGCATGAAAGGAGCTGATAATGTGGTCCGAAACGGCGTTAGGGACAGCGCCAATCAAATATCCGCCACCGTGGTAAGCCTAAACATCGGCGGCGCCAGCCGGCTAAGGCAAGTCGTCAGGCTGCTCCCACTGCCGCGCTTGTCACGCGTCATACCGAGGTAGAACGGTAGAACTTCAAAGCAGCAGAAGCTGCCGCGCGCGCGGAAGCGTCGACGCTGGCGTGAGAAAGTTGCCCGCGCAATGCCGACGCGATGGTGGGAGGTTAGTAAATCGCGCGCGGCCGCTTCCATCAGTCGC
Organism: Haemaphysalis longicornis; assembly: GCF_048455015.1. Lineage (NCBI taxonomy): Eukaryota > Metazoa > Arthropoda > Arachnida > Ixodida > Ixodidae > Haemaphysalis > Haemaphysalis longicornis. The sequence goes on along the minus strand of NW_027526203.1, from coordinate 83,690,287 downwards.
CATGTTGTTTGTTTTGTTATCGCGTGGCTGTGGCCGCTGCCGCTTGCTTCGATGGTTGACATCTCACCGCGGGTGTGCTCTTCCCGGGTGTGCTCTTCCGGGTGCTTTTACAAAAGCTTTTCTTTTTTAACATCTACCACGCATACCGCGAGCGCACGGCTCTTGTGGGAGCATCGATCATTGATGGTAGGGTAGAAACGCCGTGTGGGTTGACGGTAGAGCTTCTCTTTGTGATACGATTTTCTAGGCGGCGCTTGCATTTTTTTTTTTTTGAGAGATGCAATTTTGTGGGGGTCGACCTACATTCGAGTCGACTTACAATCGTGTAAATACGGTAAGTGTGAAAAAACAAAGGACACAAAATTTTTTCAGCAGTCTCGACTGACTCCATAAAATAGAAATGGCACAGAAACTTTCACAATTCTCTCCTACGTAATATCAGAGTCCTTCAATGCTTTACTGGTCACGAAACTTCGGCGCTTGCTTCATATAGGAACCGCGCGCGCCACTACAGGCGCCACCGCCGCACGAAGGTCATCCAGCCGCCGCACGTGCGGCGTATTTGCCAGCTCTTGGCGTGCAAACGCTCGCTGCTTTTGGTCTCTGCACGCTGATTAAGTGTGTTTTTTTTTTTCGTAGTAGTTAGCGATGATTAGTCCAGTAATTGTGTTTATCACCTGCCTTCAATGGGGTTTTATTTTTCGAAGTAAGTTACCGTAGACTTCGGCCGCGAACGGCAACGGCTTCTGTGTGTTCTGGCACAAGCGCTGCGCCATCGTGTTTACGAATTTTTAAATCTATATTGCTTCTCTTCTTAAAGCAAAGTTGTAAATACCACACATACGGTAGCTGTGTAGTGACGGACTGCCGCGGGCCTATCGATAATACAATAAAAAACTGAAATAAACCAAGTACGCGTCGTTCAGACTACGCTTAATAAATCCGTTGATTGCTCTGTAATGCACAGAACGCTAAAAGAGATAGCCCAATAGTATTGTCGTTTCGATGAGTGGGTACATACTTGAGAACATCTAAAAACGCTGCAGAAACGCGAAGGATCAAAACACGAAGAGATATATGTTACTCGATGTGTCTTTCTGCTTCCACGCTTTGCAATCCTTGCAAAAACAGGAAGCGAAAAAAGAACAATGAAACTGATTTTATCACACGCAACAAAAAATTTCTATGTTACGAAGGGAGACAAAAGAGCGTGGTCCAGCGTACAGAAATTTATTTTTTTCGCGCTGCGATGTGCAGCACACGGAGGAAACAGAATATTGCCACGTAGTCAAGAACGACGCAAAGCATTTCTGAACGCAGCGAGCTAGCGATCTCCTGCACTACAAAATACCAGAATGAAACACAAACGTCAAAGAAGCAGTCCGCAGTGTGACGTGAACAGATGAACGTCGATAAAGTGAGTTGCGCGGCGTTTGCTATGCATGCATTACTCTTGGAACGTTATTGATTTCAGATCCATGGAAATAGGATCGAGAGCATTGTCGAAGAAAGAAAAAATCAAGTTAGCGACAAGGTGGCACCCTTTCCATATCAAACAATATTGCCCGATGGGACCTACGACAAAAAGAGCCAATGGGCGCTCCGGTTGAAACGCCAGATAAGAAACTGGAATCAACCACGCGCGGTTACAAAACAAACAAAACGAACCCTAAGGAATAATTCGCGGAAATATGAAAAGTAAAAGCACAAGGATGTCCCAAAGCTTTTTTACACGCGAGCCTGAGCGCAAGGTAATACAAGTTTGCAAACAGGTAATGAAGCACCGCTACAACCTGACTGATGACAAAAATCCGGCTTTAAGTTAGCCTTGTACAATTCTAGGCCCACGATGCTCTCAAAAGGGTACATTGCTTTTCCCATTCTCACACACAGTGCATTTCCACACACTGTCGCACACTTATAATCCAAGCTAAAATCTCCCGTTGCTTGCCTTGGAATGGCACCCCTCCATTTCTCACACAGCTGCCCGTCGCTCAGTCAACAGAACAATGAAACATTTTCTGTGGTATCGTTGTACAAGGAACGACATCCCGGGACGCAACACATGTTCGGCATCGTCGTTGCACTACTTAAGTCGCATCACAAGAGCGCGATATGCACGTTACATTTTTTTCCCGCACAAAACAAACACAACTCGCCGCGGCTCCGCCGTTCGAGCCAGCGCAACGCCGCCCGAGGAGTGACCTCAGTGAGAGGGTGGCGCCACCGCGCGGCGGCCAAATGCAGCATATGAAGCTCTCCCATTGAGTTACGGAGTAGTTTCGTGACCAGTAAAGCATTGAAGGACTCTGGTAATATGTACCGTAATTACCCGATTCTAACGCGCCCTTGATTCTAACGCGCACCCTATTTTCCTGGCAAAAAAAACGAAAAAACTTGCACTTCCGATTGTAACGCCCACGGAACTTTGTGAGCAAGAAAAACGAATGCGAGATAAACGGGCGATTTATTTCTCGAAGTAATCTCACCCATCTCCCTCCTCGTCGCTCTCCGCTGACCACAACATCTCGTCCTTGGTGCCGTCAAGCGCGTTCGCAATGCCACACTTCATAACGAACGTTCAACCATGATCTATGGGATCGTGGCCCACGCCTCGCATGCCCATCCTGCGAACTTCTCCAGAGGCGCACGCTTCAGCCGACCATTCGTTTTGAACGCGCGAGAGCCGTTGCTGCCATTGGTGTTATCAAGTGCGCAAGTGGAACGATTTGACGATTTGTGTGAATGCCGACAGAAAAGCCTGGGCGCCTATGCTTCCTGCGTCCGAAAAATTGTTGCTAAAAGCTTTGGCGCCATCTTGAGATGGCGATGGGCGAGACGAAATTTCCGTTGTTTCGCAGTTTCGGTTTCGTATCCGATTCTAACGCGCATGTGATTTTTCGGCCTATTTTTCCGGAAAAAAGGTGCGCGTTAGAATCGGGTAATTACGGTAAGTACCCTTTCCAGTCGCACTGCTACACACCGAGCCTCTTTAAGGTGGGCTTCACAACTTTGCACAAATGCACTGCAAAGAAGTCAGTTTACCAGGTACTATGTGCTGTGGTACCGGGGTTCTTGCACCCGGCCGCAGTTCCCCAGAAAGACAGTGTGCCCCCTAAAGCACACCTTTACTGTGAGTCCCGTTCCGTCGAGGTCCACTCCTCAGCCGATATGGCTGCGCACACCTAGTCCACCCCAGTCCGCCCTGTTCTGCCCTCGCTCATGTCGCGCATCTTCCCCTGGCACATGTCCACCCCGCGGGATTGTCCCCTGCTACTACTGCCGGGTTACCACAGTGCGCAGTCTTGTGTCAGAATATGAAGCCTCTAGAATTCCTATGGAGTGCTATACATCATCAGCACGGCCCGTGGGGGCCCCACTGAAAGCCCCCTATCGGCTCTATCGCTAGTCCTGTGTGGTCTTTACTTTTGTCCCGTCTTTACCACGCTACTTAACCCTTTCGGCCCTGATTTTTTTTATTTCAAGCAAAACAGCGTTTTTTGTGTGTTCTCCTAACTTTTAGGGTCCCATAAGCCCAGAAAGGGAAAATACACCTGGAAGTAAAAGTAATAACAGATTTAATAATGAGAGAATTATTTCAGACATCTGGACATTAAAAATTTTGTTTGTTTGTTTGTTTGTCTTTATTCGCATCTTGCACAACGTACATGACGCTGGGAGCGAGCAGTAAAAGCTGTCAAAAATCGACAGCTTGACAGAGCTGCAAGCCCCCAAGCACTAAGCAGCGTAACGGCAACATAAAATACAACTTGTATATTGAAAAGAAAAGAAGAGCAAAAGAGAAAGAGAGAAAAAAAATAAAGAAAATGGACCAAAAATTAACTGCCAACACAGTAAATACACAGAAGCCGTACTGTGGTACTACACGTACTTCGGCATTACACAAACTGCACATGCTATCATGCATTATACAAAGAATAACAAAGAATATAATATCATGTATCATACAAAGAATATAATATCATTTATTATACAAAGAATAACACAGTCAAAGACAGGGCTATACACCGGAGAAAAAGAAAGAAAAAATGAAAATAAAAACAATACAATTTTTGTAGGGACATCAATACGAGGCACTCGATAGTGGAAAGAGTAGTCTTTTTGACATCGTGTGTGCCGATGCGCAACAAACAATCAGCACATTCAACATTTTTTAAAATAATTTCGTAGTTCTCGGAAAGTCGTTTCGGGGAGCCTAATGTCCTGGCGATTTAGTTCATTTAATAGTCTTGGAAGTTTATTTTGTAGGGTTTGCAATCCATATGTAGTTTTGTACGTTTTGACGCAGAACGGTTCAACATGCCTTGTTCGGTATGTTTTGGTGCTCTCTTGAAGTTTTGCTAATTTAGAAAAAAAGGGGGAGTTGTTAAGCGTAGCCTGCTTTACAGCTTTACACAGTAGGTAATCGAACGTTTTTGCAATAGGCATTATATTATATTTCGGGAATAAATGTTGCATAGGTGAACGCGTAGGAAGGTTTTCGAGAACTCTAATAAACTTTTTTTGTAATCTGTGTATACTCTGTAGATTCGTTTGCGTAGTTGATGCCCATACTAAGTGGCAATAATTAATTCTGGATAAAAATAAAGTATTATATACTAACAACATAATGTTACGTAGTAATATGTGCTGGTGGCGGTACAGTAAGCCAACTACCTGCGATAACTTCACGATTAGGGAAGTTACGTGACTATCCCATGAAAGGTTTTCATAAAAAATTACCCCTAAAGTCTTAATTCTTAGTACAATTTCCACAGCGGTTGATCTTAAAGATATTGTGTTGTTGATTATTACGAATTTTTTCTGGCCCGGAAAAGTACAGCTTTAGTCTTAGCAATGTTTATTTTCAGACAATTTTTTTGCGTCCATGCATCTAGTTTAAGTAAAATTAGGTTTGCATCATCAATTAAATCATCGGCTACGCTACCAGTTAAGAATATAGTGGTGTCGTCTGCGTAAATGACGAATTTAGCATGCGGCCCGATACTGACTATGTCATTCACAAACATATTAAACAAAAAAGGTCCTAAAATGCTGCCCTGGGGTACTCCTGCTAGAACTGGCAAAGGATCAGAGGAAGAACCGTCCAGAGTAACTATTTGGCTTCGGTGTTCAAGATAAGATCGCACCAGTGATCCGGCCTTTCCCCGAATACCATACCGCGCGAGCTTTTCAAGTAACAGATTGTGATTAATGTGGTCGAATGCCTTTGACCTTTGACAAGTCGATGAAGATTCCTAAAACAAGCTTTCCTTGCTCAAGTTGTGTGAGTAGATGTTCTTTTTGTGTCAGCAAGGCGTGTTGTGTACTGGAACCCTTGCGAAACCCAAATTGGCACTCCGATATTATGTTATGTTTTTGTTCAAATTGCGATAGTCGCTTTAGTACAGTTAAACCTCGATGTAACGAAGTCGGTAAAATTCGTAATTTACTTCGTTACATTGAAATTTCGCTACATTGAAATTCGCGGTTATAATGAAGTGTTCATCCAGTGAAGCGTTTCCTGAAAAAGAAAACGTGGCGTGCATACACGGCCGGCGCACTGTTTCTGTTTCTATCGGTGCTTAATCGTCTACGCGGGCATCAGCGTGATCCGCATGGAGCGTTTTCAACCCGAAAAAACGCGCCCCGCAAGCCACAGGCGCGCTGACGCAGCCACGGAGACCACCCGCGCGATGCGGGAAGCTCCAGCGACCGATTCTAACCGCTCGCTGAAACGCAACTCGAGGGGCAAACGAGAGGGGTTGGCGAGAAAAAAGGCGTATAACGTGGGCGAAATTTTCACTGTAAAACGTCATACGCACCGCTTACGAGAGCGCCCATCAAATATCCTTCGCGGCGGCCTTATCGTCTAGCCAGCCAGCATCCCCGAGCGCTTCGAAGCTCCCGCCATAGGGTACGCGCCTCCCCATTGGCGAAACTGGTCAGGCTCCTCCCACTGCTGCGCGCAGCGCGAGTCACTTCCCGCCGCCGGCACGCAATCGCGGACGCCGGTGTGAAAAAAAAAAACGCGCGTGCAAGGCTCATACAGATTCACAAATGCTTGCTGGGACGACGAAACTCAACAAGCATGAGCGAACTCGAACGAAGCGCAAAGCGGCGGCTTGCGGCGGCGGCGGCAACGCCAGTGGCGGTTAGGCTTACCACCGCGGAGGATATTTGATGGGCGCTTTCGTAAGCGGCGCGTGTCACGTTTTACAATGAAAATTTCACCCACGTTATCCGCTTTTTTTCTCGCACGCCCCTCTCATACGCCCCTCGAGTTGCGTTTCAGCGAGAGGTTAGAAGCGGTCGCTGGGGCTACCCGCATCGCGCGGGTGGTCTCCGCGGCTGCGTCAGCACGCCTGTGGCTTGCGGGGTGCGTTTTGCGTTTTTGCAGAGAGAAAACGCTGCGTGCGGTTCACGCTGATGCCGATTAAGCTGTAGACGATTAAGCTCCGACAGAAACAGTGCGCCAGCCGTGTATGCACGCCACGCAGTTTGTAGGCAAGGGACTTAATCAAAGACTCCGTGGCTGGCTGCATCCGCGGCATTGGGCGACCCGTGTCGCCGTTCGCGTTTTATTGGGACCCCATTTCGGCGCTTGCGTCTCCCAAAATCTACTTATACAACTTAAATATCGTGCCTCGTTCTCCATGAAACTTCGTTACATTGAAATTCCGGCAAACGGGACTTCGTTACACAGAGGGTGAAAATACATGGTGTGCATACACCTGAAGTTACAAAAAATACCGTGGTTCGTTACATCGAGGGTTTCGTTACATTGAAGTTCGTTACATCGAGGTTTAACTGTATTACTTTTTCGAGAATCTTAGATGAGACGGGAAGTATCGATAATGGCCTACAGTTTCCTATATCATTTCGGTCACCTTTTTTAAAGACAACTGCCACTCTTGCAATCTGCATCCTTTCAGGAAAGATAGCCTGACTTATACACAGATTGAAAATATGCGCAATACATGGGCCGAGTAGATGCGCGACGTGCTTTATTGGTTTAACTTGGTAACCATCGAAATCTTTGGCGTTGCTGTTATTTAAACTCAATATTGTGGTACTTATCTCACAGTGATTTACCGGATCAAGAAAAATGGTGCTGTTATTGTGAGGTATATCCCTAAGGTCATTACGCACTGTAGTGTGAGAAGCAATATTAACAAAGTGCTGATTGAAGGCGTTTGCAAGCGCCTTTCCCATGACCTCCACGTCGTTTATTTTTTTTAGACGGCGTATTCTTTCAGCTGGAATCTTTTGGTTTATTATTGTGTTTAGTTTTCGCCACATCACGTCTACTTAAATGAAGCAGTGAAATAGTCTCGCCTCGCCTTTTTGAGGTCTTTATCCAAACGATTACGAAATACCTTGTAAGTTTTAAATACTTCTTTTCTTCTATTTTTGAGAAATTCATTGTACAGCGCATTCTTTCTAGTGATTCTTGCTGATAACTCAGCCGTAACCCAAGGTTTTCTTCATTTTTTTTCTTTTCTTAAAAGATGTATACGGAAAACTAGCGTCGTATATAGATTTCAATATTTTACAAAATTCTTCATAGGCGCTGTTCACGTTTTTTTCCCTAAATACACTGTCCCGACGGGTTCGGGCTACTTTATCATAGAAAGTAGCAAGAGTTCTTTCTGTAATGTGCTGCACCTGACGAGTTGTATTTGTTCGCTTAATTCGGACGTGTTCCTTAGAGCATAAAAATATATGGAGATGGTCACTTAAATCTGATACAAGTACTCCGGTTCGAATGTTTTCCGAGTGTAAATTTGTGACGAATATGTCACTGAGTGATGATGAGTTGACCGCGAGTCTGGTGGGTAGTGTAATTACGTTCCGGAAACCATTTGACTTTAGCAGAACATCTAGCTTAACCTGCGAGGTATCACATTTCAGCATGTTAATATTAACATCGCCACCACAAATTACATTGAGCTGATTATTATTCACAAAATCAAGAAGTGTCTCAAGATATTCTAAAAAAGGTGTCAGGGAACCGCTTGGGGGACGGTAGCATACAACAAGAAGAGTGCCTTGAAGTTTTATGGTCAGTATTTCGTAGTCAAGCGTCATCGCAGAAAATTCAGGTATCATTTCACAAGAAAATGCCTTTTTAATAGGGGTGTGCGAATATCAATTTTTGAATTTCGAAGCGAATTCGAATAATAAAAACAAAGTTCGAATCGAATCGAATATTTTTCGAATACGAATACTTATTGTTTTTTGTAAAATTAATGTTTTCACCATCTAGAGACACAAAAACTGCAGCTTTATTGCACAACAAATCACACAAAGTAAAATTAGGAATTACATTGCACTCAACAGGTTAAGGTCTGCACTCACTTAAATGTTAACATGGAGAAAGGTTAACTGCTCGACATGCTCGGGGAGCAGTGAATACCTCCTGCTCGTCACCACTTTACCAGATACCGAAAACAGCCGCTCACTTGAGACACTAGTAGCTGGCATGCCCGAGCCCGTGCACATTGCCGCGCGCTGATACAGTAAAATCTTGATGATACTATACTCGCGGGACTGCGAAAAATATTCGCATAATCCGAAATTCGTATGAACCAACACAGACCAAAAAATTTAGCGCTGAAAAAAGTTTTCGTTTATTTCTTTTCCTACTTTCGCGTGAAGAAATTCGTGATTTTTTCTGCTTTTTTAAACCCCCGTGTCGCAAAGCAGTCCTTTCTGGAGCACGTAAAGCTTCGCGCTCGTCTCCTCACTCACTGTGCCCAAGCTCGCTACACGCCGAAACAGCCAAGCGTGAACCGCATGGTGCGTTTTTGCACGCGATTCGCTCGCCTCGGCTCTGCGATTTCGCGCCCGCGCTCGACGATTTCGCGCCCGCGGAAGCGCCTACCTCGGTCAGAAAATGACGCACGCGGCAGGATGGAGGAGCCTGACTACTTGCGATGAGATCGAGACAGCCGGCTTGCCTCCGCCGGAGATGGTTAGGCTTAGCACCCCGGCAAATATTTTATGGGCGCATTCACTAGCGGCGCGGATGATGTTTTATAGTACCGTTTTCGCATGCATTATCAGCTCCTTTACCGCACAAGCAACTTCGTGTCTTCCTTGAGCCGCATTTTAAAGAGCGGTTAGAAGCGGTCGCTCGAGCCCCCGCGCCACTTCGCGGCTGGAGCCGACGCCATGTTGACACCGCCGGCCGCGCCGCGCGCAGCGTGGGCGTGGTTTTGCGGCGGTGTCAGCGCGTTGGGCGCACGCAGAGCGTTTTCGCGAGCAGAAAACAACAGCCCGGCCGTTTCTGGAGAAAGAGTGACAAACAGGGGAGCGAGAGCCGTCACTTGCTCGTTCGGCAGTCGGGTGCCTCGCCGGCTCGTTCGTATCTTCCGCCGGGCCGCGCAGGTCCATTCGTAACAGCCGAAATTTTTCCCATTGCAAACAATGCAATTTCGCCGGGACTTTTCGGAAATTCGTATCATCCTGAAATTCGCACCCTCAGAATCGTATCATCGAGAGTCCACTGTAAATAAACACCGATACAGAAGACACGCACTGAATTTTTTTTTTTTTTAGTTTTGGGTGGTTCGAATATTTCAAACAATAAAAGTGTCGTTCGAATCGAATCGAATACCAAAAAATTCGAATCGAATATTCGAAGTTTCGAATATTCGCACACCCCTACTTTTTAACCAAAATACAAACTCCGCCGCCAGGGCCTGTGGGGCGATTCAGATAGAAAGCGTGATAAGATGGTTTACGAAAGACTTCGGATTGTTGTGTGCACCATGTCTCAGTTAACATAAGAACATCACATGATGGCTTTATTTGATCTAAGAAAAGATTCAAGTCGACTGCTTTGTTTCGAATGGATCGTATGTTTTAAGTGTAGACATTTAAATGACTTTGAAAGTGCTTATCAAAAGCGTGCAGTTGCACGTAGTCTTCGGAATGGGTGGATGCCATGGTATTTCCAGTTGGCTTTATTTTTCTTCATCTTATCTGAGCCGGTCGCGGTCGCAAGCATTAGTTACCACCACCACTGGGTGTAGAACAATGACATCACTTTTGCACATTTTCCTAAACATAATGACTACACCAACCTACAAACAAAAATTCAGCCGCGTAGTGCACATATTTATAGATTTCAAAGTTTTGGAATAAAACTGAGTCCGGCATTTTTTTCAGCCTCAGCGTCGTAATTTTGACTTCACCGGATGTTTTTATTTTTTGTAGCGAGTAGCTCCACTAAAATGATACAACAGTGATATCTATTGCAATAGGCATCATTGAAGGACAATTCCGCAAAAAAATAGCTGTTTTGGTTTCGTTCTCTATGCAGTAGATGACTACAATGTGATGGCGTCAATTGGCGACACCAGGGCCAAAAGAGTTAACCATGCTTCACAGTTCGAACCAACTAGCCCACATTTACGCATTGACAAGGCTTTCTCATTTCGAAAGCAGCTGCGGGTCACTTCTGGCAGCTCCCCATTGTTGCCGCTGCTTTTGCAGCAAGTTCACGGCTGAGATTTACCATTTGTATGCATTGAAAATAGCTATGCCTATGTGGAGGTTTACAGCAAATGAGGCGTATTTACAAGGATGTAAATGTTTCTGACGCGGCCTTACTGTGGTAGCTTAAGCCTCTATAAGCACCAGATGTGTGTCACAGACCAGTGTCGCAAAGCCGGCCTATGCATAGAGCTGACTGTAATTCCACTGCTCTGAAATTCAGTATCCTTTTCTCCCTTTCCCCACACCCACCCACTGGGAGCAGGCCTGTGGAGCTCGACCCTGGAGACCCAGACCACCCTCGTCTCCAGGGCCCAACAGGTCGCGGAGACCCTCTGGGCCCCCACCACCTCCTCGTCCCCCTGACCCAGCCGTAAAATAAAGTGGTTCTCTCTCTCTCTCCTTGTGGCCATGTTATGGCTGTACAGTACGATGTAAACCAATTTTGTGCACTTATACAATCGAGCTGAGCACTCGTACCTGACGGTACGCTACTTATGCTTGCAACTATCATACCCGGGAATTGATCACTACCCTGGACAAGCCAATGTGGCATAAACTTCACGAACATTTTACGAAAGAAGTATGGTGGATAAGCAAAATTATGCATGGAGATAATACATGACAAAGGAATTAATGCCAGGTTGGTTTGCCCTGAAGTGAGTGGCCACAAACGTCTGCCAACTCCTCCGCAAGCAGCATGCCAATGGGCTTATCGAGAAAGGCAACAGGGGAGCGTGCAGAAACTAGAACAAACTAAAATCAGAGGGCCTGATGAGTGGAGGCTGGATTATTAGGCAACAAAAATGTATGTTTTAGGCGCCAAAATAGGCACAAAAAATAACATTTTAGGCTTTCAAAGTGTAATTATAGGTAACCATGAATTTTTACACAAATGCAAATCATTTCGAATAAAGAGGTGCGCGTTCTGTATCCATGACAGCAAAACCAAAAACGTTATTGTTTATGATGGCATAAAAGGCGTCGACAGTTGAACATAGCCGTTAAATTGTCCCATGTCGCTTGTCCCAAATGTCCCACGTTGTTCAATGGCCACTGTCGCTTGCTGGAGCACCGCATATAGTGAAACAGGCACGAAAAAGAATTCTGATTAAAAGAAGGGGTGCTTTATGTCTGCCTGAAACAATTAAATTACAACACAACAAAAACAGATGCAAAAAATAAACGCTAGAGAGACGACAATTTATTAGAAATTAACTTGTTCTCACATGAGGACTGTTAGGTAAAATTCTGGCAATTTTCTCTTATGCAATGATAACCAAATTGCACAGGCAAGACGTCCAACACAGCCAAATACACTTCCAGACATTTGAAGAGCATTTTTCAAAACGTGTTTAGCAGTCGAACAGATTTTTGATGAAAAAGCGTAATTTAGAGCCCCGTCGGCAGTGCGAATTTTTAGGCATAAGAAAATGTGGCTTAAAGTGGTGTTTTGCAATTGGATCTTCAATACAGGAGTGATCTGCTTGTTTGATACTCAACCGTTGCATTGAAAATAGAGTTGGATTTGAGTACTGTATTTACACGATTGTAGGTCGATCCTTTTTTTTTCAAGTTTGACAATCCAATGTTGGGGGGTCGACTTAGAATCGAAATAAAACTTTTCGAAATCAATCAAAGGGACAAACAAAACACTTCTTGAAAGGAATAACGTACTCACAAATAAAAGGAAATCATGAGCGGCCGCTTCTGTCAGCCGCCATGTTTGTTTTGATATCGCGCGGCAGTGGCCGCTGCCGGTAGCTTCTATTGTGATCTCGCAGCGAATGTGTTCTCATGATTGGAAGTAAAGTTTCCTGCTCAACCCGCAGCACAGTTATTCCGCGTGCTTACACAGAAGCCTCTCTTTTTTAACATCTACTGCGCGCACCACGAGCGCATGGCTCTTGTGGGAACATTGATCATTGATGGAAGAGCCGCCGTATGGGGACATTGGTAGTTGACGGAATAGCTCCTCTTTGTGATACAATTTTCTAGGCCGCCGCGTTGCCACGTGCTTGTGTCAGTTCTGTGTTGTGCTGTGCCCTGGGCCCAAAGAACTCTCTTGGTGCTCATTCACAGCAGCGTTCAAACGGGCTGCTTTCTGCACTCACATTTTTTTGTTTTGTTTTTTTGAAAGATGCAATTTTGGGGGGGCCGCCTACACTTGAGTCGACTTACAATCGTGTAAATACGGCATGCTTCTAGAAACAAGGATGCGACAGCACATATTTGAATAAATCTATTTGGTGAGCACGCAGAATGTAGTCTAAGAACCACGGTGAGAATTGTGGAAACATTAGCAAAACCATCACATCCAGATTTTCGGATTACGTCTCTTGTTACTGAGTACGAGCGTCCCACTTCACTGCTGCTACCTGCTGTTTCCCTGGGGTTGGTCGACTAGGTTGAACCCCATCAAGTTCAGAACAGCCAATTTTGCCCGGTAACATCCATAACCTTCTCAAACTGCACTTGAAAGTGAAATTTAAGGCTAAATAGAGTTCATATAGGTGCTGATCTTGAAAATAGGCATTTATAGGCACTTACAGGCATTTTAGGCACAAATGCCAAAACAAGCATTTATAGGCACTATAAAAACACCATAAAAGCCCTTCTTAACCTCCACTCCAATTCATGCTCATATATCAAAGTGGGGCAACAGGAGCACAAGAAACGAAATAGGCATTTGCCTAAAATCCGGTCGCTGCTTATCAGCTACCACAATCTTCAAACAACACCTTTTATCGTTTGTGGGCTGCCTACTGTGTACCTAAAAAAACTTTGTCCACCAAGTGATCAGCTGTTAACGTACAGCTTGTGCGTGATTCGATTCCTTGATTTCATTCCGATTCGGACACAGGCATAATTACGCGTCCCCCGATGTAGTGCGAGGTACCAGTGTTTTTCACATCTAGTTGAGTTTAATCAGTCCTACCTGCTTAACTCTCGTTGCCACGCCTATCCAAATCGATCACTGGTGATTGGTGCTTTATATTGCCGATTTCGACATGTTGTAGTCGTTTCTCATACACCTAATGAACCCCAGTGGTTAGTCTAGGCACTGCACTTTTAGAATCAGTTAAATTTTCCCACTCCAGTGACATCGACATTTTTGACGGCATTTTGCGGAAGGGGGCCTGGCTGCTGCGCTTGACAAAAAAGCATGCCACTTGTGGTTATGCTGCATTACCATCAACTTTGTTTTCTCAAAAGGCTCCTAGCAAGTCAAATATCAAATTAAGGTGTCAGCTTTGTAATCCGACAGTACTTAGAGGTGATAATTACCTGAAAATGACATTAGCTATTCACTAGTGATCTTTGGTTCAGAGAAAGGGTAGCTTTATTCTATCAAAGCTTATTTCTGATGGTCCCCCGCATGTCTAGCAAGTGGACCTGGCATTTTCAGCCAGTTTTGAGCAGTTTCGGTTTCGTTTTTGCGTTGCGAAATTCACATTTGGTGCTACTACACAGTTACCCAACTTCAAGCCGATTTGCCGTGGTGCCTCTATCACCTGCTACTGTTCCTCCTTGAAAAATGCACACCGCTCGTGATTTCACTTCACCCACACCTTACTTCTGCAATAACAGCTCCATCTGAAAGTTGAAAGATAACACCAAGTCGTAGGATATCAGTTCAGACTAAGAGAGCGCTTGCAATCAGCCTTGAACAGCGCCAGCTGTTCACTGGCCAGTTTCGTTTACATTCAAGGGTATTTCCAGAGGTCTAGTGTCACACCTTAGCAGAAGTGCCTATTCTGACAAAGTCTCCAAGAGGCTTGATATTGTTTCTTTTCGAAAATGTTAGGTGACGCTGCTATGTAGGAGGCTCGTAGTGCTCAACTCTGTTCATTGTGAAACAGATGCTTGGTGAAAGCTTGCTGGCCATCATTCTAGCACACCACACCTTGTTCCTGCAAGCAGGGCTACCATGGTGAGCCAAAAGACGATAATAAACTGCGAATGAAAGTCCTAACATGTGAGTGATGATCGGAAAATGTCGACAAGCATCCACCACCGAGTTTGGTTTTCAACTCCAAGTAGATTTTTTCGCATTGCTTGCTTGCCTTGAATCTTGTGCTGGCCGTAATCATTGACAAGAGTTTTTACATCCCGTGGGGACTAATTGGTGTCTTTAATAATGTCAAACCACCATATTTCGTCCAGAGCACCACCCAAACTTGCGAAATTTGAATTAGAGGTTGGGCTTCACCACAAGGTGCAGGCGCCACGCACGCTAGCATTTTCTTTGATATCTGACAAATTGTTCCGAGCAAATCAATTCTTTTTCTAGAACGGGTTTTTAAAATTTTCACCTACAAAATGTGTATTTTTAATTTTTTCTACTACAGGTGGTTTGCTACACGCAACTTCCTTTTTTTATTTTCTTCTGCATTTTATGTCACTCCAATATGCCTAACCAATATGCTTAGCATAGAAAAAATGTTTTCTTAGAACCCTAAAAATCAATCAACTTCTTGTACTAACGAAAGAGTTAAGTTGAGATTAACTTCATTAGCCTTTCCAAAGCTGCAATAGGTTTCTTTATTCACGTATGAGCTATTCTATTTCGTTCCGACCTGCAGACCATTAATTTATTATTGTGGTTTCCTTAACTTTCATTGCTTCTTGCTACAGGGCATGAGTGTGCACATATTTAACAATGCAGAGCCTTCCACATGCTTACCATTTTCACATGGCTTATGATCACATAAAAGGCACAAGGGGTCCTCAGATATTCGGTAATCACACCCCTGAAACATATATTTCTATGATGTATATATAATATTCAAAACAAAGTCATATTCATTCTACGCCCCGCAAGACGAAACCAACCTGTCGATGTGCCAGTATCAGGTCTAAACGAGGCGAAAATATAATTCACTTATGCCTGATGCGTTCAGGGCTGACAGTGGTGATCTTTTGTGGCTGACACTTGTAAGAGCGGTCACAAAGTGCGCAGAACTGCATCCCTAGAGAGCCTTTGTTGGTGTTCAAGCATGCTATCAAGCCGCAGCTGGTCTTTTGAAGTGCCCTAAATGTACTATTTGCTTACAGACAAGACACTCCCCTGTGAAAATGGGAAAATCTAGCAAGAAATGTAGACTTCCAGCTCGATTTCTAGCTGGACTGACAAATGCAAGATAGAAATGACAGCTTCTAGCTAGAAGTAGTCTTGATCCAGCTGGTAAGGATAATTCTCAGCTAGGAACATCCATGTTTTCCTGGCTGGATTGACAAATTCTAGTTAGAAATGAGAACTCCAAGCTGGGACAATATTTTGATCTAACTGGAAACGATAAACTGAGATGGAAATGGTGATTCTAGCTAGAGATGATGGCTCTAGAGATGATTCACTCTAGTTCATCGTTTTCGGATAGACTGGTTTATTTTCCAGCTGTAAAACTACTACTCACAGTGTAAGCTGGAAATAAGGTGCCAATAATAGCTCTCACCAATTTGGTTTCTTCAAAAAGTGCACGGCATAAATGGCAAGTTTGAAACAATGTTACCACTGGAAGGCACCTGATTCATGCAGCCGAGTATTTGGTAACTAGAATATGCTGGCTAGAATTTCGGAAGTAATGTTGCTGTTGCACTAACGTAATACCTTAATCAAAAATTTGTCCGTTGCGTTCAGTTGCAACCGCCTGTGCATGGTGAAAAGACCATGTTGTGCATCTGAGCTTGTGCTCATAGTGGCTGAGCACTGTTTCACGGCAGACGTTCTTAACGTGCAAGTTAAGAACGTCTGTTTAAGTGCAAGTTAAGAATGGTTATTTCGCGAGCGGCCATCCCAAATTATTTTTTGCCTCTGTGCTATTTCCACTGAGCACATGTCCTGAGCACAAGCGGCCATAACGATGTTCGTTCTTCTAGCGACTGTTATGGCTAGTGTCGTACTTGAATTATCTGCAAGAACTGATTCTGTCAAGAGAAAAATAGAAATTGAGAACATTAAACCCACATATAAAATGTGTGCTATAACTTTAATGTAAAGTACATAGTAAATTAGAAGTTCGGTTGCCGCTTCTGACAAGGTGACCGACTGTGGGTGGCAGTTTTGTACACAGGACATCGCAAGCAAAGTGGTGTTAAGAAGGATGTGCGCGGTCTTCCAATCACTACTTTGATATCTGCAAACATTGTGTTTCGTTCATTCACTCGGGCAAAAAACTTTCAATGATCAAGCAAGAAGCTTTCAAGAAACTTTATCCCAACCCTTTGAATTGAATTCTCACCCAAATATGCAGTGGTAGCAGACGCCAGTTAGTGCGTTCCCATCTCTTCCCTTAAGCAGTTCTGATGCGTAATGGGTGAGGTTACGCAGCCAAGCGCTTGTGCGCCCGTGCGTTTCGATGTTGGGGAGCTTAGCAAGTAAACACGCGTTTACCGTGCCTGACATCTGATCGATCACTTCTTTTCTCACAATGTATCTGGGATACTTGCCTTGCTTGAGTTTGCTAGTGTTTACCATTTAGAGTATTATTAATAACCGGTTGATAACCCACAAGCAAATCGCCGGTACCAGCTGGTCCCAGCTCACAGTTACTCTTTCGAAAAGAAGCACCGCAGCCTAATTTGGAAGCTCCTTTATGATGCTCGTGCTAGCGACTCCCCAGCCTTTGCTGCCTGCTGAGGTACCACACCAGACCTTTTTTCTTTGGGCTTGGAGTGGGGGGGGGGGGGCATGCAATGAATCTGAAATTTTCAATGCTAGTGATCTACATTTCAGAACAGATGTGAGTGGGTGATCCATATTAGCTGCATGTGATCAGGAGAAAGGTGGACAACATGATACAGAACACAATGCAGCGAAAAAAAAATGCTTTGAACAACAATATCAGTAGAAAGTCTTATTTACAACATAAATATGAAAGATTTGACGAGTGGATAGCTTGTCTGGGCTTCCTCCGAGTCTTACATTTTTGTTTGCCCAAACTCTTATCTTAGCAATCTGCTTTTACCACTTGATTCATTGACTTGCACTGCAAAGATGTGCCCTCAGCGCCTGCAACTCAAAAAAAGAACCCGCTGCCTCTTCCTTTAGGCAAGCATGATGTGCGTGCTTACTATTGCTGGCTGGTGCACCGGTAAAACAACCTTATAAACCTGTTCAGGGGCACTTCAATGCTGCCAGCCGCTATAACACAGGGTCATGTTACTGAAGGAACAAACTGACACCGTGACCCAATCAGCGCAAGCACTTACCGTCGCTAGCTTCTCCTGCCAAGCCAATGTTCACACTCTGGCCTTGTACTACTGTGCATTCAAGTGATGATTCGCGCCACCTCTTCACTGCCTTTTGCCTTTAAATCACTGGCCGGGTATGCAGTTTTGGCTTTTCCAGCTACGCCGGGAGGCCTCCGAAAATCCTTGTAGTGGCACCGGTCCTGAGCATTGCTCTCTCAGAGCGACAGGATGTCCCCGTTAATGACATGCTCATCAGTTCTGATCATGACGGTAACATAAAAATTTCTTTTCACAAACACACATATTCTTACCACCAAAGTTAAACCAGCCCCAACAGCAGTATACCCTTGTCCACTTCTCTCAAAGCTCACCGCTAGGCAGAGAACAGAAGAGTCACATCTTTTCGTTTGTGCTTCTGAATTCAGAACGGAATCCGGTCAAATAGCATGTCTTCGGCAATGCTGATCCCAAGTTCCATGTTGTCGACCTTGTACACAGTGCACTTGCATATGAAGTTTGCATGAAACTTGCATGGAATGCGCACTGCCTTCATGCTGTCACTGCTGCGGCGGGCCCACTGGCACTGATGGATTCCTTATGACAGCCTGCAACGCATAGCAGCCGCTCTTGGCAGCATATCAAGCTCTCCCATAGAGTGGTGCAAAAGTTTTGTGACTAAAACACTGGAACCGCGTACAGCACACTCTTTACTAGTTTGAAAAGCACAGTGCCAATTTTTATTGACGGACGTGTGCAAAATAAAACAGTGACAGCTATGGCCTTTCCAGACGTCACCAAAACAGTTCCTACTTGGTTTTGTGAACAGCACAGGAATAATAACATGCCACTGTCTGGTAAATTTGGCAAAGTTTCTCTACAGAAGAAGCTGGACTTCGCTAGCATGCTCAGTGCCGAAGGCCAAGGAGAAAAACTTGCAGAGAAGTGAAACTGCAAGATGTTTTGGATGTGTTTGACGCAATTCGATCGTTCTAAGGTGTGCACGATGACCAGAAATACTGCACTTACTCGATTCTAACATACACTTTTTTTCCGGAAAAATATGTCGAAAAATTGCATGCACGTTAGAATCAGATACGAAACCGAAACTGCCGAAACAGCGGAAATTTCGTCCCACCCATCGCCATCACCATCACCATCTCAAGATGGCGCCAAAGCTTTTAGCAACGATTTTTCGGACGCAGGAAGCACAGGCACCTAGGCTTTTCTATTGGCGTTCACACAAATCGTCAAATCGTTCCACTTGCGCGCTTGATAACAGCAATGGCAGCAGCGGCTCTCACGCGTTCAAAACGAGCGGTTGGCTGAAGCGTGTGCCTCTGGAGAAGCTCGCGGGATGGGCGTGCGAGGCGTGGGCCACGATCCCATCGACTATGGTTGAACGTTCGTTCAGAAGTGTGGCATCGCAAACGCGCTTGATAGCACCAAGGACAAGATGTAGTGGTCAGCGGAGAGCGACGAGGAGTGAGATGAGTGAGATTACTTCGAGAAATAAATTGCCTGTTTCTCTCGCATTCGTTTTTCTCGCTCACAAAGGTCCGTGCGCGTTACAATCGGAGGTGCAAGTTTTTTGTTTTTTTTTTGCCAGGAAAATCAGGTGCGCGTTAGAATCGGGGGCGCGTTAGAATCGGGTAATTACGGTAAAGCACTTCTTGTAGTAGTGTGAGAGCTGACTCACAAAGTAATATACCCAACTTCCAAAAATTAATATTCGGCTTGCAGGCGATTTTCCTGTCGCTTATGTTTCATTCTCGTGGCAATGAAATTTTCGCAAAAAATGACTATTTTGGCTTTCCCCAGCGGTTTCGTTACTGCATTGTTCTACTGTGTTAGGTTTAACATGTTGAAGCAATGGCTGGACAAAAAAGGGTGGTAGTGGCACAGTGTTGATGGTTAGAGCCATTTGGAGATTTTTAACCAGCACCAAGATCTTGACACAGGGTCTGGTCTTGGTGATGCGCACCAAGACCAAGTGTGGGATGTGCACTGCATTGTTTCTGCCAACCAGCTATGTCACTTGCTTAGAGTGACAGGGGTCGATTGCCACAGGTAACGCTCTGTACAAAAGAGAAGGTTCAAAGTGTGATTGTCCCCTGCAAGATAGGAGGGCAATAAATGCCATGTAACTCCTTCATACAGCTGAGCCCACTTATAACGACATTGTTTATGACAATATATCAGATATAACGATGAACAACTATGGCACCGTCCACTTATGTATGAGTTCTATGGTAAAATAAACCGCTTATTATTTATGCTCCAGTACCGCGATATCAGACATAATGATTGAATCTGGTTAAAGCGTGCACTGAAAATGCGAGCGGCCACCGGCTCTCCACGCTGACAGCACACGCTGCGAGCCACGACGCGTCTCGCATCCCCTCCACCCTTCAGTAAACGAGTCGACTGCGCTGCTTACGAGGAAGCGAGAGGAGGAGAGGTGCAGTTTTCCTACCGATCACCCTCCTGGCACCACTTCTTTGGCATCGTCCCCGTGCCACTCGCAAGCTCGGGAGCCGCTTACTCGCTCGTTCGCCAGTTGTGTCCCGTGCATTTCGCTTTGAATTTGACTGGATGCCTCTTCAACTGCCCCCGTTTTTCCGCGGAAGGAACGGCAGGGCCAATGCTTTGGAAATGTCTGAGTGCGATACTGAAGAGGCGATCATTGCGTGGATACATGCTATGGACAGCAGTGGCAGTGTCAACTGTGACGATGTGGTTGTGCAGCCTACTCAGGTAGCGTTTTCGCAGGAGGCCCAACACATGATACAGTCCCTCAGGGACTTCGTTTCCGCCAAGGACCCTTTGCTCAGCTAGGTGGAGCACTTACAGATTCTTTTGAGAAAGATGTGCGCCAACTGCAGGTGCAGCAAAGCTGACCAACTATGACTTCTTTCCTGCAAATAAGTCGCAGTACGGTATTGCTTGCCTGCGAATGAAATGTTTTGAGCTCTGTTTCGTCTTTTTTTTTTTGCCACCCACTTATAACAATTATTGGTGTCCTGCCGCTTATGTCCTGCCCTTTCTTAATTCTGGTGCGTTTGAGCTGTTTTACAAGAGAAATTAACAGCAACTCTCGCTACATTACTTTGTACCATATTGTTCCCTTGGAGGGAGTGCAGTGAGTATTCAGTGGACACGAGAGCGTTTACTGATGCATAGCAAAAGAAGAGACCCTCATTACAAATGTGGTCGGCAGATGGTCCAGCTCCTGAATGGTGGGAAAACATGCAATGCATGCCTTACATTTTCCTGCTGCAATTGCCCTTATGCTAGAACTGTGGGACACGCCCATCGTGAGTCTACCAGTCGCGCTTACTCTTCCAACTCGATGGTCCAAAGAACGTCCCTCTGGCCATCCGTCACAACAGGCAGGACTCCATTCTTCGTTGCCCGGAGGGAATTGGGGTTTGTGGTCCCAGCCCAGATCTTCTCAACCTGCAATAACCCAACACAATGCCCAAATAATGCTTCTGCAGCAATCCGTTACTATACTCACACCCCATGCTGGGACTAGCTGGTGCCAGCTTACATTTACTCTCGGGGCAGGGGCTTCCTACAAAACGCCACGCAAGGCCAGTTTGATGAACACGGGCCGTCTATGCTTCAAGTAGTGCAGCAAAGATTGTCCTCCCTGCTGTCTCCACATGCCTATTCACACACACCTTATTATATGCACATACTTTTTATTTCATTATGCTATAATGCATGCTGTGGCAATGTCATTCGTAATCAGTTTTCATCAAAAGCTGGCTTGGCTATACTATTACCTATTATAAATGCTCTCAAAGCGGATGTCTAGGAACAGAGAGATTCTTCAGCCCTCCTTTCTGGGTTTGCCAAGTGCCTCTGTGTGACCCCCCTGCCAGTTCTGCCACTTTGTCAATTTAAGGAAGCGCGATTCCTTTTAACATAGACCATGCCATTTGCCATGTCCCAAGTGAGACAGATCCCTGCATTATGCCACTGCTGTAAGCAAGGAAGGCTCGTCCACTTCAACAACCTACATGCTGTTTCGTGCAGTAGCAATGCAACAAACCTTTTCAGTGCAATGCCATCATCTTCAGTTTATCATAGAGAAGCCACGTGAACTATGTGGTCTACAGGGAGCCAGAGTGAGGGGATGGGGTTCCTTGACCGCTTATTAGTGGCTTCTAGAGTTCCTTCGGGTCGTCATGATTGAGAGCATTACCTGATCTCTTGTTATGGGAAGCTTGTGGGGTAGGTCCACGAAAAAGTATAGAATGCAGCAAGCCTTGTTGGCATTTAACTATTGCTTCCACATTCAAATTTTGGGAGTTTAATGCACTCAAACTACAACTGGGCTATGAGGTGCAGCATATTGGAGGGCTGTGGATTAATTTCCACTACCTGGGTATAATAACGTACGCCGAAATCTCAGCAGATGGATGTTTTCTGCTTGTTGCTTCTACAGTTAGCGATGCATTCCCTCCATATTGTAAATGTTGCACATACACATCTTGCTTCTAATGCAACACCGTATATTACGTAAAGTCCTCGCACTGAAGTTGTGGCCATGTGGCACCACCACTGAGCTTCAGTGGCTGATCTGTACTGGTGGTTGATTGTAGAAAACGACATGCTTGACGCCATTTTGATTGCCTTGAGCTATGCTACATTCTCATCTGCGGCATGCATGCAAGGTGGTCTAAAGTGACTACAGAGGTAAATATGAGTCTTCTACAGAAAACCGACAAGTCTAGGCCAGGTGTTGCTTGTTTGCAGCAGTGTGCAAGCATGTTGTGGCATTCAACCCCATCACTGAGTTGAAGTGATGTCACTTCCAGCTTTAAAGAAGACCCAGATACTGTGACAGGATTGCTGGGTGGTGAATGCAATAGGTACGTTACCAAAGTGGAGGAGTGCGACGGCTATGAAATGGCTTTGTCGAGTGAGGACTTGACAGGCAGTACACAGGTGTTTACACGTGCTCACATGGGAGACATGAGAGTTTATGTAGCCCACCGTACAAGTTCCCTGACCAGAAATAAACTTAAATCTATGAAGAATCTACAGTAACCATTTTAGGAGTGGCTTTGTGTACCAACTAAATTTAAAAGTTCTCCGCAATCGGGGAACGTCGTTGAGCAGACGATTTTGTTTCACATTGTTCCAGTACGTGCGGCCATTCTTTGCATTGGCAATGCGGTTAAGTACAAAGGATGCGATCAGTGCCAGTACTCAAGTTGGGCAGCCAGTCAGGGTTTGTTTTATATTTCAGAAACGCATTCTACTTGTGTCTGCCTGACCTTCTAAAAGTATGTGTGAAAGCACATTACTGTAGGTGCTGTGACACTGCTTAAATAAAAAATTCACAGAGATGCAAAGATGCAGTAATCTTGTACAGGTAATGAAGTGAAAACGAAACTTAATTCAGTGGTTAATTCTCCCCCGTAATGAACTGTTCACCACACACACTAATGGACAGCACAGTCATCTATGCTTCTGCTTGGGTGAACTTTAGTCAGGTAGCTCTCCGCCTTGATGATAATGTCACTGTGTTCAAGCATTCTCCGATCCCAGATTTTGGAATTAAAAAGAACCAAAAAGCTGGGCATTTTTTGTCATTGGGCTTGGTTTGAAGCGGTTCCGAGTGCAGCTGAAAACTATACAGTTTACCATAGTTTTTAGTGTTGTTTACAACATTACTGCACATTGCTTGCTACCCAGGATTGTCGGTTTAATACAGGCAACCAATATTTAACACATGCGGCTGTTTCTGGCCACGACGCACGTAGCAGACGAGAATCTTGCACATCACGCAAGAAGCGTAACGACATCAAGCCTGTCATCTGCTACAATCAACCACCAATGCAGATCTGATGTCAAGCACAGTGGCACCGCCACGAAGCCAATCCTGTATACTGCCTAAACTGTATGCCTTTATCATGGACTGCCTCTTTCTCGCATCAGTTGAATCCGCAGTGTACTCTCCAATGATCTTATCATTCCATCTGGTGGTCTACCTGGCTGGGTTTCTGTTTCCATCCTTTCATTGTCACAGTGCCCCTGTGCCATCCGCTTGGTCTCCTTCAATGCATGTGTCAATTATACAGTGTAGACCGCTGATATTGTATGTCACAGTAGCTGCGAAAATTTGCACTATAATCAAAACATGCGTGAACCTAACCACACTGTAACCTACCTTTCAGTCATTCTGTTTATCACTCAAATGAACGCCTCTGAAAAACAGAGGCGTCGTCTTTATTTCGTGTTTTTTTCCACATCTGACACTGCTGCACAGTCTTACAAACTGACAGCACAGCTTTAACTTCTATTCACGTTTGTTTTGACGGAGCCCGACTGTGTCTCATAGTGTCTAGAAGAACAGATGCTGCAGGGAGCAAAGAAGCCTGGCTTATGCTGGCAAGACAGCATGATAAGAATGCAAGCCTTATTATTTTTTTTTCACCTCAGCTTGCGCCCGCGATTCCGAAGGCGGTTGCTTATCAGCCAAACATACAGGTAGTGAAAACCAGAATTGTGGCTAGCCAGCTCCCTATCTTCAGATGTTTGAAAAGGAAAAGGGTGATTGCTTATCTGCACAACATTCTAATAGAAACAACTGACCCAGGGGCTCACTATCTTCAGAGGTGCATCCGGAGCAAGAGCATGGTTATGACGGGAGTGCAAACAGAAGGCGCGAACTAAATTAAAGGACAGCAGGGAGCACGCACTGGTCAGATGGCTGATTCAATCTCTTCTGTCTTTTTTTTCAATGATGCCCCAGTACCAGTGAAAAACCCCACTATACATGGTATTGTGCTTTGGGAAACCATTGAGTTATATGGGTGGCAAACCGGTGGTCACAAAAAACATGTTATATCCATTCTTCACTATAAGAGGTTAAGTCATAAATGGTCTACACTGTAAAAAGTATACCACGCTGCTTAAAAACTGATTACCGTGGGCCTTGCAGCTTATTTATGAAGAGAATCGAAGTGTCTTTTCTTAAATGGGCTATTATGATTGGGGGTTCATCTCAGAGAGTGCATTGACTACCGATGGAGTTCACGCTTAGTATACAATTTTGGTCTGCGAGAAGGCAATGAAGCAGTGGGTAAACAAAAGTAGGGAGAGACAACCAAACAAACTGGATAGCTATATAAACATCTTAGTTGTTTTTCCTTCAACTCCCTCTCATACACTCTCCATACATACGCACACAGTACAAATGGTTTAACGTGGCAGATGGGTCTTTGGTGCCGAAAAACGGTCAAAAAATCGTTTTCTGGAAAATGGCATTTGTGGTATCCACGGCCATTTTTCTTATCAGTCTGCAAATTTCCTCATCAAAAGGCACCATATTTTATTCTAAATAGCATTTTAAAGTGCACTCTACTGCTCAGTTCGCACAGAATTTGATGGTGAAACGGCACTTTTCTTGCATCGCTAAGCTAGCATTTCGCCCTCATATATCTCGGCACCCAGAGCAGATACAACCGTAATTTTCTTTTTTTTTTTGCATGTTGGAAACAAATTTTTCAAATTGAGGCTTTGCAAAATTATTATGTGATCAATTGACACCCCCTTTATGCCATTTCTGGCAGAGCGTGGGAGAAGTAAAGTTCAATCTGTTGTAAAATGGCCATACAAAGCTAAACCAAAAAAATTCTTCCAACGTTGCATTCTTCAGTCATTTGTCTGCCTAGCCACAGGGTAATCGCCATTCTGTATGGAGTGGTTACTTTGTAATTGTGACCCAAAATAGTGGTAAATAATCATTAATTATCTCAAAATAATAACATTGCAAGAAATCTAATTGCAGATTTAAAATCAGCACAAAAAACTTCCTATTGCTGTGCAGTTTCATTAAAATTGGTTAGTAAATAAAAATAATAGCTCCAAGACCAGTCCACCCCCTCAAGTATGCACTAGATGCACACACATAACACCTAAGGAAGCACCAGCGTCATAACCCGTATCACATTAACAGATACAATGCAGCTGGCTCTGCAATGCTGAGGTCCAAAATTACAACTATAAAGCGGACCCAAATTAACAGATACAATGCATCTGACTCTGCAATGCTGAGGTCCAAAATTACAACTATAAAGCGGACCCATGAAATGATGGGAAAAAAGTTTTGACATGCGTATTCAATGATACGACTTCCTACTTCAATAGAGCTGAGAAAATGTTGCCAATATTCAGGGTGCTGGGGTGGTTTCAGTGCTGCAGACACCAATGCTAGGGACACCAGTGCTTGAGACACCAATGCTCAGACACCAAAGCAAACCTAACCGTATGCTTGATTATTTAAAACATAACTTTCATTCCACCCCGCCATCCGTAAAACTTCCTTTTTAGAAGAGTATCATACGCTCAGAACTTGAATACGCATCATTTATATGGGATTCTTTCACGGAAACTCTTATTCATTTGCTGGAACCATTCAGAACAATTCGGCACGTTTTATAAACTCAAACTACCCCCAAACAGCGGGTGTAACCACAATGAAGAACAATTTGGGCCTTCCTCTACTAAGTTCACGTCGCAAAATTGCACCTCTCTGCCCATTTTAAAAAGTTTTTTCCCACCCCACTTTACAAGATTGTTTAATCACTTCGCCCTCATATTTACCATCATGTCTGGATCACACGCGCACAGTCGGCATTATCGGTTGTACTACTAAGACTTTTTTAAATTCATTCATTCCGCGTACATCCAATGATTGAACCACCTTCCACAAGACATTGTTGAAATTAACGGTGTGAATTTGTTTCGCACTGCATTGTGTACTGTTACTTAATTTGATTGATTGATTGTAGGGTTTAACGCGCCGACGCAAGGCAGGTGATGAGGCGCGCCGTAGTAGAGGGCTCCGGATTAATTTTGACCACCTGGGGATCTTTAACGTGCATCGAAATCTCGTGCACACGGGCATTTTTGCTTTTCGCCTCCATCAGAAAAGTGGCCACCGCAGCCGGGAATTGAGCCCACGACCTCATGCTCAGCAGCGCAACGCCTTAGCCACTGAGCCACCGCGGCGGGTGTGTACTGTTACTTAAATAATTGTTGTTTTGTGCACCCACAATTTCTTACCTGTGATATGTATTTACATTAGAGAGTTTTAAGTGCGAATGCACTTCTTAAGCGATCCTGAACCTGCGTCCACCGGCGATGTCCGCGCACGTGGAGATGGGCGCGCGCAGCCTGGCCGCTGACATGGCACA
This sequence comes from Haemaphysalis longicornis, assembly GCF_048455015.1. Classification (NCBI taxonomy): domain Eukaryota; kingdom Metazoa; phylum Arthropoda; class Arachnida; order Ixodida; family Ixodidae; genus Haemaphysalis; species Haemaphysalis longicornis. Next base: position 83,663,375 of record NW_027526203.1, on the reverse strand, counting down.
TACCCACGTGGGGGATTGGCCAGGAATCTCCTCGTCTTCCTTGGCAACGGGGGGAGATGGGCGCGCGCTGCCTGACCGCTGACATGACACATACCCACGTGGGGGATTGGCCAAGAATCGGGCGTGAGAAGGGCTAATGCACCTGCTTAAAGGAGTACTGACACGAAATTTCAAAGCTGAGATCCGCTCCAGCAATCAAGTACAACGACAACACAAATAGGTGTCTGTGAATAAATGCATCTTTCTTTCTTTGTAGTTGTGTGTGTGTGTGTGATCTCTCTTTCGCGAACATTACCGAACCGTGCAAATTCAACTCGTGCATTCGCACTTTCACATTCTTCCCCTCGGGGAAATGCGGGGAATTTTTAGCTGACCATTTCTGATGGTCCGCTCCGCTCCAATAGCTAGCGGAAGCGTCATTGCGCATGCGTGGCGCGCAAAGGCGCTAACGGTGATAGCGGAGCAGGGCCCCGCTCCGCTAACCAGGATCTCTTAGCGGACCGTCGCGGCAGCTTATGTTACCGTGCGGAATATCAACATGGCTGCCCGCAATGCGAGCGCGCTCCCTCGAACTCCGTTTTAGTTGAAAAGCGAGCGACGAAATCACGAAAGCTCTTCCGAATGGGCAAAGGTGACACACTCATCAACAAGCTTTAGTACGGAAGCGAAAAACGTCTACCGAAGCGCGGGGCTGCTTCTATGCAGCGCCGTGAAAGACAGCCTTGTCTTGGCTATCCCAAAGTTTATCGGCTTCTTTAAAATAATTTAGAACTATTATACCGTGTAAGCGACTGCATTGAATGAAAAAGCTGAAATAACGCACTAAAAATGGTACTTTACATTATTTGAGCGACTAAATTCCAATTCGTATCTTTACTTTGCGATGACGTTTTGGTTTCCACACGCACAGGGTACGACCAGTGACGCGAATCATTCCCCGTGGAGGGAGATACGGTTATCGCTTAGCTAAAAGCCTTTCTGCCACTGGCACTGCGGTTGTGCTTAGCGGGCCGTAGGGAGCATAACGAAGCGTCAAAAACGGTCCGCTAAAACTCTCTATTTGCACATTTTGTTCTTTCTGCACGCCTGCAGCATCTCTGCACAGTGTTCACATGAGGCCAAAGAATCGGTAGCATTTCGGCTGGCGTACCCGCAAATTTTCCCGACATTTTTTCGCGGGGCTGCCATGGTTTCCAGACCAGGAATGCCCTCCCCGCTAAAAGAGCGGCTGCAGGAGGTCGCCAGTTTATGTGACACCTTCGCCTGATGTACCCAAGTTTTTTCTTTCTTTTTTCCTCTCTTCGTTCGCTTCCTCCCGCTGCTCGCCATCCCTCCCTCTCCCTTTCTTCCTGTCGTCCCATATCCGCTGATTCCTCTCCGGCCGACTCGCCACGTGTAATACGCGCGCTTCTGAGGCCTGCGTGCGTGCAGCATTCGCTGTGTTCATTGTTGTTTTTTTCTGTTTTTTTTTTCATAAAATTTGCGGGTACAAAAGATTCATGCGCACCGGTTCCAGCAGCGGCTGTGTTGATCAGCTGGCATCATACATTCGCGGGTACTACAACGTTTTGGGGCCAGTAAAGGCCGCGGATCTGCCAGTCTGCTCTGGTTTCAAACCCCTGCGCACTCGTGCCGCGGCGCAGGCTTGGGCCCGGGTTCGTTCTTTTTTTTTTTTCCGCTTTGTCTCCAGGAGACGTTGCGCGCTCTAAATGGCCATAAATGCCTAATGCCTATTTCAATATCGGCGCCTATGTGAACACTATTTTGTCCCAAGTTTCTCTTTCGAAGCACCTCGGCTATGAGGCGAGCCGTAGTTGAAGTCTGCGGATTAATTCTGACCACCACAGGATCTTTGACGCGAGCCAAAATCTCAACACACAGGAGTTTTCGCTTTTCGTCTTCATCTGAAAAGCGGCCACCACCGCCAGAATCGAACCCTAGACCTTGTACGGATAAGTACAGCGCAGAGTCACTGACAGCGCCTTAGCCCTTGCGCCACCGCGGCGGGGTTGCACAAGCGCCAAGAAATGCCTTACTTACATAAACACATGCGGCAAAATAATTAGGTGCCGATACAAAAGCGGAGTCTGAAAAACAGAACCATATCAGGGCATTATAGCCTATTTTAAATAATACTTGGACCTGCTGGGGAGACCAAGAGGAAATAAAAAATATAATCCAAATTTTCTCAAATAAAAAGGCTGAGAAAAACAGTTTCGATGAAATAGCATTCGATAAAACGGCGTTCGATAAACTTTCTGGATCCCCTGCAAAAGCCAGTGAAACGTGGTTCAATAAATATCTTTTTCACAATCCGCAAGAAATGGCCAGAAAATCATGTTACTATGCCTTTCAGAAAAAGTAAACCCTTTATTTCAAGCCTGCGAATCACCCGTCCCCAAGTAAAGAGTTGTTCTGTGTCGCCATTGAGTACAGCTTCGAGTTCATAACACAGGTGAGCCCGCTTATAACGAACACAACGGGAAACCGAAATCACTTCGCTATATCCGCTTTTCGCTATATCTGGACAGAAAATCTATGTATACCAATGGTAACGGGAAATGAAGATTTGTTCGTTATAACCGCTATATCGTTAAAACCGGGTTCGCTATAAGTGGGCTATACTGTATTTATAACCGAATGTTGTTATGAGTGAGTTCCGGACAGCTTATTGAACGCCGTTTTATCGACGGATGTTTTATCAAAAATGTTTTTCTCGACCGTTTCATGCAAGAAAATTTGCAGTACAGTTTTTACTTTCCTTTATGCTATGTAATTAAAAAGCTTGTCTCCACAACCGGTATTTATTGTTTACCAAAATTTGTATCTAAAGTAGCCGCCTTTTATTCCCTGTGTGCGTTCCATGTTTTTGCGATGCGCGAAGTTTCTCTCCACAAGTTTTTTGTTCTGGTCATTGCTCAGGTAGAACTGCTATAACGAATCTCCATCTCCCTCTAGTTCCCAATCGTTCCCAATCTGATCCGCAGCATACCACATCATTGTAATCTTATCTGCAGAATACCACATCATTGTAGAGTATAGTGCCGTGATTTGCTCTTACTTTTCATACTCTGCTTTTGTATCGGCACATAAATAATCGTTTTGCCGCGGCTGTTTATGTCAGTCCGGCATTTGTTGGCGAGGGTTCGATAACGGCCGCGGTGGCCGGTTTTCAGACGAAATCAAAAAGCACTAGAGTGGCGGAAAGAAGCAAGGGGGACAAAAGCATCAGCTCCCCCCCACTCTCAATCTATACCTCCTCGCGGTGTTGCCATGACAATTATTACGCCTCCAAGCTCAAGATGACGGCAACGTTGCTATGGCAATTACAACTCCCTTTTGTCCGCCCAGGCTCGCCAGGGGAGGATTTGGCGCTAGTACCACAATTAGCCGGGACACTGGGTTGAAGGCTAAGATGCCACCGACTGGTAGTACCCCGTAAGAACATCGCTGATTTAGTTGGTTGCCGCCACAGACCGCGCATGCTAGTTTTTCTTCTTTCAGGCTTTATAAAATAAAAATGCCCTTATGGACCGGATAAACAATCAAAAGCATGTCTATTTGAGCCAGTCTATGCAATGCAAGCAAAAACAGAAGCTTGACAAATGCATTTCAGTGTCTCTCTAAGTGCCTGCCCAGTGACCAACATCGGAGCGGCTCTTGCTGTGCTACCACAAAGTGGGCAGTTTTCACTGCCCACTACCATAATATGCAGAAGCTATTTTTTAGCATCGATGCAAACTGCAGTAGAAGGCTCCAAGATATGCAGACTGATTAAAACCCCTGTTACAGCAGACACGACTCAGGTTGAATTTGATCATAGTGCTGCATTCGTTTGTTGTATTTGCAGCTTGTAATACAGTCGAACCTTGATGTAACGAACTTCAATGTAACGAAACCCTCGATGTAACGAACCACAATATTTTTTCGAAGTTCAAGTGTATGCACATTATGTATTTTTAACCTCTGTGCAACGAAGTCTCGTTTGTCGAAATTTCAATGTAACGAAGTTTCATGGACAACTAGGCACAAAATTTTGGTTGTAGAAGTATATCTGGAAGACGCAAGCGCCGAAATGCGGTATCAATAAACTGCGAACGGCGACACGGGCCGCCCACGGCTGCGAGTCGCGGAGTCTGTAAGCGAGCCTACAAGCTCCTTGCCTACAAACTGCGCCGCCACCGCATGCCGCCGCTTTGTCCTTCGCTCTTGTTCGCTCGCACTTGTTGGGTATCATCATTCCAGCAAGTGCGCAACGAAGCATTTGTGGGTCGCTATGAGCCTTGTGCGTGCGGTTTTTTTACACCCGTGACCGCGATTGCGTGCCAACGCTGGCCTGATGACTTGCGCCAATGGGGAGGGCCGCAGCGCATGGTGGGAGCTTCGAAGAGCTCGGGCACGGTTAGCTCGGGGATGCCAGAGACGACTAGGCCTAGCACCTCATAGGATATTTGGTGGACGCTTTCCTTAGCAGCGCGTATGATGTTTTGCAGTGCAGTTTTCACCCACATTATCAGCATCTTTCCCGCACGAACAACTTTGTTTGTTCCTTTTATTGCGTTTTAGCGAGCGGTAAGAAGTGGTCGCTGGAGCTACCCACACCGCACAGATCGTTTCCGCGGCTGCGTCAGCGCGCCTGTGGCTTGTGTGGCGTGTTTTTGCATGCAGAAACGCTCCATGCAGTTCACGCTGATGACCGTGTAGACGATTAAGCTCCGACAGCGAGTTGCCCGGGTTGATTGTTGCAACGAGTTGATCGTTGGTAGATCGTCCCGCCCTAAAGCCTGCCTGGCAGCTCTCGAGAAGACCGTTGTACTCTGAGAAGTACACGAGTCTCCTGTTTATCATCTTTTCGAAGAGCTTACACAGGCAGCTTGTCAGGGCAATGGGCCTATAGGCTCCGGACAGCGAAGTTTGCCGGGCAAGAGCAGCGCCAGCCGCGGCAGACCCCCGCAACTCTGGGTCGGTCCCGCCGCGCACACCGCCTTCAGCGCCCGTGAACGCAATCTTGCAAAAATGTGTGTCATGCCGTTATTTGCATGTATATCTACTACATACTACAATAATGTCATGCAGAAATTTAGTATAGTAGGGGGAAGCCTCCAAATAAAACAGGGCGCCGATAAAATGCTGTTGCCTTGCTGCCGAGCCGCTGCTAGGTTGACACGACTGGGAAGCGTGTGTTCAAGACTTTGCATTCTCCCGCGGGTTCTTCTTCTCTCTCTCTCTCTCTCTCTTTTTTTTTTTTTCAGATAGGAAGCATGCTTACTGAATCTTGAAAATCCCACACTAAGCGAGCGGATTACATGCTGCCGTGGTGTACGAGCAGCTTGTTAGTATGCTAGTAAGCAGGCTGTGAATACACATAAGTACGCATTGAATTTGGTAACAACCAGGGTCCCCAAACACAGTTATAGCAGCGTAGTTTATCACCCAGCGGTTCTACTCTGCTTCATCTAATATTTCACGAGCTTATATCACCGTATTAAATACATATAAATACATATGGAACGGACACTTATACGCGTTAACGTTGCCAAATGTTTCGCGAGCTATTGGATAGCATAAAATCACTGCCTCTTCTTGCAAAAGAAACAATTAAATTGTTGTCTAAGCCAATGAAAAGAAAAGAAAAATAGAGATAAGACATGTCGCAATAGAAGTTGGAAATATATGAACACAGGAAGAAATTTTCGCGCTCTGGGAGGGTTAGGAGGAGGGGAACGTTTATCTCATCCGTTGCGATTCCGGTGACTCCGGAACAGTGAGGGATGTCCTCAGGGAACTAAATTTTTCTCCCATGCCTTTTGCTGCAAGGGTGTTGACGGTAATGAAAGCGCTACCATTTCTTTCTAAGAGAGGTCTCACACCGGACCCGTTGGTATGGAGAAAAAAAACCCAAACATTCCGTAATTTATTCTGATACGCCTATTACATGTTTTGCCTCCCACCACCCCCTCCTCACTCAATAGAATTTCTTGTGATAGCCTTCTCGTGAAGAGTTTCTTTTTTGGGATGTGTTTTTATACAGCTGGCGTACTGGGCTACACCTGGAAGCCCAAAAGTTTCTTGGCAGAGTGGGATATTATTAGCGCAGCACGTTGGCTATACACAAACAAATGTGAATTTCATACTGCTGCATGTATGGAGCATCACATTCGGATCAAAGACCCATATGTAACACCCATGTGGTCCAGTTAGCAGTTCTGCAGTGGCAAGTGCACTCACATGGATGGAATACCTTGCGTGGAAACATCACGCAGCGTCTGATATATTTGCAGAAAAAGCCTCCTCTTTTGTGGATTGAACCTTATAAATTACGTTTTCTTTTGAAAGGAAACATGCTGATCTTGAGAAAGTTTTGCCCGCAGGCAGGCTGTACAAGCGTTTCTCTTCTGGGCATCATGACTATGCGGTCTTTATATGGCGTCCCATACGCGAATTCAATCTCATAAATCCTTCTTCATTCACCTGCACTATGCAGCAGGATTACTGTACAATCTCTTGCTTCATTTTAAACCCAAAAGGGGCGACTAATAAGCTTCATCCGTGATGTAAAAAGGGGAGCGCCCCCCAGCCAGGAACGTAGCGGCTTGCGGGGCCAGACCCAGTGTTGTGCATATCTGCCGAAGGGGGCGCTGGGTGTCGCAGGCTCCATGTCGCCCTCTGGGCGCTGTCCGGCGCCTATAGTTGGCTGGAGAGGAAGGGAAAGCCACTACTAAGGCCTCCCTCCAAGAGCGTTGAATGTGCCCCGAAAGCCATATTTTATTGTATAGGTGTAGGAGGGTTTCAAGAGTGTCTGGGTGTAGGTGTTGTATCATGCTGTGTGTAATCTTATCTGCACCTGGAGCTGAAGGTTTACACGTGGTCAGAGCAGCCTTCAGCTCATGAATTGAAAATGGAGAATTGTAGGAAGTGTGCGACTTGTTGCTATCACGCAGGGGCTTCTTTTCGCAAGACATTTTGTGTTTCATGAAACTGTTTGTGTAGTGTGCTGAACTGGACACGTGCTGGAAGTGTTGTGCAAGTGTGTTAGCCTGGTCTTCAAGTGTGTCCCCTGTTGTATTAACCAGAAGCGGGCTGTGTGTTTGTTGTCCTTTGAGTTTTTGTATGTGTGTCCAGACTTTGTGAGTGTCGGTGTATGAATTTATGGATGTGAGGAAGGTGCGCCCACTCTTCCTTTTTGCCTCACGGCACACATGCTACCCAAGTGCTTTAGCCCGTTTAAAGGAAATGAGGTTATCCGACGTGAGGTACCGGCAAAGGACACCCTACGTCGTGTTCTGGGCCTCTCGTGCTTGCCTGCAGTCCTCGTTCCACCAGGGCCTTGGGTTGCACGGGGCACTGGACACCTGGGAAATGGACTTTCTGGCAGCACCAAGGATGTGCGCCGTGAGGAGTTGGGCAGCTTCCTCTATGTGTAAGTGTGCTATGGCTGTGTGCTGTAGTTTAGATGTATCTGTGAAAGTACTCCAGTTCGCTTTTGCTTCGTTAAACTTGCTATGGGAAGATGAATTGTTAGGGCCTTTACCTATATATGTTAATGCGGTTGGGAAGTGGTCGCTACCATATGGGTGTGTGCCCACGTCCCACTCGAGTGATGGAAAGAGAACTGCATAACCAAGAGCCAAGTCAAGGTATGAATATGTGTTGTGTCCTAGATTATGGTATTATGGTATGTAGGCTGTTTTTTGTTAAAAAGGCAAGCTCCTGAAGATGTTAGAAACTTCTCAATGAGGCGTCCTCGAACATCCATGCGGGAAGAACCCCAAAGGGGGTTATGAGCATTGAGGTCTCCTAGTAAAAGAAATGTTCTGGTAACTGGTCTATCAAAGCCTCAAACTCGGGGCTTGACAGCACGTGATCAGGATGAATGCAGAGGAAGCATACTGTTATTAACCTGTTGAATATAATTGTGCGAATTGCGACAGCCTCAAGGACAGTGTTCAGATGGATAGGGTGACAGGCTAAAGATTTCCGGGCAATGATGGCCACGCCACCTGAAGATGTACCACCACCATCCCTGTCCTTTCGAAATACCATGTAGCTCTTCAAGAAATTTGTGTGTCTAGAGTTTAAATGTGTTTCCTGAAGACACATCACACTTGGTTGATTCGAATGCAATATCTCATAAACATCATCCAAGATTTTTAAGGAGGCCTCTACAGTTCCAGTGAATAATATTTTCTCTTCCCATTATGGAGATTGAGGAGCTACTGGAGTCTGTGTGTATGTGTGTTCATGTGTCTTTCGAGGCTTGTATTCTTGGAGGGGGCTTTTTGGGCTTTTATGTTGGCTTGGACTTCGGAGGCCGCTCCTTGCGATGCGTTGCAGGCAAGAACGGCTCGACGTCCATCTCGTCAGATGTCCTGCGGGTGCCCCACGAACTGGGCCCCCTGGACTTGGCACCCATTCAGGTACCCTTTGTGAGAGCCGTCACTGCCACTGGCGTCGGAAGCGCCCCAATTAGCCCAAGCGGTGGGGCGAAGGAGGGAGCCGATGCGGGGCCCCCCGTGTCCATGTCCTCGGCAGCCTCCAATCTAGTGGAGGCTTGGGAAAGAGGGGCAGGAGCGGCATCGGTCCCGCTGGGAGCGGTTGCCACCACAACCGCTGTGGGCTCGGCAAGCGGTGTGGTGACTGGTTGGGCTGCCCGAGGCCACCCAGGAAGGGGGGGGGGACCAGGTCAGACTCGCTGAACTGGGTCCCTGTGGAAACCAGACACCGCTCCGCCCCCCAGCGAGCTACTTCTGCGTACCTCCCCAGGGGGAAAGAGGCGAACCTCTTCCGCACCTCTGGGAAGGTGATGTTTTCTGTGACCTTGAGATTGATTATTTTCTTTTCTACTTAGAACTTCTCGCATTTCCTAGAGTAGGCCGCATGTGGGCCCCTGCAGTTTGCACATGTGAGGTTGTCAGAATCCCAGTTGTCGGTGGGGTGGTCCTGCGCGGCGCATTTCGCACCAGTTGTTTTGCCGCGGCAAGAGGTTGCACTGTGCCCGAACCGCTGGCACTTGAAGCAGAGGCGCAGGTTCGGAATGTAAGGACGAATGGAGCACCGAATGAAGCCTGCATTGATATGTTCAGAAAGCGAGGAGCGGTTGAAGGTCAGGATAATATGTTTCGTGGGGATTATCTTATCATCCCTGCTCATCATGATGCGGCGCATGGCTGTGACGCCCTGATCCTTTAAACCTTCAAGAAGGTCGGCATCTGTCTCGGTAAGGAGATCTGGCTCAGAGCTAGATCACACCCTGCGAATTATTCAGGCTGCAGTGGGGTGTGACCCTGATGTCCAGATCGCCCATTTTCGTCTGACCAAGAAGTGTGGCTGCCTGCTGCTGGTTTTTTTACCTCAACAAGGACTTCACCTGTGCGTTGCTTTTTGGCATTGTAGGTTTTCCCAATATTCCGTCAAGGTATTTTGTAATCAAAAATACTGATTGTGAAACAAGAGGGAGGGGTGCGTCAAGAGATTTGGTAACAAGGAAACGAGAGTAGTTGCCTGGCTTTGGGAAGTTCATGTTTGGAAGTGGAGGAAACAAGACTTCGGTGCAGTCCCTTTTCAGGGACCGATCATGTTTTGGAGGGGGGTTTGATTTTTCCATACAGCATAGAAAAAAGCAGGGGACGGGGGTACTTTCTTTGCTCGGGTTACCCTGACACCGAGAGAGGTCCTGGAACTCCCTGCCTACTAAACAGGCAGGGAGCCCATCCGTTGGAGCTTGACCTGGGCACTGACGGCCACTGTTTGGGTTTCCACCCTTCACCTTAGAACACATCAACACAATAGGTTACAGCTTATGTATGGGGGCTCGGGGTCCGCGGTGTCGCCAATACCGTCCCCAAGATTACTCAAGGTGCCCCGTGCTGGGTACCAACCAGCATCAATGAGGCTGGCAGAAAGGGTGGTCCATACTATCAAGGACAAACTCAAGAAAGCCCAGGCTGCACACTTTGAGACCAAGTTTAACTACAGAACCACTCCACACCAACTGATGGGTTGTTCTCTTGTTGAGTTGCTTATGGGCTGCCGCTTAAAGACTGGGCTCGACCTTATGCATCCAGACCTACGGAGACAAGTGGGACTCTGACAGCTACAGCAAAAGGAGAGGTCGGATAGACGAGCCTGTCCAGAAGGTGTTCCTCTACCCAGGGCGGCCATTTGGGCTAAGAACTTCAGGCCGGGAGATCAGTGGATCCCAGGCCACCATGGGGAATACGACCTGCGGAAGTCATCGGCAAAAGTCGTACCGGAGTATGGCACTACATGGGCTAGGCATGGAGACCAAATCTGCCTCGAGTGTTCGAGGTTCCAAAGAACCACATAGAGCCATTTCCCCACACCAGTGGGGCCAGCTCTGAACGGGGTATTCCAATCCATCCCACGAGCCCTCTGGGGAACCCTGCTGATCAGCTTGGGCAGTCAAGTCCTACCCGGCAATCTACAAGGCCCTCCACAGTCGGGGACGACACATCCAGAGTGCCACCAAGAGAACCGGCCTGTGGATCTCTCGATGCCCCCAAACCACCAGCACAGACCCATCTACTCGGGACCTGGTAGGCCCCCCAGCCTGAAGGTCGACAAGAGAGCGGAAGCCGGTGGTGAGATATTCCTCTTGGCAGATGGGGCATGAGATGGCTCATCTTGGGCATGAGGAGTGTGATGCCCCACGAGAGGTTGCATTGGTGCAGGCGGAGCAATCGGGGGAGGCGGACGGAGGACAGTGGCACTTGGGGAGTGGTGGGCGGCCTGGCCAGTAGTGAAAACTGCAGTTCTAAGCTGTGTTCATTAAACCCTTATCCTGCTCATGTCGTACTTAGAATGTAACACACCTCTTTGAATAGAGAACTCAGAAGTGCTCAAGGTGTGCAACTTACCGTACTTACCTGATTCTAACGCGGACTTTTTTCCTAAAAAAACAGGCCGAAAAATCGCATGCAAGTTAGAATCAGATACGAAACCGAAACTGCCGAAACAGCGGAAATTTCGTCCTACCCATCGTCATCGCCATCTCAAGATGGCGCCAAAGCTTTTAGCAACGATTTTTCAGACGTTGGAAGCCTGGCACCTGGGCTTTTCTATTGGCGTTCACACAAATCGTCAAATCGTTCCACTTGCGCGCTTGATAACAGCAATGGCAGCAGCGGCAACAAAGGTGCGCCACTTCCACGAGTGGCTTGCGAGCGGCTCCCACGCATTCACAACGAGCGGTTGGCTGAAGCAAGCGCCTCGGGAGAAGCTCGCGGGATGGGCGTGTGAGGCGTGGGCCACCATCCCATCAAGAATGGTTGAACGTTCGATCAGAAGTATGGCATCGCGAATGCGCTTGATGGCACCGAGGACGAGATGTTGTGGTCAGCGCAGAGCGACAAGGAGCTCTCAGAGAGCGACGAGGAGTCAGATGAGCGAAATTAATTTGGGAAATAAATCGCCCGTTTCTCTCGCATTCGTTTTTCTGGGTGACAGAGTTCCGTGCATGTTACAATCGGAGGTGCAAGTTTTTTCTTTTTTTTTTTTGCCTGGAAAATTGGGTGCACATTAGAATCAGGGGCACGTCAGAATCAAGTAAGTACGGTAATGTGCAAGAAGTTGTCGGTTTTTCGACACCACAAAAGAGCCCCGGAGCATCGTGTTGTCAGCCTCTTGTGATTTTTCCCGAAGTGGATGCAAAACATGTCAACGCCAAAGTCTCCACTCGTGGCAAGGTGGCTGTGCTGGAAGCAAACGCAATTTATTCAAGCTTAAAAAGAGCTGCATAACTATTTCCACCTCCTGCTGAAGAAGCGGGATACAGGTGGCATTTAAAGCACAAAACCAGTGCACAAACCATGCCAAAACTTTGCAAAATGGTGGGACTCCACAATATGCAGAATGCATCTCCATGTGGAAGTGCCTCTCACCACTTCTCCACTTCCAGTGCTTGCTGCATAAGCTATACAAAAAAAATGGCACTCTGCTGCTATCCGTTAGTCATTATCTCCAGTTAGACTCTTGTGGCAGCAATTTTAAGAGTGTGGTGATTGTAGGTCGACCCTTTTTTTCAAATTTAATGATCCAATGTTGGGGGGTCGACTTAGATTCAAAATCGAACCGTGTACCACTAGTAACGGCAAGAGAAATGAGAAATCAGGGGTGCTACGAGCTGGGGACTGCTTTGCACCCTCATTTCCATGGTTATGGTCAAAGTGTAGCGTATTAATTTACCCTTGCATACATTCTGGGATCAATAAAGGTGATGCGACTTTGAAAGTTGGTGTTCCTGATCTGCGCCCTTTGTCTACCATACTTAGAGCGACTAACCTGCCACCATCGCGTTCGGAAGAGTACTGAAAAATGTGATATGATTGTGGCTACATTAGCGCCATGCACTAAATCAAGGGATTCGCTAATTCTCATTTGGTTTATTAGAAACAAACAAAATGCTTCTTGATTGTGAGTAACATACTCACGAATACAGTTGAACCTCAATATAACAAACCTCGATGTAACGAAATTTGCGATATAACAAATTTTTTCAAGTTTTCTATCAAAATTTTGCTAAATGCGTGTATTTTTATCTCGATTTTACGAAGTAATATTGTGCAGCGCTTCCGATTTAACAAAGTCACGGCAAGAAAAGAAGAACGAAATTCCGGTCGAGGAACGTTTTATTTTGCCTCTCAGAGCCTACATTGAAAACATTCAGTACTCGCATTAACTCTTAAAAGGCTAAAATGAAAGAAAAGTGGTAAAATCTGCGGTTGACAACAATTAAAAGCGATGAAAGAAGCTGCTCAAACCACTGGCGGTCATGGACGGTTGAATAGTGCAGCCACCATTTTGACATCTCCATTGTTGCCTACACCAGCGCCCTCTATGCTTAGGCTGCTGAAGCCTACTTAAAGCTTTTTTCCTACGCGTCCTTGCTCACAGTGCTGCTGCTCTAGGTTGTGCTTGCTGATAACCACATTAATATTTCATGATTGACAATCCAGCGCGCAAAAACACGGCACAAAAAAGAACGAGAGTTAGACAGGACAGCGTGCCGTGTTTTTGCGCGCTGGATTGTCAATCATGAACATTCACCAACTCGCCCAAATCACAGTCCTCTTGGACATTAATATTTCGTTCGTGCATCACTAGGTGAGTGTTGTAAGCAGCATGAGCACTCCAAGGGAAAAGAAAAGTGTTCCGAACAAGAGCCTGAGGAAGTGCCGGTGAAACCGACGGCCACCGAAATGATGCCATCGACGTTCTGCGGAGGCACGTAGACGCACGCGAATGTTAAAGAGCAAGCCTTGTTAGCGCTGTCAGCATACAAGCGTCACGTAAAGCCCACCCTGGTCAAGAAACGCCAAGCACTGCTTACGGACTTCTTCACTACGGCTTGAACATCGAGTGCTGGTGGCAATAAATTGCTCTCTTTGAATGTGGTCATCTTCGTTTCACCCGTGTTCATTAGGCAGCTGCGATGCGGAGAAATCGGTTTCTTTAGGGCTCAGTGGGCATAAAAGTAGTTGCTTAATCGAATTTGGCCGGAAGATATTTAATGTAAGCTTTCCGCTTTAGCGGGAGCACGTAAGCGCTGCTCCACACAATGAAGTGGTCCGCGTGTACTCCGCTCAACTCGCAATCATGGCTTTATCTCGAGTGTCGTGGTTGCATCACGTGCCCATAGTACAGAGCCTTTGTGCATGAAAAAAGTCTTTCGAAAGCTTTATAGCACCCTTCCGCTGTTGGCCCACCGCACCCCTCAACGCCGCGCCTAAGCCTACCACTGAACAGATGAAAAGAGGCATAACTTCGAACCAGCACCTCGCCGGGGTGAAGTTCACGGGGCATGGACGTGGGTTCAATTGACTATACTCGGTGACAACTTAAGAACGGCCCCGGAAGTTGCCGCTGTGCCTTATCACCGTAGTCGGATGTTTCTCCGCGAGGTGCAAGTAGGGCTTTACTGGGAATATTTTGAACATGGCGTGAGCCGTTCCCGTGATTTTTTGGACTTAATATGCTTACAAACGACTCCAGTGACGACAAACAAACTGCGTGAGACAAGGCAGACGATATCACGCATTCGTAGCAAACCCCTTTCAAACCGTGCGCGCACTGACATCACGGGTCCGACGCTTTGGCGGAGTGATACACTACATGAGGTGGTGCCGTTCTTGAGTTGTAACCGAGTATAACAGCGGTGTTTAGTAGTGAACGAAATGAAAAAAAGAAAGTGGAAACCTAGTCTGCTATCATATTTAATTAGGTGTTGCGAAAAAAGCACCGGTTTTACGACGACACATGAACTACCGTCGGCCATCCGAATTCCATTGCCTAAGTGTTGAAACTCTTAAATCACACAATTTTCGCGGCCAGTTTTAGTACAAATTTCACTTTAAGTGGAGAGGTAACTACACAGCAGTTGTTTCTGGGCAATGGGCAAGGTTTTGAAACCTCAATAACTGGTTAAATGAACTGTAAAATCGAAACCTCGATATTATGAAATTCTCGATTTAACGAAATTTCCGCCCCAAGTACGACTTCGTTATATCGAAGTTTAACTGTAAAAGAAAATCGCGCATGGCCGCTTCTGTAAGTCGCCATGTTGTTTGTTTTGGTATCGCACAGTAGTGGCCACTGCCAGTTGCTTCGATGGTTGTCATCTTGCAGCGAATGTGTTCTCATAATTGCGAATAAAGTTTCCCGCTCAACCCACAGCACATGGTTATTCCGCGTGCTTATACAAAATCTTTCCTTTTTTAACATCTACTGCGCGCAGCACGAGCGCACAGCTCTTGTCGGAGCATCGATCATTGATGGAAGAGCGCCTGTGTGGAGGGTATTGGTAGTTGACGGAAAAGCTTCTATTTGGGATATAATTTTCTACGTGACGCTCACTTTTTTTTGAGAGAGAGATGCAATTTTGGTGTGAGGTCGACCTACATTCGAGTCGACTTACAATCGTGTAAATACGGTATGCGAGGAAAGAAAAAAATTCTAATCTTTGAAGGCCACTGTGTGTGGGGGGGAATACAATCATTACACAAGTAAATACGGTATACAGACCCTAAAAAATCACAATGTTGGAACTAACCATAAGGCCAAGAAATACTGAAGAAGGTTGAGACAGTACATACCATCAAAGTACACCTCATACCAATGTGAGGTCAACCCAGTAGCTTATAGGAAAGCAGCCACAAAAGGCATCCGGTGCTATTGCTTGTTTCCAGCTTCAAAAGTTTACCAGAACTCCAACTCCACAAATAAAAGCCTCAAAGGCTGGACTTACAAAGCGGATCCCCAAACAAGAGTTGCCATACTCCCTCCCCTCAGCTCTCAGTTTGTAGCTCAGCAAGGCAGATCATTTCTGACTGACGAGAAAAAACGAAGCAAAACTTACCTGTGCTTGCTCTCCTTGCTTTCCTTGCAGCTTGCTTTCGAGCTGCAGCCCAGCTACCCCACCAACAGAGGACTCAGCTCTTGGCTTGGCTTCACGCTTGCTGTCCTGCACGGGTGAAGCACCAACGTTGACATGTCCTGCTGCTTTGAGGAGCATGCTCCCAATAAAAAGGCTCTTTGTACTCTTTAAAAACCAACATGTTCTACATTAGGCAGTCTACAAACACTCAGTGGCTCATGAGCTGTGGAACAGAAAAAAATTTTGTGGAAAGGTTTCATCTTTCTACTTGGACAAGGGAAACTCCTTGATAAAAGTGCGAATAATACGAATTTCAGGACCATTACATCCCATGGGCTAAATTTCAGCAATTGAAAACCCATTCTAGAGCTGCAATTGATGAAACAAACCGGCGAGTACTTGGAAAAACAGCTCTAACTGATGGTAAAATTCCTGCATTTCAAAAGGAATTATGCCACACTTCGCGGCTAAGACACCTGTATGATTGCATTGAGTTTCAGTTGATTCACTACAGTAAATAATTAGCAATTGCACTTTTAAACTGCAGAATGTGATGCTGCCATTTAATCTCTCCCAACTACCCTTTCCCAACTAGGCCTCACGATACATCCCACTCAAACTATTCTGCTGTTACTAGTTTCGGATGCATCGACATAGCTTCTGCAGCCACTTTGTCAGACATAGTGGGTGAAGAGTAGGTATGCAAGTTTTACAAGCCCTCAAATAACGAGCACAGTTCTAATTTTTTATGACCAAAATGAACCAAAAAACTTGCTCATGGAACCCCTCTGCTCCATTCACTTGCCAACACGTTTCTCCTACCATTTCCACAGGCATGTTATCTGTTATCTGATCACCATCAACACAGCAGGAAGGACACACTTGCGATGAAGACAGCGTAAATCCGCATATTAGAAACCAAAGTTTCATTGGTGGACCAGCAGTGCCAGTGCCCTGCATGCAAATATTCCCCTCGCGGCACCAGCATTAATGAGGAAAATGTCAAAAAGGTAAAACGCCCCATAACTTCGCCACCCAATGATTTGTGACGTCAGAAATCATGAACAGTGAAATTGGATGGGTGGAGTGTGTCTAAACAGTTTCATGAAACAAATAGAAAGCTGGTACACATAAATGTAAAATAAATTCATGCAGGATCTTCTGCTCAGCTTATGTGTTTCAAAAAGGCACAATCTTTGGCGCTCGTGAGCTGGTTATTCTACTAAAACTGCTGGCAATATTTGTTTCGGTTTTGATTTCGGTAGAAGGTTTAGCCTAGTTATAGGTACAGTTAGAAGATTTACGAGAGTGAATGCTGACATCATTTCCCCTTTTTACTGCCTGTGTTTGTTTATACAGTCGAAACCGACTATATCGAACCCGTTTACATCAAATTATTTTCTTAAGGGTAACAAGAAGGCAAGCGTGGCAGTGGGCGGAAGAAAGTTAGATGGGCAGATGAGATCAAGAAGTTTGCGGGGATAAAATGGTAGCAGTTAGCATAGGACCGGGATAATTGGAGATTATTGGGAGAGGCCTTTGCCCTGCAGTGGGCGTAGATAGACTGGTGGTTATGATGATAATGATTCTGTTTATAAAGCCATTCCTGGTCCCGATATATCTTCAGTGAGAATGAATAGCAAAAATTATGCCTATATCAAACAAAAATACCAGCGACTCCCGATATATCGAATGCCAAATGCCACAAAAGTTCCCTCCCAAGTTGGCTTTCCCTCGCAGCGGAGGAGAAATTTCGCCGGCGCACCCCTACAAGTGGTTGAGCCTGGCCACTCACGGGCAGCAGGCGGCTCTTTCCCCTTGCTCTTTCTATCGTGACTGCACCCCGTGCCGTGTAGGGCGAGCCGTCAACGCCCCCATGCAAAAAAATGATCCTGTCCCACCCACCGCGCTCTTATTCGTTTTTTGTATTTGCTTTGTTTGCGCTTTGTGGGCTTTCTTCCGAAGTGTAGCTGTGGTGGCTAGTGATAGTGTCACTAAATAAAGGCTTATCTGACGGCTCTAGTTAGCACGTAGCGGCTGAATTTGCCTCCCGCTATGAAGCTGGCAGTCACAAATCAAGTTGAATGCAGCGAGAAGTCGGACATCCGCAAGGCTCATGAGATTCCCAAGAGCACCCTCAGCAGGATAGGCAGAGAGCTGAGATTGACCCTTTCGAAATAGGTTCTGGGCAGATGTTACTGAAGAAACCGTCCAAAATTGCTTCAAATCTGCCCCTTGTGCGTGCACACCAGTGATGACTTCGAAAATCCTGAGGAGTGCAATAAAGCCACCGCCAGTGTTGCCGAAGTGTGGAGCGAGCTGTCGGAATTTCCGAATGGCATTGCTGTATCAACAGCCGGCGAGTTTGTGTGTGTGGATGATGGTGTCGCGACCATGGGAGAGTTTGTAGGACTACATTGCCGACATCGTACCGAGTTCAAGCAACAGCAGGTGCCCCAAGAAAAGAATGATGATCCTTTGCTTACAACCTTCTAGGTGATTGGCGCACTCGCACTAGCCCGGCACTTCTTTACAAATGTGAAAGGTTGCGGCCTCAGCTGCTATGAATTTTTAGACAGTGTGGAGAAGTGCATACTGTCTCAGGCAGCGACACTGTTCAAGCAGAAGATACACGACTAGGTAGTTTTATTGATAAAGTGTTTTTATAAATGGTATGTCCTTTTATAACCTCCAATTCCTTAGCATGCTTATATCGAATTATAGCCTATATTAAACTGATAGGTGTTTTTTTGCGAGTTCGATATAACCAGGTTTCGCTGTATACGACAGCCAGTGGTGGAACTCTGAGAATACTGGCACACTTGGCTATGTGACATGCCTATCTGTCAGTTGCCATGCTAGGAAATCGCGCAAGTTACTCCTCCTTTTAAGGAGGCAGCATTTCCCTTGCTAGAAATGCCTTGAACGACTTTGTGGTGGGTCCCTCTTAACGCTGTGTGACATCATCTTTTTCATCAAGTCAAAATGAAAAAGAAACCTGAAGACAAATGACAGTATTACTTATTTGTTTCTAAGCAAACAAAGAATTGTTTACCCTCAAGTAAAAGCTGAAACATTGTTTAATAGTGCGGCCTTTCACTTAACAAAAAAAAAAGTCACTCAACCTTGAGTGTCCCTTTAACGCATAACTTCGACTATGCTTACTGCAGTATAAAATGGGGTGTGCATAGTAGTTGTAGTACTAGTAGTACTATGAGTTGTTGGATGAGACAGACTTAGCCTTGCATAACTGCCGGCAATTTCTCCGCCTAATCGTCCCCAATATTATATCAGAGATGTCAAGCCCATAGCACATCATGCACACTTGGAATCTGCTTGCTCTTGAACTTGAGTTTTCCACACTTCCTTAAACAGGCTTGCAACAGTGATGGTGACAGCAATACGCCTCGAGCGCGGCCTGTAGGGTCACCACTGAAATCCCCCTAGCAGTCCGTTTCGAAAGCAGCTGCGGGAGTCCACGTCCCGCTCCCCACCGTCACCGCTGCTTTTGCGGCACGTTCATGACCGAGATTTACCGTTTGCGGGCGTTTGAAATCCATGTTTATGTGGAGCAGACACTCTGTTTGCAAATGGGGTGTGTTTACGAGAGTGTAAATGTTTCTGACGCGATCTTAGTGTGGTATATTCGGTCTGTATAAGCGCCACGTGTGTGTGACAGGCCAGCGTGGTGGAACCGGCGTATCATGAAGCCGATTGTAGTTACACTGCCCTGAATCTACTAGCAGTGTCTCCGTAACCACTGGTTCCTCAGATGTTCATGCTACGACTATACACTACGATGTAAATCGGTTTTGTGCGCTTACATAATCAGTGGAGCACTCATACCTGACAGCACGCCAGTTACGTTTGCCAATATTATACCTCAGATATATTGATCACCGCCATTTACAAGCTAGTCTGTGTTAATTTCGCGATCATTCAACGAAATTACGATGGACAATGCATAATTATACTCGGGGATCAGCACATGACAGAGTCGTCTTGTCGTGAGGTGAGCGCCCGCAAACACTCGAGTGTTTGCTGCTCGCGCTACCGCGCTGCTCGCATGTAGCAGATGATCATCTGCTACATATATCTTCTGCGAGCAGCACGGAGACGGGCGTAGGATATAATCCGCGTCCGCGATAAATGCTTCTTCGAAATATCGTCATATGGCACAGACAGCCTGCAGAATAAAGCAGAAACTGAAATCAGAGGGCCTATCACATGCCACACTTTTACAAACGACACCTTTCATCGCTTGTTGAACTGCCTACCCTGTATATTTCCAAAAATGCGTCCGCCGTACGATCAGCTGTTCGTTGAAGTCTAAAAATAAAAGGAAAGTGAACGCGAGATTCGTGTGTGTGATTACTAAAACATTCATTGATTGATTATGCTCCGCATTTGTACACAGTGTCCCCCTTCCCTACCCCCCCCCCCCCCCCAATGTCTCGCGAAATAGCAGTGCATTTCGCGTATACGTAGTTGGTCCGGTGAACCCTACCTGGCTTAAGTTTCGACGAACGTCTTTAGCATGTCAGAAGCTGCACTGTTTTTTTTTTTTTTTTTCATTTTCGTTAGAGCTATTATGTTTCTTCCGCACTTGCACAGCATTTGTTTTCCCATGGTTTCATTCACTTGCCTTGGTTCTTGCTATAAGGTGTGTGTGGGCACATATTTAACGACGCACAGGCTTGGAACATACTTAACATTTTCGCATGGTTTATATTCTAATAAAGGCACAAGTTATTGTCTGGGATTGGGTAATCACATCCCCGAAACATATTTTTCTGCGACGTATATATTCGAAACGAAGCCACATTCGTTGTCCACGCTGCAAAATGAAGCCAACCTCTAACTGTGCCAGTATCAGATCTAAACGAGGTGACAGTAGAATTCATTTGTGCTTGACGTATTTGGAGGTGACAGGGGTGATATGTTGCTACCGTCGCCGATGCCCGGAAGAGCGGCGACGAAGCGCGCAGAACCGCGTCCCCGGGCAGCTCTTGCAGGCGCTGGCGTACTCTACAAAGACGCAGCTGCTTTTTAAGTGACCTAAACATACTCGTTGCTATAGACGTCACCATAACATGTTTTTTTTAGGGAGCGGAAAGGCGAACAGAAGCAAAACAGACCCAGAACACTACACGAGCCCCTATCAGCCATGCATCGCAAATCCTGTCAACGCCACAGAGATGTGGCGGCAGGCAGCGCAGCGATCGCGAAGCTCGAGGAGTGTAGTGCTGCCCTCACCAACAGTTATGGAGGTCTGAACAATCTAATCAGGGCCATTAAATTGCTCATCCCTGATTAAGTCAAAGTGTACCTTGTACACAGCAATGTTTGATCCCTGAAAACATTGCGTGTTGCCATTAGCACCTACCGCAAAAAATCCAGACATAATAGGAGGATTGTTAAGTGGCCCAAATTTCTGTCGTATACTATATTCAGATCCAAACAGAAATTCCAGCAAAAATATTTGGGCTAAATGTTTTGGTTTGGCAGCACATGACTTATATCCATGATAGGCACACACTTATGGGATATCCCATTTGTTCCTCCACAGTGGAGCAGAAAAAAGTAGGGACCGCAAAAGCAGGTGTTCTCAGCCACAGAGAGCATTGGCAACTGTGCTGCAGGTGGGCAGAGCTAATCAAATCCAGCTGTTCTCAGTGCCTGGACACAAGAGTTTCCAGGTGCAGTGGCAGCCACACTTTCTCGTACCTTTGTCAACCCACGGGCGTGCATGGGGGGCATCCCTCCATGTGGGTGGTGCTAAAGCGAACTCTAGACTCCACCTGACCGGATTTGACTTCACCGGCCCCACTACCCAGTGCAGAGATGTGGGGAACCTTGCTGTGCACATCAAAGGAGGAGGTGTAGTGCACCGCTGGAGCAGTTCGGTACTGTTCGGGCCTAATTAGGACTACCATCAAACACTTAAAATACCCCTGCAGTGCTTTTTCTCCACTTTTTTACCCTGCATCAACCTTCTGGCCAGTTTTGTAAGGTCAGTTATGCTACCAATAAGGTAGACCTGAACCTGCCCCCACAACAGAGCCACGGAACAGCAGCCCTCTCCTGGAGCAAGGCAAAGGCAGCTAGCGCACAGAATCGGCTAAGCTCCCCATCTGACCCTGGCTGCTTCAGTGGCACGGCAGGCATGCCTGCCATCAGCAACTGCTCCTCGGGTCTGTGACCAGGGCAACCATTCGTGGCAAGTGGCATGAAGCAGTCATGCGACCTTTGCCCCCCCATATAAGCGTGCATTCGTGCTCCGGCAAAGCAGGGGAGGTGAGAAGGCAGTTCGAAAGGCAAACCCATAACGGAGAGGCCCAAGCATGGAAAGGCGGTGAGTGACCCATTTACGAGCCCAGTGGTAGAGCATGCCACAAGGCCCGTTCAGGACGGCTGTTAAGGCTGGGGTGAAAAGTGATTGGAAACTGACTGGCGGAAGCCTTAACTTGAAGCACGTGACTGAGGCACAACTGCAGTACAGAGGAACAATTACTTAACTGTGGGTTTTGCGGCTATAATGGGCTGTATCACCAGGCTAGTCAGCCAGAACACGAGCACCAGAGCCGCAATCCACCATGTGGTGTCACGTGGACGTCGCTGCTGGTCCAATCGATTCGCCGGAAGGTGCCAAAGACGAGCTCGGATGCAGGCAAAGTCGAGGAGTATGCTTTACTCCACAGTTGGTCAAATGTACACTAGGTACAAGGGAGCGGCTACTTTGAGCATGGGCGGAGGGACGGAGTCCTCACGAGCTCAATAAGTTGTCGTAGGCTGCCGGCTTGGTTCGTCTCCTGAGGGTTCGACTTGCCTTGCCTCGCGGTCAGGGATTGGAGCGTTCCTGGGTGCGACCGGGCGGTTCGACCGTGAGTGGAGAAAGGGCCTCGGGGAAGGCCCCGAATGCAGTTATATGCCTTTAGGGAGAAAAAGGTCTCCCAGGGAGGAGGAGGGTGCTCGCGGGCTAAAGGGGCAGGCCGGCACATCGGCTGGCGGAGGAGGGCCCGTCACATCTCGCGCGAGCCCGCGAGACTCGGTGCACCATTGCCCCTGACGGCGCCGGCTTACTAGCTGTAACCAAAACATAGGGACAGACATGATCCCCACAGAACAAAAATACATTTTTGTGGAAATGACAATCAAGAGCATTTTAAAACATACCAACCACAAGCTTTGCCTGAAAATCAGTTTGCTTTGCTCAAAAATGTACAATTTAGTACCTGCTTGACAACAATGGCACTAACAATGTTGCTTTGAAGCATGTCCAGCACCCTTCAGAAACAAACTGGGTAACCTCGATGAGGCATTTGTCTCTTCCAAATAATGTACAGCAGTAACACTGCTGCAGATTGCCAGCCTTTGCTTCTTCCTTAAAAGAACTTTGCAGTGAGTGGAGATAACTCGGGTGCCTAAACTACCTGATTTGCAATCTATAGTAGCCCGTTGTGATATGGACCCTGACAACGTGGTTTTCTTCTCTTTTTTGAATGAGCGGGGATGTCTTTTACGGTCAACCAATACTCCAATTTTGCGGTCCAACGTTCCTCGTACGCTACAACCTGCCCGCCTACCCAGACGAACAGATGTAAATTATAAGAAAAACAGTTTACCATTCCTTTCTAAAGAAAGATGCATCCAATCTTCGCTGTAAGTGTGCCCATTCGATCTTCAAATCTTCACAGACCAGATTCACAAACAAAGAGCGAACCCATGCGATGATTTTTCGCGCACGAAGTAAACGCATCTACGAATGATCTAAATGCATAACAATGCATGGTTTATGATAGCAAACTAGATAAGGGTACAGAGTTATAAACACTCTTTTCTCCTATTGTTCCTTGCCCTGCTATGATCATTGGTCAGTTTGCATCATGTGACCTTTGTTTGCACTGCGACAGCTCATGGGCGCCGCCATTTGGTTGTTTATGCATTTTCAGCCAGTGGACTGTGGTAGTTTGAGCTTGTCCTTCCTGCTCTGTGGCTGTGTGACTGACGTCATTCCAAACGAGAATCAAAGATGCCGCACTTTGCAGCATTTCAGCTGCAGAAGCGTGTCCAAAGATGCCATTTTGCTGCATCTTCGGCAGCTTTGTTTAGAAACGACCCACTCAAAGTTAGTGGCGAGGCTTTTAGAAGCGGCCATCTCGCAACACTGATAAACACCAAAATGGCCGCCGTTGCTGTTTTGCGTGCCTCAGTCGCAGTACTCTGATACCTTATCTAGTGGCACTAGTCTATGACATAAAGGCATATATCTACTGTTGTACTCCTCCTTCATGATTCATGCATGTATTGTCTCATCTACAACCGTTCCTTTCTTGTGATTTTCAAGTAACTGTTTTGACACAATGGAAGCCCAGTTTCACACATACACTTCGTGTCCAGAGATCTTATCAGAGCTTTTCGGTTGACCAGCTGGTCCATGGGGAAGTTCATTAGTTTTTTGACAGAATGCCAAAGGTCCCACTAAGATCGCACTCGCTTTGCAAAATTTTTATTTCATGCCACAATGCCCCATTTGTTTCAGATGTGACATTTAGTTTTTTTTTCCTCTCCCTTCAAAGCATAGAGCATAGATGGCAGCACAGAAGCTCCACGGAGCATTTGCTACCATTTATACATATATTGCATTGCATGTACTATTATGAGCAATATGAAACGGAACACGGAACTGTTCAGGCTTGGCTTTCAAGATGTGCCGTGCTTTCAAGACATCTTAAAGGGCCCATTTTTGAGCAAGACTTCCACACAGCACTTGTCGCATTTACTACCCTGGTAGCATTTGCTGCAATCAAAGTACAGTATATGCTCATTACAGCGGATACGGCAACAACGAACTTTCGGTTACAACAGACCACTTCTGTTGGTTTGTCTGGTCCCCATTCATTTTAAATGAAGTCCACTCTGCTCATAACGGACCCGGCTAGAGCAGACTATCGGCTACAACAGACTAAATTTTAGGCGAAAATTGTTTAACTGAATGTTTTTAGCAGACTTCCGCGGGGCCGGCACCCGATATGCTTCTTCTTTGCTTAGTTCAGCAAGAAAACTGGTATGTCTGGCAACATTGCTAGCAGCCGGGTCGGGCGTAGCCAAGCCAAGCCAGTGCCAGTGACTTTTTTTTTGCGTGGCCAGCGGCATGAGCAGCAGGGTAGCTGGTTTCACTGTCGGATAAATTAAGCGTAATTAACGCTGTCGAACATGGGCAAAAACCAGCCGACATTGCCAGAAGTACAGGCTTGTCTAAGCAGACGGTTTTCTCTACCGTCAAGAACAAGGCCGCTGCCGATAAACGCGACTCCGGTGAGATTGAAAACAGGGCTATCGAATACTCGAAGTGGTGCACTCGGAGGAGAGTCTGCCCTCTTCAGTTTTTTTTTTATGTAATAAAAAACTCGGGTTCAGTGGAGTTCGCTCTTTATTATTCCCATGCATGCATTGTTCCCGTTCCGTTCGGTGAAAAAGGTAAGAAATGCCTCAAGTGAGGGGGGGAGGGGGGGGGGGCGAGAGAGAGGCTGGTTCCCATCCATTGTGTGCAATCTGCCGGTAACCGTGCGCACTCCAGCTGGTCTAACTTTTGATTGCACAGCTGTTCATCATCAGGTTATTTCATAACAGCTGTTTCAATGACCAGACTAAAATCGTTCAAAATGTGGAAGCTGCCTTGGGGGAACGTCAGGCAGCGATCCGATTTGTTTGACGAATGGTTTCGGGAACACCTGCCTCATCGTGAAGGGATTTATAAGAGCTAGCTAATTCTGATGGCCACGACTGATGTTTTACAGCTGGTTAATAATTGCGCCTAGTTATATTCTTGCTTTATTTGCACAGCTTATCATGCATCTTTACATGCTTGACTGCAGGCGCTAGGCCTTTTCCAAGTGCCGGTGCTAAGCTTTGGAAACGGTGTTTACGCGATTCTTTGCCCTCACACGAACACTTTGCAGAGGTGCTGCAGGCGTGTAGAAAGAACAAAGTGCATGTACTATGCATATGCAATATCGGTCAAAGAACCTACTTTAGGGCTCATAGCCCCCCTTCCTTCCCCCCCCCCCCCCCCGTCGGATACTGCATACTTAGGCTACAGCGGACGTTTCTTTCCGGATAAAGAGGGTCTGTTGTAACGGGTGTAGATTGTAGTTAAAATTTCGCTTGACTGTTGCGAAGCTTTTGCATTATAACATTCAGCCCGTGTCGTTCCTCCGCCTCACGACTTCTACATCAGAATAATATACTATCAATTAATGGGCTGTTTCAATATAACTTAGGTATTCTTTTTTACAAATTATTGCACTGTAACCTCTCTTATGATCTCTTTGATGTAAGTGTTTTACGCAGTAAAAGCGTAACCAGGTTTTCAAGTAATAACAATTTGTTACTACCACCTGTTCATACTAATTACGGTAAGAAAACTACTTGTTTTTCAGCTGTGAAATTTTTGAATAATTTGCCTACTGCTGTCAAATCATCCCCATCACTTGATTGCTTTAAAAAAAACCTTAGAGGATTTTAGGATCTTGTTCTCTGTTTTATTCTTACGTTATACCAAATGTTCTCATGTGCCTTTGCTTCCTTTGTGTCATCTACGAACTGATTTTTTACTTTTTACAGTCGAATCCCGCTACAACGAAATTGACGGGACGTGCGAAAAATTTCGTTGAAGCGAAAATTCGTTGAGGCGAAATCTGCCGCAACACACCATGGAAAGGCCAGAAAAATAGCCCCGTATGCTT
The DNA here is from genome assembly GCF_048455015.1 of Haemaphysalis longicornis. Classification (NCBI taxonomy): domain Eukaryota; kingdom Metazoa; phylum Arthropoda; class Arachnida; order Ixodida; family Ixodidae; genus Haemaphysalis; species Haemaphysalis longicornis. Next base: position 83,637,236 of record NW_027526203.1, on the reverse strand, counting down.
CCGCATCATTGGCAGCATAATACAATGTTTAGAAAAAGGAGTGACGCGCAATAACGTCATGTTTATTCGGATAACAAAGATACCAATGGTTATCTGTTCTTTCACTGCACGCGAAGAACGCCTTGCGGAGTGGGGTGAAGAAATGCAGGCGCAAAACGTATTGCTGTACAACAAGGCGTGTCCACCGAGCTGATTACTTGTAGATAGCTGCTAGGCCGTTGGAAGCCCCCCTCTCACTTGTAGCAGGAGCAGTGCCGTTATCTTATCATCTGACACAGCGCGGCAGCTACTGACCTTGGCAGGTTAGACGCGCGCGCTTGCATTTAACACAACTGCGCGCTCATGACTAAGATAGGATGACTTGGCTTCAAGACCAAACACGCAAACATGATTTTTGCTCTTGGCTATGAAGAATGGTAGACAGAAAACGGCAAGGACAGCTGCTCACAACGCATACATGACGGCGCCGCGCCAGCAGCGGAGCACATTTGTGCGATTTCAACTGGATACGGATTGGCTGTAGCTCCGGTGGCTCCGGCTTGGTGAACCGGGCCTGCGCCTCATGTAAAGACGGCCAGCCACATCGTTATCACCATCAAACAATGGCGTCCGCCTATGAGTTTTTTTTTTTTTTTTTTTTTTTTGTGGCGGTGTGGCCGCACCGCGCATGTTTTCGGTGAAACCAAGCGTCCTGAATGTATAAAAAGTTACATAAAGCTGGCGCTATGCTTATTTTATTGTAAAATAATTGTTCAAACCCAACCCAAATCATTGAAAATTTCGTTGAAGCGAAAGCAAGCCTGACAAATAGTTCGTTGTGGCGAGGACTGTGTTGCATGGACTTCTATGGCTGGCTGACGGGGAATTGGAAATATTTCATTGAAGCGGAAATTTCGTTGAAGCGGCGTTCGTTGTATCGGGGTTCGACTGTATATAAGATATCTACAATTATAGCTACCTTTCGAATGTTTGTACATAAAATGCTAATTTCTTGTGTGTTTTATACTGCATATTGATTTGTTGGGCTCTTTCGCCCATTTGCTGCTTCTACACAATTCGTTTGATGTATTTGTAATCGAGGGTCCCCTTTCAGTCAGTTGACTCTGAGACCCTCGTCTGCATACTAATATGTTTGTAATTCTTTTTTGTAATAAACTTTCTCTCTTTCAAAAAAAAAAAAAGCTTCAATTTGCAAATGAAAAGGTTGTGCTTGCATTCATGGGGCCCTGGTTGGGACCCCTGGTTGGGACCCCCTCACTTCAAACAATCCGGCATGACACAAGAAACATTTAAAGACTACTAAACAAACTACTTTGGCTTTTCCTTCCTCTATGCTAGTTGTCGCACAGGAGACGTTGTGCCAGAACCAAGGCGGCAATGTGCCAGATGACGCACAGACTTTGACACTGGCAACAGGTGCGCCCATGGCAGGTGCACTCAAGCTCTCATTGTCCTCCTCCTCCTCCTCCTCCCCCCAAAACGCTGACCTAATGGTGCAGGAAGTGATGCAACCTGCAACCTCATTACTCCCCCCCCCCCCTGAGATGCCTGCACCCCCTCACTATTCTGGGAAACTTACACAGGGCACAAGAGAGCTGCTCCAATCCAAGAAAAGACGCACAAGCAGCAGCACACACCTGCCGTGAAGCCCCCGTGCTGAACTTGCGTTCGGGGCTGGGTGCTTTGCAGCAGAGCCCAGCTGGCTTCCCCTAGGGCCCAGGGTCTTGTGCTTTGGGACATTCTTTCACAGCACCTGCAGTAGAAGAGGATGCCTCGGAGAGAAAAAAGGACCCAGACGTAGGGACTTTGCATGCACACGTGAAATATAGCTGTTCAGCAGCCAACAAGGGGAAGGTCAACGACAGTGTTACCAGGAAGCACCTGTTTCACGGGCAGGAAGGAAGGGTGGATGCAGGTGTTTAATACTCACAGTCTGACAGCGAAGTCAGCAAAGCACAAGAGCCCAGACAAAGAATTCCACAACTCATACAGACAGGGGTGCATGCCCAAGGTTAAAAAATAAATACCCAGTTCACATGTCTGCACAGTGGTTCCTAAACAAGGGTCCACAGATCTAATTGCATCATGAAAACACCCCATTGAATCCATTTTCATTTTTTTTCTAAAGCAAAAGCAATAAATGCCCCATCAAGCGAAAATGCGGCATTCGGCGTCAGCGTGGCCAAAAGTTGGTTCCAAAAATGGCCAAAAGTGAAAACAGGATAAATGTAAAGGAAAGAAAAATGGCTGAATTTAAGAGTCGAACCAGGGCCCCACGAATGCAAGCACAACCTTTGCAGCATAGTAGATCCTTAGTACTAGCTAACAAAAGGTGAACCTAGTGAATGTATTGTGGCATTCGACACACAAACGCATGTTACAACAAAAATTCCACCAGCCTAATGGCCTACAGGAACCTGCAAATTCAGACTCTACTGGTTTGCTGGCCTGTAGGGCTATAGGCCTGTGACCTGGCCCAAAATTATTCACCTTCCCCCATTTATACGTGGAACAGGGCTACATAAAAATAAAAAAAGGAAAACGAGCTATGTGCCAGTTTCGTACACACAATCAATCGCATATACACTACATTTCCTTTGCTGTATGCCCACTTTTCCACATCAGAAGTCCAGCCATAGCATTATAGGCTCAATTCTACTTGACTTCATCAGTGACCCCTCCATAATGCCAAGGCAACAGAAAAAAAAGAATCGTTCGTTCATCTTTAAAACAGATCTAAAAGGGCCAATGCCAAGTGCAGGCTCAATGAATAATAAACGCAACCTAAAACAGCAACCTAAAGCTGAACTGAATAACCTTTTCTTCTAACCCTTTCACTGTAAGGCGTTTCTGGCTGTGACGTACCGCCAGTGTCGGCTTGGTTTCAGGAATAGTATCATGGAACAAGCAGAGAGATTTATTTGATTTTGACTGCGTCCGAAATGTGAAACGTTGAAAGGAAACAGCGAGGGTGAGAAATTGCATTTCTTCCACATCTTTTCAGTTTGCCGTGCATGCTTCCGGGACAACAGCCCCACTGTTTCAACATCAGAATCTGATGCTGCGGTATTCACCCCTTCCTCGAGTGAGAAGCTCTCGGAATCCAAATCCGAGCTCACCTCGTATTCAGAAATGGCAGACCCATCGCTCCTGTCCGCAGTCGAAGGCCCTGCATGGTCAGCCATGCAGAAGTAACCGTGCGCACAGAGGGAGCACTTTCAGCAGCCCACACAACACACAGAAATGGCGCTTTGTGAAAGCCAGATGGCCAATAGAGATGGAAAGGGGATACACCATGGATACAAACTCATTTGCCACTGACAGGGGCAAGCAAGCATGCAACAAGCAAGCGAAAGCCACGATTGGGTCACGATTCGGTCTATTGGAGAGACAACGGTGCACGCCTAACTTGACGCGCCGTAGCAGATGCGTGAACTGAATAAAAAAAAAACCTACAATCCTGTGGCAGGTGGCAGAACAACCCTCGCACCCATAATTGCACACGCGCCGCACGGTCATTCACCCCGAGAGAGTAGCGCATGCGGAGCAACCACAACCCCCTGCAACGAAGGGTGGGTGCGGTCGCTGTGTACTCTAATATACGCACACCTTAGCGCGGAGTGAAAATATGAGCTTCTAGAAAGATTCGACAGGTGACGGGAACAGTCCAGGCACACCATCTTTGCGCTTCTCACAAATTTTTGAACGCACAGTGGAGAACGTAGCAATGTGTCAGTGACACTGGGGGGGGGGGGGGGGGGGAAACGCAGAAATGTACCGGTACATCAGTGACAGTAAAAAAGGTTGTGAAAAAAAAAAATTGGCTGACAATTATGATGCTCCATAATGTGAACTGTGAGTGCAATGCAAACTGCAGTCTTCTCGGTGACGGCGCATAGCTTCTGCATCTCGGGAAGTGATTGTGCCATCAGTGAACGTACGACGGCATGCACTACTCTGGCGTTATGTCGCAGCGCATTGCCACCACCAAATATGTAATTTTACTACAAGAAAAAACATTAACTTAAAATTAAAGCTGAAACAAAACCTTCCGCTCATGGTGAACTGTCATATTTTATAAGACTGGCTACCTGAGGTTTGCCTCTTTAAGAAAGGACATTCTCTGCAGAGCTTCTTGCACACATTTATTTTATGTTTGCATGTCTCTCCCTCAGCGTTTGTTGCAGAAAAACGCTTCAACAAGCCCCATCAATCCCTTTCCATCATGCATTCACAATATGTGATTTCCTATATAGTACAGGAAAGTGTTTGGGCGTCCATTCCTGTATGATGCTCCTGCCATTTCCTGTGTTAATAAGAAACTGCTCAGCTGCTACTATTTTCACGATACTCTAATCTACCAAATAGGCTAACTTTGGTGCCCCTTTCACCATCTTATAATGGTGCAGGTTCAAATTTTCTGCGCTTTTGATCTCATTTAAGTTACGCATGGGAACATTAGGGCAGCAATCCACAAGTGTAATGATTTACTCTTCCCCCACACATAACTTTACTGAAGTACACGCCACATTTGATGCACAAGGCACAAATCAGGCTTAGCATCACACCTACAGCTGTCAACGACTATTTTTGCCTAAATTTTTTTGTGCCATAAAGTTTTGAGGCTGCACATCTATCGTTCTAAGTGCAGTGTAGACCATTTATAACGTATAACCGCTTATGGTGCGGGACCGGATATAATGCAGGTTTTCCCAGCCACCGGTAGGCCTCCCATAGAACTCAATGCATAAGCGTACCACTTATAATACGGTTGCCCGAAGCACAATAGCATGTATAGTGCGGTATTTTGGCGGGTCCATTGATCAACCGGTGCAGCTGGGGCATCGTTTTAAGGTCGCAAAAAAGAAAAACGTGGTTCAGCCATCCGACACAGCCCACACTCCCTTCTCTGCTCTAACTTAGACCGCCGAAAATAAGAAAATAGGCACCCTTTGGTTTATTTATTTATTTACTGGTTACTGCTAGCCTGGATGCCAAGCTTTGAGCAGGTGTGGGTGATAAAACAGAGAGAAAAAACGGGATAACATACAAGCATAAATATGGCTACAAAACTTCGAACCAGAAAAAAAAGCTGTAGAAGTACAATCGGTAGGATAACAACTACGCAAGAAGAATACATCATGGTGAACCCAACAGGGCACGAAGAAATGATGAGACATCAGGGCACTGCACAACACTAGCAGGTAACATGGCACACACAAGGACAAAAGGAATTTTTAAAGACGTTTGTTTTAGACGAAAATTCAGTGACTTTTATCGGGCGATCGGATCGTGTTGGGTGGCGAATGGCTAGCTGGATGTATACTTCCTTGTCAATATGAAGACTATCGTTATAGAGGAAGTAAAAAAATTAGAACTCGTGCTGCAAGGCTTTCCAAACCGGCCCTGCGGAGAAGACTCGTAGAAGACGTTTTCTAGCTGTATGAGCTATAAACAGATTGTGTGGCTTTTCTTTGTATGCTCTCAAGCTTATTGGTAAAAACTAAAGTGTATGGGTCCCAGATGATTGAAGCATATTCTAATAGTGGTCTGATATAAGTTTTATAAGCTAGTAGTTTGGTATCCTGAGAAGCTTTGGGTAACACTCTCCTTAAGTAGCCGAGTTTTCACATTAACGTTTTCTGAATATACGTGACGTGCTCGTTCCATTTCAGATAGGATGTGATTAAACACCTAAATATTTGTAACATGATACTTCAGCTAAGCTATGATCGTTTATTTGGTACGTGTGCTTTGATGGGGTCTTTTTGCGTGTAATGGTCATTGAGATGGGTTTTTTTGTTCTTAAGAGTCATCTGCCACCTAGAACACCAACTTTGTATTTTTTTAAGCGATGCGTTTAAGACTACCTCATCGTTATGGTTGTAGATTTCATTGTAAAGAATGCAGTCATCTGCAAAAAGTTTAATTTTTACCTGCAATCACGTACAATATTGTTAATAAAAACGAGAAAGAAAAGTAGCCCAAGAACAGAGCCCTGTGGGATGCCCGAAAGCACTGACGAAGTCACCAAACATGCGCCGTTAACGGTTACACTCTGTTGCCTGTAGGAAAGGTATGATTTAATCCATGCCACTAACGTTTCATCCTTCAATATAACCGTCAATTTACTGAGTAATTTTAAATGCGACACACAGTCAAATGCCTTCTCAAAATCTAAGAATATGATGTCCACTTGCCCCCGTTTGTCCAGTGTTGCAGCGAAGTCGTGAATCATTTCTAGAAGCTGAGTTACAGTGGACCGTCCCCGGCGGAAGCCATGCTGTACGCGTGCACAATGCTATTGCTGTCAAGCAGTGTTCTGCTTGCACTTGCATGATAACCTCAACTGTCCTTGCTCTTAGCTCACCTCAGAAGATAGCGAGCCCCCCCCCCCTCCCCCACTGGGCACTGTAAGTTGTTGCTATTAGAACCTTGCGCAGATAAGCAACCACCCTTTTCCTTTTCAAACATCTGGAGATAGTGAGCCACGCCACGACGCCGGAGGTTTACACTACATGTACGTTGTGATGATAAGCAACCACCTCCAGCATCGCGAACACAAGGTGGGGTGAAAAAAAAAAAAAAATCACACTTGCGTTCTTATCACGCTGTCTCGCGGCATCTGTTCCTAGATGCTAAGAAACACAGCCGTGCTCCCTCGAAACACCAACAAAAAGAAAGTTAAAGCTGTGCTCATCGTCTGTAAGACCTAGCTTGCAGTTGGCAAGAAACTGCAGCATCAACTGATGTGAAAAAAAAAAGACGAAATAAATACCATGCTTCTGTTTTTAAGCACCGTGCATTTGAGTGATGATAAAAATTAACTTGTGAGATAGATCGTGATGTGGTTGCATTCGCGCATGTTGCGTTTATAGTGCGGATTTTTGTGGCTCCTGCGACATACGTTATGAGTGGTCTACACCGTATTTATATTGCTAACCTTTTTTGAACTTGCATGCCCAGCATGCCATTTTTTATAATCTGAAGGACATAAAATAATTATTTGACAGAAGCGAATGAGTTTAGGAAAAGACTTGGACTAAATAGCAGCTGTCAGAATGCATGCATATTATAAAGCTCTAAATGGTACACAGCACTTAAGTTTAGCAAAACCTTGCTACACTATTCAAGGAAGACGCCTTCTCTGGTGTCAACATTAGGTTAGGGCATGGTGCACTCCAGGAACCGGCACTTGTTTGGCAGCATGCCTGTTACACTGTGGTTCCGCAGTTGATCAGGGGTCCAGCAGGTTCATGCTGTGAAGCGGCTGAACCACTGATCTCCACTTAGTTGCTGGACGGCGCTTCGCCGCTGTCGCGGCCGGGCGCGCGCACGGCCACCGGAAGTTCAACGGCTCGTCCCGGAAGTCAGGCGTCTGCTGCGCTTCTCAACGGCTGATAAGCGTCCCAATTGGCGCATTTTGGCATTTTGTTGTCACTTTATTGCATTTTGGCTATACACATCGTGTTCAGATCACAGCTTATGCTATACCGAAATATGCGACGTTAATATGAAGCAGAATTTAATTGCAAAGGACAACGAAAATGTCACTTGGGTCTTGGTTTAAGAGGAGACGACGCAGCTCTAACGGGATTTATGCTAGAAATTTATACTAGGGATTTATGCTAGAAAGAAAACAACGTGGGCACGGCGTCAGGCTGTAGCCGAGTTCGTGCGCCCGTTCTGTCAAAACAGTTGTTAGTAAAGTGGTCACTGCAGAGCCTGCTGCCTGGGGATGGAGAGCTATATAGCTATATAACTATAGTTACACGGGCACAGTTAACCACGGTTAAGCAAACCGTGGTTAGACAAAACCGCAGTTTGCTGTGTTACCCGACAGACGAAACTGCGGTTACGTCGCTAACCATGGTTAACGCAAACTGAGCTTGGCCACCTCAGTTCGGTCTTGCTAAGCGCAGTTTCCGCAGCCGCAGTGCTCAAAATCGTACAAGTGAGTTCGGACGCAAGTGGCGGCGCATCAGCGGAGGCGAAAAAAAAAATCACCTGGCGTTCGGAAGAGACGAAGGTTCTAAAATAGTGGGCGCCCCAAAGCTGTCCCCAAGACGCGCTTGCGTTCTTTGCATCGCTCTCGCAATCAGCGCGACTGCCCGTCAGCAGCTGCTCGTTTCCCGATCCGCCCGATCAACTACGACAAAAGCCGAGCTAAATTTGTAAATTCCGCCCGTCGTCTGCCAGAAATGGATATAGCAGGCAATCTTGAAGTGTTTTTAGCACACGGAAACGATCGGCGCGCGCGTCGGCCGTGCCTGTAAACACGCCGGCGCGCCTGCCCGCACGGCCCTGCTTGCGGCCCGAACCGTCCCAGACCACGGCAGCAGCAGCTTATCGCATCGCCGCTCTTCGAAATCAATCTGATCGCGGAAAAGAACTTCCGCATGCGAGAAAATAGATGTTAGTGCGGTAAAAAATTGTGCTATGGATTGTAATTCGCAGTTGTAGAGATAGCGGTGGTCAAATATCTACCGCGATGCTAAGATGAAAGTTCCCAACACCCAACAGACCTAAGCAAACCAAGCCGGTTGCGAGCTGTTGGGGAAGCCCCTCTTCTCGCCGCGCACAAGTGCGTTGCGTTTGTGTCAGAAGCGAATGCTTTAACGATATTTCTTTTTGTCTACACTGCTTCTCTTTCGTTTTTTATTGTGAAGTTAAAAGTGTGGTAATTTATTTTTGTTGCGATCATAATCAAGTGACTACGGTCACCAAACTTGCAATTTCGCGTGTAACATCCAAAACCGCAGTTTGCGATAATCGCGGTTAAAGTTTAGTAACCACGGTTAAACTTCACTTCGGTTAATAAGTTTGCCACCCAACGCCGGTATAAATCCAGCTTAGAGCGAGGGAATCTGCGTAACAAGAACCACAGCTTAAAAACAAAACTGATTTGACATTTGCATTTCGCTGCGTATCATGCACGTCGTACAGAATATTGTAATACTTCCAAAGGGAACGTCTTCCCAGACGACTACTCTGGTCTGCTTGTGCAGTTGACGGCGCAACAAGCAGGCATTTTTGGCGGAATGCGTGCGAAACCAGCCCATGCGTAGCATGCGCTATGCTGGAACGGCCCGACTTCCGGGACAAGCGCTCGAACTTCCGGCGGCCGTGCGCCGGAGAGCTCGAAGCGCCATCCAGCAACTCTGGTGGAGATCAGTGGGCTGAACATAGTCAGCTGGTGCCCGCAGGAGTCTGCCCCATGTGTCCTGCTTTCAGCGCAGACCTGAAAAATGTAGTTTCACATGAACATTCATATCCGAACCCATAGTTGATATGAACGGTCGTATTAATGAGAAAGCATCGAATCATGCAATCTAAACAACCACCCGAGGGCGTGCAGGCATTGGCACAAACTACTTGCAAGCCCCTCTGTTAATTGCAAATGGCCCAGACGCTGCAGTGTCTTACACTCCAAAAACTTTCAGCAAAGAGTTACCCACATTCCTTTTCAACTAGAGAATGGAGTGCAATCACTTTGCAACCAACCTAAGCCCTCACGAATTTGATGCCGCAAACAGTTCAGTCTCGTGCCACTAGCGATTCCGCTTGACAAACCTTGGCGTGACCAGAAAACACAGCATACAGCACCCACACACTTCGCCCTTCGGTTTCCCAACAAGGCAGAATGAAGAATGACTTCATGGCCTTTACTGCCCTCCCAACAGGTTCACTAGACAAAAAAAAGTGCAGGGGGCTGGTTCTGCGCAGTGGCTAGGCTTGCCACCTTGCACCGAGGGGGGGGGGGGGGGGAGAAAAAAAAAGAAAAAAAAAACGGCCCTACCGAGGGTGGGGGGTATAGAGAATGTTGAATTTGCGTTAAACAAAAGACGCATTTGGCGTGCAATGCCATTTAATGAAGCGTTTTCCTAGAGAGAAATCAACATAACACTTGGACTGAAAGTAATGAGGTTGTGGTTATTGCTCTGAATGTGCTCCACTGAAAAGTAGCCGCACAAACTTGGTCCTTCTGTGCATCTCTTCTTTGCATGTGAACCGTGGCAGCTCATTTCCTTGTGCTCTTCCTCCCCTTGGTTGTTCTCCATCTCAGGAAGCATGCTCGCCTGCATATTTCCTTTGCTCGCATATCTTTGCACAGCTTGTCGACACATATCTGTCATCGTAGTTGTTGAATTGACGCCTATAAAATGTCAACAAAAAAATAATCACGGCACAATGGCCAAAAAATTGCCCAATGACGGCCAGTTTTAAGTGCGGGCTGGTCAAAAGCCATGGAGGTGGCAACCCTAGCAGTGAGCCAGCTGTGCTGCATTATTGTGAACTGGTTCAGGGAGAATGAACCAAATTGAAGAGACCTTATCGCTGCTTGTTATCACAAAAATATCAGAACAAAGACTTTACACAAATATACGGGGTACCCCCCTAGCACCTTAATAATGTACAGCATTTCCATAAGATATGCACTGCTTTATTGCAGATTTTTCAGTACCTCACTCAGCTCCATTCCGGCCATGAAAGACGTTTTTTAACCGATAAAAACGCAAGAAATACTCAAGAACTTTCAAATTTCGCGCCACAGTGACGTGTTATCGGCGCGAGTGACGCCATATGGGACAGCACTAAAAGCGCAACTTTCAGTGGGTTAGGTGCCCGTTAGCATACAAGTGATTCGATCAAATGGAACTAGCGGCCCCACAACAATCGTCCAGACATGTGTCCTGACGACTGATTAGTTCAGCCGCCGTCAATCGCCGAAACAAGATTCTGTGACGTCATAGAAAGTTGCCGAAAACTGGCTAGCGAGTCACCACAGCTCCACACGTTTTCTTTAGAATGTCTGTTATTTTTTGGAAGTTTGCGATGAAATCGGTATCATTTTTATCAGGACAAAGCAGCCTTTCTAATGAACCAAACTTGTATTTTGTCTTCATGGCTTTTTTAATGCAAAATTTGAGCACAGCACTAACTGCAGTCTTCTTGATGATGGGGAATACATGCTGTACCTCAGGAAATGATCATGTCGTCAGCAGACGCACAACAGCATGCACCATACTCTGTCGTTCTCTTGTAGTGTGCCGCCGGCGGGGAGCATGTCTTACACCACCTCAGCATGCCGCCCCCGCCCCCCAACTTTCACCACACTTTCCTCCTTCGCTTTCCTGCTGGCTCTATCTTCGGTGTCCCCTTTGTTAGCTCGGTTACAACAAAGCCGACAGTGACACGACCACAGGAGCGGCTGCTTCACTGTTTTGTTACCGCGGGAAATTGAGCGATTTTATGGGTCTAAGAAACCATTTCTTTTTGTGCTAGGCATATTGTTTAGGTACATATTGCAGTGACATAAAATGCAGATGATTCAACACCCCTTCCAACAACAGTTTTAATAATGTTCTCATAAATAATGGTCGCAAAAATAATGATCAAATTTTCCAGACGTGAAGAAAATAAAAAAGCGAAGGTTGTGCATAACAAACCACCAGTAGTAGAAAAAAATTTACAGCAACATTTTGTAGGTAAACATTTCAAAAACCGATCCTGGAAAAAAAAATTTATTTGCTCGGAACAATTTGTAATACCCCTGTCACACGGGCACTTTCAATCGTGATTTAAGTGAATCACGATAGTTTTCGAGCGCGCTCGACACACGGCCGCTACGGCACGTTTCAATTGCGATCGAGAAGTTGCACCAGTTGCACTCGTGTACGCCAGATGGCACTAACAATGTACTTGCGGCCGGCATCTGGTAACTTCGTGCTAAGGTGGCTACTTCGCGCTGTCGTAGGTATACGTAACTGTGAAAATGTTACCTCACGCTTATTTGGGTCAAGTTATTTGACACAATTTGTGGCATTAGTTGAAGTTGTCACATTCTGTGCCATTACTGAGTGGGGACGAGAGTATCACTGCTTTCGTTTGATAGCGCTTGGAAGCCTCGATCGCGCTTGAGAAACCAGGATTGAGTTCGAGCGGGATCGAGTTCAATCGCGATTGACACTGCTGTGTAGCAGCGCCCGATCCGGATTGAGCTCGATCCGGACCAACTCAATCGCCATTGAAAGTGCCCGTGTGACAGCGGCATAAGATATCAAAGAAAATGCTAGCGTGCGTGGCGCCTGCACCTTGTGGTGAAGCCCAACCTCTAATTCAAATTTCGCAAGTTTGGGTGGTGCTCTGGAAGAAATATGGTGGTTTGACATTATTAAAGACACCAATTAGTCCCCACGGGATGTAAAAACTCTTGTCAATGATTACGGCCAGCACAAGATTCAAGGCAAGCAAGCAATGCGAAAAAATCTACTTGGAGTTGAAAACCAAACTCGGTGGTGGATGCTTGTCGACATTTTCCGATCATCACTCACATGTTAGGACTTTCATTCGCAGTTTATTATCGTCTTTTGGCTCACCATGGTAGCCCTGCTTGCAGGAACAAGGTGTGGTGTGCTAGAATGATGGCCAGCAAGCTTTCACCAAGCATCTGTTTCACAATGAACAGAGTTGAGCACTACGAGCCTCCTACATAGCAGCGTCACCTAACATTTTCGAAAAGAAACAATATCAAGCCTCTTGGAGACTTTGTCAGAATAGGCACTTCTGCTAAGGTGTGACACTAGACCTCTGGAAATACCCTTGAATGTAAACGAAACTGGCCAGTGAACAGCTGGCGCTGTTCAAGGCTGATTGCAAGCGCTCTCTTAGTCTGAACTGATATCCTACGACTTGGTGTTATCTTTCAACTTTCAGATGGAGCTGTTATTGCAGAAGTAAGGTGTGGGTGAAGTGAAATCACGAGCGGTGTGCATTTTTCAAGGAGGAACAGTAGCAGGTGATAGAGGCACCACGGCAAATCGGCTTGAAGTTGGGTAACTGTGTAGTAGCACCAAATGTGAATTTCGCAACGCAAAAACGAAACCGAAACTGCTCAAAACTGGCTGAAAATGCCAGGTCCACTTGCTAGACATGCGGGGGACCATCAGAAATAAGCTTTGACAGAATAAAGCTACCCTTTCTCTGAACCAAAGATCACTAGTGAATAGCTTCTTCTTCTTTGGTGGGGTTTTTTGGCGCAAGGGCATCTAAGGCCAAGAGCGCCATTGCTATGATGAGGTAAAAATGTGCTGATGAAATGAGTGCAAATAGTGCATAAAATTACTTCGGTGTAAGGGGCCAGATCCAAAAGATGAGTGAGGAGCGTGATGAGCCATGGAATGAGCTAACGGTGTATAGGGCCATGGTAAATAGCACCCTACGGATGAATAAGGTAGTGAGGTGGACGAGGATGCTACTTTCTAAAACAAACCTGCTTTAAAAAACCGATATCATCAAGATATTCTAAAACTCTGCTGAACTCGAACACAGGACAGTCTGATAAAAACATTGCAATGTGCCGTGGCATATTCTTACGGTACATTTCCGGGAAATAGCGTCTCCTTTCTGGTTCCATGGCCGAGCACTCAACCAAGACATGGAGGACTGAAAGACCCTCGCCACATCTGGCACAGTTTGGCGGCTGGTCACCAGTCAGGAGGTAGGAATGCGTGCCATGTGTGTGTCCTATTCGTAGTCTGCATCGCCAGACCTCAAAGGCCCTGTTTTTTTTCCCTGGCAGCTGATCGGCCAATTATAGGTTGTACCAAGTGAAGCTTGTTGTTTACTTCTCCGTCCCATCCTTTCTGCCAGAGCTGGAGTATGTGTTTTACTGCTGGTTTCATATCCAGGTAAGGTGCTTGCGTGATGTCAATACTGGTTTTTTTCAGCTGCTCTGGCGGCAGCCTGGTTGGCTTCCTCGTTGCCAGCTATGCCACAATGGCCAGGAACCCAGCACACTATAATTTCTAAATTTAGCTGGTGTGCTTTGTACAGAGCTTTAAGAAGGGCAGTAAATGTGGGATTCTTGGTGCCCTTTCCTGTGGACAGGGCCGTGACAACGCTGAGTGAGTCTGTGAAGATAACAGACTTATGTGTTTTGCTTGTGATAATGTGGTCCACAGCCAGATATACTCCGTGTGCTTCTGTTGTTAATATGGTTGTGTTTTTATGCATTGTTTTTGCTATTGAAAGATGCTGTCCAACAACTGCACAGGCCACAGCCGATTTGGTTTTCGATGCATCAGTGAAAAACTGAGCAGCCTTGTACTTGTCTTGGAGGTATGCGAAGTGCTGTTTGACTTCCAATAGTGAGCCTTTCCTGTCTACTTGTCTAAATGAGGTGTCGCATGATATGATGCTCGTATCCCAGGGTGCCACACATTCATCTGAGGTCATTTTGAGGGTGTCATCACACAAGATGGATAGTTTTGTAGAGATGGAATTGATCAGCAGTGGAAACGGTTGAGCTAAGGAAGGTCGATTTGAAAACAGCAGCATTCTTGAGTTACCTCTAATCAGGGAGTCACACGGGTGCTCGGGCTGTGACGTAACCTTCAGGGCATAAATAATACCAATAAAAGTTCGCTGGTACTCCAAAGACCAACAGTCTGATTCAGCATAGAGGCTCAGTACTGGACTAGTGCAGAAGGCCCCTGTGGCCAACCTGATGCCCAGATTGTGGATAGGATCAAGCATTGTCAGAGCAGTGTTAGAGGCTGACCCGTAAACTACACATCCATAATCTAGGCGGGACAAAACAAGACTTTTGTACAGGTGTAGTAAACACTTCTTGTCAGTGCCCCATTTCATGTGTGCTAGTATCTTAAGCAGATTTATTGCCTTCAAACACTTCAGTTTCAGATGCTTCAGGTGGGGGGTGAACGAGAGTCTCGAGTCGAAAATCAATCCGAGAAACTTATGTTCTGTTTTAACATGAAGCAGCTGTCCATTTAAATAGATTTCTGGTGCAGGGGTAATGCCCCTTTTTTCGAGAACAGTACACATGCACTTTTTGAAGAGTTAAACTTGAAGCCATTCTCATCTGCCCATTTGGAGAGCTTATTCACTGATAGCTGAATTTGGCGTTCACAAAAGGAGAGATTGCAGGACTTGAAGCCAATCTGCACATCGTCAACATACACAGAGTAAAACATAGTTGGCGGAAGTACCGTGCGTAGGGAATTCATTTCTACAATGAGAAGTGTGCAGCTCAGCACACCTCCCTGCGGCACCCCTGTCTCTTGTGTAAATGGTTTAGACAGAGTACTGCCTATCCTTACACGAAATGTCCGATCAGAGAGGTAGCTTTCAATTGTTTTTAGCATATTTCCTTGTATTCCAAGGGCACAAAGATCTAAAAGGCACAAAGTAGTATCATAGGCCTTTTCAAGGTCAAAGAATACAGACAGAAAGTACTGTTTATGCGCGACCGCATATCTTATTTGGGACTCCAAGCGCACAAGTTGGTCAAGCGTAGATTTTTGTTCTCGAAAGCCACACTGGAATGGATCCAGGAGCCTGTTTGCTTAGAAAATGCATTAATCTTCTGTAGATCAATTTTTCAAATACTCTGCACAAACAGCTAGTCAGAGCTATAGGTCTGTAGCTCGAGGCAACAGCTGGGTCCTTCCCTTCTTTCAATACTGGAACAACAATGGCCTCTTTCAGCTTTGGAGGGACATATCCATTGTTCCAGATCCTATTAAAAAGGGATAGTAATGCAAGTTGAGTTTCTGGGTGCAAGTTCTTGATCATTTCATAGTGAATATTATCAGGTCCAGGTGCTGCTTTACCAAGTGTGCTTAGGCAAGCTTCGAACTCAGCAATAGAAAACTCAGCATTATATGCCTCACTTGGAGCTGATTTACGATGAAGTTGCAGTTTTTCTTCCCTATGTTTCAATTTAAGAAACTTGGCTGAGTAGTGCACTGCACTTGAAACCGATTCAAAGTATGCTCCCAGTGCATCTGCCTGATCTTCCAGAGTGCCACCAGCATTATCAACTAGAGGACGGGGGCAAGTCTGCTGCCCTTGCAGTTTGCGTATCCTATTCCATACTTTATTTTGGTCGGTGTAAGAGTTAATGCCCTCTATGTACTTCTCCCAACTCTCACTTTCTGCTATCCGTCTCACTCTTCTCGACTGAGATTTGATGCGTTTGAAGTTTATGTAGTTTTCAGTCGTGGGAGAGTTACGGAAAAGGTGCCATGCTGCATTTTGTTTTTTCCCTAGCACTTTGGCACTCCTCATTCCACCAAGGAATCGGCTTTCTTTTTGGGTTACCAGAACTTTGTGGGATACATTCACTAGCGGCTTCAATTACCGTATTTACTCGCGTAATCAACACACTCGCATAATGAACGCACCCCGAACTTTTCAACCCTGCAGTGCCACTTATCGCTGTACTGTAGCTTTCTCTCTCTACTCGCTCCCGCTGAGGATGATTGCGCACGTAACCTAGAGCCATCTCGAGGAATAAAAACGAACAAGCACTCCGCTGCGGCGTCGTGGGGCAGCCAGTCACGACGGCGTTCAGTCAGCTCAGTCGACTCAGTCCGCTGAGCGTGTAGCCCTACTTTTTTGGGATAGTGTTGTTACTTACTTCCTTTTCTGTTCGTCTTGCACTTTCCAGTCGGCAATAGGCCGAAAAGTCAGTTACACGGCCAGTTTTAACTCAAAGGCTCTGGAGTATGCAATTGAGTACGGGAGCTGTCCTGCCGGTATAGACATTTGGGAATTGACGAAGTGAAGCCTTGACAAATGAACACGAGTGTAGTTCAATAAAAACGCTGTTTGTTTGCCAATTGTGTATGCGTATATTTAAAGCAAAAGGTAGGTTTTCTAATGCATTACTTTTTTCGTTGCGGCCTTCTTTCGTCACTCCGAAAGCGTTCCCCAAAAATTACCCCGCGTAAGAAACGCACCTTCAACTTTGCTTCTGTTTTAGGCCCAAAAAGTGCGTTCATTACGCGAGTAAATACGGTATGTGCTTTTCGATAAAGGAAAGTGCGCTATGTCCAGCGAATCCAGATAGTCACGTGGAAGACAGGTGAGCTGTCGAAACTTTTTCCAGTCTGCAGACCCCATCCTCCATCGTGGTACACTGTTCTGCCCATGTGTCGACACTACCTTTTCTTTTAGCACAATTGGAAAGTGGTCGATTCCATAAGGGTCATCCAGGACGTGCCAGTCCAATAGTGGGAAGAGAGTAGCAGTGCAGAGAGCTAAGTCAACTGATGAGGATGTTTTGTGCGTGGGACTAAAGTATGTGGGCTTCTTTTTGTTCAATATGCAAGCTCCAGTGGAGACTAGTAATTTTTCTATCATTCGCCCTCTTGGATCGTAGTTTTCACAGCCCCAGAGAGGATGATGGGCATTGTAGTCTCCTGCTATTATGTACGGCTTTGGGAGTTGGTCCATTAGATTTTCAAATTCAGATTTCTGTAGTCACTTGTCTGGGGGAATGTAAATGGAGCAAATTGTTATTACCGTAGTCGCTGCAACCATATAACTCTCACAGCTATAGCCTCTACATCAGTCCTGAGTTTAACTTCCTTAGCTGTGGTTGACCTTTGAAGGATAATAGCCACACCACCCGATGGTTGGTTGGTGTTTTGCCTGTCCTTTCTGTAAGTGATGTACTGGGGTAAGAAGTCTGTGTGTTTGCTGCTTATATGGGTTTCTTGGAGACACACTGCCATAGGTGCATGCTCCCAGAGCAGCTCTTTAACATCATCCAAGTTTTTCAGAAGCCCCCTGCAGTTCCACTGCAGTACACTACAAAAAGCCATTGCTAGTATTGAGACGTTTGTTACTAAAGACAGGCTCAGCTTGTTAGCTGCCAGAGCCTTTTCCAGTACGAGACACCTTAGGGAGCTCTGCTTTTTTGATCAGTTCCTGGGAGTTCGTACGCTCTAGCGGTTTGTGGCGATCCTTCGGCATGATTGACGTAGAGGATGGCTCACTTGTGTCCATAGCCTCCAAAGAAGGCTTCTTTATTGACTGTTTGAGACCTGGGGCCTTGGCTGGCCTCCGGTTCTCCTGTGAGGTTACGACCGTCTCAGTGGTGTTAGTCAGCTGTGAAGACTGCGAGGCTGCAGCTGACACATTGGCCGTTTTCGGGCCCCCATTTCCTTGAGGTGCAGCAGGTGTCGCTGTTTGCACCTGGGGGGCTGAAGATGTTTCCTCAGGCCCTCTCAACGAGGTCCCTGATTGGACAGTTGCCGCACGTGGCGCCGCCCCCTGACGCGCCACGTCGGCGTATGCTATCTTATGCGTGATAGCAAAACGCCTGCGTGCTTCGGGGTAAGAGATGTTTTCTTTTACTTTCAACGCAATGATTTCTTTTTCTTTCTTCCATTGCTGGCATGAGCGTGAGTATGCAGCATGGTCACCGCTACAGTTGACAGCGCAGCTTTCCGGTGGGGCAGCGCAGCTTTCCAACACATGGTCGGTTTTGCTGCATTTTGCACATGTCTGCTTACCCCTGCAACTCTGTGATCCGTGGCCAAATTTCTGACATGTATAGCACCGGCGCGGGTTGGGGATGTAAGGTCTGACTCGGATTTTCACGTAGCCAGCTTCTACGGTCTCTGGGAGAACCGTTGTGCCAAAGGTGAGAACAATGTGCTTGGTGGGGATTTCTTTGTTTTTGCGGCGGATGACTATCCGCTGAACTTTGATGACATTTTGCTCATGGAAGCCTTCAAGGAGTTCATTTTCAGTAAGGTCTAGGAGGTCTGCTTCACTTATAACACCACGCACGGTGTTCATGGAGCGGTGAGGACTGACAGTAACAGCAGTGTCACCAATTTTGTCAACTTTGAGGAGCTTGTCACATTGAGTCTTATCTTTAACTTCAATCAGCAGATCGCCATTGGACATTTTTTGTGCCTTATAGCCAGCCCCAATGAGGTTTGACAAACATTTGGACACAAGAAATGGTGACACCCTTCTCATTGTTGTGTTCTCATTTTCAGAGTGCATCACATGAAAGCGTGGAAAACACTCTTGCTTCTTTGAAGGAAAAAATTTAAAGGTGGTTGCCTCGGTGCGCCCCCTTTTATGAGAGCGATTCATGGAAAATGGATTTGGAGATGCCATACAACAAGTATGTGTTCGGTAGCAAGGCCGGTCACCCACCACCGAGCCCAACAAGGGAACGTGGCTTTTTCAGCAAACGCTAACCGTACCTTGCCTGCCACTATAACCCTATGCTTGAAATCAAGAGTGATGTCTTTGCACAGGGTTAACCCTCGCCGCCTGGAGAAGCATGGAAGCAAAGAAGGAAGGAGATGACAGGACAGGGTTAGGAAAGAAAACAGGAAAGAGAAAGAAAGAAAGAAAAGTTGTGGTTTTTTGGCACAGCAACCTTTCGGTTATAATGCGCCAGACGCAGGGTAGAATAGTTATGCAACGGTTAAACGATGTTATTCAAGGTGTTGTGAAGATTAAAAACATTTTAAAAGGACTCAAAGATGCACATAGTTAAAACCGGTGTAGAAGGCCGGTGTCCTCAAAAAATTTGAAAGCGTTACTAAAATCCACCAACGGTTCATCACTAAGTAAAAGTGCAAGGTGTAAAGGGATGCAAAAGGTGTATAATGCTTTGAAATGTCTGATGCGTGCTGCTTCAAGGTGTGGGCAGCTTATTAAAACATGAAGTACAGTAAGAGGATCTCCAACAGTGGTCACACACGGGTTTCCGTTCTTTCTGGATCAGGAAGCCGTGTGTGAGCACAGTGTGACCTATTCGCAGTCGGCATAAAATAACCTCATAAAAACGATTTCTGTGTCTGCAACTTTTCCATTCAGATAGGTATGGTTTCACTGGGTGTAACTTATTTTCAGTCTGTCTGTCCCATTCAGTTTGCCAGTACATTGTAATGGACTTTCGTATGGTGCTCCGAAGGTCCTGGTAAGGAACCTTGGGCTTCGTTATTGCACAATGCTTAGTATCGTATGCTGCTCTACCGACAGTTTCATTTTCTGGAATGCCAATGTGGCTTGGTATCCAACAAAAGACGACACTAACCCCTGCCGATGTAAGGCAGCACAGTCGATTTTTTAGCATACCTACAGCCGCATTCTTTGAAGGGACGAGGGAGGTCAAAGCACGTATGGCGCTTTTAAGGAATCTGTAAAAATTGCCAGTTTTTGTAGTCCATTTGCTATTACGTCTTCAATAGCTGAGGTTATACCAAAAACCTCTGCAGTGAGGACACTGCCCTCATCAGCTATCCTCTCAGCTACAGTAACTGCCGACGAGTTTACAAAAGCATAACCAATGTGACCAGCAGTTTTTGAACCATCAGTAAAGTAGTGGCAATAGCTACTGTATTTATCCTTAAGTGCAAGAAATTCTTGGCGCAAAAACTGGTGTGGAAAAGCTTTCTTGTCGCATTTTAACAGCGACAGGTCACATTTGACAGCACTGTAGTCCCAAGGGGCTAAAGCGTCCGAGAAACTCAGAAGAGTTGGCGGGCATATCTTGAAAGAGTACAGAGTCATGTGCTCCTCCGAACGGAGGGCAAGAGGGCAGACCACTCTTGGTTTGTTCTCATAGAGCTTCTTGTACTTATTTTCAAACAATTCTCCGGCACAAGGATGGCCATTTATGCATGCTATTTTGGCTGCATATACTCCACTTAGGTACGCTCGACGGTACTGCAGAGGCCACTCATTGCACTCAACGTAAAGACTATCAACAGGGGAGGTACGATATGCACCTGAGGCAAGTCTGAGGCCCAAGTTGTGCACTGGATCGAGTGAGGTGAGAACAGATTGGCGAGCTGACCCATAAACAATACAGCCATAATCAAGACGAGACCGTACAAGTGAGCCGTAAATTCGGAGCAAACATGCACGGTCGGCCCCCCATGACTTGTGCGACAAAATTTTCAATATGTTAAGTGTCCTCATGCAGGTCATTTTAAGTGTCTTTATGTGAGCCCCAAACGTTAATTTGGAGTCATAAATAATGCCCAAGAATTTGTGCTCACTCTGTACTGGAACGAGCATATTCCTGATTTTTATTTCAGGCTTGGCATGAATACCTCGTTTCCGTGTGAAACACACACATGCACACTTCTCAGGAGAAAAGCGAAAACCGTTTTCATCTGCCCATCGTTGCAACCGATTGACCGTAGTCTGGATTTGTCTTGCACAGATTGATTAGTTACATGACAAAAAGGCAATCTGCAGGTCATCGACGTAAAGGGAGTACGTAACCGGTCGAGGAATAACCTTTGCCAAGGAATTTATTTTAATGGCGAAGAGTGTCACACTTAGCACACTGCCCTGAGGTACTCCATTTTCCTGGCTGAAAGAACAGGAGACTGCATTGCCCAGTCTCACAGTAAAGGTTCGTTCTTGAAGAAAATCTTGTACACATGAAAACATTCGCTCTCTGATTCCCATTGCTACCATATCCTGCAAAATTCCATACCGCCAAGTAGTATCATAAGCCTTAGCCATATCAAAAAAAGACCGCAAGGCAAAACTGATTGTTAACGAAATCATCTCGTATCATTGTTTCAAGCCGAACAAGGTGGTCAGTTGTAGACTGAAACTGCCGAAAACCACATTGAAACCTATCTAAGTAACCTGAACGTTCGAGAACAAAGACCAATCTAAAATTGACTAACCGCTCAAATGTCTTGCGCAGACAACTGGTCAACGTTATGGGTCAGTAGCTTGATGGACAGTCGGGTGGCTTGCCATCTTTCAGTAACGGAATTACGACAGCCTTTTTCCATGCTTTGGGCAGCCTACCCATTTTCTAGATTTTATTACAGAACTTCAGAAGCACTACTAAGCAGCTATCATTTAGGTGTTGTAGAAAAGCGTAGTGAATAAAGTCAGGGCCAACAGAAGTAGCCTTGCACTGAGCTAGTGCTCCCTTAAGTTCGTACAATGTAAATTCTTGGTTATAGTCTTCAGTGTTGTTGCTAGTATTTTTAATCCTGAGCTTTTCAGCACTAGCCTTATGTCTCATGAACTCTTGTGTGTAATTTGTATTGCTAGAAACATCTGAAAAGTGGGCACCTAAAACATCCGCTTGCGTTTTCAACAAATCGTTCCCACTATCGGTAGAAAAAAGTGGTACCGTAAACCGTCTGTAGCTGCCTTTGACTTTGCGAACATGGTCCCAGACTTTTTTTACGGGAGTGGTAGTGTTTATTGTGCTTACAAAGTTTTGCCACGAGTTTCTTTTTGCTTCTTTTCTGATTTTTCTGGCAGCAGCTCGGGCAGCCTTAAAGCTCAGGCAGTTGTCCATGGTAGGGTACCGTCTGAATACAACCCAGGCCTTGTTTTGCTTTTTCCGGGCTTCGCGACAAGCATCATTCCACCACGGCTTTGGCTGCTTAGGGATTCGGCCAGATTATTGTGGGACGGCTACTTTAGCAGCTTTGACAAGTTCCTCGGAAATGTAGGCATTTGCTTCACCTATGGACATACTGCTCATGTCAACTCCCTCAAAACTGACCAGATCCTTAAATTTTCCCCAGTCTGCTCTCTCGAGCCTCCATCGGGGTGGACAGTTTTTGAGGGCTGGAAGTGGCTGCACGTCTCGCAACAAGGCAGGAAAGTGGTCACTTCCGTGCGGCTCGTTCACTACACTCCACTCAAAGTCCATCTCGAGCTCTGGCGACCCAACACAAAGGTCTATCGCAGAAAAGTTTCCCGTACCCGCAGAAAAATATGTCTTGTCTCCATTATTGAACACAAAAAGACTGTTATTCGTCAACCACTGTTCGATTTGTTTTCCCCGACTGTCGATTTTGTCACCTCCCCATAGGCAGTGATGGACATTAAAGTCCCCCATAATAACAAATGGTGCAGGCAGTTGCTCAATAAGGTCATTAAGTTCCTTTAATGACACATTATCAGATGGTGGCAGATAAAGTAAGACAACAGTGACCAGTTTGTTGACATAAACTTGTGCTGCAACGGCCTCCAGTGTAGTGTCAAGTTGTATTGACTTTAGAATTGTGCCCTGTGCCACAACCAAAGCCACACCCCCTGAGGCGCGAGTGCAGTCTTCTCTGTCTTTCCTAAGGAGGTGAAAATTGTGAAAGACGATGTCATGTCTTTTCGTTAAATTTGTCTCCTGCAAAGCTATTATTTTGGGTTCATATTTGTGTATAATTGCGTGAATATCATCTATATTGTGCAATAACCCACGGCAGTTCCACTGCACCATTTGCACCATACGGGTGTCTTCTAGAGTTGTTTTTTGGGTCAAGTGGGTGTGGATGAAGACATGCTCGCAGAGGCACTAGGGCACACCTCCATCTCCTCCCCCGCCTTTCTCGCACTGCCTTCAGTTCCGTGAATACCATTAGGGGGACCAGGTGGTTTTCCCCGGCCCTTTGGCTTCTGTTGAGGGTCGGGGGGGTCCCCAGGTCGTTGCCGCCCAGGGGCAGCCCCTGCAGCAGTGCCACTTCCTGAGGGCGCCCTCCTCTGTGGCACGTCGACCGTCACTGGAGGAGAGGAGGTCAATGGTATCGCAGGGGCGGAGCCTGCACCGTCTTTTGGTGGCTTGGAAGCCACACCACTTTCTTTGGTGGCCGGGAGCTTGGCTGCCGGCTTGACTCGTTTAGGGGGCTGTGGCTCTGTGCAGTTCGCCTGAGTGGACTGCGCCAGTGCCGGAAATTGAGGCAGCCCCACCCCCTGACGGGCTACCTCAGCAAAGGACCCTTTCTGAGCGAAGGAGAGGCGTCGTGTGGCCTCCGGGAAGGACACATTCTCTTTTACCTTGATGGCTAGCAGCTCTTTCTCCTGTCTGAAGCGCGGACACTTCCTGGAGTATGCAGGGTGTTCAACGCTGCAGTTCACACATTTGACATCTTCTACACCACAGGTGTCATTTCCATGTTCGGTGCTAGCACACAGTGCACAGGTAGGTTTTCCACGGCATGACTGCTGTGTGTGCCCATACCTCTGGCAGCGGAAGCAGCGCCTGGGGTTTGGCACATACGGTCTGACGCGTAGATTCAAGTAGCCTAGGTGTACATTGTCGGGTAAAGTGGTGGAGTTGAAGGTGAGAACCAAATGTTTCGTAGCAGTTTCCTCATCTTTCGTGCGGATCTTTATTCTTCGCACAGCAATAACATTTGTCTGTTCTTCTTTGAACCCCTCCAGAATCTCGTCTTCAGACACATCCATCAAGTCTTCGTCCGACACAACCCCCAACCTAGTATTTAAGGTGCGGTGGGCAGTTACATGAACCTTGTGTGTTGCTAGCTCTTTCACTGACAGCAGGGCATCTGATTGAAATTTCGCTTGGACCTCCACAAGGAGATCCCCGGTTGGCAGCTTTTTAACACTGTATCTTGGTCCAAGTAGCCTGCTCAGCTCTCTGGCTACGGCAAATGGCGACACTTTCCTCAGGGGCTTCTGAGGGTCGTCAGATTGCATCACCAGAAATTTCGGGAAGGTCGCTTCAGTGGGTGAACGATTAATGCTCGAGCACTGCGAGGTATTAACTTCGGTGCGCCCCCGTTTAGGAGGGCGATCAGGGTCAAGATTTTTCTTCTTATCCATGAGAAGTGAAATGTTCGGCAGCGGTACTGGTCGCCCACCACGGAGCCCAACAAGGGAACGTGACTTTGTCACGCTAACCATACAGCGCTACTATAACCCCATGACGTCTAATCAAGGCTGATTATAACCACAGGGTTAACCCTTGACGCCTGAGGAGGAAAGGAAGAAGCTCAGAAAAATAGGTGACAGGACAGGGATGGAAAGGTGACAAAAAAGAGAAAGGAGAGAGAGGGAGGATAGGAAAAGGCGACTAGCTGATTTCCCCAGGGCGGGTCAGTCCTGGGGTGCCATCTGCAAGAAGCAGGGGCCGAAGTTGCGTGTTGTTTCAGCTGAGGGGTCGTAAAGGTCCAAAAACAACCTCAGCGTCAACTCAGCAACCAGGATTCCCTTTTCCTTGGACACGGCTAAGCCACGCACAGCTGGGGCGTGGGTGGGTCCAACCCACATGGGCTCGGGGTCCGCGGTGTTGCCACTACCGTCACCTTGAAAACACAAGGTGCCCCTGAGGGGGGGAAAGAGAAAGAATGTAGAGGAGGACAGGAAAAGGTGACTGGCTGATTTCCCCAGGGCGAGTCAATCCTGGGGTACTAGTGGCGTGTTGCCGCCACCAGGGAGCCGTAAAGGTCCAAAACAACCCTGGTTTTGGCTCAGCCACCAGGATGCCCTTTTCCCTGGACACGGCAAAGCCACGCACAGCCAGAGCGTGGGTGGGTCCAACCCACATGGGCTCAGGGTCAGCGGTGTCGCCACTACCGTCACCTTGAATAGACAAGGCAGGACAAGGTGCCCCTGCGAGCCACCAGTGAATAGCTAATGTCATTTTCAGGTAATTAGAGCCTATCAATGCTGTTGGATTACAAAGCTGACAACATAATTTGGTATTTGACTTGCTGAGAGCCTTTTGATTAAGAAAATTTGATGGTAATGCAGCATAACCCCGAGTGACATGCTTCTTTGTCAAGCGCAGCAGCCACGCCCCCTTTCGCAAGAGCACATGCACCTAAGCTCGCGAAAAATGCTGTAAATAATCTCAATATCGCCGAAGCGGAAAAATTTAAACTGACCTTAAAAGGGCAGTGCCTAGACTAACCACTGGGGACATTTGGCGTACGAGAAACGACGACAACATCTCCAAATTGACAATATAAAGCATCGATTACTCGTGATAGATTTCAATAGGTGTGTCAATGAAAAAGTGAAAGGCTCAAAAAAAAAATCTATCCTGAGGCTCTTGTTGCATTTTGGCACGCTACAAAAAGATGAGTAGGCACAGAAAACTCTGAAACAGAAATCTCCCCAAGGTATTGTGTGCAAAGCAAGAATTATGCATCAAGTATACGTAGTAAGGGTGTGCAAATACTCGAATATTCAAATACGAATCGAATATTACCTCCATGAATAATTCGATTTGCGAATCGAATATATTTTCTATTCAATTCTTTTAATTGTCGAGTGGATTTTCCTAATGTGTCGGGCACTGCACAAGCGAAATATATCGGCCCACGCAAACGAACTCTGCTCGGCAAGTTTCATCCAAATCCCGCTTTCGACAAGCGCACCTTGCAGAGGCCGTAAATTTTGCCCGCTGCACAGAGTAATCTGCGATTGCGGTGATAAGATCCTTTCTCCGCGCCGTTGCCGTACACTCTGGCCGCCATTTTGAGTACTGCGACCGGATGCTTACATGTTAGGGCAGCTTCCAGTAAAGCAATTGCCGAATTGCCGAAGCTTTCGTTGTTTTTGACAGTGCCTCCATTTGCTGGCTTTTTTAAAGGAGTTCATGTACGTCTGTTGCATTTTTCTGTTCTTTTAGACCTCAGCGGATAGCGCAGGCTCATGCACGGCAACTATTGGGCGAGACTTTCTTTCGCAATGTATCAATCACGCTTCACGCTCCCGATGTGCTAGCTTCCGAAGTAGTGCCTCATTGTGGTCTGTGATTGTAGTTGCGCTGTATTTTCGCGTCATATTTTTCCTGCCTGCAAAGTGCTCGCTTCAAAGTTACAACGCGCTGTCTAGTCTTTGCCTATGATTGCAGTACAGCAAATCTGGTGCAAGCCGTTTTTCAAATGTGTATCGTGCCCGCTCCAGATTCCTGAAGTACCGTCTCATAGCGTTTCGGCGACTGGACTGCTGCGAATGAGAGTTGAAAAGTCTGTTCTTCGGGTTGAGAAAGAATGTCATGGTTTGTGAACATGCGAAGTAGCTTCCACTTTGGCACAAAAACTTTGACATGAAAAAAAAAAAAATTGACATTCGAAATTCGATTCGATATTTGATTCTCAAGTTACTATTCAATATTCACACACCCCTAATACGTACACAAACCCCATCTGGATGCGCTACCTGGACGTCACAGGACTCGGAATGTTGTGCTTTTGTCAAGTGACATGTCGATAAACTTGTACCCACTATAAAAACCAACAAGTCAACATCTGTTGCCTATGATAATGAAAATGTTCACTAATCAAATGAGCCGCAGGTAAAACACTCAAAATTTGGTTAGCCGCGAAAGAATAAATTTGGAAAAACAAAGTTACATAATTTAGTAAAGCACCGACAAATAAAAGGGTCTTCAAAACTTAAAGAAAATACCTTTCCGTTATCTCTCAAGCTGCCAATGACAATGTCAGGCTGTTGAATCTGGGAGGCCGGTGCTTCCAGCCCATGTCCCCAGCAGACCACTCCTCATCCATGCTCTCCCCTGGAAGGCAATGTCAAAATGTTTATGCGAGAGCATTAGTTAACTTGGCAGGTTGAAAATGGGACATTTTTGGCACACAGACAGCGCACAAAATGGCTAATGAATAGAATAAAAAAACTTAGTACTAATTCACTTGAAAAAAAAAATTGGGTAAATTTGTGTCTGTAGGGTTGCGAGAATGGCATGCATCCCCAAGACAATCACCGCTCGGCAAATCTGGCTGACTGAAGGTGGACCTAGTGAATATGTTAATTGTAATGTTCAAACCATGTTGGAGATGTGTACCAAGGCCTGCCTACATGAGTAACTTGAGCACGCTGACTGCAGAAGTAGCAATAAGGCAAGCAGCAAAGTATGTTCCCACGAAAGTTCCCCTTTTATTAGCGGTGGCAATGCGGGTATCTGCAGAGTAACAGTAACTGAGAATAAAACAGCCCAAAATGTAGAAAAATTACTGGTGATAACGTTGAGAGGACGCGTTCGGCAATTGGACAAACATGTTTTTTACAACCACTACATAATTAGGGGTGCTTAGGTGTCCTCGTAATTTGCACTAGACATGAGAAGCCTCCCCAACCTGGCACATGCATTGGTGGCTGCAGCCTATGAACAGTTCAACACTTAACACTTTGTTAGTGTCCTTGCTTTCCCTTTTCCACCCATCCCATTCAGTACAGAGCGCTAATTTACCCACAACAGCAATGTCTGCTGCTGCCTTGGTAATGTGCTTACAGGAAATAATTATGAGAACCATGACAGCGTTCTTTTGCGCCCAATCTTGTTTTAATGGTAGCAGCTTCTCTATAGTCACAGGTTGCAAATTTGCACCACCTGAACCTACCAATAAAACTTTTTTTCTTTCCGATCCTCCGGCCGGCACTTAGCAACTGTGCAAACTACACGCAGGGCATAGATAACCCCACAAGTTTGAAAGCACTAAGCAGCTAAGTCTGCTGCTACGTGCAACAGCAATACTTTGAGAGAAGGGTTCCCTACACGAAAAAATTGCTCACAGTACAGGCCTGCTTTCATCGGCTTAGCTGCTGTGGTTCCAGAAAGCGTGGCCACTTTGCTGCATGAAGGCGAAGCCATGTCGCCAGCCATCAAAGGGCGCGAGCCCAGGAGTGTGAGCTTGGGACTGCACGCCAGGAAAGGGAAGCAGCAGTGAGGAGGGAGGGTTCCGAGAAAGAGCCGCAGCACATGCCAGGATAGGGGAGAGGAAAGCTGCGCCAAAGGAGGGCAGGCTGCCATTGCATGTGCTCTGACCAGTGAAGGGGCAAACAAAAGCAATGGCTAGCAAGCAGACCGTGCTTCGGAGGGTGTTGACCCAAGGGCTGGTGGAGTGGTGGCAGGCCCGGACACGGCCACAAAGTTCAACAAAAAGCTTGCCCGACTAAGTTATTGCCTTCACATTCTTAGAAAGTTTTAAGCATCCCCCATAATTTTTCACTATTTCCTGCATTTCTTTTTGGTAAAAAAAAAATGAAAGAAACATCTTTTGTGGCTGAAATCAAGCCGAGTGTGCTACCAAAAGCTAGTTTTTTTCATACTGAAGGAAGTCTTCATGGCTCATTTGATCTAGGCCGACCCAACAAGAACAGTTGTAAAGCAGCACTAACCTACAGCACCTACATCAGTGGTTCGTCACCATGGGTGTGCCGAGGACCCCTTTTGGGCTTGCCAAAGTATGGAGGACCCCACAGTGTACTATACCATAATATCCAGCAATTTCTACATGCAGCTGAAGTTGCCCGCACATATTCCATGTCCCCCTTTTGAGGCTGACCTCTCACATTGTCAAAAGATTTGCTCTTGCAGCCATGGGCATCAGCATGAGGGTGCAAAAGGGGTACACCATCCCTTGCACCCTCACCCCCACATTCTAATGGTTTTCCCCACTCAAGACAAAGTCCTGCCGACGCCCCTGCTTGCAGCTAAAGTTGCTTAACTCTTTCATTACCGCGGTAAATTGACCGATTTTTAGGGGTCTAAGAAAACATTTTTTTGTGTGCTAAGCACATTCGTTAGACACACATTGCTGTGGAATAAAATGCAACAATCGATGTCCTTTCCAACAACACCAGCTTTAATAATGTTTTCCTAAAAAACCATTGCGAAAAAAATTATCGAATTCAAAGTTTTTGTCCAGGCGTCGAAGAAAATGCCAAAAACAAAGTTGTGTATAAAAAACCACCAGTAGTAGAAAAAAATTGGGCCCATCTCCCCGCGAGGGGGACTCGAGTAAATGTGTCGCATAGGGGGTGGGTGTATTGCGTTAACGTTTAGTGTTTGGGGAGTTGGTGGTAGTGAATGCGTTGTATCAGCAGCTTCTTGACATAGTTTGAATGAGTCAAGGATATAAGGCGCGTTCGTAGCCTTTGAATCTGTGTCGGCTTTGTGGCGCAGTGGGAAGAGCACCGTGTACCTTGCGTTCCGCCCGCAGGGTCGTGGGATCGAAACCAGGCGCCGGTAAGTATTATTTTTTTATATAGTGTAGGGGGAGGGGTGCGGACCTGTTGTTGAGAGCAAGGAGGGTAGCGTGATGCGGGAAAGGAGGAGTGGGGGAGAGGGCGCACCTCCGCGCTGAGCTGTTGCAGACGGACGGCAGACGCTACATGTGAGTTAAAGAAATGCTCTGCATTTAAAAAATAAATATACATTTTGTAGGTAAGCATTTAAAAAACCCGTCCTAGAAAAAAAATTGTGTTGCGTAGAACAATTTGCCAGATATAATAAAAATGTTAGCCTGCGTGGTTCCCAGGCGATGTGGTGAAGCCCAGCCTCCATTTCAAAATGTGCAATTTCGGATGGTTCTATGGAAGAAATTGTGTGGTTTGACATAACTAGAAGCACCAATTAGTCCCCGGGACATGTAAAAACACCTGCTCAATGATTACGACCAGCATAAAATTCAGGGCAAGCACACGATGCGAAGAAACCTGGTTGGAGTTAAAAACCAAACTTGGTGGTGTATTCTTGTGGCCATTCTGATCATTTATTTGTCAAAACTTTTATTTGCAGTTTATTATCATCTCCTGGCTAGCTATGGTACCCCTGCTGACAGGAATAAGGTGCGATGTGCTAAAATCGTGCCCAGAAAGCTTTCACAAAGCATCTGTCGCAAAATAAAGAGATTTCAGCACTACAAGCCTCTTACATAGCAGCGTCAGCTAGTATTTTTGAAAAGAAACAATATCAAGCCTGTTGGAGACTGTCAGAAGAGACAGTCCTTCTAAGAAGCGACAACAGACTTCCAGAAATACCCTTGTACAGAAACGAAACTGGCCGGTGAACAGCTGGCAGTGTTCAAGGCCGACTGGAAACACTCTCCTTGCCTGAACTGATATTTGATGACTTGGTGTTATCATTCGACTTTCAGCTAGAGCTGTTATCGCAGAAGTAAGGCATACGTGAAGTGAAATCACGGGCGGCATGCTTTTTTCGAGGAACACTAGCGGGCAATGGAGGCGCCATGGAAAATCAGCTTGAAGTTTGGTAACTGTGTAGTAGAGCCAAATATGAATTGAACAACACAAAAACGAACCGAAACTGCTTGAAACTGGCTGAAAATGCCAGGTCCACTTGTTAGACATGCTGGGGATCTTCAGAAATAAGCTTTGGTGGAATAAAGCTACCCTTTCGGTGAACCAAGGATCACTAGTGAACAGCCGGTGTCATTTTCAGGCAATTACAGTTGAACCCCTTTATAAGAGACATGTACCGTGGAGCAGTTTCTGTCTCTTATACGAGATGTCTCTTATAAGCAAGGAACCAGGTTTTCACTAACTAATCAGACCCTAGTTCAATGTGGGCACCGTATGACTAAAATAAGCTCAAAATAACACAACAGCATGTTGCAAAAGATTCATTCTAATTTATGTTTGGCCCCCAGAATTTAAACAGTTCCGAATCTTTGCTTGCTTCATGACTGTATTTACACTGTTTTTTACAACTGGTTCTACAAGCTTTCTCTCCTTTCACTGTTTGTGGAAGATGAATGGTAGATGTTGAGTTCACAAGCCTGATGAATAGCCAGAGCGCACAGCTTCTTCCACTGTGTGCTCAGGCTATTTATTACGCATGCAGTACTCAACATCTGCGGTGCTTCTTGATTGGGAGCTACACGAGTGGGAGAGCCCGCATGTGTAGTCGCGCTCCAATGGATGGCAGTAAGCTTCAACCTCTTCTGTAAGTTACATTTCCATTGGCAGGGCTTCTCATCGTCATTTCATAGCTGACTGAACCACTGTGTGTTTGCTGAAGTTATAATAGCGACTGCAGGCGTCTGTCGTCCACCTGTGTTTCCACAATGGAAGCAACTGCAATTAGTGACTGGTGGCACTGCATCTGAAGTTAAAATGTCCGTTACAAGCGAGATTATTGATTAAAGTTCAAGGATGACTTGTCCCTTATAACCAACTGCCATCTACATCCGATGTCTGTTATAAAAGAGGTCAATTTAATGGGAAAGATAGGGCAGCCAACCATGTGGGTGAATATTGTCTCTTATACCCATTTGTCTCTTACACCCATGTCTCTTATAACGAGGTTCAACTGTATCACCTCTCAACACTGTTGGATTGCAAAGCTGACAACACAGTTGTGTATTTCACTTGCTAGGAGCCTCTTGGTCAAAAAAAAATTGATGGTAATGCGGCATAGCCACGAGTGGCATGCATTTTTGTCAAGTACAGCAGCGACACCCCCTTTAGCAACAACACACGCACCTCAGCTCGCAAAAAACACCCTAAAAAATCTCGATGACGCCGGAGCGGGAAAATTTAAACCGATTCTAAAAGGCAATGACCTAACGAAAGGGCGGCGAAAGCTGAGCTACATGTCCGAACAGTGAGGGCTCGGAAATATTTTTTTTCGTCTGGGACGAGGGAGTAGGATTTTTAAACACGTATACACATGCAGCTGGTGTGCACAGCATTGCCTTCTCAAAGCTCGAGAAAAGGGCCTGAATTTGTGCCTCGATATAGATGTCGTTTTAGTGCTATTGGCCTGCTTTGTCCTGAATGAACCGCTGCGAGTTAGTCGCCGTTATGGCTGCCACTGTCCTTGGCTTCGCTACTCTTAGCCTCCTGCTACAGGATTGAATAAACCGTGCAGTGTCCAGTGCTCTCTGACAGCACTGCAATTTAGTGGTAGGACCATGGCTTGAGTGCCTTGTGCAGTAGCACTCACATTTTTAAGTGTGAGCTGTGCTAATGTAAAAATGTGGCTTCCCTACCTGACACCTGCATTTATTTTTTCTCCTTGTTGCACATCCTTTAACGTTGGCTTTTTGCGCGATGTGCCAGCTATGCAGAAAAGCCAGGATCCGCCAGGTGGCGCATGAAGGAGCAAGGTGCGCTTGCATCAAGCTCTGCATTTTTCGACTCTGTGTGCTTTTCCGGGGGACTTAGTCCCCCCAGAAACTACTATTCAGTTCACGGAAGTTGCCCTACGCCACCGAGTAGCAAGGTTTCACCAAAACCAAGGACTTTTTACCGACCACGTCAACTTCGCCGCCACGCTTCTGTGTGGGCTGTGCTGCCGACAACACAATGAATATGAATGTGACTACCGCGTCATGTGGTGAGGACCCTCGGAACTCTACCATGCCATCACCATTACCATCGGCGCATTTTCCACCCGGAGAAGCCAATAAAATGGGCACTTCGGCGGCACCCAGTGCTGAAATCACTTCCGCTACGACGCCGACAACCGTTGCCGCCGTCACCACCACCCCAACAAACCACACCGTCGTTGGCTTCCAGCTTCAAACAACGGTCCAGGCAAGTGACTTCTTTACCGGACCCACTCAACCGCCTAAGTTATTTCGCCCTTCCACGCCTTTAAGGTCTCATCACCACAAGACCACATTTTATGCTAAACCTAATTCTGAACAGCTGGATGCCGCCATGTTACCACAGCTGCAAGCTTCGTGGAGCTTATGTGCGCCAACTGACGAAGACCTGCTCGTGGGTGGCGCGTGGACAGACGTCACTCAACGCCGAAAAAGAGCAGTCGCGCCAACCGCTCCGCGTGCTGCTATGGCGAAGAGCACGCTCCCTGCGACACCGACGCCGCAGCACGCTGCGATTCTCAGGCCACGAGAACGCCACTGCCTCTCGGACTATTCGCCACGAGGCATTCACCTTGGCCTCACCAAGGCTTTACCGCTAGCCATTTCGCCTGGAGCCTACCTAATTCGTATTCTAAAGGCATCTAACACGTTATCCATCGATATTTGGCAACCACATGTGTCAGACATCTTCCTTGGAATTAGGCAGATCGGCATCTCAACGTCAACAATCCCTCTGCAAGCCTACGAGGCCCTTTCTGGGGCCAAGTTCGCAGCGTAATATACGGAATAGACCCAAACGATCCTGAAGAGGAACTCCTACACAACCTTTCGTGCCGTACCCACCGGATCGTGGCTGCACGACGGATGGGTAAAAAAACAGCCCTCATTACTTTTGAAGGCAAAAGACCGCCACGTTATGTCCTCTATTACAACTGCATGATGGCAGTTGCTCCGTACACGCCAAAGTCAGTCATATGTAACCTGTGTCATGACATTGGGCATAAGGCAGACATCTGCCCCAATTCTCAACGCCCTCGTTGTGCCAAGTGTGGCAAGGAACACGCCGATGGCATCTCGGACTGCACGGGTAGTTCGCCACAGTGCAAAAACTGCGGTGGCTCCCACATAGCAACGGATCCCCGTTGTAATAAGTGCATTGAAGCAAACAAAGGCATCAGAGCCAGGCAGGCACGTCGCCGACCGTTTAGGGGTTCTACACACAGTGATGAATCACGAATACCTCCGAACTATACCATGCGCCAAAAAGGACGGCGGGATTCAACACCTCAGAACAGCACGAAACACCACTCGACATCGTTAACAAACCTGTCGGCGTCGGTACCACCCGAGTCGTCACAACCACAAAGCACAGATCCGCCTCCGGCACTAACACAACCGTCGAACGTCACTTCACGCTGGAAGGGGCGCCATGAACCGCCACCTCGAGACTCATCGGTTTACTATCCGCCATTACCACCAAACCCTTCGGCGTCAGTGCTACCGCCAGAAGCACCAGCGGCCCCCCCACCATCTGGCGTTACAGCTCAGGATCCTGCGCTTACTTCAGCGCCACAGTTGGTAAATGACCATCGTAACGCAAAGAGCATACATCAGGCCCAAGAACCGCAATCGTCACCGCAAGGATCCCGTTCAACTAAAATTTCTTCGGCACCTCCACCGGTGGCATAGATCTCACAGGCCGAACCTCGCCGTGAGATTCAACAGCTGCGGGTGGACTTCAGCCACCAACAATCGCTATTACGCCAATCAATACTGAAAGAAGTTAGAGCCATAATCTCTTTCGAGATACAGTGTAGACCGCTTATAACGTATGTCGCCGGGGCCGCAAAAATCCGCACTATAAGCGGTACCGCACTAAAACCAAAACATGCGCGAATTCAACCACATCGCCACCTACCTCTCAAGTCATCCTAAATTTTTTATCACCCAAACACACAGCACCAAAAACCAAGGCACGGTCTTTATTTCGTATTATTTTTAACATCAGCCGCAGCTGCAGGGTCTTACACATTGCAAAACCGCGATCTTACAAACGGCAAGCGCGGCTCTAACTTCCGTTGTGCTTGTGTTTTGAAAGACCACGGCTCCGTTTTTAGCGTCTATGAAGATGCCGCAGGACATGATAAGAACGCCAGCGGGATTTACTTTTTTACCTCACCTTGTGTTCACGATGCCGAAGGCGGCTGCTTATCAGCGCAACGTACTGGTGATGGAAATCTGGATGGCAACGTACTGGTGATGGATGGGCTTCGCGCGGCTCGCTTGTTCGGAAATAATGGAAAGAGCGGTGGCTTATCTGCACAACGTTCTAAAGCGTGAACCGCGGTGAGCGATTTCTCGCGATAACGTGCAGTGCACACCACAGGCGCGACGACGCCGGCGCAGATACAACTGGCGTTTTTTTTTTTTTTTTTTTTTTTTTTTTAGTGTGCGCGGCGCGGTAAGAGGCGGCAACATTGCGGCGGCACTGGCCGTGAAGCGGTGCAGGCAGCTCCAGCGACCACTTCCAACCGCTCGCTGAAATGCCACACGAGGCGCAAGCGAAGATGCTCATGCAAAAAAAGAGCTGATAATGTGGGCGCAAAGTCACGCTGCTTGTAAAAGCGTCCATCAAAAAATACGAATCTCCCGCCATTAGGTGCGTGCCTTTCCATTGGTGTAAGTCGTCAGGCTCCTCCCACTGACACGAGCATGAAAAAACGCACGCGCAACGCCGATGTGCACGATTCGTGTGCGAAAACGGGCCAGGCGGTTCACGATTAATAGAAACAACTTGCCGCGCGCTGTCGGGGAGTCAGTCGCTATTGGCGGTGAGCGCGAACACAGGCGGCGCTGCGAAGCGCGCCTGTGTTAGGGATTCTCGCCAGCTTAGGGATTCTCGCCAGCTTAGGGATTACGTCAGCTTAGGGATTCTCGCATTTGTCGTCTGCTTCACTTAGGATCGCTCTCCCTGCAGTTTCTTTGCGCTCGGTCAACGTCTGATGCTTGTCCGCACCAGAATTAGCGTGTGGGTAAATTTTTATCATAATATTAGGCTTAAAATCGCATACACTAGCTCATGGTGTCAATTAAAGTATAGTTTTGGATACCGCTACGGGAGAAACATTGCCGGCGCCACCCCATTCCTTGCGAAGCCGGTCCTGTGCGGAGCGCGAAGAGTCGGAGCTAGGCGTCAGCTTCTCATGTAAGCATTCGAACAAAAGGAACAGTCAGCTGCTAATAACTGACAACACCGAAAATGGAAGACCAAAACAAATTCTAGGCCTTCAGGGCTGTCGGCTTTGGCAGAAGGCATCACGATTCCCGGTAATCATATGTAAGGTAGAACAGTTTTTGCAACCTTGCCGAACGCTCGAACGCGTTTTGTCACATCACTTTACGTTGTCAAGGCATGAAAGTTTGCCGACATGCACTATAAACTGAAAAAACTGTAGGTTGAGTTCCAAATAACCCAGTGTGTATATACGCGCGTGCTGATTCTATACCAGGCATCTAACCAGTATGGAGGTTTATTGAGCAAAACGAGTCACGTCTTCGTTAAATTTATAGTAACACATATATGTTTGTTAAGACCTGGAGGGACATTTCGGAACATTTTGCACAGCCATATCTTCCCGATATTCGGATATGCGTTATAGGAAAACTGCACTCAAGAGGAGGAGGAGGAGTAAGGCGAGGAGGGGAAAACTTTGTTCAACAATTAAATCGATCTGGTTAGTGGGCCGGGTCCTCAGTCCAGGACAAGAGAGTAAAAGTAATTTTCTTCAAATCATAGAACGCCATCCCGAGTAGAATAGGATTTGTTCTTCGCGCCTGGAAGTGTCGAAAAGCAATAAAGAGCTACTTGGAATTCTTCTTCGGTTTCTAGTCTTGTAATATATGCAGGTACTATTTATTACGTTAGCTAGCGAGTATATCATGCCTTCAACACCGTCATTGTTGGAGTTGAGAGTCACTTCGTTATGATAACGATATAATTACGACAGAAATTCGGAGCACAAAAGCCGCCTTCAAGTACTGTGGACCACGTTGTTTAGGGCGCGATCGCGGTGGCGTAGCACAAATCTGCTCATTGTATTTGCATGTGAATAAACAAAGCACGCTGCGGATATGCACTTCTTGCACGCAGCCGTAATGAAAGCCAATTTGTGAAGAAGGGAATGTATGCCATACAAAATGAAGGAAATATCCGCACGACCTTTGTGAGGCTCCCAAACATCCCGAAACCTCCTAATAAGAAGTTGGTGACGGCGCAGAAAAAGTAATGCGTTGGGCAGAAAAAAAAAGCAGGAGACATTAATCCGATACAAGACAACAACGAAAGAAACAGAAGAAAGCCGCTTTATTTCCTGCTGTGCGATGAGCGTGTAGAGGCCGCTGCTTGGTCCGTAGTATTAGACTGTTGAGTCTCCATAGGAGCATCTAAAAAATACTGCAGGGAAGCCTACACATTTTGAATACTTATCGAGAAGCTCTGATCGCTGATCCTCGCGAATAAGCAAGAAAGGACGAGTTACACACGATCTTCTGACCGATACTTTGAAGAAAGTTGTTCTCTATCTCTTCGTGTGTTGCAAACTTGTGGGGGATACAGCTTCAAATTATTCAGATGCGTCAGAAGCTGGCAAAATAACTGAGTCGCTAGAAATACGCTTTTTAACGCACTACAGCAACGAAGCGGGCGATTTCTAGCCCAGGCACTGTTGCCCCTCACAAGCGGAGTGTAGCAGACGACAGCCGCGCGAATCCCTAAGCCGACGTCAGAGCCAGGGGGCGCCACGCAAAGATCTCACCGCCAATATCTTCCGAGGTGCATCAAGCAAGGACAGTTGTGGTTATCGCGTACGCGCGAACTAATGGGTGCCTTTTTTTTTTTTTTCTGTGTCGAAGTTAGAGGAGAGCAAGGGTGCACGCTGCGTCGGATGGCCGATTTCATCATTTCTTTTTTCTTTTGCTACCTTAATTAAAACGATGCCCCAGCTGCGCCGGTCGATCAGCAGACCTTCCAAAAACCGCACTATAAACGGTATTGTGCTTCGGCCAACCGCATCTTAAGCGGTATGCTTATGCATTGAGTTCTATGGGAGGCAGACCGGTGGTCAAAAAAACCTGCGTTATATTCGGTCCCGCATTATAAGCAGTTACGTTATAAATGGTCTACACTGTACAAACCACCATTAAAACCCTTATTGCGAAAGGAATACAGAAGGCCCTTGTGGAACCTTTGCCTCAACTCCTCCGCGAAGCCCTATCAGCCCTATCAGGCCAATCCCACCTTGTCACGGGCATGTGTCTCGATTCTCAGGCTGCTTTCGCAAGCCAACCTATGACCACTGAGGTCCTCGAAGACGCCAGTGCTGTGCACCGTAATGCTGCATCCGACAAGTAAGCGCCACGGGTCGGGTCACCCTGTGACAGTGATGCAGTGGAACTGCCGCGGGCTGACCACACGATTTGCTGAACTAAACCAACGCTTCGCAAGAAACGAGAGGCCAACAATCCTGCTTCTACAGGAAACAAACACTCGTAATATTAAGCTGAGAGGATTCAATGTGTATACAACAACCCCTGTTATTCGACAAATTAAGCTGAGAGGATTCAATGTGTATACAACAACCCCTGTTATTCGACAAAGTCACACAGGGCGAAACAACGGTGACACATCGCAGCCAAATGTCTGCAACAGTCAAGCTGCCGTTCTTGTTGCCAAGTCCGTGCCGCAAACTCAGCTTGACACCATCCATCTGTGTGACCCGAATCGGGAAGTCGTAGCGGTGAAGACTCAGCTCCGGGTGCAGACGGTTACATATACTGGAGACCCATGGGGCGCAGCAGCCAAGACGCAACATGGGTGAGCTCCCTCATGCAGACCCTACAAGGTCATTCAGTACTTATTGGTGGGGACTTTAACGCTTGGCACACCACTTGGGGATATCCCCGAAACAACATCAGAGGAACCCAGCTGCTTCCTCCTATGCGGCATACACCCTTAGAACTCCTCAACGTCCCTGAAGTTCCTACGTGCATAGCAGCATTTGCGTCGCAGCGAGACATGACACTGGACCTTACTTGGGCTTCTCCCAACCTTCGAGGCATTTGGCAGACCAGACCAGACACACTTGGGAAGTGACCACCTGCCGATATGGATAACACTTCAAGCATTGCAAGCGATACCAGAGAAACGACAGACCACTTTCGTAAATAGGGATACATTTCGTACTATCCTAAATGAAACCGATCCTGCAGATCCTATCTACACACTTAGATGCATATTACCAGCGAAAAAACAGACAGGGACGAGGAAAGAAGCAGACGGGACACTCGCTAGACTTCAACTGAAAAGTTTACACAAGAAACACGTAATATATGAAAATGCCAACAGACAAGAATGATAGCCCTTGCAAGTGATAAAAACAAACAAAAGAGATAAAACCGTCCACAATCTTAAATGCGTACGACCCACACAACCAAATTACATCCCGCGTATGCGGCCTTGCAAAAAAAAAGTGGGCAAAAAATGCGGTGTAAATGTACTGGCTACTGCCCCTGGAAAGCTGTTGCGGATGTGCCCAGCTGTCAATGAAGATAAGAGGCAAGGCTGCACAATAAAGCATGCCACCAGGTTTGTTCCCTGCAGAACTGGCGTTGTTTACAGCATTCCCTTGCCCTGCGGCAAATGCTATGTAGGGCAGACGGGGCGATGTATAAATGACCGTCTGAGGGAGCATCGGGCTGCAGTTTCATCACTTGCTGGGGGGGGCCACTTGGCCGACCATTGTAGGCGGTGTCCTGGTTGTGTTCCAGCATTTGGTGCTACACGTGTCTTGGATAGCGGGCGCGACCAAGCAAAGCGCGAAATTTCTGAGGCTTTCTATATTCAAAAGGAGGCAGTTAACTGTATCAGTAAGCCTTCCATCGCTCTGACGGTAAAAGAGCTGAATTTTTTGCAAGGCCGCATGCGCGGGATGTAATTTGGTTGTGTGGGTCGTACGCATTTAAGATTGTGGACGGTTTTATCTCTTTTGTTTGTTTTTATCACTTGCAAGGGCTATCATTCTTGTCTGTTGGCATCTTCATATATTACGTGTTTCTTGTGTAAACTTTTCAGTTGAAGTCTAGCGAGTGTCCCGTCTGCTTCTTTCCTCGTCCCTGTCTGTTTTTTCGCTGGTAATATGCATCTAAGTCAACACCAACTAGCCCAACTTTCAGCCTTAACTATCTACACACGCATTGGTACCGCTCTGCGGGAAGCCACAACATTGGTTCTAGTCAAAGACGGTGCACCCACCCCCGACCTACATTTGCTAAATCTATGGGCCAACCGTCTGCAAGCGTTCCAGCAATTTCGCAAAGGAGAGAGGACACCTCTGCTTCGATCGTGCCTTAACCAAGCGACTGCGAAGGCACGCCAGTACTCCTTGCAGCTTTCCCGGGATAACTGGCATCGGCACTGCGCCGCCTTCAATGCGCTGACCAGGCTCAGCAAAGTCTGGACAACATTTCGTGGCATGCAGGACAAAATAAAGAACAAAACGGTGGGCCAGAACATAGCTCTTCGACTGGGCATCACAGAGACCGATCTTGCAATCCAGGCAGGCCAACTTTTCTTCCCACAACCCCCGCTTGGGGTGAAGCCAAGAGCGCCGTTTCTCCCACGCACGACGCCTCCTGAAATGAACACCAGTCCAAATGACCCGTTCACAATGGCCGAACTTCTATCAGCTCTACAGGAAACCAAAATAACGAGCGCAGCTGGTCCAGATGGGATCACTTACGCGGCCCTTCGCAACTTGCCTGAGGCACACAAGCAGCAACTCCTTGACTGGCTCAATGCTATCTGGGAATCTTCTGTGCTGCCTAATGAGTGGAAGGAATCGTGGGTGGTACCCATTCCAAAGCCTGGCAAGCCTCTCACGCAAATAGAGAATCTGAGACCCATTTCTTTAATTTCTAATATTAAGAAACTTATGGAGAGGATGGTTCTTGCAAGAATTCAGTGGCATTTAGAAACAACAGGCCAACTTCACCCACGTCAAACAGGGTTCCGGAGGCACCTTTCTACTCTAGACAGCTTAAAATTGCTGTCAGAAGATGTTATAGCTAACACCTCATCATGTGATCCCCATCTATTGGTAGCCATCGACGTAAAAAAAGCATTCGACTCGGTACTTCACGAGGAAGTTATCCAAGGCGCACGCAACCGAGGACTGGACAGAAAGCCACTCGCCTTTGTACAAGATTTCCTGCGAGACCGCCACTATCGAGTACGAGTTGGTGACACACTCAGCCCCAAAACAGCAAACTGCGTCGGAGTACCTCAAAGTTCAGTCTTATCGCCAACGCTATTTAATATAATCATGGCTGACCTTCCCCCACTCCCGGATGAGATTGAAGGCTTGCGTTTCATGATCTATGCAGATGACATTACGCTTTGGACAAAAGGAGGCTCTATACGCCTCGAGCGCGGCCTGTAGGGGCGCCACTGAAATCCCCCTAGCGGCCCGTTTCGAAAGCAGGCGCGGGAGTCCGCGCCCCGCTCCCCAGTGCCGCCGCTGCTTTTGCGGCGCGTTCACGACTGATATTTACCGTTTGTGGGCGTTTGAAATTCATGTTTGTGTGGAGCAGTCACTCTGTTCGCAGATGGGGTGTGTTTACGAGAGTGTAACTGTTTTCGACGCGGTCTTAGTGTGGTATTTTCGGTCTGTATAAGCGCCAGGTGTGTGTCACAGGCCAAGCGTCGCGGAACCGGCGTATGATGGAGCCGATTGTAGTTACACTGACCTGAATTTACTAGCCGTGTCTCCGTAACCACCGGTTCCTCAGATGTTCATGCTACGGCTATACTCTACGATTTAAATCGGTTTTTTGCGCTTACATAATCAGCGGAGCAGTCATACCTGACAGCACACCAGTTACGTTTACCAATATTATACCTCAGATATTGATCACCACCATTTACAAGCCAGTCTGTGTTAATTTCGGGAATATTCAACAAAAGTACGATGGACAATGCATAATTATACTCGGGGATCAGCACACGACAGAGTCGTCTTGTCGTGAGGTGCGCGCCCGCAGACCTTCATCTGCTGCATATATCCTATGCGAGCAGCGCGGAGACGGGCTTACAATATAATCCGCGTCCGCGACTAAATGCTTCTTCGAAATATCGTCATATGGCACAGGGAGCCTGCACAATAAACCAGAAACTGAAATCAGAGGGCCTTATCACATACCATACTCTTCCAATGATACATTTCATCACTTGTTGAACAGCCTACCCTGTATACTTCCAAAAATGCGTCCGCCGTACGATCAGCTCTTCGTTGAAGTAGAAAAACAAAAGGAAAGTGAACGCGAGATTTATGTGTGGGATTACTAAAACGTTCATTGCTTGATTCCGCTCCGCATTTGTACACGGCGTGCCCCTCCCCGCACCCCCCCCCCCCTCCACCGATTTCTCGCGAAATAGCAGTGCATTTCGCGTATAGTTGGTCTAGTGAGACCTACCTGGCTGAAGTTTAGACGAAGTTTAGACGAAGCTGCACTGTATTTTTTTTTTCATTTCCGTTAGAGCTATTATGTGTCTAAATTCCGCATTGGCACAGCATTTATTTTTCTGTTATTTCATTTCCTTGATTCTTGCTATATGGCGTGTGAGGGCACATATTTAACGATGCACAGGCTTGGAATATACTTTACATTTTCGCATGATTTATATTCTTATAAAAGGCATAAGTTATTGTACGGGATTGGGTAATCACATCCCCGAAACATATTTTTCTGCGGCGTATATATGCGAAACGAAGCCGCTTCATTGTCCACGCTGCAAAATGAAACCAACCTCTCATTGTGCCACTAGGTCTAAACGAGGCGTCAGTAGAATTCATTTGTGCCTGATGTTTTGGAGGTGATATGTTGCTGCCGTCGCCGACGCCCGGAAGAGCGGCGACGAAGCGCGCAGAACCGCGTCCCCGGGTAGCTCTTGCAGGCGATCGCGTACTCTACGAAGACGCAGCTGCTTTTTAAGTGACCTAAACGTACTCTTTGCCTATAGCCGTCACCATAACAAGTTTTTTTGGGCGCGGAAAGGCGAAAAGAAGCGAAATAGAACCAAAACACAGCACGAGCCCCTATCAGTCACGCAGCGCAAATCCCGCCAACGCCGCGGAGAAGTGGCGGCAGGCGGCGCAGCGATCGCGAAGCTCGAGGCGTATAGGCAAACAAGAACAAGCAATGCAGCAAGGTCTGAACACAATCTCTTCTTTCTTAACAGAGGTAGGACTGGCTCCATCTCCAGAGAAGACT
Source organism: Haemaphysalis longicornis (assembly GCF_048455015.1). Lineage (NCBI taxonomy): Eukaryota > Metazoa > Arthropoda > Arachnida > Ixodida > Ixodidae > Haemaphysalis > Haemaphysalis longicornis. The sequence goes on along the minus strand of NW_027526203.1, from coordinate 83,594,241 downwards.
GTTTTTGTAGTAGTGGCAAACAAATGGCTACACAAATAAAACATAAAAAGCCAGTTTAGGCTCATCATGAATAGAATACAAATTAAAGAACGACCTACTGTCCGCATTCTCGGTCTTGACATAGACGAGGATGGGAGCGCCGCCACGTGGCTCAAGAAATTGACCGCTACGTGGAAAAGCACCCTTTCCCTGCTCCATCGGATTACTTCAAAGAAGTGGGGCACCGATGAACGCATTCTTCGCATTTTGGAAAACGGCCTGTTGGTTCCAAAAGCGACATACAGGTATAACTTCTATAGACTCACAAAAAAACAACGAGAGTCTGTAGAATACCTTAACCGCAAAGCCATGCGAGTTGTCTCTGGTCTTCCTCGCTTCGCAATGGTTTATAGCCTCTACCTTCACTCAGGGATGAACACCATTGAAGACAGAGTTGGAAGCCTAGGAGTTTCCCAACCACTACGCCTCGAAAGCACTCAAGCCGGCAGGGCCATTCTTCGTCAACCTGGTCACCCGCTGGACAAGAAGCCTCCGATCTACCAACCGCCTGAACCATGGAAACAAATAGCCATTGTTGATCACCGGCCCATGCCCAAAAACCCAAGCGCAGCACATCTGACACATCGCCAACGAGCAGCCACGGCACACCTGAAAGAGCTCCAGCGTACCGACGACGACGAAGGGGTGCGCAGGACTTACACTGACGCAGCTCTTCAAGATGATCAGGTCGCCATAGCGTGGTACTGCGACAAGACCAAAACTACAGGAGCCAAGGCTCTCCATGGTACCCCATCTGTGAAGGAAGCAGAACTGAGGGCCTTACTACTAGCAGAGTCCTTCAATGCCTTTCTGGTCATAAAATTTCGCCATCACGCTATGGGAGAGCTTCGTACGCTGCCCAGGGAGGCCGCGCCGCGGCGCTGGTGTTGATCGGAGGGCAGCCGAGGGCGTGGTCAGAGCTTGTTGGGCAGGGAACGGACCACGGAGTAAGATAAAACAGACGCTCGCCGCCTTATCAGCAGTGCGCTTTCGCTTTACGTGTCGTGGGCCGCTCAACTGAACTTGTTATTTTATGAGTGGCGAAAAAATTTGGTGCGAACGGGCATGCTGCTACTGCGTTCCTGCCTGCCGGTTTGGCTACAGAGCAGCGGCGGCCGCCCGATGCCCTCCGATCTGCGGTGGCGCCCCTCGCGGTAGCCTTTGTCCCCGTATGATACTTGGCCGGGAGTTTCATGACCAGAGAAGCATTGAAGGACTCTGCTACTAGCGACGGAAGAAGCGCACAGAATTGCCGCCACAAGCCCGACTGAGGCACCAACCACTTTCCTCTCTACACGGACTCCAAGGAAGCCGTGAGAGAATGCGGAAAAAATAACACGCGCAGTCGGACGGTTGCAAGAATTCGTGCAGTCACAAGAGACCTTCGACAACTGGACCGCACACTTACAATTCGCTCGGTCCCTTGCCATAACGGGATACCGGACAACGAGGAGGCACACAAGGCAGCACGGGAGATGCTTTCCAACCCCGACAATTGCCAGAAACCTCCGTCGCGACTGACGAACATCTTCCCTGCTCTCTAAGCGTCGACACCTCCATCTTTGGAGCTGCTGCCCGACGAGTCGGAAGAGGAGGGGTATGACTACGAGGAAGCCATTGCCAAAGCACGTGCTGAGCGACGTGCAGCGCTTCGACTTCGTCTACCCGAAGAGGATGACCCTATCCCATACAGCTACAACCGGTGGGCAATGGTCACACTCAGACACATTCAGACGAACACTGCCGTAACACCGCACATCATGGCACGCTTTCGTCTACACCCCGGCAACGGTACCTGCAAACTCTGCGAATCACTTGAGAGCCAGCAAGTCGCTGAACTTAATTGTCTGCTATGGAGCTGCCCTGCCTTGAAGGACCAGAGAAACCGCGCACACGCGCTCATTCCTCCTCAAGTCAGGCCACAAATGCTGCGGGAGTGGACCCATCCCGACCCCGCACGGGGCACCTTGAGCAATCTTGGTGACGGTACTGGCGATACCGCGGACCCCGAGCCCCCAAACATACGCTGGATCCAACCGTGGCAATGTGTTTATAGGTGAAGGGTTAGAAACCATGAACGGTGGCCGTCGGAGCCCAGGTCAAGCTCCGGCGGATGGGCTCCCTGTCTGTGCACCAGGCAGGGAGCTCCGGGACCTCTTTGGCTACCAGGGTAAGGTCAAAGAAGAAAGTACCCCCGTCTCCCTGCTTTTCAATGTGTCATATGGCATTTTCCAAACCCCCCCCCAAACGTGATCGGCCCCCGAAAAGGGGCCGCACCGAAGTTTCGTACCCACCTCTTTCAACATCTGTCTTGTCAACAACCTCGAATAATTATGCTCGTTTTCTTGTGATTGAGTCAGCTGACTCAGCACGACCTGTCGCTTCCATGTCTGTATTCTTGATATCTAAATTTCTGCAAAGCACCATAGGTGGCAAATATCAAGCTAAAAAGCTCAGGACCGGAGAAATCCTGGTAGAAGTCAATGCTGAACAACAAGCCCACACTCTTCTTGCACAAACCCGCATCCATGATCTGGACATCAGGGTCACGCCCCACAGGAGCCTAAACAGCTCCCAGGGTGTGATTTCTGAGACAGATCTCCTGACGGAAACAGATGCAGACCTTCTCGCAGGTCTAAAGGATCAGGGCGTCACAGCCGTGCGGCGCATCACGATGCGCAGGGATGACAAGATAATACCCACCAAACACATTATCCTGACCTTTGACCGCTCGGCACTTCCACAATATATAAATGCAGGCTTCATTCGATGCTCCATTCGTCCTTACATTCCGAACCCGCGCCGTTGCTTCAAGTGCCAGCGGTTCGGGCACAGTACAACCTCTTGCCGCGGCAAAACAACGTGTGCGAAATGCGCCGCGCAGGACCACCCCACCGACAACTGTAATTCTGACATCCTCACTTGTGCAAACTGCAGGGGCCCACATGCGGCCTACTCCAGGAAATGCGAAAAGTTCCAAATAGAAAAGAAAATAATCAATCTCAAGGTCACAGAAAACATCACCTTCCCAGAGGCGCGCAAGAGGTTCGCCTCTTTCCCCCTGGGGAGGTACGCCGACGCAGCTCGCCGGGGGGCGGAGCGGCGTCTGGTTTCGGCGGGGACCCAGTACCGCGAGTCGGACTTGGTCCCGCCCCCGCCCCCCCCTGGGTTGCCTCTGGCAGCCCAACCCGCCACCGCACCGCCTGCTAAGTCAGCAGTGGTTGTGGTGGCATCCACGTCCGTTGGGGATGCTGCTGCACCCTCTGTTTCCTCCTCTCCACCGGCCCGAAGCACATGCGAGGGCCCGGAGGAGATGGAGCTGGAGGAAACCGCAGCAGTTCCCACCTCCGCCGCACCGCCTGTGCCACCCGGGGCGCTCCTGACGCCCTCGGCGGTCGCGGCCAAAACGAAGGGCACCGCAAAGGGTGCCAGGTCCGGGGGGTCCGGTACGCCGGGTACCCCTTCCAAATCAGATGATGACATGGATGTGGGACCCTTCCTGTCTGCTTCGCAGCGGAAGGAACGGGTCCCCCCATCTAAACCTCCAGAGGAGGTAAAGAAACCCCGTCCAAGAATCCAAGCCCCGAAAGACCCTACATAAATAGTCACACTCCAGTAGCTCTAATACATAATAATGGGAAGAGAAAATATCGTTCAATGGAACTGCAGAGGCCTTCTAAATAATCTTGACGACGTGTATGAGATTCTGCATGCTAATCAGCCAAGTGTAATGTGTGTTCAGGAAACACACCTGAATTCCAAGAACACAAATTTCTTGAATAGTTACCTGGTACACAGAAAGGACAGGGTTGGCTGCACACACTCTTCTGGCGGTGTGGCAATAATCGCCCGCAAATCCTTAGCATGCCACCCTGTCACCTTGAACACTATCCTGGAGGCTGTGGCAATTCGAACGATAATATTTAATAGGTTGATAACGGTATGCTCCATATACATTCCTCCTGATGTTTCACTTTTAAGCTCTGACTTCGAGGCGCTGGTTGACCAGCTGCCCGAACCATACATCCTCACAGGCGACCTTAATGCTCACAACACTCTTTGGGGCTCTTCTCGCACGGATGCCCGAGGTCGCCTCATAGAGAAATTCCTTACATCTTCAGGAGCATGCCTTTTCAACAGTAAACAGCCTACATATCATAACATAGGACACAACACATACTCATGTCTTGACTTGGCGATTGGCTCCGCAGTTCTCTTTCCTCTTCTCGAGTGGGGTGTGGGAACTGACCCATATGGCAGTGACCACTTCCCCACCTCACTTACATATATAGATAAAGGCCCAAGCAGTTCATCTTCCCATAATAGGTTCAATGAAGCACGAGCTAACTGGAATACATTTACAGAGACATCCAAACTACACCACACATCCATAGGACACCTACACGTTGAAGAAGCTACCCAACTCCTCACGGCGCACATCCTCGACGCCGCCGAAAGGTCCATTCCCCACGTCTCTGGTGCCCCGCGCAACCAGCGGAGGCCGTGGTGGAATGAGGACTGTAGGCGGGCGCGAGAGGCCCAGAACAAGGCGTGGGGTATCCTTCGTCGGTACCCCACGTCGGGAAACCTCCTCTTGTTCAAACGAGCCAAGGCATTAGGAAAACGTGTGCGCCGTGAGGCAAAACGAGAGAGTTGGCGTACATTCATAACATCAATAAACTCCTACACAGACACACGGAAAGTATGGACACGTATACGCAAACTCAAAGGACAACAGACACACAGCCTGCCCCTGGTCAGTACAACAGGGGACACTCTGGAAGACCAGGCTGACACACTCGCACAACACTTTCAACACGTGTCCAGTTCAGCACACTACACGAACACTTTCCTGAAACATAAAGCCTCTAGTGAAAAGAAGTCCCTACACGACAACAACAAATCACAGACTTCGTACAACTCCCTGTTTTCACTACATGAGCTGAGGGCTGCTCTGAGCACGTGTAAACCCTCAGCTCCAGGCCCAGACAACATTACATATACAATGATACAGAACTTACACACAGACACTCTTGTAACACTTCTTCACCTTTTCAACAAGATATGGCTTTCGGGGCACATTCCAAAGTCTTGGAGGGATGCCATAGTTGTAGCATTCTTGAAAGAAGGGAAGGACCCTTCTTCTCCCGCTAGCTATCGACCCATTGCCCTGACCAGCTGCCTGTGCAAGCTTCTCGAGAAGATGATAAACCGGAGGCTCGTGTACTTTTTGGAGTATAACGGCCTTCTCGAGAGCTGCCAGGCAGGCTTCAGGGCTGGGCGATCCACGAATGATCAACTTGTGGCACTAGAGTCGTATATTAAGGATGCCTTCGTGCATAAACAGTTCTGTTTAACTGTGTTTTTCGACCTAGAAAAGGCCTATGACACCGCTTGGCGTTATGGGATCCTTACTGACCTGAAGTCATTCGGTGTTTCTGGTAATATGTTTAACACCCTTGCTAGCTATTTGTCGGAGAGAACCTTTCGCGTCAGAGTTGGTTCTGCACTGTCAAAGGTACACGTGCAAGAAAATGGCGTGCCGCAAGGCGGAGTTCTAAGCTGCACTCTCTTCATAGTAAAAATGAACTCCCTTGGGAAGGCACTGCCGCCTACAATTTCTTACTCCATGTATGTAGATGATGTGCAGATATCTTTTAAATCATGTAATATGTCCATCTGCGAACGTCAAGTCCAGCTCGGCGTCAAGAAGCTTGCCGGCTGGGCAGACAAGAATGGTTTTAAAATTAATCCCGGAAAGAGCTCTTGTGTTGTATTCTCCAGGAAGCGTGGGGTCCACCCGGACCCAGACATCACTCTTGCGAATGTGCCAATTCCTGTGAACAAGGAGCACAAGTTTTTAGGCATTTTATTCGATGAAAAACTTACATTCATTCCTCATGTCAAACAGCTCAAATGTAAATGCCTAAAGGCAATGAATATTCTTAAGGTTCTCTCACATCAATCTTATGGGGCCGACAAACAACTCCTGCTGCGCCTGTACACAGCGTTGGTGGGGTCCCGGCTCGACTACGGCAGTGTCGTGTATGGGTCGGCGACAAAGACCGCACTGAGAATGCTCGACCCAGTGCTGCATCTTGGCCTTCGCCTCTCATGCGGCGCTTTCCGCACTAGCCCTGTCGAAAGCCTTTATGCCGAGTGCGACAAGTGGTGTCTAGGGCATCAGCGGGAGTATGTTGACCTGCTGTATGCATCTAAGATTGTGTCCCTTACCAACCATCCTTTTAATCCCATCATGAACAATACATCAAACTTGCAACTCTTTTTAAACAGGCCATCCGTTTCCTTACCTTTCTCCCTCAGAGTTAGGGAGGAGGCTTCTGCACTCACGGTCCCTCTTTCAGACGCGCACAAGACACCCATTCAAAATTTCATCGCACCATGGCATCTTCGTCCTGTATCATGCGACCTGTCATTCACTCTTGTAGAAAAAAATAGGGTACCCAAGAATGCAATTTTGCAGCACTTCTTGTTCCTGCAGGACAAGTACAGGTGCGCAGAATTCTATAGCGACGCGTCGAAAACTGGTTCTACGGTATCTTGTGCAGCGCACGGACCAAATTTTAGAGTAAGCAAAACAATGAATTTTCACAGCAGTATTTATACGGCAGAAGCGTATGGCATTTTACTCGTGTCAAATCACATCCTCGAACATAAGATTCCAAAGTCCATCGTCTACACAGATTCTCTAAGCGTTGTGCAGGCATTGTCATCAGGAAGGTCATCTAAAAACTATGTCATAAATGCTCTTTTCAAGGTATTAATGTCTGCATATGCCTCAAATCTTGAAATAACTATATGCTGGGTACCAGGGCATTGTGGAATCCCTGGCAATGAGGCCGCCGACCAAATGGCTGGTGATGCTGCTCTCATGACCACAGTTGACATAACAACAGTACCTTACACCGACCTAAAGACACACATCAGACGACAGCTTCGTAACACATGGCAACTACATTGGAGTCAACAGACAGACAACAAACTACACGTAATAAAACCACAACTGGGACGCTACATAACTGACTCACACAACAGATACACTGAAGTTGCCCTGGCTAGGCTGCGGATAGGCCACACACATGCGACGCACTCCCACCTGCTCACTGGAACTTCGGGACCCACGTGTAGCAGGTGTGGAAAGGGCCTATCCGTAGTCCACATACTAATCACATGCAGAGCACTTGACACAACACGACACAAACATTTCCCTGAATTATACAGACGACACATTCCTTTGCACCCATCATATTTTTTAGCCGATGAACCAATGTTTTCTAGTCAACGTGTTTTTAAGTTTTTAGCTGAGGTAAACTTCCTGCAGCTCTTGTCATATCATGTTTAATCACCCTGGCCCTATACACCAGCCATCTCCATTGTCTTTTGTTTTGCATCACCTTTACTTTTAGTTACATGTTTTAGTACTTACGGTGTGATGAAAACTCAATAACTTCTTCTTTGGCGCTCTTTGCCCTCGTTGGCCTTGCGCCATAAAACACCAACCATCATCATCATCATCATCATCATGGACCCATCCCGAAGGGTCTACAGGAGACAAGAAGATGGTCCTCGACTCTCTTCTCGTATACGTTCAAGAAGCCACCGTACAGGACCACATTTAGTCGGGACACTCACAGCCCCCCCCCCTCCTTTAACTCCCTTCCCCCATCTCCCCCTCCGGTGATGACAAAGGTCAAGGCACAGAGTGTATATAGGATTAGAGTTCCTGTATATGCTCCCTACGGGAGCAGAGTTGCGCCTTTGATTTCCATTCGCCGCTCACGACCCTATTCGCTGATCGCCGTCACGTGCACAAAAAGCATCCACGCACCGCAGAGAAGCCGGCGATGTGGCTGCAACGCCGCTGCTGCCCTCTGCTGTCGGCGTCTTTCGTACATTTTGCGCCGCTGCCATGTCGCATTCGTAGTTCGTAGCGCGAGAGCGACAAGCCGCAACACGCTAGTACATGAAGAGTATCTTTTTTGCACAACTTCAGTACGCGGTCAAGCCGACAGCCCTGAAGGCCTAGAATTTGTTTTGGTCTTCCATTTTCGCTGTTGTCGGTTATTAGCAGCTAACTGTTCCTTTTGTTCGAATGCTTACATGAGAAGCTGACGCCTAGCTCTATTTTGCACAGCCATATCTTCCCGATATTCGGATATGCGTTATAGGAAAACTGCACTCAAGAGGAGGAGGAGGAGTAAGGGGAGGAGGGCAAAACTTTGTTTAACAATTAAATCGATCTGGTTAGTGGGCCGGGTCCTCAGTCCAGGACAAGAGAGTAAAAGTAATTTTCTTCAAATCATAGAACGCCATCCCGAGTAGAATAGGATTTGTTCTTCGCGCGTGGAAGGGTTGAAACACGCCCTGTGGCAAGAGAGAGACCTGCAATTTTTGAATACCCCTATACACTGCATGCTTCGCCCCTCCCCAGGCTAACCAGTCGATTTAATTGTTAAACAAAGTTTTCCCCTCCTCCCCTTTCTCCTCCTCCTCCTCTTGAATGCAGTTTTCCTATAACGCATATCCGAATATCGGATGGCTGTGCAAAATGTTCCGAAATATCCCTCCAGGTTCTAAGAAACATATATGTGTTACTATAAATTTAACGAAGACGTGACTCGTTTTGCTCAATAAACCTCCATACTGGTTAGATGCCTGGTCACATCACTTTACGTTGTCAAGGCATGAAAGTTTGCCGACATGCACTATAGACTGCAAGAACTGTAGGTTGAGTTCCAAATAATCCAGTGTGTATATACGCGCGTGCTGATTCTATACCAGGCATCTAACCAGTATGGAGGTTTATTGAGCAAAACGAGTCACGTCTTCGTTAAATTTATAGTAACACATATATGTTTGTTAAGACCTGGAGGGACATTTCGGAACATTTTGCACAGCCATATCTTCCCGATATTAGGATATGCGTTATAGGAAAACACCCCTAATAATAAAGCAAAGCGCGCGTTACAAAAAAAGAAAAAAAAAAAAAAGCAGCGACGTCGGGGAGCGCTCACGCTCCCCTCGCGGGGTGCGCACGACTCCTTCAAGCCCGACGGTTGGCTTTCCCACGCTGCTTTGGATGCTCGGCGGTCAAGATGGCGGACCTATGCGCAACTCTGCTCCCGTAGGGAGCATATACAGGAACTCTATATAGGATTAATAAATACATATTACAACAACAACAGAAATGCCAGACACACAAACAGCAGCATATAAGTGTTAAACTGACAGCGCTTGTACACTTTCTTACATGTACGGCAGGCTGTCTTGGTTTTGCTTGTTGGTGTTGGGTTTCTGGTTTTACTGGACTACTGGACTGCTAGCAGATTTTCTTAGATGTCCAGGAGGAGCTCTGCTGGTCCATTAGAAATCTTTTGATGGGGCTTGTGACTGGGACTGGAAGGAACGTATTGAGGCCTAAAAGAGTCATTTGGGTGTGCCAATTACCGCAGCAGCAAAGCACATTTATGCTAACAGGAGATGTGCAGGACTTACTAGGACGAAGAAGAAAAATACAACGCAGAAGAAGACAACACAAAGAGGAAAGGTTCGTGACGATGGCAATATGAGGTCACAATCACACCACTGGAGGCCTCCAAGAATAATTTCAGCTTGCTAACTACAAGATAGCAAAGGACATGTATGCTAACAGCATGCATGTTGAGCCAACCAAGGCGATTAGCCAAGGTTCTCAGTCACAGTGTCACAGAGGAGGAAACGATGCAACCAAAGAAGGTTGATGATTATCGTAATGAGAAGGTGCAATCATGTCACTGGGGACGTTTCTACACGTCTATGCTTCCTCTACTATGATGGACTTTGAAGTGTCTACCTGAGTGGCAGCTGTGAGACGCTGCTCACGAGAGTACGTTTAAGAAGAAGGCGCAAGGGAACACAAAATGTTCCACAGTAAGCCAAGAGGCAGGCGAACGCTGCAGATAAAGCCACCACCAGTCGACACCACTTCAATTGTTGCGACACTACGATTACATCCCAGACATATAGCCCTCGGCTAACAAAGACATTGTCACAATAGAAGATAACATAACGAAGACAGACCTTCCAGAGGCGCAGAGGAACGCATAGCTTGATAAACATTTTAACGCATTTGCATCCTCTCTTTCTCAAACATAAAATCCCTTTCACTACTTGGCACACGGAAGCAAACTATCTCAATTTTGACAACAAATGCATTTTTGGTTGATTGATTGTAGGGTTTAACGCACCGACGCAACGCAGGCGATGAGGCGCGCCGTAGAGGAGGGCTCCGGATTAATTTTGACCACCTGAGGATCTTTAACGTGCGCCGAAATCTCGCACACACGGGTGTTTTTGCTTTTTGCCTCCATCAGAAAAGCGGCCGCCACGGCCGGGAATTGAGCCCGCGACCTCGTGCTCAGAAGCGCAACACCTTAGCCCGTTGAGCCACCGCGGCGGGTCACAAATGCATTCCTTACCCTAGAAATTATTACTACCGTGGGTAAGGGTAAGGCAGCTGGCGACGCAGAAAACTGAAGGGCGGAGTTTCCCACTCGCACAACCTTGCAGCGCAGTTGAAAGAGAGCACGGTAGAAATAAAAAAAAAACGAACACTCACCATCCTGCGGAACTCAAACTTTAGGACGGAGTTCCCACCCACTTCGTCACTGCTTGCTGCCGCTGCCTTTGGCTTTGCCCAGCTTGTAGTCAAGGTCCGAGCTCTCGTTGCTCTTTCAGGGGCCCACACTGCTGCTCAGGCTTCCTGAAGGCAACTGCGGAGGAAGGGGGAAGGTTTTGGGCAGGACACACGGCGACGCGAGGCCGCCCGTCTCACTGAGCACCCAGGTAGGTGCAAAAGGATTGCTCAGTGAATGTAAAACAGCCAGTGTGGCTGCAATCATCCTCCTTTTTAATGCTTTTACCTGACTTCTCAACTGGAAGTGCTCACCTAACAATTTCTCGACAGTCATCCCCCTTTCTGATGCCCCTACCTGACTTTTTGACTGGAAGTGCTCGCCCAACAATTTCTAGACAGTCACGTGTTGCAAGGTCAAACGTTCATAAATTCCACATCTAAAAAAAAGAAGTTTAAAGCTTGTGAATGGCAATCACAAATTTTTTACGTGCATGCTGGGAGACTAAAGTTTACCACGTTGCGTCCTATTATTAGGCCAGCCAGCAAATCATTGTCAACTTTTTTCTCTTAGAGTATCCAAAGGAGAAGGAGACATAATTGGTAATTACATTCAGTGTCTTTGTGCCTTGAAATGTTCTACCCTAGAGGATTTTGAAGGATCGCATACAAAACATTGGTGCCACAAAAAAGAAGTAAAAGAAAAGAAAGACAAGTTTTGTTTCTTCTGAAATAATATATTTAAAGTTACATTAAAAAAGTTAATATTACATTATTAACTTTGAAAGAATTAGTAGCTCCTGTTCTTCACAACCCACATAGATGTAATGCCGTTACAGTAATCAATGTTTTCCAATTTGTGCATGCCACAGTAACCGAGGGCTTCCAGAAAAATCTTACTTCCATCGTTTGCTCAATTTCTACTTTGTTTGAAATAAACTTGCCTGTTTCATTAAAACTCATTGAGCACCTGCAAATAAATTTGGAATTTGGGTTAGCTAGAGATGTGAAACATCAAATACTTTCATTCAAGTCAAGCACGAACAGAGTAAACTAAAACATGAATAGAATAGTTTAATATGCATGAAGCATCCACACATACACCTCCATGTTTTTTTTTCAATAACCATATCAATGAAAAAAAAAAGGTACCTTGGCCCTCCTTTAGCCCACTTGTGCTTTCATGTACTGAATTAGAAGGTTTAGGAAGTGTTTCAGGACAAGATGAGCAAGGTAATACAGTATAAATTGTAGCAGAAAATGCTCTAAAGAAATGGGAGTACCCATAATTTTCCTATGCATAGAGCCTCTGTGTCATCCTACTGGGCACACAGAAGAAGCGCTGATAAGGCCTGGCAGCTGCTGGTACATGACCACCACCTCTCTGCCAGCATCACAATTTAATGGTATGCCTCTGGGTAATGGGCACTGTTCATATTAACTCCTCTTTTCTGCCCATGACTTTTTCACAGAAGCAGCTTTGACCAATACTGCGAATGGGAAGAAAACCATAGCCACCAAGGCCCTTTGGTTCCCCTTTTTCCAACTATTTCTGCAGTAAATCCACTGAGCACTTCAAATTCCACTATCAGTACAATGCAGAGGCTCACCTCAAAGCAGCTCCGAAAGCATGCCCCGCCATCCAGCATGAAGATGGCAGTTCCAATTGCAGTTAGTGTTTTGATTTTGTGCAGCATGAAAGATTTCAATGGAGCACAGAAATGGGCAGACACCATTGAAAAAGATGGCCACCTATCATGCACCTTAACTCCTCAGCTGCCCAAAAAAGTGTGCTCTAAGTGTGTCATAAAAGACGGTCTGTGGAAAGAAAAAAAAAACTTCATTTACACTCCTGGACAACTTCAAGGTCAAATACTCATAGGGACTAGGGTACAGTAAGAGTATGATGCTTATGCCTGCTTACATGGAGAAGAAACTTGTTGCAAAACTCAGGAACATGAAATGATAAGTAACATAGGAGTAAATCGAATTGAAAGAGCTGTCAAAATTACCCAACCGAAGCAAAGTTAGAGACACTTGTACCTAAAACATGGAAAAGATTGAAAAAACTACACAAGAAGGAGGATGCCTAAGAGCAGCTAAGCAGAAGCCTGCTATTGGCACAGGTAACAAATATGCGCTCGTAGACAAAAGTGGCAACATTACACACAACATGGATATTTGATGATGAAGGTAGCAGAAGGGTTCCACACTGAGTTGTACGTTAGCAGCGTTATGCCTGAAGACAGTACTGGAATTAAAAACTCGGTTCGCAAGGCCCATATGCTAACTTTTTTAAAAAGGAGGTGGGAAAGGCGCTTTGAAGAGACGAAGGGAGGAAAAGCTGCAGGAAGCGAGAGCAGATTGCTTAAAGAAGGGAGGCGACACTGAACTAGAAAAACTTGCCAAATTAGCCTAATGGTGCCAAAGGAGCCCATAACCTGGAAAAATGCCAACATGATTCAGATTCACGAGAAGGGAGATGCCAAGAGCTTAAGAACACTGGATCCATCAGCCGTATGCAAGTCATTTACCAAGGTAATAGTTAATCCATGTTGTCAATAAGGTAATCGATAGATCTCCAAGGTAGACCAAACCTCTTCACACGGCATCTATAGGCTACGAAAAAGCGTTTGATCTCGTAAACATTGCCACAGCACGGGAAGCATATGAAGGTTAAGGAATAAAGGAAACTTACATAAGACACGTGAAGGACGTAGACAATTGGATATACAGGCACAATAATCCTTCATACGAAAAGTTAAAAGCTCCTGATCCGGAACAGTGAAGCAAGGATACACTGTCTCCAGATTTGTTTACATCCTGCCTGGAGGGGGTATTGCTTGACTGGGACAAGTTAGGAACATGTGTAAACAGAGAATATCTGAGTCACCTAAGATTTACGGTTCCCAGTGTCTTGTTCAGTGAATCTGGCAAAAATTGCTTCAGGACTTGAGCTTAGAAAGCTTAGTCATGGAGAATATCCATTAAAGCTTTAGAGAACACTGTGTAATGACGACTCTAGGGACAAGTACACAGGCACAGGGAAAAGCTGCAAAGCCAGCCAAGTGGGCTGGCCCTGTGTGTGATTTTTACTCCCTCAACCAAAGCCAAAAGCGGGGAACTGCGTGCAAATGGGACCAAGCTGGAGTCCACTCAGGCCCCCAATCATACAGGCATATACGCCTCGAGCGCGGCCTGTAGGGGCGCCACTGAAATCCCCCTAGTGGCCCGTTTCAAAAGCAGGCGCGGGAGTCCCCGGCCCGCTCCCCCCTGTCGCCGTTGCTTTTGGGGCTCGTTCAAGACAGCGATTTACCGTTTGTCCGCGTTCGAAATACCGAATAACGTGGAGCAGGCACTCTGTTTGCAATCGTGGTGTGTTCACGAGAGTATAAACGTTTATGACGCGATCTTAGTGAGATCTATATGAGCGCCGGGGGTGTGTCACAGGCCGGTGTCCCGAAGCCATCATTTGCATGCAGCTGATTGCAATTCCGCTGCCCTGAAATTTAGTGGCAGTGTCTCCGTAAGCAGTGTTTCCTCAGATGGTCATGTTGCGGCCATACACACTATGATGTAAATCGACTTTGTGCACTTACAAAATCCAGCGGAGCACTCATACCTGACAGCACGCAAGTTACACCTGCCAATGTCACATATCAGATATTGATCAGTACCATGAACAAGCCAATGCGGCATACATTTCACAAACATTGTACCAAAGAAGTACGATGGATAATGCAACATTACACTCCGGAGTCAGCACACGACGACAAATTTAATGCTGTGTCGTCTTGTGCCGAGGTGACCGCTCGCAAAGATTCATCTGTTACATTTATCCTACACGAGAAGCGCGAAGATGGGCTTATAGAGTAATCTGCGTCCGTGACCAAACTCTTCTTCGAAACATCGTCATATGGCACAGGGAGACTGCAGAATCTAGCTAAACCGAAATCAGAGACCCTAATCAGATACGACACTGTTCCAACGAGCCCGTGTTTACAAGATTTCGGCGCACGTTAAGGATCTCCAGGTGGTAAAAATTAATCCGGAGCCCTCCACTACGGCGTGCCTCATCGTCTCCGTTGCGTCGGCGCGTTAAACCCTGCAATCAATCAATCAACTCTTTCAACGACACCTCGTATCGCTTGTGAACTGCCTACCCTGTATTCTTCAAAAAATGCGTCCGCCGAGTGATCAGCCGTTCGTTGAAGGCGAAAAACAAACTAAAAGTGAACACGCAGCTTGTGCGTGTGATTACTAAAACGTTCATTCGTTGATTTCGCTCCGCATTTGTAAAAAACGATAGTTGAGCGTCCTCCCCCCCCCCCTGTCTAGCGAAATATCAGTGCACTTCGCATCTATAGTTGGTGTTGGTCTGGTGAATACTACCTTGCTCAAACAAACGTCTTTAGCATTTTAGAAGCTGCACTCGTTTTTTTTTTTCATTCCCGTACGACTATTCTATTTATTCCTGACTTGCAGACCATTCATTTTCCCGTGGTTTCATTAACATATACTTTGGTTCTTACTATAAGGCATCAGTGGGCACATATCTGACAATGCACAGCCTTTGAATGTACTTAACATTTTCGCGTGGCTTATATTCCCATAAAAGGCACACGTTTTTGTCATCTGTTGGGTTATCACATCCCCGAAACATATTTTTCTACGACGTACATATTCGAAGCAAAGCCGCATTTGTCCTCTGCGCTGCAAAACGAACCAACCTCTTACAGTGCAAATATCAGGTCTAAACGAGGCGACAATAAATAGAATTCACTTGTGCTGACGTGTTCGAAGGTGACAGCGGTGATATGCTGCTGCCGTCGCCGACGCCCGCAAGAGCGGCCAAGAAGCGCGCAGAACCGCCTCCCCGGGTAGCTCTTGTTGGCGTTAGAGCGCTCTACCAAGACACAGCTGTTTTTTTAAGTGCACTAAACGTGCAGTTAGCTTACAGACGACACCATAACAAGTTGTTTAGTGCGCGGAAAGGCAAAGAGAAGCGAAAGAGAACCAAAACACTGCATGACCACCTATCAGCCACGCAGCGCTAATCCCGCAAACGCCGCGGAGAAGCGGCGGCAGGCGGCGCAGCGATCGCGAATCTCAAGGCGTATAGCTGTAGTGCTATTACGTAAGTACACTACGCTGCTAAAACATTTGTTTGTTTGAGTCGACGTGCTCATTTTAAGAAACTCTGCTGCATGTGAAAACATTGATTGATTGATTGCTTGTAGGTTTTAACGCGCTGACGCAACGCAGGCGATGAGGCGCGCCGTAGTGGAGGGCTCCGGATTAATTTTGACCACCTAAGGATCTTTAACGTGCACCAAAATCTCGCACACACGGGTGTTTTTGCTTTTTGAGTCCATCAGAAAAGCAGCCGCCGCGGCCGGGAATCGAACCCACGACCTCGTGCTCAGCAGGGCAACGCCTTAGCCACTGAGCCACCGCGGCGGGTATGTGAAAACAAAAATGACAGGAAAGCATTATTATAAATAAGTGACTTTATAAAAGTAAACGTGCAAACTGCAAAATTTCAAGTGTTGCAGGATAAATTCTGTATGACTCGAGATACCTCATGAACCCTGGTGGCTGGCTAGTATCCCGTTACACTGAACAGCATCCCTTGAGTAGTTCGGTAACCCTTAGGTTAGCCACTAGAATGGTGTACACGGTTGTGCTGCTATACACAAGATCATGCGGGTTTTATTACAGGCAACAAAGGCTGCTTTTTCCTTAAGGTTTATATTTAAAATGCCCATGTACACCACTTCCAGGCCAGAACTTCTTGTAAAGCATGTCTAGACACAAGGCCTGACTGATTGTGTTCAATCTAGCTTTAGCTTTTGCATGTTAAAACCTAAACCTGATGCCCAGCTAGGTGATTTCCAATCCGCTAAGAAGTTTGTGCTTAACAAGAAAAACTGGGTGTGTTGGTACAAGATCGCAGAAAAAACAGCACCAAAAAGAGGCAAGGACAGAAAGAGAACGACAAGAGCTGCGCTGATCAGCGCAGTCCTTGTTTTCCTCTGTCCTTGTGTATTTTTGGCGCTGGTTTTTTCTTTGTTAAATTTGTGTTTGTGAATCTTTTAATGTTCATGTTACCACAATACTCACTCTGAGTGCCAAATAAAAATACCCCTTTGCATACTCACTTGCTTTCAGTAGTACCAGTTGCATAAGAAAAGAGTCACTAGCAATTTGAAATTACTATTTTGCTACTACTACAATGGTTTCTTAAAGGTCCTTCATTCCATGTTTTTATTTCAAATTTTCATCTTCAGTAAACTAGGGGCGAAATTGGGTTTTCCATAATATCTTTCAGGAACTCTGGATTTTTGTATAAACAAGAAACTACAACTCAGCAATACTAACACCTGTTCAGGTGGAAAAACATTTATAATGCAAGCATTGTAAACAAAGGAAGTGATAACAAGAAAATGACACTGTTGAGCTCGCACAGACACTTTTGGACAGCTTAAATAAAACATGTATTATGATAAGAAGGTCTCCACAGTGATCACACATGGGTTTCTGTTTTGTTTTTTTTTGATCAGGAAGCCGTGTGTGAGCACAGTGTGACCTATTCGCAGTCGGTATAAAATAACCTTATAAAAACGGTTTCTGTGCCTGCAACTTTTCCATTCCGATAGGTTTGGTTCCACTAGGTGTAAATTATTTCCAGTTTTTCTGTCCCATTCAGTTTGCCAGTATACAATGTATTGACTTTCGTATGGTGTTCCGAAGGTCCTGGTAGGGAAGCTTATACACTGTTATTGCATGATGCTTGGTATTGTAGGCTCCTCTATTGACAGTTTCCTTTTTTGGAATGCCAATGTGGCTTGGTATCCATCAAAAGACGACACTAACCCCTGCCGATCTAAGGCAGCACAGTTGATTTCTTAGCATACCTACAGCAGCATTCTTTGAAGGGACAAGAGAGCTATAGAACGCATCGCACTCAAGGATTCTGTAAAAATTGCCACTTTTTGTACTCCATTTGCTGTTATGTCTTCAATAGCTGAAGTTATACCAAAAATTCCTGCAGTGAAAACACTGCCCTAGTCAGCTATCCTCTCTGCTGCAGTGACCGCAGAGTTTATAAAAGCATAACCAGTATGACCAGCAGTTTTTGGCCCATCAGCAAAGTAGTGGCAATAGCTACTGTACTTGCTTTTAAGAAATTCTTGGCACAAAAACTGTCGTGGAAAAGCTTTTTTGTCATATTTTAAATAAGACAAGTCCCATTTGGTAGCATTACGGTACCAGGGGGCAACAGCGTCCGAGAAACTCAGAAGAGTTGGCGGGCATATCTTGAAAGAGTACCGAGTCATGTGCTCCTCCAAACGGAGGGCAAGAGGGCGGACCACTCTCGGTTTGTTCTCATAGAGCTTCTTGTACTTATTTTCAAACAATTCTCCGGCACAAGGATGGTCATTTATGCATGCTATTTTGGCTGCCTATACTGCACTTAGGTACGCTCGACGGTACTGCAGAGGTCACTCATTGTACTCAACGTAAAGACTATCAACAAGGGAGGTACGGCATGCACCTGAGGCAAGTATGAGGCCCAGGTTGTGCACTGGGTCGAGTGAGGTGAAAACAGACTGGCGAGCTGACTTATAAACAATACAGCCATAATCAAGACCAGACCATACAAGTGAGCCATAAATTCTTAGCATACATGCATGGTCGGCCCCCCATGACTTGTGCGACAAAATTTTCAGTATGTTACGTGTCCTCACGCAAGTCATTTTGAGTGTTTTATACATGTGCTCCAAATGTTAATTTGGAGTCATAAATGATGCCCAAGAATTTGTGCTCGTCGTGGAATGGAACAAGCATATCCTTGATTTTTTATTTCAGGCTTGGCATGAATAACCTCGTTTATGCGTGAAACACACATGCACACTTTTCAGGAGAAAAGTGGAAATCATTCTCATCTGCCCATCGTTGTAACGGGTTGACAGTAGTCTGGACTTGTCTTTCACAGACTGACTGGATACATGACGAAAAGGCAATTTGCAGGTCATCGACGTAAAGGGAGTACATAACCGGTCGAGGAATAGCCTTAGCCAAGGAATTTATTTGAATGGCGAAGAGTGTCACACTTAGAACACTGCTCTGAGGTACTCCATTTTCCTGGCTGAAAGAACGGGAGACTGCATTGCCTAGGCTCACAGTAAAGGTTTGTTCTTGAAGAAAATCTTGTACACATGAAAACATTCACCCTGCGAGTCCCACTGCAGCCATATACTGCAGAATTTCATACCGCCAAGTGGTATCATAAGCCTTGGCCATATCAAAAAAAGATGGCAAGGCAAAACTGATCGCTAATGAAAGCATCTCGTATCGCTGTTTCAAGCCGAACAAGGTGGTCAGTTGTAGACCGAAACTGCCAAAAACCACATTGAAACCTATCTAGGTAACCCGAACGTTCAAATGAAGACCAATCTAAAATTCACGATTTGCTCAAATGCCTCGCACAGAGAGCTGGTCAACGTTATGCACGGTTCGTACAGGCTTGAAAAGCAAAAATTCAAGGGTTTTCAAGGACTTTCAAGGACCAGAAAACACATTTTCAAGGTCCCCATCTAACGTTTTATATGGGATTGTTTTGTAACTTTTCCAACACAATGCAAGAGTTTTTTATTGCACAATACCTAAGCACATTAGTGCACATTTAGATAATTGCTAACGGGTTCGTAAATGCTTCCCCAGCTTCATTTTTTATTTCATGGCTGGTATTTAGAGGTTTTTCTTTTTCCTTTGTGTTTGCTGAGGCTGTTTGATTTTAAAACTTAGTTATTGCTGCCTGCATTTCCTCCTTTGTCAGCAAGAGTATCAGCTAAAATTAAATATGCAAGTGTTGCTACAAGGCAGGATGAACAATGTACACGTCCACCATTTGCCTGTAAAAGCAAACGCAGATGGAGCGTATGAGGCACAGGAAACATGCAAGGAGCATGCGTCCACAGACTATATGGAAGATGCAAGATAGAGAACAGAAGCTGGCTTTCACTGGATTGTATCGCGACATGGATTGGATTGACAAGTGTCTGCTCCCACCAAACTTGCAATTTCACGCAATACACTGAAACTTGATTGTTACAATGTTTCTTTACATTTGTGAGCACCTAAAATCCACGACAAACTTTTTGAATTCTTGTGAAAAGACAGGGCCATTGATTTTCTCCGGAAAAATCAAGGGTTTTCGAGGACCATTTAAAAATTCCAGGACTTTCCAGGCCTTGAAATTGACACTTCTAAATTCAAGGGTTTTCAAGGTTTTCAAGGACCTGTGCGAACCCTGGTTATGGGCCGGTAGCTTGATGGACAGTCTGGTGGCTTGCAATCTTTCAGTAACAGAATTACGACAGCCTTGTCTTATGCTTTGGGCAGCCTACCTGTTTTCCGGATTTTGTTAAAGAACTTGAGGAGCACTTCTAAGCAGATGTCATTTTGGTGTTGAAGAAAAACTTAGCGCATAAGGTCAGGGCCGACAGAAGTAGCCTTGCACTGAGCAAATGCTCTTTTAAGTTCATACAATGTAAATTCTTGGTTATAGTCCTCAGTGTCATTGCTACTATTTTTTATTCTGAGCTTTTCAGCAATAGCCTTGTGTCTAATGAACTCTTGTGTGCAATTTGCATCACTAGAAACTTCTGCAAAGTGGGCACCTAAAATATCCGCTTGCGTTTGCAACAAATTGCACACAGTCGGTGGAAAAGAGTGGTACAGTCAACCATTTGTGCCTGCCTTTGACTTTGCGCAAATGGTCCTAAGCCTTTTTTGTGGGGGTGGCAGTGTTTATTGTACTTACAAAGTTTTGCCCCGATTTTCTTTTTGCTTCTTTTCTGGTTTTCCTGGCAGCAGCCCTGGAAGCCTTAAAGCTCAGGCAGTTCTCCATGGTAGGTCTCCAGTTCTCCATGGTCTGAATACACCCCAAGCCTTGTTCTGCTTTTTCCGGGCTTCACGACAGGCATCATTCCGCCACGGTTTCATTTGCTTAGAAATTTGCCTGGATGTTTGTGGGACAGCCACTTAAGCAGCTTTAAGAAGTTACTCCCAGACGTGGGCATTTGCCTCATCTACGGACATACTTCTCATGTCAAATCCTTCATAACTGACCAAATCCTTAACTTTTTCCCAGTCTGCTCTCTTGAGCCTCCATAGGGGTGAAGAGCTTTTGAGGGCAGGAAGAGGCTGCACTTCTCGCAACACAGCACGAAAGTGGTCACTTGCAAGGGGGTCATTCACTGCGCTCCATTCGACGTCCATCTGGAGCTCTGGTTACTCAACACAAAGGTCTAGTGTGGCAATTGTCTCAATTATTGAACACAACAAGACTGTTAGTAGTTACCCACTGTTCAATTAATTTTCCCCAGCTGTCAATTTTGTCACCACCCCAAAGGCACCGATGTGCATTAAAATCCCTCGTGGCTGAGCAAAGTCTTAGGTTCTAGTAAGGACACATTATCAGATGGTGGCAGATAAAGCGAGACAACAGTGATCAGCTTGTTGACGTAAACCTTCAACAGCATCCAGTGTAGTGTTGAGTTGTATTGACTTCAGAATTATGCCAGGTGCCACAACCAAAGCCACACTCCCTGAAGCACAGGTGCAGTCTTCTCTGTCCTTTCTGAGAAGGTGAAAACTGCAGAGAATTTTGACATGCCTTTTTGTCAAATTTGTTTCCAGCAGTGCCACTACTTGGGGCTCATATTCCTCAATTAACACGTGGATATTGTCTATGCTGTGAACTAGGCCTCTACAGTTCCGGTGTATGAAGGGAACAGGCATTTTAGTTTCACTGTGGGTTAGGTACAATCAAAAACTTTTTTTTTTTTGTCGGGTGGTTTGCTTGCAGGAGTTCTTCCCAGAGCCTTTCAGACGCTGAATGTTTTCCAGTGCCCTTTTGGGGACCTGGAAGGGACAAGGTGGAGGGAACAACCTCCATGTCCTCCTCAGCCAGAAAGGGCAGGCAGTGGCACACCTTCCAGCACCGAAGTGCTTGCAGTCAGCTGTGGTGGCAGAGACTGCATGGGCAGAGGCTGGGTTGGGGCGGGATCAGCAAAGCTAACCTGTGTCCCTACCGATGACAGAGGCGGCCGGGGCCCACCGGCAGGCCACCTCAGCAAAAGTGCCCTTTTGCACAAACAAGAAGCGTCATTGCACTTCTTGAATCAAAAGACCTTCTTTTATCTGAAGAGACATTACTCTTTCGCATCACGAAATTTCTGACCCTTCCTTGAGTACGCAGTTGGCTTGCACACTTTGCTTCCTGCGATACACAGGAGTTCGCAGGATGATCAGTACTCGAGCATTTGGCACAAGCCACTTTGCCACAACTCTGCAGTGTGTGGCCAAACCTCTGGCCCCTAAAGCACAGGTGCAGGTTTGGGATAGCCAAGTTTAAGAGGTTCAGGAAGCTTAGCAGAGTTGAACGTCAGGACCAGGTGGTTGGCAGGAATGTCTATGTGGTTACGGCGCATCCTAACCTGCCTGACAGCAGTAACGTGGCCCCCTTGCAGGCCCCCAAGGTTTTCGTCTCCCCAGAGGTCAGCAAGGTCAGGATCCGAAATTACTTCTTGGCATGAGTTTAGGCTTCAGTGAACTGATAATTTAACACCCAGGCTTCAGAACCTTGGGATCGATAGCATCGCATCAGCCTGGGCTTTGTTCTCACATTCAATGAGGATACCTCACTCCAGATGACATTTTTGCAGCTTTGCATCAGCCTGGGCTTTGTTCTCACATTCAATGAGGATACCTCACTCCAGATGACATTTTTGCAGCTTTAAATTTACCGCCGAGGGCAGCTTCCAACTCTTTTGCGACTACAAATGGCGAGGCTTCTCGTAGGGGGCACTGGCTGTCGGTGGATTCTATGGAAAGCTTTGCTCTGGTAGTTGAAACGGGACCCTTGGTACCAAGTGGTTTACTGCGGTGCGGACTCGTTTCCGAGCCCAATCAAGAGAAGGTTTTGTTAATGGCTGTGGCTAGCATTCCGTCCAGACAGAACGATATACAAGTGCTAAAGTTCCGTCCAGACAGAACAGAGCGCTGCGGGTTATCCTTCTGTCCAGACGGAGCCGGCATGAAATTCGTACAGTTCCCTCCAGACAAAAGCAAAACCGGCTGATTAGATGCCATGCATAGTCTTCAGATCTGGTGTAGAGGGTGCGCAGGGTGCGCCTCCGATAATGGCACTCTTGTACCGGGTTCGATTCCCCCCGGGAATTATTTTTAATTTTTTCTTTGCATGGTTGTGCCAGCGTTTTGTAACAGCTAACTTCGCGCCCACTTTACAATTGACCTGGTGAGAGCAGTGGGTCTTGATTTTGCACTCAACCGGCTGCTCCCCTACCGCTCACTATAGCCAAGGCCGACGTGTTCCGATCATTTGTAGTTTGTAATAGTGATTACTAATTAACGGTTATTCTGGCTAGTCAATGAGCGGAAGCGGTTCGTTCGGCTGGGTAAATATCAAGAAAGACTGCTCTCGCTGCTTATTGTGAAGCGGGGGTGGTCGAGCTTGGCGGTTCGTTTGACGGCCGATCATCTGTAATCATTGAGAGTGATTATTAATCAAATGTGACTCTGGCTAGTCAATGAGCGGAAGCGGTTTGACTAGTTGGGTAAAAATCAACAAAACCCAAAAAAGGCAATCGGACTAACTCTAACTCCGTCAAACAGAACTCCAAGCCGCTACCTCGACCACACCCGCTTCACAACAAGCAGCAAGAGCAGTCCATCCGAACGAACCGCTTCCGCTCATTGACTAGCCGGAATAACCGTTAATTAGTAATCGCCATTATGAACTACAGATGATCAGAACTCTGGCGATGGATACGTCGGCCTTGGCTCCGGTAGCGGAGCGGCCGGTTGAGTGCAAAATCAAGACCGAATGCTCTTAGCGCGTCAATTGTAAAATGGGCGCGAAGTTAGCTGTTACAAAACCGTGGCACAACCACACAAAAAATAAAAAAAATAAAAAAATAAAGCACCCCTGGGGGGAATCGAACCCGGTACAAGGGTGCCATTAGCCGAGGCGCACCCTCTACACCAAATCTGAAGACTGAGCATGGCGTCTAATCAGCCGGTTTTGCTTTCATCTGGACGGAACTGTACAAATTTCACGCCGGCTCCATCTGGATGGAACGCTAAGCTTTCAGTTGTATTCCGTCTGGACGGACGGATAACCCACAGCGCTCTGTTCCGTCTGGACGGAACTTTAGCACTTGTATATCATTCCGTCTGGACGGAACGCTAGCCATAGCCTTTGTTAATTGTAGCCATAGACTAACAGATACATGTTCTGCAGCCATGCTGGCCGCCCACCTTGGAGCCCAACACGAGAACACAGATCTGCGTTAGGCATACATGGCCACTATAACCCTGCATAAAGAAACCCAGGGTGGCGATTCACACAAGGTTAACCCTTGCTGCCCTGAAGAGGAAATCAGAAAGCAGAAAAAATACACAACAGGACAGATGGAGAAAGAAGCCAGGAAAGCGAAAGAGAGGAGAGGGGGACAGGAAAGGGCAACTGCCTTATCCCCCCTCAGCCGGGTCACTCCGGAGGTGCTGTCTGCAAGACGTGAGGGCCAAAGTGGCGTGTTGCCTTCACCAAGGGGCCTTAAGGTCCATAACAACCTTGGTGTCGGCTCAGCCACCAGGATCCCCTTTTCTCTGGACACAGCTAAGCCACGCACAGCCTAGGGCATGGGTGGGTCCAACCCACATGGGCTTGGGGTCCATGGTGTCGCCACCACCGTTACCTTGAATGCACAAGGTGCCCCGTGTGGGGCATTTGCTGTAGGTTGATGCAAGGGCACCTGCCAAGTTCTCCTACTGCTAGTAGTTATGTTAAGGCAACGTTGTCTAGGAATGCATACCTGGAATTTACTTGCAATGATTTTTTGTGACTGACCCCAGAAATAAATCTAACTTTTGAAAAGTCAAATGCTTTGTACTCTCGGTTACAAGTAACTGTTGACCTCAGCACACACCTGTAGCACTATTTTACATTGCCTGAGGTATTTCGTTGAAGGCTGCAGTTGATTTCGTGACCACAAATATTTTGGCTTGTTGGAAATTTTCGGGGATAAATTGGGCTGAACTCAATTTTTATCATCTTTAGAGGGGGGAATATTGGGAGAATATCAGGTTCTACCTGAAAAAGAAGGGCCCATATATCTGTGTGGTGTGCAAGAGTTTTGGCTGGTATTCAAGAAAGAAAACTTGTCCACGCAAATTTGGAATCAGCACCCAAGGCAGTACAAAGGACACCGTCCATGCAATAGCAATCCGAGTGGTGTGGCAAGAGCTACCTGCAGACTTGGAACTAGCCCGCTTCTCTTGACGAGATACAGTGCCGAGGCACCATTACGAAGAGCGCGGGTGCATGCACAAGGCCTTGCACAGGAGAGCCGCACTCAGGCGCCTGGCACAGATAGGCTACACAGAGGCCACGGCTTGGGCGCTGGCCTGGACAGTGGTCGAGCCTGACAGCGCTCCAGTGCCCTCACGGAGCCGCTGGACTCAAAGTTTGCCTCCCCATCCACAAGCAGAGGCCCAAGATACCGCAGGGATTTGCCAGAATTTCAGGAACCTGCTTAGTCATTCACAGGGTGCTCAAGGACAAAAAAACCTTCGGTGATACTACACATGAATCTCAATAAGGGTAGCATTCTGGGCCCGGCGGTACTCCATAATTACACAAAAGAAAAAAATGCACCGGAGGAGGTTTGTTGCATGTGCGAACTGGGTAGTGTACAGCCTCCCTCCCGCTTTTGTGTAAAAGTCAATACATTGGGCAGACCAGCCGTTGCCTGAATGACTGGTTACGTGAGCCCAATAACAAAGTTAAATATGGCACTGGCCGTTTCTTGGCAGCACATGGTTTAAAATGCAGCTGTAAACCTATCTCTAACAAGCGCACAATTGCATCCCGTGGCAAAATGCCACTTATGCGTGAAATTACAGAAGCTGAGGCAATTGCAAGCCTCTGAGATATGTGTGACAGCTCGCCTTCACTTGCGCTCACCGAGAAGGAACTGGCTTTCTTGGCTGCCCATCGCCGGGCTTTTAATCCTTTCGATGTATACGCATGCGCAGTCGATCCTTGTTATGTATATAAATTTGACACAGTCAATCCTTGTGATGTATATAAATTTGACACAGTGGCCCAATAAAATGCAGTTGGAAGTTTCCACTGTGTGTGTTTGTCCTCACTTTGTCCGTGTCTCCATTTTTTCACAATTTTTCGTAAACATCATTCTCGCCTGACAGGTGTTGGTGCCTAGTGCTGAGAAGACTAAGTATGTGTCTGTGTGAAAGGGGGCAGTCAGGGGCAAAACGGTGACTCCTGTGACAGGCAGGCAGGCCTGGGGCAGTCGTCCTCCTCGTAGCTTCAGCAACAATCGAGACATCGTCAACATCGATTGCCGAAAAGTTTGCCATCGCATTAGCCCTCATTTATACGAAGAACCCCCTTATCATGACAGATTCTCAAGCAGCCTGCAGAAGTTTCTTTAGCAGGGAGGGTGGCCCGCTCAACGTTGAAGCTACTGTCGCAGCATCAACCCTGCAGGAAAGTCACTTTCATCTGGACTCCTGGCCATTCCTCACAGGCGGGCAATAACTTTGCTCACCAGCAAGCCTGTGCCCTGTTCCTCCAGGCTACTGAGGAGACCGCACCGTCCATCCCTCTAGTTACCTTCCAAGATATCACTCAATATTAACCAGTCCGTACGAGAGCACTTCCCGCCTTCACATCCTTAACTGCCAAAATAACAAGAATCACTACTTCGCCGACTGCAGAGCAATACCTTCCCTCACCCAGTCTGCCTCCATCGCATGTTTCCAACTCAATTCCCAGTCACATGCAAGTTCTGCTTACAACCCGGTACTCTTCCCCACATCATATTAGAGCGCAAGCGCAACCTCCCCCCTCTTCCATCCCCCCTTCCCACCCCTGAGCTGTGCGAGAACCTCGTGACCAGCAGCGATCTGGACGTCCAGACACTTTTGGCCTCCAGAGCGAAGGCTGCCGGCTCATCGCATGGCTTCCTGGAATAAGGAACCACTCCCACCTCACCGGCTCAATAAAATGTTTTTCACTCACTCACTCCTCTTCCCTCCCATCTTGAAAGGAAGCCACGCAACAACAATAAAGTTAAAGCTCGTGACAAGGATGTCAGAGGAGAGAACAACTGTTGCCTGGTTATAACTGCTCTGACATTCTAAATTGCACCTGTATTTAACTTGTGCCTGCACCTCCCACCACCACTGGCAGCAAAGGGGGCTGCAATTGCTTCATCAGGGGTGAGACAGCTGAATCAGATGTAGGAGCAGTTTGGAGCAGCAAAATCTCGATTTTGGAGCAGAACAACAACATTTATTGTGTCACCTCAGGAGCCTAAAAAATCAAATTTTTGGCAACTCGGGGGGAAAAGTGCACTTTTTCATCAGTTTTGAACGTACATAACACTGAAACCGCTTTTCAATAAAGTTTTTTCTACCAGATTATCACAAGGTTGCCCTACCTTTTTACAAACCATTATGAAATTCTTAAGCTCTATGCATAGATAGCGTGCAGTGCCGTTGAAAATATTGAATTGAAAAACTAAGCAATTTTCAGGCAATTTTATTATCATCGGAATGCTGAAATTATTTATTTCCATAAAATATATGGTGTATTTGTTGGGAAAAAGCCGCTTTAGGCAGCTTGACAAGCCCTAAAATCCATTGACAGAGGCAGCAGCAGGGGCGGAGTGAGAAAGAAAAGAAAAACAAAAAAAAGAACCCTTTTCGAAAAGAAAGGAAAATAAAAAAAAAATAACAGAGAAAGAGAAGAGGGACTCCTCCCCTCAAAAAAGAAGAAACATCAACAACAACTAGTAGTACTACTTTCCCCGATTCGGCTTTACACTACTACTAGTACTACTTTCCCAGTAATCCCAGATTCGGCTTTACACACAAGTGCAGAGCCACGGCCAAAGTTGTGCAAAGCGAGGTGACAGTCGTCGTACCCAACAGCCCTCCCATTTCACTCCCCAAGGTGCACGTTCACTATGATTGTAACTTGAGTAACGTAGGTATGTTTAGCCACCTCCCTCTTGGCATTAAATTTAACTTGAGATAGACAAACCATTATTACTAGCGTGCAATAATAGCCCATCCCCCTATCACACACTTCTTGAAGATTTTGCGGAGATGTAGCCTGCGCCGCCACTTCTGCAGTTCCTTCCGCTGCAATCCTGCAATTCCCTCCGCTCGCAAGCTCGCTGTCATAGACAGCAATAACTCTGCATTTTATAAGATGGAAATGAATCCAAAATTTCACTTCAACCACGCACCATGCCTCTCACTCAAGGCCGAAACACGGCGAATTCACGGGCACCACGTTGTATTTGATGAACTCCTGTCTTTTGAGTCACACAACTTCCCATTACAGATCAAATGACTGAATGTAAATGCAGCCACCCCACGGTAACCAAAACCACGGTAGATATCGGCGAAGAGCACTCTGCCTGAATCATGCATGACAACTGTTTCACCCGGCGACCATGTTTTCCAATCTTCACCACACCAAGATGGCAGCGCCCAGAAATGTTGTTCTGGAGATACGGCACTCTGAAAATTGCCGTTGTTTCATCAACTTGCACAGGTAGTTTGTCGCCTCAGTACACATAAGTATTTTATCTACAAAACTTTGCAATGGTTTTCAATGGGAAAGTTTAGGATATAACATGTGAAACCCAACATTGTTACTTTCGAAAAAACTATCTCGGAGGCAATTTTATGCGGGTGCTTTATTGAATGATCAATCAACTCAACCTTTACAAACAGCCTCACCTTGGGGGTGCTGGAAAATTATTCCGTCAGTAAGATTTTTTCCCCACTGAAACTGATGGGAGCGTTAAAATCCTTGGCTCTCGAACAGTTTTGAAGCAGTTTGGCGCAATTTTTGCAATTTTCAAGCGTTTGGAGCAGCCTGGCACAGGAAAACAAATTTGTATCAAAACTGCGAAATATGCACAGCTGTTTCACCCCTGCTTCATGATAAATCCTAGTTTCTCACAATGAGATGCGACTGTAAAAAACAGGAATGAAGGGTTACAGCTTCCCTGCCAAAGCTCCTCCTTTCCCTCCGCTGAGGTCCTCCCTTAGCTGATAATCTGCACAAGATGCAGCATGGAAGCCAGAGAGACACACGTTGACACCATGGAAAGAGTTTCTTGCACATTACAGCAGGACCATGCCAGCAGGTAAAGAAACAAACAAACAAAAAGCATGGGTCCCCTCAGACTGCCTTACTTGGCACTAAAGCTTCATTTCCTGCTGCTCCAACTTTAATGGCAGTTTTGAGAGGCACAATTTAAAAATCTAACAGAAGGTGAGAGCAGAACTTCCACAAAGCCCTCGGGAGTTTCAAAATGTAAAATACTCAAGTTATTTTTAAAATAACTGCCACACTAAATGCAGGTTGTACCGTATGAGCCAGAACACCTATCGGGTTAACTGAATGCCACATGCAACAGCACCTAGACTAGACAAAGCCAGTGCTTTCTATTACTTTGCATGTAACTAGGTTGTTTTGCCAACAAAGGTACAGTTAAACCTGGATGTAGCAAACCTCTTTGTAAAAAATTCCTGGATTTAATGAAGGCTTTCAATTCCCCATTGCCAACCCCGCTGAAACCCCTGTGTTCACGACCTCTATGTAACTAAGGCGTTGCGACGGTTAACCTTGATGTAACGAATTTGCTACGGTGATTGAGAGCCATCGTTTTGTGCACTTTTTCTAAAAAATTGGCTGCAGAAATCCACTAATTTAGTCAACTGAGCCCGCACCACAAACTGAAGTGCAACTGCAGTGTGAGTGCAGTGTCGGTTAGGTGCTAGCTAGGCCTAGACCTGCCTGTCGGCGTGCATTCGCGTGTCTCCACTGCTATCTGTGTTGTCGGTTCATCGGTGATGAGTTCTACTGCCACAAAACAAAAAGCTTCAAGACAAGCTTGCAATTTTATATGCTGTCTCTGCTAGCGAGAATGAAGAACGTTCACGCCCGGTACAGTATCCAAACTAAAATCCTCTCAACAATTTTGAGTGCGGAAAAGAGCACCACGCTTGCGAAATGGCACCCTTTCAGTACAAGTTTGGATCTTGAAACGGGTTGAGGCAATGAATAGTTCCAGAAGTGATAAGTCGGCGAATACAGGGGTAAGTGAACTTGCTGCTTTGGAGTGCCGTGCCGTGCCTAAGCTCGTGGGAAAGCAGCACGCACAAATCACCCAGTTTTTCACTGTGGAATAAATCCTTGAAGTGCGAGTTCCCCATCACCTATGTCAAGCATTTTGGTTGGTTTCTTCTTCATTCACGCAAACCTTAACTCAAACCCTGTATGTAACGAAAACGTGGATGTAACGAAAAATTTTGAATCTTTGTCAGCTTCGTTATATCCAGGTTTAACGGTACTACAAAACAGACAATTTGAAAATGTTGGAAACAGTTCAGGCGCTACTTTTATTCGTTTTAAGTGCAGTAGTGGGTAAAAGTTTCCGTGTTCTGACTTCGATCCGGACCAAATCCGGTTGGGTAATAAAGAAAGCAGGCTTCAGCAGGCAGCTTGGTCGCTGGCCATGAGGTTCAGTGCAAACCCCACAGCATGCGTCACTCACATCTCAATGACTCCTGCAAAAGCTGAAACAGGTTGCACATGCAGGGTGTTTCTTATTTGACTTGCGGTTTCGTGCGCACGCATGCTGTTTCATGGGCCCAGGAGAGTAACAGGTAGTTTCTTATTCAACTTGACGTGTGCTATGCCAGCATTCCTCGTCTACATGCACACAGAGTATGAGATGTGCTCGAAATCTCCACGAAATCCAAAGTCAAGCAACAAGGCCCACCTGGCTCACCCCATTTTATGCAGGGACGGAGCAGGGAGAGGCGTGTGCTGAGGTCCGGGGCCAGCACCTTCTCTGCCGCTTCCCCACCCTTGACCCAAACTGGATTGGGAGGCCTTGGGGAAACTTTGTGGTGCCTTGAGCCCGTAACCAGTGTGGTCAGCCTGCATTCGACAACAATAATCCTGAAGGGGGAGACCCAGAGATGGCAAAGGCTGGCCACACTGGCACACACATGCTCACAGCATTTATGATGCATCAAGGCACAAAAAATATCAGCTGGCAACATTGTTCCATTGAGAGAAACAGGCGCTTTGTTTACGTTGAACCGGAGCAAGATCACAGCTGAGGCTCATAAAGTGACAAAGAAATTTAAGTACGCTTCCCTTACGTCGTGCAAATGACCTACCTTGGTGGTATTTAAAGGGACAGACAACCGATTTTTGTCGAGTATATATTCTCTATCCCAAATGAAAGGGCATCACTTAAAGCACCTTGACGAGAAACGGTTTTGCTGATAACGCCCTAGAACTTTTTAAACCGAATTTTTTTATCTACGAGCCGTATGTGTCCCTCCCAAAACTAATGCTGGCAACCATGACATAGAGTAGCTCGGCAACATACTTTTATTTGTATGTGAAATAAAAAACGATATTTAAAAACTTGTTCCCAGCTAAAAAAGTTTGAATGGCAGGCTTTCCTGCTCCTTTATGTGTTTTTTTAATGCAACGATCTATTTTGCACGAACGCGCCATCTGTTGGGATAGACGATAGGTAGAATCTGGCCGCACGTTGTGGAGGCGGGAAGTTCGATTCTCCCCGGGCGCGACGTTTCTTTTTTTTTTTTATGCTGCCGTTGGCGTATTTGGAAACTGAAATCAAATATTTTGGCAGAACAAACGCCCCTGACTCAGGCAGAATCGTCAAAGCTCCTTCGCTGGGTCTGTTTACTGAACGCTGCCGTTGATTCTGGGCATGGAGGCTCAGTTAGCCACACTGAGAGGCATGCTGAGAGGCACCCAGCGACGGCGGGCGGCGTGTCTTTAAAAATTTCAGAATAATGTTTAGAAATACATATGCAATTTAACCTTGTACAAATACTTGTTTTAAAAGGTTTTCAATACGCAAATAAACGTTTCAGCAGTTACAGTAGCTGCTAGGTTTGCAGGTCACGTGACAGGGACACATATTGTAGTGTCAAGTTTCGACACTACGAACCGCCACCCTTCCGATTTCAGGAAGTTTGCTGCCAAATTAAAATTATTTCCGCCAGTTTGTTTAGAAATTGCTTGTGGTTATCGGGCTATATAAAACACTGGCTTTCATATGAGCTAGAGAACATATACCCGACAAAAATCGGTTGTCCGTCCCTTTAAGCACATAATGGCAGCGCTCTCATGAACACATTCATTGTTTTGTTACCACTTGTTATATGCCAGACATTAGAGCAATAACCATTCAGTTGAGAGTCAGCGGCTGCGTGTCTCGCCCTTCCACTCGTGTGTTTTGTGCTATGAACTTCAAGAATAATTGCCATGTCTGGATCCTTCTCTTGTATTGACTGCAGTGTGCATATGCTGCAATAAAATTGAGGATATTCGACGTAGCCATCTAGTGAACAGGATAGAAATGACACCCACAACACTCCCACTGATGAGAAGCCCAAGGGCCACCACACTGGCCACGCACCCCCAACCACACATGCATCCTCAAGCACAGTCACTGAACAAAGAGGCAGCACAGAGAAAGTTTTCTTCACTTTTATACCAGGAATATGCTTCTGAATAGTTCTAATAGCTTTTTCAGAGATACAGGGACATGATACATCCTAGAAAGTTTATGTCCATCGGCCCAGTAAAGCAAAAGGAAGCACGAGCACACAGGGGAAGTACTATTTGCTCATCCCATTTTGCATGCTCGTGTATCATTTCAAATTACAGCTGGCTGATTTCGCTGTGCACCAAAATTGCTAGTGTTAAATTTTGCGATGTTCATCTGTTTATCCCAAAAAAGCTGTACAACAATTGCACTTAATGGAAGATTTTCATTCTGACAGTTTGGGCGAGCTGCATATGATGTCAGTTATGCCAGGAGTTAAATTTGGCGTGGCTGCTCTCACTGCTGTTCATGGTAAAAGTAAGCAAAAAATGTTTCTGTCCCTTCCCCATCGCAATGTGTGAACCATATGGGTCCTCATAGTTTGTGGTACCAGCAAGACTTTTCTGCAAGCACAAGATGGCATTTGCATCAGCACACGACTTAAGGCATTCCAATTACTGTGAACTTTGCTAGCTGGAAGTGTAAGTCTGTACGGTGCAAAGGCAACAGCCCAATGAAATGGACTTACAAGTAACCAGTGCTAAATCCCGCATAACGCCACACTGCAACGCTACAGTGACCAGAAGAAGAAGTTTATTTGCTGAAAACATATTTACATACAAAGGGAGGACCCAGAGTATGAGGCTGGATGGGGACCTCCTATTACTGATAGAGAATAAAACACTCAATGCAGCAGAAAAAACAGCAGGGAAAAAATGTATCATACAATAGTGTGAAATACAACTAAAAGAGTTTTTTAGTGCATGTTATACATGTTCACCATGCAAAAATCAGCAAGGATGGAAAGAGACAATGTCATTAAAATAATAAGGTGATGAACAGGTCAGGGGTGCAATGACAAAGTACGAAAACCTAGGGTTCAAGGAGTGTGAGAAATTATTGCTTGTGGTTCAGGAAACATTCACGGGGATTTTTCTTAAAGCTTGATAAAGATGGTGATTGTTTTGTTTCTACTGGGACAGAATTCCAGTTATTGACAGCCACAAAAGTAGTATTCAGTTGGTGCGTAGTTTAGGTAGAAGTAAATTGTTAGCTGAAGCGAATACGGTTCTGGTGAAATTCAAATTTTTGAGTGAATCGCGGCTGAATAGGCTAAATGAACTGAGATTATTGACAGATTCATACAGTTAAATAAGGAGGCTGAATTTTACAAGATCTGTGACCGTGAATATTCTGTAAGTAACAATGAAGTGTTAGTCCGGTATGGGCTGAAAGAAATGGTACGAATAGCTTGGTTTTGCAGATGTTGTAGAGGAATTAAATGGGTTGTCAGCGCATTACCCCAAAATGCGGCACAGTATGTGAAATCGCAGTGAACACATCCAAAGTAAAGTGAGGTTAGTGTGGGCGTTTTAATAAATGGGCGTGCCTTTAAGATCAAGCGGATGCCGAAGGCAGCTTTCCACTTCACGTGGGCAAAATGGTCAGAGTGCTTCTAATTATTATTGAGACTAACACCCAGAAAAAGGGCCAGGAGGCAACGAGCCCATTAGCAGATATTGGGAGTGCGTGCCTAAAGAAAAAATGCGGTTAGGGAAGTCCAGGGAATCAAACCCAGGACCTTTATGCTGTGAAACTGGGAACCTAACCACTCGGCCACCCCAAAGGCCCGAAGGGCACGGGGTTAGCAGCAGTGGCGAACAACAACATGTGCAGCCAACTGGAAAGAAAAATGGTTGTGGTGGCAAGCAGTGCGCAACACCTGCAAAAAAAAAAAAAAGAAAAGGCCAGATAGGAATTTTCACAATTACTAGAGCCAAATAGGTTGGTTAATTTTGAAGTGAAAAAAAATTAATACATAATCCTAACAACGAATTTAGGCACCAACAGTGTGCAAACACCATTCCATCTTGCCTTCCTAGGCTGCCTCATTACGAGACGGAAAGGCAAATGCACACATGGGTTTTGGAGGATGGAAATTAATAAAAGAACGAAAAAAGCACTAACCTAGCCCCCCAAAATAAGCCCAACAGAAAACAATTAAAAAAACATTGCCACATGAAGAAAAAAAAGATGAACCAGTGCGAAAACGCTTCCAGTGGTTGGAATCTAACCTGGGTTCGTCACGTTTTTAAACCGGTTTCTATGCGACTGCTTTCGTGGCGTGATCTCTCACATGCTGTTCACCTTGCCAGTTCACCGGCAATCAAGCCTCAAGTGGGAGCACAGACGCCGAGTTCACCAAGCTGGTGTGAGGCAAGGTTCCCATTGTGACGACGACAACGACAACCTAGCGGGAACATACCCACGCAGTACTTGTGCGGGGATTGCCCTTAGTGTGGTTGCGTCAAAAAGAAGAAGTGGCAAGCCGCACGAGGGGCTGACGTGGGCCAATGGGAAGTGGCCACAACCGAGGAGCTAGGGAGGCAAGGGGAGAACAGAGAAGAACGCCCGGAGGA
This sequence comes from Haemaphysalis longicornis, assembly GCF_048455015.1. Taxonomy (NCBI): domain Eukaryota; kingdom Metazoa; phylum Arthropoda; class Arachnida; order Ixodida; family Ixodidae; genus Haemaphysalis; species Haemaphysalis longicornis. Next base: position 83,559,409 of record NW_027526203.1, on the reverse strand, counting down.
GTGGACAGAGCAGGTTCGAGGAGCGCGACGTCCAGGTGGAAGACGCGAAGCTCATCAGGTTTTCAGGACCCGAGCTCGAGAGGGGTCTACCTGGCGCCTTGGCATCCTGGAGCCGAGGCGTGCAACGTTGGCGTGCTCCACCCCTGGGACAACCCGCCGCCTGGTGCTGTCGGCGACCGGCAGTGCCCGGATGCACCCTGCCCGCTGCCACAGGGCTCCATATCGTGAACGGCTTCCAAGCAGACCGTTGTATACGGGGACAACAGTGCGTCTTCCTTGTCGACGCTGCGGCCTGTGCAGCGCCGTTGGCGTAGCCCCGCTACGCCCCAGCACCCACGACGCCCTGCGGACGGCGCCTCATCGCCCTGAACGTTTGGTGGGGACTTTTCTTTGCATTCTCTTAAGAACTGGTCGTTCTTTGAATTGTAATTGCCTTTCGGGTGCAACCTTTTGTGGTTTGATGTTTATTGTGTTTTCCCAAGAATATATGTTTCTTTGTGCTGTTACCAAGCACCCTCATCTAACTATTGGCACAGTGGCAGGTCCCAGTCGCCACAGAATACCTGAAAGAACCTGTGAGGGAGTTTCCCTGCCCCACAGCCGGTTGCCGCGGGTTCTAACGCGTGGTCAACTTTGGGAGAGATGTGAAAGACTGCGGACAAAATGATGGAGGACTTTAAGCAGACAGTTCAGAAATCCATGTGAGGTGCAACAGCCGGGTCTCCAATGAAGGGAGAGACAGGCCGCCAGCTCTGCTGTTTCTCCAGCCTTGCACCACTAGTGCAAGCTACAGCAATTTTTTTTACGACACCAAAGCAAAATATTGTTAAAATCATTGCTGACATTAGATGTAACTGAAGCAACTGATGTACTAGATTTAATATGGTTGTATCATCTATGTAAAGAAAAGATTCACAGCTAGTAAGGCAGGTGGGAAGGTTACTAATATAGATTAAAAATAAAATTGGCCCAAGTATTAATCCTTGTGGGTCTCCTGTATTGGTTGTTTTGCAATTTTATATTATATTAGATATAAAGATGGCCGGCTTCCTATTTGACAAATAACTGTTAATGATAGTTAAAGCTTGACCAACTACAGCTATGGCTTCAAGTTTAGCTAACAAGATTCTGTGGCTAATGAAATCAAAGGCTTTGCTAAGGTCAACAAATAACGCACTAGCATAGCATCCCCAGTCCATTGCAGTTTTAATTTTATCTGTGAAAGAAAGCACAACGCAGTCAGTCGACAAAGCCGCCCAATATTCATCTTGATTAGGTGAGACAATATTATATTTTGACAAATATTTTGTCAAGTGATTTACAAAACATTTTTCAACAATCTTACTGAAGAATGGAAAAATACAGATCGCACAGTAAACGGCAGCCCATTCTGTTTTCTTTTTTAAAGACTGGAATCACTTTTGCTTTTTTAAGCTGTTGAGGCGATACTCCCGCTGGACACCAAGTTGATTACATGGCTAAAGAGGCTATGATGTCTGGTATCAATTCAATGGTACTGGCATAAATATGCTTAATGCCTGCACTAGTTACTTTTATCCCGTTTATTATAGCACTGATTTCATTCAGGTTAGTCAGGAAAAAGGACTGCAGAAGTCTTTGTAATGGTTGAGCAACAGTTGGTGGCATGTGGAGTTTTGTTTCGCAGAATTGTTCGTTAAATATATTTCTGGTGTCAAATGGGTCATTGTATGCGACATTGGAGGATATTAATTCCGTCACATGAGTGTGGTTCGCGATATTCTTGAGGAAATTGTTAATTATGTTCCATTTCTGTTTCACATCGTTGCCTGATCAGTCTTATTTGCATAAGACCTTCTGGTGGCAGTGCATTTATTACCGATTTTTGAACTTTGTAAGAAAGTGCCACTTTTTTGTGTGTGTTTTTATACGTGTTTTCTCCTTTTCACCTAGACTTCAGTAGCATTAGTTGCCCAAGGGCTGCGAGGAGCTGGGAACTTCCCATTACATTTAACAACCGTAGAAGCCCTACCAGAACACTCTTTAACCGTGCATGCCCCCTTGCAGTAGGATTATTCAGCGTCTTACCGAAAACACATCTGGCCAATTTGCCTGAAGTATATGGCTGGTAAATTCTTCCTTATAAGGTACAATTTTGTAAATAGTCCTATTTTGTTCTTTCATGTAGCAATCGAGACAAAAAATATGGGATAGTGGTCCATCAAGCTACATTCAAGAATACCACAATTTTCTTTCAGCATGAAGCCGTCATCGGGTAATAGCCAGGCCTCTGATAGGCAGATAAACAAAAAATAGTTATTCAAAAAGAATAACTGGGCAAGAATATCATCATAATGCTTTCTGAGGCTACGTGCGTTAAAGTGTATGGCTGGTAAACCAATATTTTCAAGGAACTTTTGACCTCCACTCTTTTCGTGTGGCTGTTAAAAGCCGCACCTCATTTTTTAGTGACATATCTAACCTAACGAAAAATTCTGTAGTGTACCAAACGCGTTTTTCGTTCTTATGGTACACGCTGACACCCCACAACAATTACAGTCTCCAGTCATTAACGTATAACCTCTCAGTGTTGCTAAATAGATACGACACCATTTCCATTAATATATACCTCCTTCCACTGAAAAATCTGAAAACACTGTTTCCTGAAAAAACCTTGTGTGTCAGTTCTTTTTTCTTAAAAAATTAGCAGCTGTATAAAGCGACTATTGATCACTGTTTCCGATGTGTTATGTATACAGCCTTGCTTCAAAACAAATTTGATTCCATTTGTTGAAAAAGAGAAGAAAAAGTATATTGAGAGACCGTGGGAGTTGCCTGGCAGGAGACTTTATTCGTGCGGTCACAGCGCTAGGAAGACCCAGCCAGAAAGCGATGTCGATGACACTGTTGCCGCGGAGATGAAGATGATGTGATGATGATAGAGTGCACATCCAGAAGAGGGCGATTGTCCACATGCTAAAACATAGCCGGTACCACTGCTCACAATATATAGTTTTTTGCCAATAATGTAGCAATTGTATATTTATTACTATTTCTGCTTTTGCCATGTATGGCCATGACTGTAATTTGATTCGATTTTCGCCTTCCCTTTATTTCTGTTTTGTGTTGGTTTGTGTGTGTTTTCTTTTTTTTTTTTCGCTTGGTCCACAAGATGTGTTATGGAATATTTTCGCATACGGTCATGATATTTGCTGTTGTCGTAAACTGAGACAGCCGCCTCGTCAAGCCACTTGTAACAGTGGCTTTTTGCAGTTGTGCCTTTTTTGTAAAAGAAAGGAAAAAGAACGGTTTCATTTGATTTGATTTGAAAAGACAGGCTCTGGTATTCCTGCGCAGATCTAACGGAACAACGACAGGTCTTCTTCGGTTTCGATGTGAAAGGCACGACTATCACCCCATTGCCTGGCCTTGCTTCAACCGTTGACCATCCACAGAAATTTCCACTCAGTTTTTATTTATTTTTTTTGTTTTTTTTTTTAGAGCAAGAGTTTTGGGAAACAACCGCTTGTTTTCTGACGTCACATGGTCACTGGCATAGACAGGGCAGCTTTGTGTTCCAAAGAAGTTCAGATCTTTCGTTTTAAAGGAGCACTTACACCAATTTTCGGCGTTAATATTAATGCACAGTCCGCTTCCTTCACTCAACAGAACACCCTGGCTGAAATATGAGCGGCCTGCGACGCGAAAAACATAGTTCAATTGGATCTCATTTATCGCGCCGATGGAGCAGCGCGCGGAGCACCCGCCGCGGTGGCTCAGTGGCTAAGGCGTTGCGCTGCTGAGCACGAGGTCGCAGGTTCGATTCCCGGCCGCGGCGGCCGCTTTTCTGATGGAGGCGAAAAGCAAAAACGCCCGTGTGTACGAGATTTCGGCGCACGATAAAGATCCCAAGATGGTCCAAATTAATCCGGAGCCCTCCACTACGGCGCGCCTCATCGCCTGCGTTGCGTCGGCGCGTTAAACCCCACAATCAATCAATCAATCAATCAATCAAGCGCGCGGAGCGGCACTCAGCAAATGGACATCAGCGTGACATTACCCCGTCAAGCCAAAAGAAGTGACGCGATAGCGCTCGTCAAAAACTCGTGACGTCACTTCACGCGCGCGGCCCCACGAGCGGCGAGCAGGTGCAGCACCCTCTCAAGCGGGCGCCGGTGACGTCCGCACAAAGCGGTGAGGTCAGGCCGGGATTCTGTCATATGCGGCGTTCGGGATGAAAGCGCGGGAATTTGAAACAAACGATTTTCAAGCCGTTCAATGTAATTAACTATCGCGCGCTGAAGTATTTGAAGTTGATTGTAGGGTTTTAACGTGCCGACGCAACGCAGGCGATGAGGCACGCCGTAGTGGAGGGCTCCGGATTAATTTTGACCACCTGGGGATCTTTAACGTGCGCCGAAATCTCGTACACATGGGCGTTTTTGCTTTTCGCCTCCATCAGAAAAGTGGCCGCCGCGGCCGGGAATCGAACCCGCGACCTCGTGCTCAGCAGCGCAACGCCTTAGCCACTGAGCCACCACGGCGGGTCAAGTATTTGAAGTGCTGTTTCAGGTTTGCCAGACCATTAAGCATCGATTAAAACAAAAAAAGTGTAACAAAATTGTAACAAAAGTGTAATTGTAACAAAAGTGTAAAATTGTAACAAAAGTGTAACAAAAGTGTAACAAAAAGTGTAACAAGTGTAACAAACTGTACTAAGATATTCCTGCCTTTTTGAATGAGAACAGAAGCGAGCTATTAGGTAAGTTAGGTGACCTTCCCTTCACTCAGACTGGTACTCAGCCAACGACATCTAGGTCGGTGTCAATGACCGGACAGCTGATCTTGGCTCCAATAACCTTATAAGGGACACTAAAGGCTGAATGAAATTTCGCTTTAACTGAAACCTCATAGGTTTTGAAGCTCTCTCGGCTTTTGTTCGTCGAACAACGATGTGTTATTTACTGAGGAATAAGCGAACAAAGCTGGCATTTCCCTCACCCGCTTCTTTTTCATTTTTTCGTGACGTAGGCATAGTGTCACAAACTGGGAGCAAAGCATTGGGGCGGTCAAGGCGCTCTCACGCTGCCCGCGTAGCTTTTACGTCTGCAAGCCATGGCCGATGCAGACGTTTCTTTGGCAGAGGAGGCTGGCTTTCCCTTTGCTTTTCAGAAATGATTTCCACTGCTCCTGCGGCCGTTGTGCCTGCCCACACCGGACACCCAGACTTCATGCTGGCCGCGAACGAAGCAGCGATAAGCGCCATTTCAAACATTGCACAAGAGCAGCTGCCTGGCTACGCGCAGCTCAAGCAGGAGCCTTCATCTCACCTTCTCTGGCGATCATGTCCATGTCATGTTGTCTTATATCATGCGATGCACCAACCTGGCATGAATTGATGAGGCTCTGTCTGGCCCAAACATAACATGGGTACAGTGAACTATTCCAGTTCACTGAAACAAGTGTAGAGCTATGTGCGCACGATGTGCAGATGATTCATCAACGGCGGCTTGCAGAGAACGAAGAGCACAAGTTCGGATATGTCCGATAATGCCCTGCACTAAGTACCCTACCCTTTCCCAGGCGATAAGGTTCGAACTGGGCATGGGAACACCTTACCGATAGCAACATCTGCGCGCGGAGAACGGATTAGAAGCTCAGGTGGGTCACTTAAACACCTGCAGTGCATCTTGTTCCTTTTGCCACTTCCTGCCAGAGATATTGCTCGGGTGTTCATTGTGGTAGGTTATTGAATTCGCCAATTGCACACCAACGCCTTTCCAAAACGAAACTGAAAGCCTGATGGCTTACAAACTTAAGGGAAGCAGCCTCTCTCGCACTGTATAAAATCTGTTGTCTGTGTTTTTTAAATTACATCAGCTCACAGAAAGCTTTGGTTTACATTTATTTCACGTGCTCAACCACTTCAGGGCTGTTTATTTTAGGAAAAACATTTATAGATGTTTCTCCAATGAGCTCTCGCGGTACACAATTATTGTGACGTCACAAACTGTAGTACCCGAAAGCGTGCGGGGTGTCGGCACCAGTTTTCCCGTAGCTGGCATTTTCTGCCTTACATTATTAAACAATTGCGAGTTGCGAAAATGGTGAATTTGAATTCTCGGTGCCTTAAATCTATGAATACAGGCCAACTTGTTTCCATCCTTTTGTGTACCTTTAACTATATCAGCACAGTTTTTGTCCTGTGTGCTAGAGATGCCTTTGAGTTCGACGTTGTTAGCGTATCAATACTGTTTGACCTCGCTGAGTTTTCTTGCAAACATTTTTTTTCGGTCTCGAGTGCTTTGTTAGGAATAATGAAGCTGGCATTTTGAGCTTTCACCTTTTTGACAAGGGACTCCATCACTGACAAGCTAGAGGCAAAGTCCGTCAGCTGTGAGCTCATGGCCACAAGGTTTGGATCAGATTCACGCAACTTGAGGTTGAATTTTTAACAAGCTTATCAGCCATGTCATTCAGCCAGCTTTCAGATGAATCTTCAAGCCGCTTTATTCGCTCAGCCATTTCACTTGCATTGCTACCGGACCGAGCCTCAAGCTCGCCTGGCCGCGTTGACAATTCTGCATTTGAACGCATGGTCAAACAATGCAAGCACTAGCACACAAGGGCAGCAGCAGCCCCAGCAGGATGTTATCCGAAGAAAGCAATAGATACTGGCACTAACCTGTAAGAATAAGAAGCATGCCTCAGTTCGGCGTCCTTTCAGCTGCAACCGCTGCTGCCAAGTAAGGCCGAACAGCCCTTGTTATATGGCAGGAGTCCCACGTGGTCCAAGCCAGCAGTGCATAGGACAATGCACAGAAGAGTCGCGCAGGCGTTCCTTGATGTGGATGTCCGCAGTCTTCAACAGGGCAACCAGCAACAGGCAACCCCATAAGTGGGAGATTCCACGAGTAGGCGATCTATGGGACAGGGGTGATGTGTGCTCCTGTTAAGGTAAGCAGTGGGCCTCAGTTCGGTGCTCTTTCAGCTGCAACCGGTGCTGCCAAGTCAGCAGAATGCGCTCTCTTGTACGCAATGTTGTTAACTAGGCAAACATAGGAAAATCAACCAAACAATCTTCATTCAAATGTCTATTATAACCATGCATTTCTTGTAACAGTGTCTCTTGTAATGAGGGTTTACTGTACCTTTGAATTGGTGATTTAAAGGTGTGAATTTCTGGTGCAGACAACATCCCGTTTCATGAGCAATAATAGTACTGGTACCACTGACGACATTCCCTGCATCCAACAGGCTAGTGAACCCTGCACGTGCATCTGTCTGTATCAAGGGCCACAGAATAAGTCCCACTCTGGCAGGCCCACCTTTGAAGTAAGCCTCGGTTAATAATGAGCAAGCCCTACTCGCAACAATTAATGTGGTCAAAAGACACTAAACACCATGATCTTGGCATCACAGTGCCAGTAGCCCTTCACTACAGGTGACAATGACTGCCAAGACAGGCATGGCAACAAGCACAGTGTGCACAGTGTTGCCAGACCACAAAGTAACTCTGCATACCTCCTAATAATAAAATATTGGCCTTTCCCACGGCCTATGTTTGTACCTTGACATGGCATTCTGCCAAATTCTATCTTCTGAAAAGGATGCACCATACTCCAGCTATGGTAAAAGTAACTGCTACCTGCAGATACAAACACGTGAGGCAGGGCAGCAGTTCTTACACTGTAAACTTCGCCCTTTTAGAGCAAAAGCTCCACTACACTACATCATTCAAGGTCATCCATCACGTCGCAATGGCCTGCAGCTGCCGGGATGTAAGTTGAGCCTTTCTTATTGCTTCACTTGCTCAGAACATCACCGCTATGGTACCACATGATGGGGGGGGGGAAGGGGGGGGGGAAACAGCTGCTTCGCCTCCTTTCTTCTTTATTCCTTTATTTGGTACCCACAGCGCTTTTTGGAATTACAGTGTGTGTGGGGGGGGGGACAACAGAAAGAAATTCATCAACGAGTTACACTGGTAACCGAAGAAAACTTTTCGGAGGGCTTTGCAAGATACACTTTTTCACACAAGGAGGGAAAAAAAGAAAAGGGAAAAAAAATATGCGCCATGCTCGTCAAATTTCACAGCTCACAGTTGTCAGTCACAGCACAAAGTGGTGCTGAATATCAGTGAGTTTCAAATGCTATACAAAAAAAAAAAAGCTGTGCCACTTCCCTCGCTTGCTTTCCACTCAGTTGCTACCCTACATAAAAGATAACACGCTGTGTCAACCACACCACAAGCAACAAATAGAAGAAAAAAGTACAATGCTGTCCTACCATATCCGGATACAACACAGTTCAAGTTTCACGAAAGACACTTTTTGCATCACAATAAATGCGCTGGGAAGAAAGGTGCATTGTGCTAAGATTTTAACAAGCACATCGAAGCGTAAAATGCATCCGCAGACTGTTCTGTAACTATGGGTGTAGGTAACTGATCCCATAGGTGTATTGTTTTGGGAAAAAATGAGTTTGCGAACACTAATGTCTTGCATCGAATTTCACACTCCTTGCGGGTGTGATCCATTTGCGCTGACACATAGTGAGGTGTAAAAATGTAATCATTAATCATTACAGGGAATGTCAATTTTAGAATACTATATGGAGTGAAATAGTTTTAAACGAACCTTTGCCCTTCGATCTTCCAGTGCCTCCCACTTCACAATCTCCTTGCAGTGACTTGCACTAAACTTCGGGTTCCTAAGAGATTTACCAATGACATACCAGGCTGCAAGGCTTCGTACCCTTTCTAATTAATTTTTGTCAAGAACCATTGGCGGTCCCACATGGTGCAAGCGTACTCTCATATAGACCTCATGTTAGATTTCTACAATAACTCGAGTGCTGCCTGTGGAAGGCTGCTTAAATTTAAATGCAGACCTTTCTTTGAGCAGATTCAAATTCTCGGCAGGTGTCAGTACAGTAGCGAGGGAGCTCTTGGAAGCCTTTTATATTAAGAAAAAAGGGGACAAGTATGTCAGTGACACATCTGTGCTTTTGCGTGCCTCTAAGTTTCAATTTTTGGAAACTTCACTTTGATTGTGGCTATCGCTTGTGTGGTTCTTTCTGCATAGTGTATTCCAGTGCGCATGCTCCCAGTGATAATAACTGTATTAATACGAGACGATGTTTCGAATAAATGTAAGTTGCGAGTGAGCGCTTGTCCCGCCGTTCTTCCTTGTGTCGTCAAAGTCGCGCTCCATTTTTTAATCACAACGCACCAACTTGCCCAAAAGCTTTGTTACCCTGTGGAAACTTGCTTGTATTGCACCGGAGGAAACCCAGAGACCAACAAGCTTCATGCATGGTGTAATCAACATGCCAATGCCAGCAAAGCATAGGAGTAACTCCCAAATATTTATACTTGTCTACGGATTTTAAGGCGAACATTTTTTATGGTGTAAGCGACCTTATTTGAGTTTTGCTTTCTTGAGAAGGTAAGGCAGACAGTTTTATTTAGATAAGTTGCATTCCCCATTTTTCACACCATTCATCTATCATTTTCAGATCATTTTGCAATATCTGGTGATCATTTTCACAAGTAATCGTTCTGTACAATACGCAATCATCTGTGAACAGTCATATGCATGAAGTGATGTTATTGCTGATGTCATTTATGTAGAGAAGGAATAAGGAACCAAGGGGAACTGTGACCTCTTAGGGAACCCTTGGGGAACTTGTGACGTTACATCTGATGTCTGATGCAGCGCAGTTCACAACCCCATACTGACACTGGTTACTTAAATACTCAGAGATCAAGGAAAGTACCTTGGGTTGGATACCATAGAACTTTAACTTTCTAACTAATAGCTTATCAGGAACCGTGTCAAATGCCTTCTTAAAATATAGAAAAACCGAATCAAGGGATGTGTGGTTGTCTTGTGCCTGGGCAATGTTATGAGTAAATTAGATCAACTGGGTTACACATGATAACCTTCTTCAGAAGCCACACTGGAAAGGGTTAAACAGGTTATCACCAGTGTGTTTCACAATAGCGCTATGCAGGCATGCAAGGTAAAGAAATGGAACGGTTATTTGAAATCGTATTGCAAAATACAGATTTGTGAACAGGGGCTATGGAGACGATTGTCCAGCTTGTAGGGAGGCAACTGCATTGCACCTATTTATCAAATAGTATTTTCAAATATGGTGTTACATAATGTGCACGATTTTGGCAAGGCATTCGGCAAACCATCAGGGCCAGCTGCTTTCGACGAGCTGCTTTCGCCAGCTGCCTTAGTCTTCAAGTAGTACTTGTATCCCACGAAACTCAAATATCACATCTTCCATAGACTTTGTCACTCCCAAATCAGACATTCTTGTTTCATTCTTAAACGCCTCCAGCAAAGAAAACATAGACATAAAGTAGGAATTGAAGCCTTTTGCTTTGTCAAGAGCTTCCTCAATAGTATGTTACCATGCACTACGGCTAGAATTGAAACGGTACCTTTTTTATTGCGCTTAATGTATTCCTAAAGTGACCAGACGTCCCGATTTAGGCGGGACACGTCCCGGTTTTGCGGCTGTGGTCCCGCTGTTCCGCAGCCTGCTTGTGGAACAGTGTTTTATCCCGCCTTCGGCCAGAAATATGGAAAACGGGTATCAAGCACAGTGTCACTAATGAAAAGCTAGAGGAATGAAAGAGCCAAAAAAAAATCGTTTGAAGAACTTCAAGAAAAGAGCACACACAACGGGAGTAAGCATGAAACTGTTGTGTGTTTCTTGCTTAGTTCAATGGCCGAGCTGTTTTCTTGAAGTTACAGTGTACCAACAATCCGTTCAGCACACCCTTCTACGCCTGAAGAACGGTGGGTGGACGTGCTTCAGCACTTATTTACTTATTCAGCAAATAACGCATCATTGCTGTTGCTCGTCGAGCAAAGGCCGAGAGAACTAGGAAACGTATAATCTTTCAGTTAAAACAAAATTGCATTGAGCCTTAGTGTGGCTTAAAGCTATGTGCCACGCTCTTCCTTACACCCCCCCCTTCGTACCGCTTTGGGGTCCGAGGAATATGGTCACTTTAACTATACTACACTTCGCGACAGGACATCCCTAGGAAAAAACAAAGCATGAGATATATCACTAAAGCATTGCGAACAACACTAGTCCAAATACAAAAATATCACATGGTAATGTTTTAGCGAAGCGTTTAATGCAAATAACCTGTGCACATAGGCGTGCGCACAGGGGGGGCAGGGGGGGCGGCCGCCCCCCCTAATCATCTGAAGGGGGGCGCCAAATTTGCCCCATGCTCAGAAATATTTTGTATGTGTTGCAATTCCATCGCATTGAAATAAAAATTTTATAACCATCCCTCTTTGCACTGCGTTCGGACCGCTAGGCTTTCAGTGAGAAGAGGTCGGAAGTTGCTGTAAAGGGGGGGGGGCGCAGCGTAAGACTTTGCCCCCCCCTAATCCAGAACTCTGCGCACGCCTATGCCTGTGCACGTAAGAAGCTCTACCATTGACAGCACAAATGTTAACACTATCGGGCAACAAAGGAAAAACTTGGGGTCGCGAATATTGCAACAATGGTAAATACGATCCTCCAGCAAATCCCTAAGGTGTTCCAGAGAAAGGGCAATCTGTCTAATTAGACAGTCTGTTGAAAATTCCACATTGTTTTGAGGGTTGGTTCAGCTCGCCGAAGTGCGTCGAATACCGGTCGCGCTCTGGCATGATTCAGGCTGCCAGGTGCTCAAAATTCGCTTGAAGTTTTCAAGTTTCCCGCGCATGGCACTCCGCGGACTGCGCGTGTTCTGTAGTTGGCCGAAATATGGCCGCATGTGAGAAAGCAAGAACTCGCTCTCTACTCAGGCCATGGAGGAAAGAATACTCAGGAGAGGCCCCTAGCATCCCATTGCATTGTGAAAAGTGTGAAGGAAGTGATGTCATTTTTCTTGAGCCCATAGACAGTGTTGCCTAGTTTTTTACGGCTGTGGCGGCTAAACCTGGCAAAATGCCACGGACTATTTTTTACAGCATTTTCCCAAAGTGCGAGTTTTCGTTGTCTGCAATGACATCACAGGGCCTTGTTTACCATTAGTAAACCTAGATGGCTCCACCACACCGCGGCAAGCCGTTTTCTGCTTTTGGTTTGTTTGTGAACATATCTGTACCTGGCTTGTTTTGTTTATGGAGACAATCGTTTCGTGAAACATGGTGTCCGCTCGACAAATAAGGTCACGTAAGACATCGCCGCTTGCGTCAATCGGCCAGTGTCGTCTGAAACAACCCCAAAGCCCCGCAGTTCTGTGCAGCTAAACCAAGCATAGTGCGCACAGTACCAACAGCAGCATACGCATCGGTACTTCTATGTTTATGTGTGTTTTCGTAACTTCCACTGTTTGTCCCACCATTCTTAGGGCTTTCAAAAGAATGTGCCCTAAATTTAGGCGCAAATAGCTCATTCGGCAAGAAGCTTATAAGCTCTACCTAATTTGCGTTTGCTTTTGATTGATTGATTGTGGGATTTAACGCGCCGACGCAACGCAGGCGATGAGGCGCGCCCGTAGTGGAGGGCTCCGGATTAATTTTGACCACCTGGGGATCTTTATCGTGCGCCGAAATCTCGTACACACGGGCGTTTTTGCTTTTCGCCTCCATCAGAAAAGCGGCCGCCGCGGCCGAGAATCGAACCCGCGACCTCGTGCTCAGCAGCGCAACGCCTTAGCCACTGAGCCACCGCGGCGGGTCTCTGGCATGACATCATAGGTTCTGTTGCGAGAAATGAGCTACTGGGTCACATGGCCATTCCCTTTTTTCCTAATTATGTAGCTTATTTGAGTGGAGTTTACGTTAAAAGTTGTGTCAGTATGATTCAAATGAGGCAATCTTTTGAATGAACCAAACTTGTGTTTTCTCTTCATGGCTCCTTTAAAGCTTGAGCTTTGAACGTAAGTCGTCAATGGAATGTTCTTGACTCTCGCAACTGTTCTTACAGTCATTCAACACTGCCTCAAGGTTGGAAAATGCGGCAATCTTGCTCTCCAAAGTTGACATGCTCTTGTTTAAGTCATCAAGGGCAAGACTCTATGCTACCTGTTTGGACTCAATGTTATCAAGTGTAGCGTTAATAACTGCTTGACCATCTAATATCTGTTGCAGTTTATCGGGTCCAGGGTTTAGCTCTATGTCACCACAACAGGTTAACAACAAAAAATAGAAATAAACACGTTAGCAAGGAAAAGCAGCAGCGCCTAGGATGCTTTGACAGTGCTTGCTTCTTGATACAATCATACACTACTTGGAATGGCCCTGGCAGAACAAATACAGTATTTCACATGGTAACTAGTCACTAACCTGTAACAGCAGCAGGAATTGTGCGAGTGGCCCCGCTATGGCTGCGCCGGTTCCACGCCCCAACGCAGCACTGGCAATTTCCGCCTTTTGTAGGCCCAAGTAACTGCCGAGACCCCAGGGCTGGGCTCGTGGGCTGCTGTGGAGCATTGCCCAAAGTCCTCTACGGCACATGTCCAATTTCAATCTTCAATGTTGGCAGAAGCATGGTTGATTGTGGTGAGCTTCACTCACAAGGGTTCCTTGCATGGTACATCTGTGCCGTTTCCAAGTGCGTCCCAGCAGGCCAAGATTTCACATGATGGGAAGCCATCTGTAACAGCACCAGAAATAACATGAGTGGCACTGCCATGGCTGCGCAGACATCCCAGCTGCACTGGCAGCTGGGATGCTTGTGTGTGCAGTGCAGCACATGCAAACCACGTGAATTGGTGAGGGTTTAATGAGTGATATATTAAGACACTGAGCTGACAGGGTTTACAGGGAGATAGACAAGAGAAACACCAAATTTAAGCACATGAAACCACTGCTTTGCTGGCATTTGGTTCCTCAGTCTCGCCATCGATGGCACGCCAGCTGGGCTGTCTGTGCATGCTCTTCAGTTCATGCAAAAGGATGAATCCAATCATCCAGCAGATATAACCAGATGAGTCTTCAAAATCTCAAGGCAAACTTTCGCCAAACACTACATGTGCATAGTTTCACTTTAGCTTGGGATAACTAGGTTTGAGTGCTAAATCTGAGCCGTTTTTTTTTTGCTTCTCCACTAAAATGGGACACTGTTGGCCCAACAAAGCTGACATCTCTCATTTCACAGCATCAGCACAAGGTTTGTGCAGAGCAAAAGAATGAAATACCAGTACTAAGGGTGGTTCTGCTGCAAAAGACAAGAAAATGGCTGAAGGCTTATTACCTCGATGTATTGACTATGGGGCCAAAATGCGCATTCACTGTGTGGGTAAACATGGTGGACATCAGCTGAAGAAAGCACCAGAAACATTTGAGAACCCTGAAGCAGTTTCAAGTGCAACAACCACTGCACATGCCAGTGCATTCCTCGCCTCCCCCTTCTGCTTTCCAGGAAAGACAGTGTCATCCACAGACAGGGATTTTACTAGTATGCATATGAAAGCTGTCCGTTATTAAGCGCCAGGTTACATATTCCCACTGGCGATTTGCCTCGTAACGCGACGGCGCGCGATGAAGCCGTGAGGCGGTGTTCGCACTTGCGATGAGCGATAATGCGATTGCGTTCAGCGCAGCTGCTTCCCGACTTGCACTTCCTTGGTGAGTCAATCATTCGTAGTCAAAGAAAATTGTTACGCGAGCGCGACAAAAGCAGGTAGACATCAAACTAAAACACATGCTACTAACCTGGAACATGCCGAAAGCATTGCGGGTTGCGGGAGGAGATGAAAATAGCAAACTCAAGAAGGCTCTTTTCAACAAATTATTGCGCGAACAAATGCACACTATTGCTTTCACGCCCGCAACACGGCCCACAAATTACGCTTCTTTTCACAGGC